>NC_042615.1:600547627-601747627 GCF_901001135.1 Rhinatrema bivittatum
AATTCTCCCATCTTACTTCTTAGACTTCTGGCATTAGCATACAAAATTTCAAAGTATGTTTTTTGTTTGTATTTTCATTCTGCTTTTTAATTGATAGGGATAAATTGGAATCTTCTAGCTCAGGTAAGTTTTTAATTACAGGCACTTGGACTACTTTTCTTATTATTGGAACATCACTGCTGGAATGCCCTAATTTTAATGCATCATTATTATCCTTTGAAGATACCTTCCTGCGAACCATATGCTGCTAAGCGACTGTCAGCTTTCCCCTTTGTTCTAGTTTAAAAGCTGCTTTATCTCCTTTTTAAAGGTTAGTGCCAGGAGCCTGGTTCCACCCTTGTGAATGTGGAGCCCATCCCTTTGGAAAAGACTCCTCCTTCACCAAAATGTTCTCCAGTTCCTTACAAAACTGAATCCCTCTTTCTTGCACCATCGTCTCATCCACACACTGAGATTCCGGAGCTCTGCCTGCCTCTGGGCACCTGCATGTGAAACAGGGAACATTTAAGAGAATGCTACCCTGGAGGCTATGGATTTCAGTTTTCTACCTAAGACCCTAAATTTGGCTTCCAGAACCTCCCTCCCACATTTTCCTATGTCGTTGGTGCCCACATGTACCATGACAACTGGCTCCTCTCCAGCACTCTGTAAAATCCTATCTAGGTGATGCATGAGGTCTGCCATTTTCGCACTAGGTAGGCATGTCACCAAGCGATTCCAATGCCTACCAGCCACCTAACTGTCTACAATCCTAATAATTGAATCACCAACTATGATGGCTGACTTAACCCTTCCCTCCTCGGCAGTAGCCCTGGGAGACACATCCTCGATGAGAGAGGACAATGCACCACCTGGCGAACGGGTCCTTGCTACAGGATCCTTTCCTGCTGCACCAGGTTGATGCTCTCCATTCATGAGACCTTCTTCCTCCAAGGCAGCACCAGGGCTGCTAGTCTGAAGTTCAGACTTGGCTACTATATCCCTGAAGCTCTCATCTATATACCTCTCTGTCTGCCTCAGCTCCTCCAGGTCTGCCACTCTAGCCTCCAGAGATCGGACTTGTTCTCTGAGAGACAGGAACTCTTTGCATCGCATGCACAACTTCTCACCAGTGGGTAAATAATCATACATGTGACACTTGATGCAAAAGTCTGGGAGGCCCCACTCTTGCTGCTGGACTGCTGCCTTCATCTCAAATTTTGTTCAGTTCCCAGTTAAGTATTAAGTTGCTATGAGCATGCAAATGTGTCTAATTAGGGTCCTTTAAATGTATTAGTGTATTCACTATGGGGCGGATTTTCAGAGCCCTGCTCGCGTAAATCCGCCCAAAACCGGGCGGATTTACGCGAGCAGGGCCCTGCGCGCCGGGAAGCCTATTTTACATAGGCCTCCCGGCGCGCGCAGAGCCCCGGGACTCGCGTAAGTCCCGGGGTTCTCGGAGGGGGGCGTGTCGGGGGCGTGTCGGGGGCGTGCCCGGTCGTCGCGGCGTTCCGGGGGCGTGTCGGCAGCGTTTTGGAGGCGGGTACGGGGGCGTGGCTACGGCCCGGGGGCGTGGCCGCGCCCTCCGTACCCGCCCCCAGGTCGCGGCCCGGCGCGCAGCAGGCCCGCTGGCGCGCGGGGATTTACGTCTCCCTCCGGGAGGCGTAAATCCCCCGACAAAGGTAAGGGGGGGTGTAGACAGGGCCGGGTGGGTGGGTTAGGTAGGGGAAGGGAGGGGAAGGGAGGGTAAGGTGAGGGGGAGGGCAAAGGAAAGTTCCCTCCGAGGCCGCTCCGATTTCGGAGCGGCCTTGGAGGGAACGGGGGGAGGCAGCGCGGCTCGGCGCGCGCAGGCTATACAAAATCGATAGCCTTGCGCGCGCCGATCCAGGATTTTAGTGGATACGCGCGGCTCCGCGCGTATCTACTAAAATCCAGCGTACTTTTGCTTGAGTCTGATGCGCAAGCAAAAGTAGGCTGATCGCGCTTCTTTTAAAATCTACCCCTATATATCTGGTAATGGCCTGCAAGGGAATGATCAAACTCTCAATAAGGTGTGGGGAATTTGTGAAGATAAAAGGCTGACTTTTTTTTTTTTTAGTGTGAAAGTGACACCTACCTATAAATTAAAAGATGAGCTAGGGGTGGGTGGGAGGGTTGGGAAATACAAACACACTAACTTCTGTTTATTATCTGCCTTACTGACTATTTAAAGCACAAACACACAGAATAATATATCCCAATAGTTTACTTCTCCCCAATACTTTTAAAATATTTCCCAAGCAGAACTTACTGATTCCTTTCAGCCACCAGCAAGGTGATCCTCTCCTCTCAGTGCTCCCACTGGATTGTGCTTGAATAGTACCTGATCTACTACTCCCTTCACCCAGTGAAGATTTGAAGCACTACCATAGAGACTGCCCCTGTGTAAAGTGAAGGCCTTATCTGGGAAATGAATCCAGGACTTCTTGCACCCAAAGCAAGAGTCATACCCCTAGACCAATGATAAATGCACTATCAAGCAACTTTTTAAAGGCCCATATGCACAAATACCAGGGTTTATGCACACACGTGCAGAGCCTTTCCAAAGGGGCTGGCTGGAGGGGCGGGGTATGGGCGCAGGCATGTTATAAAATTGGCACATGCACATGGACAGCCGCGCACTGCTTTTAAAATTGACCCCTTAGCGTTTTGTAGTCCTGTATGATTCCAATGATCATTTATATTTCTAATACATTGTAAGATTGAGTTCTCCTTTTGTTAGAAGTAACTTGGTACCTTACTGTCTACACAGGCCACAGTGCAAGGTCATACGCGCTGGAATAAGTTGACAGATATCTGAGATTAATAATAAACTGAATGTTACGTTTTTTTTAAGGTTGTTTTTTTTCTATACCGATATTCGTTGTCGGACATCATATCGCTTTACAGTCAACATGGAGTCAGCAACATAGCTTACATTGTAACCCATTTAACAGCTTTTACAGAGTAACTATAACAACAGTATAATGTTTTTAACAAAAACAATTAAGCAGAATATATTTGCTTCATGCGGCAGTAACAGGTTTATAATTTAATCAATCAGGTTTGCTAAGTGATATAATAGTAATGTACATATATATCTAAAGTGACTGGTATAATACTGTCATAATATTATTGGGAGTGTGGACTGGACCGTTTTCAGTAGGATAAACTAGGGTAACGTGGAGATTAGTATTCTCCGAGAGGAGAGCTACTGAGAGGTGAGGTGATAAGGTATGTGATGGGGGCATAGGTTATTGTGAGGGCAGGGAGAAAGGTGTTATAGGAGGCAGGGTAGAGTAGTAGAATGCAATGTGGTGTCTTGAGATCATGAGTAGGCTTGTGTGAAGAGCCACGTTTTTAGTTTTTGTTTAAATTTGTTCAGGCAGTGTTCTTGGCATATGTCAGCGGGCATAGAATTCCAGAGTGTGGGGCCGGCAATGTTTTATTTATTTATTTATTTATTTATTTAAAGCTTTTCTATACCGTCATTAAGAAGGATCCGTCACAACGGTTTACAATAGGGCACATAAAATAAGGATGCATAAAATAAAATAAAATAAAATATGGATAGGGTGCGTTCTCTGGTGGCATTGTAGTGGGTGAGTCTGGGTGAGGGAATGTTTAAGGTTGCTTGGTAGCGTGAACGGGTGGGTCTGTTTGTGTCACGGAATGAGAAGGTGCTGTGGGGCCAGTTTATATCTGTGTTGAGTAGGGATTTGTGTATTATTGTGAGGGTTTTGTACTGAATGCGCTGTTGGATAGGTAACCAGTGTAGTTCTTTGAGGATTGGGGTTAGGTGTTCGTTCCTACCCGTGTTGGTGAGGATGCGTGCAACTGCGTTCTAGTTTTATGAATACATTTCAGTTTGTTGCACACACATTTTTGAGATATGATGTATAGGGATTGAACAATAAGGTTGAATCTTTCAAGGTTTGAGTGTTCATTATTTTTACACATAACAGTGGACTCTCAGAAACATATCATTCAGTTAACATAAATAACAGCTACTATGATTGGCACTGAATTTGTTGTTTATAATACCATGAGGTTTATGCCATATACTCTAAAACACTTACGGTTGTTAGTGTTGTGTAGAAGTTACTGATTGTACCCCTATAATTCTTGATTTAACCAAGCATTTACAACACAGTTATGATGAAAATTGTATCTTTATGGGAACAAATTAAAGGATGTGGAACACAAATGATTAATCTATTTCCTCATAAGAACCTGCAGGTTGCATTGCAGTAGCTTTCATTATAATGTTTAAAGGTACTATTGCAAAGGTTTGTTATTCATCTCATACCCATTACCGTACATGAAGAGCCACTTAAATCAAGAGTTGAGAAACTATATACATAATCATCCAGATCTGTTCTGATCTAAAGAGATGGGGGAAAGAGTGCGGGAAGATTATATTAGACAGTTAACTAGATCCCTGGAACACTTTGTACCATGAATAGACAGCTATGGATCAAAACATGCTCTAATGATTGAGTATGAATTAATATATTGATATGATTTAAATACAAAGATTTATAAAGGTATCATCATTTGCTCCCTTCATTCCTGAGATATTCTGGCAAAATTGAGCTGATAAAGAGCTGGGATGGCCCAAAGGAACATGTTAATGTTGCAATTGACTCTGAACTGGTCCTTGGGTAATTGATAATGCCTAATGGGTCTCCTCAATCCCCTTGTTTGTTATGATAAAAAATAAGGAGGTATACCTGTATTATCACTATCCATATTAGATATAGATTGTGCAAAATATTTGGTCTTTATAAATCTACCAACTTTATTAGTCATTTCCTCTTCTTATAACTCATCTGAGGATGAAGAAAATTATATTCTGATAAATTTAAATTAGATTTATTGGAATATCATTGGCATAATTACCTGTGGTTCAGATTGAGGGATACCGTGTCAAGGTGAACACTGGTGGTTTGGATTTCAGCTTTGTATTAAGGAGTCCTCCAGAGTAACATTTTTGAGGTTTCGATTTCCCTCTGAAGTAGCCAGAATTGGCAAAACAAGTGGGCCTGTTATTTGCTGGGGACAGATTTTTATAATAGGATACTGGGTGAACAGGTTTACATTTTTGCATATGTATATGTTTTAGTTTTAAATATGAAAAGATATGTTTGTTGTACATATTACTCTACTGTTATATGCAGGTGTTGATGTATGTTATGATGGTAAAACTATGCATAAGCACACTTTTTAAATGTATTGTTTATATGAAGCAACAATAACAGCCCATTTAATCTTTGCCCTGCACAACTACTTAAAAGTATCAAAGTACATATTTGTCCATCAATAACTGACATAGTCAATGCATCGTTGACCCAAGGATCTTTTCCATCCATCCAAAAACAAACTTCAGTTCTACCAATTCCCAAAAAGAAAAATTATGATCCTCATGATATTTCCAATTATCGTCCCATTGCTACACTCCCTTCGATTATTAAAATTATTGAACCTGTCATTCTCAAACAATTCTCTGATTACACATACGATAACAATATCTTACACCCAAATCAACATGGTTTTAGAAAGTAGCACTGAATCCCTACTTATATCATCCATTGATACCATACTTAGAGGTTTCAATACCAACGTGGATTATATATTGGTACTTTTAGACATTTCTGCTGCATTCGATATGTTAAATCATAAAATCCTCCTCTCAGACTTTGAACACATAAGAATATCTGGTTCTGTCCTACAATGGTTTCAGTCTTTTCTGGCTAATCGTCCACAAAGAGTTACCTTTGGCGTTTATCTTCTCCCCCTTTGTCATCTTCTCTCTGGTCTTTATTTGAATTTCAAAATTTATGCAGATGATATACAATTCATTATTCCATTCTCAGATTTATGGTCCAAAACTCTAGCACTAGGGGATCCAAGATGCCTGCGCTGGTGAGATGCACTTGAAGCTGTCCCTCGGGTCCTACCTGTTTATCATTATGCCTCACTCTGGCAGGAAGCGGAGGGCTATAGAGCGAGATTCCCAACCACTTACTTCGATTACAGGCCTGATGGACTCCCATGTGCGGTGAGGTTTGGAGATTCTGGGAGTTGGTTCACTGGGGAGCATTCGGAAGGAAGCTTTACCTAATGCTCCCCCTGAACACAAAACATCTCTGTCCATGGAAGAATGGGTTGCTCCAGCAAATCCGGCCAAGGCCAGATCCTGGGGCCTACCTCAGGAATGAGCATTGTGGGAGGAAGGCGATGCTGCTGGAACCCAGGCATTGGGTGTGAGTCCTACTGCAGAGCCCCTTAACATCTTGGGGTATGCTGAAGATAATTTTCCATCTAAAGTTTGGCAACAAAATGGAGAGACAGCCTCCAGGGTTGCTTTTCAACTTGCTGAGTTGGTGAGACCTGCACAAATTACCCTTGATACAATATGGGATGCAATACAATTACTAAACACAAACATTTCTAATCAGTTAAAGCCCTTTGTTAAATCCTTGAATGGCTTGGAGGATCGTTTGAAAAATACAGAAACTGAGATTTCAAGATACCGGGAAGACTGTGAGAATTTGAAAAAGGAGGTTACTGATTTAAAAGATATACAGCATTCTATTATAAAGGAGAATTCAGGGATAAAATTTAAAATGGAGTTAATGGAAAATCAGGCTCGTACAAAAAACATACATCTTATTAATTTCCCGAAAGACCCTTTAGTTACACCTAGAGATATGTAGAGGAGAAACCTATTAGAAATTCTTAAAATCTCGGAGCAGAAGCTTCCTCCCATATCAAAAATTTATTATATTTCACGTCTCAAAGGGTATTGAAGAGCAACGCGGTGATCACATTTTCATAACTATGGAATCGCAACTGGAAGTTACAAATATTCTTGAAACTACACAGAGGGAATTGGTTACTCCAGCCAGACTTATTGTCTCCTTTCTTTTAGAGTCTGATAAAGAATGGATATTTAAAAGATTTTTTTTGTTACTGCTCAGAAGTTTCCTGGGGATGAATGTGCAAGTCTTCCCTGACCTGGCAAGAAAGACTCAGAGAAAGAGGAAACAGTTTCTTATTTTAAAACCTAGGGTGCTAGAAATGGGGGCTGCTTTTTTCTTTAAATTCCCATGTAAATGTATTATCAAATATCAAAGCACCTCTTATACTTTCTTTACCCCTACAGAGTTTCCTCTTTCTTAAGCGAAAGATTTTCTTCTGCAATTAGTTCCTTTCCTATTGTTTGAAAATGTGTAAACCTCTGGATACCGTTCATAATGAGAGCTCCTCGTTGTCACTAGCTTATTTCTTTGTATTTCACTTGTTGTTTTTCCTGAGGTAGTGGAATTGGATTCCTATTGAGAACTTAATACATAAGTGGAATGTTGTTTATTTTCTTAGATTTTTCTTTTTCCTTTTTACTATGTAAAAGTTTTGCTGTAGCCATTATGTTTGCCATTCAAGAGTGTAATTTCTTGAATTTTTAAAGGAAATATATAAAGATATTTATATAAATATTCCTTCTATTTTATCAATTACTACACTCTTTCCCATCCCTCTCTTGTTTTCTCCCTCTTCTCAACCCCCAATCTTTCATTGATTTTTAACATATTTAATAATTATATTTTGTAATACATATCCCATTTTTCCCCTCATTTGTTATATTTATTACATTATATCCATTATTTAGTTAAAATTGTTATATGTAAACCGACGTGATGGCATTGCTGAATATCGGTATATAAAAGCAAATAAAATAAATAAATAAATAAAACAAAACTCTATCACTTCTGTATTTGTACTTAACAACAATAAAAATGTGGTTATCGCATAATCGATTAAAACGGAATGCTTCCAAACCCCGATTTGCTTTACTTTTCCACAGTTCCAGACTCCACACACTGTCCCCCGGATAATGTCATTTTTGAAGCCCACACAATCCCTATAACCAATTTTGCTAGGAATTTAGGTGTATTTATAGACTCAAAACTGTCCATGTCAAACAATATCTCTGCAATTGTAAAAAAATCTTTTTTTAAATTACAAATCCTAAAGAAACTCAAACCATTGCTCTTTCCTTCTGATTTCCATTCTGTTGCTCAAGCTCTAATTTTATCAGGTCTCAATTACTGTAATTCATTGTATCTAGGACTTTCTGCTATAAATACTCGTCCTCTTCAACTTATTTGGAACTCAGCTGCTCACTTAATATATAACATACCTCGTAAAGAACATATTACTCCAACGTTACAATTTTTGCACTGGTTACCAGTGTCATATCGTATTCAATGCAAAGTTCTTACTATCATTCATAATTTAATCTACAGTCCATCATCAGTCTGGCTATGTTCAATGCTAAGGCTTTACAAACCATCTCGACAATTATGCCTTATGGACAAATGCATCCTCGAAGTGCCCACCATCAAGACAGCAAGACTGGACTTGACTCGTAAACGAGCATTCTCAGTTTTATGGCACTCTTTGCCTGAAAACATGTCTCATATCAAATATTAAAGATTTCAGAAAAGCTCTTAAAACATATTACTGTTCCATTGCCTACAAAATCACATAGTTACAGTTTTATTATTTTTATTTATCTCATTAATTTATGTTTTTAGCTATTAGTCAATAATTGTACAATGTTTTATTTAATCTTAAATTGTTTTATTTTATTTTTATTTTATAATTTATGTATGTAACCAATTTTTAAACCACATAGATCAATTACCCAATTGTATAAGTGGTATATAAGAACTTTTAAATAAATAAATAAATAAATAAATAAAGTGTTTTAAATCATTACGAAAAGTTTTTGAAAAGCATATATTCAAATTAGGATTCCTTTTGGTTTTGTATGTACACCTACCCTTCAGCCATTTTATACCATTTGGAAAATGCTGGCCTAGTACTTCCACCTGCCCTGTATATGACAAACATTTACAAATTCAGAAATAGTTTACCATACACAATTATACAAAGCACATTATTAATAGCTAATTTTTATTTTTAACTTTTTACTATTGTGAATCATACTGGATCTGGGATTGCATTACGTTTTTATTGATTTGCTCTTGAATGGGAAGTTATTATATTGTTGCCACAATGTTTGCACTGTTTTGTGGTTCTTGACATTGTAAGTCATCTTGACTGCATTTGTTACCTTTGAATATATGTAACCGAGATTCTGTGGTGTTGCGAGGCTTAGATTGTAAAAATGTTGAAGACTGCAAGCTTTTTTAGTTTCAGTCACTAACCCAGTATCAATAATGATACTTGTTAGCATATGAAATCATTTAGTTAAACTAGAAATGAAGAGATTTCTTAACTTGCTCACAAAACATATGTGTAAAAGGTTCAGAGACTCAAGCACTCGAGTTCACTTGCAATTTGCAAAGTGGAATGCAATATTACTGTAGGCTATAGTAAGTCCTTGTACTTCAAACAGCTATTGTTCCAACTCAATTGTGCTGCTGATCTTAAAGCATTAAATGGTAGTGAAAATTGCTGCTGCTTGTTCTGGTGCATCCCCTGGAAAATCCAAGATGCATTAGCTAATAGTAAACGAGATCCTCCTGCTTCACTGGCACCAGGCAATCTGAATGCCCCACAGTGCATTAAACCTTAATTACAAATAAATAACTTTTAGGCTTTGTACCTGAGCAGATTCCCTTCTGTCTTGGACTAGCAGGATCAGCAGTTTGCATGCACATTCTCAGTGCAAATTTACGAGTTATACTAAATTTAAACTTTATTGCACACATCTTCTTATGTGTGCTCATAATTTTTATTGACCTCACTATGTTTAAATTTTGATTTCATACTATAATCATTTAAACATAGCGAGGTTGATATTCAAAGGCAATTATGTAGATAACTTTTGAGTTATTCAAATTAATGCTGACCCTTGAATATTGCCATCACTTATCTGGCTAGATTTTATCCAGATGAAATTTAGCCAGATAACTTAAAGGTGCATTTCAGGGGCGTCCCTAGCAGGGATGAGTTAACTGGGTAACTTATCTGGCTAACTCCGATATTTGGAGATAGCCAAATAAATTATTTGGTTAATCCTAGATTGCCCCAGTATCACAGTTAGCTATTTGGGACCATGTTCCTGGATAACGTTTAAGCTTATAGAACTATATTCAAAGAATATAGCCAGATAAAGGTTGAACTATGTGAAAACAAAAAAAGTTTTGGCTGGCGGCCAGGACTCCTTCCCCTCTAAGTGGTATAGTTGTTGGGGCCATCGGGGGCCACTCCACGCAAGTCCCCCTAAATCTCTAGAACCCATGGTAGGCAAGGACCCCCCCCCCCCACTTAATGATTCCACTTGTATCAAAATAGAGTGCCCCCACCTACCCCAAGCCAATCCCAACCCTCCTGCTCCTGCTGGCAGCCTCTAAATGGCTGTGGCTGCTGAGGCCACGATACAAGCATACTATTCCAGCAGTGTCATACATTGCCAGCGCTTTTTGAAATGTAAAAAGGTCATTGGTGTAGTGTAGGAATTGTTCTGTTTGGCATATATATAAATGATTTGGAAAAGGGAACAAAGTTCATAAGTTCACTTTGAAAATGTTTCAATGTGTGCGTAACCCAGTGCTGACATAATTGCACAAAATATGCAAGTAAATATCGGCCAGATTTTTAAACTTATGCGTGGGCATAGATTTGTTCGCGCAACCCGGCGCGAACAAATCTACACCCGATTTTATAACATGAGCGCACATGTTATAAAATCCAGGGTCGGCGCGCGACATGTGCACCTTGCGCGCGCCGAGCCTGAGGGGAGCCCCAATGGCTTTCCCCGTTCCCTCCAAGGCTGCTCCAAAATCGGAGCGGACTTAGAGGGAACTTTTTTTCAGGCCCCCCCCCACCTTCTCCTCCCTTCCCCTATCTAACCCACCCCCCATCCCTAACTAAATCCCCCCCACCTTTACTCCAAAAGTTACGCGTGCTGGCAGGATGCCAGCATGCCATGCCCCGGCACAGGACCGCCACCACGCCCCCAGCCACGCTCCCGGACCACCCCTGAACTGCTGCCATGCCCCCGGCCACGCCCCAGGACCGCCCCTTTTTGTGAGCCCTGGGACATACGCGCGATTCCGGGGCTTGTGCGCACTGCCAAGCCTATGCAAAATAGGCTTGGCGCATGCAGGGGCAGATTTTCTCGGGTAACGCGCGTATTTTACACGCGTAGCCTTTGAAAATCTACCCCTATGTGTATATGTTCTGCCCTCCCTGCAGCTCTGCTCCCTAGAATAACTTTTTGTAGTGCCCACATATGTGCATAATACCCCTTCCCCTAGTCAATTTTCAAAATGCCATTTATGTGCATAATCCAGGGTTTATGCATGTAAATCCTTTAACTTTGACCACATTCTCCAAGAACATAATTCACAGATAAATTGTGCAATGGCTGAAAAAAAATATTTTATCAAAGTTGGTTTATTAGCTTCTATTAGTTAGTTTCATGACTTGTCCACTAATATTATTTGAAAGGGTAAATAATTATTCTCTAATTACCTGTACCATACCACTCACTACTGTATAAACCTATGTAAGGAGTGCTTTGCTCCCTTACTACAGTTTTCCCCTTGATCAACACTAAAGGGACCTTTAGAGCTTTTAGAACCATCTCTAAGAGTTTCTCCAACTTGAGAGTAGGGATTAGTCAAGCTCCTTCTATAAAGCTGGGATTGAGCACGAGCCATGTCTGGTTGCTGTTTTAGTTCTTGAAAAGTTGGGAGTAGCCTAATAGGTAGAGCCTAATAGGATCTTTTTATCCAAAGGATCCTATTAGGCTCTACCACTTGCACAAAGGGATTAGGCCCACATGGACCAGGAGGGGATTTCCCCATGGAGAGAAAGAAGAAGGGAGGGAGAGAGAGAGAGAGAGTTGGGTTTTTTGATCTTTTACTTAAAGAGAAATGGCTCTTTTGGAATTTGCTCCAGCTCTAGGAGGGAGTTTATTCTGCCTGAAGGGAGTGGACTTAGGCAACTATTTGGTTTATGAGCAGTCTAAGTAGATCTGCAGTTTGCCCTGAAGAAAGAAACAAAAAAATAATATTTTGGGGAGGATTCAACTTAGCTGATGGATAGAATTTTGATGGACAGAATCATTCCTACCTGCTGGTGGAGATGTTTTTGTTTTTTTCCTTCCTATTACTGGGAAAGGATTCTGACTTGGAGATTGAGATTTTGAGGAGAAACTAAAGCCTGGATTCACCATTCTAATGCAGAATGGTGAATCCAGCAAAAACGGGGGGCCAGGGGGGTGAAGGGGGGGCGGGCCTGTGAAAGCCGGCAGCCATCGCACCACTGCAGTGCTCTGGCTGCCGGCTTTCACATCAAATAGCGACACCATAAAAGGTGTAGTTATTTGGCGCGCTACTGGTGATAACATGTCTTATCTTATCGCCGCCAGCGAAGACATTGCAGAGTCCACCCCAACGCCACCCCGATTCTTCCCCTCGCTGCCCCAACTCCTCCCCTCGCCACCCCGACTCCACCCCTAGCAAGCTATCGCACGTGAAAAGGGACTTTTCGCACGCGATAAGCAATAGAAAATGACCCCGTAAGGTACTTGGACCTGGAAAAGACACAAGATATAAGTGTAACCCCCCCCCCCCTTCAGCAGTGAATCGGCACACAGGGGCCACACAAGTCCCAAGAACAAACTGTCTTCCCAGACATCTAATCTTCCTTCCCACTTATTAGTTTGTTGACAACAGGGTGCTGGTGTTCCACGGTTGGGCAGGAGGCAAAGCTTCTGGGGCCCTAGGTGCAGTGGGGATAAGAATCCTTACACAATCTCTCAAAATATCACAAATCACTCTCCTAATATATTCACTTCTTGTAGTCTTACCTGATCTCTTTGGTAACTTTGGAAGAAACCCAGCCGGGATACTTGGTATGGTGCTCAAATAATAAATATTTACAACTCAAAAAACTCATCAAAGTCCAAACCATAAAACTTCAAGATGGAAAAATACAAAACATTATTAAATTAATTAGGTTCAAGTGCCTTAGTTTCTGCACAAAATCTCTATCTCCAAGTCAGTGTCCTTTCCCAGTAATAGGAAGACAAAAAACAAAAACATTTCATCCCTTTCCCATTTTTGTACATAGGTGTCCATATTCAGAAGCATTTAGCCTGATAACTTGTGAGTTATTCTACTAAATGCCAACTTTTGAATATATCCAGCTAAAATTTAGCCAGATAACATCGGGGCATTCCAGATGCATTACTGAGCAGACTTAAGTTAGTTGGAGAAGTTATCTATCTAATTCCAATATTCAGAATTAGCCGGATAAGTTATCCATTTAAGTCTGGTCATGCTGTAGAGTAGACCTAAATTTTGTTACGACGCTGTTCACGGGCCTAGCCAGAACCTAGCCGCGAGCAGCCTCTCACCTCTGCCGCCAGTCTCTTAGCCATCCCGACGCTGTCTTACACGGCCTGGAGGCCACTGTCTGTCTTTCGCGGTGGTCGGAGCCGCCGCCATTGTGAACCTTGCTGCCCGGAGGCCACTGACGTTAGCTTTCTCCTGTGCGGCCCAATGAGCGCCGCCGTCATGCCTCCTATGCGGCATGGAGCTGCCCCCAGCCTCCTTTCCTGCAGCAGGAAGCCACCTCTGACACTGGGCCCTGCTTTACGGCCTAGTGCCGCTTCCAACCTCTTCCTCCACAGAATGGATGCCGCTCTCCGTGGTCCTGCTTTAGGTGCACGGCCATGCCTCTCCCTGGGAGTAGCCCTGCGGCCCCACCTGATGGTGTCATCCAGGGCATCTCCACGTCTGCCCTATTTAAGGGCCCTTCATCAGATTTCCAATGCCTTCACAAGGAGCCAGTCCAGTCCTGGACTTCTCTTCATCTCCAGCTTCTTCAAGGCACTCCGTTCTTCATGGAAATTCCCTTGTTGTCTTCGTTCATGGTTCCTGGTCTCTTGTCAGATCCTGTGTCCTTGTCTTCAGATGTCCCTGATGTCCTCGCTCTTAGATGTATTTGATGTCCTCGCCCTTAGATGTCTCTGAAGTCCTCATCCTCCGATGTCCTTGATGTGTTTATTTTCATATGCCCTGACGTCCTCGTCTTCAGATGTTCCAGATGTCCATGTCTTCATCGTCAGATGTTCCGCACCAGGCATCCACTTCTTCTGGCTCCTCTCCTTGGAAGCCTTGTCCTCAAATTTCCTTGGTTCCGGGTCCACCCTAGCCACCCACCAGCAGATCTTGCTTGCAGTGGACCTGCCAGGGCGCCGCCACGCTGGGTCTCTGAAGCCTCTACTCCAGCTGGAACCTGCTAGGAGTGTTGCCTGGACTCCATTTCATCCTGAGGTTTAACCTTGCTGTCATCTCTCCAGTCTCCAAGAGACTTCATCTCATCCTAATTCTCAAGTACTCCTGCCTCGTCCACCTATCATCCTTAGCCTGTCCTTCTTTGGATGTTTCAGGTTCCGGGGGCCTGCCTTAGCCTCCCCCCGGCAGACTGAAGCCCTCACTCTGGCCTGAACCTGCTACGAGAGCCGCCCGGATTCCCTCTTCATCCGCAGTCTTAGCCTTGCCTCAGCCTTGCCCACTCACCTAGTGTCTTCCCCCAACCATTTCTCCAAGTACCTTTGCCAGACCATGTTTCCAAGTACCTTCGTCTCGAACATGTCTTCAAGTGTTTTCGCCTTGTTCCAGTACCATCATCTGTCCTTGACCTCTGTCCATCTTGTCGCATCTGCTGTTTCCAGGTGGCAAATCCGAAAGGGCTATCGAGTGGCCAGTGGGCTACCCCAGAGACCAGCATTGCAATTTTTGATCTCTCCCGATGTGCTCAGGTTCAGCAGAGGTCAGAGTTCCTGGTCTTCAGCCTGCCCGCCCGTGCTTGGACACTCTTTGCCTGCCTCTGCACTTCCTTGGAGCTCCTCTGCAGTCACACTGTGGTCCAAGGGCACACTAACCTCTCCAGAATTGGGACCACTCCCTTGCGCTCCTGCAACAGATTGCAAAGGCCATGTGTCTGGTGATTGTGTTCCTGTGTCAGGCCCATGTTTTGGACTTTCAAGAGTTCCAGATCCAAGGAATTTTTCTTTTCAATTTTTTTCCAAGATTTCTGTGTCTTGCCTACGACCCGCAGGAGGTGCCTGCCATCTCCATTCTTCCCACTGCGATGTTGACTCTTCTTCCTGGGGTCCATATGAGCTGTAGGAGGTGCCTGGGCCCAGGTTTCCACATTCAGTGCTGTGGCTTCTGCATTCTGAGACTTTCAAGATGTGGCCTTGAGTACTTCATCACTTCAGTCCTCCACCAAATGGAATTCCATCTCCAGTTCATCAAACCCTCCAAGTCTCAGAGAAGCAGACTTGAGGCGGGGGTCCTTTGAGGAGGGGGTGCTGTTATGACGCTGCTCATGGGCCTAGCCGCGAGCAGCCTCTCACCTCCGCCGCCAGTCTCCTAGCCATCCTGATGCCGTCTTAGGCGACCTGGAGGCCACCGTCTATGTTTCGCGACAGTTGGAGCTGCTGCCATTGTCAACCTTGCAGCCCAGAGGCTGCCGACATTAGCTTTATCCTGCGCAGGCCGGACTGCCACCGTCGTGCTTCCTACGCGGCATGGAGCCACGCCCAACCTCCTTTCCTGCGGCAGAAAGCCGCCTCTGACGTTGGGCCCTGCTTTACAGCCTAGTGCTGCTTTCAGCCTCCTCTTCCACAGCATGGATACCACTCTCAGTGGTCCTGCCTCAGGCACACAGCCGCACCTCTCCCTGCCTCTTAAAGGGCCCACAGTGGGAGTTGCCCTGTGGCCCCACTTGATGATGTCATCCAGGGCATCTCCACTTCTGCCCTATTTAAGGGCCCTTCATCAGTTCTCCAACACCTTCACAAGGAGCCAGTCCACTCCTGGACTTCTCTTAGTCTCCAGCTTCTTCAAGGCACTCTATTCTTCATGAGAATTCCCTCATCATCTTCATCCATGGCTCCTGCTCCTTCATCCTGTCTTTGTCCACAGTTCCTGGTTTCTTGTTAGATCCCATGTCCTCATCTTC
Organism: Rhinatrema bivittatum; assembly: GCF_901001135.1. Lineage (NCBI taxonomy): Eukaryota > Metazoa > Chordata > Amphibia > Gymnophiona > Rhinatrematidae > Rhinatrema > Rhinatrema bivittatum. The sequence continues at coordinate 600,563,645 of NC_042615.1, forward strand.
AGATGTCTCTGATGTCTTCATTTTCAGATGCACTGACGTCCTCGTCTTCAGATGTTCCAGATGTCCTTGTCTTCAGATGATCCTGATGTCTTCGTCATCAGATGTTCCACCTCCAGGCATCCACTTCTTCCAGCTCCTCTCTTTGGAAGCCTTGTCCTCGGATATCCTTGGTTCCGGGTCCGCCCTAGCCACCTACCAGCGTATCTTGCTTGCAGTGGACCTGCAAGGGCACCGCTGCTCCAGGTCACTGAAACCTCTACTCCAGCTGGAACCTGCTATGAGTGTAACCCAGACTCCACTTCATCCTGAGTTTAAACCTTGCTGTCATCTCTCCACTCTCCAAGGGTATTCATTTCATCCTAATTCTCAAGTACTCCTGCCTCATCCATCTGATTCCCTTAGCCTGTCCTTGTTCAAAAATTTCAGGTTCCAGGGGCCTGCCTTGAGCCCTCACTCCGTAACCTACTATGAGGACCTACTATGAGAGCCGCTTGGATTCCCTCTTCATCCAAAGTTTTAGCCTTGCCTCAGCCTTGTCCACTCACCTAGTGTCTTCCCCTGACCATGTCTCCAAGTACCTTTGTCTTGACCATGTCTTCATCTTGTTCCAGTACCATTGCCTGTCCTTGACCTCTGTACGTCCTGTCGCATCTGCCGTTTCCAGGCAGCAGGTCCAAAAGTGCTATCGAGTGGCCGGAGGGCTACCCCAGAGACCATTATTGCGTTGTTGTGTCTCTCCTGATGCATTCAGGTTTGACAGAGGTCAGATCTCCTGGTCTTCAGCCTGTCCACCCATGCTTGGACACACCTTGCCTGCCTCAGAGCTTCCTCAGAGCTCTTCTGCAGTCGCACCATGGTCCAAGGGCACACCATTCTCCCCAGAATTGGGACCGCTCCCTAGCACTCCGGCAATAAATTTAGCTTTTTTAAATCTGAATATTGACCTTTCTTAGATGAAGAGTTTGGCTTATTTTGCTCACCTCCATCTTCCAGAAAATGTGAATGCTTTTGGTTTAGTACCCAATTTTGTTTCTTGTATCAGGCTCGAGTTCCCGTTTTTTAATACAGCGAGGCAGCTCCCTTTGATGGATATTATACTTTCTCTCTATTGAAAGTTTACTTTGTAAATTAAGAAAAACACCACTGTGGAATATCTTAGTTCTTTCTAGGGTATGAGCAGAGCCTCTGATCTCTCGTGATTCCTTAGCTATGGGAAAGACTGCAAAATCGGAACATGCCTGCAGAATTTCCCATTCTCCACAAATTCACTATGGAAGATGAGGGGCCAGATCATCATCAAGAGTAGCAGTAGCAGTAGATGACTTGTATGTCAACGTAAGAACATAAGAAAATGCCATACTGGGTCAGACCAAGGGTCCATCAAGCCCAGCATCCTGTTTCCACCAGTGGCCAATCCAGGCCATAAGAACCTGGCAAGTACCCAAAAACTAAGTCTATTCCATGTTACCATTGCTAATGGCAGTGCCTATTCTCTAAGTGAACTTAATAGCAGGTAATGGACTTCTCCTCCAAGAACTTATCCAATCCTTTTTTAAACACAGCTATACTAACTGCACTAACCACATCCTCTGGCAACAAATTCCAGAGTTTAATTGTGCGTTGAGTAAAAAAGAACTTTCTCTGATTAGTTTTAAATGTGCCCCATGCTAACTTCATGGAGTGCCCCCTAGTCTTTCTACTATCCGAAAGAGTAAATAACTGATTCACATCTACCCGTTCTAGACCTCTCATGATTTTAAACACCTCTATCATATCCCCCCTCAGTCGTCTCTTTTCCAAGCTGAAAAGTCCTAACCTCTTTAGTCTTTCCTCATAGGGGAGCTGTTCCATTCCCCTTATCATTTTGGTAGCCCTTCTCTGTACCTTCTCCATCGCAATTATATCTTTTTTGAGATGCGGCGACCAGAATTGTACACAGTATTCAAGGTGCGGTCTCACCATGGAGCGATACAGAGGCATTATGACATTTTCCGTTTTATTCACCATTCCCTTTCTAATAATTCCCAACATTCTGTTTGCTTTTTTGACTGCCGCAGCACACTGTACCGACGATTTCAATGTGTTATCCACTATGACACCTAGATCTCTTTCTTGGGTTGTAGCACCTAATATGGAACCCTACATTGTGTAATTATAGCATGGGTTATTTTTCCCTATATGCATCACCTTGCACTTATCCACATTAAATTTCATCTGCTATTTGGATGCCCAATTTTCCAGTCTCACAAGGTCTTCCTGCAATTTATCACAATCTGCTTGTGATTTAACTACTCTGAACAATTTTGTGTCATCTGCAAATTTGATTATCTCACTCGTTGTATTTCTTTCCAGATCATTTATAAATATATTGAAAAGTAAGGGTCCCAATACAGATCCCTGAGGCACTCCACTGTCCACTCCCTTCCACTGAGAAAATTGCTCATTTAATCCTACTCTCTGTTTCCTGTCTTTTAGCCAGTTTGCAATCCACGAAAGGACATCGCCACCTATCCCATGACTTTTTACTTTTCCTAGAAGCCTCTCATGAGGAACTTTGTCAAATGCCTTCTGAAAATCCAAGTATACTATATCTACAGGTTCACCTTTATCCACATGTTTATTAACTCCTTCAAAAAAGTGAAGCAGATTTGTGAGGCAAGACTTGCCCTTGGTAAAGCCATGCTGACTCTGTTCCATTAAACCATGTCTTTCTATATGTTCTGTGATTTTGATGTTTAGAACACGTTCCACTATTTTTCCTGGCACTGAAGTCAGGCTAACCGGTCTGTAGTTTCCCGGATCGCCCCTGGAGCCCTTTTTAAATATTGGGGTTACATTTGCTATCCTCCAGTCTTCAGGTACAATGGATGATTTTAATGATAAGTTACAAATTTTTCCTAATAGGTCTGAAATTTCATTTTTTAGTTCCTTCAGAACTCTGGGGTATATACCATCCAGTCCAGGTGATTTACTACTCTTCAGTTTGTCAATCAGGCCTACCACATCTTCTAGGTTCACTGTAATTTGATTCAGTCCATCTGAATCATTGCCCATGAAAACCTTCTCCATTATGGGTACCTCCCCAACATCCTCTTCAGTAAACACCGAAGCAAAGAAATCATTTAATCTTTCCACGATGGCCTTATCTTCTCTAAGTGCCCCTTTAACCACTCGATCATCTAACGGTCCAACTGACTCCCTCACAGGCTTTCTGCTTTGGATATATTTAAAAAAGTTTTTACTGTGAGTTTTTGCCTCTACAGCCAACTTCTTTTCAAATTCTCTCTTAGCCTGTCTTATCAATGTCTTACATTTAACTTGCCAATGTTTATGCTTTATCCTATTTTCTTCTGTTGGATCCTTCTTCCAATTTTTGAATGAAGATCTTTTGGCTAAAATAGCTTCTTTCACCTCCCCTTTTAACCATGCCGGTAATAGTTTTGCCTTCTTTCCACCTTTCTTAATGTGTGGAATACATCTGGACTGTGCTTCTAGAATGGTATTTTTTAACAATGACCACGCCTCTTGGACATTTTTTACTTTTGTAGCTGCTCCTTTCAGTTTTTTTCTAACAATTTTTCTCATTTTATCAAAGTTTCCCTTTTGAAAGTTTAGCACGAGAGCCTTGGATTTGCACACTGTTCCTTTTCTAGTCATTAAATCAAATTTGATCATATTATGATCACTATTGCCAAGCGGCCCCACCACCGTTACCTCTCTCACCAAGGCCTGTGCTCCACTGAGAATTAGATCTAAAAATGCTCCCTCTCTCGTCGGTTCCTGAACCAATTGCTCCATACAGCTATCATTTATTCCATCCAGGAACATTATCTCTCTAGCGTGACCCAATGATACATTTACCCAGTCTATATTGGGGTAATTGAAGTCTCCCATTATTACTGCACTACCAATTTGGTTAGCTTCCCTAATTTCTCTTAGCATTTCACTGTCCGTCTCACCATCTTGACCAGGTGGACGCGGACGGTAGTATACCCCTATCACTATAGTCTTCCCCGACACACAAGGGATTTCTACCCATAAAGATTGAATTTTGTATTTAGTCTCATGCAGGATGTTTATCCTGTTGGACTCTATGCCATCCCGGACATAAAGCACCACACCTCCTCCCGAGTGCTCCTCTCTGTCATTGCGATATAATTTGTACCCCGGTATAGCAGTGTCCCATTGGTTATCCTCTTTCCACCATGTCTCTGAGATGCCAATTAAGTCTATGTCATCATTTACTGCTATACATTCTAATTCTCCCATCTTACTTCTTAGACTTCTGGCATTAGCATACAAACATTTCAAAGTTTGTTTTTTGTTTGTATTTTCATTCTGCTTTTTAATTGATAGGGATAAGTTAGAATTTTTTAGCTCAGGTAAGTTTTTAGTTACAGGCACTTGGACTACTTTTCTAATTATTGGAACCTCACTGTCGGGATGCTCTAATTCTAATGCATCATTAGTATCCTTTAAAGATACCTCTCTCCGAACCATGCGCTGCTGAGCGACTGTCGGCTTTCCCCTTTGTTCTAGTTTAAAAGCTGCTCTATCTCCTTTTTAAAGGTTAGCGCCAACAGTCTGGTTCCACCCTGGTTAAGGGGCAGCCCATCCCTTCGGATTGTCTGCAGCAGTGCAATGCCAAAGACCATGTACTTCTCATTTGCTGCCGGGCCTTAACTGACACACTTTGAACCATGCAGTATTATAGTGTCCTACACAGTTCCAAATATGAAACTGGCCAATGGCAGAAAAGGACAATGACACAGCCTGAGGAGCTGCACCACAGGTGTACTTCTATTGAAGGCAGGGTGAGTGAATGGACTGGAAAGCTGGGGGGGTCAAGAGAATGAGCATTGCTTTACCCAAGGGAAGTCTTGCCTCACAAATCTGCTTCAGTTTTTTGAAGGAGTTAATAAACATGTAGATAAAGGTGAACCGGTAGATGTAGTGTATTTGGATTTTTAGAAGGCGTTTGACAAAGTTCCTCATGAGAGGCTTCTAGGAAAAGTAAAAAGTCATGGGATAGGTGGCGATGCCCTTTTGTGGATTACAAACTGGTTAAAAGACAGGAAACAGAGAGTAGGATTAAATGGACAATTTTCTCAGTGGAAGGGAGTGGGCAGTGGAGTGCCTCAGGGATCTGTATTGGGACCCATACTTTTCAATATATTTATAAATGATATGGAAAGAAATACGACAAGTGAGGTAATCAAATTTGTAGATGATACAAAATTGTTCAGAGTAGTTAAATCACAAGCAGATTGTAATAAACTGCAGGAAGACCTTCTGAGACTGGAAAATTGGGCATTCAAATGGCAGATGAAATTTAATGTGGATAAGTGCAAGGTGATACATATAGGGAAAAATAACTTATGCTATAGTTACACAATGTTAGGTCCATATTAGGAGTTACCACCCAAGAAAGAAATCTAGGTATCATAGTGGATAACATATTGAAATCATCGGTTCAGTGTGCGCAGCAGTCAAAAAAGCAAACAGAATTTTGGGAATTATTAGAAAGGGAAAGGTGAATAAAATGGGAAATGTCATAATGCCTCTGTATCGCTCCATGGTGAGACCGCACCTTGAATACTGTGTAAAATTCTGTTCACCGCATCTCAAAAAAGATATAGTTACAATGGAGAAGAAGGGCAACCAAAATGATAAAGGGAATGGAACAGCTCACCTATGAGGAAAGACTAAAGAGGCTAGGACTTTTTAGCTTGGAGAAGAGATGGCTGAGGGGGGATATGATAGAGGTGTTTAAAATCATGAGAGTTCTAAAATGGGTTAATGTGAATCAGTTATTTACTCTTTCGGATAATAGAAAGACTAGGGGGCACTCCATGAAGTTAGCATGTGGCACATTTAAAACTAATCGGAGAAAGTTCTTTTTTACTCAACGCACAATTAAACTCTGGAATTTATTGCCAGAGGATGTGGTTAGTGCAGTTAGTGTAGCTGTGTTTAAAAAAGGATTGGATAATTTCTTGGAGGAGAAGTCCATTACCTGCTATTAATTGTTGACTTAGAAAATAGCCACTGCTATTACAAGCAACAATAACAGGGAACAGACTTAGTTTTTGGGTACTTGCCAGGTTCTTATGGCCTGGATTAGCCACTGTTGGAAACAGGATGCTGGGCTTGATGGACCCTTGGTCTAACCCAGTATGGCATGTTCTTATTCAAGGGGTACAGGAAGGGGGAGGTAGAGTGGCTTTGGCAGGATATTTAGCAATACACCTACACTATTGAATATGCTGACTAAAGTTATCCGGCAGTTAAATCTAGCTGATCATATTATGGCTGCCTAGATACAAGCCTATTTTCACTAAAAACCAAGTTTCCTAGGTTCAGCTGAAAACATGCTTAACTTAGCTGGTCAAAACCTGGTTGTCTAAATTATGTGCTCTCGTCTTTTATGAAAATTGACCCAAGTGTGTTTATATTTGTATATAGTGGAAGGAAGGCAGGGGTAGATTGACCTTATAAACAGTGCAGCAAAATTCAATCTTCAAACCCTGCAGCGATTGATGTTCTCTGATAATCTTTTCCCTTGGAGACAGCAGCATTTACCTTTCTGCAGAGAGTAAGGAGACAAGGATTTGTTAGAGAACTATTTTTGACAGATGCAGAGAAGATGATGATGCTGGCCTGCCTGTTTTAGAAATCGGTTTCAAATGCATGGAGATTTCTGAAGGTTGGGAAAAAAGACAGGTCTTTAAGATTACCAGAAATAGTAGAGGAACCTCTACTTAATTCTACTTTGGGTATTAAAATCTTCAACTTAAGAAGCTTGTTTTTCATTTATTGCTATAAGCATAGTTAAAATCCACCTTAGCTTTCAAGTTTCTCTGCTTCCTCTGGTGAAGTGGTGAAATCTTTGGGAGACCCTGAAGGAACTGCCAAACTTCATAGAAATTTACAGCATCCACTGCAGATCAAATAGATAGATACAAATTTGATACAGATCAAACAGAAATTCTCTATAAAACCTCCAAATGTCCACAGGCTGTGACAGCTTTTATCCTGTTAATATATTCAAGTTACTGATTATCTTGTACTCTACAATGTTTTACATTCCAAAAACATTTGAGTAGGAGTATCCATACCATTCAAACCTTGAAATTAGGCTTGCACTAATACTCTCTGATGCCTTGCTATCCAATAGATTCATTAATCATTTCTTATATGTCAGGCTGTCATAAAGCCTGAAATTGTACTTATTCTCATGAGATTTCTTTTTATTTCACCTTCTTCCTCCAACTACTTCATGCTTTGTTTTATGCTCGTTGTCAGCTGTCTGTATGCTGTTAACAAACAGATCGATATTCAGCACTATTTAGCCAGATAAGTAAGGACTTATCCAGCTATATGGTGGCAGCTGAATATCTGGCAGCATTTAGTGGTTGCCAATTATCCAGATAAGTGGTGGGCAGGAAATGGAATTTTCAGGGAGGAGTTACTTATCCGGTTAACATAGCTAGAAAAGTAGCAATTTTTTAATTTATCCGGCTATGCTAACCAGATAAGTTAACTGCAGAAGACCTCTTCAGCTAACTAGTGACTTATTTGAGGATATTCAGCAGCGTAACCCTGTTGCTGAATATCTCAATATCTACCCCAAAATCATTAAACTTGGACCTTGCCCATATACCATCATTGTCTTAAAGATGAGGAATTTGTTTTTGTTTTTATCCATACACTCTAAAAAAAAAACCATGCATACCATAACATGTGAATCTTGTAACATATGAGTTAGTGTCAAAGTGCCAGTAATAATTTTGATAGCATATGAAACATAATATGGGCAGCTAGAACCATCCCTACACCTTCTTCCTTCACAAATAATTTCAAACCAATTCCACCAGCCACCAAAAAAGACCAACACAGCATGGGAACCAAAAAGATCACAGATTTATTATGAAATATAACAACCACCGATTTCTACTAAGCATAACAATTAAAACATAGCATCTGCCACTCCCCAGTAAGATACACACCCCTAGGCCACCCAGTCCGTGGGTATCTAGCAGTGCCAGCCTCCTTCCTTATGAGGCGCCCACCACATCCCAGCAAGGGATGTAATTGCACCCAGTCACACCAGATCCCATAGGGCTCCTCAGAGTCAACCATCCAGCCTGCCTGGCTGGCCAATTGGTTGATACTGCCTAACCCTAAACTCGCTTGGGTATTCCACTCACCCCCAAGTTGCAATAATAGAGGACGGGTGAGAGGGTTATGGTCAGGCAGGCAAGGACAAAAGGCAGGGGACACAAACGTCTCCCGCCTTTTGTATTTTATTTATTTAGAAGCCTTTATATACCGATGAACGTTGGGAACATCTCATCGGTTCACAATAAACAAAATGCAGCAAAGAGTGCTTTACAGTGAAACAGAGAACAATATGCATAAAATTACATTAAATTCAATTTACAATAACAGAGAACTAAGGGTCGTGTGATGGAGACCATCATTTTTCCCTTTGTTCCCCTGGGGCACCACCAATTAGAGGGCACAAAAGCCCTTGCCTTATTCAAATGCCCCAGTGGAGTATAGAAACCCTCCTCTTTGGGCCTAACTGCTCCCAAAACATTCCCTCCTCTGGCCCAGAATGAGGCCAAGGCAGGTGCCCGCATTATCAGGGGCATCCAGAGACCTGTCCTTGCCTGCTGTGCACATAAATGGCCTGATTTTAAAAAGCATTTACCCGATTAACACTGAGTTTCACATGTGTAAATATCCTTTCCGCAGGGAAGTGGGCTCTGGAAAATTACTACAATATATACCATTGAATTGTCCATAGGATTTACCCATATAAAGTGCACTTTACGCAGGTAAATGGCTTTTTGGAATTTGCTACAATAGATTGATACATTTACATGTGCAAATCCTTTTGAATATTACCCTGCAGTGAAAGATACCCAAAGAATGATCAGAAAACCCAATAGAAAAACTGAGAATATTCTCAGACAAGCAGTTGCTAAAGGAGTTTTTAACTTTTGAAAAATTATTTTTCAATGTGTATAAATATTTATTATGCAGATTTTACTATGTAAAATCTTCCTATGTTGATGTCATCTCTGACACCCCCTTCCTTTCCCTCCCTACACACACGTTTGAGCCATGACTGAAGCATTTCTCATTTGCAGTTTTTGTGCCAGTCAACTTGATTTTCTTCATTGGTATGTGTTTTTTTTCTTTTTTGAAAGAGATATTAATCTTCTTCTTCTTTATCAGATAGCCAGAAAACAACAGCTCATTAGTTATGTTTTCATAACCATTAACATTCAGGGTTGAGTAGGTTAGTTTACTGCTCATTGTATATTAAGCACAGTGCACAGCTTTCAGAGAAACAATGCACAGGATAAAAAAAATCAAATAAGTTGTCTACTTCCTGATCTGCATTCGTGTTACTATTTAATGATACATGATCCTTTCTTATCAGCTATTTTAATCCGTACCATTTTTGTTTGCAAAACTCTGACATTGATGCCTGGCTTAAAATGTCAGACCTAAGTCAGAAATGAATTCTGACCTGGGAAAGTTATTTTTATATCCATATGACATTTCCTTTTGATCTCATGGAGAAACTATTTAATACTTACTACTTAATAAGACCCCAGGCATGGGAAATTTCAAAGGTATTTGCATGGATACAAAATATGCTTTGCACTCAAAAATGGCCATTTATAAAACTGCTCACTCTATATACAAGTAACCTTAAATGTGTGTATCTTGTTTGCAATTAAGTTAACACAGACTGAGAAGAAATATTCCTGGGGGGGGGGGGGGGAGGGTGGAATTGGAAGGGGTTTGCACTTAAAACTTGCATATTTTGGGATTTTACACAGCGAGTGAAGATATACTGGAATTTTTAATCGTGTGCGTATCTTTTAAAATGCACCAACCATGAATACGTATGCCCCTAATTATAAGAGGAGCATGCTTCTTCTATAAAATCACATAGGCTTTTATGCACACAGGTATGTGGATTTTAAACATGCTCGTGCGAGCCACTTTCCTAGTTTTCTAATTAGTCCACCAGTTTGTCCCTTTAATAAGTCTTTAGAACCCTCTGGATCTTCACCCTGTACACTGCCCAGTTGACCCAGACCCCTCACCCTGTTCCATAAGCCCTAAAACTTGATATCTACAGATTTGCCCCTCATCAGGAGCAGCAGTAAAGTTATGCTGATATCTCGCATTTGCACACCGCAGTTTTACAATGCGGAGTTACACGAAGTGTTGGCCCTGCCCCAGAACGCCCATGCCCCACCCCTTACCCACCTCCCTATTCGTCATGCATGCATGAGTACATGCGCATGTAATTGGCGACGTCATAAAATCCAAGTTGCTTGCACGTGGCCCACGTACGCGCGAATGTGGACATTTTTGTGCAAGAAATGCTTCTAAAATTGACCTGTAAGTATGTAAAATTTCAGGGAAATTCATGTGGACCAGAGCACTGGAAATAAATGACATTCTCAACCACTTTCAAGCTCTGATGCCCTTTGCATCTCAAGCTATAGCTTGAGACTGATATACTACGCTGTGTTCCACTTCACAAACATTTCAACATGTGAAACAATGTCAAATAATTCATGCAGTTTTGTTTGCTAAATTTTGTGCACACTATTAGCCAATTTTTCATTCAATTCAATTTTTGCAAAGCACAATGAAAATTATATGTAATATCAATAATAGGCTGCATAATAATGCAAAGCAGCTCAATACCTATGTTCACATAGCTAAATGTAATGTGAAAAATTTGGCAAAACCACTTTTTTAGGTGAAACTTAGCTAAACCTTGGATAAGTATAGTTACATTTTTTATGATAATGTCTGTGATTTTGTGCAAACTTTACAGCAAAATATTTGCCACAAACACGGTTTACATATTATCTAAATGGCTCAGTAACATGCAAATTTTGTCATTCCCAAGGAGCCCTTTACGGCTTAATAAGTTTGCTCCATTATATTCTTGCAACTAATAAACTTCCTATTATCAACACACAGTTATCCATTTTCTGGAAGCACTATTCTTAGCCCATTTCTGCAAGTTAAAACTTTACCATTTTCACCAAGTTTTCCCCATAAACTGGCCACAGTGGCCAGACTCAGCTTAGACAACTACCACTGTCTCCAAACAAGGAAATGGAAAAAAAAAAAAAAAAAACCAATCCACCAGTTTTCCTCACAAATTGATAGGGATGCGTGCTTATATTTTTTTTCTTTTCGTTTTCAGTGAGAAAGTTCATTCCATTTGTGCTTTATTTGGTTTCATTTTGTTTATTTGAAAGAAAATAAACTATAATACAAATGAGAAAACAAAAAACCAAGCACCTCAAAAATGAAAATATTAAGGATCCCAGGTCCTGCACAACCCCCCCCCCCCCCTCCCCAAGATGCCTCTTTCCCCATTATTGGTCCTTAAAGTCCAAATGGGGCAAGAGTAATCCCCAGCCACTCCTACCTCACCAAGCCAGTATTTCAAAATGGTGCCAGCTGGCCCTGAGGCTGTTGCCATTTTTTTTGTCTGAGTGTTTTGCTTTACATTCCGTGCAACCAAATGGCACCTGCCTCAGGGCCAGCTGGTACCATTTTTAAGTAGTGACCTGGTGAAGTAAGAATATCTAGGGATTGCACCTGAACCCCTTGGACTTTAAAGATCAATGATGGGGTCAGGCCCGGCTGGAGGGGAGGGGAATTTATTTTTTTATGTTGGCACAAAAAATCCACAGAGGGCCCAGGCCAGAGCTGGCAGCTGCACAGTGAAAAAAATGAAATGAAATGAAAAACAAATGGAATTTCATTAATTGATCTTACCCAGTCTCACTCTCACACCATTATCATAATGCCTAGAGAGGGAGGCTGGGGTGGGGAAGAAACAGAGAGATGCATGTACTATATATTAATATTGCTGAAAAATAGCACATGAAAACAGTTCCCTTGAGGCACATACACAAATATAAACCTTTGCCCTAATACCAAGTATAATATTTTTAAGTAATTATATTCAATCTAATAAATGAGAAATAATGGCTGCATACTTAGGTATGTGTAATGTTTATGAGTAATAACTTCCATCTAATAAACGCAGTGCATACTTATTATAAGATAATATTGTAAGCAATATATTTTCCCCAATAAATGCAGAAGTAATGATTTCATATTTATATGCATGTAATATTTGTAAGCAAAAGCATGTGGTCAAGAACTGTTCTGTCATGTTCCTTGTCTTTAAATTTAACTGCATAACTTAATAGAGAATTAATACATTTTCCATAAAATTATGTAATTGCTATCCTAGTAGTATACTAGCTGTACATTAACTCAAGACTTTCTGGAAAAAAAATATCCTGATTTAGCAATGTGAAAGGTACTACGGGCAAGATGAATACATGATTCATTCAATCTAATAACATAGGTAGGCAAGACTATTTGCTCGCTGACATTCTCCCCCACCCCCCGAACAAAAGACAAACTCAAGTTTTTGGCTTAACATAGGGCCGCAGTTTATTAAACAACTTAACCCGAGCCCTTATCCAGTTAATACAATAAGTCAAACCCCCCCCCCAACCCCATTCCTCCTTCTTCTTTGTACTTCGCTTACCACCTCGTCCCAATGGTAAGGCACGTCTTCACCCCTCTCGCACTTACACCTGACCCTTAAAACCCCAATGGCTTTCCTAAATTTTTTTGTTTTAAAACTTCACGACATACATAGCAGAAGCATATTTACGTGGCAGGGGACCCCGGTGCATACCAGTGTGTGTAAGTATTTACGTGCTCATCTCTTGGACAGGCCCAGACATGCCTACACCATGCCCACACCCCGCCCCTTTTGGTAAATTTTTATTTGTGTGTGCAGCGGGAGATATGCGCGTTCTCGAGTGGCTTTTAAAATCTGCTTGGCACGCGTCTCCTGGTTTTGGTACATGCCTGGCTTTTAAAATTCACCTATGTGCAACTTTCACATTCACTTTGTCAGATATGGATTCTATCTTCAAAAGCTCATGCCTCAATAAATTAGTTAACCTGTAAGGTGCCACTCACCTCTTGCATTTTTGCTACACCAGGCTAACATGGCTAGTCCTCTGAAGATTGAAAATATAGTTGACAGTGAAATGTGCAAAAAATTAATATCTGAGGTCATATCTAGGTTTTCTTGATATACTGAAAAATGTCCATTACCAAGTAATGATCAGTGGAGCCAATGTACTAAACTGCATGGTGTTTAATGCACACATTAACAGCCAATGATAATGAGAAGCAAATGAGACTCACATTAACGCAGAAGGGAAAGTGTGTTAAAGTACATGTGTTAAAGAGAGTGGTAATGCAAATATTGATGACACCTCCCTACGGTGCAGTAAAATATTTTGTGTTAATGTATCTGCATTACATTTTGTGCACTTTTCACTGTGCTAATAGGTAAAGAGCTATTTAGCTTACTTTTGGTCTCTCATTAGCATAGATTTTGTGATAATGCTAACATTAACTGGTTTATGCACGTTAACAGAACTGTTGACTTTTAAGTAAGTGAAATGCTTATGTTAGATAATGCAGGCATTTAATACATATAGCATAGGCTGTAACACTCCCCTTTTACCTCCCCATTATCAAATGCACACGTACCAGAATACAGTGGCAAATAGGGCTGCAGTTTATTTAAATCACAAAACAGTTTCTGTATTACAACAGAATAGTATATATAACTATTCCAACCCCTTTTAATTGGCCAAGTATCTTTCATTAAACTCCCCAGTCTTTGGTTACTAGCCTGAACAACTGAAACATGATAGATAATAGCCTAAGACTGAGGCTCCACCGCCATAGCTGCCCATCTAGCTAATCAGTGATGAACTGGACATAATGAGATACAATATACCTTGTGGATTGTCTCTTTCCTACTCACAACTTGTGGAAATACTAGGCTGGCCTGGTTCCAAAGCACCAGGAACTAAGCTAGAACCCAAAAGCCCCATTATTCCACTGGCATCATTCCTAGAATCCTGAGTCTTATTGAGCCAACTCAGAAAGATACAGGACCCACTCATAAGCCGACACCTGGGAACGTCAAAACTCCTCTCATACCTCCACAAACCCACCCCTTAAACTCATCTTCATATTGCCCAACCCCACTTTGCCCAGGTGAGAAGGTGGGACACTGCTAAGGAGCCACAAAAGAAGCTCCTGTTCCTCAGACCAATTTGTTATCTGATGTTACCACAACCTCATGTCAGTTAGAGGTTAGTCAGAGACCCTTGCACTCCTCGAATCAATCTTCTCCCACAACACCAGAATTCTCCCAGAGAGGAAACTTTACCATAAGTAGGAGCCAATTAAAAGGGGTCAAAGCTTCCATGTTATATTGCTCCTCTTGATTCGGGGCTTCCATAAAATAGGTAGTCACACTCCTCCCATTGACTCCCCATTACCAAGTATGGCCACAGCTTTATTTAAATTGTTCCTCAGACCAATTTGTTATCTGATGTTACCACAACCTCATGTCAGTTAGAGGTTAGTCAGAGACCCTTGCACTCCTCGAATCAATCTTCTCCCACAACACCAGAATTCTCCCAGAGAGGAAACTTTACCATAAGTAGGAGCCAATTAAAAGGGGTCAAAGCTTCCATGTTATATTGCTCCTCTTGATTCGGGGCTTCTATATAATAGGTAGTCACACTCCTCCCATTGACCCCCCATTACCAAGTATGGCCACAGCTTTATAAATTGTCAAATTTTACAAGTTTCTTCAATATAACATAACAGTGTTCTATATACAATTATTCCAACTCCCTTTTAGTTTGCCAAGTATCTTTCATTAAACTCCCCAATTTATGGTTACTAGCCTGAACAAATGAAACATGAAGGCTACTAACCCAAGATTATGGCTCCACCATTGCACTTAGCCAATCAGTGACAACTTGGCTATAATGAGATAAAACATGTCCTACCGATTAATTCATTCATATCCACATCTTGTGGTAACACTAGGCTGACTGGATTCCAAAACCCCAAGAAAAGAGCTAGAGCTTCAAAGCACCATGATTCCATGGTGGTATCACTTGTAGACTTCTGAGTCTGATAAAGCCATCTCAGAAAGATATAGTACGGTACCTACTCTTAGGACAATACTTAGAAGGTTGGAATGTTAAAACTTCCCATCAAAAGTGAGAAAACTGACTCACTTGTTCTTGCTTACCACACATTGTGACCCACCATTATTTAAATTCATCTCTATGATGTCCTGGCAAATTCTCAAGAATATGTCTAAACCACTGTCAGAAAGATGTACTCCATCAAGACGATACAAACCAGGACAATCAGCCTTTAACAATTCATAGTAAATACAGCCCACCTAATAAGCTCCTAAATTTGGAAATTTCACAATTCACTGTTTAACAAATATGCTCAACTGCTTTGACATCATGAGCATCTTGCCTATTTTCCTGGGAATTATATGTAACCAAATCAATTCCAAATAAGGAAGCTCACAACAAATGCACATGGTACGAATAGCCAATACACTAAACATGATAAATATTATTACTGCCCAAATGAATTCCATTAATTGAGTTGCACTAAATCATTTGGCTTCTATCAAAGTTAGCAATAATTGATTCCATCACATGCCTCTGAAGCCTAGCCAACAAACTTGACTATTAAAGAAAGCTAAACCAAGATGTAGACCCAGCTAAAACTCTACAGCAATCTTTCAAGCCCAAAAATTGTAAGAATGGCCACACATCCACATAGTTGTCTCTTATATCTGAGATACTATAAGAAAGCAAAAACATAATGTAGAACCCCATTGGAAACCTACTAAGTCATGGCCTTGTAGAAAAGCTATGTATGAATTTATAGAAGGAGAGAGGAACATAACATCCATACACAGCACCCCCATGTGAGGCTGCTGCAATAGTTGTTTCATGTGTCTTTATAGGACAGAAATGTCCAGAGAGTCTCTGTCCTATTGTTGGGAGCTGCTATCTGTTGGGATTAGCAATTAGATAGGAGTTAGCAATCTGTTGTTATTTAGTAGAGTTGTAGGTGGATCCTTGGACCAGTGGCAGATGACCATGCCCCCAGGGGAAGATCCCGAGAGGGACCACAGGTCATGCTCAGAGTTAGGAGACAGATACACACTAGTTCTTTTATTAGACAGTATACTGAACCACCAGAGGTGGCAGTAGTGAGCTGGAATGCCCGGCTGGGCTGTGGTCCCTCAGATACTGGAACAGCGATCCCTGGAGGAATCCAATAGAGAAGAATGCAGGGGGAGGAAGGGAGATGGAACAGCCCATCTGATATGGGTGCAGGTGGGTGGAGGGTTATGGGAAGAGAGTGCTCTAGGTAATGCTTTTCTGGGACTGAGGCTGCTTGCTGTTATTAAAGGTTTACGGATCATATAGAAATTTTTTGGGACACCAAACCAACCTTATCTTAGAAAGTGTCTCTCACATAGCGATGGAAAGACATTTGGAAAAGTTGGGCACCATCCAAACTATTTAGGATCCAGGGAAGAAAACATTTCCTTAACTGGTTTTTTTGATAGCTTTTTCTTTTGTGTTTTTTGTTCATTCTTTTGCTTTATTTTTGCTCTTTATGCCAAGGGTGAATAAACGTTTTGAGCTAATGTGCTCCCTTCCATTCTTGTAGTTGGTTAGGGCCCCCCAAGATGTATTAGTATCTCTCCGTCTATCTGTAAACACATGCACACACATATCTATAAATATATGACGGGCATTCACCAGGCAGGCCCATTGCACACCAGTGCTCACAGCCCCCACTTTGTTTTCAAATTGCTGAAGGAATAATTTCTCCCACATGCATGCACATACGTACCCAGACAGACTGAGGCCAACAGAGAGCAAAACAGACACTCAGACAGAATCGGAGAGACAAAGAGTGGGCAGTGGAGTGCCTCAGGGATCTTATTGGGACCCTTACTTTTCAATAGGGGTGTGAATTGTGTGATCGATCATCTTAACGATCAATTTTGGCTGGGGGGGGAGGGAAATCTGATCATCGTGTTTTGTTTTGTTTTTAAATCGTTAAAAATCGTAAATCGGGGGAGGGCGGGAAAACCGGCACACCAAAACAACCCTAAAACCCACCCCGAACCGTTAAAACAAATCCCCCACCCTCCCGAACCCCCCCAAAATGTTTTAAATTACCTGGGGTCCAGTGGGGGGGTCCCGGCACGATCTCCCACTCTCTGGCCATGGCTGCGTTAAGAGAAATGGCGCCGGTGGCCCTTTGCCCTTATCATGTGACAGGGCAAAGGTAGCGCCGGCGCCATTTTGGTTCCTGGCTCCCGATGCCACGCATGCAGGAGATCGCTTCCGGACCCCTGCTGGACCCCCAGGCACTTTTGGCCAGCTTGGGGGGCGACCGTCAACCGTATGACATAGTGAGGGCAAAGGTAGCGCTGGCACCATTTTGAATATTGGCAATAAGGCCCGCATGCAGGAGGTCGCTCCCGGACCCCCACTGGACTTTTGGCAAGTCTTGTGGGGTCAGGAGGCCCGCCCAAGCTGGCCAAAAGTCCCTGGGGTCCAGCAGGGGTCCGGGAGCGATCTCCTGCACGCGTGACGTCGGGAGCCAGGAATCAAAATGGTGCCGGCGCTACCTTTCCCCTGTCACATGATAAGGGCAAAGGGCCACCGGCGCCATTTCTCTTAACGCAGCCATGGCCAGAGAGCGGGAGATCGCGCCGGGACCCCCCACTGGACCCCAGGTAATTTAAAACATTTTGGGGGGGTTCGGGAGGGTGGGGGATTTGTTTTAAAGGGTCGGGGTGGGTTTTAGGGTTGTTTTGATGTGCCGGTTTTCCCGCCCTCCCCCGATTTACGATTTTTTGACGATAAATCGGGGGAATTGTTATTGTATCGCAGCTCTAACAATTTTTGACGATTTAAAATATATCTGACGATTGTTCTAAATCGTCAAAAAACGATTCACATCCCTACTTTTCAATATATTTATAAATGATCTGGAAAGAAATACGACGAGTGAGATAATCAAATTTGCAGATGATACAAAATTGTTCAGAGTAGTTAAATCACAAGTAGATTGTGATAAATTGCAGGAAGACCTTGTGAGACTGGAAAATTGGGCATCAAAATGGCAGATGAAATTTAATGTGGATAAGTGCAAGGTGATGCATATAGGGAAAAATAACCCATGCTATAGTTACACAATGTTAGGTTCCATAAAGGGTGCTACAACTCAAGAAAGAGATCTAGGCGTCATAGTGGATAACACATTGAAATTGTCGGTTCAATGTGCTGTGGCAGTCAAAAAAGCAAACAGAATGTTGGGAATTATTAGAAAGGGAATGGTGAATAAAACGGAAAATGTCATAATGCCTCTGTATTGCTCCATGGTGAGAGCGGACCTTGAATACTGTGTACAATTCTGGTCGCTGCATCTCAAAAAAGATATAATTGCAATGGAGAAGTTACAGAGAAGGGCTACCAAAATGATAAAGGGAATAGAACATCTCCCCTATGAGGAAAGACTAAAGAGGTTAGGACTTTTCAGATTGGAGAAGAGACGGCTGAAGGAGGATGTGATAGAGGTGTTTAAAATCATGAGAGGTCTAGAACAGGTAGATGTGAATCGGTTATTTACTCTTTCGGATAATAGAAAGACTAGGGGGTACTCCATGAAGTTAGCATGTGGCACATTTAAAACTAATCGGAGAAAGTTCTTTTTTACTCAACGCACAATTAAACTCTGGAATTTGTTGCCAGAGGATGTGGTTAGTGCAGTTAGTGTAGCTGTGTTTAAAAAAGGATTGGTTAAGTTCTTGGAGGAGAGAAGTCCATTACCTACTATTAATTAAGTTGACTTAGAAAATAGCCACTGCTATTACTAGCAACGGTAACATGGGATAGACTTAGTTTTTGGGTACTTGCCAGGTTCTTATTGCCTGGATTGGTCACTGTTGGAAACAGGATGCTGGGCTTGATGGACCCTTGGTCTGACCCAGTATGGCATGTTCGCATGTTCTTATGAAATATAGTGAGTAGATAGGGTATGCAGAGTTCATGTACCGAATAGAGATGAGCTTCGTTTTTTTGTACCGTGTTGTTTTTTGAGTCAGACGCTTCGGGGTAAAGTTCTTTTTCCCTCGGTTAGTTTTTTGGAATAACAAACAAAAAACTAAGCGGGGAAAAATGAAACAGGCCCAAAAAACGACGCGGGAAACGAAGCTAAAAAAAAACCCACCCCAAGCATTAAAATTTACTATAATACATTAAATACACCCCCCCCCCCCATAGACCATCCCGATCCCTCCCCAAAATTTACTAATATCCCCGGTGGTCCAGCGGGGTCCCGCGAGTGATTTCTCCCTCCGTGCCATCAAGCTGTGGGGCCTGCCTCGCATCAAAATGTCGCCGATACCCTTTGACCTACTATGTCACAGGGGCTACCGGTGCCATTGGTCAGCCCCTGTCACATGGTAGGCACAATGGATGGCCAGCTGTCACTCTGTGTTTCTCTGTAATCTTTTATGTTGTGTCTATGAAGCCTGATTGTTGCCCTTAATCTTTGGCTCGTTTCACCAACATAGTATCTTTCTTCACATCTTTTCGCACTGGATCAGTGTGCACAATATTCTAGAGCAGCATGGATATAAACCACTTATTTTGAATGTTTTTCCCATGTAGGTAGCTGTAAGGTCCTGTGACATATGCGGGCACAACTTGTATCTTGGAATCTTGCAGGGTTTATGTGCCATTTCCTTTATGCCTGAGTTTCTATTTGGAGCTTACTCTTTATAAGGTATTATCTGAGTTTAGGTGGTTCTCATAAAGCTAGAACTGAGGGAACAGGGAATATTTCTTTCAGTAATTCATCCCCCAGTAGTAATGGTTGTAGGCCTTTTATAATTTTCCTTAGGTTTTCTAGTTCCGGGTTATATTTTACCACTAATGGTACCCACTCCATGGTTTTCTGTTGCATGTATTGTAATAGCTTTTCCCTAGGTGTTTTGAGTAAGGATACAATTTTCCTGAAGATGATTTATTTATTTGTTTAAAATTATTTATATACCATTTTTACAATAAAAGTATTGAACAAAGCAGTTTACAATAAAATAATAGTAAAATGATGAACAAATATAATATGAAAGAAAAGAAGAATTACATACATACAATTTTTAAAATATTAGGCTAACTTAAAATTAAGCATTGAAAATGGAAATCAAAGAGAAAAAAGTACAAAGAATGGGTAAATCCTGGTAAGAACATAAGAACATACCATTCTGGGTCAGACCAAGGGTCCATCAAGCCCAGCATCCTGTCTCCAACAGTAGCCAATCCAGGCCATAAGAACCTGGCAAGTTCCCAAAAAACAAGTCTATCCCATGTTACTGTTGCTAACAATAGCAATGGCTATTTTCTAAGTCAACTTAATTAATAGCAGGTAATGGACTTCTCCTCCAAGAACTTATCAATCCTTTTTTAAACACAGCTACACTAATAGCACTAACCGCATCCTCTGGCAACAAATTCCAGAGTTTAATTGTGCGTTGAGTGAAAAATATCTGAACATTGAAAGTGGGAGGATTAAATGTGCTATGTGTGGGAAGTGGCAAAAGCTTTTGAAAAAAGATATGTTTTTAGTGATTTTTTTAATTCCTTGGAATTTGAAATTTGATGAAGCGTAGTCTGTAAGGAGTTCCATAACAGTGGACCTGCAACTCAGAAAGCCGTTTTCCTAGTGATGTCTAATCTTGCCAAATGTATAGAAGGGATATCTAGTAAATTTTTGTTTAGTGATCTTAAATGCCTAGATGGTTTATAAAACCAAAGAATGGAACAAAGCCAGATTGAGAACAGGTTATGTAATAGTGAATGAACAAAGATAGTATCTTATAAAGGATTCTGAATTTAATGGGTAACCGATGCAGAGAAAAGAGAATTAAAGTGATATGACTTTTTGAGGGTGAACCAAGCAAGATATGAGCAGCTTCAGTCTAAGGTGCTTAGTGCATAGCCAGACTTTGTCACCGGGTTGAAAGACAGGCACTTTGGAATGGAGAGTGCCATAAAACCTTTTGGCTCGATCACTTGCTTTGAGTAGCATTTCTTTCGTCTGAGTCCATAATTGATGGATATCATCAGCAGTGGATTGAGCTGCTGGGGATGTCACTGAGAACTTCAGTGGAAGTGGCGGTGATGGTGAACATCCATATACTACTTCAAATGGTGTTGGTCCAGTGGAAGATGCTGGATGAGAATTAATGGCAAATTTAGCCCATGGTATCAGTTCTGCCCAGTTATTCTGACGGCAACTCACATAGGCCCAAATGAACTGTTTCAGGGTCCTATTCATCCGTTCTGTTTGGCCATTTGATTGAGGATGATAGGCTGATATATAATCTAGAGAGATGTCGAAAAGCTTGCACAAAGCCTTCCAGAATCTTGCCGTGAACTGTGATCCTTGATCCGAGACTATGTGCTTCGGTAAGCCGTGAAGATGAAAGGTGTGGGTTATGAAGAGCTTTGCAAGCTCCAAGGCTGAAGGTAAGCCAGGCAGTGCCACGAAATGGGCCATCTTGCTGAAATGGTCGACTGTGACCCAAATGGTATTCATACCTCCAGAGAGGGGTAGATCGACTACAAGTCAGTAGCGATATGCATCCAGGGCTGTTCCGGAGCTGGAAGCTGTTGCAGCAATCCCCACGGTTGGCTAGAAGTAGGTTTGTGCTTGGCACAGTTGGCACAAGATGCTACGTAGGAGAGTGTATCTTCTTTGATAGTTGGCCACCAATAATACTTCTGTAGCTTCATCAGGGTACGGCATTGACCAGGATGGCCAGCCAGCTTGGACTTGTGTGCCCAATAGAGCACTTTCTTCCTGAGGTGTTTAGGCACGATGGTTTTACCAGTGGGCACAGTATGAGTAGCCGCCAAGATAACTTTCTTCAGGTCGATAATATGCTGAGGTTCTTCTGGAACCTCCTCTGAGAGAAAGGAGCGTGAGAGGGCATCAGCTCTGGTATTCTTGTCTCCGGGGCGATATTTGTGCATGAAGTCAAAACGGTTAAAAAATAAGGAACATCTGGCTTGTCTATGGTTAAGACGTTGTGCATGGTGGAAATACTCTAGATTCTTATGTTCCGTAAACATGGTAATTTGATGTTGCGCACCTTCGAGCCAAGGCCGCCATTCCTCAAACACCAACTTAGCCAGGAGCTCTTTACCTCCGATCCCATAGTTCTTCTCTGCCAGGGAAAAACGTTGCGAGAAGAAGGAGCAGGGACGTAAGGATTTGGAATCTCCGGTTTGGCTCAATACAGCCCCCACACCGACATCAGAACATACGAAATTGCCATGCTGGGTCAGACCAACAGAGGCCAAACCAGGACACAAGAATCTGGCAATTACCCAAACACTAAGAAAATTCCATGCTACTGATGCAATTAATAGCAGTGGCAATTCCCTAAGTAAACTTGATTAATAGCTGTTAATGGACTTCTCCTCCAAGAACTTATCTAAACCTTTTTTGAACCCAGCTACACTAACTGCACTAACTACATACTCTGGCACAAATTCCAGAGCTTTATTGTATGTTGAGTGAAAAAGAATTTTCTCCGATTAGTCTTAAATGTGCTACTTGCTAACTTCATGGAATGCCCCCTAGTCCTTCTATTATTCAAAAGTGTAAATAACCAATTCACATCTACTCGTTCAAGACCTCTCATGATCTTAAAGACCTCTATCATATCCCCCCTCAGTCGTCTCTTCTCCAAGCTGAACAGTCCTAACCTCTTCAGCCTTTCCTCACATGGGAGCTGTTCCATTCCCTTTATCATTTTGGTTGCCCTTCTCTGTACCTTCTCCATCGCAACTATATCTTTTTGAGATGCGGTGACCAGAATTGTACACTGTATTCAAGGTGCGGTCTCACCAAGGAGCGTTATAGAGGCATTATGACATTTTCCATTTTATTAACCATTCCCTTCCTAATAATTCCTAACATTCTGTTTGCTTTTTTGACTGCTGCAGCACACTGAGCCAACGATCCACTATGATGGCTAGATCTTTTTCCTGGGTGGTAGCTCCTAATATGGAACCTAACATCGTGTAACTACAGCAAGGGTTATTTTTCCCTATATGCAACACCTTGCACTTGTCCTCATTAAATTTCATCTGCCATTTGGATGCCCAATCTTCCAGTCTTGCAAGGTCCTCCTGTAATGTATCACAAACCGCTTGTGATTTAACCATGACGATCAGATTTCCCTCCCCCCCAGCCAAAATCGATCGTTAAGACGATCGATCACCCGATTCACATCCCTAACACATATTTATTTATTTATTTTTATTTATTTAAGTTTTTCTATACCGGCATTCGCGATAAAAATCGCATCATGTCGGTTTACAATTAACAAGTAGATAGGGAACAAAAGGCAATAAATAACATTGCCTTTTGTTATTGCCCTAATATTGCCCTAATATTGCCCTAATATTGCCCTAACTTACCATATTTTTTGCTCCATAAGACACACCTAGGATTCAGAGGGGGAAAATTAAAAAAAAAAAAAAAATTTGTGCTAAACCGGCTCTGCGTCTGGGCGTCTTATGGAGCAAATTAGGGGCGTGCATAGCTTTTTCTTTTTCTCCCCATTTTGTTTTTGGGTCTGGGGAGGGCCATTTCGGTCCACTCCCCAGATCAGAAAACTTTTCTTTCTCTGGGAACCCCTCCCCCCCCCCAAAAAAACCCCATCCCAACCCTTTAAATTAATTAACAACCCCCACCCTCCTGACCCACCTCCAAGACCTGCCGACTTAATTTACTACAACCCCCCACCCTCCTGACCCACCCAAGACCTGCCGACTTAATTTACTACAACCCCCCACCCTCCTGACCCCCCCCCCAAGACCAGCCGACTTAATTTACTACAACCCCCCACCCTCCTGACCCCCCCAAGACCTGCCAAATGTCCCTGGTGGTCCAGCGGGGGTCCGGGAGCGATCTCCTCAGCTTCGGCCGTCGGCTGCCAGTAAACAAAATGGCGCCGACGGCCCTTTGCCCTCTCCATGTCACTGAGATCGACCAATAGCAGCGGTTGGTCCCAGTGACATAGTGAGGGCAAAGGGCCGTCGGCGCCATTTTGATTACTGGCAGCCGACGGCCCTTTGCCCTTACTATGTCACAGGGACTACCGCTGCCATTGGTCGGTCCCAGTGACATTAGTGAGGGCAAAGGACCGTCGGTGCCATTTTGATTACTGGCAGCCGACGGCCCAAGCCCAGGAGATCGCTCCCGGACCGCTCCTGGACCACCAGGGACGTTTGGCAGATCTTGGGGGGGTCAGGAGGGTGGGGGTTTGTAGTAAATTAAGTCGGCAGGTCTTGGGGGGGGTCAGGAGAGTGGGGATTGTAGTAAATTAAGTCGGCAGGTCTTGGGGGAGTCAGGAAGGAGGGGGGGTTGTTAGATTTTTAGGTTTTTTTTTATATTCGCTCCATAAGACACACATACATTCCCCCCCCACTTTTGGGGGGAAAAAAGTGCGTCTTATGGAGCGAAAAATACGGTAATGTGAAAACAGGCATTACCAATTCCCCCACCTTATGCCCACCCCATAGCCCATCCCTTGTGAAGTTCCACTAAACCAGAAGGAACCCTGTTTGGAAGTTATGACAAAGATAATCTTATTATACCCATTTGGCCCTGTTGATGAGTAATCAGTGAAGGAACTTCTTAAACCCAACTGAAAGGTTGACCAAAAAGATCACAGCCTAGCCAGAATCATCTTTATCAAACAAATATCTACATCTCTAAAACCCCAAGCCTCTGACTTATATTTTGACAAGCCTTTATAAAACTACTCAAAATAATTTAACCATGATCACCCTCTATAAGTTCTGTATGTCCTAATAATTATCATACCCATGTAATGAAGGCAATATGGGTATAAAGCTGGTTTATCCTCCCCTAAAATATCTAAGATATGAAAAGCCAAAATTCAATTGTGAATTGTGTGAACGATCCACGCCACCTTGGTACTGGTCCGCCACTCCTTCAGATCCAGGACACTTCTGTTTCTGGCCTCTGAGCTCCTTTTGCACCATCCTGCAGCCCTTTCCAAGTCCCAGGCTTCAAATTAGGCCTCCACTTCCCTAGCCTGGCTAGGGCCTCTCCTTGAGCTGGGCTAGTGAACAAAGTTAGCCAAGCTCCCCCCAAAATGACATGGAAACATAAGTTATATAAACAGTCTATATTGTTCCAGAAAAGTCCTTTTGGCTACCTTTCTCCCAGTCCAGCACCTGGGTCTTGTAAATTATCTCCTGTTCTTCAAAACAGCAAAGTAATACTTGGGCTTTTTCCTTTAACCAGCCGCTGCTGCCCTGCTATGGGATTGCACAACTCGCCCCTACTCCCCTAATGTTGTGCTGCAGTCAGCGTTCTTCCCAAACCAGAAATCAAGTTACACCTAAAAGGTTTCATAAACTTATAAACAAAAACATTCTTTTATCCTGTAGGGAATACCCCCATCCCCCAACCAGGTCACTTACTCTAGCTCCATGCTGGATAAAGAGGACTCCTCGGTTAGAATACCTATGTCCATGTCACTCTCCTCTTGCTCTGAAGACAGGCTTTTTAGGCCAGCTCCACCACACCCTCCTCTTCGATCACCATCGGTTCTGATGTGTCTAATTCATTATCATTGTGCTCAGCTGGCTGCTTTGTTTCCTCCCCTATCCATGGGTCATACTAACTAATTCAGCTTTACAATCTCTACTTCTTCCTCAGTGATCACCTGTATTTCTCCCATGCTTACTTGAATTCAGATAGAGGTAGATTTTAAAAACATACACGTGCACGAACAAAAGTACGCTGGATTTTATAAGATACGCGCGTAGCCGTGCGTATCTTATAAAATCCGGGGTCGGCGCGCACAAGGGGGTGCACATTTGTGCAACTTGCGTGCGCCGAGCCCTGCATGCGCTGCCCGTTCCCTTCGAGGCCGCTCTGAAATCGGAGCGGCCTCGGAGGGAACTTTTTTTCTACCCCGCACCTTCCCTTCCCTTTTCCTACCTAACCCACCCCCCCCCCCCACCCCCGGCCCTATCTAGACCCCCCCTACCTTTATCGGAGAATTTACTACTGCCTCCGGGCAGTAGTAACTTACGCGCGCCGGCGCGGCAGGCCCTGACACAGGCCGCTGTGTCGGGGCACTCGGCCACACCCCGGACCGCCCACACGCCCCCGGACATGCCCCCGATCCCTAACTGTGCCCCCTGGCCACACACCCGCCCGCCCCTTTTTGCAAGCCCCGGGACTTGCGTGCGCCGCCGAGCCTATGCAAAATAGGCTCGGCGCGCGCAGGGTAGGTTGGGGGTAGGTTTTCGGGGGGTACACGCGTACTCCTTTGAAGATCTACCCCATACTGTTCTAATCTCCACCACCTCCACAGGGAGATTGTTCCATGCAACCACCACTCTCTTCGTAAAGAAATATTTCCACGTTACTCTTGAGTCTTGAGATGACCCTCTTTCACCCTCATCTTGTGACTCCTCATTCTACAGCCCCCTTTTCAATGAAAGAGGCCCACTTCCACTGCATGTCTCTATCATATCTCCCCATCTTGCTGTTCCTCTATCATATACATGTTCAGATACTTAAGTATGTTCCCATATGCTTTAGAACGAAAACTACTAATAATTTCAGTAGCCATCCTAAGGACTAAATCCAACCAGTTTCTTTCTTTTTGAAGGTGTGGTCTCTAAAATTGTACATAGTATTCCAAACTGAAGTCTCACCAGTGACCTATACAGGGGCAATATCATCTCCCTTTTTCTGCTCACCATTCCTCTCTCTATGCACCCAAGCATCTTTCTGGCCTTTGCCAT
The DNA here is from genome assembly GCF_901001135.1 of Rhinatrema bivittatum. Taxonomy (NCBI): domain Eukaryota; kingdom Metazoa; phylum Chordata; class Amphibia; order Gymnophiona; family Rhinatrematidae; genus Rhinatrema; species Rhinatrema bivittatum. Next base: position 600,590,536 of record NC_042615.1, read on the forward strand.
CATCTTATCCACTTGTTTGGCCATTTTAAGATAATCAGATATGATCATCCCTAGCTCCCATTCTTTTTTCATGCTTAGAAGAATTTCACCCCTATACTGTACCTCTTCCTTGGGTTTTGCAACATAAATATATAATTCTGCATTTTTTAGCATAAAATCTTAGACGTAGACCCTCGATTTTTCTTTGAGCTTTGCTAGACCCTCCTCAGGTTCTCCACACTTTACTGGCTGTTTACCCTGTTGCAGATTTTGGTTTCATCAACATAAAGACAAACCTTTCCTGACAATCCTTCCGCAATGTTACTCATGAAAATGATGAAACTGGTCCAAGGACCAATCCCTGTGACACACTGCTAATAATACCTCCCTCCTTAGAATGAGCTCCATTTACCAATCCCTTTACCACTCAACCAGTTCCAGCCCATTCCATCACTTTAGGGGTGCAAGGACCTGTCTGCTACAGTACACTTCCAGTTCACCTCCCACTTCACTTCACGATCCTAAGCTCAGGAAAATTATAGCATGTTCTCCTCAGAAATAGAATTTTATTTATCAGATTTGGCAGGATTTAGCTTTTAGAAAATAACAATTCCTGTCTCTAACATCCTGGCCAGTTTTCACTAAAGAATGTTCTGTACCATGGGTAGTTACAAACATGCCATAATCCTTAGCCTGCTTAATATGTTAATACTTATGGCTAACTTACTTACCCCTGGTCCCAACTTTGGGCGATATCCCTCTGTTCACCTCTGAAGCAGACACTGGCTGGAGGTCTGGAGAATATGTGCAGGGAAGGATACTTGCTTCCTGGGTTTGGTACTGGCAGAGCAATAACATATCTGTAAAAATGACCCTTTAAGTGCACAGCTCAATTGGAGATGCCAGAATGGATTGTGCTCAGAACATCAGATATATCCCTAGTGAGTTCTAGAGCATTCAGTGGTAAGAAGGACGTAGAAAGGTTAAGGGGCAGGTTTTCCTTTGTCCCCTATAGGAACCTGCAGGACGGACACTCAATGTTCTTTGTTTTCTGTGGATCCTGGGAGAATTGTCATGCCTAAGAAAAAGGGCTTGCAAGTTGATTTCATGATTTTTGAGGTAGATGTTTGAGAGCAAAGAGGGGGAAGTCAATATTAAACTTTCTCATTCTGTTCTCTCTTGGTTGGAGCTCATGGATCAGAGCAGGATTGTAGAGTTCCCCCTTCTCTTGAGAAGACTGCTCTCACTCTTAGAAAATATCTTCACCAGGAAGAAAGGCCTGTGTTTTGTCTGATTATTTTTAGTTGCTCTTCAAAGATGGTTCTGGGAATCTGCAGTAACTTACTGAATTTTAGTGGTGAGGAGAATGCATTTTTATATGTAGTAATCTCATATTGGGGATAATTTTCAAAAGAATTTACATGTATAAATGTAACTACCATTGTAGCAATTTTCAAAAGCCATTTATCTGCGTAAAGTGCACTTTTGCAGTAAATCCTGTGGAGAATTCAATGGCATATATTGTAGCAATTTTCAAAAGTCCAGTTACTTGAGTAAAGTGCATTTTCATGCGTAAAACACAGTTTTACGCATGTAAATGCTTTTTAAAATCAGGCCCACAATGAGGATAGTAAAAAGGAGAGTACTCATCCAGTATGAAACACACAAGAGAGGACGAGGTGATGGCCTTGCATTGAAACAGCTCAGATTCATGGATGTCTGGTACTGATAGATACCCTAAAGAGAATAATAATCCCTAGTTCCCATTCCCATAGAAAGTTCTGTCAGTGAGTATAAAGGATCCCAACTGTGTGTGGATAGTGAGGGCAATATAGAAAATATAGATTCATCTCCCAATAAATATACCTTATGCCAAATTCCTTAATAATCAACTTCTTCAGTGGAAGTAAAGTATTTTGTTGGAATACCATTTGAGAATCCAGTGTGACTGGTTGTGGTTCAAGAATAAAAAGAAACCTAAGGGCCCTGGATTATATTTCTTCCCTCTGCAAAATAGACCAAGTATTACTATAAATTGGTCAGGTGTCAGGCCCCAGCAAACTCCCTCCCTGTGGTGAGGACACAGGAGAGGAGTTAACGCTTGCTCACAGTCATACATGGATTTTTGCTTATTTATTTGTTTGTTTGCTGAGTTCATATGCTACAGCTCATGATAATGAAAAGATTTCTGCTCCCTTTCTTGTAAAAAATGAAGTGATGTTTTCCAATTATTGAAGCCGGTATTTATTAAAGAGTATTTGTAAAGCTGAGTAGTTCTTGATCCTTAGCCAGAACACCTGCAATCAAAGCAAACTTTGGAATAGAATATATACCTATTGAATATTCAACTAGTAGCTGATTGTAATTTTCATACTAATGGGGCTGAAGGCAACAGTTTTTTGTTACCAGATGTGCAGGATTAATCATTAAATGAGCGTGACTGAGCAGGAGCAGTTTATATATCTTCTACGTCACTTATCGATTGTGAGTTGTAGTAATTTTATGAACAATGCTACCACTAATATGGCTATCAACCAATTCTTTATTACAAACAACACTCTAAGAAAAATGAGCTTGGTTTAATGAAGTATTATTGATTGATCTAGCTTGACTTTCAACCAGAAATCTCTCATGACTATTCTATGTACCTCTGGCCTGAAAGAATAGCTTAATATCCATTTCATCTTTCCATCTGCCAATCAGATGAATTACTCATTAGTCTCCAGTAAGATTCAACAAAACAGTGGAGCTTTTGAGAGTTATTAGTCAGAAAAACTGTTGGTTGAAATATGACTGTGCACAGTGTATATCATCAAATCTCCACCTGCAGATAAAAGAGAATTTTTTGTATTTACAAATGGTTTAGTAAGATTAGGTCCCTCAATCACCACTTACAGAAAGACACAAAGAACACACTTTATTTTGCATTATTGTTTATTTGCTTAGCAGAAATCCCTACATGCAGACAAAATTTTGTAAATGTGTAAAATATAATTGTCTTGCTTTTTTTTTTTATAATTATAATTCTGCTGACTTATTTTAAAAGCCAAACTTCAGTGCTAAACCTCTGACACAGAAAAGGTATCCATACTATCGCTGAAATGTTGCCATACATTCAAGAAAAAAAGACAGCAAAGAAAACAAGGTATAATACCATTACCTTAGCAATAATTTATTTTATTATTCATCCACTGGATTTAGTGTTACAGTCTAGCTGGTCTGAAATTGAGAATATAACCTCACAACTGTAAGTGAATAGATATATTTATCTGGGGAAAAAAGGATCAGGTTTCAATTTATTGGCAGCACAATGACGAGAGCCAGGCATAAAAGTCTATATTGTAACAGTATATTATTGTCAAATAGTTGATAATTATAGATGTGTTTTGTCTCTCATAAAACATGTCTAGTAGATCTCACAGCTCAGGCGTGTGGCCCAACCAAAAGCAGCTTCATTCAACCAAACATGTTTTTTCTCTGGATTGCATATAGCAATAGATGGTCAGAGTTTAATGTATATTGGTTGTCAGGAAGGCAGATATTTGGGCTGCAAAATAAATCCTCTACTAATAACCTTAATTCCACTCTCAGATCTGACTTCCAGGACTGTTCACCCATCTTTATGTTTTACTCTATCCAAAAATCCAATATTAAGAATAGAAGAAGTAGGTAAAAACAAATAGCTTATTCTGATCTTGTTGTAAGATTAAGACATTTTTAAAAGTCCCCTTTTACTTTTCCATGAAGATTTAATGGTACACGCCTTTTCAAAAGTGCTTGTCCTTCTCTTAGCAGCCTTATAATATTCCATAACATTTACATACTTTCATATATTCCTTTTCCTTATCAACCTATTCTTTCTTCCATTCACAATGGAAATCCATGTCTGTGTGTCTTACACCATGCTGTCCATTTCTGAAATCTTGACACTCACGGTTTTCACTGTAATATTATATACATATAACACTTTCTTCCTTCTTTCCTTGCCTTTCCTCTTGTTCTTTAGGAGTCAATAATCAAAACTTCCCACACTGGTGCAAAATTAGTGGATAGGTTTTAACCATGAGGTGTGCACCACAGCTATGTAGGTAGTATTGTTTAGATTATTGCCTAAGGAAAAAGGAGCTACAGAAATGTATGTTTGCTTTTAAAGCAGAAAACCTTTTTTCTGGTGAAAGCAATACATGTGGTTTTGAAAGTCCAAAACTATACTTTTTTCCTCTCCTGATCTAATCTTGCCCTGGGAAACATCTATAAACTGTTTGGGTAAAAATGCCCACATTGTTGAACAATCTGTGCAATTTAACACACATTGAGGGTGGGCGATATTCCAAAAGCCCATTTCTGCAGTTAAAGTACTGTTTTACTCATTGAAATAGCTTTGAATATTACCCTCCCCATATTTCTGTAGAGTCTAGAGCAGAGGTGTGAAACATCTGTCCTCGAGCGCTGTAAACCAGTTGGGTTTGCAGGATATCTCTATGAAATATGCATGAGAGAAATTTGCATGCATACTGCCTCAGTTGTAGGCAAATGTATTTCATGCATATTCATAGGGGTTATTCTAGAAACCAAACTAGTTTGTGGCCCTTGAGGACTGGAATTGCCCACCCCTGGTCTAGAGACTATAGAGCTGTCCTTCTAAAGTGCATGAGTCCTCCACTTCAGGTTTTCTAGCAGTGAATGAATGCTTATGTGCACCCAAGTATATCCTGAGTGGAGCTGACAGCTCTTTTGGATATAGAGGATAATTGTTCATTTCTCTATATTCTTTTTTCAATTCCACTAAGACATGCTGCACCTAGAGTGGGAGGAGGGTTCATTGCAGAAGAAAGAATGGAATAAGGCCTTATACTCTCCCAAGAAATCCTGAGAGGAACCTGCTAGCTCCCAAGAGGATGCAAAAAAAGCTAAATAGAACGTTTTACATAAATTTAATATAAATATTGTCACCTGATTTCTTATAGGTGTAGTTGTAGCTGTGTGTGAGCATGAATGATGAATACAAGTGTTACATAAGAAAATGCCATACTGGGTCAGACCAAGGGTCCATCAAGCCCAGCATCCTGTTTCCAACAGTGGCCAATCCAGGCCATAAGAACCTGGCAAGTACCCAAAAACTAAGTCTATTCCATGTTACCATTGCTAATGGCAGTGGCTATTCTCTAAGTGAACTTAATAGCAGGTAATTGACTTCTCCTCCAAGAACTTATCCAATCCTTTTTTAAACACAGCTATACTAACTGCACTAACCACATCCTCTGGCAACAAATTCCAGAGTTTAATTGTATGTTGAGTAAAAAATAACTTTCTCCGATTAGTTTTAAATGTGCCCCATGCTAACTTCATGGAGTGCCCCCTAGCCTTTCTACTATCCGAAAGAGTAAATAACCGATTCACATCTACCCATTCTACACCTCTCATGATTTTAAACACCTCTATCATATCGTCCCTCAGTCGTCTCTTCTCCAAGCTGAAAAGTCCTAACATCTTTAGTCTTTCCTCATAGGGGAGCTGTTCCATTCCCCTTATCATTTTGGAAGCCCTTCTCTGTACCTTCTCCATCGCAATTATATCTTTTTTGAGATGCAGCAACCAGAATTGTATACAGTATTCAAGGTGCGGTCTTACCATGGAGCGATACAGAGGCATTATGACATTTTCCATTTTATTCACCATTCCCTTTCTAATAATTCCCAACATTCTGTTTGCTTTTTTGACTGCCGCAGCACACTGTACCGACGATTTCAATGTGTTATTTACTATGACAGCTAGATCTCTTTCTTGGGTTGTAGCACCTAATATGGAACCCAACATTGTGTAATTATAGCATGGGTTATTTTTCCCTATATGCATCACCTTGCACTTATCCACATTAAATTTCATCTGCCATTTGGATGCCCAATTTTCCAGTCTCACAAGGTTTTCCTGCAATTTATCACAATCTGCTTGTGATTTAACTACTCTGAACAATTTTGTGTCATCTGCAAATTTGATTATCTCACTCGTCGTAATTCTTTCCAGATCATTTATAAATATATTGAAAAGTAAGGGTCCCAATACAGATCCCTGAGGCACTCCACTGTCCACTCCCTTCCACTGAGAAAATTGCCCATTTAATCCTACTCTCTGTTTCCTGTCTTTTAGCCAGTTTGCAATCCACGAAAGGACAACGCTACCTATCCCATGACTTTTTACTTTTCCTAGAAGCCTCTCATGAGGAACTTTGTCAAATGCCTTCTGAAAATCCAAGTATACTATATCTACCGGTTCACCTTTATCCACATGTTTATTAATTCCTTCAAAAAAGTGAAGCAGATTTGTGAGGCAAAACTTGCCCTGGGTAAAGCCATGCTGACTTTGTTCCATTAAACCATGTCTTTCTATATGTTCTGTGATTTTGATGTTTAGAACACTTTCTACTATTTTTCCTGGTGCTGAAGTCAGGCTAACCGGTCTGTAGTTTCCCGAATCGCCCCTGTCGCCCTTTTTAAATATTGGGGTTACATTTGCTATCCTCCAGTCTTCAGGTACAATGGATGATTTTAATGATAAGTTACAAATTTTTACTAATAGGTCTGAAATTTCATTTTTTAGTTCCTTAAGAACTCTGGGGTGTATACCATCCGGTCCAGGTGATTTACTACTCTTCAGTTTGTCAATCAGGCCTACCATATCTTCTAGGTTCACCGTGATTTGATTCAGTCCATCTGAATCATTACCCATGAAAACCTTCTGCATTACGGGTACCTCCCCAACATCCTCTTCAGTAAACACCGAAGCAAAGAAATCATTTAATCTTTCCGCGATGGCCTTATCTTCTCTAAGTGCCCCTTTAACCCCTCGATCATCTAACGGTCCAACTGACTCCCTCACAGGCTTTCTGCTTCGGATATATTTTTAAAAGTTTTTACTGTGAGTTTTTGCCTCTACAGCCAACTTCTTTTCAAATTCTCTCTTAGCCTGTCTTATCAATGTCTTACATGTAACTTGCTAATGTTTATGCTTTATGTTTAGTGGAACAGAATACATGTATGATACGAGTAGTATTCATATTTAAGAGGATATAAAGATGAAGTAAGATTGGAAAGAAGAAACACATGTGGTAAGCATCAATGGTGTGCTGGTAATATCATGGCCAGGCTCTGTCAAAGAAGTGTGTGCCATAGTCTGCTCCAAGGACAGCAATTTTAAAAAAGGACTCCAGGGATGATCATGGAAATGCAGTCCAGGGGTGTCTCTCCAGCTCCAGTCCTCAAGAGCCACAAATTGGTTTGGTTTTCAGGATCTCTCTAATGAATATGCATGAGATAGATTTGCATTCAATTGAAGCAGTGAATGCATATTCATTAGGGTTGTGCTGAAGACCTGACTTGTATGTGACCCTTGAGGACCAGAATTGGATACCCCTGCTGTAGATCATTGAGCCTGGCATCTGTGCAAGGCAAAATGGTACAAGCTAAAAAAAAATAAATAAATACAATTGCTGGCTATATAGATAGGCATGGCTTATTGGGGAAGAGTCAACATGTTTTATCAAAGGGAAGTCTTTTCTTACCAATCTATTAGATTTTTTTTTAAGGTGTAAGTAAATATGTGGATAAAGGTAAGCCAGTTGATATAGTCTATTTTGATTTTCAGAATGCTGTTGACAAAGTTCCTCTTGAACAAATCCTCAGAAAACTAAAAAGCCATGGGATAGGAGCCATGGTTGAAAGCCAAGAAACAGAGTAGGCATAAATGGTCAGTTTTCCAAATGGAGAAAGGTCAATAGTGCAGTACCCCAAGGATATGTATTGGGACTAGTGCTATTTAATTTACTTATTAATGAACTAGAAAACAGTTTAAATTTTCAGATGACATAAAATTATTCAATAGTAGTGGGTTGTGAGGAATTCCAGAAGGACTTTGCGAGACTAGAAGACTGGGCATCTATGTGGCAGATGAAATTTAATGTGGAGAAGTCCAAAGTGATGCACATAAGGAAAAATAATCCCAACAACAGATACACAATATTGGGTTCTATATTAGAAACTACTACCCACAAAATGAACCTTGGAGTCCTTCATGTGTACAAATGAGGTAATTTTCAAAAGGGGTTTTGCACATAAAAGTAGTATATATCGTAGCAATTTCAAAAGCCCGTTTAGGAACATAAAACTTTTGAAAATTCAGCCCTGTGAAGTAAAAGTAGCAATTTTCAAGAGCATATTAATATGAATAAAACCTTTTTAAATGTCCTCCATTATGCTGAAATCCTCAGCTTAGTGTGCAGTAGCAGCAAAAAAACAAATATAAAATTAGGAATTATTTGAAGAATGGAGAATAAAAGTGAGAATGGCATAATGCCTCTGTAGCCATCTAGGGTGTAATTACATCTTGAATATTTTGTGCAGTTATGGTTGCATCATTTAAAAAAAAAGATATAGTGAAACTAGAAAAAGTGAAGAGAAGGGTAACAGAAATTAAAAGAAAGGGATGGAATGGTTCCCTTATGAAGAAAGGCTAAATAGGCTAGGGCTCTTCAACTTGGAACAGGAATGACAGAGAGGGGAGATGATAGCAGTTTTTAAAACATGAGTGAAATAGAATGGATAAATAGGAGTTGGTTATTACACTTTCAAACAGCTCTAAAAAAGGGTACACTTTATGAAACTAACCCAATGATTTAAAGCAAAATTGTAGAAAGTATTTTTTTCACTCAGTGCAAAGTCAAGCAATGGAATTTGTTGCCAGAAGACATAGTCAAGGCAACTTACATAGGGGGTCATTTTCATAGCGTATTGCACGCGAAAAGTCTCTTTTCATGTGTGATAGTTAGATCAGGGTGGAGTCGGCCCAGAGGAGGAGGAGTCGGGGTGTCATCGAGATGGACACGGCGGAAACTTCGCTGGCGGCGAAAAGGTAAGAACCCTTTTTGCTGCCAGTAGCGCGCTCAATAGCACCACCTTTTACGATGGCGCTATTGGGTGCGAAAGCCGGCAGCAATTGCACCACAGAGGTGTGATCGCTGCCGGCTTTCGTAGGCCCGCCCCCCGCATCAGCTCCTCCCCCCCCATTACCGCCAGATTCTCTAAGGTCTGCAACCTTAGAAAATCCAGGCCATAGTGGGGTTTAAAAGAGATTTGAACAAGTTTCTGGTCGATATTCCCATAAACAATTATTAGCCAAATACACAGTACATAAGAAAACCTGGAGAGTCACGTGATGTGGTAGCGGGGAAGACATGTCTCTTCCTAGCTCCTGAGCCACCTCATTCATCGCGTTTAATCCACCCGAAATAACTTGAAGAACTTAGACCAGCTGAACCCCGAGAAGGAGGTCTATGTCCGCAAATCGTACCTGGGGCACGTTAATACCCTCGATGACAACAAAATCAAATAAAAAGGAGAAAGAAAAATCGCGGGGCACGGACGCTAAGATGGCGGTCGCATCAGATGGTGAGTCTCCCTCCCTCAACATGCCTCTCACGTTGGCTGACATTAAAGACGCAATTAAGGAGGCCTTAGATGAAAAATGGTCCTTACTTACGGCCCAGTTAGGGGAGGTCAGAGACTCGATCGCCGCGTTGCCCCCCCGGTTAGAGTCGGCTGAAGCCAGGATCTCCGATATAGAAGGCGCAGTGCATGTGGCTCAGACTAAAATGGCCGCGCAGGACAAAACTTTGCAAATTTTGCAGAATAAAGTAGATGAGCTGGAAAACCGGGCCAGGCGAGACAACCTAAGATTCCTGGGTTCTCCAGAGCAGATTGAGGAGCACTCTCTGCGCTCGATACTGGAAGATTGCCTCCCAGAAGCCCTTCACTTACCGCATCTACAGAGCAAATTGGTGGTGGAGCGGGCCCACTGGCTGGGGACCCGAAACTCGACTTCGGGGAGGCCGCGTTTGGTGATTGCAAAAATTCACAACTTCGCCCATAAAGCTGAGATTTGGCGCGCCTCCCGATCGAAGCCAGATCTGCAATATCAGTCTAATCGCATCCGGATTTTTCAGGACTTCTCAACCGCGGTGTCGGAGGCCAGACAAAGCTTTGCAGCAATTTGCACGACACTGCATAATCAAAATATTAAGTTTGCCTTGCTATTTCCTGCGCGCCTGCGGATATGGCAGGCTGATCAAGTTCATACCTCTGACTCAGCGGTGAAGGCCAAGGAATTTGTCGATGCCCTGGTTACTTAGGGGATGGAGGATGGGCGCCATATTTTGCAGCAACTGCATTCTAGGCGAAAGAACATGCGGATGAGAAAGCGGGTGCTTTCTAAAATTTCAAGAGACTGGAGCTGTTAACAGCATAATCATGTAATTAATACTTGGCAAATCCTAATTCCATGCTTTGGGGTATGATTTTTAGTCATACCCTCCTTTGCCCAGTTTTTGGATGGGATTTTGTTGCCACACCAACGCGAGGCCCCCACTCCCAGGCATGGAAGTCTTGGCACCCCAGGGACTTTGGAATATCCTTTTCTGTGGTCGCCAACTCTTGTATAGGTTTGGAGGCCGGAACAGCTGGACTGTCATATGGATTGCTTCGTATTATAACCTGTTTTCTCTGTTAATCATTTATATTGTTTTATTATTGCTACTATATCTTGCCAGTTCTTTTACTATAATGTTCGGCTATTATTATACTTGTTGGGGGGAGGGGAGCGACGCAGCGGGGGGGGGCTTCTCTACATTGGTAATGTTACAAATACTGTTTCGGAACGTTAAGGATTTATTAGGGGGGGATTTATCTATTCTTGCTCGGATTGAGGTGGGATAAGGGGTGGTATCAGGAACACATTTGATCATGTGCTCTCATCCCTTCGGGGACAACATGGGAAGTGGAAAATCATTAATATCAAGGGAGTGTCATGGCCGGTGCGTCATCGGGGGCATGTCGCGGCCGGCACGTCATCAGGGGCATTCCGGGGGCTTGGCCGCGGCCTCCGGACCAGCCCCCGGACCAGAACATGGCACGCCTCTGGACCAGCCCACGGACTGGAACATTGCGCGCCTTGGGCAGGCGTAACTTGTAAAATAAAGGTGGGGGGGATTAGTTAGGGCTAGGGGGTGGGTTAGATAGGGGAAGGGAGGGGAAGGGAGGGGAAGGTGGGGGGGGGCCAGAAGGGAAGTTCCCTCCGAGGCCGCTCCGATTTCGGAGCGGCCTCAGAGGGAATGGAGGATGGCTGCGCGGTTTGGCGCACGTAGGCTGCCGATTTTGCGCAGCCTTGCGCGTGCTGACCTTGTATTTTATAACATGCGCGCGCATGTTATAAAATCGGGAGTAGATTTGTTCGCGCCGGGTTGCGTGAACAAATCTACTCCCGCACGCACCTTTTAAAATCTACCCCTAAATGCACTTCACGGGGGTAAATGGGCTTTTGAAAATTGTATGAAAGTATGTTAACTTTTCCTTTGAAAATTACCTTCTTTATGCATTAACTAGTGATTCGTATAACACCAATAGCCTTCAATATAAATCTGTTAAAAGAAGATTAAATGAAAAAAATGTAACAATCTTTTGAATTGAGGAAGGTACTGTATTATATGGTCTGACTGCAGTTAGATACATATTAAAATTACCAATTCAGTTGCTTTAACATGTTTTTCATATAAACAAGGGGCATTTTTAATGTGACCAGAGGAATAAACACATTATGTAGATACAGTAACAAATGTAAAATGATGAATTACTAAGCTTCCATGTAATTATTACTGCAACTAATTCCTGTAGATGGTGCCACAGTTAATGAACCCGAAATGATCTTGTTGACTGCAGTGTTCTGTTTAAACATTTCCATGTGGTTTGTTTGCTGCTTATGTTAACTTACTGATGTAGATAGCATCTGTTTAATGAGTTCCCTCTCCATTACAGTGCTGTGATACTTACAAAGTCATTCTCTTTAAGCATGCAGGCTGTGTAATCTAGTGCTGCTTTAAAGCAAATAAGTAATTTATGATTACCTGTCACATTAAGGCCATTGCAAATTGTACTTATACACTCTTACCAGTAAATTAAAGATGAGTAGAATGCAAGTGAGGAGATACAGGACTGTAGTGCTGTCTCTTGCATGCAGTCCCTTAAATCAGTGCTTCTCAACCTTTTTTTATTTCATGGCACACTTTCAAGTTTGTTCAATCCTCATGGCACATCAAACCAAATTTTGCATGATTCTCCCCCTCACACTGCTTTCTACCAGCAGAAGGAAATTGGCACATTTTGCTTGTATGTGCCTCATTCTGTCAACTTCAATCTGACATCTGAACTTGCAGGACCAGTGGGTCCTGCAAGATTACAAAGTCCCATAGATCTGAACATTCAATTGAAGCTGGCAACTGAGTCATATACACATAAGAAGGGCTGCTCTCCTCCTGCTAGTGGGAAGGAGGGTAAAATTATCCAGAGTTCTGGTGAATGAATCTGGGTAGTTTATTTTGGTGATTAGGGGAAAATCTCATGGACGGTCCCCATGAAAAATTGTACTAATCTACTATCAAAATATACCTAAAAGCACATTTTTGTTTTGTTTCCACAAAATATTTTTGAGCACAGTACAAAAGTCTCCATGCTGGTGGGTATGTCTTGCATACAAAAAAATTATATACCAGAATATGTCAAAATTAGCTAACAAAATTCAACAATTCGCCACATGTAAATTCTAACTGGGAGATATTTCCATTTGAATTAGGTTTCAGGATATTCATACAGATAAATTATTAATATTCTCCATTAAGTAATACATTTCCAATTTGCTCTCTTCCCCTACCACTGACAACAGCGATTCCAGCTGCCACTGTGCTTTTTATTAATATGACAATTTTACACATGCTGCCATATTTTAAATATTTTTAAATTTTATTTGTTGAGTTTTATATACCATCGTTCGGTTTCGCCATCACAACGGTTTACAAAGTTTCGATGTTTAACAGAGTGATCAAAAATTCATGCGCTTGTTGACATAGTTATCTTAGTCGTAATAAACATTGTTTGGTTGTAAATTGTACATGTTAAATTACGTGCTTTGGATTGGTTCTGCATGTTTATATGTGCCGCTAGGGAGGGAAGTTGTGGCATAGAGTCATAGGGTGTTTTGGTAGGCTTTGGTGAACATCCAAGTTTTTAGTTCTTTTTTGAAGGATTTTAAGTTTTGTTGTGTTTTCAGTTCAATTGGTAGGGAGTTCCATAGTATGGTGCTACCTAGGAATATGGCTCTCTTCTGAGTTGAGATAAGTTTGTGACGAGTGGATGGAATTTTTAATAGTCCTTTGTTAGATGAACGTAGATTTAGGTTTGGTGAGTGGAGTTTTATGGATGCACTTAGCCAATTAATTACAATAAATAAATTATAGATTGATTTATTTTCCAACTAATTAGGGGTTCTTTGTACAAAACAATCTGTGTTTATCTGTGTTTTTGTGGTGCAAGTACTATTGCTTGGGCATGTTTTCTACTTCAATCACTGTGAGGAACTTTGCGGAAGGGATAGAAGGTAAAGTTTGTCTATTTGTGGATGATACTAAGATCTGCAACAGAATGGACATGCCTGAAGGAGTAGAAAGAATGAAAAATGATTGAAGAAAGCTTGAAGAATGGAACACTTGGAAGCTGGGATTCAATGTCAAGAAGTGTGGAGATACATCTGGGATGCGGTAATACAAAAGAGGTATATGTGGTAGAGATGTGAATCGGAACCGGAATTGGTTCGGATTCCGGTTCCGATTCACATCGTGGGGGGGTTTTTCGTCCGGCCCGATCGCGGTTTTGTTTATCGGCTGCGCCTGAGCCGATAAACAAAAAACCCACCCCGACCCTTTAAAACTAATCCCTTAGGTTCCCCCACCCTCCAGACCCCCCAAAAACATTTTACAGGTACCTGGTGGTCCAGTGGGGGTCCTGGGAGCGATCTCCCCTTCTTGGGCCGTCGGCTGCCACTAATAAAAATGTTGCCGATGGCCTTTGCTCTTACCATGTGACAGGGTATCCGTGCCATTGTCCGGCCCCTGTCACATGGAGGGAGCACTGGATGGCCGGCGCCATCTTTAAAAATGGCGCGGGCCATCCAGTGCTCCTACCATGTAATAGGGGCCGGCCAATGGCACGGATACCCTGTCACATGGTAAGGGCAAAGGGCCATCGGCGCCATTTTGATTAGTGGCAGCTGATGGCCCGGGAGCGGGAGATCACTCCCGGAACCCCCACTGGACCACCAGGTACCTGTAAAAAGTTTTGGGGGGGTCGGGAGGGTGGGGGAAGCAAAGGGATTAGTTTTAAAGGGTCAGGGTGGGTTTAGGGGTTATTTTTGTGTGCTGTTTTTCCCGCCCTCCCCCAAAATGATGAGAACCCCCATGAACAATATCATGGGGTTTTCCTATCGTTTTGGGGGAGCCCCCGATTTCTGACGATTTTGAAAATATCAACGATATTTTCAATCGTCCGAAGCCCGATTTACATCCCTAATATGTGGTGGGAGGTGAAAGACTAATGTGCACGGACTGGGAGAGGAACTTTTTGGTGGGCTGAAGGTGGCAAAGTAATGTGACAGAGCCTGATTTCCCTACTAAGCCCATCAAAAAGCTTCCTTGGATTACAATCTGTTTAAATGTTTTAAAAGCAAAAGTTTTTCTCGGAATGACTTTATCTGCCTCCCTTTAGAACTGAACTTTCTTCTATAAACACTTCTCTTAAAGCATTGTTATGAAATTTCCTTACATCTCTGCCTTGGGGACTCAGCTCACTCAACCTATTACTCTCTTAGTTTAGACGATTTTTCAACTACTTGTGGGTTCCCTCCCTATGCAGTCTTTTCAAAACACGGCCCGTGTCAGGGGACCGTGAATCTATTTTGGCTTGATGCTGACAATTGAACTCTCTGCTTGCTTGTACACAATATAATAAAAATCGTTTATTTGAACTCTATGAACATTGCTGAACTTTCATGTCCTTCCTCCTTGCAGAAGTGCGTTGTTTAAAAATACCATCTTTGAAGCTCAGACCAGATATATTCCATGCATTAGAAAAGGTGGAAGGAAAGCCGAACAACTACCGGCATTGTTAAAAGGTGAAGTGAGAGAGGTTATAATAGCTAAAAGAATATCTTTCAAGAAATGTAATAGAGATCCGGAGGAAGAAAACAGGAACAGAGTAAGCACTGGCAAGTCAGATATAAAACAATGATAAGGAAGGCAAAGAGAGAATTCGAAAAGAAGCTTGTCGTGGAAGCAAAAACCCATAATAAAACCTTTTCAAGGTAAAAAGCCTGCAAGGGTATCAGTTGGATCATTAGAAAATCAGGGGGTAAAAGGTACACTCAGGGATGACAAAACCATAGCAGAGAGACTAAATGAATTCTTTGCTTTGGTATTCACTGAGAAAGTTGTAAGAGATATATCCACTGCATGAAAACCATAGCAGATGCTTCTTCTCATAATAATAACATAACCATTATACAAGAAGCAAGCAATAACACTTCAAAAATATTTTTGCTGCAAACCTATTTTAACTTATAATATAAATGAACACAGAATCAGACAATTGGTGCTAAAAGTTCAATAAGCTGTCTCTAGCTATACAATGGGCACCAAACAGTCTTAGAGACACCTCACCTTCAACCTCTTTTATGTATTAGTTCAATACAATGCTTTATCCCTTTTAACACAACCTCATAATCTTGATAGTTCTTAAATTGTGTGATGTTACCCACTGAACTATAAAACAATCGCCTTCCCAACTGCTCCAAAACTATGTCATCTCTAATCAGCTCTCAACGCAACCCATCAGCTCTTCAATGTGATAAAGCATTATTTTTACCACCGGGCCTAATTAGCATACTGAATCGACACTTAGCAGCACAATTTCGAACATTATACGTAAACATTGGGCCGCTTTGGCGCTTGAAGAACATCTTCACAGCGCCCTTAGATTTACCTTTGGGAGGGGGAAAAATGTTCGTGATATGTTAGTACATTCTACTCACCTAAATAAAAATACTTTGTCCAGCAGGGGAGTTCACAAACCATGTGGTCACTGCTCGGCATGTGCGCACACATACACTATCACAGATTTCACACACCTGGTTCCCAAGAAAATTTATGTACTATATGGGGAATCAGACTGTGATTCTTCAGGGGTAATATATGTAATCAGCTGCCCGTGTCATAAACTTTATGTCGATTAAGACTCGTATTATACAACACAGGTCAAACATTAAAACGGGCAAAGAAAATGCTCCATTGGTTCACCATTGGACACAACTGTCCCACACGGTGTTAGATCTAAAGTTTTTTGTCATTGATGTTGTCACACCTCCCGCGAGGGGGGGAGATTTCTCTGAAATTCTCATTAGAAAGGAGCAAACATGGATTCATATTTTGGATACCGTCTCCCCTAAGGGTTTGAATGCGGAACTCGAGTGGAGTCATTTTATTTGACAGTATGTTTACGTCATTGAGCTTGAACATGTGGTGATTGGTCAGTGTTTCCGCTCCTCCTATTGGTGCTTGGTTTCGCACCAAATTGGTTGTCAGAGTTTAAAACCCTTTTGGTAAAGCCAACTCAGTGTGCTCCCGTTTAAGTATGTTACAGTCTATAACACAGGTATGTTTAGTGTGCAAGAAAGTTGATATCTTTGCCTTTATTTCATCTGTTGCCTCAATCCCAGTTTTTGTATTTTGGTCATTATACACTGTTTTTTTCTTACAGATTGTTCGTTGTTAAAAACTGCCATCCCTCCCGATGCAGCCGGACTGGCGAAATATGGAGTCTGTGTTGGGGGATTTGTTTTATAACACTGTGTCTAACTAAGTGGAGTCACCGAATTGAGAATAAACAAACTAACATCTTATGAACCTTGACCAATAAGAATTTATTTGCACTTGTCGTGTGTACACTTATCGTGTTAAGTGCAATATTTGCTCCAGTGTGACATTGGACTTATGCCAGGGTTTACCACATTTTAAGGGTTCACAGTGAGTGCTATATTGAAGGCTGGCTAGGCAAAGAATACTCAGCAGATATTAATTTCCTGCTACATTGCATAAACTGCTGATTACCCAGCGGGTATTCCTGCTATTGTGTTGAATGGATGGGTGCGACTGTAGATGAGTTGCCTGTCAAGTCCTTCGGCTTTGATGGCTGGGATTGGCCTGCTCACCACCACAAAAGTTGTTCTGCATCATGAATAAATGTATCCTGCTCTTGCTACGGGCCAGGACATTGTTACACCGCAGAGATCTTCAACCCAATAAGCAAAAATTGAAGTTCAGGAGCATCAGAGGTATGAGGCTTTCTTGCCCTGTGGCCCCCAACAGCAAAATGTTGCATTTAGGATCATCGGATGGGCAAGGCTACTATAGTCTGGATCTACCAGGGCAGAATATTGCATTAGCATGATACATACTAAGCATGTTATTTACTCTTTTGGATAATAGAAGGACTAGGGAGTACTCCATGAAGTTAGCAAGTAGTATATTCAAAACAAATTGGAGAAAATTCTTTTTCACTCTGTGCACAATTAAGCTCTGGAATTTGTTGCCAGAGGATGTGGTTAGGCCAGTTAGTATAGCTGGGTGTACAAAATGTTTGGATAAATTCCTGAAGGAGAATGCTATTAACTGCTGATAATCAAGTTGACTTAGGAAATAGCCACTGCTAATACTGGCATGAGTAGCATTGGATCTACTTAAGGTTTGGTACTTATAACCTGGATTGGCCACTGTTGGAAACAGGATGCTGGGCTTGATGGACCCTTGGTCTGACCCAGTATGGCAACTTCTTAGGTTCTTATGTGTGTATACAACTCAGGTGAGGGCATAGTCACCCTTAGGGACTAGAGAATAGAATTAATGTTTGAATTGATTATGTAATTGGTTAGAGAATATGTTTATTGTGGAATCAGTTATGTAATTTTGACCTATGCTGTGGCAATATCCATCCAATAAAGGTCTTTCATTTAGAATAATATCATGCAGAAAACTTCATTTATGGAGTGACTATAATCAGGAAAGGGAGATAGAGGGGATGGAAAAGAGTGTAGATAGGATATATTTGAGTTATAAAGAGGAGGCAAGAATGCACCTGATACAATTGTGATTTTTGGTGTGATTCTGTCTGTGCTCTGCATATGTAACCATGGTAAGGTATTCTCTGCAGGGGTAGACAACTCCAGTCTGGAGTGCCACAAACAGGTCTAGGCTTTATTTATTTATATTATTAAGATATCAATGATGAATATGCACGAGATAATATATTTGTATGCAGTGGACGCAGTGCATAAAAACATATCTCATGCATATTCTTTGTGGATATCCTGAAAATCAGAGTTGCTTACCTCTGTCGTAGTTTCTGTTTAGGAATCTATAGCAGTCTAACTTGTTATGTTTTCATAATAAGAGGTATATTGTTGTTTTAGGGACTGGTGTATACACAACAGGATTCTGAAAGAACTAAAAAATGAAATTTCAGACTATTAGTAAAAATTTGTAACCTATCATTAAAATCATCCAATGTACCTGAAGATTGGAAGTTGGCCAATGTAACCCTTATATTTAAAAAAGAATATTCCGGGAAACCATAGACCGGCGAGCCTGACTTCAGTGCTGGGAAAAATCGTGAAAACTGTTATAAAGAATAAAATCACAAAACATTTAGATAGACATGGTTTGATGGGACACAGCCAACATGGATTTACCCAAGGGAAGTCTTGCCTCACAAATCTCCTACTTTTTTTTTTTTGAAGGGGTGAATAAACATATGGACAACGGTGAACCAATAATGTGGTATATTTGGATTTCTAGAAGGCATTCCACAAAGTCCTGCATGAGAGGCTTCTAAGAAAACTAAAAAGTCATGGGATAGGAGGCGATGTCCTTTTGTGTGGATTGCAAGTTGGTTAAAAGACAGGAAACAGAGAGTAGGATTAAATGGTCAGTTTTCACAGTGGAAAAAGGTAAACAGTGGAGTACCTTAGGGATCTGTACTTGGACCAGTGCTTTTTAGTATATTTATAAATGATCTGGAAAGGGGTACGATGAGTGAGGTGATCAAAGTTGCAGATGAGGCAAAATTATGCAGAGTAGTTAAATCTCAAGTGGATTGTGATAAATTGCATGAGGACCTTGTGAGACTGGAAGATTGGGCTTCCAAATGGCAGATGACGTTTAACATGGACAAGTGCAAAGTGATGCATATAGGGAAAAATAACCCCTGCTGTAGTTACACAATGTTAGGTTCTATCTTAGGAGTTACCACCAGGAAAGAGATGTAGGCATCAGAGTAGATAATACATTGAAATTGTCAGCCCAGTGTGCTGTGGCAATCAAAATGCAAACAGAATGTTATGAATTATTAGGAAGGGAATGGAAAATAAAACAATGTCATAATACCTCTGTATCACTCCATGGCGAGACCACACCATGAATACTGTGTGCAATTCAGGTCACCGCATCTCAAAAAGGATATAGCTGCACTGGAGAAAGTGCAGAGAAGGGTGACCAAAATGATATGGGTCATGGAACAGCTGCCCTATGAGGAAAGGCTAAAGAAGTTAGGGCTGTTCAGTTTGGAGAAGAGACGACTGAGGGGGGATTATCACAGAAGTCTACAAAATCATAAAAGGACTTGAACAAGTTAATGTAAATTGGTTATTTACTCTCTCAGATAATAGAAGGACCAGGGGGACACTCCATGAAGTTAGCAAGTAGCTCATTTAAAACAAATCAAAGAAAATTCTCTCTCACTCAGCACATAGTTAAGCTCTGGATTTCATTGCCAGGGGATGTGGTTTCAGCAGTTAGTGTTGTTGGGTTTAAAAAAGGTTTCGATAAGTTCCTATAGGTTAGATCCATAAACTGCTATTACAGTAATTAATAAGCAATAGAAAACATATATACATAGAAATGACGGCAGAAAAAGACCAATCGGCCCATCCAGTCTGCCCAGCAAGCTTCAACTCTTATTTTCCCATACTTATCTGTTTCACCAACCACCAACTTCAAGGCTCTTGTTGGTAACTGTTTGATTCAAATTTCTTGCCATCTCCTGTCATTGATGCAGAAAGTAATGTTGGAGTTGCATCAAAGGTAAGCATAAGGCTTGTGTTTAAGGGTTGTAACCACCGCATCAAGCAAGCTACACCGATGCTTGCTCACCCAGACTGCACAGATCGATGTCTTGTTGGATGACGTCTAAATACAAATCCTGCTTTCCTCACTTCCCCCTACCGTTGAAGCAGATAGCAATGCTGTATATGCTTTCAAAGTGATGTATCAGGCTTAATTGGTTTAGGGTAGTAACACCCATAATAAGCAAGCTAGTATGTGATCTGTCTAAATGTTTGGGTACTTGCCAGGTACATGTGACTTGGATTGGCCACTGTTGAAAACAGGATACTGGGCTTAATGGACACTTGGTCTGACCCAGTATGGTATTTATTATGCTCTTATGTTTTTATGTTGCAGTGTTTTCATGTATGGGTTTGTCACTGTTTGAATCTGGAAGTTATTAGGGATTTGAATCATTTTTTGACGATTTAAAAAAATCGTCAGATATTTTTTAAATCGTCAAAAATCGTTAGAGTGCTCCAAACAATAGAAATTCCCCCGATTTATCGTGAAAAATCGTTAATGGGGTTAGTGTCCACTAACGGGAGTTATTTGGGGGGAGGGCGGGAAAACTGGCACACCAAAACTCCTCCTAAACACACCCCGACCATTTAAAACTAATCCCTTACCTTCCCCCACCATCTCGAACCCCCCCAAAACCTTTTAGAAATACCTGGTGATCTACTGGGAATCCCGGGAGCGATCTCCAGCTCTCGGGCCGTCGGCTGCCATTAATAAAAATGGCGCCGATGGCCCGATAAAAAAAACCCACACCGACCCTTTACAAATGACCCCTTTGCTTCCCCCACCCCCCAAAACCTTTTACATGTACCTGGTGGTCTAGCGGGGGGTCAGGGATCCAGCCCCTGCACTCATACCCTCGGTGCTGGACTGGTTTCAAAATGGCGCCGATCGCCTTTACCCTCACTTTGTCACAGGGACCGGTCCCTGTGATATAGTGAGGGCAAAGGCGATCGGCGCCATTTTGAGTACTGGCATCCGACAGCCGGAGTGCAGGAGGTCGCTCCCGGACCCCGCTGGACTTTTGGCAAGTCTTGTGGGGGTCAGGAGGGTCCCCCAAGACTTGCCAAAAGTCCCTGGGGGTCCAGCGGGGGTCCGGGAGCGATCTCCTTCACTCAGGCCGTCGGCTGCCAGTAAGCAAAATGGTGCCGATAGCCTTTGCCCTTACTATGTCACAGGGGCTACCAGTGCCATTGGTCAGCCCCTGTCACATGGTAGGAGCACAAGATGGCGCCGATGGCCATGTGACAGGGGCTGACCAATGGCACCGGTAGCCCCTGTGACATAGTAGGTCAGAGGCTATTGGCGCCATTTGATACCGGCACGGAGGGTATGAGTGCAGGGTAATGGCTCCCGGACACACCCCCCCCCCCCCCAGCTAGACCACCAGGTACATGTAAAAGGTTTTGGGGGGGTTCAGGAGGGTGGGGGAAGCTAAAGGGTTAATTTTAAAGGGTCGGGGTGGGGTTTTTTTTATCTGCTCGGGCTTCACTAAAAAAAAAATTAGCGATGTGAATTGGAATCGGAACAGATTCCAATCCACATCTCTACCGATCAGATTTTGTTCTCCCTCCAGCCGAACCCGATCGTTAAAATGATCGGGCACACGATTCACATCCCTAGAAGTTATTGTGTTATGGTATGGCAGGTTTACTAAAGGTTCTTAATACATTTTTTGAAGGGTTCTGAATTATTACGCAATGTTCTTGGTAGTGAAATGAATCTGTGTTGCTGTTACTGAGGTAACCCCAAAATTTGAATATTGTTTGTCTATTGTGAGATGTAAGGGGAAATATCTTACTTCTGCTCTGTACCTTTTGGTGGGAGAGTTCTGTGAACACAGGATACTGCAAAATTTGAAGTCCTGCATTTATATTGTGATTCTGTCCTATCCTGTTTAGACCCCATAGAGAAGAATTTTATTGCTTGATGCTGTTAAATAATTTTAGTGGTAGTTTTACTAGATGATTGAAACAGGCTAGGGATTTCTTTGTTACATAGAAGGTTCTTCTGTCTCGAGACACTACTGACATGCATACCCACTACCTTGTGAAAATGGTGCAAAATGTTTGTAATAGCATCTTCTGATTTATGAGCAGGGGTGTCCTCTTTCCACATGGACGGAGTTTGCAAATGGCAGGTGTGGAGAGAACCATGGGACCCTCGCCAGGATTGAGCTAACGGGGTGGTTTCCCTGTCACAGGTCATATAGATTCTCTGATGACAGCCGCATGGGAAGGTAGAACAAAGATCACTGAAATATTAATATTTAAGTGTGATGTCCAATTATGTGTTTTACAAGATTGTTCTGGGGCAGATGGGGGGAGAGGAAGCTGCTGATCATGCTTGAGCTGTTTAATTATCAAAACCTTGGTGGGAGGGCTGTGTCCCAGATCTTTTACATACCTAGCAACACCTCTAAAAAAAAATATATATATATACTAATTGGGATAGATGATTATAAATACACAGGTCTTGAGTTCTCGCATGAAATTGACCTGGGTTTTGTCTATTTGTCTCTTAACAACAATTAGCTTTGGAATTTGTACATAATACCACTGTGATTCTGTTTCTTGCCTTTGTGACCTCAGAGCTGAAACCTCTCAAATAAGATTCCTTTCTGCTGACTATAAATGATTATGTGCTTCCCCTTGCAATGCGCAATGAATGATATGCCATCTTCCCTTCCCATTTTTTGGAGGGAGAGAGTTTCCTATTCTAAACTGGGTGCAGAAGTTGAAGAATCTCAGAAAAGAAGTAGGCTACACAGTACTTTCGGTGAGAGTTTTCTGACACACCTTGCCTCTGTATCCTTTCCTCTCAGGAGATATAGCTGCCAAGGGGACCATTTCCAGATGAATGAAGACCTGTCCTAATTTATGACACTTCATCCCAGCGCCTTGTGGTGAATGGAGTCCCTGTTTCTACCATTAGAGATTCACAATGCAGCTCCCTGCAGGTCTATCAGAAGGATGTCGGAGATTCTGGACCTTAGTGGAATGGAAACTATGCATCATGATATGCATTTGCACAGTTTAATTTCATATGTCAATAAAGACTTTACACTGAATCTTACAAATATAACCATTAATATTTTTTTTAATTGTAGCACACCCCTCAGGTAAGTCAGGGAAAACCTGTTGCCAAGAGAGGGAGCTGTGCAATAGTCCCTGGGTTCCAGGGCTAGGAGATCCCTGGTGAAAGTCATCCAGAGACACACTGCACTCTTTCCTACGGCTGGTGGATTTCAGCAGCTGCCAGATTCAGCCTTGGTTCTCTCTTCCCCTGTTTCCAACTCACTCCTGATGCCCGGTCACACCCTCGCCACACACAATGAAAAATTATGCATTTATAATAATGAATTTTACATGAACAAGAACATTTAACTACAGTCTTCTGAGGTAAAAAAATATCCCTTATACATGTATATTATATTTACTTGCAGCGCTGTAAAACCCTGCAAAAAAAAGTAAAAAACACCCTTGCCAATGATATTAGGTCTATTGCAATATGTGTTGGGTGTTGGGTATGGGCTTAGCTCTCAGAAAGCCACAAGTAAGCTGAATTACAATTTCAATATAGTAAATTTCCCATATCAAAGCTCCAATAACTGCCAGCACTCAAACACTAACAACCCTACTTATGAAAAGTCAAGACTGCAATTTCACCAGGCCCTAAAACGCTAATACACCTACTAGTAGGAAAACAGAAAAAGCCAAACTGCTATAGATCCGTACAAAGAACCTACACACTAGCAGAATATGTTAACTTAATCACACATGCAAAATATAAATATATTCTCATAAAAATGCAGAATAAAGTAACCATAAATTATTAATAAAAATATGCAGACAAAAACTGAACTGTTAACCGCAACAGGTCAGACTATTATACAGTGCAACAATGGAAAAGCAGAAATATTACAATTCCTCTGAAAACATCAAACAATAAAATCAGGAAATATAAATCATCAATAGAAGTAAAACCATACTAATAAAAAGAATATTTCAAAAACAGCTGACAAATAGAATAATATCTAATAATTTCAATCTCATATACATTTTCCAAAGACCAATAAAATATTTAAAACACCAACCAATACTTAAAACTTAAAAAGGATAAAACAAATCTCAGCTGTTCATACCTGGGATTTTTTGATTTCCAGATGCCCTGAGATTGTTGTGGATTAGCTGGGGAGAGATGAGAGGCTGATCCTCGCAATCTCTCTCTCTCTCTCATATATACACACATGCTCAATCATAGAACATGCTCTCACACATACAGACACAGACATGCTCTCTCACAGTCTCACACATACACACACAGACATGCTGTCACAGACACACACATGCTCTCACAGACAGACACACAAACACACGTACTCTCACTCATTCACTTCCTCCTCCCTCCCCAGTAGTACAAGTCCAGCAGCAGTATCCTCTTTCAGCACCCTCTTTCTTGAGGTCGCAGGGGCTGATGTTGCTCTGCTTCCTGCAGGGGGGGGGGGTGGGGAGGAAGCTGGTGCTGTTGCTGCATCTCCTGTGCTCAAACGCGGCGTGAACCTGGGACCAATGCTGCCTCTTCCTGCAACGGCCTGTTCTTTTTCCTGCATGGCCTCTTCTTCTTCCCGCCCATGCGGAAAACCACCACTTCCTCTTCCAGTCACGTGGGCGGGAAGAAGGAAAGTCATGCCATCTCCACCCCCAGACTGGTGGGCGCCCTAGGCGTCCACCTAGTTCGCCTAGTGCTTCCACTGGCCCTGCTCCTGCTCGTAACAGCCCTACTCTCTTGCAACATACCATCTCCTGTCTGTTGTCAGCCAGCTCTGTCTCTCTCAATAGCCAAAAATGTTCCACAGGCAGAGGCACAAACCTAAAGTACCCTTTTTTCTGTCTCAGGCTGTTATTAGCTAAACACCCTCTGAAGTCTGCTTCCTGGATCATTAGGAGTTCTTCAGCATCAGAAAGGGGAAGGAGGTGGTTTCTCTCGCCTAGTGTTTTACCCGTAACTCCTGGTTTTTGCAGGAACTGCTGCTAGAAATCAAGTCTATAACATCACACATTTTCTTTGTTTTTTCTTTCTTCAACTGGCAGGCTGAGGCACTGTAGTTCAATCTGGAACAACAGTTTCAATAGTGGTGCATAAGTGTCTTTGATATCTTTATATGACCTCACACCAATGCAAGCTCAAGTGAGCAGGAACGTAAATTATAGTATTCTGCCACATACTCCCCTCCCCCCTGTGCACACACACACTCACACACGCACACACACTTAAATGGGCATGTCCACGTCTGGAACCAAAGCCATGTTAAATCACAAAATTCTGCATAATATAATCAAGATACTAATTATATAAACAAAAATTGTTAAGAATTGAAGTGTATTTTATACGATTCTAATTAATATAATTTCTTTTAGTGGATTGTTATGTTTTAATTTGTGAACATTGATGATTTCTATATTAATCATACACCGCTTAGTATAAAAGTTTTTGAAATTAGCGGTTTACAAATGTTAATATATAAGCAATATTAGTAACATTCATTTTTTTGAATTCAAGTCAAACTCAGTATTATTTTAATAATGGCCACTACACTTCAGAAGATGGTTTGAGGTTGGATATTGGAAGGCCTAATGTATTACATGTAAGCTTATGCAAAGGATCAATTACTCTTTTCAGGGGCTAATCACCCTTCTCTCCATCATTCCTGACCTCAGGTCTGGCTCACCCTGGTAGGGGGCATGGAAGGCTACCTCAGGTGTCTCACTAAGTTCATCCTATCTTTGAGGTCTTCTTCACCTTGAGTCCCCACACTCCCCAACCCTTAGCTTTGCCAAGGGCTCAGGTGCCACTGTTGCTGAAGGTACATCTGGTTTCTTGGGGTGACATAGATAGCTGAGAAATTACAAAGGAAGGTATTTGAATTGGTGCCAAGGAGGTGTTAGCTGGACCTGTTCCTTTCTAATGGCAGGGTGCTTCCGGTGGCTTAGCTGCTGGTGCTTGGGTGAAGAGCCATACCAACTCTATGGGATCAGAACTCTTCCTTCTTATAAAGCCAGTGGAAAATTCCACCTCTTATTGATAGATCTCACCCTCTGATAGCTCTGCAGAATGACTCTGGGCAACCCTTGTACTTGTAGAAGGGTCACCATATCAGTTCCTCATTTGCCGTACTCTCTGCAAGAGATTATCCTCAGGTGATGGCATTTGATCATTCATCCTGTGGAGAGCAGATGATTCCTATGTAGTGTTTTCTCAGTGGGCAAGGCCCATTTTCAGGCCTCCCTCTGTAAAATGGCAGGTTTGGCAATTTGGAAATGATGATATATGATTCCTTGTGCCGTTTGAAAGCTTATGCTTCCCTGAGATATGCAGCCCTTGATCTCCAGCACTCAGTTCTTAATTTTTAACACTAGCATCATATCTGACTTTGTTACTGGTGTTTCGGCTCCCCACCTGGTAGGCCAGGTTAATTTGATCCCTCAAGTGCTCAATATACTTCAGATGGCCTCTTGTAGAATACCATCAGGAATCAAAAGCAGTCCAAAGCAGCAGAGCTTCCCTACCAACAAGAAGTAGTAGGGTGAATTTCCAGTAGCATCATTCTTTGTACAGTTGTATGCGTGGATCCATCTGCTCACATGCTGTTTCCAATTTGGCTTCTGCTTTGGGTCTAAAGTTCCCAGCATATTTAACAGAGTTCTATTGAATTTCTCAGACTGAGAATCACCTTGAATATAATAGGGTATGGTATCTGATTTTTTGATATCGCAGAACTGAAGCATCTTGTAGGGATGTGCATTCGTTTGCAACATTTTGGCAATCTGCAACGTATACGTCCCTATCCATTCTATTCATACATTACATTAGTGCACACATCAAGGCACTGTGCCCGTGGGCAGCCAGTTTTGCAGACTTACGCATATTGGGACAGCAGTGGTCTCTGAAGGCAACTCCCCAGTGGGTCTCTTTTGTAGTTCCAACTTTTTTGTGTGCACATACATTACATTAGTGCACACATCAAGGCACTGTGCCGGTGGGCAGCCAGTTTTGTAGACTCACGCATATTGGGACAGCGGTTCTCTCGGAAGGCAAATCTCCAGTGGGCCTCTTTTGGAAATAATTCTTTTAATTTAAATCACTAGTAGGCACTGACATTAAATCCATAATGTCAGGGAAAGCTAGACGTGGTCGAGTGATTGGGACTGGGAGAGGAGTCACCTCAAAAGGGAGTGACAGTCCCCCATTAAAGTTAAAAAGGGACCTGTTCCAATCTAAAATCTCTGGAGGGGCAGGCAGTTCAATCTGGAAAAAAATGAAATCTAAAGATGATGCATCGCCACCACCTGTTTCTGACCCTGTAGTTTTGGAGGTGAGGGAAGGGGAGGCTGAGTCATGGAAGACAAAAGGGCGAGACCCAAAAGCAGCAGTGTGATAGCAGACTTGACTTAGCATTGAAAATGTAGCACAGGCACTATTTACTTCTGATTCTGATGAAGAATCATCTTGTGTGGGATACTCATCATCAGAAATGGAAGATGTAATAGCTGACGAAGGTTTAGGAGGATTTGTTAGTCCTGTCTTAGCCTCCACTTCAGTGCTGCATGGGAGAGATGAAACTGATGATGATGAGGAGGAAGAGCAGTCAGCACAGGCATGTAGTGTGACTGATGCCCCTGGCATTGCTTCTCAGAGTGCACCCACTACTACAACTCCAGTGCCAGCATCTACCCCAAAGGCTATAAAGAAGGGATCATGAAAGACATCTGCGATCTGGAGCCACTTTAAAGTGACGGAGGACCCGCATTTTGCTCAGTATAATTACTGTGGCAGGGATATTAGCAGAGGCAAGCAAATGGGACATCTATCTAATTTTGACATAATGCATCATATGAAGAGGGAACATCCAACAACAGTACTGCCATCTGGGGATGGTGGCAGTACCAGTCAGGGCACCCCTTTTTCCAGGCAGAGTAAAGTGGTTGAAAAGGAGCAGAGTCACCCCACACCCTCAGCCCCTTCTAGCAGTCAGGTGGCAGGCCAGCATCCCCCTGCCATGTGTCAGAAGCGACAACCCACCATGGAGGAAATGGGGTGGTGTGCAGTAACGCTATTCCGGGGTAGGAGGCAGGCAGCCTCAAAGGTTGTAACCAGGAGCATTGGGGAAATGATTGCCCTTGATGACCAGCCCTTGCAGATAGTGGAGGATGTGGGAAATATGCGCTTGCCAGCAAGCCATTTCATCAGGGTTTAAACACTTAACTTCCCTTCTCCCTGACATTTGCCTGAATAAAAGCATCACTTGTGCTTAAGTCTCTGCCTAGGAAAGGATACCTGACTATCATGTATTTCTCTGGCTTGTGCTTAGCCCTGAATTCCTGGGGGAGGGGCTGGGTGTTCCCTAGTCAGAGGCAGGACAAAGTCAGGAGGTATAGATTTCAGCAGCCAATGAAATGATCCGTGCATACCCCCTGAGCCAAAGCCAATAGTGTAGGGACTCGTCTGTTGCTATGGGAAAGTAGCCAATCATGTAATGACACATCATCTGCCTTTGTATGAGAATGTACAATAAAAGGAAGAGCCTCGTGAGGGCTCAGCCCTTCCCTTCTCTTCCTGCCTGCGATGAAAGCTGTCTCAAGTGTGTTCCTTGCCTCCATACTCTACATCTGGTGACCCGCGACGAGATGATAAACTCCATGCTCATTTCGGCTGGTCATAGCCAAGGTACGTACCGTTCAACAGATTTGCAATCGTAATAATTAAAAAAAAAAAAAAAAAAGTACTTCTTAGTAATTTTTAAAGTATTTCTCAGCAAGTTTGTTCCCCACACTCGTGAGCATGGGCAATGATTTGACTGTACAGCAGAGGCTACATGCCAGGGAGCTGCAGCAAATCATCAATAATCATTATTTCATCACCAGAAGAAAAATAGCGCAAGTCAGCCTGGGGGACTTAGAAAAATTAATAAGTGAAATAGCTTGCCGTTGCCCTTGGTATTCACAGGCTGGAACTCTAAATACCCAGGAATGGATTTCAATCGGCAATTGTCTTCATACGGCTCCCAGAGCTCCCATAAAGCAAAGATTAATCTGGCAAAAATGTACAGAGGTCATCGAACACATAGAAAAAAAAAGTTCCAAGACAGCAGTTTCAAACCATGTGCTTTTAGAAGCAGGCAGACTCAATCAGAATACCCTTCCCCCATCTTATGCTCAGTCTTCCTCAGAGACAGCAAATTCTTTGTATCAGCTCTCCATACCCACACCCAAGCCCATTCACACCTTCCCCATTTCTTTAGAAAAGCAACCCTTGAGAACAATAGAGCGACAACCTGGCTTGGGTGGGGCGATTAGCATTGAATTTCAGCAGAAAGAAAACTTTACAGAAGAAGAATTATTAGAAGGACTTCAAGCCTTCCCCATCACAGAAAAGAACCATGAACAAAGGGGGACAGAAAATGAAATAGAACATCTGGGGGGACACACTCACATGGCTCCTGTGGCTTCCTCTGCGTCCACCTCAGAGAAAAGGCCCCAGGAAATAGAAAACACTGAGGTCAGAAAAACTAGCCTTCCTCCATCTTGCCTGCAAGCCCTTCCCCCACCAACCACTCCCTGTACCCTCATTTGCCATTGCCTGAGACAGTCATTAATTCTGCATCACCAATTTGTCCAGGTAAATTACCATCTCAAACCACTGCTCCCGGTAACAATTTATGTGCCGTGGTCAGCATGGGATTTCATCTAGAACATGGAAATCTCACAAGAGAGGAATTATTGAAAGGGATTCAAGCCTTTCCCATTACAGAAAGAAACAAAGAACTAGGTGTGGCAGCAATAGAGTTGAGTGCAGCCCGGAATGCCATAAGCAGTGGCTATGCCCCCAGGTCTTCAAAGAAATCAGCATATAAGACCTTGGGCCAGGCAGCTGCACTCCTGCGTTACAAGCAAAGAAAATATCAATTTGAAAAAAAGGATTTAATTAGACTCCTGCGTTACAAGCAAAGAAAATATCACTATGAAAAAAAAATGGTTTCTCTTAACAAACAGTACAGATTTGAAAAAAAAATGGTTTCTCTCAACAAACAGTACAAATTTGGAAAAAATGGTTTCTCTTAACAAACAGTACTGATTTGGAAAAAAATGGTTTCTATTAGTCTTTGAATTCAGTTACAAAAAATCTGCATACTTTGAGAGTATTTTCCCCCACAAAGTGTATACATAGCCTTATGTTAAAACTGTACTGAAATTTGAACAATTACTGTGTAAATTACATGTGAAAGTTTCCCTTTTGCAAAGTTTATTTGGCTCACATTTAAAATGACTCCATTTCTCTGAGATTTAAGTTTAAAGCAATTGCTTGAATTGCCAGCGCACAGATTCTTATTGCAATTTTCCCTATAGGAGAAAAATAGAATCTGTCTGCAAGGAATCAGCAAATCCTTGCCAAGCCATTGTCTGTGGTCGATGTTATCAATTGTTAAACAATGCTATCTTTAAGTTCCTATTGACTGAAGGATTAACTCCTTGGGTGCAGTTCTTTTCTTTTGAGAAACACTGCTCCTCCCCCCCTTTACTGTAACTCTTGCTTGCCACTCATGGGGGAGGGAGGGAGAACTTTTGAAAAGAAAAAAAACTGGACTTAGTACTGCAGTTTCTCTCTCTAGTTTATATATGTTATAACTCAGACAGATTAATAGTAGTTACAGTCACTTTAGCATGCAGCAGACAGAGCTGAGCAAACAGCGTGTTTAATTTCCTATTCTAATAATTATAAGAAGAAATTCTATTCTGATATTCCACATTGAAAGTAAGCTCAGAGTATTATTGATTGCAACTTGGCACAATAGTTGCATTCTATAAAGTAATGATGGTGTCTCCACTAGGAGGCACTATGTTATTCTACAAGTTATATTATATTATTGTTTTAATAATTCTGTTGTATAATAGTTTTTATTTTTCAGGCCTACAGACCTTCTGTATTAAGGACACTTCAGTTTTATTTTCTTTTTCACAAAATTTATACAGAATTCTGAACCTTAAAATTTTTACTGACAGAGATTGCTACATCTAAAGCAATCCCTCCCAAGCCTTTTCTTGCAAATCCAAATTGATTTTATTAAATTGAATGATAGAATTGATTCTCCAAGGTTAAAAAAGTAAGAATTTTACTTTAATCCTTACCTTAGTAATTTTTTGCTGTATGCCATTTTTTAATATTTTCCAGATTTACAGCCTTCCTGCCATGAGGAGATGTGAAGGTGAACACTTTGCAGTTTATTTTAACATTTTTCTAACACCTTTTGACTTTTGACTTTTGATCCTTGATCTAATTTTGTTTTTGATAACTTTTTGATAAGATTTTTAGCTCAAATTATGTGTTATCTGTTGTCTGTCTTGATGCCAAGAAGACTATGAATGAATATTTGCAGAATGAATATGAATATGTGTCAGTTTTGTGTAAATGCATAATGAATATGAATATGTGTCAGTTTTGTGTAAATGAATATTTGCAGGATGCATGAATATGAATATATGTCAGTCTTGTGTAACATATGTTTAATGTAATGTCTAATATACTTGTCATTTGATTCAGCTTACAGCAAATGACTTTTCCTTTAAATGATTAATTTACATTTATTGCTATTTTACTGAATGAAAATTGATCACTGCATAAACACTTTCTTGATAATGGGGTTACCCTCTGTTCGGAAAACTGATAATGGCTCTATTTACTGCAGCCATTCCTTTACATGAATTTTGTCAATAATTGAACATTAAATACTTATTTGGCATCCCCTACAACACCACAGGGCAAGCCATTGTGGAGAGAGCCAATCATACGCTTAAGAGCTCTGGACCAAACAAAAAGAAAAAGGGGGGATTGCCCCTGGATTTTCCCCCTGAACAAAGTATTGTTTACTTTAAATCATCTAAACATATCAGGTTCACATAAGAACACAGCCATGAGTAATCATTATGGGACTAGGGTTAGTCACCCACAGCCATCAGTTTTGTATAGAATATTTAATGTCTGGTACAGTCCCGTCCCCTTATCAAAGGGACGAGGATATGTTTCTCTGCTTGCTTCCACAGGTATCAAGCCGTGGAAAGATGGAAAGGTGTCCAGGTCTACAGGACCCGATCCCCAACTTCTCCCTGAGCCTCCACAGCCCTCAGAAGGACAGAGACCGGACTCCTTGCAAAAAGCAGCACCACATGACCTGGGGACAGATCAAGGCCCTATCCAACCAATCTGCACAACTCTTAGAACAGCAAGGCCTTGAGAAAACTCCAGAGAACTTATTAGCCGCTTTTTCTTGCCTGAATGCCAACTCATTAACAATTGTGTTCTGCACCCTCCTCCTTTGCCTTATTTCTCCAGCTATGGCGATTTCAGAACAAGGACTCTGACAGAACTTTTCACACCTGTTGAATCGAACAGACTGTTGGATCTGCACACACATGCCAACCCAAGCCTGCGGAGAACTACTGATGCATGCTGTACCATTTAACCTTACAGTATGGACTCATTATCCTTTACAGAGAGGTTTTCATTAACTCTCCAGTTAATAATACCATACTACACATTGGTAGCTGTATTCAAGAGACTGCCGCTCTTTGTTGTTGGGACTATGATACAGGGGATGGGAAAGGGAATTCAGGTGGGAAATATCCATATTGTAACTGAACCTTTGTATTAATCACTGAACACTTACATAATTATACCACACATATGTATGCAATTGGCAGATTTCAGGATGTGCAGTGGGAGACCCAAGCAGGTGCAGAAAGTATAGAGGGGACGAGGGATTTACCCTTTGTAGTTATATAGCCCAAATGATAACCAATGACATGTCCACTAATCTGTTAGGAAACATATGGATGTTATGTGGGAGTAGAGCATATATGTACATTTCCCCAAGATGGAAAGACAGATGCACTTTAGGCTACATCCTCCCCTCATACTATGCAGTCAAAAATTTACCCAAAGCAAGGCTCTGTAACAAAAGGGAGGCAATAAATAATCCCATAGAAAAGTATACAGAAACTCAGATAGCTAGAAGCCTGTTTCCCCCAATGGGGACAGCTATGAATTACAGAGATTTACACGTCCTAGCTAACTGGATGACTGCCATATTTAATCAGACAGTCCATGCATTAAAACTACTCACAACAGAAGTTTCTCAGATTAGAGAAGTAGCATTACAGAACAGCTATACCTTAGAAACCATTTTAGCCTTAAAGGGTGGTGTTTGTGCATTAATTGGATCTCATTGCTGTGTGTACATATCAGTTTATAAAGCAAACCTCACACATACCATAGAGCAGATAGAAACCATGGTTGCTGATGCACCATTTTCAGGCAGAATACCTACTTCTCCATGGGACTGGCTATGGTCCTGGCTCCCTGATATTTCTGGTCTCAAAAGGGTGATTTCTATTATAATTACTGTAATTGTCTTAATTATCTGCCTGTGATGCTGTATTCAGTGCATACCCAACCCTCATATCCATATTGAAACCTTGCTCTCAGCCCGGATACAAAGATGTCTTGTAAGATGCCTAATAGGGAATCTTGAGCCCTGCAGCGTTGGCACACCACGCTGCACCAGCTCTGGGTGATATGGAGATTCAGGAGCTCATCGGCAGCTGGCACACCACGTCGAATTAGCTTTCTTCTCTCCATAATCCCCCTTCCCCTATTTCCAGCCCTTACCAAGACATAACAGATTTCAGTAAGGGTCTAAAGCTTTATTGAGCTACCTAAACAAAAACAGAAAGGGTGAGATGTGGGAAATATGCGCTTGCCAGCAAGCCATTTCATCAGGGTTTAAACACTTAACTTCCCTTCTCCCTGACATTTGCCTGAATAAAAGCATCACTTGTGCTTAAGTCTCTGCCTAGGAAAGGATACCTGACTATCATGTATTTCTCTGGCTTGTGCTTAGCCCTGAATTCCTGGGGGAGGGGCTGGGTGTTCCCTAGTCAGAGGCAGGACAAAGTCAGGAGGTATAGATTTCAGCAGCCAATGAAATGATCCGTGCACACCCCCTGAGCCAAAGCCAATAGTGTAGGGACTCGTCTGTTGCTATGGGAAAGTAGCCAATCATGTAATGACACATCATCTGCCTTTGTATGAGAATGTACAATAAAAGGAAGAGCCTCGTGAGGGCTCAGCCCTTCCCTTCTCTTCCTGCCTGCGATGAAAGCTGTCTCAAGTGTGTTCCTTGCCTCCATACTCTACAGGAGAATGTGGGTTTCAAGCATTTTCTGAAGGTCGTAGTTCCAAATTACAAAGTCCCCTCCAGAACCACATTTAGCAGAAAGGTCATCCCCAGCCTGTATAAGCAGTGTCGCAGTCGCATCCAAGTGCTGCTAGCTAAGGCACAGGGGAGTGTACATTTCACCTGCAATATCTGGACTGCCATGACAGCACACTGGTGGGACCTGGATGAGGCAGGGGCAGGCAGCAGCTCTATTAGTGAACAAGTATTAGGGTAAGGTGGGCTTCACTGCACACCCACCTGACGGACGAGGCCCATACCGCAACCAATATTCTAGCATGCATCAGATAGATGCTGATGGGCTGGCAACTACACAAGCAAGACAGGAATTCTCAGGCAGGGTTCTTTGTCACAGACAATGGTGCAAACATGGTAAAGGCAATAACCAACGGGCTCTTTCAGAACATCCGATGTTTTGCACACACTGCACCTGGTAGTGAAGTCAGCTCTGGGGTTGGAGTCCAATCACCAAGAGAATGAATACCTGCATACGTTAATAAACAAGTGCAGGAACATAGCAGCGCACTTCCACAGAAGTGTGAAGGCAGGGCAGGTTCTCCGACAAAAGCAGACTGATTTGGAGATGCTTCACAAACGTCTCATTCAAGACATTGCCACCTGGTGGAATTCCACCTTTATGATGCTGCAGAGGTTAGTAGAGCTGCAGACACCCCTTCATGAACTTTCTGGTTCAATGGACATAGGTGTGCAGAATCCCCTAGGGCATCATGATTGGTTAGTCATGAGTCAGCTGGTAAAAATCCTGTAGCCCTTCAAGGATGTCACAGAGGAGCTGAGGTCTAGAAGTGCCACCTTGGCTGACATCATCCCTATAGTTTTTTCCTGGATGAAAATTTGGAGGGCTTTAAACAGGAAGAGGGAATGACAGCTGAGGTGCTGCATTGTCTGGACTTTTTGCAGTAGCAGGTGCAAGAGAGATTAAGGCCTTTAACAGAAGACCACACATACATGCTCGCCACAGTCTGTAATCCCCATGTGAAAGGGAAACTCATCCTACAATCCAATTATCTCTCATTTGTGAAGGACCTGCTGTTACTAAAAGTCCGTGAACAGAAGCGCCATAGGCAGAGACAGATTAGGCATGAAGCAGAAGAGGAAACAGCGGGCACTTCAGAGAGTTGTGCTAGCCCAAGCAGGAGCAGCACTCTGTCAGTGACAGCTAGTACCTCCTCCTCCACTTCAGTACGCCAAAGGCATGTTGCCCATAAAGAATCATCTGTTCTGCTATGGGCTAGAAAGAAAGCAGCTGGCATGAGTGACTCTCAGCCCACCCAAGCAACGGAGACACCAACACAACTGTCAGTGACACGGTATCTCTCAGAGCCCACAGAGGACATGCAGGCCGTACGTCCCTACAAGGGCCTGACCTGAAACGCTGTGCCTGTCTGAGTTTAGTTCTAGTATTTCTAATTTCTGTTTCATGCATTTGTGCATCACTTCTTTCCAGAATATTCTTTTCCTGTTTTGCAACATTTGGAATGCAAGAACATAAAAAGCTTGCATAATTCATATATTCAATAGTTTTCATGACTTTCATAATATGGGCCATGTTCCCGAAATCTTTCTTAGATGCCAACAGTAATGTTTCTAGTACTATAGAAAACTGGTGGTAGTTGCACTCTTGTTCATCCTGTGTCTTCCCATAGTTTACAGAGGCACTGTGTAAACTACAAAGTCAACATAGATTGATATTGTAGATTTAGACTTGAGTAGCATTTTTCTTATTTCTGAGAGCTCTTCATGTTCCTTTGTCATCAGCTGAAGTGCATAAGTACAGTTAATAGCTTTTGGGTATTCACAAATAATCTCCAGCTCAGTTCTTGCTTCACAAATGGCAGTCTCTATTGCTCTAAAAGCATTTTCTGTTGAATTATCTTTCAGAAATGAAAAAGATGCCATTTTCTTCTGGCAGTGAACCAGTTCAAGAAGAAGTTACAGATCAAATCACAACATACCTGCACAAAGGAAATCCTCTAATGCTGTGCCTGTCCGTCTAGGCCTAATGTCCCTACAAGGGCTTGACTCCTATCCTCTAATGCTGTGCCTGTCCGTCCAGGCCATACATCTCTACAAGGACTTGACCTTGAATGCTGTGCCTGCCCGTCCAGGCTTTACACCCCTACAAGGGCTTGACCTCTACCCTCGAATTCTGTGCCTGCCTGTCCATCCAGGATTTACGCCCCTATGAGGGCTTGACCTCTATCCTCGAATTCTGTGCCTGCTGCCTGTCCATCCAGGCTTTGCGCCCCTATGAGGGCTTGACGTCTATCCTCGAATGCTGTGCCTGCTGCCTGTCCATCCAGGATTTATCTCCCTATGAGGGCCTGACTTCCATCCTCGAATTCTGTGCCTGCCTGTCCATCCAGGATTTATGCCCCTACGAGTGCTTGACCTCTATCCTCGCATGCTGTGCCTGCTGCCTGTCCATCCAGGCTTTACGTCCCTATGAGGGCTTGACTTCTATCCTCGAATGCTGTGCCTGTCCATCCAGGCCTTATGTCCCTACAAGGGCTTGACCTCTAATGCTGTGCCTGCCTGTCCAGGCCTTATGTCCCTATAAGGGCTTGACCTCTATCCTTGAATGCTGTGCCTGTCCGTCTAGGCTTTATATCTCTACAAGGGTTTGACCTCAAATGCTGTGCCTGTCTGTCCAGGCTTTACATCTCTACAAGGGTTTGACCTCGAATGCTGTGCCTGCTGCCTGTCCATCCAGGCTTTATGTCCCTATGAGGGCTTGACTTCTATCCTCGAATGCTGTGCCTGTCTGTCCAACCAGGACTTATGTCCCTACAAGGGCTTGACCTCTAATGCTCTGCCTGTCCATCCAGGCCTTATGTCCCTAAAAGGGCTTGACCTCTATCCTCAAATGATGTGCCTGTCCGTCTAGGCCTTATGTCCCTAAAAGGGCTTGACCTCTATCCTCGAATGCTGTGCCTGTCCGTCCAGGCCTTATGTCCTTAAAAGGGCTTGACCTCGAATGCTATGCCTGTCCGTCCACATTTGGAATATAAGAACATAAAAAGCTGACTTCAGATGTTTGGAGCTTGCATATTTCATATGCCTAATAGTTTTACTGACCTTCATAATATGGGCCATGTTCCTGAAATCTTTCTTAGATGCCAACAGTAATGTTTCTAGTACTATGGAAAATTGGTGGTAGTTGCACTCTAGTTCATCCTCTATGTCCCCATAGTTTACAGAGGCACTGTAGGGTACAAAGTCAACATAGGTCGATATTGTAGATTAGGGTGGGAGATGACATCAGTGCTTCTTTTGGTCCTAACGGCTGAACCCTCATTGCAAAGTGAAACCTCAGTCTCCGGCAATTCAAAATACTAATCCTTCACAGCATGGATCCTTAAATAAAACAAACAATTTTCTTTTTATTTCAGGGCAGAGAAGAGAACTTCCTCCATCTTGCTCATGAAGTCATGACCTGTTTGCATTTTATTTCAGGGCAGAGAAGAGAACTTCCTCCATCTTGCTCATGAAGTCATGACCTGTTTGCACATGCTTAAATCCTAACAACTTGTACCATTATACACTCTAGGGGCCAACCCATTCTGCGGAGCCCTTTCCTGCTCAAAGGAAAGGGAACTCTCTCGGTGTTTCAGCCTATCTCTTAGCACCAGTTGACCCATGTTGAACCGCTGTTCACATGGCACCCTCCTGCACATCGCCATGCTTTGAAGGCTCGTGCTCCACTCTAGGGGCCAACCCATTCCGCGGAGCCCTTTCCTGCTCAAAGGAAAGGGAACTCTCCCCGTTGTAGCAGCCTATCTCTTAGCACCGGTTGACCCATGTTGAACCGCTGTTCACATGGCACCCTGCTCCACGTCGCCATGCTTTGAAGGCTCGTGCTCCACTCTAGGGGCCATCCCATTCTGAGGAGCCCTTCCCTGCTCAAAGGAAAGGGAACTCTCCCCGGTTGTAGCCAGCCTGTATCTACCCTCTGACCCACGTTGAACCGCTGTTCACATGCACCTTCCTCTGCCTCGGCCTTGAAAATTCTCGTTTTTATATCTGCTACTTCCACCAGTTTTTAAAAGACTAGTGAGAGCTCACTAGACGCCAATGGAAACACCCCACTTTAGAGGCAAACCCATTCTAGGGAGCCTTTTCCTGTGCAAAGGAAAGAGAACTCTCCCCGGGGCCAGCCTGTCTTGCCCCTATCAAAACCACAGGGACCTGACTACCTCAGCTCTGCCAGCCTGTCTTGGCCCTATCAAAACCACAGGGACCAGACTACCTCTGCTCTGCCAGCCTGTCTTTCCCCTATCAACTTTCTGTCACTCTGCCTTGCTGCCATACACCAGATGACTCATTCAACTCCTTGTGGTGTTCTTGCCACTATCATGGTTCCTCAGTGTGTTGGTGCTAGTCTTTCTGCTTGCTATGTTCCCCCTTCATTGTGCTGTAGGATGTTGATACCATTTGTCTTGATGCTTTGCCTGTCGTGCTGCCTTCGAGGGTTCATGCATCTATTATCGGTGCTCTCTTTTGAAGCTGTGGTGTGTTTTTGACACTCTTGCTGCTGCTT
This sequence comes from Rhinatrema bivittatum, assembly GCF_901001135.1. Taxonomy (NCBI): domain Eukaryota; kingdom Metazoa; phylum Chordata; class Amphibia; order Gymnophiona; family Rhinatrematidae; genus Rhinatrema; species Rhinatrema bivittatum. The sequence continues at coordinate 600,629,467 of NC_042615.1, forward strand.
TGCACCTCTGTTAAAGCACTCTTGCCACTCCTGGTCCCCTTCACCCCTTTAAAGTGCCTTAGGCTATTCATGCCACTTTGGTGCCACTTTGCCACAGTCTAAGTACCTTGGAGCTCTTTTCTCGTTCTGATGATTGCTCCCCAGAAGTTTCATCAGAATTGATAAGAAATACTTCCCCCATTGACTTTAATGGGATATCGGAAAAAGAATAAAACTAATCAGCGAATTGGTTTTTCCCCCTATGAAACAAATGCAACAGATTTGGATCCCAGTGAAATGAATTCCAAATTGCAAAAAAATTTTTCCTTCTGCACATCCCTAGCATCTCATTTATCAAGCAACTCTAAAAATCTTGTCCTTGATCAGAATGGATACAGTTAGGGAATACATAATGGATGAAGTACTTTTCCCACAATACCTTGGCCACTGTAGTTGCACATTGTTTTCTGTGAGAATTCCTGAGCATATTGGGTGAAGTGATTGGTGACTACTAGCATGTTGCTAATGTTGAGGCGATCATTTTCCAAACAAAAGGAAGTAAATGAATACTTAATATAATGGGCCTTTGCTGCTAATATTAATTAAGGGCATAGCTCTAGCGGGTGTAGTTTTCCACATAATACATTTCCCACAAGTCTTTACATAGGAGTCCTTATCAGTTGACAGCCTAGGCCAGAAGAATCTGGCTCTCACCAATTCAGAGGGGCTATTGATCCCCAAGTGTCCTGTTTTGTCATGTAAGCTCCTCAGGACACATTTCTGGAACTCATGAAGCAACACCAGCTGTTTCTTTGATGGGCATCAGAGCTCTATATAATTCAAGACAAGTAGTCATCCATTATCACCAACTAGCCCCACAGGGGTACATATATGTGTTGAGAAACTACAAAATTACCTGTTCTGTGGTGCCTTTTGGCTGTCCACACAGCAAACAAGCTGGGTTCTTTCTCTTAGCTTGCTGTAAATCAGACTTCAGTAGTGAGGTGAGCCTTCCCTCAGCTGAGAGCTGGTAACAGGGGCTGTGCTCTGGATAGCCTGCCACAGTAAGAAGTGTTCTTACCTGCTGTCTACCAAGCGGAAGTTTATGCTTAATATGCAGAAGGCGACACAACAGTAAAAGAGAAGATACTTATCCTTTGCTTTAAATAGCTCTTTGAAATTGTGGTTTATGTAGCTCAATCTCTCTGTAGTAACAGTCCATGGACTCTGGAGATAGGAGATCCCTGCTGATTGTCTTGCAGAAGCACACTGTCTCGCTTTCCTGCAGCCGATAAATCTCAGTGGCTGCCTTGCAATCACCCAGATTCAGCCTTGGTTCTCTCTTCTCTTGTCTCCAACTCATTCCAGAGCTGTCTCTTCAGCTGCTGCTTGTCCCAGCCCTGCTCTCCCAACACCCTCTAGTCTTTTATGACATGCCAGCTTCTATCTCCGCCAGCCAGCTATATATCTCTCAATAGCTGAAAATGTAGGAAGGGGAGAAGCACAAACCTAACCCGCCTTTTTTTTTTTTCTCTCTGGCTGTTATTGGCTAAACACCCTGTGAAGTTTGCTTCCTTCATCATTGGGAGTTCTCATTTGTTGTAATAAGTCATGCAATCTCCTATGTGAGATCACCTATCAGAAGGGGGGGTGGTGTCTCTCTCCCAGTTTTAACTCTGTAACTCCTGGTTTTTGCAGGAGCTGCTCCCGTAAAAACAAGTCTATAACATCATACTGACAATTTCTTTGTTGTTTTTGGGGGTTTGTTTTTTTCTTTATGTAACTCGCAGGCTGAGGCAGTGTAGTTCAGTCTGAGACACCAGTTTCAATAGCTCAGGGGTACATAAGTGTCTTTAGTATCTCTATGCCATTTCAGCTCAATGCAAACTCAAGGGGGCAGGGACCTAAATTATAGTACTCTAATATAACTTTTTATTATGAAAACTAGGGACATAAAACAGACTACAAAAATAAACCACAGGGGAAACTTGTATAATATATAATGACAGCTCTAATATACATGGATTGAGTAATTCTCATGCTGGGCTTACAGCTTGGTGACTTATAGATGGTCTGGCATTTATGGGGCTGGTGAGCCAAAGACCTTTATTATATGTTCCTGAATTAATATCATACCATATCATTATAATATTGAGGGACATAATATCTGCCATATTAAGGGTCCTTTACAGACACCTGCTTCCCCTGCACATTTTGCAGGATATGCTCCAGAAAAGATCCATCAATTGTTGCAGAACCGTGCTCTGTTAGAGGAGCACCAGCACCTTTCCCATGTTCGGCCAGAGAAACTGAGGGCTACCCTGATCTTAATGCTCCAGAATGTGTAGTTCTTGCCAGGGTGTTCTCCTCTATAACTTCCAAACATAAAACAATGGAAAAACATTTCTCACCAGTGCCCCGTGGCAAAAATAGAGGGGCACCATACAGGGATGCATGCATGGATCGGAAGCACAATGATAGGAGGAATACTTTGATTCAAAGGAAGAAGAGGAATATCCAGAGGGGGGGGGGGGGGTTCAAGTGAGTCCAGGCAGCAGGCCCAGGGTTAGCAGATGAGGAGTTTGGGGCAGCTGATTCAGAGAAGAAACAGGCTTCGGAGGGCTCTTTCTGCACAGTCGTCTCTGAGCTGCTGGGGTGAGCTAAAAGAGAAAAAAAGTGGCTGTTAAGTAGTAAAGAACTCAAGTTGCACCAAGATTTAGGAAGCATTATCTAGATTCAGAAAGTGGTCCAGACAGCTTGTTGTAAATCTGTGCAGAGGAGAATTCTGTATTATGAAAATCTCTCTAGCGACATGTGTGTGCATCTCCATAGACAGCAATTCTTATGTGATTTGGCAGATAAGAATAGCTAATAAATGTAGCACACACTGGTAGTTAATTGCAGCCCCACTTAGAGATGCATTCCACGTTCAAGAGCTGAGCAATAAAGGGCACGACCGAACATGGCAGGCATGGAGCTCATCACAATGAAAGGGTGTAAAGTGGGGAATAAAAGAAATGTTTGAATTGCTTTTATTTGAAAGGCAAAGCATTGTGCTGACTGATAATAAGCATAGAAATGTAAATTAAATTTTAAATAATTTTAATGCACTCATGGTTCCCCTTTGGTATTTTGGTGTTGACTGCCATTGAAATATGAACAAGCAGGCCCACAAAAAGTATGCAAATTAAATATTCTAATACATATTTATTTTATATGGATGAGGCAATACCATAGATTCATGTATTTTTTCAAAGAACTGGAATCCATATACGGCTCTGGCCATCCCCAGTTGTTTACCACTGCATGGCTTACATTGTTTTTCAGCGTAGGTACTAGCATGCAGCAAACCATGTAATTTATCCCACTACACTGTGAAATAGACTTTTGATGGCCATAGTCACACACAGCACAAAATCATTAGGACTTCAGTTAACTTTAATGTGAAGGCATTTTTATGTCTAAGACATGTAGCCCCTCCCATCCCATTTCCTTACAGAGCAGGGGCTTGCTGGTTTGATATGGTTTCATTTCTGAGCAGGGGGAAGATGTAGTAACATCGCAATGCCTGCAGAAAAGGACCAAATGGTCCATCCAGTCTGCCCAGCAAAATTCTTATGGTGGTATCTGCCACACTGTACAGGTTACCCCCATGATTCTCTTAAGGGCGCCAGCTGCCGCTCCTTGCAGTTATTCCCAAGCCTTATAATAATCTAATAAAAAAGATACTACTAGCATCATTTTTACTGGGTGATGAGCCTTCTTGAAAATTCATGCTTATATTTTGCTATGTTACATATTTTGCTTATGAACTTAGCCTTAGAAGCAATCATGTGCTTTATCACTTATGTTTGCATATCGGTATCCCAGAGCGTAAAAGTCAGGGAACATGTTGGTTGTCATCTGAATCCAATTCCTCTTCCACCCCCCCACCCCGTACCGCAGTCAAGGCAGAGAGTGAAGTTGCCATTGGTCAGCCCCTGTCACATGGTAGGAGCACAAGATGGCGCCGGCCATCCAGTGCTCCTACCATGTAACAGGATCCGGCCACCCTGTCACATGGTAAGGGCAAAGGGCCATCGGCGCCATTTTGATTAGTGGCAGCCGACGACCCGGGAGTGGAAGAATGGCCCAGAGCGGGAGATCGCTCCCGGGACCCCCACTGGACCACCAGGTACCTGTAAAAAGTTTTTGGGGGGGTCGGGAGGGTGGAGGAAGCTAAGGGGTTACTTTAAAAGGGTCGGGGTGGGTTTTTTGTTTATCGGCTGGGGCGCAGCCGATAAACTAAACCGCGATCAGGCCCAATCGAAAAAAACCCACATGTGAATCGGAACCGGAGTCCGAACCAATTCCGATTCACATCTCTAGAAAGTATATTATAGGAGATTGTGAGCTGCTTGCATTCAAGATAGTACTAGAAGAATGCTGGCATCTGCTGGAGAGAGCCAAACATCTCATGACCATCTATATGGACCACAAAAATCTTTAAACCTAGTGCAAGCCCAGAGTTTGAACCATAGACAAGCTCACTGGTTCTTGTTTTTAACAGATTTAACTTCCAGTTGAAATACCAATTCACTGACATGTATTGTTAAGCTGGTGCTCTCTCCCTGTCTTTTAATACAGTTGGAACCTAAGAACTCCTTCAGCATATCATCGACCTGGCCAAGATAGTGCAAGCAGCCGCTTTCACCGTCCTTCCTGGTGAGACTGTAGTTTCTTGATGCCTGTGCCAAAAGGTCATAGAGTGGGCACATGACTTGCTTGTCAGGGCATCCTGGTGTCACCCACACACTAGAATTAATCGTATGTCACTACTTGTGACCTTTCATGAAGAACGATATTCAGCACTATGTGAGCTCCTGCCCTGTGTGTGCCATGCAGAAAAGTAGCAGAGCATAGCCATGGGGGCTATTTCAGCCACTGCTGGACCCCATGGAACCTTGGTCCCAAGTGGTCACAGATTTTATCTGCGACCTCCCTTCATCAAGCGGCCACACCACCATATGGGGAGTTGTGGACAGATTTTCTTAAAATTGCACAATTTGTTCCTCTCCCAGGACTTCCAACTGACTTAAACTAGTCAAATTGCCTCTTTTACAGTACTATTTAGCTATGCTGGGCTGGCAATCATTTGGCCTTTCAATTTTTTTTTAACTTTTGAAATACATAATATCTGGGCTTCTAAGATGATCTTTTTAAACCATCTCCATAACTCATGCTGATTTGTATTTCTCACAACTACTTCTCTTTTCTCTCTATCTGTCAAGAAGTACATTGTACAGTCAGAGACTGGCACTGCTTCATTATCTCTATTCCACTTTACTTCAGTGAATAGACAGAAAGCAGCAGCATCTCTGAATTTCTCCACAATGATTGCACTTTGCCTGCAGCAGTGAAGATGAGAAAAAAAAACTCTTTCCAAATTTCCTTCCCTTATCATATTTGCTGACTCTTGTTCTTGCCATGGCAATCTGATGTTTTACATAAACTTTATCCAGTTATCTTTAACAGCTTTATGCCCTCTTGGATTTTGTCTTTAAAATCTCTTCTGTTGCTGTTCTTACTATTAGTCTCATCTGGTATTTAGTCTTCAACAGATTATACCATAGCAAAAATCAAGGATAGCAGAAGTTTAGCAACCAAAACTAGAACTATTCTAATCCATTATTACTGCTTCTTAGGTAATGGAGACAGTATTTTCAAATTCTAATTCAGAATAAGAATTATGTCCTGGATTCTATGAATCACAGGGTACTGTACAGCTAATGGCAGAAGTGAATATGGGACTCGAATCAGTGGCATCTTAGCCTCCAGTGAAGAGGTAGAGGAGGCAAATGATACTAACAGAGATGAGATTATACACAGGAAAAAGGAAGACCAACTCCAAGCCTGAACAACCAGCTCCTTCCCCTCATTAGGGGAGCTGGTTGTTCAGGCTTGGAGTTGGTCTTCCTTTTTCCTGTGTATAATCTCATCTCTGTTAGTATCATTTGCCTCCACTGGAGGCTAAGATGCCACTGATTCGAGTCCCATATTCACTTCTGCCATTAGCTCTGGCTTCTCCATGCCTAGGACATTTTACCAATTTGGTTTATGGGTTTTGTCCTCATTTGGATCTATGGGATGCTCTTGCCACTGTGGGGGGGCTGCCTTGCAATTTTTGTGCAGTTTTGGGATCTCTATGCTACTCTTTATACCACTTTGACCCTCTATCATTGCCTTGGGGTTTTTCCCGTCACATTTGGTAATTTGTTTCCCCTTCATGGTGCCTTGAGTAGTTCATGCTGTTGCGCCCATCGGTTGCAGATGACTGCGACCTTTGCTGCTCATCTCTATTTTCCCTGCACCAGCGATTCTCAAAGCCATGGCGGCCTTAGCCTGCAAACTCCACCTTCCCCGGTGTCCCCGGGATGGCATGGGTGATCCCATCCACCATCTTGAATCAGGGATTACCTAGGGCACACGCGCCAGTCCCTCTCTTAATCACGTCATGGTGGGAACCACGGGGGCATCCCCTCCGCATGACGTCACCCGCCAGAAGTATTTAACCCAGCCAGCCTATGCTTCCTACAAGTTAGCAAGGACTTCCTTCCTGCTTATTCCACTCCATTCAGAGACACTTTGCTTCACTGCTTGAACTGCTTCCTGATTTTGTGGACATAGAATGCCTTAGGTACCCACTCCTCTGGGGCCTTGTTACGTTCTGGCTATCCGCTCCTTGGAGGGCCTTCCTGCCTGGAGATTCTTGTCATCCTGATTCAGGTTCCTACCAGTTCAGCCTTATGAGTGTTTCTCGCTTCCACCATCTTGTTGATGGAACCGCCAGTGTACCCCGTGCTACTACCGTGCTCAACCCAGGTACCTTTCTACACTACGGAGTAAATACCATCATCTACTTCACTCTGTTGATTTCCTGCATATCTCTGAACTACTACTCGCTGATCCTCGGCATACCCCGCGCTGCGGGCCACTACTGGATCTACCCTGTGCAGTGTCATGAAGAGAGGAGTTTCCTGGCGTACCCCGCTCTGCGGGCCACTACCAGGGATATCATCATTGAGCAACCTTACTACTCTGGACTGTGTCTTCTCTTCACGCTGTGGGTGCCACTTACAATTCCAGTATAATAAAGTCTCTCACATCTGTGTCCATCTCTGCTGAGGCCATGCGTATCGTAGTGAGTCCCCACAGGGCTCCTCCCGGTGGGTGGAGTCAGCTCTCACTATGATCCAGGGTCCACAGCCACACCAGATTATAACAGATTGCTAACTCCATGGACCCGGCTCAGGTCTTAGCTCTGCAGGCCATTCCTGGCCTGGCCCATCGCATTGCTGAACAACAGAGGACCTTAGAGACTTTGACCACTGCTTTTAATCAGTTGAGTTCCCGACTGAATTCTTCTACCACATCTGATAAAGATGCCTCATTGCAAGTGGTTTCCATTCAAACTGCTGTACCTCTACCAGCCCCACTTGTTTCTCAGGAGATTCCCTGTTGTGTAGGGGCTTTCTCAACCAGTGCTGTATGCACTTCTCTCTACAACTAACTTACTTCCCTACTAATTTAGCCAAGACCACATATATCCTGTCTCTTTTAGATGGAAGAGCCCTGGCCAGGGATTCACCTCTATGGGAACGCAATGACCCAATCCTTAGTGACTTGCCTGGTTTTCTTGCACTCTTCAAGTCATAATTTGATGATCCAGCTCACAAGACTGTCACTGGATCTGCTCTTTTACACCTCCAACCAGGAGCTAAGCCACTTCCAGAATATGTTATTGAATTTAAGACCCTGTCTTCAGAGCTTCATTGGGACCTGGGGTGCTTATGTGCAATTTTCCTAGATGGTCTTCACTCCCGCATAAAGGATGAATTGGCCGCACGTGATTTGCCTGATACCTTGAACTTATTGACCTTGCTGGCAGAATTGATCATCTCCTACATGAGCATTCATCCAAAGTAAAGAGTCCTAAGAAACATTCATCAGGGAGTATGCGCTCACAACCAACCTCTGCTCCTCAGACTCAGCCTTTCCCTACCTCTGAAGAAGATGAGCCCCGGCAACTAAGCCGCAGCCACCTTACTGCCAAAGTGAGATGCTACCATAAGAAATTAGGTCTCTGTATGTTCTGTGGACAACCTGGCCATGCGGTTCAATCATGCCCCATCTGTCCGGGAAACATGCAGGCCTAGGATCCGTGGGAGAACTCTTCCTAGGTCTTTCTACACCATCTCCTCCACTGACTCTCCCAGTCTTAATTATTTCCGGGACTCTTGAATTTCAGACTCTTGCACTCGTTGACTCCGGTGCAGGTGGCAATTTTATTCTAAAAAGGCTGGTGGAACATCCTTGGATTCCTATCGTTCAGACACCAACTCTGCTGCTTCTTTCTTCTACACATGGTGAGCCTCTCGCAGAAGAAGTCTCTTACACCATAGAACCAATATGCCTGCGCACAAGTTCTCTTCATACCGAGACCATCTCATTTCTGGTCCTTGACAAAACCATTCATCCAGTAGTACTTGGTCTACCCTGGCTGCAAGACCATACACCCCAGTTTGACTGGAGCACCCTGGAACTATCACAATGGGGAGTGGCTTGTCACAATCGATGCCTGAAAAAAGTGATGTGTTCTGCTATGTGATGGGAGGAGCAATCAAATAGGAGTTAGCAATCTGTTAGGAAAGCTCTGTGTTAGAGCTGGGAGTTAGCAATCTGTAATAAATCTGCTGTTAGTTAGACTGCGGAGTTGCAATCTGTTCTTATAGGCTCCTAATTAAAGAGGAGTCAGCAATCTGATATAGTTGTGGATGGATCCTGGGGCCGGTGGCAGATGACCACGCCCCCAGGAGGATATCCCGAGAGGGACCACCGGCTAGGCTTGAGTATGGAGACAGACACATATTAGTTCTTTTATTAAACAGGTTTTTGAAACCACCAGAGGTGGCAGTAGTGAGCTGATATGCCCGGCAGGGCTGTAGTCCCTCAGGTACTGGAACAGCGATCCAGGATGGCTGAGCTGTTGAGAAACTGTAGAAAGTGAGTAGGCAGAGTAGGCAGAGTTCATGAACAGAACTAGATGACAAAACTCACATAAGGTCTCAAGGAAGCTCAGGTGCTGGAAAGGTTTAGGCCCTCGAGGAGCGAGTACCTGGTTCTAGGGAAAGTTCTGAGAGAGCGATGGTAACTCACGATTGTTTGTAGCAGCGATAGCTTCCAAGCAGTAGAGAATCTTCAGAGTGTCCAGGAACATGGACCCTCGAGGAGCGAGTACCGGTTCCTATCTGTAATCTGAAAGTAAAGAAAAGAGCGAGGCCCCCCAAGGAGCGGGTACCCCTGATAAGTCCGAGGAAGCAGAGTAGCTTGGGAGATGTAGCCAAAGCAATCCCCTTCCTTGCTAACTCAGTTAGATAGCGAAATAGAGACCTTTAAATATTGGAAGTGGATGACATCATCTCAGAGGGACAGCCCTGAGGTTTGCGCTCTTGCTGGTACTTCAATCAGAGTGCACATGTGTGCACACCCTAGGTCTTCAGGTAACATGGTGGATCTGCAATGTCGAGCCAGTCTGGGAACGCCGGAGGGAGATGGCATGGAGACGCCGCGGCAGCCAGCCATCCATCAGACCCGGAGGGAGTCGCCACAGAGTTAAAGAGGACAGAGTGAGGACGTCGAGCAGCAATGGTTGCAACAGAAAATAACACCTTTGCCCTGCATGACAACCTCTACTTGTCTACCAGGTTTACCACCTCAATACTCATCATTTCAAGATGTATTTTCAAAAAAGCAGCAGATGTATTACCACCACACCGGTCCTTCGACTGTGCTATTAATTCAAAGCCTAATTCGGCGCCCCCTAGAGGAAGGGTTTACCCGCTTTCTCTTTCAGAGACTGAGGCCATTTCGGCCTATATTCAAGAAAACTTGCAAAAAGGATGTATCCAGCCTTTCAAGTCACCTGCCGGAGCCGGATTCTTTTTTGTCGGCAAGAAGGATGGATCTCTTTGACCTTTATAGACTTTATTTATTTTTATTTATTTATTTGAGTTTTTTCTATACTGGCATTCGTGATAAGTATCACATCATGCCGGTTTACAATAAACAGGGGGGTGTGATAATAGGTTACAATAAAAAGAACAAATAACAAGTGCTGAGCGAAAACAATTGCAGTTACAACAAAACAGGGAAATGTACAACTAGGAGCAGAGAAAGGCGATAGGAATTTAACAGAATACATTTACCAAACTTTAACAGAAAGCATTTACAGAATTAATGGAATTTGCTAGGTTATGTCATTTGCAATGTTATAGTTTTCTGCATAAGGGTAATGACTGGAAGTTGGTTAGTGGTGAGTTAAGATTCATTCGGTGTCCGGAAAGGCTTTTTTAAATAGCCACATTTTGAGTCTTTTCCTGAATGTTGGGAGGCAGGGTTCCTGCGGCAGATCTGGTGGGATGGAGTTCCATAGAGGAGGTCCTGCTGTGGAGAATGCCCTGTCTCTGAAGGTTATATGATGGGAGGTTTTGGAGTGAGGTACCTCTAGAGATTCTTTATAGTACTCTCTTATGGGTCTGGAGGAGGTATGTTTTCTGAAAGAGATTTGTAGATTGAGCGGCGCAAATTGATGGATAGCTTTGTAGATTGTGGTAATGGACTTATATAAGATTCTATAATGAATTGGCAACCAATGTAGGTCTTTGAGGATTGGAGAAATGTGATCTCTTCTCCGTGTATTTGTCAATATTCTGGCTACTGTGTTTTGAACCATCTGAAGAGGTTTAGTATGCGATGATGGGAGACCTAATAATAAAGAGTTGCAATAGTCTAACTTAGAGAAGATTATTGCTTGTAAGATTGTACTGTAGTCATGAGCATGGAACAGTGGTTTTATTCTTTTTAGGACATGCAGTTTATGAAAGCAGTCCTTGGTGGTTTGGTTTATAAAAGCTTTTAGGTTTAGCTGATTATCAATGATCGCTCCTAAGTCTCTTACTTGCGCTATTTGTAAGTTTACTGGAGGATTTGTGGTGATGTTGCTGTTATCCGTGGATATGAAAAGGAGTTCCATTTTTGAAGAATTTAGGATTAAGTTCAGACTGGAGAAGAGGGAGTTGATTTTTCGAAGGCATGTTTCCCAGAGGTCTAGGGTTTTTTTGATGGATTCTTTAATGGGGATCACTATATGGACATTGTCAGCATATAAATAGTGTCTTAGGTTCAGTTTGGTTAATAACTGGCAAAGAGGGAGAAGGTAAATGTTAAAGAGTGTAGGTGAGAGGGATGAGCCCTGTGGTATTCCTAGAGAGGAAGCGTAGCGCTTAGATTCTTTGTTGTGTATTTTGACCTTGTAACCTCTATTTCTCAGGAATGTTTTGAACCAGGACAGTGCCGTGCCTGTTATGCCGATGTTAGATAACTGGTTTAGGAGGATAGAATGGTTAACAGTGTCAAAAGCGACTGAGAGGTCCAAGAGGATCAATAAATAGGTGTGACTTTTATCGAGGCCCATGATGAGGTAAATCTGTCAAGGATATGAGAAGTGATTCGGTACTTAATGATTTCCGGAAGCCATATTGAGAAGGGAAGAGAATTTTGTGATCCTCGAGGTAGACTGATAATTTAGAGTTAACTAGTTTTTCCATGACCTTGGCTATGAAAGGGAGGTTGGAGATTGGGCAAAAGTTGGTGGGGTCTTCTGGATCTAGGTTTGGTTTTTTCAAGAGCGGTTTGATAGATGCCATTTTAAGGTCATCTGGATAGATTCCTTGGGAAAAAGAGCAGTTGATAATGTCTGCCAGATCTTTGGAGATGGTGTCCGGAATTAGAAGAAGCAGTTTGGTGGGGATATGGTCGAATGGGTGAGACGAGGCTTTCATTTTTTTCAGTACTCTTAGGATCTCTGAAGTTGTGATAAGTTCAAATGATTTGAGAGAGATGTCTTTGTTAGGGTGGAGATAAGTACTGGATGGAGAAAGGGTATTGGGCGTCAACTTTGTTAGAAGGTTAGAGATTTTATTGCTGAAGAAGAGGGCCAACTCCTCTGCTTTTTCTTGAGCTTGGTTGAGCGGAATGTCTGGTACGTTGATTTGAGTTAGGTTGGAAATGTAAGCAAAAAGGGCTTTATAGTCAAAAATCAGGTGATGGATTTTATGAGCGTAGAAGTCTCTTTTTGTTTTTAACGTGGAACTCTTGTAGCGGTGGAGGGCAAGTTTGTAAGCAGAGAGGGAGGATGCTGTTGGTGCTTTGCGCCATTTGCTTTCATTCTGTCTAAGGGAAAGTTTGAGATTTTGAAGTTCTTCATTAAACCATGGTTGTATTTTAGAAACGTTGTGTTTGAGTTTTTTAGTTGTCAGTGGACAGAGTTTGTTTGCCGCCATTTCTGTTATATTGTACCATGATTGAAGGGCTAAATTAGGAGTGGAAACGTCTATGAGGGGGAGTTCTAAGATTAGGTGTTTGTGGAGGTCATCAGAGGAGCATGATTTCCTGTAAGTAAATTGTTGTCGAGGGGAGTGTTTGTTACTCGTTCGTGCCAGTGAGATGGTGGTCAAGATTAGGGCATGGTCTGACCAGGGGACTGGTTTGCAGACCGGTTGTGCTGAGTGTGAGATGCCCGTATTTACGAAAATGAGGTCCAAGGTATGACCCGCTCTATGAGTGGGTTTATTGATTATCTGCTTGAAACCCATGGCTGACATGGCGTTAAGGAGTGTTTCGCCGTTGGTTGAGAGAGAGGGGTCGTCGACATGTAAGTTGAAATCTCCAAGTATTATTGCTGGGGACTCCAAATTTAGGTGTGTAGCTGTTAATTCCAGAAAGGGTGAGGCGTCCGAGTCGAGAAGGCTTGGGGAGGCATAGACAAGAAGGATTTGAAGATGGTCTGATTTGAACAGGCCTGTTTCAAGTTTAGTAGGGGAGTTGACTGGATATTGTGCGAGTCTCAGATCTTTTTTGGCAGCAAGGAGAATACCCCCTCCCCTTTTTTTCCGTCGGGGGTTGGAGAAGAAATCATAGATATGCGTTGGTAATTGATTAATTAGTGCAGTGTCTGTAGGTTTAAGCCATGTTTCAGTTATGGCGCAGAAGTCTGGATTTGTATCAAGAAGAAGGTCGTTGAGTATAAGTGTTTTCTTAGTGAGAGATTGGGCGTTGAATAGAACCAGGGAGAATAGTGTTAGGCCTAGCATTTGTGTAATGGGGGAGACCATGATGGGAATGAGGGATTTGTAGGTGTGCGGACGGAAAATCATGAAAGGTTTACCGGTGAAAGTGGTCCTATGATGGAGAATTGGAATAGGGAGACCACGAAGCATAGTGGCCAATTGTAACCAGAGAACTGTTTGTAAAGCACAGAACTTAATTTCTGGGGTGAAGGTCGGGAGAATGCTGGATGCGGTCGGATGAGTGCTAGGGCCTGGTCAGATAAGTGTTGGAGGCTGGTAGGAAGAATGCTCGATGAAGTTTGGATGAATGAAAGGATGAATGCAGGATGAAGAATGCTCGATGAAGTTTGGATGAATGAAAGGATGAATGCAGGATGAAGATTGAATGAAGTTTGCTTGTAGATTGGATGAAGATGGGATGAGGAGACTGGATGGATGAATGCTGGATCCAGGAGACTGGATGGATGAATGCTGTGGGTGCTTGGTTCAGTTTAAAGGGTCTCAAGCCAGCTTATAATTGGTCTAGTGCCTTTTGAGGGGGGTGGCTTAATTTCTCTGCATGCAGCGTCGGGATTTGGTTCTTATCTTCTCAGTCTCTTCCCTTCTCTGTGAGTTCTTCCCGTTGTTCGCGCCTGAACGGCTTACCTGGAGGTGAGTGGGCTTCTGTCCACGACAGGACTGCGAGAGCTCCAGCAGATAGGTGAATTTGGTGTTTGGACAGAGTGAAGGGGTTATTCTTTCTTCATTAGGTGCTGCACGAAGGGGGTGCACGAAGGGGCGCACAAAGGGTCCTGCCCCTTTGTCGTGCTCCTTTGGCACGCGACACCCAGCGCCTGGAGGCAGATCCTTAGTTTAAATCCCCTTTTTGGACACGAGGGGATGATGTCACCAGCGCGACTTCGGAGGAGGCGGCATCAGATTGTGGCTAGGTGAGGTGGTTGGGGGAGCGGAAGAGCTGGAGGAAGTCCCGGGGTCGGCACGGGGGCCCTCGGAGGTAAGAGTGAGAATTTAAAGGCCTTACCCCGATGGGCTCAAGCGCCGATCGCGCAGCCTATTCTCCCAGCTCCTGCTCCTGGTGCGGGCTTCTTTTTGCTGCAGGCGTCTTCCGGCCTGTAGAGGCATCCCCCGTCGGTCCGTCGGTCCTTCTGCTTTGCCGGTCGCGATCGAAAAGGGCGCCTGGAGGCGGCTCCTTAGTTTAAATCCCCTTTTTTTGGACACGAGGGGATGATGTCACCAGCGTGACTTCATAGGAGGCGGCGTCGACTTTAGAGGACGTAATGAGATTACTATAAAAGACTGATATCCTTTACCTCTGATTTCAGAGTTATTCCACAGACTCCAGGGAGCCAAGATTTTCACAAAACTAGCCCTAAAAGGGGCATACAAACTGGTCCGCATTCGTCAAGGAGAATAATAATCGCAATGGCCACTTCGAGTACATGGTCATGCCTTTTGGCCTGTGTAACGCTCTGGCCATATTCCAAAATATAATGAATGAGATTCTGCGAGATATGCTTTACCAATATATGGTTGTGTATTTAGACAACATTCTAATCTTTTCCCAAAATTTACAAAGTCATCAGACAGACATTGCCAGAGTCCTGCAAAGACTATGTGATAACCATCTTTACGCTTAGCTTGAAAAGTGTGCCTTCCACCAGGAGTCTGTTCCTTTTTTGGGCTACGTGGTGTCCAGCAGAGGTTTCCAGATGGATCCACAAAAGACCAAAAGTAAACAGGACTGGCTTCAACCCACTGGTCTCAAAGCACTCCACCGTTTCGTCGGCTTCACCAATTATTATCGCCCATTCATTCGACACTACTCTACCTTGACTGCACCACTTACTGCCATGACAAAGAAGGGAGCCAACCCTTCACAGTGGTCTCCAGAAGCTGTTACTGCTTTTCAAACCCTCAAAGAGGCTTTCCTCAAAAAACCTTGCCTTCGCCACCCGGATCCTCGATGTCCATTATAGCCAGAACGTCCATTATAACCAAAACAGTGATACCCATACACTACACCCTTGCTCTTTTTTTTCCCGGCGTTTTACTCCTGACGAGAGAAATTATGGCATAGCTGTTGGCTATCAAGCTAGCATTTGAAGAGTGGCGACCATGGTTAGAGGGGGCACAACATCAGTTAACTGTATACACAGGCAACAAAAATGTGGAATATCTGCGTCATGCGCAACGAATAAATCATAGACAAGTCCGATGGTCTGTTTTTAATCAGTTTAAATTCTACTCAAGTACCGCCCTGCTGACAAAAATGCACATGCAGATGCTCTCTCACGATCCTTCACTGCTGAGGATGTTCCGGATGTACCTCGCCATATAATCAACCCTGATAAAGTGATTTTTGCTGCTACCCATTCCATTCCAGCTGGGAAGATGGTAGAACCTCGAACCTTAAGAAAGAAACTTCTTAAGTGGGCTCATGATGCCCGACTAGCCGGTCAACCTGGGTAAGCCCATACACTATCCACCCTAGAAAGATACTACTGGTGGCCTTCAATGAAGGAGGACATACAAGCATACGTAGAATATTGCGTCACCTGTACAAGACAGAAGCCTCCAGCTGGCCGCCCTTGGGGCCTTCTCCAGCCTTTACCAGCTCCTGAGGAACCTTGGACGGACATCGCAACTGACTTCGTCGTTGACCTGCCAGGGTCCAGCAGAAATAACACCATAAATCTACTTTGACAAAAAGATCACCAACCTCCTCAAACCTATCCTTACCCAACAAACAACAGTACTACAGCCGACAACCTCACCATATAACAAAGAATACTGCCTATCATCATTCGAAACTCCTTCTTCGTTGGAAATCGAACTTATTCTCAAGAAGCTCAAACCATCTTCCCATCCTCTAGATACCATACCCTCCAATCTTCTCCTAGCGACCCCTAACACCATTTCTAAACCCATATCAGACATCATCAACTGCTCCTTAATACAAGGAAAGGTCCCAGACCAACTCAAAATAGCAGTTTTGAAACCGTTACTAAAAAAACCAAACCTTTCAACAGATGACCCTGCAAATTTCCGCCCTATCGCTAACCTTCCCCTTATCTCAAGAGTGATGGAAAGATTTGTCAACAAACAACTGTCGGAATACCTGGAGGATAACAACATTCTCTCCCCTTTCCAATTCGGCTTCAGGAAATCTCAAAACACGGAAGCACTCCTAACATCGTTATCCGACACCATACTTCTTAATCTCGAAAAAAAACAACCCTACCTCCTCGCTCTTCTTGACCTATCCGCCGCATTTGACACAGTCAACCATACCATACTACTCAAACGGCTATCCAACATAGGAATTCAAGGAGAAGCACATAGCTGGTTCCAATCGTTCCTGGAGAACAGATTCTACAAAGTAAAAATCAACAATGAAGAATCGCATCCTATCAAATCAACTCGAGGAGTACCACAAGGATCATCTCTCTTTCCTACGCTATTTAATATTTACTTGCTTCCACTCTGCCACTTACTCTCTAACCTCAAGCTAAAACATTATATTTTCGCTGATGACATTCAGATTCTCATGCCCATCACAGAATCACTACAAAAAACTTGGGCGCATTGGAATATCTGCTTACAAACCATCAACTCTCTCCTATCCAGCTTGAACCTCATACTTAATCCAAACAAGACAGAAATCCTCATCATCTCACCAGACGAAAATCACACCCCCACCAACTTTCAAAGCGTAACTCAATTCTCATATCCAAACACTAACCTATCCACCTCCGTCAGAGACCTGGGGGTGCGTCTCGACAACAAATTTAACCTAAAATCCTTCATAACCAACACAACTAAAGAATGCTATTTCAAACTCCAAGTGCTGAAAAATCTCAAACCTCTTCTTCACTTCAGTGACTTCCAGCTAGTAGTCCAGTCTTTAATTCTGTCTAAGCTGGACTACTGCAACTCACTACTGCTAGCAAGGCTACTCACCAACACTAATAAAAGAGCCCACATAACACCTATTCTTCACAGCCTACACTGGCTTCCTATAAAAGCCAGAATCACCTACAAGACACTATCAATGATCCACAAGGATATAATGGGCATCGCCCACCTAAATCTAAATTCGCATCTCCGCCTCCACACATCTCAAAGACCCATCAGGCACAACTACAAAGGTTCCTTATATGCTCCCCCGATCAAAACCTCATTAACAAAACGAGCACTCTCAACAGCCGGACCCATACTCTGGAACTCACTACCGCCAGATCTACGCCAAGAGACCTGCCATCTAACTTTTAAGAAAAATCTAAAAACGTGGCTTTTCAGGCAAACATATACAGAATCACGTTTACTTAGACACCGGCCAGAAAGAAAAATAGCCCAAACACCAGATCCTAGTTTCACCTATACCCCCTTCAAGACCCAACCACGTCAGATCTGAACTTCTCAACTGTTTAAGACTTCTTCTCGGATTCATCAGTCTTCCTTAACTCATGCACTTCTCGCATATTTTGCACATCAACATGGTCTATGTATCCTCATATCACAATTTAGTCTACCCTTTAATTTTTTTCTAGACATTTATTCTCGCTATAAACATGCCGAACATTACCTACGTCCTGTTGACGAGTTACTATTATTATCTATGTAATATCTAATTTATTATTAATATCTATATGTTATAGGTTATATGCTATATGTTATACGTTATATGTTAAGAAACGCTGTTCCATGTAACGCCTTTTGTGCGAAAGTTTTGTTATATGTAAACTGACCTGATTCGATATTTGTATTGACAATGTCGGTATATAAAAATCCGAAATAAATAAATAAATAAATATGGGTCACTGTAGACCGCTTCTCGAAAATGGCACACTTCGTGGCATTATCCGGACTCCCATCTGCTCCAGAATTGGCTAAGCTGTTTATACAGCATATCTTTTGCCTACACGGCATACCAAAGCATATCCTTTTGGATAGAGGCATACAGTTCACTTCAAGGTTCTGGAGCGCTCTTTGCAAGAAGTTCGATATTTCTTTAGACCTGATGTCAGCATACCATCCACAATGAAATGGTCAAACCGAAAGAACGAACCGTACACTTAAACAGTTCCTCTGCTCCTTCGTCAACTCCAGACAAAGCGACAGGGCAGAGTTGCTCCCCTGGGCCGAGTTCGCCCTAAACTCACACCCATCTGTCACAACTGCATCAACACCTTTCCAGAGAGTGTATGGCCATCAGCCATTACCTCTGCTACCAATACCCTTTGTCAGTTCCATCTCCAGCAGCTTAGGCTTCAGCTGAAGAACTTCATCGTCTCTGGGAACAAACCAAGGGCCTTTTGCAGAAGGCAGGATAACGCGCCATTAAAGTTTATGATGCTCATTACAGAGCAGCACCTGAGTTCCAACCAGGAGACAAGGTATGGCTCAGTACCAAATTCATCCGTCTCAAGCTGCCATCTGTTTGATTCGCTCCACGCTACATTGGCCCTTTCTCTATTCTCCACCGCCTGGGACCCGTAACTTACAGCTGGCAATTACCCACTTCCATGAAGATACACAACGCCTTCCACATATCTCTCTTGAAGCCACTCATCCTCTCCGAGTTTTCCAGAAAGACTCCGGATCCACAACCTTTTCCACTGAAGAGGACATTACATACGAAGTAGATGAGATCTTAGATGTACGCAAACGTAGAAAGCATTGGGAATAACTATTGTCCTGGGAAGGATATGGACTGGACGAAAACAGCTGGGAACCTACTAATAACATCCTTGACAAGGATTTTATTCGACAATTTCATCTAACTCATGCAAGAAAGCCAAAACTCCTGGATAGGGGCCCTAAGAAGGGGGGTACTGTTGCGCCCGTCAGTCGCAGATGGCTGCGACCTTTGCTGCTCACCTCTCTTTTCCCTGCACCAGCGATTCTCGGAGCCATGGCGGCCTTAGCCTGCAAACGCCACCTTCCCCGGCATCCCTGGGATAGCGTGGGCAATCCCGTCCACCATCTTGAATCGGGGATTACCTAGGGCACGCGTGCCAGTCCCTCTCTTATTCACGTCATGGCGGGAACCTCGGGGGTGTCCCCTCTGCATGATGTCACCCATCAGAAGTATTTAACCCAGCCAGCCTATGTTTCCTATGAGTTAGCAAGGACTTCCTTCCTGCTTATTCCACTCCATTCGGAGATGCTTCACTTCACTGCTTGAACTGCTAGTACTGGAGAATTTGCTTGTCTACTACATTTCTTCAGCAAAGGACATGGGTGTAATCCAGAGGCTCTGTGGTCAAACATCTAGTGGGGCTTACTTTCTTCACAAAAGCATACAAATTTGATAATCCTACCAAATCCTTTCTACTCAAAATGATGTTGGCTGGTTAGGCAAAAAAGATTGGACCCGCGAATAACAACAGCTGCAGATATTGCATGATATGTTGTTGAACTTATGGTTTCTACTACCATACCCAGGTACATAAGACTTCAAAGCCAGGCTGTTTCGTTTGGCATTCTCTTTGGCACCCTGTGCATGAACGAGCTGATGGCTTTCACTAAGATTGATCTGGGCTCTAGTGCCAAACTGATGAGAAATATATTATGTACAGGTCAAGATAACCATATACAAAATACCCAAGTCAAAAACTGACTAGGCTGATACATCTCAACTTCAGTGGATTGCATGGATTATTGGCCATTCATTTTTTGCACTGGACTGCCAGAAGGGCTCTATTTTGTCCATACGGACCACACCTCGGCTTGGCACCTCATGGCATTAGTGTAATCAGGATGGGCAAGTAGGGTTTGCCTTGGAAAAAGCTGTTTCCATTGTTGCATTGTTTGAGGAAATCGTAAGCTACTCCCAACACTTTGATTATTCACCTAGGCAGCAACCACCTAGGGAACATCTATGCTAAGCAACTGATCAACAGGATCAAATTTTATGGTAGGATATCATCCTGCGCCCGAAGTGGAATGACTCAAAGATGCGGGGGAGGGGTTGCAAGAAGGTGAATCATCAGATCAGTGTGTGGACATACAGCTTTGAGGGGGAGACAGATCAAGCACAGTTGGGTGGATGTGCAATGCAAAGGCTTATTCAGACCCGACAAAGTAGACTTCTCTGTTTAACGATGCTCTGCAGGGAACTTTAGAAGATCTATTTTGGGGATAGAGAAGTTGACCACAGCTAAATAGTGGTAGGGGACATGAGGCAAGGGCTCACCCTACCTCTTGCCAGAGGCAGGTAGCTGAGCCAATTTGGGGGATTTCAGACATGGTGCAGGAGTGCATCACAGTAAGGATAGCACTAGGCTGATGCCTTACGGCTAAGGGTGAGGCATCAGTATGCTTCGGGGGTGCATCCCCCTTGCTTAGGGATATGGTGGGGGCCTGACAAGAAGCTGCCTTGCTCAGTACATGGCGGGCGGTGGAGGTAGGGAGCAGCCCAGTTGGCTATTATGGGTTGGCTCAGGTATGGGTTGTTTTAAGGTTGATATCTATTGCTTAATAAAGCTGCAGCCTTTACATTCCATCTCATGCTCATGTCTTAATTGTGTGGTTTGTAGATGTTTATGCTATGTTAATGTTATCCTATATTATATGTATGGGGAAAGGGACACTGTCAGGACAGCGACATTGTCGTGGCTGCTAGAGTTAAAGATGTATTTTCTGGTCATTAAATTATATAAAAAATCACCTTTCAATCAGCCTAATACATTGTACTGAATATTCTTAGAATGGCATGGTGTTACGGGTGTGCATTGATAAAAAATTTGTGTTTGTTTTTGGGAGGATTTTTTTCCACTAATTTCATTTCATGGAATCTTGGATTCATTACATTTGTTTAAAATAACGAATCAAACACTAAAAAAAAAAGAACAACCCAAAAACAAAAAAAAAAAATGGAAATGGGACCTCCCAAGGCCTCCTGTCTCCACCACCCATGAGGTCACACCGAAGTTAATTAACTCTGGTGCCTCCTTCCCAGCAGATGTATGGCAGCTAATTAAACTGCTGTACATCAAAATGGTGCCCTCTTCTGGGGAGGAGGCACCAGAGTTAATTAACTCCAGCACAACCTGAGCAGATGGCATCAGTTCAAAACACAGATAAAGAAAGAAGATGGATCCAATGAAGCTCCAAGGCCTGGGCCTGACCCTGGGCCGAGGCCCAGGCATCGAGATCCAGTCTCCGGGCTGGGCCCAGGTGTCAGGCTCTGGCCTACGCTGAGGCCCAGGTATCAGGACCTGGCCAAAGCTCCAGCAAAGAGACCCAGTCTCTGGACTATTCTCTAGTGTCAGGCCAGGGCACAGGCGGCATCACAACCTGGCTTCCAGGTCAGGTTGAGGCCCAGGTATTGGGATCCAGCTGCCTGCAGCTTCAGATATCAGATGGATCAGGTAAGTTTAATTTTTCAGGGGGCTTGGGTCTTGGCCTAGGCCCCAGCGTCATGCTGGGGCCTAGGTCACAGCTCCTGCTTTAGGACTCAGCCTAGGCCTAGACCTGATCGGACTTTCAGACAAATTACACCAATAAGTTTTGTTTCATTAGGGGAGCCCCTCAATTTGTTTTGGGGCCCCCCAAATGAAATGACTTGCCCTTATCCATTGAATTTTGGAATTTCATTTAAAACGAATGCACTTCCCTACAAGGCATTACATATATTAACTCTCCCATATATATGGAACAAGCCAGGAGGGAATGAAAGGGGAAGGGGGATGGGTCAGGAGTAGAGACTCAGCAAAGTACAAAGTGACGTCTTCTCTTAGAAGTGTTCCCTCATAACACAAAAATGGTAATCAGAACCTTTCCATGTCTTTCACAGCATTCTGTGAATAATGGAAGTGACAAGTAAAATCAATTTAATAGAAAGCTAGCATACATTCGCTAGGTGAAACCAGCGGGACTCAAGTTCACTTCACAAGGACATTACAGGCATGCCACAGCATACATTCAGAAATAAAATTCTAATCGTTGTTGAAGACATACTTTTGAAAGCATCAGAAGCACACTGTGAAGTATAAAACATTCCATCCTCTTTCTATGTATATAAGGACCTTTCATGGACAACACTGAATTTTTTTAAGGCGCACAATCAGTTGCTATCATGCTTGACAGATGTATTGTAAATTAAGACTTCAGGCTTTGTGATGTGTATTTTTAAGCTCTTGCATTTTTTTTTCTGCATGTCCTTTTTTTTTTTTTTTTTTAATTTGTTCGCATAGTACAGCAGAGGCAGTGAGTGGGTTTCCTTATGCTCTGACCTTTTTTCTTCTGCATTTCAATAAATGATGAAAAATCACTGTTACTATTTTCCATTTCAACAACAATACAGAGGCGTCGGTTAAACTCTGGCTGTGCGGGTTTGGAAGCCAGTAGAATGCATCCATTGTTCATTATGGATGGAAGGAGAAGAAGAATGGCCTGCAGGAAAAGTTTCACAATGGAGGAAAACTGCAGGGCTAAAACAGGAATTCATATCTCTAAAAGACAAACCTGGTTGTCA
The DNA here is from genome assembly GCF_901001135.1 of Rhinatrema bivittatum. Taxonomy (NCBI): domain Eukaryota; kingdom Metazoa; phylum Chordata; class Amphibia; order Gymnophiona; family Rhinatrematidae; genus Rhinatrema; species Rhinatrema bivittatum. The sequence goes on from NC_042615.1 coordinate 600,652,093, forward strand.
CATCTCCAAATATGAGAAATAAGACTGGCAAGACCTTACTGGAAGCTCTGCAGAGGAAAGGCAAGAGGCTAAATGTGACAGAAACATTCAAATACCCAAAAGGTATAAATTATGCACAAGAAGCAGGTTCAATGGAACACAAGTTCCAGAACAAGAGGCCATGGATAATAAAGCCGAAAGGAGATCAACTCCAGAGGACCATTAGAAAATGTTTCTTCACAAAAAGGGTAGTGGATAATATATGAAACAGCCTTCCACAGGAGGCAGTGGGGGTAAAAATAGCTTCACAGTTCAGAAAAGCAAGGGATAAGTGTACAGGATTCCCTAATTGTGAGGAAGTGAGGGTAAAGCTAGAAATCAAGCTGTCTCTTTGGTATTGCAGGTTTTGCCACGGGAAAGGAAAACGGAGAGGACGTTGAGCTCTTTGTCTGTCATCACATTCTCTGTTTCCATGTTTCAGTGCTTTCCATGATAATCTGTTTAGCTACACACATTCTTTCCTTTTTTTTTTTTTTTTGCCATTTCTATAACATTTTTAGTAAATGAAAAAGTTTCAGGTTCACAGAACGGCAGATATTTGTTTGCAATTGTGCTGCAGCATCAAAGACACACAAACTGAAGCCATAGAGACTTAGCACCAGCTCATCACGCTCAATTTGAATATCTTTGCTAGTGCACCACAGCATAAAGCAAATGTCAGCAATTTTCAAATCCTCATTTTTCCAAGCATGCTTCAATGAGCGATTTACCACTGACGTTGCTTTGCCTTTATATGCAATCCAGGTTTCTTCATGTTTGCCAGGTTAGAGAGTGCTGAATAACAGAGTGGTGCAAATAAAAATTGAAATAAAAACCAACCTTTCAGTTCACAAGACAAGAAACTAAGGTGGCCAGGTGACCGGCTTTACGCTGGACAATCCTACTTTCTGAGCCCCCATCTGGGAGTCCAGCACCCTGCGCCTGCCACTTTGCAAAAGGAAAAACATTTTCTTATGGTCTTAGTCAGCAAAGAGGATCAGAGTCCTGATACAGCAGCCAGGAAAGAGGGGAATTGGATCCAGATGACATCCAATGCTGGGCCCCGACTTTTACGGTCTAGGATTCTAATGTGCAGACATTAAGGAAAAAGCGCAGGACCACTTCTATGGCCAAGTCCAAAAGCAAAGCACGTTTAAGCAGCATTGTCTGCATTATCAAGAAGGCTGCTCACCCCGTAAAAATGTTGCTGGCAGTAATTTTGTTATGGGTTTGAAAATTCCTTGGTTTTGATTATAAATATTATTACCCTTAACATAAGGCTTGGGGTTAACCTGCACCGAGTGGGAGATACTACCTTTAACAGAAACCTGGAGGTAACCTGCACAGACTGGTAGTCTCTGCCCTTAACAGAAACATGGGGGGTAACCTACATGGAGTGGCAGTTAGTACCATGAGAAAATTGCTGGGCAGACTGGATGGACCTCTTGGTCTTCTTCTGCCTTTCACACATGGGATTGGGGGAGAATTGTACGGGAGACTGGGAGACGTAGTTGAAGTTTTTTTCAAGTTTTGGAACATTTCACTGTGGTTTTCACCCTGTTGGCATCTGCACACGTTTAGAGGGGAAGCGCTGTGACATAGTAACATTTCACTTTCTTCCTGCTCATCTCCCCCCTCATGTCATGCTGCAGCTGCACTGACCACATCACCAGCTCTGCAGCAGAAAAGACTTAAATCAGTAAGTTCCACAATCTACTAGGGTGAGGAATAGGGAAGGGGGGAGTGGGAGTAGGGCCTTGGTGCTGGGCAGGGGGAGAGGGGCTCAGGGAGGAGGGATCTCTACCTTCTGCTGTAGGGGAAGGGCTCAAAGATTTCTTGCTGGTCAGGGGAGGACATGAAAAGGGGGTGAGGATAGGAGAAAGGGACCTGTTGCTGGGTAGGGTAGAGGGAGACTGGGGTTTGGGTGCAGGCAGGACAGAAGACTGAGCAGGTGTCCAAGTTACTTGGTCAGAGTCTTCTACAATGTGGTGAGTTGTATTTCTAATTATAGTAATAATTTGCAATGTTGCATATTTGAAATCTTTTTGTATATTCAAAATCACTAAGTATATATGTGAATTACATGCAAATGTTTGTCCTGCATTTTGTCCTCCTTTTTGGAGGTGAATGTCCTTCTTTTTAGGTATTCTGAGTTGGCCACCCTACATGAAACCCACTTTGTAACAGTAAGAGCAGGACTGATCTTCAACTGTTTGTCTAGTCATGCATCTAGGGTGTGGAAATTAGGGATGTGCAGAGGGACGCCATACGTTGCATTCGGGATTCATATTCATCGGGGGGGGCAGATACGTTGCATTCGGCAAGGGGGCCCCCGATACATTCATGCGTTAATTCTTATTCGTTTCCCAGCTAAAATTGAATTAACTACAACCCCCACCCTCCTGACCCCCCATCCCCCCAAGACTTACCAAAACTCCCTGGTGGTCCATCTCCCTGGAGCCATCTCCTGCACTCACACCCTGCGCTGCTGGTATTCAAAATGGCACCGATAGCCTTTGCCCTTACTATGTCACAGGGGCTAGTGGTGCCATTGGTTGGCCCCTGTCACATGGTAGGAGCAATGGATGGCCGGCGCCATCTTGTAGCCCTACACAAGAAAAGAAACTAAGGTGGCCGGGGTGAGCAGCCTTCTTGATAATTCAGACAATGCTGCTTAAATGTGTTTTGAAGGCAGCGAAACAATGCGACAAGGCAATAGCTAAAGCCAGAAAGATGCGGGGCTACATTGAGAAAGGTATAACTAGCAGGAAAATGGAAGTGATAATGACCTTTGTGACAAAGTGACCCTATTTTCCCTCCTTAACCTGTGTGGGGATAAGGTTAGATACCTGGTCCATCTTAAATTCTATAGAAAGATAGAGTCCTGGAGGCAGAGCCCAGCTGAGGTCAGTATAGGCCCAGGTGTCCAGGAGAAGCAGCTCTTGTGCATCATTTCTGTCTTAAAAGTAAAGCCTATATCTGAATGGTAATTGCATCTGTGTTTACTGCTGAAGGTAAGCAGATAAGCTGTATTTTGATGTGCACTGTAAATAAAACCACTGAAAGAAGCTTTGACCACTAATTTACTGTGCCTCATATATGGTGTCAGCTCAGGATTTCTTTTCTCTATGCAAGGCACAGAGAAAATCCCAGTCTCCGCGGGAGATTGAGAAAGAAAGTTGTTGTGTGTGTGTGGCCTGCCAAGAAGCTTGGAGGCAAAGCAGTGGTGAAGAGTTTAAAGGATGTGGCTCAGGGAACACACTGAAGCAAAGCAGTCTGCAAAGAAAAGATTTTCTGCTTAAAATATAAAGAGTTAAAAAGAAGACTTCTGGCTCTAAACAGAGTGCTGAGAAGTGTAAAAGAATGTGGCTCAGGGAGCACAAAAAAGCTGTTTCAAAGTTTTCAGTTTAGAGAATAAAACTGGTTTATTGTGCCTAGCTGCAGGGACTGCCATAAGAGTGTTAGGAATTAAACATGTCAAGGAAAGTATCGCCTCCTGAGACAGGTAGGAAAAAAAACTGAGTAAGCGAAGACTGGAAAGGCAGGCTTTTCTTTACCTTTTTACTTGTGAGAAAAAAAAAAGGGGAGAGGAAAGGTTTACAGAGAATCTGTTGGACAGGGTGTGCCCCTGTAACTGTTGTACCAGAGTGCTGTGTGTTTGGACAGGGCAGGGCACCTTCAGAACCAAGCATGAATGAGCAAGCTTTACTAGTGCTGTGGCAAAGCCTCAGAGAAGGACAGAGGCAAGAGCAAAACTGTGTTAAGAGAAGTCGGGGTAACCTGGACCTCTACGTTGACCGAATGCAAAGCAAAAGCATTATGCCTCTTTGCTAAGATGAGAATAAAGTTAGTACTGGATGCAATGCCACTGAACACAGGTGCAGAGGATTATAAAAGCAGCAATGATGCTGAAGACAGAGAAAAGCCTGTGGGTGGCTGTGACAGGGAATCGTGGCATGGAACCAAGGAGCACACCACTGGAACAGGTGGCAGGAGAGAAACCTGACTTCCAAAAAGAAAAGGAGAGTTAGCTGATGGAACAGCTGTGAATGTGACTAAGAGCTCATGGTGGAGCTTTTCAGTTTGGCCTGAAAGAAGCAATAGTTCAAGTAGAAGGGGGCAGTACAGAGTGGGCAGTCAGAAGCAGCCTGGACTGGTCTGAGGAAGGCATTACAGAGGTGTCAGAGAGAAGTGAGGTCGAGAGCCACTGCAGATAAGTCAGTGGGAGGTTTTGCAGGGAATGCAACAAGGCACTACAGAGAAACCAATCAGAGGCATTGCCAAGAACACAGAGGATGGTGTTACAGGAGCACAGAGATGGGTGCTACAGAGGAACCAGAAGGAGGTGCTGCAGAGAGCCCTGAGAGGGGTGCTACAGAGGAACATAAGAACATAAGAAATTGCCATGCTGGGACAGACCAAGGGTCCATCAAGCCCAGCACCCTGTTTCCAACAGAGGCCAAAAACCAGGCCACAAGAACCTGGCAATTACCCAAACACTAAGAAGAACCCAAGCTACTGATGCAATTAATAGCAGAGGCTATTCCCTAAATATAATTGATTAATAGCCATTAATGGACTTCTCCTCCAAGAACTTATCCAAACCTTTTTTGAACCCAGCTACACTAACTGTACTAACTACCTTCTCTGGCAACAAATTCCAGAGCTTTATTGTGCGTTGAGTGAAAAAGAATTTTCTCCGATTAGTCTTAAATGTGTTACTTGCTAACTTCATGGAATGCCCCCTAGTCCTTCTATTATTCGAAAGTTTAAATAACCGAGTCACATCTACTCGTTCAAGACCTCTCATGATCTTAAAGACCTCTATCATATCCCCCCTCAGTCGTCTCTTCTCCAAGCTGAACAGCCCTAACCTCTTCAGCCTTTCCTCATAGGGGAGCTGTTCCATCCCCTTTATCATTTTGGTTGCCCTTCTCTGTACCTTCTCCATCGCAACTATATCTTTTTTGAGATACGGCGACCAGAATTGTACACAGTATTCAAGGTGCGGTCTCACCATGGAGCGATACAGAGGCATTATGACATTTTCTGTTCTATTAACCATTCCCTTCCTAATAATTCCTAACATTCTATTTGCTTTTTTGACTGCTGCAGCACACTAAGCTGACGATTTTAAAGTATTATCCACTATGATGCCTAGATCTTTTTCCTGGGTGGTAGCTCCTAATATGGAATCTAACATCGTGTAACTACAGCAAGGGTTATTTTTCCCTATGTGCATTTGGATGCCCAATCTTCCAGTCTTGTAAGGTCCTCCTGTAATGTATCACAGTCTGCCTGTGATTTAACTACTCTGAATAATTTTGTATCATCCGCAAATTTGATAATCTCACTCGTCGTATTCCTTTCCAGATCATTTATATATATATTGAAAAGCACCGGTCCCAATACAGATCCCTGAGGTACTCCACTGTTTACCCTTTTCCACTGAGAATATTGACCATTTAATCCTACTCTCTGTTTCCTGTCTTTTAACCAGTTTGTAATCCACGAAAGGACATCGCCTCCTATCCCATGACTTTTTAGTTTTCGTAGAAGCCTCTCATGAGGGACTTTGTCAAACGCCTTCTGAAAATCCAAATATACTACATCTACCGGTTCACCTTTATCCACATGTTTATTAACCCCTTCAAAAAAATGAAGCAGATTTGTTAGGCAAGACTTCCCTTGGGTAAATCCATGTTGACTGTGTCCCATTAAATCATGTCTTTCTATATGCTCTACAATTTTGATCTTGAGAATAGTTTCCACTATTTTTCCCAGCACTGAAGTCAGGCTCACTGGTCTATAATTACCCGGATCGCCCCTGGAGCCTTTTTTAAATATTGGGGTTACATTGGCCACCCTCCAGTCTTCAGGTACAATGGATGATTTTAATGATAGGTTACAAATTTTAACTAATAGATCAGAAATTTCATTTTTTAGTTCCTTCAGAACCCTAGGATGCATACCATCCGGTCCAGGTGATTTGCTACTCTTTAGTTTGTCAATCTGGCCTACTACATCTTCCAGGTTCACAGTGATTTCGTTCAGTTCGTCTGAGTCATCACCCCTGAAAACCATCTCCGGAACTGGTATCTCCCCAACATCCTCATTAGTAAACACGGAGGCAAAGAATTCATTTAGGGGTAGATTTTCAGAGCCCTGCTCGCCTAAATCCGCCCAAAACCGGGCGGATTTAGGCGAGCAGGGCCCTGCGCGCCGGGAAGCCTATTTTACATAGGCCTCCCGGCGCGCGCAGAGCCCGGGACTCGCGTAAGTCCCGGGGTTCTCGGAGGGGGGCGTGTCGGGGGCGTGTCGGGGGGGCGGGCCCGGTCGACGCGGCGTTTCGGGGGCGTGTCGGCCCGCGTTTTGGGGGCGGGTACGGGCGTGGCTACGGCCCGGGGGCGTGGCCGCGCCCTCCGTACCCGCCCTCAGGTCGCGGCCCGGCGCGCAGCAGGCCCGCTGGCGCGCGGGGATTTACGTCTCCCTCCGGGAGGCGTAATCCCCCGACAAAGGTAAGGGGGGGGTGTAGACAGGGCCGGGTGGGTGGGTTAGGTAGGGTAAGGGAGGGGAAGGTGAGGGGAGGGCAAAGGAAAGTTCCCTCCGAGGCCGCTCCGATTTCGGAGCGGCCTTGGAGGGAACGGGGGGAGGCAGCGCGGCTCGGCGCGCGCAGGCTATACAAAATCGATAGCCTTGCGCGCGCCGATCCAGGATTTTAGTGGATACGCGCGGCTCCGCGCGTATCTACTAAAATCCAGCGTACTTTTGTTTGCGCCTGGAGCGCAAACAAAAGTAGGCTGTTCGCGCTCGTCTGAAAATCTACCCCTTAGTCTTTCTGCAATGGCCTTATCTTCCCTAAGAGCCATCTAATGGTCCAACCGACTCCCTTACAGGTTTCTTGCTTTGGATATATTTTAAAAAGGTTTTATTATGAGTTTTTGCCTCTATGGCCAACTTCATTTCAAATTCTCTCTCCGCCTGTCTTATCAATGTTTTACACTTACCTTGACAATGCTTATGTTTTATCCTATTTTCTTCAGATGGATCCTTCTTCCAATTTTTGAAGGATGTTTTTTTGGCTAAAATAGCCTCTTTCACCTCACCTTTTAACCATGACGGTAATCGTTTTGCCTTCCTTCCACCAGAAGGAGGTGCTGCAGAGAGCCCTGAGAGGGGTGCTACAGAGGAACCAGAAGGAGGTGCTGCAGAGAGCCCTGAGAGGGGTGCTACAGAGGAACCAGAAGGAGGAGCTGCAGAGAGCCCTGAGAGGGGTGCTACAGAGGAACCAGAAGGAGGTGCTGCAGAGAGCCCAGAGAGGGGTGCTACAGAGGAACCAGAAGGAGGTGCTGCAGAGAGCCCTGAGAGGGGTGCTACAGAGGAACCAGAAGGAGGTGCTGCAGAGAACCCAGAGAGGGGTGCTACAGAGGAACCAGAAGGAGGTGCTGCAGAGAACCCAGAGAGGGGTGCTACAGAGGAACCAGGAGGAGGTACTGCAGAGAACCCAGAGAGGGGTGCTACAGAAGAACCAGAAGGAGGTGCTGCAGAGAACCCAGAGAAGGGTACGTGCTGTAGGGTGCCCAAACACAACTACTGCAGAATGGCCAAAGGGAGGTGCTGCAGATGTAAACAGTGTAAATGACTTAGAAGACACTGTGGCAACAGTAAAGAAAGAGTGGACGCCTGAAAGAGGGCGATTAGAAAAGAAGTCCTCACTAGAACACCCTAGCAAAGTCCAGAGAGTCCTGCTGGAGAAGAATTGGAACTCGGAGCTACAAATGGACTCATGTGAAGGACTGGGGGTGGACAATGGGCAAAGGGCACAGTGGCTGGTGGTATTGGGGGTGGTATTTAGGGTGGTATTTAGGGTAACCCTAGTGAGAAGGGCAGAGGAAACCCTATAGCCCCACCCAAGAGTTTACCTGGGAAGTGAAGCCACATCGCTGGCTGGGATCCAGGGTGAGTAAGGATTCTTGCCCCTATGGGTTCAAGCTGAGGGAGAGGGTAAGTGATGAAGTTACCCTTTTTTCCCTCCTTAACCTGTGCAGGAGCCTGGTCTACCTTAAATTTTATAAAGAGGGAGAGTCCTGGGGGGCGGGATCCAGCTGGGGAGGTTAAGAAGCAGAGCCCAGCTTGAAATCAGTAGACTAGGTTCAGGTCCCAGGAGAAGGCAGCTAATGTGTAACATTGCTGTACTAAAAGTAAAGCCTGTATCTGAATGGTTATTGTATCTGTGTTTACTGCTCAAGGTAAGCAGATAAGCTGTATTTTGATGTGCACTTTAAATAAAATCACTGAATGAAGCCTTGACCGCTCATTTACCATGCCACATCTTGTACAGAAATTTGGTGAGGCCTCACCTGGAATACTGCGTTCAGTTGTGGAGACTATATCTCAAAAAAGATGGAAACAGGTTGAAAACTGTCCTGAGGAAGATGACCAAAATGGTCTGTGGGAGGAGTCTGTTTCAGAAGACCTACAAGGATCTAAATATGCCTACCCTGGAGGAGAGGAGGTGCAGGGGAGATAAGATACAGAACTTCAGATACCTGACAGGTATCAACTGCACAAACTTCAAACCTCTTTCGCTGGAAAGGAAAGAGTAGAACTAGAGGTCATGATATGAAACTCCAGGGGGAAAAACTCAGAACCAATATCAAGAAATATTTCTTCACAGAGAGGGTGGTAGATGACTGGAATGCCCTCCCAGAAGAGGTGGTGAAGACGATAACAGTTAATGAATTCAAAAGAGCATGGGATAAACACTGCAGATCCATAAAGACTTAAGGAAAGGGATGGTATAACATTTCTGCATGGGGGTAACTTGCACGAAGCAGCAGTTACTACTCTTAACAATGCATGGAGTAATCTGCATGGGGTGGCAGTAACTACCCTTAACAGAATGCATGGGGGTAATCTGCATGGAGCGGCAGTTACTATCCTTACCAGAACACATGTGAGGAACCTGCACAGAGCAGCAGTTACTACCCTTGATAGAATGCATGGAAGTAATCTGCACAGAGTGGCAGTTACTACCCTTAACAGAATGCATGGGGGTAATTTTCACAGAGCAGCAGTTACCACCCTTAACAGAACACATGGGGTAATCTGCACGGAGCGGCAGTTACTACCATAAACAAATTGCTGGGAAGGCTAGATGGGCCACTTGGTCTTTTTCTGCCGTCATTACTGTGTTACTTTGGTTCCTAACTTAACCAACTCAGACAGTTCAAGGATTAATCGAGCAATTTTTAAGCTGCAAAATCCTCTTACGTTTTGCAAAATCTGTTATTCTTCTCCCAATCTACCCCACACCATGAGCTCCTGCGGTAATGACACAAACTCCACCAGGATCAGCCAGCCTCCAAACATACAGGCCGATGCAATATCAGCACGCAGAAAATGGGAGCCTAATCATGAGTGCCTGCTTTCCTAATGCACTCCGATGCACCTCTCCGGGTGCCCAATGTAATATTTAAATAGACTGCTGCGGTAAAACAGCAGGCACTAGGGGAAACTGTGCCCTTAGCACTTCCTCGGCAGTGGGCTCCCAGGTGAGGTGTCTGTCAGTGTGGGTTAGGAAAACAGATGCTCTATTTTATCATCACAATATTAAGTCAGAGGAACCAAAAAAAAAAAGGAACAGAAAAGCAGGGTTTTCTGCTTTTCTGTTAACTTTAGTGGCTCCTCAAGAATTAATGCCTGATCCAGGGTAGGCATTAATTTTCGAGAGTAAAAATGTGCGCATCGGGTGCAAATTTTATTTTATTTTTTTTGGCATCAGAGGGTAATAACTAATAGCCTCATCAAAATTAATTTCCATGTGATGAGCGCTATTAGCTATGCGCTGGTTAGTACGCATGTTCTGGATGTGCTAATCCTCTTATTGCATCGGTCTGACAGAGCAGAGTATCCACTTCTGACATGTTAGCTGCTCTTCTGTTTCACCTACACACACAGTCATTGCTGAAATAATGATCCTAGCACTATGTTAGCAAAGCATTAGAAACACTTTAGTAAGCAAATAATTTAATTACATTCTTCCCTGAGGCTGTAAATTTTTCTTGACCCCCCCCCCCCTCTTCCCCCTCCCCCACCCCTAACCTCCTTCCTATTGCTGTGCCAATGCTCAGCATGGGAGTCACACTTCCTATTCCTGTCACAGAATCTCTCCATCTTGTACCATTTAATATAGTGTGCTCCAGGTGTTCTGGGCTGAATGAATAGTTATATTACTACCTGTCAGGCACAATCACACTCTATTCATCATTCTCGGCTGGCTGCGTGAAGCACTGCTTCCAGCAGGATCCCTCTCCTATTTCCTTGTTCAAACGTCTGCGGTGCTCTGGGCCCATCTGTCAGTGCTGTCATTTAGAGGGAAAACAGTATCAGCGCTTTAAATATATAGAGTTCTCCATTGAAACAGTGCTGTGATTGAACTGTCAGCATCCTCAGCATCGCAGACAGTAATTCATGACTGGTCAGAGCTCCATTTAGTTTGCTATTACTCTGCTGACCCTCTGGCATCATGCCTAGTGGTTTTTCTTTACAGTTTGGTCTGCAAACAGGGCAATTACCCTTTCAGGACTTAAGGAAATATAGTAGACTGTTTTCATTGGCTTCCAATTTATGATATTTTGAATGTGGGAAAAATAATCCTCTTAAAAGAGATATTGCTCACTCGTGGCTGGTTAGGATATTAAAAATTCTCGTTGCAAGTCTTAGATACATCTGAAAACATGTTTGTCATACATTCTGTAAAGACGTGCTTTCTTGGGTCTAACAAGTCTTTGCATTGTGGTATTGAGATGAAGTGCGTCTAAAAATTTGCTGTAGTTGGCAGATGTACTGCATGGCTTGCCAAATTGGACATTTTATTGGAAGCTTCATTATTAGACTATGAAAAGATACCTTAGGAATCACAGCGTTAGAACTAGCAGTCTTCTGATCAAGAAGCAGACGGTCTTCTATCCAGCCACATGGAGGTCCTATAACTGGCCAAGCAGAGGAAGCTATAACTCTTCTCAACTGTAACTCTCACTTTGTGTTATTTATTACATTTTTCTCCTCCTTCGCTGTGTTCATCTGAACACATGTGCAGTTCAGTTTCATGACATTTATTCATAACATTTTTACCTCTTTAATTACCTCACACAAGAGAGTATCCAAAGGCCCCATGCTCTTAAAATCACAAGTGGAGGATGCAGAATTCAACCCTTTTTATTGTAACCAATTAGCGTGACACCTTTCTTTAAAAGCTGCATTTTCAAAAAGCTCCAGAGTAGCTATTATAGCCATCTATGTTTAAGCACGTATTTTTCAGCCACAATCTAGCCGGCTGGCTTTCTACTGAAATTGGCCTAAATCCTGCTGGCTGTAATATAAACAGCTGGATTTGAGCCAGCTATCCTTGCACATAGAGATAGCCACTTCATTTAGCTGGCTAATGCTGAAATTTCCCATTTTTCCAATAAAACACATGTGCCGATTAAACTCTGATTGTGTAGCTGTGGAAGCAAATGCACTACACATTCATAGTTCATGTGGATGGAAAGAGAAAAAGAGAGACAGCTGGTTCAAAAGAAAAGATTCAAAAGGAAACTACACCCTTACTCCCCCTCTTCTACCTCCACCCAGCTAAGCCTCCCAGAATGCTTTTTATTTTTTTGTGTGTGTCTATATATAGCCTCCTAGTAAAACTAGATAACTATAGTTAATCAATCTGCAGGGAAAACGTTTCACCCTGATGTATCTACTTGCCTAACTCTTTAGTCAGTCAGCTAAATCTGTTTGAAAATTGACCCCCTATATGTTCTATAACTTCAATTTCCTCATGCTGATACTATATTGTTCGTATATTCCAAGTTACAAGTAGTATTTTAATTCAGTGGTGTAGCCAAGGGTGGGCCTGGGTCAGCCATAGCCCAACCACTTTGAACTCAAGCCTACCCATTTAAAGCTGCCCTGAAGAGGTTAGAAGAATGGCAGCTGCAGGATCTCATTCCCATGGCGGCTGAATGAGGAGAGGGCCACAGCAGCTCGCATCCCTACACAGCTGAAGGAGGAGAGAGCTGCCGTGGGATCCCATCCCCATGGTGGCTAAAGGAGGAAAGGGTCACTGCGGATCCCATCCCCACACAGCCAAAGGAGAAGAGGGATACCACAGATCCTTTCCCAGCATGGCAAAAGAAGAAAAGGGTCTGATACAGCAGAGCAGCCATAGATTGCATCTTGCAGTGTGTATGCTCAAAAGTGAGCGCTTTTGTCTGTGTGTGTGTGTGTGTATGTGTGTGCATGTGTGTGCGTGTGCATGTGTGTGTGTGTGCATGCGCTGTGGGACAGCATGTCAGGGTGAGAACTTGTGTATGAGAAAGCATGTGAACTTTTGTCTGTTTGTATATGTGTGTGTGGGTGCAGTAGAGAGCATGTGAGTGTGAGCTTGTGTGTGTGGAAGAGCATATAAGAGTGAGCCCTTGTGTGTGTGAGTGAGAACATGTCAGAGGTTGTGGGTATGAGAGAGCTTATGAAAGTGAGAGCATGTGTGTAGAGGGGAGATCATATGAGAATTAAAGCATGTGTGTGTTTGTGGGAGAGTGTGCAAGAATAAGAGCAACAACTTATGTATGTGTGTGGGAGAGCATGTGAGAGTGAGAGCTTGAGTGGGGGAGAGCAGATGAGAATGACAGCTTTTGTATAGGGGACAGCATGTGAAAATGAGAGCTTGTGTGTGGGGAAGATATAAAAATGAACTTGTGTGTTTATGTTGGGGAGAGCATGTGAGAGTAAGAGTTTGTATGTGAGAGAGAGCATGTGAGAATGAAAGTTTGTGTGTATATGTAGAAGAAAACGTGAATGAGAATTTGTGTTTCTGGGGGAGCATGTGAGAGTGGGAGCTTGTATGTGTGTGAGAGCATGTGATAGTGAGAAAACTGTGTGTGGGAGAGCATGTAAGATTGAGATGTTTTTGTGTGTGGGAGTATGTAAGAGTGAGAGCTTGTGTATGTAGGACAGCATGTGAGAATGAGAGCTTGTATTTGGGGGAACATGTGAGAGCTTGTGTGTGTGTTAGGGAGAGCATGTGAAAGTGAGAGCTTGTGTCTGTGGGAGAGCCTGTAAGAGTGAGAGCTTCTGTGTGTGGGAGGAAGAGCGTGTAAGATTGAGATTTTTTGTGTGTGGAAGAGTATGAACGAGTGAGCTTGTTTTTATGTGTGGAAAAGCATGTAAGAGAGAGCTTATGTGTGGTTGAGAATGTAAAAATGGGAGCTTATGTCTGTGATTGTGTGAGAGAGCATGTGAGAGAGCATTTGAGTGAGAGCATGTAGGCGTGTGGGAGAGCATATGAGAATTAGAGCATGTGTGTGTTTGTGGGAGAGTGTGCAACAATGAGAGCTTGTGTGTGTATGGGAGAGCATGTGAGAACAAGAGCTTATATGTGTGCGTGTGTGAGCATGTCAGGACGGTGGCCCTCTTCTCCTTTGGATGTGCAGAGATGGGATCTGCTGTGGCTCTCTCCTCGTTCAGCCGCTATAGGAATGGAATCCCGCAGTGGCCATTCTTCCAGCCTCTTCCAGTATCATGCAGTCTTGATTGGGTAGGCCATGGCCCACCCAGACCCACTCTGTGGCTACCCAGGCCTTTGGGGTGGATATATACCCCAGCAACCACCCCAAAGGCCATCCTGTGGACACTTGGGTTCAAACCTTCAAGCTTTTGCTTAGAACATCTCAAACAATGAAAATATGGGGCCTAATGTGGGACATATATGATCATGATGTAACTGCATTCTGAACCAACTGTAGTGGACGTGACATATACGCAGGCAAACCCAGATTTTATACCAGAGATAGATACTATTTTGGTAGTTTCCACACAAAAGTATGTATTATTTTAGAGCTTGAAGGTGTACATTTCTGAGTCATATTTTAGAGAACTATGCTGAGCACAAGGAAACCACACTAGAAATACCCAGCTAGCATTTCTATACATGAATTGCTAACCACATTATATGATTTAAGCAGGTAGCCATGAGGTATCTAGTTAGTTCCTATGAACAACAACTGAATGAGAGTTTTCAGAAGTAGGCAATAGAATAACGATGCCAATTTCCTCTTAGTGAGTTTTGCAAGGACAAAAGACAGGTCAATATTGTTCAATTATTTTGGATGCTTCATGCCTTCGATTCTATTTTGCTCCAAACCCTTCAACCAGTTACAGAAGCAGAGGTTTTATCCTTTTAACTGTTAAGGATTGTACCAATCAAGGTTTCACAGACTCTTCAGAATTCTTTAATTATTACAGTAAAAATCTCTTTAGACTTTTCAAATTAATATGATAGTGCAAGTTGACTCATTCTTGCTTAGAACTGCATTAGCTCATAATGATAGAAGTCTTTTGTGGGTAATAATAAAAATTAAAGTGCATTTGAAAAATGAGATGTTTGCACCTTGATTCTTATAATCGGTTCTTCTTTTTAACTCCTTGTATGCATTGGTGTTAAACCACATTGCATTTCTTGTAAATTACACTATCCCATGTTAATTATAGTGTGCTGACACTGGGTTCTAATTATTAAGCTTGCTCCATAATTTCCGTACTTCTGCCTTAATAGCTGTTTGTTCTGCAAACAGCAGAAAAATTGTGCTTGCACAGTTGAGACTGGTCATTGCTTTTATCTCTTTCCTTAGACTTTTACATTTGAAATATTTTTACTGCAGCCACCTCTCCACCTTCAACCCAGAAAATGCCTCTGTGGGTAACTGACTGGAAAGGACATTTACTAATTCTGTCAAAATTGACCATGTCTGCCTGTATGCAGAATATTTTTGAAGCCTGTTTACAAGCTTCCATAAAAGTCCCAAACCCATCCTCTGTATAAAGATACATTTAATCTGTTTACTGTTGAATTTCATCCAGCATTTCTGATTCAGTATTCCTTTCTAAGCGGAAAACATTGACTGCCATTTCATTATTTCAAGGATAATAACTTATAATTGTGTCAGGAAGGTTCATCAGTGAGACCATGCTGTAAGATACTTTATGGGGAAACTAAATGATAATCACAGGTTCCCCTCCGTTATTTTGCACTCAGATTGGTATTTATATTTAAAAAAAAAAAAAAACCCTAGAGGATAATATTGGCACTCATAAGGACCATAAGTATTAAAGTTTTTTTCCAATTTTGTGTCTATATGAAAAATGCTTAGTACCTAGGGCCCGTAGAAAAAATCATGCTTAGAAGACAATCTTTCCCTTTAATAGCAATGGCAGGTAAGCCACAAAGAGAACACCTCACCTGTTTGTCTATATTATACCCAAGATGGAATCTCCTATATGCCCAGCTCTATATGCTTCCTGTCAGTTTCCTCCTGCCTCCTAGATTTCTCCAATGTATAAGAAGCTCCATTTGGCCCCATCATGTTGTCCCTTCTTTTGGCAAACAGCTGATGAAAATTCAGGACCAGTGCAACCTATTTTGCTACCTTGAGCAAATGATTCCAGTGCTGCCTCTTTCCAGTAATGGTGGTGGCTCTGGCGAAAGCCACAAAGCATGATGGCAGTGAGCCAGCATGTTCACAGCCTCTGTAGTGATCCTGCTCCCTTCATGGGGTTCCTTTCTCTCTTGTATGTATCTGTACAGCATTGCATATCCATAGTAGCACTATTGAAATGTTAAGTAGTTGATGGCGCATCTTCACAGTTCTGTATCAGTTGTTGATGTTGGGAGAAGCCTCTGAATGGAGCAGGGCTGCTCTTCAAGATGCTGGTCTGACAGGGGCAGTCAGGCCTGGCGGCTCAAGATGAGCAGGTATTCAGATCCATTTCCTCAGTTCTGGAGTCACCGCAGGTGGAAGGGCTTAAGCCCAGCACATTCAGAATTTGCAAACCCAAAATCCCAATCATCAAAATATGCATTTTAAAAATATGAGATTTGGGGGGGGTCAATTTTCAAAGGGTTTAGGTGTCTAACATTGGAAGTTGGGCAATAGATTTTCAAAGTTTTAACTGGCTAGAGAGTTAGCCAGTTAAACCTTCTGAATGAGTAAATGTAGCTAAATGTGCAAGGTGCATACATTTAGCTGGCTTTAAAAAGGGCAAGGCCAAATGCGTGGCTAGGTCAGGGGACAGGATTTAGGCAGTTAGCACTGATTTTCTATACTAGCTAGTTTAGTTACCTGATTACCTGTGCAGAAAAGAGGCAGTCATAAATCTACTTTAGCAGGACACATTTTAGGGGAATTTTCAGTGGAAAACCTAGCTGGTTAGATTCAGTTGAAAATTCAGCTAAAGACAAATGGGAAAAATTACCCAGTTATCTTTCCTGGTCAATCGATTTTTGAAAATGAACCTGTAGGCACCTATTTTGGCACCTTTGAACCATTGACTAGAGCTAAGCACCTAAATTTGGAACGTACTGTCACTAGGTATCTAAATTTAGGCACCTAAAATGTGAGAGGCTACAGGGGCAACATTAGAGCAAGAATAAGATGTGAGGCACGTAGACTGGTTTTCAGCCCTAACTACTTAGGCACCTAAATCTAGGCAAATGGATTGCATTCCCAAGTTTGGCTGAAAATCCCCTAGGGGTGCCAAGTAAAATGCTGAGCATTTATTGAAAATTGACTCCTTCATATATACAGTAAATCATGAGTTGCTCTATTTTCAAACACAACCAATGTAGATATTTTATCTTATAAACAAAAATAAGTAACACATACAGTACAGGCCACCTGCAAATTCTGCAGCACACACATGAGAATAGTTTTGGGATGGAGCAGTGAAGGGTAAGACCCAACACTAGTCACCACAACCTTGCTAATCAGCTCTGCTCTGCTCCATAGCTGATTACACCAACCACCTCCCACTCTTAATTCTCCACTCAGCAAAATCCAGAGCCTGAAAATCAGTAGTCCATCATAGCAAGCCACTTTCAAATGATATAATGGAGGGAAGGGCTGATCCATTGCCCCTCCCCCCTCTGTTCAGCCCACTGTTCCATTGCCCCTTTGACTGCCATCTCATCCATTTCCTTACTACCTCTTCACTTATACACCCTTCCTCCAGTCCATTGATCACACCTTGATTCATTATTCCCTTTGCTGCCTCATACCTAGTCCATCACCCCCATATACCTAGCCATCCTTCAGTCCATCTCCCTTTTCTCTGGTGCATTCTTCTTCTCCCCCTTAAGGAATCTTACCTTTCGCTGCCAGCGATGTGTCTGCAGCATCTGCCCCGGTGCTGCCTCAACTCCTCCTCTTCCGGGGATGACTCCACCTCGAGCTAGCTATCACATGCGAAAAGTCCCTTTCTGCGTGCAATAGCATTAGAGAATGACCCCCTTAGTTAAAGACATAGGTTAGTTATTGTTTTTTTTTATCTACAAGTTAATTCACAAAACAGTAGAGAGTTCCAGTGAATGAGGCATATCATACATAGAACTTGTGCAAGACAGTTTCTCTTGTTTATTTTCTTAAAGTTAGAGTAGTAGGTGATGTGCTGAGGACAGATGAAGACCCAAGGACCAAAGATACAAGAAAAAGTGTTCCAATGTACTCCAGCATCACACAACCATTACTAAGACACTGGAAGGAGAACTTTCAAACAACTCCATATAAATACATATATGGCTGTGCAGAGATTTACTACAGTACTTCAAATCTGCACATATCAGCTATATGCATATTATGAAATACTGGTTATGTCTATTTATGTATGAATATCTGCAATGCATTGAAAGTGCATGTTTTCTCTAACAATTTTATAAACATACATGCGTACATCCACTGTGCCATCCAGTCCTGCCCCAAAATTGAGAAACAGAGCATGTGCAAGGCCCAGTTACCCCAGAGCAAAAAAAGAACCTCACTGAACTACATTTCCCAGGTTCCTTAGGGAAAACCAGGAATTGGGGATCTGAGGCTGAAGCTCCTGAGAGTAGGTTAGGCAGAAGCTCCACATTCACCATGTGCACAAGTGAGTTAAATGGAGAGGGTTTGGAATTTCAAGAAGCAGTTGATGGTGGAAGAGGAGGTTTACAGCTGCCTGAGCAAAATGAAATGAAAGTAGAAGAGGCTGGATTACCAGGTGATATATAAGGGGGTTTAGAGATGTCAGAATTGCCAGACAATGTGGTCATGGAGATTGACTTTACTTATTATAAAATGCAGCTCTCATTCTTTTATAAAGACTGGCTATGGGATAATGTGAACACTGCTACAGATCTCAGCATCTATGTTGCTGTGGGGAGAAGGGATGAGAAAAACCTGTGTTAGTAATATGAAGGTTTATTACTTGAACTTTTACTGCTGCAAACTACGGCATTTGCAAGGTCCTTATTTTTGCTAGAGTGCTGCTTCTGCTAGAAAATCCAGTATTTATGTCACTGAGGATGGGGGAGGGTGCAGTTACTGCAGTAACTGTCTAGAGATAATTTGTGATTATTTCAAAATCTGCAGGAGGTGTGAAGAGGATAGCACTGGTGAGAAAGCATAAGCAGTGCAAGCTGTTTGTTTGGACTTCATTGCAGAGCGATGGGAGGATGCACTTGAATGCGACTACTGTTTAGAAAAAGAACATTGTGTTGCAAAGCCCTACTTTGATGATTGTAGGGAGCAGGAACCAAGGGTACACTTACATACAGGTCGATCCAGTAAAGTTCAGTTGAAGATTTCTCGTCTGTAACGAGCTCGCTGCGCACAATTCGGACGCGTAAGGCAAACCAGCGATACAGTCTCCAGTTACTAATGCAAGCCAGTGTGGCTGAAGCTGAATTCAGAGAAGAGCACAGTGACTGTTTATTGCCAAAACATTGTCTAGATTAATGTGAAAGGACAGGGGTGCACTGCTAGCATAGATATCAGTGGAAGACATTTCTATGTTGTGAGAAGAAGTATTTAAGCTGTAGCACCAGTTTTGCAAGTCTGGACCAGATTGGTGGGGGGCAGGAATTAAAGGAGCCATTTCTAGCATAGGCATTACTATCAAACTTTCTTAAAGGGAAGGGAGCAGCCTGGTTCTGGGCACTGGCGATTTGGCTTGTTTGAATAAGTATTCAAAATTGATTAACATAGATGAGAAGGGAGACTGAATCCCGGCAAGGTGACTCTACCAGCAGAAGCTGCACCAGAGACCTGTCTGCTTAATTTCCTCCTTTATTGTCCTCTTTCCCCTTCCATTCTGTTTCACTGTCTCCCCTCTTCTCTCCTACTATCTCCTCTCCCCCATTCTACTCCTTATTACTTTCCTTCCCTTCCCCTCCTCGCTCTGCTCTCTTTCAGATCCTCCTCTCTCTGTCATCCTCTCCTCCCCTTCTGTGCCAGCAGCACTACCCTGGGTAGATGGCTGCTTCCTCCTAAGTTTCCTGTTTGATTCATTCTCCTAAGTGAAATGAAACCAAACACTGGAGGAGGCTAATCATAAGCAGCAACCTAATATACCTGCTGACCCCAATCATCATGAAAGATGGAGAAGATTCTCAGTATTGCTTCTCAGAAGGTGTGGCCTCTTCCAATACGTGTGTTATATCCCTGGTCATCCTGACCCTGCAAAGATTGTTTTTGTCTTACATCAGCTGTTATAAAAGTTTATTTGGACAAACAAATAAATATATTACACAGCCAGATAAAATATTTGGACAGGGCAGGAGGCAGAACTGCTTCAAATACTCCACTATCACCCTCTGCTTCATTTGTTTCCCAGCCCCTTTCACTTACTTGTTTTTTATTTGTCTTCTGGACATTGGACACCTCTACCCCATATATCTGCACTAATGCTAAGGGAAAGAGTAATTTTTTGGACCTCCCTTTATGCCACCACCTACTATTTTCTATCCTTCCATGAAAAATCACTGTGCTGCAGCAGTCAAAATAGCAAACAGAATGTTGGGAATTATTAGAAAGGGAATGGTGAATAAAACAGAAAATGTCATAATGCTTCTGTATCGCACCTTGAATACTGTGTACAATTCTGGTCGCCGCATCTCAAAAACAACAGCAGCAGCAATAGGGAAGGGAGGTTCAAATGCCTCCTAGGCATTTGAACCTCCACCAGGGCCAGAGCCAGAGCTGCAAGCCCCGCCGGTAGAGAGTGATGGCCCATGTCAGATCGTGCCATGCAGAAGGGAATGCAGGCAGTACAGGGAGTGTATCTGTTATCCCTGCACCACATTGCTGGGGATGCTAGAGGACCACATGGTTAAAAGGTATCATCTGAGCTCTCAGGTTATCATGGAATTATATCAGGAACTCAGACGGGAGCTGGATTCTGTCACAGAAATTTCCTATGCTGTACCGGGCCTCACCAAACTATTGTGTGCTCTGTATTTTATGGCACCTGGCCCATTCCAAACATCAGTCGGGGTCATCAGGAGAATGTCTCAAACATTGTTTTCCCACTATCTGGGCCAGGTCATAAGAGTTGTATGTAGCCACATTAATCATTACATAAGATTCCCTAGTGAAAGGCGGGATTTGCTGGACTTGAAGAGTGGCTTTTATGCCATAGTGAACTTTCCAAATGATCTGGGAGTTATTGACCCTACTCACATAGCCATCATCCCACCCCACCTCAGGGAGGAGATCCACCGCAACAAAAGGCTCTTCCCCTCCATCAATGTGCAAGTGGTCTCTGATGCTCAACTGCACATCCTTGATGAGGCCACCAGGTACCCAGGAGTTGTGCATGATTCCTTTATATTTAGGCAATCTGGCCTGTTTGAACAATTTGAAGACTTCCTCTATTGTGACAGTTGGCTAATAAGTAAAAGCACTGCTTTTTTCTATCATCCCTATCCAGTTGTGTGTTTACAACAAATGGTAGTGACATGGGGGCTGACAGGGATGTAACTGCATTAGTTAGATGACAAGTGGCTTGCGCATTTAGCTCAACAAGCCATAGTGGCAGGGTCCAGGTTTCTCTCTCCATGCTGTAGAGGCCTGATAATGTTGCATGCCCATACAATGCAGGTGCCACTAAGCTCACTGTCGGGCGGATTTTCAAAGCCCTGCTCGCGTAAATCCGCCCGGATTTACGCGAGCAGGGCCTTGCGCGCCGGTGTGCCTATTTTCCATAGGCCGCCGGCGCGCACAGAACCCCAGGACTCGCGTAAGTCCCGGGGTTTTCGGAAGGGGGCATGTCGGGGGGCTGGGCTGAACGACGCCACGTTTTGGGGGCGGGGCGGGGCGTGGCGTTTCGGGGGCGTGGATTTACGTCTCCCTCCGGGAGGCGTAAATCCATGGATAAAGGTGGGGGGGGGTTTAGATAGGGCCGGGGGGGTGGGTTAGGTAGAGGAAGGGAGGGGAAGGTGAGGGGAGGGCGAAAGAGCGTTCCCTCCGAGGCCGCTCCGATTTCGGAGCGGCCTCGGAGGGAACGGAGGCAGGCTGTGCGGCTCGTCGCGCGCCGGCTGCCCAAAATCGGCAGCCTTGCGCGCGCCAATCCAGGATTGTAGAAGATACGCGCGTATCTTATAAAATCCAGCGTATTTTTGTTTGCGCAAGCTGCGCAAACAAAAGTACGCGATCGCGCAGTTTTTCAAAATCTACCCCTGTGTGTCTAAGCACTACAGACTTTCAACTTGTCAACTTTAAACAAGTGGCGGTTCAAATCCTCTCCCTTGGAGATATTGAAATGACACTTGTTATTCAAAATATTTTCGGGTCCATAGTTCAGGGACTCCCAGATCAGGTGTGTCCTGTTAGTGCTCTGTCAGCCACAATTTGTCTTGACCATCACAGGGATAAATGGATTCAACTGAAGCTGGGGAATGTGCATTTTGGACCAATTCTATTCACTGTGTCATGTCTAAAAAATGTGTATCTCTGGAGGACATACTGCAGAACAGCCAGGGACATCAACAGTCATACCATGAGGTTGATGTCTTTCTGCAATGCCAAGTGTAGCAGCTGTGATGTACAGCTTCAGTTTTATAGAAGTACTAAAAATGGGTAGAGATTGCTTGGTTGTGACATGTACACATTGTATACAAACTCCAGATGCATTTTTCCATTCACGAAGATCTGACACAGCATAACAAAGTGTTGTAGTGCACATATATCTGGATTTCTTGTGCTATGTTTTGTGTACGGGTTTCATGACCTCTCTGCACACGCACATAGGCAGAGCTTAGAGAGGCCAATTTACAGTATGCTGGTAATCTGTTTGAGAAGATCATTTGGGCTTGCTTCGGCACGTTCACAAATCACTGTCTAAAAAATGACAAGCTTCGGGTTCTTCCCCACTTGATCCTTTTAAAGACTGGAAGGTCAGTCTTTTATGTTTCTTCATGGCCACATGAGTTAGAAAAACATATGGCAGTTCCTGCTGCCTTTGTTCCTGTGAGGGCCCGCAGAGCTGAAGATTAGCAGTTGAATGCACGCCCCCTCCAGCAGTCCCAACCGGCAGGAGAGTGAATCTGGTTGCCCACACTTCACTTCCTCCTCCTGCCGCTGGCTCTGCTCCCTCCTGTACAATTCAAAAGCTATTCTGAGTGGGACAGGGAGGAGCCTGCAGCAGGAGGAAGCTCGTAGTGCCCGCTGCTAGTTCCCCCTCCGTCTCCTGTTTGACTGCGGTGGGGGTGGGGGGTGGGTGAGGAAGGGAAAGTGGAAAATAAAGGGGAGATGGAAGGTGGAGGGTGAAGGTAAGCTTGAAAGGGGGGTAGAAGAAGCAAGAGGAGGGAAAGGAAGGGAAGATGGAGGGAGAAGAGGAAGAGAAGGAACATAGTAAAGTGAAGGAGAGAAAGCAGTGAATGGAAGGCGAGGGTGAAAAGGGAAGGCTGGAAGGTGGGAAATGTTAAAAGTGAGACAGGCGGGAGAAGGATGAGGGAGGGATGGAATGTAAGAGAAGGGAAGGAAAAGAATGGCAGGGATTGCAAAAAATTGAGGAAGAGGAAGGGAAGGATGGAAAATGAGGGGGTGTGAAGGGAAGAGAGAGAGAGGAGAAGGAAGGATGGAAGGCAAGGTGGGTTGGAAGATGAGAAAAAGGCAGAGGCAGGATAGAAAGTGAGGGGCTTGGAAGGTGAGGGAAGGAGGGGAAGGAAGAGAGGAGGCAGGAAAGCAGGGAGAAGGATGGAAATTTAGGGAGGGAAAGGGAGAGGGGGTTATGGAAAATGAACGAGGGGAGATGGAGAATGATTTGGGAGAAGAGGGGGTTTCAGAGAGGAAGAATAGAGGCAGCTGTAGAGGGAAAGGACAAGGGGCCCAGATAGCTAGAAATGGTAATGGGACAAACCAATGAGGTGGAATAGGGAGCTGAGAAAAAGCAATAAAGGTGGGAAAGGGAGAACTAGAAGAGGAGAAGGAGAAATAAAATCTAGCTCTGCATTTATAGTGAGACAGAGACAGAGAAAAATGAGATGTCAGGGAAAGCTCAACATCGGAGATGTAGGGAAGGAACGAAAGAACACAGGAGGAAGGAGAACAAATGGAAATTGGACCGGAGTTTCAGGAAAAGATGAAGGTTCATTCAAAATGATTATAAAGATGTCTAGACAACAAGGTAGGCTGACGCATTTTATTTTCAGTTTAGTGAATAGAATGTCAACTTTGTAAATGTGCAGCTCATATCATTTTTTTTATTTTGCATGTGCACCTACTTATATATATTATAAATAATAATGGCGTTATATTTTAAACGTTGAAAACTTTTAACTGAGTCTCCCAGCTCGTGGTGTTGTGTGTCATGTATAGGTTGAAAGTGCAATTTTTCACTTGGCCATAGGTGCCAAATTGCTGGGCTACCTGTCTGATTTTAATTGATACTTTTCTCCAAAAAATATAGACTCAGTGGACAAATCTGCTACTTGTGGGTATAGTATGTGCACAATGAAATCTACATCCTGTCTAGCACAGATAGCCAGACTCGGGCCTGAATCTGGAAAAGGGGATATCGTTATGCACAATGTAGCAATCACACCTTTAATTCTGAATGCGTACTACAAATTAATATTCCAAAGGTGTTTTGCCAGATCTGTAGCCAATCTTCATCTGCAACTTGCTTAATTAGTTCTCTATTCTATTTTTGTATTGGGGGCTTATACCATGTTTCATTCAGTGTAGCTGACACAATTCCTTGATAAATAGAAGCCATTATCTTGCCTTTACTGTAACTATTGTAGACAACTGTCTCTATCACATTTGTTTTTCTTTTCAGTTCCCTAATCTTTGTGTGCCAATGCATTTTCTAGCTGCACATAGGATAATTATCAAAGTGGACGGACATGCATAAATAAAGAAGTTTGGATAAGAATCCATAAAATGACCAAAGTAGATTGCATTACTCTTTAAGAGAATCAGGAAATCAAGGTTGATGGCAAACCTATGTATTGAAGTGGCTGGACAGGGAGAGGCAACCAATATTTTGTTTACTAGTTAATAAGGATAGTCTTTTATATACCTTTGTAGAGATGCAACAGATTTTTTCTCCTACCAGATCCCCAGTTTTTCAAATATCGGCAATTAGTTGACATGGACTAAGAGCAGCTATAGTGTGCTGGCAATGCCAAATGGATGATGGCCATCTATTGCTATTTATTTGGTAGTGTCCACAATTGCAAAAAATCTGCATCACTGGTCAATAACTCATAAAATATTACTTGTAACCATTTAGCAAATTGCCTGTGCCAGCAATTTACATGATTTCACAGCCTTGATAAATATTAGCGAACATAACAAAAGATGACTTTTGGGACATTAATGCAAATTAATGTACATTATACTGATGTTAAGGAGATCTGCAGCCACCCCAAACATGATAGAGTGGCATAAGGACATCACCACAACAGCCTCAAAAAATAAAAACTCTAAAAGGTTAATGACAAGATGAACACAGATAATACAATTTCAACTCCCTTTTTGAGCAGAACAGATGGCTTTTCCATTTTACTCTTCTCCCTTTTTTGCTTAACTTTTTCTATAATGTCCTCTCTTTTTTTTTTCCTTTAGTTTACTATTTTGCATTGCTGATATTTTATATGATTTCATGTATGGTAATTGTTATGATTACTGCATTCTTGTTATTTGCAGTCTATTTTGTTTTTTTTCTATTTCTGTGTTTATTTACTTTTTTAATAAAAGAATTCAATAAATATGAATAATGCAAAAAAAAAAAAAAAGAAAGAAAAAGGAATCTCATCGTCAGTTTTGCTCTTGTAAGCTTTCAGACTGTCAGTTTTAGAAATGTTGCTTAGCTATAGCACAGCAATGGTTGAATGGTTCATACAGTTCATGAGATGCATTTTAACTAGGCTGTTTCATGCCAGTATCAAACTGCTTAGTTCACTGACTTCATGTCTGAGAACTAATTCATTTTTTATTTGAATTCCCAAAGTAAATTCCTGTACTTGTCAGAAAGTTGCAGATTGTCAGACCTTCTGAGAAGATGAGTTGCTGGGGGAAGGAGCATACAATAAAGACCTTGAGAAGTCTTTTCATTTTAGAACAGACAATGCAGCATACATGCTGGGAACTGTGCAAGGAACAATCTTTAGCAAGACTTTCTAGAAGCTAGAGTGTTGTTAGACTGAGTTGACTGGGGATGAAGAGCTTTCTTCCCCTATTCAAGACCTACCAAGCCTGTCTTTGTTTTCTCATTTTAGCCAAAGCTCGAGGACCAAATAGAAGATAATAACCTTAATCTACCTCATATCTGTATGTCATATCTATTTGTATACATTACATATGTGCTCAATATTCCGTTAAATTGTATTTAATCCATCTTGTGCATACACTTTGGAAAAGGCAGAATATCAAATGTTAATACAAAAAGAAACAAATAAATAATAGTGTTGATCTGGTGGTAAGTCTTTATAATGGTTCCAGGATATAACGCCATTGTGACTTTAACAGAAAAGGGAATGTTCCAAGATGTCAGAATTTGAGGGAATAAAGAAGACGACATGCAGAGTGATAGAGGACCCAAAGGAGGAATAAGCTTCTACTACTGAGATACTTTATTATCAGGTCTATGTATTTGAGAGCAAGACGAGAGCTCACCACAGTAGTTATATGCCTACCAGGCTCCGTGACTTGAAGGGCTATAAAGCACATGTGTCTGCAAATCAACAGGGGAAATTGGATGTTATTGTCTATCTAGGGACAAATGATTTAAATGGGAACATATTTAGGCTTGAAAGAATCTTAGGGGGTTATTTTCCAACTCTCGTTATGGCCTTTTCGCATGCGTTAAGGCGTTTTCATATGCGAAAAGTACCATAATGCATGGTGCAATGCAAATTTTTAAAAGGGGAGGAGTTGAGGGCAGTATTTTGGGAAACATGGGCTGGCTTTGCACTTTGTGAAGCCATATCACACAGTTTTAATGCCAAAAATAACTACACCTTTTTCATTGGCATTAAGTTGTGCGATATGCCCATAACGCAAATTGCAATTTGGGCATTTTTAGGCTTGGGAAGGATTGAAGGTGAGCAGAGAGAGAGAGAGAGAGAGCCTCTGGGGGTGGCACCATAGTAAGCAGCTATTTATGCTACTATAGGAGGCCCACCTAGTAACTTGAGGTGAGGTTTAGGTAGTAGTGTAGGGGTTAGGGGCCACTTTGACATGCAGAGTAAGACGTACAAACAGAACAGTACACTCTTGTGAAGATTTGATGTCCTTTGGAGTGAGGAAACTCTCACAAAGATGAGATTTGTATAATGTTCTCTCAACCTAGCTTGATGTTACCCAGGTAGAGAGTTCATCAAGCTGGGTTGAGAGAACATTGTACAAATTCTGATTGTACGTCTCACTCTGCATGTCAAAGTGGCCCCTAACCCCTAAACTACCTCCTAAACCCCACTTCGAGTTACCAGGTGGGCCTCCTACAGAGATATAAATAGCTAGTCTCTCTCTCCCCCCCCCCCCCCCCCCCTTGGTTGCAGGTAGGAACTGCAATAATTGTGGAATTACCGCAAAGTGTGAAAATGTTATCGCACTCTGTGGTAACACCTATGTGAAGCACTAAGGTAGCTCACATTGTGATAAATAGGCTATTATCATAAAACATGCCCCTCTTCATTTCTCATACGATAGTTTGATGAATCTAGCCCTTAGGTAGCTAAAAAAAAAGTTGTTGACTTTCTTTGAAGTCCTATCTGTGCATGGCAAGGTGAAAGATAGAAAACTCTGTTCTAGGAGCTTCAATGGATGACTGAATGATTGGTAGAAGGAAGAATTTGAATTAATTGGGGAAATGGTCACCACCTGGAGCAATAGAGAACTATATAAGAACATAAGAACATAAGAAAATGCCATACTGGGTCAGACCAAGGGTCCATCAAGCCCAGCATCCTGTTTCCAACAGTGGCCAATCCAGGCCATAAGAACCTGGCAAGTACCCAAAAACTAAGTCTATTCCATGTTACCATTGCTAATGGCAGTGGCTATTCTCTAAGTGAACTTAATAGCAGGTAATGGACTTCTCCTCCAAGAACTTATCCAATCCTTTTTTAAACACAGCTATACTAACTGCACGAACCACATTCTCTGGCAACAAATTCCAGAGTTTAATTGTGCGTTGAGTAAAAAAGAACTTTCTCCGATTAGTTTTAAATGTGCCCCATGCTAACTTCATGGAGTGTCCCCTGGTCTTTCTACTATCCGAAAGAGTAAATAACCGATTCACATCTACCCGTTCTAGACCTCTCATGATTTTAAACACCTCTATCATATCCCCCCTCAGTCGTCTCTTCTCCAAGCTGAAAAGTCCTAACCTCTTTAGTATTTCCTCATAGGGGAGTTGTTCCATTCCCCTTATCATTTTGGTAGCCCTTCTCTGTACCTTCTCCATCGCAATTATATCTTTTTTGAGATGCGGCGACCAGAATTGTACACAGTATTCAAGGTGCGGTCTCACCATGGAGCGATACAGAGGCATTATGACATTTTCCGTTTTATTCATCATTCCTTTTCTAATAATTCCCAACATTCTGTTTGCTTTTTTGACTGCCGCAGCACACTGAACCGACGATTTCAATGTGTTATCCACTATGACACCTAGATCTCTTTCTTGGGTTGTAGCACCTAATATGGAACCCAACATCGTGTAATTATAGCATGGGTTATTTTTCCCTATATGCATCACCTTGCACTTATCCACATTAAACTTCATCTGCCATTTAGATGCCCAATTTTCCAGTCTCACAAGGTCTTCCTGCAATTTATCACAATCTGTTTGTGATTTAACTACTCTGAACAATTTTGTGTCATCTGCAAATTTGATTATCTCACTCGTCGTATTTCTTTCCAGATCATTTATAAATATATTGAACAGTAAGGGTCCCAATACAGATCCCTGAGGCACTCCACTGTCCACTCCCTTCCACTGAGAAAATTGCCCATTTAATCCTACTCTCTGTTTCCTGTCTTTTAGCCAGTTTGCAATCCACAAAAGGACATCGCCACCTATCCCATGACTTTTTACTTTTCCTAGAAGCCTCTCATGAGGAACTTTGTCAAACGCCTTCTGAAAATCCAAGTATACTATATCTACCGGTTCACCTTTATCCACATGTTTATTAACTCCTTCAAAAAAGTGAAGCAGATTTGTGAGGCAAGACTTGCCCTGGGTAAAGCCATGCTGACTTTGTTCCATTAATCCATGTCTTTCTATATGTTCTGTGATTTTGATGTTTAGAACACTTTCCACTATTTTTCCTGGCACTGAAGTCAGGCTAACCGGTCTGTAGTTTCCCGGATCGCCCCTGGAGCCCTTTTTAAATATTGGGGTTACATTTGCTATCCTCCAGTCTTCAGGTACAATGGATGATTTTAATGATAAGTTACAAATTTTTACTAATAGGTCTGAAATTTCATTTTTTAGTTCCTTCAGAACTCTGGGGTGTATACCATCCGGTCCAGGTGATTTACTACTCTTCAGTTTGTCAATCAGGCCTACCACATCTTCTAGGTTTACCGTGATTTGATTCAGTCCATCTGAATCATTACCCATGAAAACCTTCTCCATTACGGGTACCTCCCCAACATCCTCTTCAGTAAACACCGAAGCAAAGAAATCATTTAATCTTTCCGCGATGGCCTTATCTTCTCTAAGTGCCCCTTTAACCCCTCGATCATCTAACGGTCCAACTGACTCCCTCACAGGCTTTCTGCTTCGGATATATTTTAAAAAGTTTTTACTGTGAGTTTTTGCCTCTACAGCCAACTTCTTTTCAAATTCTCTCTTAGCCTGTCTTATCAATGTCTTACATTTAACTTGCCAATGTTTATGCTTTATCCTATTTTCTTCTGTTGGATCCTTTTAGGAGACCTTGGAGCCCAACTTTCAAAACTGTCTGTGGCACACCATTTATACGCACACCATTTATACGCACACCATTTATACGTACACCATTTATACGCACAAGGAAATCTGCAAAGATTTTATGCTAGTATTTTATAAACTGAGTGACGGGAGCCACACAATTTATAAAATACCATTTAATTTCTGCCCTGAAATTAGGCAAGTCTATTTCAGTTCATGCATATATTTGTATTGCAGGAACATGCATACTTTCTCTACCTATTGTATAAAAATATGTATGTATATTTTGGGCCAGGTTTTCAAAGGGGTATGCACGTAAGATACAAGAGTACCCTCGGAAAACCTGGCCCAAACTCCCCCTGCGTGTGCCGAGCCTATGTTGAGTAGGCTCGGCGGCACGCACAAGCCCCAGGATGTGCATAAGTCCTGGGGCTTTCCTGGGGGGCGTGGCGGGGGCGTGGTGGGGCATATCGTGGCCGGCGCATCATCGGGGGCATTCCGGAGGCATGTCGGGGATGTGTCACAGTCGGCATGACATTGGGGGTATTCCGGGGGCATGGCCGTGGCCTCCGGACTAGCTCCCGGACCGGACCATGTCGCACCGGCGGCCGGCCCAACGCGCACAAGTTACGCCTGCTTCAAGCAGGCGTAACTTGTACAACAAAGGTAGGGGGGGTTTAGATAGGGCCAGGGGAGTAGGTTTAGGTTAGGTAGGGGAAGGGAGGAGAAGGTGGGGGGAGGCTGAAGGAAAGTTCCCTCCGGGAAGGAAAAGGGAAGAGGATATGACTGAACAAGTGGGAAGGGTAAGAAGTTTTGGAGAAGAGAAAAAAGAGTGGAGGAGGGCTAGGAGAGGGAAGGGGTTGTAGATGAGATGAGAGGGGATGGAAGGAAAAGGGAAGTTGTGGAGAACAGAGCGGCTCTAAACTGTGCTGGTCTGACTGATGAAATCTCGCCCATTTTAACGGGCTTAACGGCTAGTATTATAAGATTACATGCGGTGACCCAATCGGGCCTCCCTGAGTTCCCTCCCAGTCTACTTCAATTAAGAGGTGGACTGGGAGGAAACATCTACCCCCCTACCCATACTCTCTCCCTCTTCCCCTCTCCTCCCCACCCCCTAAACCCTGTCTCCTACCTTTTCTTGTTTGGTTTCATTGCTTACTGCCCCATTGGATCAGAAGCAACTTGCACGTGCCAGCCGATTACTGGCATTCGCTTCACCGCCCCCCCCAGACCGCCCCTTTCTCTGGGCTTGGCACTTCAGCGCGTAACAGGGATTACGTGCATGGCTGTGTCCCTTTGAAAATGCGTGTGGTGCATGCAAGGCCCAGCCACGTACATAACCCCTGAGATTTACGTGTGCCAGGCATTTAAAATCTACCTGATTATAAACACTAGTATCATCTAGTTCATGAGTTCTTTGGATTATTGTAATGTATTGCTATTGGGAACTTTGAATGTAATAATTAAGAAATTACAGATTTTACAAAATAGTGCTGCTCATTTGATTTATGGTAAGAGAACTGCACTGGTTACCAATAGCCAAGCGCATACAGTTTAAATTATTAACAATGGCATTTAGATGTTTGCAAGATTTAAGTAGTAAATTAAAATGGTATTGTCCTGGGTGGATATTACGGCCTTCTCAGATTCACCAGTTAGTGTTGTCAAATGCAGTGAGAAGTCAATGTATTGCTAGAAGGGTTTTTTCAATGATGTGCCAAATAAGAGATGTACTAAATTTTTCAAAAGTTTCATAAATTGCTTCTTTAGAAACATAGAAACATGACTGCAAAAAAAGACCATGTGGCCCATCTAGTCTGCCCATCCGTCCAATCAATTTAGCATTATAATTCTCATCACTTCTTTAGAGATCCCCTGTGAGAGCCTGTGTGTGTGAGAGAGCATGTAAGAGTGAGAGCCTTTGAGTATGTGTGGGAGTGGGAGCCAGTGTGTACGTGAGAGAGAACATGGAAAAGTGGAATCCTGTGTGAGAGAACATGTGAGAGAGAGTCTGTATGTTTGTATGAAGGAGGAAGGAAAGAAGACAGGAGGAGAGAGAAGAAACACAAAATAAAAGAGACCCTGAAAAAAATAAGGAAAAGATAGACAAGGGGAAAAAAGAGACTGTGACCAACCGATTAGAAAAATAAGATCAGACAACAAAGGTAAAAAAAATATGCCATCTTTGGGAGTGTGCATTTCTTACATATTTGTATTTTGCTTTTTCTTCAGTATTCCCGTGTTCACAGA
Source organism: Rhinatrema bivittatum (assembly GCF_901001135.1). Classification (NCBI taxonomy): domain Eukaryota; kingdom Metazoa; phylum Chordata; class Amphibia; order Gymnophiona; family Rhinatrematidae; genus Rhinatrema; species Rhinatrema bivittatum. The sequence continues at coordinate 600,683,614 of NC_042615.1, forward strand.
GTCTGGTGTCTCAGGCTTTCTATTTCAGTTTTGTCTGCAAGTTTATTTCTAATTACTAATTCCTTTTCTGTATTAGATAAGGGTCTGACTGTGTTGCATATGTGTGACAGAGATGCAGTATTTTGGCTAGCGTATAGTTTCTTTGTAAGGATTTCTTGCATTCTGATTTGTTCTATTTGCCACTAGGTAATGTATTAGTGTTCTAGGGCCTGGTGAAATGTTTGCCTTGCTGCCTTTTTGTAGACAAGGTTGCTGATGTTTGAGTCCTGAGAGTACTGTTATGATATAGTAAGGTTCTAGGTATTTATTTTGCAGGGATTTGTATTATTTCACAAAGTATTTGACAGCAAAGGGAATTAGTTTTGCTATCACTGAGGTGACACCGGAATTTGAATTTTTTTTTGCACGTCTTAGTTCTGTTCTGAACCTGCTGAAAATCTTTCTATGATTATTATGATTATTGCTGTTTTATTGTAGTTCTATGCATTTTTGGGAAGAGGATTCCTAAAAGAATATATTAATATTTGTTTTATTACATGATTGGATCTGATGGGTTTTTTTGTTTTTTAATTATTTCTTTATTGAATTTTTAACAAATTTACAAAGTTTCCACTTTGACTAGGTAATATGGTTTGACAAAATTAGGAAAATTACAATTCCAGAAATAACATCAAAATCTTCCATATTCAGAAAATCACATTATAATTATATCAAACCCTTTAGACCCCTATCTCCTGGGGGGAGGAGTAACTGCAAATTAAAGGAGACAAAAGGAAATACAAAAAGAAAGGGATAAATTCCCATAAAGAAAGACGTCATGTTAGGCCAAATACACATTATAAAGACTATTTGTTTTATTACATGATTGGATCTGATGTTTATGTTAAGTGTTCTTTGTTTATTGATATTGTGCATTTATAAACTGCAATAAATATCAAATAGATTAATACAGATTAAAAAAGGCATTTTTAATGTTTATAAGTTTTTGAATAAAATTAAAATATATTAAAATATTACTCATAATGCATGCCTGTTGTATTCTACTCAGAAATCCATTGTAGGGCATATGCTAAAGCATTATTTTTTAATAAGAGTACAAGTAGTAGGGCCTAGATCTGTATGTCTACTGCCATCCATGTTAACCTTGGGTCCCCCAAAAATTCAGTTCTGGCTACATCACTGTTTTAAGCCTAAAATATTATGCACATATATTTTAAAAATAAGAGGGTAAAGTATGCAGGTTAAATGCATTGATAAATGCTGTTTCAATGCATTATATAAATTTACACGTAAGCCTACATACTGCACATGCATGTGCCACAATAAACATACATATATTTTATTACGCATGCATGTCTGATACATGCAGGTTATAATATACCCACATGAATAATCACATGAATGCTTCCGCAATAAGCAACTTCCAATTCTTCTGGGGTGGGATCATTCCACAATGCCACCACTAGCATGCCAGCCTAACTTCATCACTGGGGAAGTTGCCCGACTGGCGTCCCTGATGGTGGCTCATGAAAGGGAGCTGTTTCCAAATCTAAGGAGAAGAATATGTGAGTAATGAAAGAGGCCTGGAAAGATAGTTTAACCATGGGGTAAAAAGATTGTGGGTAAAAGGGGTAAGAGTTGCTTAGGGTGTGGGGGGGGGGGGGAATCACTAGAGGGACATTAGGGGTGTGGGGATGGGGTGGGGCTCTGCAAAGGGGTTGTGGGAGTCACTAGGAGGGCTATAGAAATGGAAGTGGGGACTGCAGAGGGTGTGTAGAGTGTGTTATTAGAGGGGACCCACCTTAGCCTACAAGTAGGGCAAGAGTCATTAGATATGTATGGATAAAGTAACAGATAAATATTCCATTAATAGCATGATCAATGTACAAGGGTTTCAAATGTTTTATAATATAAGAGTGAAATAATAGGTAAAGATAACAAGGGAGGACTTAAACCAATAATCCCAAGTATAGTCAAGATCCACTTACAAGGTAGAACTTCTCTGGGACATGTAATAGATTTAATAGTGACCTCAATAGCAGAGTAAATCAATGTCTTCTTTTGAGAAGAGAGATTTGCACTGTCATATGATTCCTGTTACACCCCAAAGCTGTATGTTATCCTCTGTACTAGAGTTATTCCTTCCAAATTAGCAATTGCCTGAAATGGATATTCCCACTGGCCGAACTGCCCTGCTTGCTCCCTCATAAAAAGAGATACCATGGTGGTTCATGGAATGTGCCTGTTCTGGTGCACTTTCAAGCCTGTTGGCAGCACATCAATTCTAGGTGCATTAAGGGAGTGCAAAGAGCCATGCTACTCGCACCAGTTGTCAGTTGAAAACATAGATATATGCTAGTATGGATGTCACAGAAGCAGCTACAGTGCACACAAAACTTTGTATTCTTATTTCTCTGTATAGACTGAAGACCTGAAGAAGGCCCAGGAACAGCACTGGAGACATTGGGATTGGATGGATTGGTTGTGTGCCAGGTGAGATGGGATTCAAAGTAAGTTCATGATATGCCATCAGGCAGAATTTCACATGTTACTCTCTGCAGTTATTCACATTGTTAATTGTAAACCGGGTTGATGTGATTCATATCATGAAACTCGGTATAATAAAAATAATAAATAAATGTTCTGTCTATGTGCTAACTTCCATCACCAGCCATACTACTGGCCTACTACTCAGCAAGATCCTGTCTCTGCCTTGAGCTTAAACAAATATTTCATGCAAAAATACTTTTGAGCTTGGCATTTCTCTGGCTCACAGGCAGCAATGTCATTAGGCATGATTTGTAATGCACCCTCAAGCCTAGCAGGAAATTTCTAAGAGTGTTAGATCCCACTCCTAAAATTGCCATTTACCAATCCCTTCAAGGACTTAACCACACATATATCTCCCAAACGACCTACTGTTCAATGGAGACTGCTTAGCTCTACGATCAGCTAAACATCCAAGATCATATGCTATTTGAGGACTTTTAGAGCTAAGCTCCCAGGCACTCCTTGTTTAAATGATCTGGCCCCCTTACCCATCTCCACCACCATTAATTGGTAAGGACTCTAAAGCTAAACTGATTTCAATCAATCAGCAGAGCTTTTCTATTACCTGAAGTTGGGTCTGAAGGGCAATTATCAGCAGATTTATCAAATCCATAGAGATTTAAGAGAACAAAGGGTTGGTAGGGTAAAAGAAATGACAGAGTCCCTATAGAAATCCTGTGCCTGATATATTGAAAGACAAAGGACACATATAAATGATTATGAGATTCATAAAGCCCAAAATATGGTCCATTTCTAGATGGAGATAAACACTGGTTCACAGAGAATAAGGCCAAGCCTAAAATATTAATCATCCAGACCTCTGATAATTATGTCATCATCCACCCTTTCCAAGCTATCCTAACATCTAAGATAAACCTTGTGGAGCTGGACTAGCAGCAGGACTGGCAGATCCTGTTCAGGTCTTACCCACATAGCAAAAAATCAGAAGAAACACTGGACCAGAAACTAAATTCCCCGAGCAGATGGATCAGGCTGCTACTTCATCTGATGACCCACTGTAGTGTGCACTCACAAGTGTAAATAATACAAGCATATCACAGCTTTAAAGGGGATATATGCATGAATGTTACTGCTATATATGCTAGCAATAACAAATGCACATATATTTGCTATTTTAATTATATATTCATGTAAGATTTACTTGTGTATATTCTGTCCCTGTATACACACAAATACATGCAATTTACTCTCCCATCTGATTGTTAATTTTGCTTGGATAGCATGTACCCAATCATGCTTTAAGAAGTTGGCCAATGATTACAGGAATAGTCCCACATCTCTCACATTCAGTTTTGACCAATACATCCTAAACGTTTTAAAAACCAAATTATGACTGCAATAACATAGTCCCAAACCAATTCAAGTAAGAATTTTAGAAGCTCACCCATACAATTCCGAAGGTGCACATTAAGCACAAGTGCACATGAAGGGAAAACTTCCCTTTTCTAGTAATAATTCTTTCATGGACCTGCTGAAGGCATCTCATTTGCAAATTAGAGGCTGTGCGTGGAAGTCTGTCAGTGTACATGCAACTTAGCAGGTGTAAATATTTGCACAAGATTTATGTGCATGCATTTGCAAATTGAAAGTGTGCCTGTAAATGGTTTTCCCCACCCCAATTCTGCCCTTTGAATGCCTCTTTCTGGTGTGCATAAAAGTATGCATGAAATCGCTTCACAGTAAGTTTTTCTCCTGCTTTTCCATGAAGAAACTAGGAGACCACCGAGGACACCACCCCAGCATGCCAGACAGAGGCAGACACCACATTGGATACACACATACCAAATGCCATGACAGACAAGTACAGGGAAATACTCATGGGGGGTGGAGGTGTGGAGGATCACCTCTATCAACCAGATGCTCCTGCAGACCCTCGTATCCTCATGGTCCTGCATTCTACAGCTTGGAGCACGAGTGACCTTAAATGCTTTTTTATACACTCATCATCACCCATTTCACCATTATTTGGCCTCCCAAACAACTGCTGCTATAGTTCGGAATAGAAATGTTTTATATTTGGCGGTCTTCCCAGATAGTTACTCATCTCAGCCTCCTTACTGGCCTCAAATTTGCTGAATGAACCCTAAGGCTAGTAAAAAGACATAGCTATAATGGGTCTACTTCCAAACAACCCAGCTTAATATTTCATGGGTCACTTTCCAGTTCCTTGAGGACTTATCAGGTTATATTCTCCTTTCATACCACACCTGCTTCCATGAATATCAATCATCCATGCAGTTGGCAATATTCAAATGTTTTTAATTGGATAAATACATGCAGTCTAAATATGGACACACACACACACCCGTAGGCAATATACTACAAATATAGAGTAATTAGAACCTCCTACCGTACTGGTAACAGTGCTTAAGAATTTTTCAATTACTCAAACTATTGTCAATCGGAATTTGTTTTAATCAGAGCAAAGATACATTACATTTATCTAAAATTAGAGATTTTAATGAGAGTTTTTAGCAATTAAATATAATGGGGTAGATTTTAAAAAACTGCGCGATCGCGTACTTTTGTTTGCGCACCAGGCGCAAACAAAAGTACGCTGGATTTTATAAGATACGCACGTAGCCGCGCGTATCTTATAAAATCCGGGGTCGGCGCGCGCAAGGGGGTGCAGGTTTGTGCAACCTGCGTGCGCCAAGCCCAGCGCGCGCTGTCTGTTCCCTCCGAGGCCGCTCCGATTTCGGAGCGGCCTCGGAGGGAACTTTCCTTCACCCTCCCCCTCCCTTCCCCTACCTAACCCACCCCCCCAGCCCTATCTAAACCCCCCCCTTACCTTTGTTGGCAGATTTACGCCTGCTAAAAGCAGACGTAAATCTGCGTGCGCCAGCGGGCTGCTGGCGTGCCGTCACCCAACCCGGGGACTGGTCTGGAGGCCTAGACCACGCCCCCGGGCCAGCACCACGCCCCCGGGCCCGCCCCCAAAATGCCGCGGCACGCCCCTGAAATGCCGTGTCATTTCGGGAATGCCCCCGACACGCCCCCTCCCCGCCCCTTTTATAAAGCCCTGGGACTTACACACGTCCCGGGGCTCTGCGCGCACCAGCGGCCTATGCAAAATAGGTGCGCCGGCGCGCAGGGCTTTTAAAATCTGCCCCAATGATTGCTACAGTGATTTAAAGAGTATAGGGTAGATTTTAGTACATGCGCACTTGCGTCCATGCCGGTACGCACATTTTATAAAATCGATGGTCTGCGCGTGCAAGGGTGGTAGATTTTTGTAAGTTTCATACAGCGACGCATCGCAGCCTTCCCCAGTTCCCTCCCAGTCCGCTCCTTAATTGGAGGCTCAATAGGTAACATAAAAAAAAACAGGGGTAGATAGGATAGGGAGAGGGGAGAGGGTAGGCGATAAGGAAGCTCCCTCCCAGTCCGCTCCTTAATTTACAAAATTAGGTGTTTCAATAGAACGTGTCACTCATTAAATCTAACCAGCAAGGTATATCTGTAAAAGTTTTAGACAGTGTTGACACTGCATCACAAAATAATTGACCTCGTATAAATTATGAGGTAAAGTATTCCCAATACTAAATATTAGATAGAGTATACAAGCATAAATCACAGATATCTCTAATCTACTATGCAATCTACAGAACATAGCTATGCTTAACATACTAATACAACTCAAATCCCTATGTACTATCTGATTACATGTCACTTAATATAACTATGCATCATTACATTTTTATAGAAATTCATTAAAATGCATTTGATGGTGTTGTACATTCATGTGGCTCTCGATATGTGTTTTTGAAGAGATTAAACATCATGATAAACAGAACAATCATCACAAAGATGAGAGATAAAACATAAATCAAGACAATATTTTCATCTCCAGAGTATAAGTGTAAACAGTTATTGGTATTGTTTCTTAATTAACCATCAGTTCACTAATGATTTAGATTTAGGGGTGCGTCTCGACAATCAATTCAACCTTAAATCCTTCGTTATCAACACAACTAAAGAATGTTATTTCAAACTTCAAGTGCTCAAAAATCTGAAACCACTCCTTCACTTCAGTGACTTCCGTCTAGTAGTTCAGTCTATAATTCTGTCTAAGTTAGACTACTGCAACTCGCTACTGCTAGGTCTTCCGGTCTTATCTACAAAACCCCTACAGATGGTGCAGAACGCCACGGCGAGGTTACTCACCAACACAAACAAAAGAGCCCACATTACACCAATTCTTCACAGCCTTCACTGGCTACCTATAAAAGCCAGAATCACATTCAAGACATTATCAATGATCCACAAGGATATCATGGGCATCGCCCACCTAAATCTAAACTCGCAACTCCGCCCTCATACATCACAAAGACCTATCAGATACAACTACAAAGGTTCCTTATACGCTCCCCCGATCAAAACTTCACTAACAAAACGAGCACTCTCCACAGCCGGGCCTACCCTCTGGAACTCATTACCGCCAGAGCTACGCCAAGAAACATGTCACATATCTTTTAAGAAAAACCTAAAAACGTGGCTCTTCCGGCAAGCTTTTCCGGAATCGCAGGAATACTCCGACACGGGTCAAAGAACAAAATAGTCCACTATAAGTTCCATGACCGCCCATATCCCCTCAAGGCCCGATTACGCCTTATCTGGACGGCACACTTGTTTTGAAAGACTCCCTTGTTGATGCATTAGTTCTTTAGCTCATGCATTACTCATATTTATGCCTATCAACATTGTTCACTGTCACTTGCCCATCCCAATTTAACTCACCGTCTATTTTTAGCTATTTTCTACATTTACTCACGTTTTTTGACGAGTTATTGTTGTCTATTGAATATTTATGTTATTATGTTCAGAAAATCTGTTTATTGTAACATGTTTTTATTGTAACTTATGCATTTTATTGTAACTTATGCATTAGTTCTTTAGCTCATGCATTATTCATATTTATGCCTATCAACATTGTTCACTGTTACTTGCCCATCCCAATTTCTCACCGTCTATTTTTAGCTATTTTCTACATTTACTCACGTTTTTTGATGAGTTGAATATTTATGTTATTATGTTCAGAAAATCTGTTTATTGTAACATGTTTTTATTGTAACTTATGCTTATGTTCTTATGTTCAGAAAATCTGTTTATTGTAACGCCTTAACCGCGACAGTTTTGTTCTATGGAAACCGACCTGATTCGATATTTGTATCGAGAATGTTGGTATATAAAAATCCTAAATAAATAAAATAAATAAATAATGTGAAAGTCTTATAATCCTGCAGATAAACAAAGTGTTATTTAAAATTGATTTCATATCTTCAGAATACATCTGAAATTTTAGACTCAGTATGATCCCGTTCTAGATAATAACATGATATTCCCCCCCCCCCCCCCCACATATTTGTTAAGAAATGATTATTTTATTTAGTGGGGTATCAACTAACCAGACATTACTCACAACAGCAATTTTAGTTTCAGAAAAATCATTGTATTTGGTCATAGTGACTCCATTTTCTTGAACATTCTCAGATGAAAAACCACAAAAGGCTTCTGTGATATCTTTTTTTTTTAATTGATTTACTAGGACTCAACTCATGTTGGTCTATTGTCAAGCAACACCTAAATTTGGTACTAAAGATTGAAGATTATCATTATGAGAAACTAATAAAGGTCATGTAGGATAAAGGTTAAACTAATCCTTCATCAGTGTATGAACTGGTTGAACAAATGTCATTCTTCATTCATCAAATTTTTTTATGACAGCTATGTCATTTCTGTTCTGTTCAATAGCTTATGGGAAAAATAACTAGAGTTGCAGTGTTACTTAAAGTTTTACCATAAGCAATCAATTCATTTTGTTTTTGGCATATCTGATTTGAGATATATTTCATATCATCCTGCAACTCTTTTAATACTATTTTGCAATGAGTCCGATGCATCTTTTTGGCCTTTCTTGGTCTTTTCTGATTGATTGAATAATTTTGTTCAATTGGCTCAGGCTACTCTTAATATTTGTGGTTGTATAATTCATAAGGTGTCTAAATCATTGTTTAGCATTTGGTAAGTGAATGTTAGTAATGTTCAAGTATTTTTAAATGACATGTTGTGGGCCAAGTGATGCCAATACTCAAATACTTTTTGTGTGACTATTTGTGATTGGGTAATCAGGAATCCACGTGCATCTTGCATTACAATTCCTAAAGGGAATTTGGTAGCTCCTGTTCCAGACAGCAGCAATGCCAGGAAAATAATCTTCAGGGCTCGATTCTCCATCCTATGCCTCTGTTTCATATCAATCATCAAGTGTAAAATCTTGATCCACAAACTTACTAGGTTGGCAAGGCCTAAGCTGATTAATGTGGCCCCTTTTATGATTACCTTCACCTTCAATATCTCTCTTATTTTGGATAAAATATGCAACAGGTGAAGCTTTATCCACAATTAAAATTGGATCTTTCCAGCTAGGCAATTTCTTTTATTTTATTCTCACTTAAATTATAGTAAAAGACTGACACCAATTTCATATTCTTTAGAGGTAGTTCTTAAGTTATAGTAGGCTTTCCCACCTCTAGCACTAATTGCTAAATTTATTTGCCGAAAGCAAAAAGTGCTTAGTAAATGATGTCTTAAATAGTGATATATTCTTGTGCATTTGTTCTACTTACCAAATTAGCATCATGTGTCTTGCAAACCAGGTGCACTGGTAAAACCATTTCGCTACCTGTCATCATTTCATAGGGTGACACTTGTAGAATGATGTGGAATGGTTCTTATTGCCAAAGCAATTCCATGGTCCAATCCTTACATTTTAGAGACACATTTTTCTTTCACTTGCTGAGGATGGATATGTTTAGCTCTTTCCAGTTGTTTCAAGAACTGAGGATAATAAGATACTAGAGCAGCATCAATATCAACATAATAGCTAGCCTTAGAATTTAGTCTACATCTAAAAGGGTTAATTATGTGATTCTTCTCTCACACTATAAATTTATGGTACATTCCTCAACCTGTTGGATATGTACTTTCACTAATCTCTTCATCATGTACAATAATGGTTTGGTTTTACTACTTGAGGTTCTATATCCCATTTAAAATTTAATTCAATTTTCTCAATAGCAATAAAATAAAATAAATCAACTAAGCTGTGAATTACAGTATTTTTATGATGCTGGGCATATCTCACCTCAAGTGGCCAACTTTGAAGTACTATTTGGCTATTTAAAATATATTCTGGTTTAATTCTATAATGTCCCAAAAACTAAGGATTTGCAGATGTGGGGATGGTAACTATCAAAGGGGTGAGGAGGCGCACATTGACACAAGGGATGCAGCTATTTTATAACATATGCACACATACATGTAATCAAATACAGTGATGGACCAATGAAGCAGCGAGGAAGGCTGTCTAACAAAGCCGTGAGGGCAACAAAGTGGATTAGAAGCCAGAAATGTCTGATCAGGAATCTTTATTATATGGAGACATATATCTTTAAACAAGCCCAACTCAGGCCGAGTTTCGCCCTCTTATATTGGGGATGCATCAGGGGCTAAAATACACAAACATGTATAACTCAACAATAAAAAATAAAAAAAAATAATAATACAAATGAAAAAGACATATATAATGGTAACGTAAAATTGTAGTGTGAATTGTGTTATTAATAAATTATGTTGAAAATCTGAAATCATGTACTTGTTTGTTTTTTAAATAGAAAACTGCATAACATCATTAATGAGGGCAGAATAGAATCATGTACTTGTTTTTACCTGTGTACAATTGTACGTTGGTTTGTAAATGTTCAATGGTATTCAAACAAATTATATCAGATGGTCTGGAAAAAGGTATGTATTAAAAATAAGTAAATGAAAGAAAAGATAATAAAAAGAAATGCCAAAAAATTAATTAAGAAGTGTGTAAAAACAAAATACTTAAATATATATGACAATCTAAAATATATAACAATCTAAAATATACAACCATAAGCTAAAAAATTAAAAATTAAAATGATGTTGCATCAAAGTGTAGTAAAAGCAAATAAAAATATTTAAGGATGAAAGAGCCTATTCATCACTAAGGGTATGGTGAGTAGAACCCTCAATTTGTTTGCAAAAAAAAAAATTTTTCATTGAAATATAAATGCCGCATTCAAAGAGAAAGGGGAAAGTACGTGATGGTTCCTCGACTCCATGCATGTCAACCCCAGTGCAGACAACAATAAGGGAGTTCTACCCCGCGGTAGGGGCTTCTCCAGGAGGGTCAGCTGGGATATCGGAACAGGAGCAGTTGCCGGATCCCTTTGACGAGACATCTTTGAGCCCTGGAGCACCAGAGACTCCCCCCCCACCTGCTCATGACAGAACGGCAAGCTCTGTGGACTTCCCGGGTCCGATGTTGTCCCTGAGGAAGGAAACGGTCGAAGGAGGACTTGTTGTTAAAATGTCGGGGCAAAATCAGGGCGACGGTGTTCTGTCTGCCCTGAAAGAAATTAACATCGGGATGGCGACGGGAACAAGTAGTTCCCCTCAAATGTCCATGGAAGGGAGTGAACAGAGTGTGTTGGGTAAATTAGAAACTAATTTTCTGAGGTTGCCATCAAATATACCACAAGTTACACTACTAAATAAACCAGATATAGTGACCCTGGATGTTCTGTGGAATGCTGTATCAGTTATTGAGAAAGCTATTGTTTCTTTGACACAAGCTTTTCAAAGCTTCCAGGACCAATCCAGTGTTGTTAATCCGGTGGTTTTAGCAAATTCAAATAAGATACAGGAATTGGATAATAAGGTATTACAAATAAATGGAGTGCAAGCTGGCCTAATTCAGGGGGAACTAAGGACAGATAAAAGAATTGAATATCTGGAAAACAATCTAAGATATAACAATCTTAGATTGATGAATTTCCCTAAATGTAAAATAATTTCACCCAAGGAGCAATTTAATAAATATTTAAAAGAGGTCTTATCTTTTTCCTCAAGTGATTTACCTTCAATTTCTAAAATATTTTTCCTCCCTGAACCAAACAAGAGAGGTGATAGGAAAACAGATGGAGAAATGGTTAGACAAAACTTAGAAACGTTTTCTCCATTAGAAGATCTATCTGCTTTCCTAGAAACCCCTCAAGAAGAACAGATTGAGCGGAGGGGGATATTATTAGTTACATTTAATATATCAGTTGAAAGAGATAATGTATTAAAAACTTTCTATAAAAATAGAAATAAAATGTACTTGGGTGAAAAGATATGGATGTATCCAGATATTATTAGATCAACTCAGATACGCAGGAAGAAATTTTTGAATTTATGTCCTAAAGCCCGCTCTATGGGCGCACAAATTTTAATAAAATTTCCTTGTAAGTGTTTGTTAACATTAAATAATACTAAGTATATTTTTATGGAACCAGACCAGTTGGAAAAATTCCTCAATTCAAAAAGTGAAATTACTCCCACATCTGAGAACACTGGTGATTAAATTGAAATAACCCAACCACCCTTATGTTTTCAATATTATTAGGGTAAAATTTATTATTAAAATTGCTCCCATGGTTTTCTTTTGAATTAGGCTCTTTCAGTTTCATAGTACATGGAAGGTGAGACATTATATTGCAGATAAGCTGTGTATTAGGTTTCTTTTTTTACTTTTTTATTTTTCTGGGAAACAAGTTGTAATACTACAGTTGTTGCAATGTGATGAACCTGATTTGTAAGGTATGTGATCCTTATTTGTAATTTAAAAATTTAATAAAGAGATAAATACAAAAAAAAAAAATATTTAAGGAATCCGGCTGATACTGGTTAAAAGTAATGTTAAAAACCAAAAAAGATTAAAACCTTAAGAAATATAGAATCCAATGCCTGAAATCTATTCTCATTGGAGAGCTACGCATTGATATAATTTAAGCTGACATATGTGAGCCATAAGACTAAGTAAGAATACTTGCTGCTCCAATGAAAATAGAAATAAAAACAAAGTACCTCAGCGCTACCGTGGCAAATTATTCTCTGCTGCAATCGCAGGGAAAACATTGGATTCTGAACAGGTTCCTTCTAAAACTGAAAACCAAAAATTGTATAAATCAACAATTTTGTATCAAAATCGAGCCTGCTATAACTTTTATATTGCATTATCGGGCATGTTATGGAAATTTAATTACAATGCCATGTCAAAGTGTCCCATGCTTTCATTTCAAGGGAATTTCCAACTTGAAAACCAGAAGAAGAACAATTTTATATATAATAGCCATTTCGCTATCGGGCACATTTAAAGAGGAGCAAAAATGAAACCTACATTACTTCCATTCACTCATTACTGCCACGGCTTTAATTTCAAAGAAAAATAACTAGATTTCTGCACGCTCTTTGCCAACTTGAAAACCAGCTAAAGAACAATTTTGTATATTATAGCCATTACGCTATCGGGTACATTTTAAAGAGGGAGCAGAAAAGTAACCTACAGTACTTACATTCATTCATTACTTCCGTTAGTCTCCGCTCTGATGGCAAGAATGAGTGGGAAGTTGGAGCAAACTGAAAGCAGACGTAAATCTGCGTGTGCCAGTGGGCTGCTGGCGCGCCATCACCCGACCCGGGGGCTGGTCCGGAGGCCTCGACCATGCCCATGGGCCGGCGCCAGGCCCCCCGGTCCCACCCCGAACCGCCCCCTGACCCCGGACACGCCCCCTCCCCGCCCCTTTTACAAAGCCCCGGGACTTGCGCGCGCCGGCGGCCTACGCAAAATAGGCTCGCCGGTGAGCGAGGGCCCTGCGCGCATAAATCCAGCCGGATTTACGCGCGCAGGGCATTTAAAATCCTGCCCTTTATTTCCACTTTTAGTTTTTTTAAGTGTTGCATGTTTTAACGCCAGGTTTTAGTTATATCACAAATCTAGTTATTTTTCCTTGAAATTAAAGCTGCGGCAGTAATGAGCGCTACCTGTTCAAAATCTAATATTTTCCCTGCGATTGCAGCAGAGAATAATTTGCCATGGTAGCGCTGGGGGTACTTTGTTTTTATTTCTATTTTCATTGCAGCAGCAAGTATTCCTACTTAGTACTATGGCTCACATATGTCAGCTTAAATTATATCAATGCGTAGCTCTGCAATGAGAATAGATTTCAGGCATTAGAGTCTATATTTCTTAAGGTTTTAATCTTTTTTGGTTTTTAACACTACTTTTAACCAGTCTCAGCAGGATTCCTTAAATATTTTTATTTGCTTTTACTACACTTTTGTGTAACATCATTTTAATTTTTAATTTTTTAGTTTATGGTTGTATATTTTAGATTGTTATATATTTTAGATTGTCATATATATTTAAGTATTTTGTTTTTACACACTTTTTAATTAATTTTTTGGCATTTCTTTTTATTATCTTTTCTTTCATTTACTTATTTTTAATACATACCTTTTTCCAGACCATCTGATATAATTTGTTTGAATACCATTGAACATTTACAAACCAACGTACAATTGTACACAGGTAAAAACAAGTACATGATTCTATTCTTCCCTCATTAATGATGTTATGCAGTTTTTTATTTAAAAAACAAACAAGTACATGATTTCAGATTTTCAACATAATTTATTAATAACACAATTCACACTACAATTTTACATGTTACCATTATATATGTCTTGTTCATTTGTTTTATTATTTATTTTTTATTTTTATTGTTGAGTTATACATGTTGTTTGTGTATTTTAGCCCCTGAAGCAGCCCCAACATAAGAGGGCAAAACTCGGCCTGAGTCAGGCTTGTTTAAAGATATATGTCTCCATATAATAAAGGTTCCTGATCGGACATTTCTGGCTTCTAATCCACTTTGTTGCTCTCATGTTATCAAATAGCCTGGGCACGCATAAGTATATGTCCTATTTTGCAAGTGGGTACGTACAGCTGCATACATCCGGATATGAGCCGCGCAAGTGGGGGAGTTTTAAAACAGATGCGCATCCATGCCATGACCAGTTTCACTAGCTTATCCACCAGTTCTCCCAGTCTAGATCTAGGTCTCCAAATCCCCTGGTTCTTTAGCCTGCACTCCTCCCAGTTACTCCCGACCCCTTAAACCACTCAAGGATGCCTGTTTTGTGTTTTTGGGGGTTTTTTTTAGCTTAACATCTCCTCTACAGCAGAAGGAAGATACTGCAGCACTGGACCTGGACACGTGTGTAAGTACTTGCGCACACTTCTCTTGGCCCCGCCCACATCACTCCTTGTTTTTCTCCAACATGAAGCATGCATGTATCAGCAGATGTGCGTGCATTCCCCCACTTTATAGAATCAGGTGGACACACATGTCCTACATGCGTACGCATCTCTCAATTTTGGTGCATGCCCTGCTTTTTAAAATTCACCTCTTAGCTCCTAAAATATGAAGCACTCAAACTGTTGATAAAAGGAAATAATCTTTCAGCATCAGTTAGTTTTATTGCTTGTGCTTTAACGCTCTTGCCAACATCTTTGTACGAGATCACTGCATTTATGAATTCTTGAGTGAATCCCAATTCTAAGGAAAACTCCCTGTTGACTTACTGATAGGAAAAACAAAGGTTTTGCTCAGAATGCCCTTCATCTCATTCATAGCTGTTTGTTGCTCAGATATCCCTTGTCATGGTTCCTCCTTTCTGAGAAGCTTGACCAATGGATGTGAGATCTCAGTATTCTACAGCTTTTAATGCTTTGGGCAAGTTATTTAATTAATGAGAAGAATTTAAAATCAAATAGAGGTTACAAACGTTGTGTTCCTTTCCAATTATAGAAGGCCACTTTCAGTTATTGGTAAGTATAACCAGTCTTTAGGTACCATTCTTTTCTTTTAAGATGAGATATATAGGGCTGTCATACATTATGTTACTCTATCTTCTAAAATAGAATTCATGCTCAGATTCATTGGAAGGCAAATATATTATACTACCTTCTAAACTCGCTTACCGATAGGAAATGTAGGCTATAGTCATGTGTATCAATGGCAAAGAAGTGTTTAAACTGGTATAACAATTCTTTTCACTGATCCTTTCAAAATCATTTACACAATTATTTGATTTGGCAAGTTTCAGCTAATAACTTCCTACCTCGTCTGGACATCTTAATAAAGGAGCTACTTTACACTGTAACTTAAATGACAGTATCACTGATTAGTGAGTTCTCACTAATTAATAATAGCGGTGTTTCAATTACCTTTGGGGGTCGATTTTCAAAGGAGTACGAGTGCGTCCATGTGCACATGGTTCCCGGCATTCTCACGTGGACATAGCTATTTTATGATGCACGCGTGTCGGCGTGCACGTGTTATAAAATATACGATATCCACACGCACATGCACGGTGGATTTTAACATCCAATCGCGCATGTGTGTGCAGATGGCTGCCTCCGCACACGGGGGGGGAGGGGGAATTTTAAAAGCCCATTTTAAAAGCCAATGCACAGCGACGCAATCAGGCCTCCCCCAGTTCCCTCCTGGTCCGCTCCAATTAAGTAGCGGACTGGGAAGGAACTTTCCTATGCCTAACCCTGCCCTTCCTACCGCTTGCCCTCCGCTCCTCGACCCCTATCCCCTACCTAACTCTTATATTTTTTTTTTGTTTTACCTTGCTGCTCCTGTGGAGCAGCAGTAGATTCCGTGCACTGGCCGGCTGCTGGCGCGCGCTGTCCCAGCCCCCCCCCCCCCCCTTCTAAGAGGCCCGGCACTTGTGCGCATATTAGTGGTTACATGCGTGGCTGAGCCCTTTAGAAAATGCGCACAGCACACTCAGGGCCCGGCCACGTGCATAACCGCCGGTATTTGCTGCGCAGGCCTTTGAAAATTTACTTGTTTATCTAATAACTGCATATGCACGAAGAGGGTCTCTCTTCCCCCCTCCCCACCTCCCTTTGGTGTGTATCATTTAGCTTGAAGGATGTGACAGAAGCGAATTATTTAGGCCGGGGCACATTATACCTCACTTGCATTATCTTGGATTTCTCCTTCACTCTGACTTTCTCAAGCTGTCAGTAACAATGTTTATTACTGAATTTCTTTTAATCAGTACAACTTGTTTTTTTCTTATTACTATCTAGGTCCTTTGTTGCAGTACTAGGATCAGCTGACTTCTGAAAATGTATTCTTACGAAAGTCAGTTCATTCAATACAACAGATCTTCAAAAAGCTTCTGCTCTGTCCCAATTTTTAAGATTGTTTTTCAGACCTGAGATCTCATGACTTCTTAAAAAAAAAGTCAAGAATGAAAGAAAATCTACTTAGAAATTCATATCCATTCATATCCATAAACAAGAAATAACAATAATTAGTGAAATCTAATTTAGCCAGTTCCTCATAGAATGAGAATCTAGTGTGGCTGCTGCCATCTTGTAGTGGTTTTGGGCGTACAGCTTATACTAGGCATTCTTTGTTTTCATTGCCTAGTAACTGATACGTCCCTCAAAGACTCCTTTACTCCACCCCAGTTGTGCTTATACATGGGTCTGATCTTCTTCCTATGTACTGATCGACTATGCAACAGCTCTTTATTTCTAGTCCAACCAACAGACCAGACAGAAAAATTCAGCTCAGGTTTCATCTGTAGAGATCTCTTGGTGGAACCAAATTATCAGCAACTTTTAGTTGAACAGATCACATTTCATACTAATAGATTTATGGCTCCTTACCACAGAATGCGCTAGGCTTTGTTCAGAGATTTCAAACTCTTCAATTTTACTTTTAACATGCAACTGAATATTATTTATTTGTGCCTATGATTTTAAAGGGATATCAAATTTCTTCCCAGCAAAAACAGGATTCAGAACAAACTCATTTTCTTGTTTCAAATAAACAATTAAACCATTCTGTTCCTCTAACTCATATTGCTTATCTCCCTTTACTTTTAAGGGCATTAAAAGAACTCCAATAGTTTGAGTTATTGATCTTATGGGTTTTTTTATGGTTGTGTAATAATTGTTTTTTATTCTTGTGTTTCTAACATATGTAAACCACCGCAAACATTCATTGTAATGTGTGGGTTATAAATCTTTTTAAATAAATAATAATAATTGCTCTTTTCAGTGAGTTGTTCTTTTAAACCCACATATGCACCAACCATAGAAACAGATTCTGTACCTACCAAACTTCTTTCTGAGTCTCTCCTAGAGGCCGATGTAATAAGCTGTACAAAACCTGCACTCTTCCGCACATATGTAATCATGCATTCAGCGTGGAAAAAATGCAAGCATAAGCTCATGCAAAAATTTAAAAAAAAAATCCACAGCAGGTTTTGTGCGAGTGCATGCAAATGGCATGAAAAGGAAGCAATTATCCATTCACGAGCTATGCATGGATCTGCGCTAACAGGAAGAACAGTTAGTGTGGGGTTTCAAAGCGGTTTTTTTTTTTAGCGCCTGGGTCAGGGTAGGAGTTAAGTGAAAGTGCCTGTCTGGTGTCGCCGGGAGCTTGCTGATCGCGATCACTCCTACCGCTTCAGAGGATTTTAGTCCCAGTCCCGGTGATGCTGTGGCTCTGGGCAGTGTTGGCGCTGGTCCGCATCCCCCGGAGTCTGCCAGTCCATCTGACCCGGCTCTCGCTCTTTCTGGCAGGGCTTATCCATGCTGAGCAGCCCCATGCACCCAGTGAAGAAAAGGCTGCATGGACACACACAACCACACTAATGCCAGCAATGGAGTATAAGGGCCAAAGTGGTAGGAACTGAAACTATTTTCTAATAGAGATAACTTGAAATAGTTAGAAACGAGTCTGCAACTTTTTTCCATTAGCATCTATTTTAGTGCCTGTTTTTCCCGCAGCTTTCTCCATCGGTGCTTATGCGAGTATTGGTGTATATATTATGTATTCCGTGGGTATTTTTGTGTTTATTTCATTTACATGTTATCCCCTTATTACATCCCATGGAGGTGCCTTTTGCCACATGTGCTAAAAAAAATTCCATGCAGAAAAATAGCACTGATTTCAGCGCAGATCTTATTAAATCAGCCCCCTAGTTTATTACTAACATTTTCGTCTTTCTCAGCATTGACCTGCAAATCACTGTCAGTCTCACTAGCATCTTCATAGCTGGTACAACCTTTTTTACAATTGATAATGCTGTAATCACAGCTGCTGACAACGGAGTCAAAGTTTCTGCATTCTTTTGCCAATTTTTGTATATTCTCTGCTGCAAAGTCTACCAGCTCAAATTGAGACTGAGACACCCATTTCAATCTTTCTGTAACTTTCAATTTCCTCTCACAAGGACAGTGCATTAACATACCTTTTCTGACTTTCTATTAAGCTAATCCTTGTTTTAATAACCTCTCTCATAGATGATATATCAGAAATGCATTTCTCTAACCTTAAGACAAAATGAATATATAGAACAATTTGCAATCAAATGTTCAACAATTCAGTAACTCTCATGGAAAGGTTTTCTTTTTTAAAAGGCTTATCTGGATTACAGTGGAAGAGTAATAGCAGTTTACAGAATATCAGGAGTGTTTTTGCCAAAATATGGTGAATTGTGGTACAAGACAAGTTTTATGGTGTTTATGATTGTTTTAAAGTGTTTTATATTATTTAATGGTTTTATAAGTTTATTCAGTTTTGGTTTCAATGACTGATTTGTTTTATGTTAATGTTTTGACTATTCATATTTTGTTATGGAGTCTCAATTTAGTGGACCCTTGGGCCAACCTGCAGGAGACTGGGATAGGTGTTCAATATCTCTAGTATGTGGCAGGCCGGGAGGCAGATGTTCAGGCATGAAGTAGAGGTGCACTTCACCCTGGAAGCTGGCGCTCCCCCGGGAGGAGCCTGTAGGAGCCCAGCTGCTGGGACTTAAGCGGCTTCACCCTTGGAAGCCGAAGCCCTCCGGGAGGAGCTCGTAGGGGCCCGGCCGCTGGGACTTAGGTGGGTTGATGATCAGGACTGAGAACTGGAACCAGACTAGAACAGTAGACAAGAACTATAGCAAGACTCAGGTACTGGAACCAGGCAGGAACTGTAGCAAGACTTGGGTACTGGAACCAGGCAGGAACTGTAGCAGGACTCGGGTACTGGAACCAGGCAGGAACCAAGCAGGTACTGTAGCAAGCAGGAACGGAGCGAGTACCAAGGCAGCTCACTCCGGGGCACGAAGCAACAGGGAACCAGGAGGTAAACCCGTTGCAAGGCAAAGACTGAGTCTCCGCGGCCGGCTTATCAAGGCCGCGGCGTCTGACGTCAGGAACTGGGCGGAGTCACCTCTTGCAGGAAACGGCCTAGAAAAGCGCCCAAGTGGCGAGCGCGTGCGCCTAGAAGTAGGGCATCCATGGGAGGCTTCCTGGCAGCGTGGCCCCCGCGGGGACGCCACTGAACAGGCCGTAAACCAGGCCTCCAGAAGCGGGAACAGGTCCAGGAGCACGGAGGTAAGGGTCTGGTCGTGGCCAGAACCGTAACATATTTTGTTTACTGATTTTATGAATGTTCATGTGGAAACCATTTAGAAACTTTAACATACAGTATATAAGTTTGAAACAAATAAATAAATAGGTATATAAGTAGCTTGCACTTTTATAGACAACAGAAATACATGTGTATTTTCAGTCTTATATGCACATTTACGCATGCAAAAAAAAAAGAGAATTCTGGGTTGGGGTTAGTAAAGGAAAGGTAGTGATTTTTTTTTTTCATGTTTGTCTATTGTGTGCTCTTTTCTTATAACTGTGAAACAATTGTTTATGTTTGCTCTTTAGTGTCTTTCTTTATCTTTAATGCTGTCAGTTTGAGTCTAGCTAGACATCTGTGGTGAGTGTACACTTAGCAGAAAAGAATCTTCATCCCTTCTATTGCTGTTAGTGGACATGGCTAAAGTGATTAGATGGGCTCTGATTGACACTTCCTGAAGAACTGCAACCGGTCTGTTTAGAGAGCGTTATCTCCTGGAAGGAGCTGAATTGTCTCTCTATTCTTTCATTAAGAACAATGGTGTGTTCCTTCGCTACACTGAACCACTTGTCTGAAGCTCTGTGCACATATTTTACATGCAGAGAGAGAGAGAGAAGGCTCAGCCTGACACTCAATATATGGATCTTCGAGGTGAGTTATCAGGAGGTGGGTTGGGGTTAGGGGGTTGTTGTTACAGACACATTCAGAGGTATTCATTGTAAAATTTCCATCAGTAAAGAATTTTAGACCTTATAAGTGATGAAAAGGAGTTATTTGAACAATGTAGCTACCAGAGACTGCAGTGAACAAATCAACTCTACTTGTTAGAATTTTCATCACTTACAAGGTCTGAAATTCTTTAATAATGTCATTTTTTCAATGAATACCTCTGAAAGGGGCTGATGCAATAATTTTCGCGGAAAGCGGGCGCTGACTTTTCAGCGCCCGCTTTCTTAACGCATGCATGGCACCCGCAAGGGGGGCGCCATGCAATGGGCAAATTAGGGGGTCGCGCTAGCAAAGAGGCGCTAGGGTCGCTTGTGCGACTGTAACAACTCCTTGCTAATGCGACCCCGTGGTGGCTGCCGGTAATGAAGATCTCTTTAAGAAAAAAATCTACCACAAGAGAAAAAAAAGCTATTGGCAGAAACTCAAAAAAGCTTGCTCTAGGTCACATTAATCAGGTCTGAATAGACCTTTACCTTCTCACCTTAAAACTGAAATTCTTTATTACAAAAAAAGGAACTCAGGGCCCAGCTTCTGTATGGTTTCAAAGTGAATGCAGTCAGTAGGGTGGCTGTGACTCCAGTTAAACCTTCAGAAGTCTCCAATAACACTGTCACATCCATGCTATCTAATGTAAGATATTCTTCTCTAGCCTCTTCTTCCAGGGCAGGCATCCACTTAGATACAAGTATTTAATAAAGCCAGGAGATACTGGTAATGTTTCAACTGGGTACTTGAGAACCTAAAAAAATATATATATTTCTTTGACATCTCTGATGTTGTCAGCAGTCAAAGATTTCTGAAATTTCACAAAATGTAAATTCTTCCTCTGAAAGCATTTTGCAAGCTCTCCAATTTGTTCTGACATGCCAAATTGTGCCTAACAAGAGCAAAGCTAGTATCCTGTAAAGATGATACATTTTTTTCCACATTTAACTAAATATTCATCATGTTTTTGACAATCACTTTGGTGCCATCCTCAGGGTGGCAAACACCTTCTTTTTTTTTTTTTTTAAAGGAATCAGTGGAGGCAGAAACACTGGGCATCACTCCAGACTTGGGACGTTAGGAAGGGGTTCACAGGGGCACTGGGAGGCCTGGACTCCAAGGCTTCGTTAAGGGGTGGGAGGAGGGTCTTGGGTAGGCCATTTTCTTTTTTTTTTTTTTTTTTTTTTTTTTTTTGCAATTTTGGGGAATTTTTATAAGAGGCTATTTATTCTTTTCAGAACAAATTGAAAATGGCCTCATTCATTCCATTTAGCACATTGATTTTAAATGAATGCACATCCCTAGTTTCCATCTAGGCACCAAGTCTGTGGGTTCAAGTAGTCATCAGGTAAGATGGTGGATTGCACCGAGCTCAGAAGTCTAAGGAATGGGGATCACTTGCTAGTTGGAAATAAATGCCCTTTCCCCTCTATGACTATTTAACTGCTTCCCAGATGGAAGTCCTGCCCCACTCTTCTTTATATATATCCCTCTTATATGACCACCAATGTCTAAGATCTTGGCAAATAACCATTTATCCGGGGTTGTCCAGATCCAGAGGGGAGTCCGTTAGGGATGACCCTTGTCCCCACTATTATATATATTATCCATTGATCCGCTGCTCTGGAAGATAGATCTGTGCAGGGGAGTAAAATAGCTGCCTTTGCTGACGATTTATTGGTTTTCCTTACGCAGCCCAAACTTTCGCTCTCAGCAGTCTTGGACATACTACACCACTTCGGTTTATTTGCAGGCCTTAAGATGAACTTTGATAAATCTGAGGCCATTGACATTACAGGAGGCCTACACGACAGTTGGGCTGGGAGTTTTCGGTTTCGGTGGGTCTCCGATACTATGCACTATCTGGGCATTAAAATCCCGGTGCACATTAATAAATTATATAAAGCCAATATTCAACCCCTCCTAGAGCATATGTTGGCTTCCCTGAAACGGTGGACTCCTTTACCCCTATCGTTTATGGGCTGTGTACACCTTTTTAAGATGGTTCTCTTACCTAAGTGGCTTTACACCCTTCAGATGGCTCCTCTCTGGATCAAAACAAAAGACTATAATACCCTATGCCAAGCTCTTCGCTCCTTTTTGTGGAGTGGAAAGTGTGCTCGCTTACCTTTGTAGGTGTTGACCAGATTGGTAGAGAGCGGGGGGTTGGGGTGCTCTGATCTGGCAGTGTACAATTTAGCCTGCTCTCTCTGACATATAAAATATTGGATTTTTTCCACCTCCACATTTACCCCTTATAATTACTTATTGGAATGGTATGGGGTTAAGTCACTCAATCCCTTATTTTAACTCGAATCTCAGATGCTCCCTAATTGTATTAAGACTCAGGACTTGTTGTGTACGTGTCGAAAAGCCTGGCTAATGTTTTGCAGGAAAGGACGGGTGTCACATCGTCTCACTCCCTTGCTTACGATTACCCCTCATGACCTATTTCCTCCAGGAAGAGGGAAAGGCGTTTTTCACTGTTGGAATCAAAGGGGCCTCACCCTTATTTCTGACTTATATGATAAAGTAACGGGGGAATTATTTCCTTTTCACACACTGCAACAACTGTTTGCGATCCCTGATATGGATCAATTTGCCTATATACAGGTCACGCATTTTATACAGACCACAAAACCACAACTGAGGGAGACCCCAGAGGTTCGAAATATAAGGGACATTATACAAGTGGGGGAGACTTAAAACCTACCATCTCTTACTACTGTAAATAAGTGATGAATTTTGATGACTCACAAATGGTGGAATTAGCGTATACTAAATGGTTATCATGGGGCCTTTTTTCACTGTCACTGACTGAATTTAAGAAATGTTTTAAAGAATTACCGGGAATATCCGAAAATGTTATATTGCGGGAAATCCAATACAAATTTCTTTGGCAAAGCTATATCACTCCCATAAGGGCAAAACAAATGCACATTGTGCACTCCGATCACTGCCCCAAATGTGTGACCGCAGTTGGCCATTACTTCCATTGTTTTTCGGATTGTGGAGTAATTTCTCAATTTTGGACACAAATCAGCTCCGCCTGTGCCATCTATTTACATAAGGTTTTACCGCTTAATCCTAATCTTTGGCTGTTTGGTATGGCTGACCAACTCCAATACCCTTTAACCCGACATGAAGGCTTATTTATCAAAAAGGCAGGGCTGGTGGGGAAACAAATCAACCTGACTCACTGGTTGTACCCCAAGACCCGAGCTATGATCATTGGTTTAAAAAAATGCTGTGTCTTTGCTCCATGGAGCATGCCTTTACTACAAAAGCAACACCAAAAGAATTGTAGATACTCCCCTAATCTGGGCAGGTTTTAATGCTTATCTCACCCCAAGGGTTAGACTTACAAGAGATCCTTGGTGCCCAACAAAGGATGATGGCAGCAATACAGAATTAGCAGCCGGGTGTCCAATCTGGATTTCTTTATTGAGCAGTAACACGAATATGTAAACAAGCCCGACTCAGGCCGAGTTTCACCCTCTTACAATGGGGCTACATCAGGGGCTACAACATATAATAAATAACACATACTCGTAAATAATAAATATCATAAAAACATGACTAAAACATACAGATAAAATGGCAACATAAATATATGTGGTGTAACATATAAAATACAGAATGTGATCAGCTTACATAAAATATACATGTGGCACACCATCAGAATAAATAATATCTAAATACCTGTGTATTATTTATCTCGTTTATTGTTTTTAATCCTTAAATACAATTTCATTATTTAAATAATACACTTTAAAATATCACCCCTCATTCACACCACATACACACATGCTCAATCATTAAACAAATATTGCACCTGATTCTAATACAACAGTTCACCTATACTAATGTATTAAAATACATCCATATACCGTTTATCAAAATGATATTAGTCACAATAGCTGCAAAACAATTTCTTTCATAACATATTTATCAGTTATTATTAAACAGACAATTATCAGCTTATCATCCTTTTAGTTCCCTTTCATGTTCTTTATTAATTCATAAATTTCCTCTTTATTGTTGTAACATTCCCGACGACAAGCCTTCATTTCACCGAGGTGGTTTCCTCAGGGGACCATTACCAACTCTATAATTTCTTTTGAAAAACGGGAACTTCTGTATACACTGTATAGGATGATTGTTGCATGTGCTATCGTTACTAAAACCATCACCTAAATATATAAATATATGAATGTTATTATAATTAACCATGAAATCACCAAATAAAATATATTGTATTAAATTAAATAAATTTATCCAGTCACCATCCTTAAAATCCCAGCGAACCCGCTTACCTATATATCCATCTGTATAATTCCTTACCACTATTATTCTTAACTTCTTCTGTTAATCAGAACCTACCAAAAATCAAAAAACAGTATAGCCAAAAAGCAATATAATCCACCACCAAATACCACATAAATTTATGTAAGTTCATTCTTATGCATCTACTAACCTGCCAATTTCCACTGTTTGTATGCAATACCGTCAGCGTCAAACTACCGCGTTTTTAAACTCAACTTCTTACTCTGTGGCACAACCTTCATACACATCGCTGTTCCTCATGCGCTCAATAGCTGTATAAAACGCTGATTCCAATACATCATATTTTTGCATCTACAACAGATAACAACCCTTTTATCTACTTTGCACTAACCGAAGTTTTGCTGCTAATCCTTCATAAGTTAACAAGACACCTTACCTTCCAGCATACCTCTCACTTGTGCTTCACCTTTCCCAAAACGCCGCGGTTGCGCACTGCTTACTATCCACACCCTTATATTTTAAAATGCCTCCTCCCAAACGTATCGGCTATCACCACCTCTCAAAAGCTCCGCCTATCAGCATGAAATAGCCACTATCATTGGTCAGACTACTCTATAGAAATGCACTCCATTCTATTTCTAAATTGAGGCCACCGGGGGTCACCGTTCCCCACTGAAAAATATATTGTTGTTCTTTTTTAGTTAACACCGTTGTTATATTACCCCCTCTACTTAGTTCAACCTGATTCAATACACAGAATTTCAACTCCTCAACACTGTGCCCTTTCTCCTGCCAATGTTGAACCAATGGGGCGTTTTCTCTTCGAGTACGTATATTACTTAGATGTTCAATAATTCTAGTTTTTATTTTCCTCTTGGTGTGTCCTATGTAAAAAAGCCCACATGGACATACAATTACATATATAACCTGCGCTGACTCACAGTCAAACCTCCGTGGTAAATAATATGTACACCCCGTAGATGGTACACTCAAAGAAGATGTCAGATATACCTGGGGACATACCACACAGCGCCCACACTGATATTGTCCTTGCTCATCATTTACCAACCTTGGTATAGGCAAAATCGTGGACGTAAGCATATCCCTTAAAGCACGTCTCTTTTTATATGCAAAAATGGGAAACTCCTTAAACACTCCCTCATCCTTAATGATAGCCCAATACCGATAAACAATATCTTTGATATACATAACTTGATGAGAAAAAGGCAACGTGCATACCATTCTGGTCAATGGAGGTTTATTACCAGTTATTAATAAGTTTTCTCTATTTGCATAAAGAGCCCGTTTGTAAGCCTTCCTAACTATCTTCCTTTTATAACCCCTTTCTAGAAATCTATCCATCAATTCCTGTGCTTTTGATTTAAATTCATTTACTGTGGTGCATAATCTTCTCAATCTTAAAAATTGACTAATTGGGATATTCTCCTTGAGGCGTTTTGGGTGAAAACTAGAAAATTCTAAAGTAGTATTTCTGTCAGTTTTCTTCCTATAGATTGTTGTATGAAGTTTGCCTAAATTCTTATATACATACAAATCTAAAAACGATACCCTCTGTTGACTAACAGTGAACTCAAATTTTAAATTTATGTCCACTGTATTAATCCAAATCTTGAATTCCTCCAACCTATCTTTATTTCCCACAAAAATACAGAAGATATCGTCAATAAAGTGTTTCCATGTCCTAATTTCCCCCCAAAAATCCCTTGAAAAATCCCAATCATAACTCCAGTATGATCTTGAGCAGCCATCGGTAGAGGGTCATATTTCGCTGATGTCATCATCCTTTGTTGGACTGAAGAAACAGCAAGGAAGGCTGTCTAACAAAGCCGTGAGGGCAGCAATACAGAATAAGCAGCCGAGTGTCCAATCTGGATTTCTTTATTGAGCAGTAACATGAATATGTAAACAAGCCCGACTCAGGCCGAGTTTCGCCCTCTTACAATGGGGCTACATCAGAGGCTACAACATACAATAAATAACACATACTCGTAAATAATAAATATCATAAAAACATGACTAAAACATACAGATAAAATGGTAACATAAATATATGTGGTGTAACATATAAAATACAGAATGTGATCAGCTTACATAAAATATACATGTGGCACACCATCAGAACAAATTACAAAATATATTGCCTTTACCTCAGCTTATATCGTATTGTAGTTAGTGAATATCCAGGTCTTAAATAAGACTGTACAACAAATAGTCTGTAATTTAAAAAAAAATTAATTAATACCAATTATTAAAATACAGTGATAAAACTGATGTTGCAAGATGTCTTATAACTGACTGGCATGTCAAAAAAATATAAACAAGAGCACTATGGGATAATATATGCCTAAACAACGCTACCTTTTTACTATAATCACTTACAGTGTGTCTTAACTCGTTCTATATACTGTTGTACAATTTTTATTAGTTTTCTCTTAATACCAGGATATTTGATTTTATTGCTTAAGGTAGCGTTGTTTAGGCATATATTATCCCATAGTGCTCGTGTTTATATTTTTTTGACATGCCAGTCAGTTATAAGACATCTTGCAACATCAGTTTTATCACTGTATTTTAATAATTGGTATTAATTTTTTTTAAAATTACAGACTATTTGTTGTACAGTCTTATTTAAGACCTGGATATTCACTAACCACAATACGATATAAGTTGAGGTAAAGGCAATATTATTTTGCAATTTGTTCTGATGGTGTGCCACATGTATATTTTATGTAAGCTGATCACATTCTGTATTTTATATGTTACACCACATATATTTATGTTACCATTTTATCTGTATGTTTTAGTCATGTTTTTATGATATTTATTATTTACGAGTATGTGTTATTTATTGTATGTTGTAGCCTCTGATGTAGCCCCATTGTAAGAGGGCGAAACTCGGCCTGAGTCGGGCTTGTTTACATATTCGTGTTACTGCTCAATAAAGAAATCCAGATTGGACACTCGGCTGCTTATTCTGTATTGCTGCCCTCACGGCTTTGTTAGACAGCCTTCCTTGCTGTTTCTTCAGTCCAACAAAGGATGATGACCATCAGCGAAATATGACCCTCTACCGATGGCTGCTCAAGATCATACTGGAGTTATGATTGGGATTTTTCAAGGGACTTACCCATACCACCCCCATTGACTTTAATTACCGGTCATCGATACCAGAAGGGGGGAGGGAGGGCAGGGCTTTCGTTCTTCATAAACAAAACTACGTGTATATGTCATCATTGTTGTTTGATGTTACCTGTTCAATTGAATAAATATAGTTTCAAAAAAATGGCATATATGTGTGTAAGTAGCATGCATTTGTGGATATGCTATTTTATAAATGTTGAAAGCTCTCAGGTACTTTCCATTTCACATATATATTTAACCAATGGAAAAAGGGGCGGGCTAGGGCATTCCGGGGTGGGGTTCAGAAGTACGCATGGTAGTTGCTGTTTTGTAAGAAATATACATGTATAAATTACCTAGCTTATCCATACTCTTTCACATCTGATAATTCTCATGCAAGAGAAATTGGACTTGCTGTTGTCTATAGTTTTAGGGTCTCCCACCCTAAAACTGAGTGAACTGAAAGGAGTTTCAGGTGAAGTACTATAGGGTGTAGGTGAACTGGAGACAAAATGGGTGAACCAGAAGTATCAGTGAAACGGTGAGTTTAAGAAGGTACTCAAGTAAGTATTTTCAAACTGGATACACACATACTTTATAAAATGCTTTCCTCCATGTATAAATTGGGGTTATTACACAATATTTTTTAAGCATCTAGAATATATGCTCGTATGTTCATAAAATAGATAGAGAAAATGTGTGTTTTCTTGCACTGGAAATATTCGCATGTTCTGAAAGATATGCACAAACTTTCAGAATAGAACTGTGCAGTATTTTATGAAATGTGCAGCCCCCACCACCCACTTTGTAAAATACTAGCACAAATCTTTGTGCATCCACCTACGCACGCAAATGCTATACTGCCGATAGGTTTGAAAGCTAGGCTCTTTTAGTTTATCTTACCAAAACTGGTACAAATCCACTGAAGCACCATGTGGCAGATAAAAGAGTATGGATAAACAGACAGAGGGACATGCATATTGAAACTAACAAGGACTTTCATAATGGAAGAAACTCGTCTAAAAATAATAATAACACTGAGAACCATGAGCGAGAACTCACTGCAGATATGCAGTGACTGAAATATTTCTTTTTTATTTTAATTTCTTTATTATGATTTAACTGCCTTGTTGAAAGTAAACTTTCCCCCAAATCGATGAACAGCAGAAAGGTGGAATTTCATAAACATCTACAATCGGGACCTATGTACACTACAGTTTTGGAAAAAGTACCAACATGAAGCTCTCTTATGGCTAGCATTGCGTGTTCCCTATAAATCATCAATAATAATACTATTTGTTATACTAGTTATTTGTCACTATTGTTGTTATATATATATATACTTTTTATTATTCCTTCCCACCTGAATATTCAAGCAGTAATATTGTAGAAAGAGGGTTACTGTGCTCCCGATATCATGGTGTAAATTCAGAGCACATCGATGAAATGCTGATTGCTTACACCATGTACATACATTTGCTAGCATGCTATACCAGGAGAGGCAATCAATAGAATAAGCTCTGCACTAATTATGTTGAATTTTAAAAACCCTACATGTGCCAAAGCCAGGAGATACATGCAGAAGTCAGACCGGCACGCACCATGCAGATTTTAAAAAGTGCGCACAGATCTCCAGGTACACGCACAAAAAATGTGTTGCAAAAAAAGTGGCGGGAAGTGGGTGTGGTCTGGGCAGGGCATGGATATTCCTAGATTTCGCAATGAAATCTGTGCATAAGTATTTACGCACACACCAGGGTCCCCTACTGCATAACTTTACTTCTGCTGTGGATGGCGTGTAAGTCTGAAACAAAAACTATCTAAAGAGGTTAGCAGGGTTTTCAGGGTTGGGACCAACAGGGTAAAAGGTAGGCTAGTTAACTAGAGGAGTTAGGAAGTCCTATCCTTTACCTGGGCGAACTGGGAACGAACGGGAGAAACTGGTAATTGTGTTGGCGCAAGCATCTACTAAAATCCCCCACTTACGCGCTAGAGGTGGCATTTGGGATAGAGGGAGCATTTGCATGCACATGTGCATCTATATACAATTGTGCATATGTACACACATACAGCCTATTTTATACTATGTGCACATATACATTATAAATTGGCTGCACCCATTAGTGCGAGCCGGCACACACATTTTCATATACATCCTCGCAGCTGTTTAAAAGTTACCAACCCATGTATGAAGAAGCAGCTATGAACTAGTTTGGAGTCTCTGAGTCAGTTCTCTAAACCAAATAAAGCTCAGGTGAAAAATCTAGTTAACACTTTTTTTTAACGTGGTTCTGATATTTTTGGAGGGTGGAAGATCAAATTTTGACCCATTGATGATGGAATCTTTTGAAAAGGATGAAATACATCAAGAAAGAGAAAGGGTTTAGATTAAATCTAAATTAAAAACAAAGAAGGTTTAATTCCCACAAGTACCTTCTTTCTCACCTCTCCTTATCTGGGAGGGCACCTTGATTCAATCCAACCATGGTTCACCTATTTTTAGGGAATCAGGAATTATTGGATTCAAATCTCGGTATGTTTGTCTCTGCAGCGACTGTAAAATATGTTGGGATTCTGTTTAGAATAATACTCTAAAATGTTTGCTGCCTCTGTAACAAAGCAGCATTAAAATACAGCAGAATAGTATACTTTTCTTCTTCGACAATAATCACGCTTCATTCAGATTTGAAACAAGATTATGCATTTGTGTGAAAAAGTGGGACTGGTAAATGAAATAAACAGAGATTTAGTTCTGCAATTCTATTGTGTTCATTTATTTATTTCCAGATGCTTATATACTGCTTTCCTGGCTATAATCAGGTTTCTCTTTTCATGCCCTGGGCATTTAGGCTGCCTGATGCTATTCTTTTATTTCAATTCTGGTCCTTTGCACCTTGTCCAGATCATTTGCCGCCGTTGCACACTAGCACTATGTAAAATCAGATTGCAATATGAGAACATGTGGGGAAATTCTGTGTTTTGTCACACCCCATTACTGAAAACACAATGCCTCAGAAACTAAACTGATGGTAGGTTTTATGGCCATTTTCATGCTAATGGAAAGAATTCACTGCCGTAAAGGAAAACGTAGCTGGCTTGGCTGTGGGAATCTTAAATTGCTCAGCTCAGCAGTTCTATTCTGGCTTAAGTAGGATAAAGTAGCCAAAGTTTAGCTGGAGTCTATTCTTCTAGATCTTTTACAAATCATTTCAGATTAATGTCTTCAGGGTTTGGAACAGTCCATGTGAAACATTTATTTTTTACTGTTGAATTGCTGATTTGTGCTTTCAGCAATTTTGGGGGGATACCAGCTAGTATATAAAAGGTTTCAAACTATCTTCCGTCCATCTAGTTTGGTTTTCCTACTAAATGAAAACCATTCACACATTCAGGATTTAAAACATACAAAGGCACAAGTAAGGCCTTTAAAAAGTACTTGTATCATTCATTAATCTTACATCATCTTAATATTATGAAATTGCAAAACAATTTTGACAACATTCTCATCCATATCCAGTCAACGTTGTAGCTTATCTTTTTTTGTGGCTTATTGTGGCTTACTGATATGGGACGGGGAGGTTCTCATGCTATAAAAAGGATATTTGGGTTGCTTCATGAGATATTGGAGACTACACTTTTGAAACATGGTTGTTCCATAGACATTTTGGCAGTATTTATCACACATACCTTAGTGGGGTTGCAATACAATATTATTAACTCTAATGTGCAGAAGAGTTTAATACGGCATTTCAAGATGATGTTTTTTGTGTTTTTTATGTTAAAATGTTTTATGTATATGCTTTTTAAGCTTGTAAATCGCATTGACATTTCATGATATTGTGGTACAAAAGTGATTGTAAATAAATAAATAAATAAATAAATAATAAATACACTGTGGATATTTATTCCTGTTTCATAATAGTTGACACACCTCCAAATTCTGCAGAATAAGCACCTCCAATAATAACTGCTGGTTTTCCAACCTGATTAATTGACCACCAATGTTCACAAAGGAGCCATTTCAAACATTTTAGAGCTGATTCATCCAGTTTGAGACCATAAAAGAGGCAGTAGCAAACAGCTTGTTTTAGATGCCTGGCAAATAAAATAATCACTGCTCACTGCTAAAGCAGAGGATGCACAGGAGGCCAAATAGTGGTGAACTGGATGATAATGAGCGTATAATAAAGCATTTTTGGCCCACCCTGCTTTGAATCACAACATACAGTACATTCCTTGCCAATACATAAGCCTCAATATTGCTTTTCAGTCATGCAAAGTAACTCCGGTGAGGTTGGACCCCTATAGAAAAGGTGGGAAACTAGACCAAGCATGCTCAGGACATGATGTCAGTGAGAAATTTATTTATTTAATTTATTTTATTTAAGGGCTTTTAATATACCGGCATTCGTGAAGCACATCACGTCGGTTTACAGTAAACTCAAGAAAGGAGGAAATTACAAAAAACAGGGGAGGGAGCAGGAGAGAAAGGGATTAGAGGGGGTGGGATAAAAAGAGCAAGGAGGAAGAAAAGGGCAGCTGAAGTAAAAAAATGCCTACCTATAGTTTTATCTCCATCCTTCTTATCTATCCTCTATCTATCTATCTATCCTCCGAAATGTTTATTTATAATACCCCAGCTCCATGGGAATCCATATGAAAAAGCCCCAGTACTCACACACAGAGTAAAAAAGCTTATTACAGTCATTTTAACAGAGTAAATGATGGCAGTAAATTATCTAATTGTCCCATCCAGTTTGCCCAGTCACTTTGGGAAGATAAAACTCCCACACTCAACCTAATACCAGTTCCCAACCATATGTCATTTACCTGATCTTTCAACCCTTTTCCTACCACTGCTTACCATATCAATCCCTAAACATTTATAAATTATTTAATTTTACTTTGTTTTAAATATTTATCAAATGTTGTTTGTGTTTACAGGTACCTGGTGGTCCAGTGGGGGTCCCAGGAGCAATCTCCTGCTCCCGGGCCGTCGGCTGCCACTAATCAAAATGGCGCCGATGGCCCTTTGCCCTTACCATTTTTAAAGATGGCGCCGGCCATCCAGTGCTCCCTCCATGTGACGGGGGCTGGCCAATGGCACGGCCATCGGCGCCGTTTTTATTAGTGGCAGCCGACGGCCCAAGAGCAGGAGATCGCTTCCGGGACCCCCACTGGACCACCAGGTACCTGTAAAATGTTTTTTGGGGGGTCGGGAGGGTGGAGGAAGCAAAGGGATTAGTTTTAAAGGGTCGGAGTGGGTTTTTTGTTTATCGGCTCGGGCGCAGCCGATAAACAAAACCGTGATCGGGCCAGACAAAAAAAAAAAACACGATGTGAATCGGAACCGGAATCTGAACCGATTCCGATTCATATCTCTATCCAGAGTTACCTTTCCCAATATATGAAATAAATTCCTAAAACTTCTTTCTTTTCTATTTGTTTTCTTCACTCCTTTGTCCCTCTCCTATGCCATTCTTCATACCCCATTCATACTACACTTAATCATCATGTATTCTGACCCTGTCCCTTTACCTCAGCAGCTTTCCACCCCCCCCCCCCCCCCCCAACCCACAGGTCCCTTTACCCTCCCACCTCTTTTCCATTATCAATGTAAAGCAGGCAAACAGAAACACCAAAAACCATCCATTTAGCCCTAAAGGTCCCCATGTGCATACTTGGGAACTGGTTGAGATCTTCCATGCATTGAAGACCAATCAAAACAAATGCCCAGATTATCCCACCCCCTGTAAGGAATCTTTCAAATCTCTACTCCATTTGGTAGAATATCCTGAATTCACAAGTCCATTCTTAATATCTATTTATTTATTTATTTAGAGCTTTTCTATACCGGCATTCATGATACAATCACATCATGCTGGTTTACAGTTAACAGGGGGTGTAAAAAGCCTTGAACATTAAACAAGTGAAGAGGAGCAAAAATGTTACAATAAAACAAGGATGCTAGAACTCGGGGAAGAAGACGACAAAGCTAGAGTAACTTAACAGTAGGATGAGCAATTATTTCATTGTGCTGAAAGTCACTCAATAGTTATTGCGGTGCTTCAGTTAGGTTCGGGAAAGGCTTGTTTAAGCAGCCAAGTCTTAAGCCTTAAGCATGGTTCCTGTCTGAGATCAGGGGAAATGGCATTCTATATAGAAGGTCCCGCTGTAGAGAAGGCCCGGTCTCTGAATGCTAGGTGATGTGTAGATTTGGTTTGGGGGACATGCAGTGATCCTTTGTAGGCTTCTCTTTATCTAGTGGTAATTGATTGAAAAAGGTCTCCCGTGCAACAAAATAGTCCTCTTCTGCCCCATATTTACCAGAGTTTGAGTCCAACCATTCCATTTGCATTGCTGAAACCATCTTGTGCTGCCAGTAGTCAAACGTAGGCACCAACTCTCCTACCCAAACATCCAAGATGCATTTGCATGCTAACTGTAGAGCCAGTTGAACAAATGTGTCTCCTTTCTTGCTTCCAATATGAGAGACACCTTCTTCAAGCAAGAGCATCCTGCAATCTTTTGTATCGTTATACCAGTACATTGTCAGACAGCTGCCAGCCCTGTGCCCCAGAAAGCATCTATTTTTTTGTAGTGCAGAAACCAGTGAAATAAAGATCCTATATCCTCTTTACATTTTGTGCACACAGAAGTTGGAGCCAATCTCATTCGGCATCTCTTAATATTAGAGATGTGAATCGGAACCGGAATCGGTTCGGATTCTGGTTCCGGTTCCGATTCACATCTCTAATATTAAGAGATGCCGAATGAGATTGGCTCCAACTTCTGTGTGCACAAAATGTAAAGAGGATATAGGATCTTTATTTCACTGGTTTCTGCACTACAAAAAAATAGATGCTTTCTGGGGCACAGGGCTGGCAGCTGTCTGACAATGTACTGGTATAACGATACAAAAGATTGCAGGATGCTCTTGCTTGAAGAAGGTGTCTCTCATATTGGAAGCAAGAAAGGAGACACATTTGTTCAACTGGCTCTACAGTTAGCATGCAAATGCATCTTGGATGTTTGGGTAGGAGAGTTGGTGCCTACGTTTGACTACTGGCAGCACAAGATGGTTTCAGCAATGCAAATGGAATGGTTGGACTCAAACTCTGGTAAATATGGGGCAGAAGAGGACTATTTTGTTGCACGGGAGACCTTTTTCAATCAATTACCACTAGATAAAGAGAAGCCTACAAAGGATCACTGCATGTCCCCCAAACCAAATCTACACATCACCTAGCATTCAGAGACCGGGCCTTCTCTACAGCGGTACCTTCTATATAGAATGCCATTTCCCCTGATCTCAGACAGGAACCATGCTTAAGGCTTAAGACTTGGCTGCTTAAACAAGCCTTTCCCGAACCTAACTGAAGCACCGCAATAACTATTGAGTGACTTTCAGCACAATGAAATAATTGCTCATCCTACTGTTAAGTTACTCTAGCTTTGTCGTCTTCTTCCCCGAGTTCTAGCATCCTTGTTTTATTGTAACATTTTTGCTCCTCTTCACTTGTTTAATGTTCAAGGCTTTTTACACCCCCTGTTAACTGTAAACCAGCATGATGTGATTGTATCATGAATGCCGGTATAGAAAAGCTCTAAATAAACAATGTACTGGTATAATGATACAAAAGATTGCAGGATGCTCTTGCTTGAAGAAGGTGTCTTCTTCAAGCAAGAGTATTGGATTCTGGTTCCGATTCACATGTGGGGTTTTTTCATCAGGCCCGATCACGGTTTTGTTTATTGGCAGCGCCCGAGCTGATAAACATGGAAGGAGCACTGGATGGCCGGCGCCATCTTTAAAAATGGCGCGGGCCATCCAGTGCTCCTACCATGTGACAGGGGCCGGCCAATGGCAAGGATACCCTGTCACATGGTAAGGGCAAAGGGCCATCGGCGCCATTTTGATTAGTGGCAGCCGACGGCCCTGGAGCGGGAGATCATTCCCGGGACCCCCACTGGACCACCAGGTACCTGTAAAATGTTTTTGGGGGGGGGGTCGGGAGGGTGGGGAAGCAAAGGGATTAGTTTTAAAGGGTTGGGGAGGGTTTAGGGGTTATTTTTGTGTACCATTTTTCCCACCCTCCCCCAAAATGATAAGAGAACCCCCACGATCAATATCGTGGGGTTTTCCTATCGTTTCGGGGGAGCCCCCGATTTCTGACGATTTTGAAAATATCGATGATATTTTCAATCGTCCGAAGCCCGATTCACATCCCTACTTAACATAATCAATAAAAGCGTGGTGAAGCAATTTGAATTTCATTCCTTCAGGCTAGAATCAGAGCTAGTAGAATATAGCAGCTTGAAATACTTGGACATGGATTCCTTGGAAATATCATCCTCCAAACTGTGCTCCAGTAGATAGCAAGAGTTGCAAGCTGATGAACCTGCAGGTGCTTTCTACCTAATTTATGCCAGCTTGAGATGGAGTTGTGCATGATAGAAATGTCCTGAAGTTCATTGGCAAAAGAGACTTCCATTCGAAAGGAGTTGGCCTCCCATGTGAAAGAGCCCAGATAATGTTTGGAGATAGGTAAAAAAAAACTGCCTAGGGGAAATTTTAAAAGTTTGACAGAGTACAGCTAAAGAGAGAACTTCTGATTTGTCCTCCACATACATCTGCATAATATATTTGATTCCCAGCTTAGCTCAATCCTAAAAAGTTGAGGCGTATTCTACCCCCGGAGAAAATCCATATTTATCCAACAATGGCAGTAATAATCCCCATCTTTTCCTTAGCCACCACCATGCTTGCATACAAGGATACAGCAGACCTACCCCCCCCCCCCCCCCCCCCCCCGATGTTAATCTTTGCAGATCCTGATATGAGGCTTGAATTAAATACAGTGGAGACCAAGGAGTCAAAATATTTTCATGCAGACCAGCCTCGCAAAAGGCATATTTTACGGTAATCCACTCATCCACAAACCTCAGTTGACATGCTACATTATAAAATCTTAAGTCAAGGAAATCAATGCCTCCGCCTCTTTAATTCACAGAAGTTTGGCTAGGCTTATCTGTGTGCCATTGCCATTCCATATAAAAGTAAAAAATGCTGAATTTAACAAATTAAGATCCCAAGCCATAAGCCAGCATGGGAGCATTTGTAATTTGTACACAATTTTTTAAATTACCACCATTTTAAGGAGTGCACACCTGCCAAATAGTGACAGAGGAAGAAATTGCCAGGCCCTCAGCTGTGATTGCACTATCGTAACCATTTCCCTAATACTGGATTCATACAGTGAGTTTAATTCCCTAGGGATCCAAACTCCCAGGTATTTAAACCTTGTTCTGCACCCATGTAAGGGGAAAAGGACCCATCTAGGCTTCAGCAAGTTTCGGGTCAAGCACCAGAGCCTCACACGTAGAAAAATTAATTTTCAAGCCCGCTATTTGTTGAAATGTGAGAATGAGCTTATAATTTTAGTTATACTTTGTTTAGGCTGGCTGACGAACAATAAAATATCATCAACAGCAATTTTTATTAAATGTTTGCCAATTAAGAGACCTTTAAATCCTTTATCCAGGCTGAACCATATCACCAGAGGCTCTATCACTAAAATAATTAAAAAAGGGGCTAGCAGACTCCACATAACGGCGCAGGAAGAGGGACCAGCCCGGGGGTTGAGTATAACAAATTGTAAGAACTAGGCCACGAAACCAGTTGTTTACCAACCTTTTCCTGTTTTACATGAACTGAAAAGTGGCTAATAATAAATCAGTATAATTGCAGCTTAAACAGAGCAGTTGCTTTGCCATGAGTTCTGAAATTGTATAGTTATAGCTGTTATGCATGCTTTCTGCATATTGCCCCATTCAGACTCCACTGCAAGTCTTTTGAAGCTCCATGTTGTCTTAAACTCCTTCTGTCTTGTTGCTGTCACCCCTCATTTTCTCTTTCTAGGGTGGATAGGAATGAAGCAGCCTCTTCTTCGGTAGAAAAAAACTACGTCTTATTATCAAAATGCACTTGTAGCTTGGCTAGAAACATGCGAAACGAATCCCTCTGCGATTTAACTCAAAGCAGGCTGTCGTCATTTCTCTTTGCTATGCAGCAGCTTGAGATGAAAAATCTTTGAAAAGCAGGATTTTATTTCCTTGGTATTCCACTGCTGCTTGTTGGCAGTATGCTCAAAGTAACTTAACCTTGTGAGACCAGTTCAGCATTAGTAACATAACTGGTCTAGGTTTGTCATCCCTTACATTTGATGGCCCAATGCAATGTATCCACTCACAGCGAAGACAATCTTCCGGTATTGCCAGACCTAAACAGTCAGGGAGCCATTTTTCAAGGAAATCATATAGGTCGTCCTCTCTCAGCCTTTCTGGTAAGCCAATAATTTTAACATTATTACGCCTATTGTGATTCTCTTGGTCTTCGAGGCACTCTGTTAGTGTCACATTTTTTTCATTTAGCATTGTAATATGGCACTCCATCTTGGCCAGCCTGTCATCTTGGGCCAAAATGCACTGTTCTGAGTGGTCTTTGACTGCCCTTTCAAGGCTGCTTTTAATATCAAAAACAACAGACTGTATTTTAATCAATTGCTCATCCAATGCCACAGAAACGCTGTTTGATACTTGGACAAGTGCCTCATCTGATATTCCCACCAGCATTTTCTCTCCTTCACTCTTTGCCTCCATTTTAGCTTCTCTACTTTTCTTTTCACTCCCATCTCAAACAACTCTGTTGCTCATAGCCTGGCCACAACAACCTGCAAGCAGGGTGTCTCAGAATCCACCTCTTCAGGAATGAAGTGCTGCCAATTATTGTTATTTCCTGAGGTCTAAATAAGCTAATTATCAAAGATCTTTGGAGGGGATGTCCCGGAGTTCTTACACCCGACCTCCATTCAGCCCAGCGCCATAACCAGAAGTCATCTTCCTTTATTATTCCTACAAGGCCAAATCTAAATTCAGCAAGCTGCAGTACAAGCAGAACTACTAAAATTTAAGGCCAGCAAGTGTCCAAAGAGAAAAAGTGATGTATTTTTGACATCTACACAATCTTTAGTTTGCTTTTTTCTCTCTCAGATATCCTCTCCATGCAGACACAACTTTCACAGGACAGAGGCCACATAACATTTCCTTATCCACACTATGCAATCCTTAACCCATACATTGCTGTCATGGACTCACAATCTCACAAACACCTTCTACACAGATCAGCAAGGCAAAAGGCACTGGCCACTGGAATCTCATCTGTTATAAGCAAGAGTTCTATCACTGCATCATCTAACATGCTGTTGCATCTGTCGGTCCTAGATGACTTTGCCCTATTTGCCTCACCTTGTTCACGGCTCCTCCCGCTTACCTTGGGAAAATGGTTACCGCCGCATCTGCAAGTCGCCCTCTCCGGCGTCCCCGGAACGGCTATGGTGCTGCCTCCCACCTTGCTCCTCCCAAGGGCCTATTAGGGTGCGTGCGCGCAACCCTCATCTTTATTCCAACATTGGCGCGAACCTCGGGGGCATTCTCCTCAAGTGACGTCACGCCATCCGGGTATTTAGCCTGCCCTTACTTGCTAGCTAATCGAGTTAGCATGGACTGGATTCAGACTGGATCAAGGATTGGTCTCGGCCGGTCTAAGCTACTCTGCCGCTTCCGTGCTGCCGCTGGAAGCTCTCTCTCTGCCCTTTGGGGTATTTACTAACCTGGGTACCCACTCCTTGGGAGCCCTCTGCTTTATTTCAGGTGCCTTACAGGGATCAGGTACTCGCTTCTCGAGGGCCTGCTCTCCCTGCCTCGGTGCCAGTACCATCTACTTCAGCCTGGTGGAATCACATACCTACAGCTACCATCCAGTGAGTAACCTAACTCTCAGCCTGTCTCATCCACAGCATTGGCTTACTGGGAAACCTACACCGGAATTCCCCTATACCAATGGGGTGAGAAGGGACCCTTCTGCTGAGGGTCCCGAGACTGCTACATCCAGACTACCTCACTACTGCCACCTCTGGTGGTATCCATCAAGCTGTACAATAAAAGATCTAATTCTATGTTTGTGCATCCTGAGTCTAGCCCAGTACTGTGGCTCCCCACGGGGTCCCTCCCCGTGGGCATGGTCATCTGCCACAGTACCCAAGAATCCACCCAAACACCGCTTAACCATAACACATGCACCCTCAATAGTCATGCTATAGCAGGAGGAGATCTGCCTTTATACATCCAACTCATGCAAGCACACTGACACATTCTATAAACATTGATTGGCAGGGGGATCATTAGTTACAGTGATCTTATGATCAGGATAATCAAAGAAAATGTAAAACATTCCAGAAACCACAGACGTTTGAAGTCAAAATGATCCAACACTTTGGAACTGACAAAAAAGGATTCAACTGAGACCTAGGTTTCCTGTCACATTATGTGCCATAAAATTATGCTGCTTGTCACCTTCTGATCACCCATCATATCCCCCTCACCCCTTCCCTTTATCACTAGAATGACTTTTATCATTCACTTAAGGCAGTCACACTATTTTATATTATCTGGTAATGTCATCTTTTGCTCATTGGAATTCTGACCTGAAGAAGAGATCATTAGCTCTTGAAAGCAAGTCAAGAAATGTTTTGTTAGTCCAATAAAAGGGTATCAGCTTATATATATTTTTTTGTTTTTTATTTATTAACCTTTTATTTTTGAGGAATTATTCAGAAATGAATGGAAAATACAACTGTGAATATTAAAATGCCTCTGTATAAATCTTTGGTGTAACCATACCTTGATTAATGTGTGCATCTCAAAAAAGATATAGCAGAAATAGAAAAGGTACAGAGAAGGGTAGTAAAAATGAATGATATAAGGGATGAAAAGACTCCTTTATGAAAAAAGGAGTTAGCTGAATATGTTTTTTGGTTAACTATAGCTGGCCCGAGGAGCAAGTCTAAAGTTATCTGGGCACATATTCCCTGTAACTTTAGGCTTAATCAGGTATAGTCAAAAAAAGATATGTCTATTAAGTGGCAATAGTGTTTAAAAAATAATTTGGTGTGTGGGGCTTGAGGACCCAATCACCCAATGTCTACAACATAAACCCTTCCAATTCAAGCCTCCTCCACGTACACTTTAAAAATATAACCGGCATGAGTTTGGAAAAGTACCAGGTAGGTGGGAGGGTTAGGGTTGGCATGGGTTATGCGTGGGAGAGGAAGGGTATTACTTTCTGAATTTGGATAACTGGGAAAGGGGAGGGGGTGTAGAGAGGCCAGTGAGTGGGCCCATGCCACTTTTATTTTCAGTGTACTTGGAGGGGTTTGGGGGGGGACTTGAGCTAGCAGGGCTGGGAATCAGGCCACCAGGCCCATATAGTACATTTTCTTTTCAAAATAGCCGGTTAATTTTAAAGTTATCCAGCTACCTTTAGCTAGATAACTTTAAATCCAACTGGTGATATTCAAAGATAGCCGGTAAGGTTTAATGAAAGTAGCCAGATTACTTTCTTCGGGGACAGACAGATAACTGTAGCCAGATAAGTTAACTGCTTTAGGAGGTTTTGAATTTTGATCTCAAAATAATTAACAAATACCCAGCACACTGCTGAAGCTGACTCTCTATTCTTACCAGAAAAGAGACCAACAGTGTCCTTGTAAACAATTATTAAATTAATGACTAACATCCCAATTACTGTCCCTCCCAACTATTTAGGCCATTGCTCAAAACTTACATTACCCGTGGCTCAAAACTTACATTAACCTCCTACTAGCTCCCAAAAACTACCACATAAATTGCTGCAAGAAGCAAAAATAAATCCTACTTTTGCTCAGACTCTCTCCCAACCCTAGGACAAGTGGATCTTAGATGAACCTACAAACCTATATAAATCAAGCCCAATTATTCCCAAACATCCAGGAATGAAATGATCCCTTTATGCTGCTACACATATTAACCATATAAGCAAACATATTATTTTCCAGGAAATTCTGAATTAAATAATAATATATTTCAATGTGCTCTAAGGCCTTTTCAATAGTGGCACTTTGGAATTCAGTGCTCAATGATATTAATCTGGAATAAAAACATCTCTCACAAAATTTGTTTTTTGTGGAACTGATATTCAATGGACAGTGACAATGTTATGTCTATTTTGTTTTTTGTGTTTTAATTTTTTTTTAATGTGTATTATTTACACATTTATTTTATGTTATCGTATTTTATGTGTTTTAATTTTATATTAATTATTTTCTTATGCTCATTTGGTTTGTGTATGTTTTTCTGTACTCTGCCACAGATGATTCTTTTGAACTGGGAAAGCAGTTAAGAAATTTTAGAGATAAAACTTTTAAGAACATAAGAAATTGCCATAGTGGGTCAGACCATGGGCCAATAAGCCAAGCATAGTGTTTCCAACCTTGGCCAATCCAGGATATAAGTAACTGGAAAGTTCCCAAACATTAAAAAATTCCATGCTACTATTGCCAGTTATAAGTTCTGGCTATTTCCTATGTCAACTTGATTAATAGCAATGTATGGACTTTTCCTCCAGGAACATGTCCAAACCTTTTTTAAACCCAGCTACGCTAACTGCCTTTACCAAATCCTCTAGCAATGAATTTCAGAGTTTAATTGTGCATTGAGTAAAAAGGAATTTTTGATGATTTGTTTTAAATGTGCTACTTGCTAACTTCATGGAGTACCTCATAGTACCTGTATTATCTGAAAGAGTAAATAACTAATTC
Organism: Rhinatrema bivittatum; assembly: GCF_901001135.1. Taxonomy (NCBI): domain Eukaryota; kingdom Metazoa; phylum Chordata; class Amphibia; order Gymnophiona; family Rhinatrematidae; genus Rhinatrema; species Rhinatrema bivittatum. Next base: position 600,726,377 of record NC_042615.1, read on the forward strand.
ACATTTACCCATTCTAGTCTTTTCATGAAGTTATAGTCCTCTATCATATCCCCCCTCAGAAATTTATTTTCTAAGCTGAACAGCATTAATCTCTTTAGCCTTTCCTCACAAGGGAGTTGTTCCATCTCCTTTATCATTTTGGCAACCCTTCTCTGTACCTTTTCTAGTACAACTATATCTTTTTTTTTTTTCTTTATAAATTTTCACAGTATTATTACAAGTATTTACTTATTTGTAATTACAGAACCAGTATAGCAAATAATACTTATCACATTAATCAAATAAAAAAAAAAACAAGACAACATTCATTATACTGTTATGCTCAGGCTTGTGGACCCTTGGCCGATGAGAGGATGGTATACCTTTCGGAGAGTCCGTAGGCTCTCTTGTCGGGTGGCAAGGCAGAACTGGAGGCAGGACCAGCTGACCCTTGGCACTGGAGACTGAGGCGAACACGGAGACGATGAAGAGAGGAGATAAGGCGCTGTGTCTTCACCACTGGTGGTCTGCGGTCCTCTCGGGAGGAGCCCGTAGGGACCCGACCGCTGGGACTTAGGTGGACCCAGGGAGGTCAGGGTAACGGTGCAAAGGCCAACTGGAGCTTCGCCCTGGAAGCCCGCGGTCCACCCAGGAGGAGCCCGTAGGGACCCGGGTCGCTGGGACTTAGGTGGACCCTTGGAGACGGAGTCTTGAAGGAGTCTTAGGTCGAGTGCCAGAGGGTCGTCGCTCACCAGTCCGAAGTCGTGTACCAGAGAATCACCGCTTGCCAATCCGAAGTCAGGAACCAGAGAATTACCGTAAGCCAATCCGAAGTCAGGAACCAGGAACACCAAGACGGAACAGGATCCAAAGCTCAAGGAGTCACCGAAGCAAGCAGACTGGACAGTGCTGGAGGAAGTTGCCAAGTCACTGGATGAGCAGAGGAAGCTGCCTTTTATACTTCCTCTGCCCTGGCTGATAGAGAACAGGTGAGGCCATTTAAAGGGATGGGTCCCTTTAATTCTGTGGAGGGGGCGTGGCCTCGTGCTCAAGCATGGCGGCGGCCATTTTGGATTTCCCCCACGGAGGGGAGACACCGCTGGGGGGGGAGCAGGACGGCTTCCCCTGCAACGGGCAGCGCCGGAGGCCGCGCGGGCACGATGGCCCGAGTCGGAGCCCTCCCCGGGGCTCCCGTGGCGAGGGAACACCGCGAATCAGGTAGGGGGCCGCGATTGTGGGGTGCCACGGCTGCGGAGCACAACAGTACTGCCCTCTTTAGGGCATCTCCCCAGAGGCCTGGGTTTAGCTGTATGGTCCTTGTGGAACTGCTCCAGCAAATTCTGGTCCAAAATGTTAGCCAGAATTCTCCTCGGGGCCGAAGCCTTCCCACGCTATCAGGTATTCCCATTTCTTCCTGTGTTTCCTCACATCTAGGACCTCTCGGACTTGATAAGTGAGGTCATCTTCAGAGGCAACAGGTTGCGGAGTCGGAGGCGTGCTGGAAGGCCATGATAATACCAGAGGCTTCAGTAGGGAGACGTGGAACGTGTTGTGAATCTTGAGAGACGGGGGGAGACGAAGTTGATACGAGACTGCTCCCACCCTGCCTGATGATGGGAAACGGTCCAATGAATCGCGGGGCCAGTCGCGATGATGGCAGCTTCAAGCGGATGAACTGCATGCTCAACCAAACTTCTGGCCCGGCTTGAGAGGCAGGTACGGTCTTCTGTGCCGGTCAGCATAACTCTTAGCTGCCTGGCCTGCCCTGACCAGGGCGTGTTGCGTGGATATCCACAGCCGATGCAGCTCATCGGCAGAGAGTTGAGCTGTCGGAGATGCAACTGTGATAGGGACAGGCAGTGGCGGGCGTGGCTGTTTCCCATACACTATCTGAAAGGGGGAGGCCCCTGTAGTGGCAGAGATATGAGAATTCCGCGCAAATTTGGCCCAGGGTAACAGGCTAGCCCAGTCATCTTGTTTTTCGTTAACATATAGACGAAGGAATTGCTTCAAGGTCTGGTTGGTTCTCTCTGCGAGACCGTTGGTTTGTGGATGGTAGCCGGATGTATAATCTAGAGTGACATCGAACTTCTGGCAGAGAGCCCTCCAGAATTTGGCCTTACATTGAGGCCCTCGATCAGACAGGATGCCTTTAGGTAGGCCATGAAGCCTGAAGATGTACTGGACGAACAGCTGGGCCAGCTGGGGTGCCGAAGGCAATCCTGGCAAAGGTACGAAGTGCGCCATCTTGCTAAAATGATCGACTACCACCCAAATTACCATGTTGCCATTGGATAGTGGCAGGTCCAACACGAAGTCCGTCGCCACGTAGCTCCACGGTTCATAAGGCGCGGGTAATGGTTGAAGTAAGCCTGGGGTGGACCCGAAGATTCTCTTGTGGTGGGCACAGGTCTGGCAGGACTCCACATAGGCCCAGACATCCTTATTTACCTTTGGCCACCAGTAATATCGGCGCAGAGTCTGCAATGTGCGGGATTGCCCTGGGTGGCCGGAACAGCGGGAATCGTGAGCCCATGCCAGCACTTGTTTCCGTAAGCGTGGCGGAACCAGAGTTTTCCCAGGCGGAATGATGGTGGTAGCCGACAGGAGGATGCGGGATGGCTCAATAATGTACTGAGGTTCCTCAGAACCTTCTGTTGAATCAAATACTCGAGATAGGGCATCAGCCTTGATGTTCTTCCCAGCCGGTCTGTACCAGAGAACGAAATTAAAACGGGTGAAGAACAGGGCCCTCTGGGCTTGTCGTGGATTGAGCCGTTGCACCCAGTGCAAGTATTCTAAGTTCTTATGGTCCGTGAAGACCGTAAACTGGTGTTGTGTCCCTTCCAGCCATGGGCGCCATTCTTCCAAGGCCACCTTGATGGCCAAGAGCTCCTTGTCGCCGATGGCATAATTCTGCTCAGCAGGCGAGAACTGGCAGGAGAGGAAGGCACACGGAGGCCTGGCTCAGGATGGCCCCTACTCCCTCTGAGGATGTGTCCACCTCTATAAAGAAGGGTTGTTGCGGATTCGGGTGCCGAAGGCATGGTTGCTGCGTGAATGCCTCCTTGAGACGACGAAAGGTGGCCTCTGCTGCCGGAGGCCATTTTTTGGGATCCGCGCCTTTCTGGGTCAGAGCTGTCATCAGGGCAACAATTGATGCGTAGTGAGGGATGAAAGAGCAGTAATAGTTGGCAAAGCCTAGAAATCTTTGGAGTGCCTTGAGCCCGGACGGCTGTGGCCATTCCCGAATGGCAGTTAGCTTTTGTGGATCCATGCGGAATCCCTGACTGGAAACTATATATCCCAGGAAGGAAAGAGACTCCTGCTCAAACTGGTACTTTTTGCGCTTTGCATACAGCTTATGTTCTCTGAGACATTGTAACACTTGAACGACGTGCCGCCGGTGAGCGGCCAAGGTATCGGAAAAAATCAGGATATCGTCCAAATAGACTACCACGCATTGGTACAGGAGGTCGCGGAGTATCTCGTTCATAGTATTATGAAATACTGCGGGGGCATTACAGAGCCCGAACAGCATCACCAAGTACTCATAGTGGCCGTCACGGGTATTGAAGGCCGTCTTCCATTCGTCGCCTTCCTTATTACGAATGAGGTTGTAGGCCCCTTGGAGATCCAGTTTGGAGAAGATCCTCGCACCTTGTAGCCGGTCGAATAGCTCAGAGATGAGAGGCAGGGGATAATGGTCCTTGATCGTTATAGCATTCAGGCCCCTGTAGTCAATGCAGGGGCGGAGCGTCCCATCCTTTCCAACGAAGAAGAATCCAGCCCCTGCGGGGGACTTTGACTTCCGAATGAAGCCCTTCTCCAGGTTCTCTCTAATATATTCATTCATAGCCTGCGTCTCTGCAGGAGAGAGGGCGTAGGTGCGTCCTCGAGGAGGCTCAGTGCCAGGGAGGAGATTGATGGCACAATCGAACAGTCGATGAGGTGGAAGTACTTCCGCCTTCTGCTTAGAAAACACATCTGCGTACGAGGCATATGGAGCTGGCAGGCCTGGGAGGCTGATGGCGGCGATCGGGCAGGGCCCTGGAGCCACAGCTTGGAGGCAATTGCCATGGCAATTCGGCCCCCAATGAGCCAGCTGCAAGGTCTTCCAATCGAACTGGGGCTCGTGCTCCTGGAGCCACGGAGTCCTAGGACAATGGGATGGATAAAGTACTCCAGGACATAAAATGACATCTGTTCCTGATGCAGGACCCCGGCCCTCAGCTGGACAGGAATAGTGGTGTGCGTCACCCGTTCCGGAAGAGGCTTCCCTTGGATGGAGGAGATGACCAAGGGACGAGACAGCGAGTACCAATTCCTATGTGCAATCTGCAATGGTAACTCACGATCTCCGTACCTGCAATAACGTCTTAGACTGAAGGGAGCCTTAGAGATTAGAAACAAGGGCCCTTGTGGAGCGAGTACCGGTTCCTGTCTGTAATAGGACTCACTGTGTTCACGTCTGCAATCGCCTCCAGGCAATAGGAGTCTTCTGAGTCTTCGGGAACGTAGGCCCTCGAGGATCGAGTACCGGATCCCGTCCAACAATCTGAAATCAAGAATAGAGAGAGTGGAGCCCCCGAGGAGCGGGTACTCCTAGTAAGTTTGAAAAGGCCGAGCAGTGGAGAAAGATTTCCCCTTGCTGACTCAAATCGTTGTTGCAAGTAGCGAGGACTGCCGAAGCAAGTCCCAATGGAGTTCCCTGCTAACTCGCTTGTAGTTAGCAAACAAAGACCTTTTAAATTGAAAATGGATGACGTCACTACGGGGGGGACGCCCCCGAAGTTCGCGCCCTTACGTCATCAAGAACATGGTGGATCCATAGCGTCAAGCCAGCCCGGGGATACCGGGACCAAGAGGCGGAGAGAAGCCGCAGCTGCATCTGTCCATCTGAGCCGAAGGGAGTCGCCACAAAGGTAGAGAGGGTGGAGCGAGGGTGAAAATAGGCACGAACACAACACTATTCCATGTTACTGTTGCTAGTAATAGCAGTTGCTATTTTCTAAGACAACTTAATTAATAGCAGGTAATGGACTTCTCCTCTAAGAACTTATCCAATCTTTTTTTTTTAAACACAGCTGCACTAACTGCACTAACCACATCCTCTGGCAACAAATTCCAGATAGCAACTGTCTGTAGGTGTTTGCGACATTCCCTTAGTGACCCCAACTGTTGTTTGGAATGAGCCAGATGCCATAAGATGCAGAGAACACAATAGTTTGCTGAAGCCTGGTATAATGTGGGCCTTTCTGTGACATGATCTAGGTCTCCTTTGAGTTCTTGATATAAATTCATGATAGCCTGAGAGCTTAGTCAATGCCTCATAACCACGTATTCCTCTGGCATCTCCAGAAATGTTGTAAGGGGATGAAAGATGCACTCCTTGTACTGCCTGCATGGTCTCCTTCATGGAAAGGTTTGATGTGGGCCATTCCACTCCACCGGTGAGGCTTGCAACTCAGGAGGTGTTAGAACTTCCCTTGTCTGTTGTTGTTGTTGAGCAGCTTGAAGCAGCCAGTATCCCACTACTAGTACACATCCACCTAACATTGTAACTTTAGGAAGACAGGGCAGGTAAGAAAAGGTGTTGTTATTGGCTCACCAGGGCTTTGTAGGTGTGTCAGAGAGAATGCTTCATTTTATCACATGTGATAATTACCACTATCCCATGATAATGGCAGCTATGGCACAATAAACAATTTTTGACCCCCCTACCACAAATCAAAGAGCTGGCATTAGTATGCGATATTATACAACAAAATGTGATAGGAGTCCTTCATTTGCACAATTTTCTTGATTTTGCAGACTCATTACCATAATTAAATACTAACACATGTTGTGATAAAAAACACGCATTAAACCCCGTTTATCATGCGATGCTACCCTAACACGGCTTGATGAATGACCTAGTTAGTTAGATCCTTTCACAATATCTAAAGGAGGAGAATTTGTAATACATACAACCACCGGGATAAAACCAACATCTTGAATAAGTTGATACTGCCCATCAAAAAGAGAGGGAGGATTTGACACCAGCCAAATTTACTTGTAGTATATTCTAATAAGAGAGAAATATTGACTTCATAAAAGGCTTTCAAGTTATTAGTTAATGTTTTTCATAGGTAAAGGCCACATTTGCCCACTTCAAATGAAATCCATCTGTTCACCCCTCACAAAGTTGGTCAGGGAATGCCAAGGCTTCAGACTTATCCATATTCAACTTATAGCCAGAAACCCCCCCCCCCCCCAAACCAAGTGAGGGCGTCCAATAGATGTTTTAGAGAGGTTGCAGGTTTGTCAAATAAACCAGGAGGTCATCTGCAAACAATGCTGTTTTAAAACATTAAAGAGCAAACGCAACCCCTTTTATTAAAGGATCACCTTGGATGGAACCACAACAAAGGATCCAAAGATATAATAAAAAATAAAGAGTTCAGCTGACAGACTTGCCAAATACCTCTGGATAACCTGAATAAACTGGACTGCTGCCCATTGGCCACCACCACTGTGCAGGGTTAGCATTACCAGCTTCAAGACATTAAGGAAGCCACCTTCTCGTCCCATGCATTACAAGATATAAAAGAGATGTTATCATTTACCTAGTCAAATGCCTTTTCAACATCAAAACTTACCACATGAGAAGGTGTCCCAGTGCATTTACACATGTCCATCCCTGCCAATATGTTCCAGACATTAGTTGTGGAAAATTGGCATCACACCAACCCCTTCTGGCTAGATGAAATGTATTCGGAAAGAATGAGTCTTAGCCTATCTGCCCCATAATTTCACCAGGAGTTTCACTTCAAAGTCTATCACTTATATCAGCAGTATAATCCTGCTGACATGGGATTCTTCCCTGACTTAAGAATAGCAGTTATCAAGGCTGTGTTTGCATGAAGAGGAAACTGTTCCACCTTGATCAAAGCAGTAAAATAAGATGACAGGTTGTTCACTACTTTATCCACTAGCACCTTGTAAAAGTCTGCCCTAAAGCCAATCCCTAGCCTTTTTAATACCAGCCACAATTTCCTCCCAAATCAATGGGGCATTCAGCTTTAGCAATTGCTCTGGTGATAAGCTAGGGAGAGTGCCACCTCTAAGAAAAGAGCACTGAGAGGAGAGGATCACCTTGCTGGTGGCTGAAAGGAATCAGTAAGTTATGCTTGGAAAAAATTTTTTAAAGTATTGGGGAGAAGTAAACCATTGCGGTATATTAATTAGTGTGCTGGTGTTTGTTTTTTATATAGTCAGTAAGACAGCTTATAATCAGAAGTTAGTGTTTGGTTTTTTAATAGTGTTTATAAACAGATTAGTGTCTGTATTTTAAATAGTCAGTAAAGCAGCTAATAAACAAGTTAGTGTGTTTGATTTTCCAACCCTCACAATCCTCTCCCACCCACTCCTAGCTCATCCTTTAATTTATAGGCAGGTGCCACTTTCACACTTAAAAAAAAAAAATTCAGCTTTTTAACTTAACTTCACGAATTCCCCACACCTTATTGAGAGTTTGATCATTCCCTTGTAGGCCACTACTAGATATATAGTGAATACACTAAAACATTTTAAGGACCCTAATTAGACACATTCCTACTCCCATAGCAACCTAAACCTTAACTAGGAACTAAACAAATTTGAGATGAAGGCAGAAATCCAGCAGCAAGAGGGAGAGCTCCCAGTCTTTTGCATCGAGTGTCACATGTATGGTTTTTACCCACCGGTGAGAAATTGTACATGTACATCCAATGCAAAGAGCACCTGTCTCTCAGAGAATGAGTCCCATTTCTGGAGGCTAGAGTGGCAGACCTGGAGGAGCTGAGGCAGACAGAGAGGTATATAGATGAGACCTTCAGGGACATAGTAGCCAAATCCCAACTTCGGACTGGCAGTCCTGGTGCTGCCTTGAAGGAAGAAGGTCTCATGATCAGAGAGCATCAACCTGGTGCAGCAGGAAAGATCCTGTAGCAAGGACCTGCTCTCCAGGTGGTGCATTGTCTTCTCGCATTGTCTCTCAGGGCTACTGCCCAGAAGGAAAGGGTTAGGTTGGCCATCACATTTGGTGATTCAATTATTAGGAATATAGACAGCTGTGTAGCTAGTTGGCATGAAGATTGCCTGGTAACATGCCTACCTAGTGTGAAGGTAGTGGACCTCACGTGTTACCTAGATAGGATTTTAGACAGTGCTGGGGAGGGCCCCCATGCGGGCATTTTCTTTATTGTTCTTAATGATCTCTTAAGTACCAAGCCATTATTGGATCAATTATACCTAACTTCATTTTATTGTTTTCGCTCCTCTGTTACAATAGGTTTGTCTCTATTAATGCCTTATCAGTACTGCATCTATTGTGTTATTCCAAGTTGATAGCAAAAGCATTGACAGGATCATTTATCTTTTAAGGCCCTAATGCATGCGATAATGCCATAACAGAGACAAATATGTCACTTTACTATTTACCACTGTAAGAGGGAGCATTTTTAATTCGGTGTGGGGTTTGGGGGCAGTTTCACAGACACAGTAGGAGGTACGAACAAAAAAGTTGACATCGCTGAAGATTTTCTGTTTGAATAGATAAAAGGTACAAGAGGAGTTGATTTGTACAATGCACTATCTAGCCAGCTTGCTGCACTCTCTTCCTAGCTTCAAACAAGCTAAGTAGTAGGGATGTGAATCGTTTTAGGACGATTAAAATTATCGTCCGATAATTTTAATATCGTCTTAAACCGTTATGGAACACAATACAATACAGATTCTAACGATTTATCGTTATAAATCGTTAGAATCGTGAGCCGGCACACTAAAACCCCCTAAAACCCACCCCCGACCCTTTAAATTAAATCCCCCACCCTCCCGAACCCCCCCCAAATAACTTAAATAACCTGCGGGTCCAGCAGCGGTCCGGAACGGCAGCGGTCCGGAACGGGCTCCTGCTCCTGCATCTTGTCGTCTTCGGCCGGCGCCATTTTCCAAAATGGCGCCGAAAATAGCGGCGGCCATAGACGAAAAAGATTGGATGGCAGGAGGTCCTTCCGGACCCCCGCTGGACTTTTGGCAAGTCTCGTGGGGGTCAGGAGGCCCCCCACAAGCTGGCCAAAAGTTCCTGGAGGTCCAGCGGGGTCAGGGAGCGATTTCCCGCCGCGAATCGTTTTCGTACGGAAAATGGCGCCGGCAGGAGATCGACTGCAGGAGGTCGTTCAGCGAGGGTTCTGGCGCCTCGCTGAACGACCTCCTGCAGTCGATCTCCTGCCGGCGCCATTTTCCGTACGAAAACGATTCGCGGCGGGAAATCGCTCCCTGACCCCCGCTGGACCTCCAGGAACTTTTGGCCAGCTTGTGGGGGGCCTCCTGACCCCCACGAGACTTGCCAAAAGTCCAGCGGGGGTCCGGAAGGACCTCCTGCCGTCCAATCTTTTTCGTCTATGGCCGCCGCCATTTTTCGGCGCCATTTTGGAAAATGGCGCCGGCCGAAGACGACAAGATGCAGGAGCAGGAGCCCGTTCCGGACCGCTGCCGTTCCGGACCGCCGCTGGACCCGCAGGTTATTTAAGTTATTTGGGGGTGGGGGATTTAATTTAAAGGGTCGGGGGTGGGTTTTAGGGGGTTTTAATGTGCCGGTTTTTCGATTTTTCGATTTTTCGATTTTTTAACGATTTTCACGATTTTTCACGATATTTTACCCCCCCAAACGGCAACAATACGATTCCCTCCCCCTCCCAGCCGAAATCGATCGTTAAGACGATCGAGGACACGATTCACATCCCTACTAAGTAGAGAGTGCAGTAAGCTAGGTAGAGAGTACATTGTACAAATCAATCGATTCAAACAGCAGAAAATCTTCAGTGATGTCAACTTTGCTGTTCTTACCTCCTACTGTGTCTATGAAACCGCCCCCGTAAATCTACCCCACTCCCCAAACCCGCACTCCAAGTTAAAAATGCTCCCTCTTATAGTGGTATAAATAGTAAAGTAGCATATTACTCTCTACAGAGGTTCTCTCTCTCTCTCTCTCCATGTGCAATAAAAACTTTTTCGCTGTAACACACCTCCAGTGGATTAATCAGCAAAAATTAGTGCAGGTGCAATACATTTATCACACCTTGCGGAAATTACCTGTGTGATGCAGAAGCAGGGAAATATAGCATTTTCATAAATCTAGAGGTAAGTGTTTACAGTGGAGTGGTGCTTTTCCTTTCTGTACCCCGTTCCCAAGTCTGGGCTGCAAATCACAGGAACCCAGAGAAAAGAGTATTGGGACAGTAGGATTATCTATCTCAGAGTTGCTAACATAGCCCTACTACCCCCTACTCTGTCCCCTCATACCCCAGGTGCAAGTGGGGATTATTCTTCTTGTGCAGCCCTCTCCCTTCCACTAAGTAAGTATACACTGAAAGAGCTGTTACACTTAGGGCCGGATTTTAAAAGGGTTACGCACATAAGGTACGCGCTTAACCCTTTTATAACCCCCCTGCGCATTCCAAACCTATTTTGCATAGGCTCAGCGGCGCGCGCAAGTCCCAGGGCTTACAAAAAGGGGCAGTCGGGGGCATGGCCAGGGGGCACAGTTTTCGATTGGGGGCATGTTCAGGGGCATGTGGGAGGTTCGGGGGCATGGCCTATCGCGCCGGCATGCGTAAGTTACTACTGCCCAGAGGCAGTAGTAACTTTTCTGATAAAGGTAGGGGGAACAGTTAGATAGGGCCGGGAGGGTGGGTTAGGTAGGGGAAGGTGCGAGGGGGGTTGGAAGGAAAGTTCCCTCCGAGGCCGCTCCATTTTCGGAGCGGCCTCGGAGGGAACGGGCAGCGCATGCAGGGCTCGGCGCATGCAATTTGCACAAATGTACACCCCCTTGCGTGCGCCGACCCCGGATTTTACAAGATACGCGTGGCTACGCGCGTATCTTATAAAATCCAGCGTACTTTTGTTCACGTCTGATGCGCGAACAAAAGTACGCGTGTGCTCTCTTTTAAAATGTACCCCTTAAAATGGTGGCATCTAAGTCCTTCAGTCATTTAATAGATTAATCAAGAACTTCCCCCTCATGACTACCTTAGCAATTTCCCAGAATAAAATAGTATCTTCTAGGTGCTACTTATTGGCATTGGAAAAAAAAATCCCATTGTCTCCGAAGAAATTCAAGAAATGCCTTGTCATTCAGAAAAATAAAGAGGAAAGCACCACTGTTTAAACTGGGAAGAATCTGAACCCAAACTGGGGCATGATATGAAATTCTTATCCAGCCAATACCAGTCTCTGCAATTTACAAAACAAAAAAAATTAGATGACACCAAAAGATAGTCAAGCTGTGAGAGAGTAGAATGGGCTCAGAACAAGTGATTAAAGTATTTTTCAAATGGGTGTAACACCCACCAGGCATCCAATAATTGAAAAGAATCCAACAAAAAAGGGTATGTTTCTCGATGGGAGAATAAGAAGATTTATCCAATACTTGATCATGCACACAGTTGAAATCTTCCCTGAGAAACATCATATTCAGCTCATACAAAAGTAACCAATGTACAAGACCAAAAAAAAAAGGGAGTGTTCATATACATTTGACACATAAATATTGCATAAGACAAAGGGTTGATTAAATAATTTGACTTACATTATCAAAAATGACCTGATGGGTCCTTAATGACCTGTAGGACCTCCAATGGGAGGGAATTATGTACCAAAAATGACTACTCCAGCTCTCTTGGAGGATGCTGAAATGAAACACACTTGTCCTATCCACCACCTATTGAGCTTCAAATGCTCGGAGTTACTAATATGCATTTCTTGCAGCAGCACTATAACTGGTTTAGATCTCTTTAAATAACTAAGACATTTTTTTTGCTGCTTAACTGGAGAATTAATACCTTCAACATTCCAGGACAGTATTTTAATTACCCACCGAGTCATCCCACACCTACAGTAGGAGTACAGACTACCCAGAATACATACCTTCTGCCGAACCAACTAGTGATGTGGGTCCCCCAGCCTAGATTCTCACTGCTTAGGAACCCCCAGAAATCTAGCTGCCCCACAGTCAATAAAATACCTAACCATAAATTATCCCAACCCTTCCTACCCTCACACATCCCATATCCCCCCTCTTCCCTCCCTTTCTAACCCAAAACCTCCACCCCCACACAAACTTCTGCACCAACTGGATCCCCTCCATACTGGAGGCCAGTCACCACTGATGCATAAAAGTGCTAATCCCTCTTTACCTCCTCCCAGTCTACCTCATTTTACAGTCTTTATCATCCAACATTCACAGCTCCAATACACCAATATCATATGGAAACAAATGGTAATATACAGAGAACGGTACACTATGCAGAAGAAACAAGGTTGACTGAATATCAAAGAATTCACAGCATTGAAGCTACTGCACAAACCTCAGGATTTTCTTCTTCTTAAAATCAAGAGAAAAAAGACAATTTTCTACTGTATTTGGATTCACCAGAGATGCACAGTAATTTACCACAAAAATTCCTAAAAAGGGGCAAGAGTCGCAGACCCCCATCATCAAGGATCATGGAATCTGCCCCATGTAGAACGACAAACCACAGCATCGTAAACGGTCAAAAAGGACCGTCAAATCTGTAAGTGGCTATATCCACCAAAGACAAAAACACAGATCGAGCTGCAATGAATATCCACAGAACTCTGCAATGATGTTGTCTGCTTATTCATTTCAGAATTTGCTGCAGGCACGGTAGATGCCAACAACTCCTTTTCAAGCTGAGCTATGAACCTTTTTGCCTCTAACAGAAACAAACCACTGTGTCCCACTGTTGTGCAGCAAAGGCAGCTTTGCCAGGTATAGCAGACTGCACCGCACCTTTAAAGCATAAAGCTTGGCACAGTACAAATTCCCAGCATTGCATGATTAATTGGGCAGAATAATCTTGGAAGACCAATACAGCTTTTCAAACTTCAATTCCTTGCCTCCCCAAACTGCTCTTAAAATAGCTCTTTTATGAGCAAAGTTCAACACACAGACAATTGCTAACAGTGGTCTTTCTGCAGCCTCCCTCCGCAGACCTTGTCTATGCATGTGTTCTATACGGGAGGCAGCTTTCTGTGTCCCCTAGATCCAGTTCCCATAGCAACCAGCTTTCTAAGAAGCCACGAAGTTTGTTATCTACAGTAGCGATGACTCAGTCAGACTGGCAAACCTGAGGTTGTTCCAGCAGACCGATTCCCGATTTCCTCCATCTTCTCTTCAAGCGTGTGCATCGTAGCCTGCATTTTCTTTATTTATTTAAAACATTTATAGCCCACTTAATAAAATATCAGTCGAGCGAAGTGGGTTACAATACAATAAAATATACAATCATAAAAGCATATACAATAAGTTCATTAAATCATTCTTAAAATGATAAGATATTGCATTACTATTCAGCTCCTTTCTACATCACTGAAAGCCTCTTAAGAACATAAGAAGGTGCCATACTGGGACAGACCAAAGATCCATCAAGCCCAGGATCCTGTCTCCGATAGTGGCCAATACAGGTTTAAAAGTACCTGGCAAGTACGCAAACATAAAATAGATCCCATGCTCCTAATGCCAGTAATATCAGTGGCTATTCCCTAAAAGGACTGCGTGTGCACCCATAAATGTGCATATCTTGCCACATGCAAAAATACGTGCAATTTTATAAAGTATATGTATAGGTTTTAAAATACTCTTCAGCCTTCTTCACGCACTTAGAGGGGAGAGAGAGAGAGAGAGCCTCTTTATAAGGCTCAGCCTGACACTCAATATATGAACCATTGTAAGGGGCACTTTGATTCAAGGTGAGTTTTCTGGAGGTGAGGTTGGTGTTAGGGTGACTGGTATTACAGACACATTCTGAGGTATTCATTGTAAAATTAACATCATTAAAGAATTTTAGACCTTATAAGTGCTGAAAAGGAGTTGATTGGTACAATGCAGCTAGCAGAGACTGGAGTGTACAAATCAAGGCTTCTTGCTAGAATTTTCATTGCTCATAAGGTCTAAAATTCTTTAATGATGTCAATTTTACAGTGAATACCTCTGAATACTTCTGTAACACCCTAATCCCAACCTATCTCCTGAAAACTCACACGAATCAAAGTTCCCCCTTACAATGGTGCATATATTGAGTGTCAGGCTGAGCCTTATAAAGAGGCTCTCTTTCTTCTCTCTCTCTCATGTTAATCAGATGCCTACTGAGAAGCAGTAGCTGCAGTTTGCTGCAGCAGTCAAAAAAGCAAATAGAATGTTAGGAATTATTAGGAAGGGAATGGTTAATAGAACGGAAAATGTCATAATGCCTCTATATCGCTCCATGGTGAGACCGCACCTTGAATACAGTGTACAATTCTGGTTGCCACATCTCAAAAAAGATATATTTGCGATGGCAAAGGTACAGAGAAGGACAACCAAAATGATAAAGGGGATGGAACAGCTCCCCTATGAGGAAAGGCTGAAGAGGTTAGGGCTGTTCAGCTTGGAGAAGAGACGGCTGAGGGGGGATATGATAGAGGTCTTTAAGATCATGAGAGGTCTTGAACGAGTAGATGTGACTCGGTTATTTACACTTTCGAATAATAGAAGGACTAGGGGGCATTCCATGAAGTTAGCAAGTAGCACATTTAAGACTAATTGGAGAAAATTCTTTTTCACTCAACGCACAATAAACCTCTGGAATTTGTTGCCAGAGGATGTGATTAGTGCAGTTAGTGTAGCTGGGTTCAAAAAAGGTTTGGATAAGTTCTTGGAGGAGAAGTCCATTAATGGCTATTAATCAATTTTACTTAGGGGTAGATTTTATAAATGTACGCGCGGGCGTACTTTTGTTCGTGCACCAGGCGCAAACAAAAATACGCTGGACTTTATAAGATACACGCGTAGCCGCGCGTATCTTATAAAATCCGGGGTCGGCGCGCACAAGGGGGTGCACATTTGTGCAACCTGCGCACGCCGAGCCCAGCGCGCGCTGCCTGTTCCCTCCGAGGCCGCTCTGAAATCGGGCCGGCGCCACACCCCCGGGCCCGCCCCCAAAACGCCGCGTCACTCGCGGCACGCCCCCGACACGCTCCTCCATGCAAGCCCCCGGACTTGCGCGCGCCACCGAGCCTATGCAAAATAGGCTCGGCGCGCGCAGGGGGGGGTTTGGGGTAGGTTTTCAGGGGGTATGCGCGTACCCCTTTGAAAATCTACCCCTTAGGGAATAGCCACTGCTATTAATTGCATCAATAGCATGGGATCTTCTTAGTGTTTGGGTAATTGCCAGGTTCTTGTGGTCTGGTTTGGCCTCTGTTGGAAACAGGATGCTGGGCTTGATGGACCCTTGGTCTGACCCAGCATGGCATGTTCTTATGGGAATTTTAGGACCCGTGCGGGGATCCCAGTGCACGCACATGGACGCACCAATTTTATAACATACATGAATCGGCGCTCAAATGTTATAAAATACAGGTCCTGCACACATAAGCGTGCTGGATTTTCATGTCTGCATGTGCGGGTGGACAGCCTGCTCCACACGCAGGGGGGAGAATTTTAGAAAAATACACGCAGCGACACAATTGGGCTTTCCCAGTTCCCTCCCAGTCCGTGCCAATTAAGGAGCCGGCTGGGAGAGAACTTTCCTACCCCTAACCCTATCCTTCCTCCCTCTTCCCCTCTCCTCCTTGCCCCCTAAACCTATCCTAACTATCCCCAAAATGTTTTATTTTGCTACTGACTGTTCCTCTGGAGCAGAAGTAATCTTCACACGCCGGCCAGCTCCCGGCTCGTGCTTCCCCAGGACAGCATCGAATGGTACTGTCCCAGCCCCCCACTCAAAACCCAGCCCCTGTCCTGTTCCTTTTGAGAGGTCCGGCACTTCAATGCATAACGGGAATGACGCGCGTGGCTGGGCCCTTCCAAAAATGCAGGCGGCACACACAAGGCCCGGCCACATGCATAACATCTGAAATTTACGCCCGCGGGCCTTTTACAATTTGGATGTATATGCGCACAGGCTGAGCAAAATTAGGGGTTACATGTGTCAGTAGCAGCCCCACTTCTGGAATGCCAATTTCTGGATGTGTGTACATGAATGTATTTGCATCCTTCCCAGCTATTTAAAATTCACGTAGCTCCCTTGCAGCCCACTTATGCACGTATGTTGCAGTCCTTTTAAAATCAACCTCTAAGTCAACTTGATTAATAGCAGTTTATTGATCCTAACTTGGAACAAATAAGCCTTCATCTTTTTCCTAAAAACTTTAATGTCAGAAATGGCCCTCAAACAAATAGGTAATGCATTCCACAAAACAGGTCCTATTACCAAAAAAACTCAATTTTGAGTTTCGGTAAGGTGGATAGTTTTAAATAAAGGAATTTCTAAATGACCCTTTATCCTGAGATTCAAGTGTTCTACCATGCACATAAGGTTTTAAGAGATTTGATAGATAATAAATTCCGTCCAGCTTAATCCCTTTAAATACCAAAATCAACAGCTTAAACTGAATGAGTTGCTGAGGAGATGACCAATGTAATTCCAGCAGTATGGGTGAAATATGAGCCTTTGGTCATCCCCTCATTATCAATCGGGCTGCAGAATTTTGCAACACCTGTAATGCAGATAAGGTAGAATTTTATAATTGCTATTGCAGTAATCAGTTGAAGACAAAACAAAAGCCTGAAGCAAGGTATGAATATTATTTCTAACCAGAATATAGTGTACATGATGTAAAGTTTTTTTACTTATAAAATCCTAAAATTTAAATAGCTCTTAACTGTGGTTTAAAAGTTAAGTTATGATCAAACAAAACCCCCAGGTTCTTAACTATTGAATTATTTGGAATCCTTGCCCCATTTACTAAAATAGGGCAGTTCTCAAAACCAAGGGGATCATCCGACTTAACGAGTAAAACACACAGCTTCAGTTTTCTTTCAATGTAACAAATTATTCTCATTCATCCACTCATTTATCTTAGCTGTACATTTGGACAATTTAATCACTGTTACTGATAATGAATCAATTACAGGGAAATATGGTTGTAAGTCTTCGGCATACACCCTAAATTCGACCCCTAATCTTTCAATCAACTCACATAGTGACAGCAGGTACATATTAAAAGTTCAGCCAACAAAATAGACTCTTAAGAGACCCCAACATGGCAGCACATACCAAAAAAACCTGGTCCCTTGGAACCAAACTTGTTGTTTCTTATTCAACAGATAAGACCTTGTGTAGATGATCTAACAAAATTTCATGTGAGACTGAATTATATGCTGATGTTATATCCAAGTACCCTGCAATTATGGAGTGTTTCTTATTCAATTGACAAAAGACAGAGTCTTGTATGAAACTAATAAAGTGTCCATATTATTTTTCCATCAGAATCCACATTGAAATGGGTGTAAGGCATTATTATTAGTTTAAAAATCATGAAATTGTTTATAAACAATTTTTTCTAGCAATTTCCCAAACTGCATGTGCAATAAAATCATTTTTTCAGTAACACAGCTGACGCGGGCACAATGCAGAGAAAAAAGGTGTAGTTGTTTCTGGCATTAAACCCATGCTGCTGTGCAATACTCTATCACATTTATTTAAAATTTATTTTATTTAAATTCTTTTGATATACCGATACTCAAGACTAGTGTCTTATCGTACCGGTTTACATTGAACAAGGGGTAACCAATTAACTAGGAAGATAAAGTTACAATGAACAGGGGTTTACAGTGTGGGAGAGTAGAGAGCAAAGGCATATGATTAACATAATAAATTATAAAATAACTAAGTTTAACATAACATAACAAAGTTTAACATAAGGAATTAATGTAGCAAGCTTAGACTATAGCTTAATCTTTAGGTCAATAAAACTGCAGGCACGAATGAGTGAAGAGGAGGGGGCGGATCTGTGAAAATGGAGTGCAAAGCTGTGTTGTTAGTAGGTTGTCCATTAAGGGAAGGCTTGGGTGAACAGCCAAGTTTTTAGTTTCTTTCTGAATGAAAACGGGCATTTCATTTGATGTTAGGAGCTGCTTATTATCATTAACTCCATCCAAACTCCTCCCACTTGCAAAGCAAATATGACATTTGCATACTAACGCTCATTGCGCTATTTAACGCACACATTACAGTGTTATCGTGAAATGATAAATGACCCTGTTAGGTAGCCAAACCTAGATACTGCAATAGCAGGTCTATCTCTAGGCAAACTAAGTTGCCTAGGTCAGCCTGAAAATTCTCCTAAACTTAGATGGCCAGAATTGGATCCCCAAAGTTGAACTATGAGCAACATCTGAACACTGACTCTTAAAATACTTTAGACTCTAGTTATCATACATTGTTTTCTTTTACCACCAAAGCACATAGCTGAAAACAGGAGACAGAAGGTTAAGTCACTGTTTTATGCATAGGTTCTAGATACTATTTTCTTCCTTAACAGTAGCTCAGAAGATTTCAAGTATACAACACCTAGGAAAGTAGTAGTAAAATATGTGGGATAGCACAAGGGTTAGATTGTTTAAACAGGTGGCACTCATTTTCAGTCATACGCAAAAAATGAATAATGTATGTATAGCACAAATCTTCCAGTTTTCATCCTGCCAAAATGTATTTGTAATGAATACATTCTTTAAAGTCAAAAGTTTTCCTTGGTCAGAGTGATTTTCCTATTATATGTGACAAAGAGATTATTTTAAAGTCCAATCAATTTATACGATGTAAACACTCCCAACTGTACTAAATGATAAAATAGGCTTTAAGACTGCTAGCTAGGGTGGATTACCCTATTGCACAAACAGGCATCCTGCCCTGTTGGCTGGTGTGCCTGGATCCTCAGTGCTGGCCCATGTACTGCAGGCTACCTGGGAGGAGAAGTATAAACAGGCAGGGAGGCATTGAATTGGGGAATAGAGTAGCTCTTCTTTAATCTGCTCTGCTGTGCACACTCCAAATTCACACCTCCTGTACCTTGCAGGTCAGGAGGGGAGGAGCTGGATTAGGAAACAGAGTGGCTCCTCTTTATTCTTCACTGCTTTGCACAAGCCAAATTCACCCATCCTTCCCTGTTCCCTGCAATTTCCAAACAGAAAATACTTGCAAAGTTTTACTTTGAAATTTGTTCTTGGCACTGTCATAGGCAGGGAGGTTCAAACCTGCAGTCCCTGTGTTTAGAGCCAGGGTATTTAACAACAGAGCCAGAGGGACTTTGAAACGCCAAACAAAAAGATAGGTAGGCCCACACTCCGAAACTCCCTATTGGATTATCAGTAGGTGCAGCCCTGACTGCAGAATATAAGGAAGTCTGCCACATCTTTGCTGGTCCAATGGTTCAGCTGGTGTCTACCCTGTGGAAGCGCTGTGAGTTCAGCTGTTGGTCTCTGGCCTCCTTTATGTCTCTGGACCAGTCTGTGCCTCAGAACTCAGCATTGTATAAGTCCCTTGGTCTGGATTCTGCTCATGCCTGTTCCTGTTCCAATCCTGCACTCCAATCCAGCCAGGTTCGTACGGTCATCAGAAGTCCTGGTGGCTACCCGAACCCACAGACTCAACCCTTGAGGAATGGTGGCTTTCACAAGGTGAAGACATTCTAGTTCATCCAGGCCTCTTCAGGGCAGCGCAGACCATGACAGGCACAAAGCACTCATGGAGATTTGCACCTGTTTTATGTGTGGGTAGGGTAGAATGTCTATGGAAAATACCAACCTATTATCAATAGGCACCAATACAATTTAAGAAGGATCTTTACAATGCTATGAAAACCTCAAAACAAATCCTTCACGATACTTATATAACTATTCTCTGTTCAACTCCCAGATCCTCATGTAAGAGTGCAAAAGATTGACTATTGACAAAACAATTTGACAAAAAAAATTTTTTTGGAAGGAGCGGAACGTTTCATATGCATTATCATAAATCCCCACCAGGGGTAATATGATTATTGATTGTAATCATAAACGTCCCACCTCCGACCATTATATGTGATAATGTGCAAAATGTGCTACAATCCACAAGCTTTTTGTTGAATCATTTTGTTATCTGTTACTATAAAACATTATGCATAATTAATTGCGGTGAAATAAGTCACTTCAATTTTAAGTGCTGTCTAAACGCTCCTCGCAGCCTTGTGTACTGATCCCAACGAAGGGTAAAAAATCTCCACAGCCGCTGATGACACAACCTAGACGGCTGTGGAGATTTTTTACCCTTCGTTGGGATCAGTACACAAGGCTGCGAGGAGCGTTTAGACAGCACTTAAAATTGAAGTGACTTATTTCACCGCAATTAATTATGCATAATGTTTTATAGTAACAGATAACAAAATGATTCAACAAAAAGCTTGTGGATTGTAGCACATTTTGCACATTATCACATATAATGGTCGGAGGTGGGACGTTTATGATTACAATCAATAATCATATTACCCCTGGTGGGAATTTATGATAATGCATATGAAACGTTCCGCTCCTTCCAAAAAATTTTTTTTTGTCAAATTGTTTTGTCAATAGTCAATCTTTTGCACTCTTACATGAGGATCTGGGAGTTGAACAGAGAATAGTTATATAAGTATCGTGAAGGATTTGTTTTGAGGTTTTTATGGAAAATACCATGCATAGACTTAAAAATCCAATCTAATTACGTTATTTGATGCACACAATGGATCAAAGCATGTGCTTTTAGTTATATTGAGGGAGGGCAATTTTGTCAGACAAAAAATGAAGGCGCGCACATCACCATTTACCAGCATAAACAGGGCCAGTACAAGAGTATTTGGCACCCTAGGTAAACCTTCGGTCATGCATCCCTCTGCCCCAACATACCTAATGTGGAAGCTCCAGCATAGCACTCCCTCCTTTCTGACAATAGTGGCTATAGCAAAGCACTTCCTTCTTTGGCAGCATTGGTTATGACATAGCACTCCCTCTGGGCCTCTTGCTGGAAGAATTTTACCACCCTCAAAATGCTGGTGCTCTAGACAGCCACCTAGTTTGCCTAATGGAAGCTTCTGCTCTAAATGTAAATGGATTTGAAAATTGTCCTCTAAAAGTTAATACATGGGAGCTCACAATTTTTTATGTGAAGGAACCCCTTCAGTTTATAGCATTTGTTATAGTGCCTACATTGCGGATAAATGATATGGTTCATGTATCATGCACTCCTACTAGGATGTACATTAAAGGAATGAGCTACAGTGAGAAAAGAAGCATCTAGAGGTTGAGAGAGCAGAACCCTTTATTAAAGTTCAGGAAACTAGTCAAGGGCTTTCTTTTTCAACAGGCTTTCATTGATTTTACCCTTGCTGTACTTTAGATTTGACCTGTTTATAGAGATGCTATATGTGCCATTTAACAGTGTGTGTTATGAGCAAATTCTACAAGGGCTTTATTTGGTTAATGTAATGTAGGAAATATTTATGCGGTATATTTGAGTACTTGCTGACCAGAAAAGTAGAATGCTGGAAGATGCTAGACACGTTTTACTTTTTATTTTTATTTTTTATCTTTTTTATTTTTACTTGTCTTAATTATATTTGTGTCTTGTTTTACATTGTTATTTTATCATGTGTTATTTATTTTTAGTGGTCTTAAATGATTTTATGAATGTTAAACTTGGAAACCGCCTAGAATGATAGGCAGTATATAAATGTTTAATAAGTAAATAATAAACTCTTTGGGCTGAAAAGGAGTGAGGATGTTGGCTCAGGGGAACAGAAGGGGAGGAACTGTTCCAGAAGTAAGATAGAGACCTGAGCTTTGTCTAGAGAAGCAGGCAGGAGACTAACATAGCAGTTTGCTGTGAGTCAAAAGAGAAAGGAGCTAATCTTACTAGCCAAGTCAGAAAGTTAATTGCCAACCTAGTACAGTGATATGAGGAGACTTGCCTTGCAGGTTAAGAGAGTGAAAGTGAGGATTTTCATCTTTTGGATCTTTAGAAGAGCATCATACAGAGACTAGCAGTGTGAGAGAAACTGTATGGTAAGTAAATCAAATGAAGATAAAACCATGGAGACTTCTAGAGGCATACAAAATGCTTAGAGCTTTATCCATGGGGACAAAATAAATATATTCAGCTGCTCCAGGACAGCAGTAGAGATAGAGAAATGAAGATTGCACTATTGAAGTGAAAATGTGAATTGTGTGAAGCTCGGGTGCCACATGTATGAAGTGCACATCTTATCAAATTATCCTTATTGAGTTTGTCTTTATGTAAAGACAAATTTCTTGAACAATAGCCCTCTGTGAACTACTTGTTGATTTTAAAACTATGAAATCAGACCTGCACCAGTAAAGATCTGGATCACTAGCTTTCCTACTGCCCACCAATGGAGATGAACCATGGTACCCAAATAATTCCCTTAAGAGCCAAGGGATTACAAATAGAAGTGCATTTTAATATTTTATTATTTGTTTTTTTTGTAATTTCTGTAAGCCCCCCCCACCCATGGGAGGGGGGTCACATAAATAAACCTCAGCTGCGTGATTTAAAATGGGCATGTGTAGCATGCCCGCACAACTAATGGTTCTCCCAGGAGTGTGGAAGAGAGACTGGAGTAGAAAATAAAAGTAAAACATTTAAATAAAACACAATAGTACTATTGCAAGGAATATAAGCAAAATCAATACATGCACTGATTTTACATAACACATTTAGAGGGTCATTTATCAAAATGCGTTAGGGTGTTATCGTGTGCATTAGGGCCCTAACATCTACGATAATGGCGTAATGCATGCAATAAATACAGCATCGCGAAACACGTATGCAAATTTAAAGTTGGTATTTGAGTGGGAGGAGTTAATGGAAATGAGGGCTGGTTAACGTTGCATGTAATAACGTAATGCACACTACTGCAGGATTTAACGCCGGAAATAACTACACCTTTTGTTTGTGTATTATGCCTGCGATAGCTTTGCATTACAGGATTTATCGCAAATCTCAGTTCGGGAAAGGGAGGGGGAGAGAGAAAGAGAGCTTCTATGGAGGCTCACTTGTATTTTAACTTTTGATACCACTGTAAGAGAGAGTGCATTATAAACTCGGGGTGAGGTATGTGGGGTGAGGTAGGTTCTGGGGGCCGTTTTACATGCACAGTCATACATACGAACAGAACAGTTACCACCAGTGAAGATTTAATGTGATTTGGAGTGATGAATGGTAAATGAAGAGTAGCTTTGTACCATGTTCTCTCTACCTAGCTTGATACTCTCTCTACCTATCTGCAGTCAAGGTAGGTAAAGAATAAATGGAGAGATTATGTGATGTGGTAGCTGGGAGGACACGCTTCTTCCCGGCTCCGGGCCAGCTTCACATACCGGAGCCATCTGACCGCGTTCAGACCTGGCTGGCAGAGATAGACCACTCTGGGAAGAGAGCTTATGTCCACGACCTGAATCTGGAGCAAGACGCCACTCTCGATGACCACCAGACCCGGAAAAAAAAAAAAAGAATAAAGTGTACAAATCTATTCTTCTTTTACCTTTCATCCCTAAAAATCACATTAAGTCTTCACTGATGGTAACTGTTCTGTTTGTACATAAGACTGTGCATGTTAAACTGCCCCCCAGAACCCACCCCAGGTTACTAGTGGCCCCTCTTACGTTGGTATAAATAGTTAACTTTTTTGTGAGCCTCTACAGAGGCTCTCTCTCTCTCACCAACAGCCCAAACCACAATAAAATCCTGTTCAGTCAGTAACACAGCTTGCAATGTAAAAATAACAGAGGTACAATAAATTTAACCCACATTGCAAAAAAAGCTAGGCAATGCAGTACCAGGAAAATTATCCTAACTATACCCCTTTTTTTTTTATCACAGGCACCATTTTAGCTATATTTATAGCAAAATGATGCATCTAGGCCTTAGATTGATACTGTATAGGAAAGAAAAGTACATGGCATTATATTAAAAAGATTTATTAACACTGGAAAGTTAAGAAAATTAGCTTTTTTTAAATTAATAGAGAACCATTAACCCTATCCTATACTTCAGTTTGATTTGCTTCAAACAAGTAAAAAAAAATAGGTTTTCAAAATTCCCACCTAAATTCTTTCCAGATTATTAGCATTAATTTTTAGTTTAATCTTACATAATTGTTGAATATGTTAGATGAACTGCTCTGTAGTCAAGATGGTTGATAAAGCAGTTGCTGATGCTTGGAGGATCTGCAATAGCTTCCAGTGGTCCAGTGGGTCTACAATCAACTTGCCTCATGGAGAAATCTGCAAAATCTTATCACATTGAACTAAAGCAAACCCTCTCTTTTCTGAAGAGACTCATGACAAATCTTCTGAAAATACATTTGATAACATAAATGTAGGTAAGGGACTTGCTAATACTGTTCAGTTAACTTGAAAATAAGCAAACCAAAGTTTATCTTTAAAAACGTTTCCTGCTCTAGCTACAAATAGTTATCAGAAACCACCAGCTTTCAGTAACTGCCTTTCCTTTGTTATCAGTGGTCAGCTGGAACTACACATAAAGTTCTCAACTCATTACTACATCCCTGTATTTCTTGTTCTCCATGACTCTAAACAAACTAAGCCACCTTTTATACTTAATTAAGAATGCTCATTAGTATACAATCTCTTGCTTTCTGTTGGCTATTAGAATGAATAAATAATGTATCACTTACCTAAACACTGATGCAAAGATATATCATTCATCAGTTCAAATATAAATTAGTATTTCATAGGCTGAACAAGAACATGTAATTATTATAAATTCTAATATCCCTCCTTTCTAGTAATGTCCACTTAGTGTCATTGTTGGCCAGTGTATGACTTTGCCAATAAGACCAAATACTTCTTACTTGTATTGATGACACCAGTTTTCCCCACTTATTAACACTTCAAAAAGAAATACAGCTCTCAAGTACCCATCAAAAATAATGCTGATTCAACTTTTTTTCAAATGAACATATGCTGGCATCGATGCTTAGGGATTTCTTCTGCGACTGACAAACAAAATGACTGCAAAGATTGTCTACAAGTCACCATTTGTCCCTTTAACTTATGAATTGCTGGAAGAGGGATAAATATTTATCATAATAAATGTTTCTACAAGCTCTTATTAGGGGGCACTCCATGAAGTTAGCATGGGGCACATTTAAAACTAATCGGAGAAAGTTCTTTTTTACGCAACGCACAATTAAACTCTGGAATTTGTTGCCAGAGAATGTGGTTAGTGCAGTTAGTATAGCTGTGTTTAAAAAAGGATTGGATAAGTTCTTGGAGGAGACGTCCATTACCTGCTATTAAGTTCACTTAGAGAATAGCCACTGCCATTAGCAATGGTTACATGGAATAGACTTAGTTTTTGGGTACTTGCCAGGTTCTTATGGCCTGGATTGGCAACTGTTGGAAACAGGATGCTGGGCTTGATGGACCCTTGGTCTGACCCAGTATGGCATTTTCTTATGTTCTTCTTATGTTCTCCTGATTTACATTTGTCTAATCCCTTGTTATCTCCTACCAGGGCTAGTGAAAAAAGGAGGGAAAAGTGTAGCGATACATGGACAGACCACATGGGGAGAGAGGATCAGGCCTCATGGAATACTTTGAATCAGGCTCAGTCTCCACGTCTCCCCTCCTCACCTCGTTTGCAGGGATGGAATCCTTCTATCCCTGCTACGTCTTTTTAAAAAGTTACATCCCTAGCCACTGAGCATAGTAGACAATTTCACAGCTGTGGTTATAAAAGCTACAGCAGGCAACCTTTTTGATAGGCATCATAGATTTGCCAAAAACAACTATTTTCAGCAAAATTGTGATGCATACACTTTAAAGAGAGTATTCAGTCATGTCAATAGTGCAACACAAAAAAAGGGGATAGCTCATTGCCATCTTATGTGATTAAATGGATGTATGAACTAAAGCTCATGCTGAAAGAACTGATTCTTTAATGAGTTTAAGATCCATACAAATTTACATTACAAGATTTGTCATGCTTGCAAGTTTTTTTCCTTGGAAAATTGATCTGTTCAAAATAATAAACTGGATGAAATTGTAGATGTGCTGGAACTCTCTCAAAAGTACTGGCAAGTTAGTAAACCTCAAGAGGATTTATTGTAACCCTGAAGAATATAATTTAATAGCAATATAATAATATATAAGATTGCAAGGACTTATACCACAGAACATTATAGTACAATAATACAAACTGTGTGCCTTTTAGTGCTATAAAATGACTTAAAAAAAACTACAGACATTTTCTCTTGACAAACGTTAATGCACAGTAATCTTATTAATTCATAAGATGTACTTAAAAAGCCTCATATTTCAAATGGTATAGAGCATATACTCTAAATTGTTAGCAGAGTACCACTGATCTGGCCCAATTCTGATGTTCAGTGGATATGAGCAGTGGGGACCCCCATGCCTTCAGGAAAAACACTTAAAGGTGAATTTTAAAAACAACCCAGGCAGGCCACGACCATCTGTCATTAAAGAAGGGTGGGAAGTGACAACAGCACACACTCACGTATTAAAGTACCACAGAGACCAAATGTGAAGTAAAATTGGCAGCAGCTTTATTCCTAACAATCAGGCCGATTCAGTAAAATCCGCGGGAGAGCGGATGAACGCCCGCTCTCCCGGCGCACACGATTCTGTATTTAAATTAGGTGACGAGGTAAAAACGGGGAAAAGGAGCGGCGGCTGTCAGCGGGTTTGACAGCCGACGCTCAATTTTGCCGGCATCGGTTCTCGAGCCCGCTGACAGCCACTGGCTCAGAAACCGGACGCCGGCAAAATTGAGCGTCCGGTTTTCGGC
The DNA here is from genome assembly GCF_901001135.1 of Rhinatrema bivittatum. Taxonomy (NCBI): domain Eukaryota; kingdom Metazoa; phylum Chordata; class Amphibia; order Gymnophiona; family Rhinatrematidae; genus Rhinatrema; species Rhinatrema bivittatum. The sequence continues at coordinate 600,753,088 of NC_042615.1, forward strand.
CCGACAGCCGCGGGCCGAAAACTTTTTACTGCTTTTCTGTGCACTTTCCCGGCACCGGAAGCAATTAGTGCTGACCTTTGGGTAGGCGCTAATTTGTGAAAGTAAAATGTGCGGCTTGGCTGCACATTTTACTTTCTGTATCCCGCGCGCATACCTAATAGGGCCCTCAACATGCATTTGCATGTTGAGGGCCCTATTAGGTGCCGCGGGTTGGACGTGCATTTTCCTCCCCTTACTGAATAAGGGGTAAGGGAAAACGCGCGTCCAATAGCAGGCTAACAGTGTGCTCCGTTGGAGTGCACTGTACTGTATCGGCCTGAATGAAAATATACAACCAAAACTATGTAACCAAGCCATTACATAGCTAAACCTGTCAGAACACCCCCTTCAGTGCAGGCAGCACGTCACCTCTGGCTCTGGGCCCGCCACAACCAAGCAAAGCCCTGCCTTCCAGGAGGGAGTTATCGTCAGGGCATTCCGGTCACCCACCTCTCCCAAGCAAGGTGAGTGCCCAAGTGAAGGGTGGGGGGCATCCGGTCTGCTGCTGCTCCGGGGCAACAGACAGCCCCATCACACTGAAGTAGGGTATACTCCATGCTATGCACTGCCTCCAACTGGCAACCACACTCCCGGCTCAGATACCCCCGCCCCTCTGCGACAAGAAAACAAACATAATCAACTCTTACTAACAATAAGTCTGACTAGACGATTCCATATCATTAAATAGGTGGATGGGTGGATTCACAGTGAAGGCAGCAGCATGGGGAACAGGAGCAGAAAGGAACGGAGCCCGGGAGTGCTGCCCAGGAAAATTCACCATTCCGCTGCCTCTGCAGGTTGCATCAACCCCACCTTGGCCTAGGAGTCCACGCCCACAACAACTTCTTCATATGTTCAGATTAATCTGTATAGGCTGCCATTTGCAGTACCTTGTGTCTGCAGATCTCCCCCTTGAACAGCCACACTTACTTACAGCCCCATGCCAGTGCCATCAGCCCCAGACACTGCCAAGGATCCCCCGCACAGCCACACAGTAGGCCATCACATTCCATCAGACCCAACGTTCCCAATGTGGCTCATGGCAGAATACCTCCGTGTGCCTTCCCTAGGCACACGCGCCCATCACCAGATGTAAAGGTCCTGTGGCAGGAAATCCCCCATGGCGCCCACTGGTGACCTCACAGCACCTGGCTTATAAAAAGAAAGACTCTTGCTTCTCTATGGTCCTTGCCTTGGCAACAGGTCTCTACTGCTCAGTGGTGTGAGTTGCTCTGTGTTCTTCATCTGCAGTTCCAGTGATCCTTGTCTTTGTCTTCAGTTCCAGCATCATCATCTGTAGGTCTACAGTTCTTCTTCGTCTCCTCATCTGTCTGCTTGTCTTGCTCCTTGCCTTCCTGCCTATCCATCCCACCTTCTCTTTGGACAGATATCCAGTACTGACCTCAGTCTGCCTCCTGGACATTCCTAAACCACACCTGTTACCGACAACTGTCTGCCTCCTGGATATTCTGAATGCTGCCCACCACTGACCCCAGCCTGCTTCCAGATTTGCCTGTTCTACATATACTCCAGCCCATCAACCTCAACAGACCTCCCGACCATTTACAGAGAGCCCCACATAAGACATGCCATCCCTGACACCCAAAGACTCAACCCGAGGGGAAAGTATGCTGGTATAGGTGAAGCTCCGGTTGGGCCTCTGCCTCATGTGACGCTGCCCGCTGACAGTGGAGACCTGCAGGGCTCCTCCATGCTGGTTGCGCCAACTCCACCTCAGTCCAAGGGTCCATGACTTCAACTGTTCCATATTAGGAGTTACCACCCAGGAAAAAGATCTAAACATCATAGTGGATAATACATTGAAAATGTCAGCTCAGTGTACTACGGCAGTCAAAAAAGCAAACAATTTTAGGAATCATTAGGAAGGGAATGGTGAATAAAACAGAGAATGTCATAATGCCTCTGTATCACTCCATGGTGAGACTTTACCTTGAATACTGTGTGCAATTCTAGTCACTGCGTTTCAGCAATAAAATAGAAAAATTTGCAAATAATCCAAGAACACTATTCTCAATAGTTTCAAACCTAACCAGTGACAAAAAGGAATCAACACAAAACCTACCAGAAACAAAATGTAACAAAATTGAAAAATTTTTCAGTGACAAAATTACTAAATTGAGAGATAAACTTCCAAACACTGCCAACTAAGAAATTAAAATGCAAAAAAGGGATGTCAATCCATGGACATTTTTCACTGAAATATCTGAAATGGAAGTGGAACACATGCTAAAAAAGGTAAACCCCGCCCAACACAAAATTGACACAATACCTACAATTGAACTGAAGAAGTCAGCTAACATAGTCGCCCATACGCTGACTAAAATCATAAACCTATCCCTCGAAGGAATAATGCCAGATACACTGAAAGGAGCAATAATAAAACCAATAATTAAGAAAAAAACCAGTGATCCCCTTATCCTAAACAACTACAGAACAGTATCAAATCTTCCTTTAATAGCTAAACTAATAGAGAAAACAGTACAGAAACAGTTAGCTGAACACCTGGACAACAACAACAACAACATACTGTACCCATCTCTACACGGATTTCATAAACACTACAGCACTGAGACTCTGCTCCTCTCTCTAACAGATAACATTCTAAGAGGCTTTGATAGTGGTAAACACTACATTCTACTAATGCTTGACCTATCAGCAGCCTTTGACACAGTAAACCATAAAATACTACTAAATAGACTGGAGGAAATCGGATTACACGGTCTAACATTAAAATGGTTCAGTTCATATCTAGAAACAGGTTTTTCCACGTTCAGATCAACAATACATTATCAGAAAAAATTAATCTCAAAACAGGAGTTCCACAGGGATCAGCCCTATCTGCGACCCTTTTTAACATATACATGCTGCCATTATGTCACTTACTTGCAGGGCTAGGAATTATACACTACATTTACACCAACGACATCCAACTAATCTTCTCAGGGCTGTGATAACTACTGGGTCCCCATCTAAACATATTGGGCTCTTCTAAGGAGTAATGGACCTCCTTGGATGAAATCCTTTCTGGGCCTTAGTTAGTTATTTATTCACCAGCATTTCTTAATCACTTTTACAGATTAAAAATTACCCAAAGCGATGAGCAGAGTAAATCAAAATAAAATTCCAACAAACAATACCAAAGCCAAAAATTCTTCCCATCAACTTGTCATTACCATATAATCACTTTAACTCAAATTGGATCTTATATTGAGGTTTTATTGCTGTTTAACATAAGCTAGGTTTTTAATCTCTTATGAAATTTCAACAAAGTACTGTTTTCTCTCAGCTGAAAAGGAAGGCTATTCCACAAACTTGAGATCTGTTCTGTAGACAAGAATGAAAAAATAATTATATAGGTGGTAGTTGTAATAGACACATCCCTGCTGATCTAAGATTTCTCCTGGCTTCATACCATTTCAAGCTACCTTTCAGTTGTGGGGCAGTAACCTTTAAGCACTGTAAATGCTACTACCAAATTTTTAAGCCTACAACGATCGACAATCAGCACCCAATGTAGTTGTAAAAGTAATGGTTTAGCTGAGGACCTTTGTGAACAACCAAACACAATATGAGCTGCTGTATTCTCAATTAGTTGCAATTTGCTAATAGTTTTTTGTGGCAGACCAAGAAAAATTGATTATAATAAGCTACTTGAGAGAGGACCAAAGCATAGGTAACCAATTTTAATATGCAGCAAATTCCAAATAAGATTTCAGTTGTCTCACCAATTTCAATTTAAAATAGGTGTTTCAAGCAACCTGCACCCCTCTCCTCAGAGTGAACTCTATTTATCACAATCCTTTCCAAGCCAATCATTCACTTTAGGGTCTACCTCAAGGGCATTTATTTATAAGTCATCTATGTAGAGCCGTATCAAAGGCCTTATTGAAATCTAAGTACATTACATCTAATGCTTTGCCTTGATCCAACTCTCTTGTCATTCAATCAAAGAAGTTGATCAGATTTGTCTAAGACCTACCTCTGGTAAAAACGTGCTGCTTCGGATCTTGCAATCCATTGGATTCCAGAAACGGCACTATCCTCTGTTTAGCAACAATTCCATTAATTTGCAAACCACAGAGGTCAGACTAACCAGCCTGTAGTTCCCAGCCTTATTTCCACTTTTGTGAATAGGAACCACATCCGCCATTTTACAGTCCTTCGGAACTACTCCTAACTCCAAAGAAGCATTGAAAAGGTCAGCAGCCAGTGTATCCCATCCAGCCCCATCATTTTATCTATTTTAAATTTAGTTAGCTCCTCATAGACACACTTTTCTGCACATCAGTTAAGGTTTACCTCACTTTCAATCCTATGTCTGTTTATTTTTCCTACTCCTAGTCCTTCCACATAGGTAGATTTTAAAAGCCCTGTGTGCGCCAAAAGTGAGAGATATGCACACAAATTGGGCCGGCGGCTCCAAGCGGATTTTATAAGTCACTCATGGTCGCATGTATCTCCTGCTGCATGCACAAGTGAAGAGTTTCTAAAGAGGGGGGTGCGTAGGCATGGTCTGGGTGGGACATGAGCGTGTCAGGGCCTAGACAAAAAAAATGCGTGCACAAATACTTACACGCACAGGTGCATGCCATGGTAAATGTTCTTCTGCTATGGAAGACTTGTAAGTAGTAAAATAAAAAAACTTAGGCCAAGCAGTGAGGTTTTAAGAGTCGGGGCTAATAGTGGGTAAGGGTGTCTATTAAATTAAGGGGGATTTGGAAGTGCTGTCTCTAAAGTGGGTGAACTGGGAAAGAACTGGGAAAACACAGTATGGCATTGGCACATGTCCCTTATAAAATTACCCCCACTAATGCGGCAGAGGTGGCATTTGCATGCACATGAGCGCAACCATATAAAATTGTCTGCACATGTACATGTAGTCAGCCTATTTTATAACATACACACACATACATGCATATGTTATAAAATGGCCACATCTTTAGATGCGAGCCAGCATATGCCCATACATGTACGCCCGTGCGCCTATTTAAACGTTACCGTCACAGTGAACATCGAGCAGATAGTTGATAGTAGCTGAGGTTCTATTCCCAAAGTCCCTACTCGTGCTGTCCTGTGTTTTGTGTTCCCTGCTGCTGAGAGCTGTCAGGCCATGAGAGCAGTACAGATGTTGAATATTGCATGGTCTGTGTAAAGGCAAGGTCTGCTTTAAGAGCTGAAATGCCAATAATGGAAAAGAAAACTGTCAAACAAGGACAGAGAAAGCAAATTTCAGAGATGGCTAAATGCGTTCTATACATATATATGCCAGCAGTTTCTCATGATTTGTGCCTTCCTAAATGATTGCAGATGTTTTTGTGCACTCAGCCAGGAATGTTCTCTAGGTGTCTTTATGGTCGGTGGAAGCACTAGGCAGACTAGGCAACTGCCTAAAGTGCCACAATTTGGGAGGCACCATCGTGATGGCACCTCCTTCTTTCTACCCATGCAGGCTGGAAGAGAAGTGGTGTCAAGCGCGCTTGCACTGGCATTAAGGAGGAAATGCCATTGTGGCACCGGCAGGAGTAGGAGCAGGCTGCAGCATTGGCTGCACAGCTGGAAGGGGAAGAAGATTGAGTAGTGTCACATTGGCCTGCATGGCCAGAGAATGGAGGAGCAGGAGGCAGAGCAGCATAGTGTCCTACGGCCCAAAGAAAGGAGGAGTCCCATCAGCCACAAAGGCTTAAGGAGGCGGCTGCTGCTCTTGCTTGTGCTTCCAGAGGGGGAGAAGACTGAGTCAGTGACAAAGGCAGTGTGCGTGTGACTGAGGGAGAGAGCATGTGTGAGTGAGGGAGAGAGCATGTGTGAGTGAGGGAGACAGCATGTGTGAGTGAGGGAGAGAGCATGTGTGAGAGATTGAGCATATGTGAGAGAGGAGACCGCATAAGAACTTAAAGAACATAAGAAATTGCCATGATGGGTCAGACCAAGGGTCCCTCAAGCCCAGCATCCTGTTTCCAACAGAGACCAAACCAGGCCACAAGAACCTGCAATTACCCAAACACTAAGAAGATCCCATGCTACTGATGAAATTAATAGCAGAGGCCATTCCCTAAGTCAACTTGATTAATACCCATTAATGGACTTCTCCTCCAAGAACTTATCCAAACCTTTTTTGAACCCAGCTACACTAACTGCACTGTGTGTGATTAAGAGTGAGCGAGAAAGAGAATTATGAAAGAGATTGCACGCACGCGCGTGTGTGTGTGTGTGTGTGTGATTAAGCATATGTGAAGGAGAAAAAGCATGTGTATGTAGCTGAGTATGTGTGTAAGTGATAGAGACAGCATGTGTATGTGATTCTGTGTGAATGAGAATGAGAGAGAGAGAGTATGTATGTGTATGAGAGAGAGCGGAGAAAGCTTCTGAGCAACGGCACTCTTTTTATTCATGCTAATCCACAAAAATCTCAGGGCATCTGGAAATCAAAATTTCCAGGGCTTGGAGAGCAGAGGATTTTTTTTTATCCTTATTAGTTTTAATTATGTTTTATTTGATGTGTCTGCTGTTTTAAAATATTTTATTGGTGTTTGAAATTTTTTTTTAAATGTTATGTTTTAATTATTAGCTGTTATTCTATTCAGCTGTTTTAAAATAATTATTTTTTAACGTTTGATTTTACTATTATGGTTGCTTTTTATTTCTTGATTTTATTGTTTGATGTTATATGAGGAATGGTAATGTTTCTGTTTTTCCATTGTTGCACTGCTTAGAGTCTGGCTTGAAGTGGTTTCCAGTTTGTTTTTTCACTGCACTTTTCTATTTATACTTTATGTTCTCTTTATTTTGTATTTGGTGAGAGTCTTTCTCTGTTCTATATGTATGACGAAGTGAGACTAGCTTCTGTGCAGGGATCTATAGCAGCTTGGCTTGTTCTGTTTTCTTAATAGGAAGCATATTTGTGTTTTAGAGCTTGGTGTAATATTTGAAGTGTTGCCTTTTCATAGGAAGGGTTATTACTGATTGAATGCTGGCTGTCAGTGTTTTTTGGTGTAATAGGTTTACTATATTGTATTGTAATTCTATTTACTCATAGCTTTCTAAGGGCTAAGCCCTTACTCAACATGCATTACAACAGACCAAATACCATAAAGGTTGCAAGGGTCTTTTTTGCTTTTTTTTTTTTTTTTGCAAGGTTTTCTGGTTGACAGCACAGCAGTGCATGTAAATATAACATTAATGTTGTGAGTAATATTTTTACCTTAGAATATTATACATGTAATGAATTTTTTCATGTAAAATCTTTTATAAATGTATAATTTTTAAAAGTGTACGGGGATAGTGTGACTGGGTTGGGAGAGGCACAAGGCTCCTAATATACTTAGCGTGCCTAATATACTTGCACCAGCCCTGGATGTTTTGTTGCTTCCCTTATCTCCAAAGAAGCCTGACTGTGTAAATGGTTCAGAGCAGGTGCAAATAAAGCAGTCTTGTAAGTGGAGTGTGTGCAAGGGTTTTTGCCTTCTTGCCCTTTGATTCAGCTGACTTCATTCCTTGAACATAGCTTGCATATATACCTTCTGCTCTTTTCTAATAGGGAGCCATATCATAAGATTGACTTTGCATGTCTGAATACAAATAATGTGTCTCATGCATATTGAAATGGCATTTCACACCATGGAGACAGATCTGCATAAGGTAAAATCCCTCATTATACACTGCTTGTCAGTCCATTTGCCAATATTTGAGCATCTGAGGAGATGCTTTTCAAATTCAAAACAGCGTAAAATATATTCCCCAGCACCTACCAAAAAAAAAGTCATCAGTTTTCCTTTCTGACCTATAAATGGGTGAATCAGTCCTATTGTTTAGGGGTTCTCATCCCATTTCTTGAGATACACCCAGCCAGTCAGGTTTTCAGGATTATTACAATGAATATGCATGAAATAGATCTGCATACAGTGGAGGCAGTGCATGCAAATCTCTCTCATGCATATTCATAGTGGTTGTCTTGCAAAGCTGAACAGCTAAGTGTGTCCCAAGGAATGGATTGAGAACTAATGTCATAGAAGCTGACTGTAGATCATGAAATTTTTTCAAGAATCTACAGAAGATTCTGTTTAGTGAAACATGTCAGACAAGACATAAAACTCAGTCCTGCCGTGACAGCAATTTATAAAATATTGTTCCACCAGTACAGAAAGTTATGAACAGAGGTATTATGATTCCAGTGTTTAAGCCATTAAAAAGAATCTGAAAGTGAAAAGAAACTATCATTATGTCTAACCTATATCCTATAATAAGCCAAAGAAACAGACATACCAGCTGGCTGGAAATGCCTGTTATATGCCTTCAAGTGAGTCTCTGTCAGCTCATAACCTATTTTTACATAGGGTTCTGAAAATTACAAACCGAAAAGTCATCCCATAAGAGGAAACAGTTTTGCTTAGTGAGACTTGATATTAACACATGAAAATTAAGCTACTTTTGAGAACATCATTTTGCTGTACTCCAAATCATTTGAAATATTTTACCCCATAAGTAGAACAAGTGCAGTTGCACTGATTTCAGAAACTAATAGTGGAAGAAAGAGATATGTGTTTGTTGTACATAAGTGCCTTGATTAATTTGTTCTTTTTTTTTTTTTTTTTTTTTTTTTTAAACTAGGAAGATCAGAGCTGGCTTCACGGGCAATAACGGGTGACAGCAAGCACCTTCTGGTGCCCACTATAATTTAAGAGCAACCTTTTCCGGGAACGTTTTCTACCCTTCCCATGACGGTAGAGAAGTCAGCTTTATGTTAAAAGCTTCCCCTGAAAGATGGCGTGTGCAGTCATGCACTAGCGATGTTACTCTGAAACTGAGCTCACTGCTGTGCAGCAGGAAGCTGCCGAGTTCAAGCGGGCGCACCATTACGAGAGAATGCACTCGCATAACGTGAGGAAAAGGGCACACACGCTTAATTTCATGAGACCAAGGTTTATCTCTTCGCTAGAGCTTTGAGGCTCTTCATCTGCTAACAGTGTCACCATTTTATTTTTGAAGCATCAGAGGGAAAGCCACAATTGGCTGGCGTTGTGCTGTAAGCTTTCTGCCCGGAATACCGACCTAGCAGCCCGTGTTGCTTGGCTCTCAAAGAGAACAGTACTCAGAGGTAACCTCCAAATCATTCCTTGAACACTCCAAGTTTCCAGCTGAAATTTACTGTTTTGTGAAATAAAAATGATGAAGCAAAGAACTATAACTCTACTTCCACTCAACTTACCAAATGCAGTTGCTGGGCTCTAGGGGCTCCTTTCATCAAATCTAAGTGTCAGAGTATGATGCGACGGTTAGCATAGCTGGCCACCAGATGAATCAAATTATCTAAAGTGCCAAGGTCCCCATTTTCATCCCAATTCAAACACCCATTTAACACAGAGACTGCAGGGTATTATGATGTGAACCATTTCCGACACGGAGAGCAACCGCAACCAGAACAAATAAATAAATATGACATTTTGGAGCCCAGGGATGGGAAGCATAATGAACAGCGGAGGAAGTATGCCTGATTTGCACAGAACAAGGAGATACGTTCTTCTTTACAAATAAGCCTTTTTTTTTTTCACTGCCGGGCCCTAATTTAAAGACACGTAAAAAACCCCTCGCCACTCCTTGTTGCTCAATACACCAAAAACAACCAGGGTTCTTATTTGGGAAGGTTTCTTCTTTACAAGTCTCCACTTAATTGTAGACTCTCTAAATCACTTCAGTTTACTTGCACAATCAGGTGCATATTCTCACATCTGCACAAACACCTACTGGTAAAACCTGATTACTGCACTCCCAAAGTGGGCCTAGGCAAATCCGAACATTCCTTGTTCAAGAACATGGATTAACCTTTGTCAAGACAATTCACTCTTTAGTGTTGAGTGAAGGTGGGAGGTGTCATTCTCCCACAGACTCACTACATAAACTACTCAGTTAAAATCTTCTTTCCCCACAAAAGCCTTAGACCTGGCTAGGAAAAAAAACACACACACAGAATGCTGCACAATCAATAGGTGGGGGACACAGGTGCATACTGAAGTCACCTGAATCAGAAACCATGTGTGAGGTATCCAATTCACAAAGATAAGGTTGCGTTCTGCACAGGATAACATTTCACTGCCAGCTGAGGAGAACTTGTTACTTTTCAAAGACAGTAAACATCAATAGTGATACATTACACACATTTGACCTACATCTTTCTTGTTCTGTTTTAACAAAAGATAATTACAGAACACAGTTAAGGCAACAACGTCTGGTTCCTGGGAAAAGGTACAATAATAGACAAATTGCTACATCAGGCACCTTAGGATAGTAACTCTACATTAGGATTTTGCCCTTGGGTCTACTTCTATACTTCATCTATGTGGGAATGTTTGGCAGTCAGTAACCTATAAACCATAATATTAAGGATAGTTCAAATCCACATGAATCCACAGCCTAAACCAATATATAATGGGCATAAACTGTAGTGTTCGGACTACTCCTGAAGCATCCATATTCATGATAGATATTTTTTACTCCAAATTACCTCTAGAGCATAGTTATAGGTGTTAGAAAGTGAGCTTGTTCCAGCATACTCAAGAAAAAAATACAGCAGGAATCTAAAACAGGACTTTCTTTAGTATGCTGGGCTTTTTGTCTTGATACAGTTTGAGATGGGAATAGAATCTCCTCTGAGAAACTCAGTAAAATCAGCAACTGAACTGAAAGCAACTAACACACAATACAAAGGACAGGCAATAAGAAGGAACCTCGTTCCTCCTCTAAACAGAACAGTGTCACCCAGTGGCCTTACAATAGACTGCAGATTTTCACTTATAGCTGTTGCATTTCTTAACACCACTATTCAGCTGCCACAGAGAGTCAGTTTACTTAACATCTTACAATGGCACTCTCCTGGTAAAGGTTTTGGAAGAGCATCTGCTGTCATGTCCTCTCTGTAGAGCAATATTACAAGTCCTGTGAATCTCACAGCAATTTATAGTTCACATCTATATGTTTGGTTCTGGGATTGACTTTCTCATTTGTGTGAGCACAATACAATCTTGGTTGTCTAAACCAAGAGTAAGCCTTCTTTAAAAAAAAAAAAAAAAATCTGATATAAATTTCAAGCCAACTTCCAATTTGTCATGTCTTTCAAAGCTCTGGCAAAGGTGGTGTTTGATCAACTGTCAAGTTTCTTAGACAAGACTTTGGCTTACTAACATAGGCAATCAGGTTTTCAATGTGGTTACAACACAAAATCCACCTTGGTTAATTAGATGAATGCAATCCAATTTAAAACTGATAAGAGAAATGCCGAGCTCTTTGTCTTTTTGGACACTTGTGCCTCTTTCGATACAATTATTCATTTGCTCCTGATATAGAGATTAAAGGAATGAGGTATTCAGGGAACTATTTTAGACTGGTTGTTTCTTTTCTTTGTTAGCAGTTATACCAAGTAAATTGTAATTCAGAATTGTCTTCATCTCTCATCCATTGTTCAGTGGATTACCCCAAGGTTCTCTTTTATTTAATCTTTGTTTAACTCTCTTGGCAATTTTTATTCAGGATCTTGGTTTTAATTGCTTTTGTATGCTGATGATATTCAGATCACTTCATATCTGGATCCTGATAGCTGTGGACAGCTATCCAAATTTAATGATTGCCCTGACAAAATTGCTGATTGATTTAACATCCATAAACTGAAAGTCAACCCCAGTAAACCAGAATCTGTGTAGATATCAAGGACATTGATACTTTCAAAATCCTATCTACAGATAAAGGAGACTCAATGAGATAGCCACAACTCTTGTGTGGGAGACAGAGTGGTGTTTCCCAGGCTGGAGTCACAAAACACGCTGAATCCAGGCTTTTCAAATGCAGATAAATAAAACTTTTATTTAAGTTCACAGCACTTCAAGAATGAAACAACCACCTACCTTTGCAGTACACCGTTATATACAGGGATTTTAGACTGCCTTGCTTCTGGACAGTGCACCTCATTCCCTTCTGCTTTGGACAGAAGTTTTATAGGAGCTGCCTTCCTCCTGGAGACACAGGCATTATGACGTCATCACGGGGAGACACCCCGGAGGTTCGCGCCAAGTAGGAAATAAGAAGAAGGGCTGCGCGGCGTGCACGCCCTATGGTACAAGCAGAGCATGGCAGGAGGCAGCACCCAAGCCGGTCCGGGGACGCCGGAGAGGACGGCAGGCACACGCCGTGGTAGCCAGGCATCCATCCGCAGCATGAGGAGGAGCAAACAAAGAGAGGTAGGCGGATGAAGCCGTCGGAAAGGGACAGTTGCAACAAATAGTGCTCCTCAGTTCCTCAAGAGTGCATTGCCACATCTTACATAGCACTTGATCCATCTCTGCGACCAATGTCTGAATTTCAGCTACCGTCAGTAGCTATTCCTCTCTGTGGGCATCTATGGCATCTGGGAGTGGCTTTGCTGGCCCCATTTTGCTGCTTTGCCTTTCCATTTGCCATACCTCCAGTCTCAGGTTCTCCCTGTCCTCTGAGACTTCAGAATGAGAAATTCCCACTAAGCAGAAGTACCTGGCTACTCTTCTTTTAAGCACACTGGCTTCTCTTTCTTCTTCTACCTGCACTGCAGTACACCCACTAGATCCAGACCAGGTTTTTGATAGTACCTCCCAGGCCTTTCAGCTCTCTAGCTTCTGCACTTGCTAGTAGTTTCACTTTCCCTCTGGGCCATGCCCTGTTCCAGCCACAGTGCACAACTGCTGCTTTCTCTCTTTTTTTAAAAAAGGGAAAATAAAGTTTAAAAAAATTCTGCTTCACCAGCGTTGACTGTACTGAATATGACAGTTCTAACTCCAGATGGGGCTTCTCCCCTTAGTCTGCACAGAAAGACTACATTGCCTGTAGGCCCCACACACCACTACTAGTTTAAAAGCAGTTTTCAAGTTTTTTTCTGTGTTCCTCTATGAGCCCACAATCCTCTATCTTCCAGTGCTCTTGCACACAGTTTAAGATCATTACTCTGCTTTAGTACTCTCCCTGAGCCACACTCTTTTGCCTCCAACTACTTCTGGCAGGCAGCACATAGAAACCTTTGTTCACAGTCCTCCTGTGGAGATTTGCGACTTTTCTATGCTAAGCTTTAGAAAAAAATCACCTGTATGACATCATATGTGGGAGACTGTGAGACACCATATGTGGGTGTCTCCTAGGCTGAAGGGGCAAAACACACTCACGTCAACCTTTTCAAATGCAGATTAAAACCTTTATTTAAATTCACTGCACTTCAAGAATATAACGACTGCCTACCTTTGCAATACTCAGTTATTTACAGGGTTTGTAGACTGCTTTGATTCTGGACAATGTACCTCATTCCCTTCTGGTTTGGACAGAAGCTTTACAGGAGCTGCCTTCCTCCTGGAGACACGGGGCCTCTCAAACCTAGCTGGGCTTACTCTCTTATGCTTCCCAGCTGGTCCTGCCCTCAAGCCTCTCCCCTGCCCCGCAGGGTCCTGCCCACAGAGCTTTCACCCTCTGTGGGAATTAAGGTGAACTTACAGCAAGGGGGAAAATGGGGTCACTCCATTACATCTTTGTATTAGAAACTCATGAAGTTCATGTCTACCACAATTAAAACAAATCAGAGAAAATTCTTTTTCACTCAATGCACAACTAAGCTCTGGATTTCATTGCCAGAGGATGTCGTTAAGGCAGTTAGCATAGCTGGGTTTAAAAAAGGTTTGGATACATTCCTGAAGGAGAAGTCCATAAACTGCTATTAATCAATAGGGAATAGTCCTGCTTATTGCCAGCATTAGTAGCATGGGATCTATTTAATGTTTGGGTACTTGCCAGGTACTTGTGACTTGGATTGGCCACTGTTGAGCCAGGATGTTGGGCTTGATGGACCTTTGATCTGATCAAGTATGGCATATCTTTAAAATCTGACATTTAGTCAAAATATTTCAATTTTGGTCCACCATTATTTTTATCTTCAATAGACAATGCTTAAGACCAATCCTAAATCAGAGGGACCTCCAAACACTGGTGCATACTTTATTGCTCAGTCATTCAGATTAGTGTAATGCTGCTTTTCAGGGACTCATTTTGTCTACTATGAGATGATTATAGTCAATATAAAATACAGCAGTGAAATTAATTTTGTTACGGTCCTGGGCCGTGCTCCAGTCCCTTCACCTACCTTGGGGCCGGCCCGGGCTGCTGCAATGTCTTCTCGGCTGGCAAAGCCCGTCCCACCCTCTGCCATGGTGCTCGCTCCTCGAGGGAGACACCGTCGATCTGCCGTGCCTGGCCCCTCCCCCTAGGCGCGCGCGTGCATGCAGGGGCACAAACATTTAAAGGGACCAGCGCGGGAAGAGAGGGAGCAGCCCACAGATGATGTCAGATGCTGCAGAGGTATTTAAACCCTGCAGCTAGGCCTATGCTTTGCCTTGCAACGAGGTTCACTCTCTGTTGAGAGCTACTAGTTGCTGCTTCCGACTACTGGCTTCTGACTCCAGCTCATCCACTGGCTTCTGATTCCGGCTTCTGTCCACTGGTTCCTGACTCCAGTTTCATCCAGGAGGCCTCTCCTAAATCCAAGCGGCTCGGGTCCTCACGAGCTCCTCTCGGGGGGGCCCACGGGCTTGCAGTGGTGAAGTTCCAGTTGGCCTCCTGGCTTCAGCTCTACTCTATCCTCTAGAACTCCTCTTCAGGCACCAACCCACAGGAGACCACATGTAAGTCCAAGCGGCTCGGGTCCTCACGAGCTCCTCTCGGGGGGGCCCACGGGCTTCCAGTGGTGAAGTTCCAGTTGGCCTCCTGGCTTCAGCTCTACTCTATCCTCTAGAACTCCTCTTCAGGCACCAACCCACAGGAGACCACATGTAAGTCCAAGCGGCTTGGGTCCTCATGGGCTCCTCCTGGGGGGGACCTCGGGCTTCCAGTTGTGAAGATTCCTCCGGTCTCCTGCCCTGTGCTGCCTCCCGGCTTCGACTTCCACTGTGGGCCTTCCCACGGTGTGCTCATCTGTCCCAGGCGGCTCAAGGATCCACGAATCCAACAAATTTTCAGAGCCAGGAAGTTTGATCGTGTGATGCATCTTCTTATGGAACTTCACTGGTTGCCAGTCTGGTGCAGAGTGAAGTAAAAGATTCTTTGCCTCACTTATAAAGCTATTCGCAGAGGCTAATCTACTTATTTTGTAATTTGCTCTGTCCTTACAAGTCTACCAGAACATTGCGGTCATCCCAACTTGATCTGTTGCAAATCACCTCTCCAAAAGAACTCCAACACCAATGTATGAGGCAAAACTGGCATCTTTGCTTTGAAATTCCCTGCCTTTAGATGTACATCATAAATCAAACTATTTAAAATTTAGAAAGGCTCTAAAACATGGTGGTTTCAACAGTGGTAAGAGCAGGATCTGGAACCAGGGTCTTACAAGGGGGCAAAATCTGAAACACTGGGAAGAAGTTGTTGCTATGCTAAAGAGGATTCTTGGAGGAATTGTGTACCTTTTCTAATTCTGCTATATCTTTTTTGAACAAAATTGCACACAATATTCAAGATGAGGTCACACCATGGAGTGATACAGATGCATTCTGATATTCTCTTTTATTCTCCATTCCTTTCCTAATAATTCCTAGCTTTCTATTTGCTTTCTTGGCTGCCACAGCACACTGAACAGAGGATTTCAATGTATTATCCATTAGAGATGTGATTCAGCTGAACCTTTCAGTTCAGCCTTCGTTATCGGCCCGCCACGGGAAGTTTCATTTTCCCGCAGTTCGGGTCAATTTTATTTCGGCTGCCCCCCGAAACGAAACACGAAACCCACCCCAACCCTTGAAATTTAATTAATTACAACTCCCACCCTCCCAACCCCACCAAAACTTGCCACAAGCCCATGGTGGTCCAGCGGGGGTCCTGGGAACGATCTCCCACTCTCGGGCCATTGGCTGCCAGGAATCAAAATGGCGCCGATGGCCCTTTGCCCTTACCATGTGACAGAGGCTATTGGTACCATTGGCTGGCCTCTGTCACATGGTAGGAGCAATGGACGGCCGGCGCCATCTTAAAAAATAGCGCAGGCCACCCACTGCACCTACCAGGTGACAGGGGCTGACCAATGGCACAGATAGCCCCTGTCACATGGTAGGGGCAAAGGTGCCATTTTGATTAGTGGCAGCCATCGGCCTGAGAGGGGAAGATCACTCCTGAGACCCCGCTGGACCACCAGGGACTTTCGGTAAGTCTTAGGGGGTTGGGAGGGAAGGGGGTTTGCAATTAATTAAATTTAAAGGATTGGGGTGGGTTTGGGTTTTGTTTTATTTTTTTTTTTTAATGTGCCCTTTTTCCTCCCCAAAAAAAGATAAGAAAACCACACAAAATTTTGTGGGTTTTCCTATTGTTTCGTCAGCCTCCCGAAATGCAATGAAATAGGAAATATCATCTTTATTTCCTATTTTGTTGCAAATGAATGCACATCCCTATTATCCATTATGACGCCAATGTGAAATCGTGAATTCTCCAGCTATAATTTGGGTTGCTCTTCACTTTGCACTTGTCAACATTAAATGTCATCTGCCATTTGGATTTCCAGTCTCACAATCTCACAAAGTCTCTTGTAATTTCCCACAATCCTCTTATGATTTAACAATTTCGAATAATTTTGCATCATCAGTAAATGTGTTCACCTCACTAGTTGCTATCTCTACTAGGGATGTGAATCATTTTCCATATCGTCTTAACGATAGAAATCGTGTGGCAGGGCAAGAAAATCGTCTTAGGCACGATTTTTTAGTTAAAAAATCGTTAAAAATCGTTTTTTCCGATTAGTGCGCACTAACTCGAGTTAGTGCGCACTAACGGGAGTTAGTGCGCACTAACTGAAAATGATACAATTTGACACTTTTCAGGTCAGTTAAGGTCAGTTTAGGAATGAATATGTATTCCTATTGGCTGCCCTCTTATTTATTCATGTTACCAAGTTTCCTACTGACAGTATATGGGGGATGGGAAATGGAAACAGTTGGTAGCTTGACAAAACAAGTAATGTGATCAGTCAATGTGACTAGAACTTGTGCCCTAACCCTGATACCAGGGGTATTGTGATCTTCCTGCACACAGTGCCCTATCCCTATTAATACCAGGAGTGTTGTGATCTTCCTGCACACAGTGCCCTATCCCTAATACCAGGGGTGTTGTGATCTTCCTGCACACAGTGCCCTATTCCTGATACTGGGGGTGTTGTGATCTTCCTGCACACAGTGCCCTATTCCTGATACCGGGGGTGTTGTGATCTTCTTGCACACATCCCGGTATCAGGGATAGGGCACTGCATGCAGGAAGATCACAACACTCCTGGTATTAATAGGGATAGGGCACTGCATGCAGGAAGATCACAACACTCCTGGTATTAATAGGGATAGGGCACTGCATGCAGGAAGATCACAACACCCCTGGTATCAGGGATAGGGCACTGTGTGCAGGAAGATCACAATACCCCGGAGGAGTGAGGGTCAGGCAGCTCCCCCCTGTCTGTGAAGCCAGCCTCTCACTAGTAATGCAGGGAGGGAGCTGTCTCAGACTTCACCATCCTCCCCCCCCCCCCCCTTACCCACACACCATTCACTAGCTGGGACATGGGGGAAGTCAGGAGTGAGGGTCAGGCAGCTCCCCCCTGTCTGTGAAGCCAGCCTCTCACTAGTAATGCAGGGAGGGAGCTGTCTCAGACTTCACCATCCACCCCCCCCCCTCACCCACACACCATTCACTAGCTGGGACATGGGGGAAGTCAGGAGTGAGGGACAGGCAGCTCCCCCCTGTCTGTGAAGCCAGCCTCTCACTAGTAATGCAGGGAGGGAGCTGTCTCAGACTTCACCATCCTCCCCCCCCCCCCCTCACCCACACACCATTCACTAGCTGGGACATGGGGGAAGTCAGAAGTGAGGGTCAGGCAGCTCCCCCCTGTCTGTGAAGCCAGCCTCTCACTAGTAATGCAGGGAGGGAGCTGTCTCAGACTTCACCATCCTCCCCCCCCCCCTCACCCACACACCATTCACTAGCTGGGACATGGGGGAAGTCAGGAGTGAGGGTCAGGCAGCTCCCCCCTGTCTGTGAAGCCAGCCTCTCACTAGTAATGCAGGGAGGGAGCTGTCTCAGACTTCACCATCCTCCCCCCCCCCCTCACCCACACACCATTCACTAGCTGGGACATGGGGGAAGTCAGGAGTGAGGGTCAGGCAGCTCCCCCCTGTCTGTGAAGCCAGCCTCTCACTAGTAATGCAAGGAGGGAGCTGTCTCAGACTGGTATCAGGGTTAGGGCACTGTGTGCAGGAAGATCACAACACTCCTGGTATTAGGGATAGGGCACTGTAAGAGATGACTGTAGTAGATTGAATAAAGATCTGATGTTTCTGCTCTCCTCACATCATACAAAAACAACACACAAGCAGAGAAGCCCTTCTTACAAAGCTGAGCTAGTGAGTTAAGTAGGAGGAAAAGTAAACATACTGGTGCCAGTGTGGCTACTTAAAAAATACACTTACCAACAATCAATTACATATATTTGAACTGTGTACAGTTCCAGCCAGGACCACCTTTCTAAAATGCACAGTGATTGGCAAATTCAACATGCACTAGCATTTCAGGTGCCTGCTAACAAAAATAATAAACAAACAAGTTCTAGTCACGTGAGTGCTGATCATTACATTACTTTTTTTGTCAAGCTTCCAACTGTTTCCATTTCACATCCCCCCAACCATATTGGTAACATCAATAGATAAGAGCACAGCCAGCCAATAGGAATACATACATACATATTCATTCCTAAGTGACCTTTACTGACCTGGGAAGTGTGAACACTTTGTTTCATTTTCTGTTGGTGTTCGTTAGTTTCCAGTTCCATTTCCCATCCCCCCAACCATCACCTCAGTGGTAACCTTGGTAACATCAATAGATAAGAGGGCAGCCAGCCAATAGGAACACATATTCATTCCTAACTGACCTTCAGTGACCTGGAAAGTGTTTATTTGTATCATTTTCAGTTAGTGCGCACTAAATCGAGTTAGTGCGCACTAACGGGGAGTTAGTGCGCACTAACTCGAGTTAGTGCGCACTAACACGATTTAACGATTTTTAACGATAAATCGTTAGAATTTCTATTGTATCGTGTTCTATAACGATTTAAGATGATATAAACATTATCGGACGATAATTTTAATCGTTGAAAAACGATTCACATCCCTAATCTCTACATCATTTATAAATGTTAAAAAGCAGCAATCCTAATACAGATCCCTTATACACTCCACTATTCAGTTTTCTCCATTGAGAAAATTAGCCATTTAGTTCTACTCTCTGTTTTCTATCTTTTAACCAGTTCTCAATCTACAATAGAATATTACCTCCTATCTCATGACTTTTTAATTTTGTAAATAATCTCTCATGAGGTACTTTGTCAACCACTTTCTGAAAATCTAGATACACTATTTCAACTGGCTCATCTTTATCCCCATGTTTATTCATATCTTCAAAAAAGATAGCAGATTGATGAGGCAAGACTTTCTTTGGCTAAATCCATGTTGGCTTTTTCCCATTCAACTATGACTATCTATATGTTCAGTAATTTTGTTTTTTATAATAATTTCAACATTTTTCCTGGCACTGACATTAAGCTCACCAATCTAAATTTTCCTGGATCATCTCTGAACCCTTTTTAAAAACTGTCATTTCGTTGGCCCCCCTCCAAACTTCATGTGCCATAGCAGATTTTAATATTTTACAGATTACTAATAGCAGGTCTGCAATTTCAATTTTCAGCTTTTTCACTAAATAGCAATTTTCAGCCTTGCATGGATAAGTTAGCTGGGTAAGTTAGACTTACTCAATAGCAGGTCTAAACTGAGACAGATACAACTTATCCACTTAAGTAACACTTGCCACAGAGATATTCAGCAGGATATCCATGCTGTTGAATATCCCATCTAAGTCAGATATGTCTATTCAACTAACTTAGAAAAACGAAGAGATTTTCAGTATCTATCCCATTATCTCTTTATCATGTCCTGATTTAACATTTACCCAGTCAATACTGGAGCAATTTAAATCACCCATTATTACCATATTGCTAATTTTGTTACCATCCCTAATTTCTGTTACCATTTCATTCTCTGTTCATTCTGGCTAGATGGATGATAGTATACCCCCACTACTATTCTATTCTCCTTCTCAAATGAAATTTCTATTCATAAACATTCTACAGTGCACTTAGGGGTAGATTTAAAAAAGAACATGCATGCATCCATGAGTGTGCGCATGGCTATTTTGTAACATGCACGCATCAGCACGTGCATGTTATAAAAATCCAGTTCCCATGCGCCAGATTTTAATAATGTGCTCTTCTGTGCGTGGGGTGAAATTTTTGAAATTGCATACAGTGATACGATTTGCCTTTTTCCCAGTTTCCTACACCCCTACCTGGTCTTCCTACCTTTTTCCCTCTCCTCCCTGACCCTTAAACCCTTCCTCACTTTTCTAAATGTTTTTGTTTTTTTACTTACATGCTCTAAGGAGTAGACATAAGTTCCGCACACTGGCCAGCTGCCGGTGCGCTTTCCCGGGACAGGGCCATTGTTCCAGCCAGCCTCCACCCTGCCCCTCCCCACCCAGACCACGCCCTGGCCTGCCCCTTTTCCCTCTGCCAGCACTTCTGCATGTATATGCACATTAGAGATGTGAGTCGGAACCAGAATCGGTTCGGATTCCGGTTCCAATTCACATGTGGGTTTTTTTTCATCGGGCCCGATCGCGGTTTTGTTTATTGGCTGCGCCCGAGCCGATAAACAAAAAACCCACCCCGACCCTTTAAAATTAATCGCTTTGCGTCCCCCACCCTCCCCACCCCCCAAAAAACATTTTACAGGTACCTGGTGGTCCAGTGGGGGTCCCGGGAGCGATCTCCCGCTCTCGGGCCGTTGGCTGCCACTAATAAAAATGGCGCCGATGGCCTTTGCCCTTACCATGTGACAGGGTATCCGTGCCATTGGTGCAGGCCATCCGTGCCACTGGATGGCCTGCACCATTTAAAAATGGTGCAGGCCATCCAGTGCTCCTGGCACATGGCCGGACCATTTTTAAAATGCACTCAGCATGCGCATGGCCCAGGCATGCACGTATCCCCCTAGAATTAGCATGTGCAGCACTTTGAAAATCTAATTGTTTGTTTCCTACAAAACGTTTATCCTATTTGACTCTTTGCACTCTTTAACATATATCGCCGCCCCTCAACCAATTTGATCCACTCTATGGCTGCAATATAATTTGAAACCTGGTATAGCACTGTTCCATTGGTTATCCTCCTTCCAACAGCTCTCTGAGATGCCAATTATATCTACCTCTTTATTCAATGCTATACATTCTAACTCTCCCATCTTATTTTTTTAGACTTCTAGCATTCTTATGCAGATATTTCTATGTAGTGACCAGTTGCTCAGAAAACAGTATTCTCATTTTTTCAGATTAAATAAGGGGCCTTTGTAAACTCACAATTTTCATACTTACAAGTACTTGTAACCCTGCCTAGGGTCATTAGAAAGGAGTTCTGGAGAGTTCCTGCTCTCTAAAAGGTTCAAGAAAAGGACAGAGAGTTCTCTTTCCAGTTGCAAGATCTTTTCTGTGTAGGAAGGGTTTGGAAGAGTTCACAGAAGTGTACAGCTAGTGTCGCGTGATAGTGGGAGGTGTCATTCTCCCAAAGCGGATGGTTTGATGAAAGAGCATAAAAAGTGCTTCCACAGGCAATTGGGAGAAGCAGAAGAGAGTTCCAAGGAGAAGACAGGAGTTGGTCTTCTAGCACAGGATCCCTAGCTGAGATTTTGTTGGAAGTTAAAAGTATTTCAGCCCACTCTTTGTGTCATCCAGAAGTTCACCCTTCTTCAAGGAAAAGAGGAATTGTTCTACTTGGAGTGGCCCACAATGGAATTGTTAAAGATTTTGTTATGACATTTTGCTGGGGCCCTGGCAGAAGAATGGATTTAGCAACTGATCTGTAACTCCTTGGAGTGAGGAAGTTTGGAGCAGAAAGACTATATTAACTGTACTTTGATTGGGTTTTTTTCTACTCTATTTTTGATATTGAGACCTCTTTTGGAGGTTTATAGCTTTCTACATTTTATTTTGTGGAACCAAGCTAACAGGTGTGGACATTGAGTTTGTGACCAGTCTCCCCTTGAATCTCCCAGAAGATTTCTGGTCCCCAATTGGTGAATCCTGGTGAACTAAACCCATTCCTGGGCTGCAGCAGTCTCACTGACTCTCTCTGCAGTCTCCAAAGGTGGTCCCCGAAGAAAGGGAGGATTAATACTAATTTATACTTATTCACAAAATTAGCTCAAAGTCTATTATCTCTAAACTCTCACAATTTGTAACAGTGACAAATAAATACTAACATATATTAGTTTTAAAGCCATTATCTCTAAATTCTCACAATTCCTAACAGTGGAAAACAAATACTAGCTTATGCAAGCTCACAAAATTAGCTCAAAGTATATTCACAATTCCTAACAGTGGCAAACAAAATCTAATTTATACTAGCTCACAAAATTCTATTATCTCTAAACTCTCACAATTCTTAACAGTGGCAAATACTAAATTATATAAGCTCAAAAAATTAACCCAAATTTCTATTTCTAAACACACACAATTGTTAACACTTGCAAACAAATACTAGCCTTAAAAACTACACACAATAAACACAGCCAGTTAATAGTTTAAGCTTTTAAGAATTTTTTTTTTTAAGATTTTAAGTGCTCTTTCCCAGCAAGTCCAATCTACCACCAGCAAATGAAGGTTCTTCAGTCAGCACTCCCATCTTTCACTGATATGCTCACTGTACCTCTGTGTATATTGTTACAATTTAGAAATTCTTATCTAACTCTTCTTGCAGTGATGCTGCTTCCATCAGCAAGGTAGATCTTTTCTTTGCTGCTGAAGTCCTGCTATATGAAGAAACTTCAGCCACTAGGTTTTGTGGCCTGCAGCTCCAGAGTCAATACACCAGCCTTGTGATACTCCACTGTCCCATGGCTGTGTCTCTGGTTACAGCCTTAGCCCTTTGCTGGGTGCTAATCACAACCTCATTATGATTTTATATAATAAATGAACAAAAACAATGTATGATAGAATCAAAATAAACATGTTCAAGGTATAATGCATTGAAAATGATATGGCTATTCTCTTCTCCTTATCATGTGGCTTAACCTATATATGTTTGTAGATCAAGAACATAAATGAATAGTTATACATTAGACAATGTACTATTCAGAAACACACCAAACACGACAAGCCAGTGAAAGTAGTTGAACAACTCAAACCATAAAGCAATACTTTCACTATAAAGTAAATCATTTCAATAGTTGCAATTATCTATGCTGGATCTACCAACTATCCGTAATATGGAGGAAAAAGACCTCAGAGTAATAGCTTGTTAGCATTGTTCTGTTTTCAGTACAGACCAGTCTTTCTTTAAATGTCCCCCCTTGCATTGGATACAAGTTTTTAATAGAGATGTACATTCATCTGAAATAAATGTAAAACCTGAACCAAAAAAAAAATCAATCTTTGGCATCCCCCCCACCCCCGAAATGTGGATTTTTCATTTCTGCAAGAAGTGTACACTAATAGCAAATATTACACACTATTTGCTGGGACATGTTTAAAATCACATGCCCCCTACAGCCCCCTTACCCATTTCATGGCTCTCCTGGGGCTAAAGGGGCAGGGCAATCCCCAGTTGCCCCTGCCTCACTGGTTCTTCTTTAAAATTGCGCATGTCTCAGGGCCAGCTGGGGGCAAGTAATTTTATGACAAATATAGCTGTTTTTATAGCTGTATTGCTTTATGGACATAAAATAACTTGGCATCTGTGAGCCCTGTTCCATTTTTTTTAACCCAAGCCAGTGGAGCAGGAGCAATTGAAAATCACCCTTAGAGAGCCACAGAAAAGATAAGAGGGTACGGAGGCAATGGGGGGGGGGGGGAGGGGGGGCACATGAGGAGAATCATTTCTTTGTTATTTTATGTTTATTTTGATTCAGCAAACAAATAAACTGAAATACATATAAAAAAATCAAATCCCCCAAAGAAACAAAGCCTAGTACAAAAAAATGAAATAAAACTTTTTTCCCCTGCACATCCCTAACACTCTTGTTTCCTTTCATCTCTGTATTTTCACTGCAACTTTCCTGTCCAGGTCCCTGCTATCCTGCACAGTTTTCTATCTGTTTGGAAATTCATCCCTGAATTACCTTTCACAAACTCCAACATCAATTCTGCCTTGGGCCTTGTCTCAAGTACATTGCTGAGGGCACTGTTCCATATTAGGAGCTACCACCCAGGAAAAAGATCTAGGCATCATAGTGGATAACACATTGAAATCGTCAGTTCAGTGTGCTGCAGCAGTCAAAAAAGCAAACAGAATGTTGGGAATTATTAGAAGGTTATGGTGAATAAAATGGAAAATGTCATAATGCCTCTGTATCGCTCCATGGTGAGACCACACCTTGAATACTGTGTACAATTCTGGTCACTGCATCTCAAAAAAGATATAGTTGCACTGGAGAAGGTACAGAGAAGGGCAACCAAAATGATAGAGGGGATGGAACAGCTCCCCTATAAAGAAAGGCTAAAGAGATAAGGTCTGTTCAGCTTGGAGAAGAGACGGCTGAGGGGGGATATGATAGAGGTCTTTAAAATCATGAGAGGTCTTGAATGAGTAGATGTGAATCGGTTATTTACACTTTCGGAGAAGGACTAGGGGGCACTCCATGAAGTTAGCAAGTAGAACATTTAAAACTAATCAGAGAAAATTCTTTTTCACTCAATGCAGGTTAGACACCAAAGATAGTCCAAGTATACACTATATTTGGATGGAGACATGAATTCATACAAATGCCTGACTCTGGCCGAGTGTCGCCCCAATTGGGGCTGCCTCAGGGGCTAGAAACAATAAATACATCATATCAATAAATATAAAAATAAAACCACAGTAGGACATAAATAAATAAATTAAAACATTTATAACCAATTACAAACTTGACAAACTTTTTCTTAAAAAGAAATAAAAGGTATCACTGATAAAAGACACAGAAGAAACGCCACACAAATAAAAAAATATATAAATATAGCTTAAAAGGAATGGACCAGGATAAATTGGAAATATAGTGTCAAAACTATGGGGCAGATTTTATAAATCTGCGCACACGCGTACTTTTGTTCGCGAACCAGGCGCGAACAAGAGTACGCGGGATTTTAATAGATCCACGCGTATCCATTAAAATCCGGGGTCAGCATGCGCAAGGCTTACCAAAATCGGCAGCCTGCGCGCGCCGAGCCGTGCAGCCTGCCTACATTCCCTCCGAGGCCGCTCAGAAATCGGAGCGGCCTCGGAGGGAACTTTCCTTCCACCTCCCCCCGCACCTTCCCTTCCCCTACCTAACCCACCCCCCCGGCCCTATCTAAACCCCCCCCTACCTTTGTCGGCAAAGTTACGCCTGCTGGAATCGTAACTTTGCCGCGCCAGCTGCCGCGCTCCATGTTCTGGTCCGGGGGCTGGTCTGGAGGCTGCGGCCACGCCCCCGGAATGCCCCCAGGCCGAAATCACGCCCGCGGCGCCACCCCCGAAATGCCGCGTCACTCGTGACACGCCCCCATAACGCCGCGTCACTCCCGGCCCCCGACACGCCCCTCCATGCAAGCCCCGGGACTTACGCGCGTCCCGGGGCTTGCGCGCCGCCGAGCCTATGCAAAATAGGCTCGGCGCGCGCGGGGGGGGTTTGAAGTAGGTTTTCGGGGGGTACATGCGTATCTAACGTGACTAATGCTGCACTGTGGGATTTGATGGTGGGGGTAGCAACTGTGGTGAACCGAGTCAGTGAAAAAGTGGAAATGCTGACTTCCCAGGGTATTCAAAATTTGTTCGAATATCAGCAGAAATATGATTCTGTACTTAAGAAGGTAGAGAAATTGGAAGAAAAAGATCTTGAAAATTCTAATTTTAAAGCAGCGGTCGTAAAGGACAATTTGTTTATGGCAAGAAGAATTGAAACATTAGAAAATGCCTCCAGACATCTAAATATAAGGATTTTAAATTTTCCTCGAATTTTGGGAGAAAATCCTTATATCTCCTTGAAGAGATATCTGAAGGAGGTTCTTTGCTTTGATGAGGAACACTTACCAGCTATAAATAAATGCTTTTTTCTACCGAAATCAAAGTCTGCTGTAAACAGAATAAATATACAAGAGAATCTGACAGCATTTTTAGAAGATTCAACTGCAGAAGTAGTTGATAGGGCTACTTTATTGATTTCTGTAATATCACTTATGGATCTTCAATCAATAATGAAAAACTATTTCAGAAAATTTCCTACCAATTATTATGGTGAAAATAACATTTTTCCTGATATATCTCCAATTACTCAAGGCAGGCAAAGAGAGTTTTTAACCCTACGCCAGCAGGCTATTACTCTGGGCTATTCGTTTAATTTAAAGTTTCCTTGTAAATGTATATTGAAGAAAGGAGCTGAGGTTAACATTTTTTTCACTGCTCAGCAATTAAATGATTTTCTTAAGTCAAAAATTCCCCTTACATCAACCCCAAGTAACTAATGAGGTGGTTGTTTAGACGGCTGCGTTACTTTATCTGATTGTTTTTTCCTTATGTCTCTCTGTTATATCGGATCTTGGAATTTTGGATTATAATATATATTGATTTACAAAATTAAGATTGATGGAGAAAGTTACTATGAATTCAAATAAGTATTAAGTGAAATGTTTTCTTTTATTACTCCATCTTATCTGATTTTCTTATTTGCAAAACGTTTTGTTTTGTAATAATGTGAAATGGATAAATAAAGAATTAAAAAAAAAAAATTTCATACTGAACTTTAAATTAGTGTCCAATGCATTCAACCATTTGTGAAAATCTTGAAGAGTATCTACATGTCCTTTCCAGATAATAAAAACATCGTCTATATATCGTTTCCATAATAAAATGTTCTCTTTGTACTGGTGTTCTGACAAATACACTTTTTCAAATTTAGCAACCTATAAATTGGCCACAGATGGTGCCATTGGTGACCCCATGACTAACCCTTTTGTTTGTAGGAAAAAATTTTTGTTAAATGCAAAAAAATTCCTTTTCAAAGCAATTCCTGCCAGTTCCAATAAAAAATGATTTGGTGTTCTTTGATGTGCATTATGCTCTGTAAGTTGTTGTGTAATTATGTCTAAGGCTGCGTCTTGAGGAAAATTAGTGTATAAAGATTCAATATCGAGTGTAACCAAAATAATATCTTCAGTGGTACCTTTAAAATCATTTAAAATGGTAATAAAATGAGCTGAATCTCTGATGTAAGATGGGATGTTCTTAACTTCGTGTTTTAAAAAAATGTCAAGTAAAACTGAAAGTGGTTCCAGAAGAGAACCATTGGCAGAAATAATTGGTCTGCCTGGGGGATTAATGGCAGACTTATGGATCTTTGGTAGCACATAGATTGTAGGTAGCACCGGAAACTTCACTGTTAAAAAATCCAGCTCTTTATTAGTTAAAAAGCCTTGATCTTTAGCTATTAGTGATCTCATAAGTGACAAACACAATATACCCATTAGAGATGTGAATCGTTTTCCATATCGTCTTAACGATAGAAATCGTGTGGCAGGAGAAGAAAATCGTGTTTGGCACGATTATTTAGTTGAAAAATCGTTAAAAATCATTTTTTCCGATTAGTGCGCACTAACTCGAGTTAGTGCGCACTAACTCCCCGTTAGTGCGCACTAACTCGAGTTAGTGCGCACTAACTGAAAATGATACAAATAGACACTTTCCAGGTCACTGAAGGTCAGTTAGGAATGAATATGTGTTCCTATTGGCTGGCAGCCCTCTTATCTATTGATGTTACCAAGGTTACCACTGAGGTGATGGTTGGGGGGATGGGAAATGGAACTGGAAACTCACGAACACCAACAGAAAATGAAACAAAGTGTTCACACTTCCCAGGTCAGTAAAGGTCACTTAGGAATGAATATGTATTCCTATTGGCTGGCTGTGCTCTTATCTATTGATGTTACCAAGGTTACCACTGAGGTAATGGTTGGGGGGATGTGAAATGGAAACAGTTGGAAGCTTGACATGTGATGATCAGCACTCACGTGACTAGAACTTCTTTGTTTATTATTTTTGTTAGCAGACACGTGCATGTTGAATTTGCCAATCACTGTGCATTTTACAAAGGTGGTCCTGGCTGGAACTGTACACAGTTCAAATATATGTAATTGATTGTTGGTAAGTGTATTTTTTAAGTAGCCACACTGGCACCAGTATGTTTACTTTTCCTCCTACTTAACTCACTAGCTCAGCTTTGTAAGAAGGGCTTCTCTGCTTGTGTGTTCCTTTTGTTTGGTGTGAGGAGAGCAGAAACATCAGATCTTTATTCAATCTACTACAGTCATCTCTTATATTAACCTACTCAATTTTTTTTAAATGATTTGTTATATCACTGAATTAATAATTCATTATTATTAGGTGGTGGTGAATGTCTGACTAAGCTACTTGGCTAGTGTAACTGGTGAGGCTAGTGGCAGTTTAGCAGAATTATAATTTATTTGTATTAGTACTGCAGCATTAATATATTCAAGCCTAGGTAGGCAGCCAGTGCACTACTCCTGCAGTCACCTCATTGCTTCCTGTGCATTGCATTATAATATGCGCACACACTGACTCCAGCTTGGGTGGGGACAAGGCAGGTCTCCTTTACTGCACACACTGACTCCAGTTTGGTGATAAGGCAGGTCTCTAGAGATGGGGGAAGTCAGGAGTGAGGGTCAGGCAGCTCCCCCCTGTCTGTGAAGCCAGCCTCTCACTAGTAATGCAGGGAGGGAGCTGTCTCAGACTTCACCATCCTCCTCCCCCCCCCCCCCCCTCACCCACACACCATTCACTAGCTGGGACATGGGGGAAGTCAGGAGTGAGAGTCAGGCAGCTCCCCCCTGTCTGTGAAGCCAGCCTCTCACTAGTAATGCAGGGAGGGAGCTGTCTCAGACTTCACCATCCTCCTCCCCCCCCCCCCTCACCCACACACCATTCACTAGCTGGGACATGGGGGAAGTCAGGAGTGAGGGTCAGGCAGCTCCCCCCTGTCTGTGAAGCCAGCCTCTCACTAGTAATGCAGGGAGGGAGCTGTCTCAGACTTCACCATCCTCCCCCCCCCCCCCCCCTCACCCACACACCATTCACTAGCTGGGACATGGGGGAAGTCAGGAGTGAGGGTCAGGCAGCTCCCCCCTGTCTGTGAAGCCAGCCTCTCACTAGTAATGCAGGGAGGGAGCTGTCTCAGACTTCACCATCCTCCTCCCCCCCCCCCTCACCCACACACCATTCACTAGCTGGGACATGGGGGAAGTCAGGAGTGAGGGTCAGGCAGCCCCCCCCTGTCTGTGAAGCCAGCCTCTCACTAGTAATGCAGGGAGGGAGCTGTCTCAGACTTCACCATCCTCCTCCCCCCCCCCCCCTCACCCACACACCATTCACTAGCTGGGACATGGGGAAAGTCAGGAGTGAGGGTCAGGCAGCTCCCCCCTGTCTGTGAAGCCAGCCTCTCACTAGTAATGCAGGGAGGGAGCTGTCTCAGACTTCACCATCCTCCCCCCCCCTCACCCACACACCATTCACTAGCTGGGACATGGGGGAAGTCAGGAGTGAGGGTCAGGCAGCTCCCCCCTGTCTGTGAAGCCAGCCTCTCACTAGTAATGCAGGGAGGGAGCTGTCTCAGACTTCACCATCCTCCTCCCCCCCCCCCTCACCCACACACCATTCACTAGCTGGGACATGGGGGAAGTCAGGGGTGAGGGTCAGGCAGCTCCCCCCTGTCTGTGAAGCCAGCCCCTCACTAATAATGCAGGGAGGGAGCTGTCTCAGACTTCACCACCCCCCCCCCCCCCCCCTCACCCACACACCATTCACTAGCTGGGACATGGGGGAAGTCAGGAGTGAGGGTCAGGCAGCTCCCCCCTGTCTGTGAAGCCAGCCTCTCACTAGTAATGCAGGGAGGGAGCTGTCTCAGACTTCACCATCCTCCCCCCCCCCCCCCTCACCCACACACCATTCACTAGCTGGGACATGGGGGAAGTCAGGAGTGAGGGTCAGGCAGCTCCCCCCTGTCTGTGAAGCCAGCCTCTCACTAGTAATGCAGGGAGGGAGCTGTCTCAGACTTCACCATCCTCCTCCCCCCCCCCCTCACCCACACACCATTCACTAGCTGGGACAGGGGGGAAATCAGGAGTGAGGGTCAGGCAGCTCCCCCCTGTCTGTGAAGCCAGCCTCTCACTAGTAATGCAGGGAGGGAGCTGTCTCAGACTTCACCATCCTCCTCCCCCCCCCCTCACCCACACACCATTCACTAGCTGGGACATGGGGGAAGTCAGGAGTGAGGGTCAGGCAGCACCCCCCTGTCTGTGAAGCCAGCCTCTCACTAGTAATGCAGGGAGGGAGCTGTCTCAGACTTCACCATCCTCCTCCCCCCCCTCACCCACACACCATTCACTAGCTGGGACATGGGGGAAGTCAGGAGTGAGGGTCAGGCAGCTCCCCCCTGTCTGTGAAGCCAGCCTCTCACTAGTAATGCAGGGAGGGAGCTGTCTCAGACTTCACCATCCTCCCCCCCCCCCCTCACCCACACACCATTCACTAGCTGGGACATGGGGGAAGTCAGGAGTGAGGGTCAGGCAGCTCCCCCCTGTCTGTGAAGCCAGCCTCTCACTAGTAATGCAGGGAGGGAGCTGTCTCAGACTGGTATCAGGGTTAGGGCACTGTGTGCAGGAAGATCACAACACCCCTGGTGCCAGGGTTAGGGCACTGTGTGCAGGAAGATCACAACACCCCTGGTGCCAGGGTTAGGGCACTGTGTGCAGGAAGATCACAACACCCCTGGTGCCAGGGTTAGGGCACTGTGTGCAGGAAAATCACAACACCCCTGGTGCCAGGGTTAGGGCACTGTGTGTGCAGGAAGATCACAACACCCCTGGTGCCAGGGTTAGGGCACTGTGTGCAGGAAGATCACAACAGTCCTGGTATTAATAGGGTTAGGGCACTGTGTGCAGGAAGATCACAACACCCCTGGTGCCAGGGTTAGGGCGCTGTGTGCAGGAAGATCACAACACCCCTGGTGCCAGGGTTAGGGCACTGTGTGCAGGAAAATCACAACACCCCTGGTGCCAGGGTTAGGGCACTGTGTGTGCAGGAAGATCACAACACCCCTGGTGCCAGGGTTAGGGCACTGTGTGTGCAGGAAGATCACAACACCCCTGGTGCCAGGGTTAGGGCACTGTGTGCAGGAAAATCACAACACCCCTGGTGCCAGGGTTAGGGCACTGTGTGTGCAGGAAGATCACAACACTCCTGGTATTAATAGGGATAGGGCACTGTAAGAGATGACTGTAGTAGATTGAATAAAGATCTGATGTTTCTGCTCTCCTCACACCGAACAAAAGCAACACACAAGCAGAGAAGCCCTTCTTACAAAGCTGAGCTAGTGAGTTAAGTAGGAGGAAAAGTAAACATACTGGTGCCAGTGTGGCTACTTAAAAAATACACTTACCAACTATCAATTACATATATTTGAACTGTGTACAGTTCCAGCCAGGACCACCTTTCTAAAATGCACAGTGATTGGCAAATTCAACATGCACTAGCATTTCAGGTGCCTGCTAACAAAAATAATAAACAAACCAGTTCTAGTCACGTGAGTGCTGATCATTACATTACTTTTTTTGTCAAGCTTCCAACTGTTTCCATTTCACATCCCCCCAACCATTATCTCAGTGTTAGCCTTGGTAACATCAATAGATAAGAGCACAGCCAGCCAATAGGAATACATACATATTCATTCCTAAGTGACCTTTACTGACCTGGGAAGTGTGAACACTTTGTTTCATTTTCTGTTGGTGTTCGTTAGTTTCCAGTTCCATTTCCCATCCCCCCAACCATCACCTCAGTGGTAACCTTGGTAACATCAATAGATAAGAGGGCAGCCAGCCAATAGGAACACATATTCATTCCTAACTGACCTTCAGTGACCTGGAAAGTGTTTATTTGTATCATTTTCAGTTAGTGCGCACTAAATCGAGTTAGTGCGCACTAACTCCCGTTAGTGCGCACTAACACGATTTAACGATTTTTAACGATAATTCGTTAGAATTTCTATTGTATCGTGTTCTATAACGATTTAAGACGATATTAACATTATCGGACGATAATTTTAATCGTTGAAAAACGATTCACATCCCTAATACCCATTGTTTAGTGGATAACCTCCGCATCTGCGTGCGGTTATTATTTATTTTTTTATTTTTTATATTTTGAAGCAGTCAAGAAACAAAGGGGCAGATTTTATAAATCTGCGCACACGCGTACTTTTGTTCGCGCACCAGGCGTGAACAAGAGTACGCGGGATTTTAATAGAAATGCGCGTAGCCGCGCGTATCCATTAAAATCCGGGGTCGGCGCGTGCAAGGCTGCCCAAAATCAGCAGCCTGCGTGTGCCGAACCGCGCAGCCTGCCTCCGTTCCCTCCGAGGCCGCACCGAAATCGGAGCAGCCTCGGAGGGAACTTTTCTTCCACCCCCCTGCACCTTCCCTTCCCTTCCCCTACCTAACCCACCCTCCCGGCCCTATCTAAACCCCCCCTCTACCTGCTGGAAGCAGGCGTAACTTTGCGTGCACCGGGACGGCTGCCGCACTCCATGTTCCGGTCCGGGGGCTGGTCCGGAATGCCACGTCACTCACTAAATGCCCCCGAAATGCTGCGTCACTCCCGGCACGCCCCCGACACGCCCCTCCATGCAAGCCCCGGGACTTGCGGGAGCCGCCGAGCCTATGCAAAATAGGCTCGGCATGCGCAGGGAGGGTTTGGGGTAGGTTTTCGGGGGGTACGCGCGTACCCCTTTGAAAATCTACCCCATAGAGCGCATTTCATTTTTTGGAATACATTGGTTCTCTAATAGATTTAATGCAAAGGGATCACATGTTTTTCTAGATTAATTTGATTTACTGCTCGCGTTTTTTAACATACGGACACTTTCTAAGCCACTCCCAATCGGCATGATTGACAGGTTTTTGGCGCGTTTTTCATCTCTATTTAAATGACAACATTGTGTCAGCAGCATTTTTCAAATTGTCCTTGCGGTATTGGAACGGAGACTACTCATGACTGTATTAAGAATAATGTAAGTCACATTAGATTTAAGCTTTTTGTCCCGTTGATTTTTTATATGTTACTTTTGTTGGATTCAGTAGCACGGAAGTTCATTTTGGTTTTGGAGGTGCTGTGGTTTTAATCCATGTCCGTTGGTTAATTTGTTTGGCTTATGCTATTTATCAACCATCTGATTGCATACAGTAACATAGATATTTATAATACCGGGCATATCACAGTTTACATACGTTGATTTTCATAATGGATAAGATAACAATAGAATCGCGCACTGTCTTAGCGGTGTCTTTTAAAATGTCCTCACGGTAATAGAACAGAGACTACTTGTTATTGAATTAACTATAATGTAAGTTACATTAGTTTTAAGATCTTCAGGCTGTTCTATTAATACTTTTTTTAAAAAATTTATCGGCACGGTGTTATGAGACTCTCAAATATTGTGCAGCCAAATGTTATATTAATGCACGGAACTTCATTTCAATTTCGGCGGTAGTTAATTACGAGATGTTTTTTATGCACTTTAATTGGCTTTTTAGCTCTGAATTGAATGGCTGAGTTGTTATTTTTGTTCGAGAAATTGTTAGGCTCGTGTTATTTAACAACTTTTGGTTCGTAATTAGTTTTATAGATATTTATAACACCTGGCACAGTACAGTATATATATGATTTTTATACACTACAAACTATTTATAGTAATTTTTTATTGGACAAATTTTATACACAATAGATTATAACTTTTTATTAATTTTTGTCTTTTGTCACTGTATGTTTTGGTCAGAATCATTATTTCTTTGTTTATTGATTGATTTACAGATCACCAGAATATTAAAGGTTTTGGTTCATTCATTCCAAGACAGGTTTCTGATACATACAAAGAGATTAACCTTATACAGGTACAAGCATAGGTTTGACACTATATTTCCAATTTATCCCGGTCCATTCCTTTTAAGCTATATTTATATATTTTTTATTTGTGTGGCGTTTCATCTGTGTCTTTTATCAGTGGTACCTTTTATTTCTTTTTAAGAAAATGTTTGTCAAGTTTATAATTGGTTATAAATGTTTTTAATTTATTTATTTATGTCCTACTGTGGTTTTATTTTTATATTTATTGATATGATGTATTTATTGTTTCTAACCCCTGAGGCAGCCCCAATCGGGGCGAAACTTGGCCAGAGTCGGGCATTTGTATGAATTCATGTCTCCATCCAAATAAAGTGTATACTTGGACTATCTTTGGTGTCTAACCTGCATTGTTGCCCAAACAACTTTTTCTCAGACCTGGACTGGACATTTGAAGGGGAGCAGGGGGCCCCCTCATTTGCATAATTTGATCCCAATGTCCTTAAACCTGGATTCTTATTAAGTATCCTCCAGTTCCTGCTATTCATGCTCTTACATACACACATTCTCTCTCCCCCCCCTCCCCTCTTTCTCTCTCATACAAAGACAGGCAAATGCTCGCTCTCACTTAGACCTGGCCTCTCCATACAAAATTCACTTGTACCCAGTGATAAGTCAAAGACTAAGTACAATTCTGCCGCAGCATTGATTCACCCTGCCTGCAAGTATTCCTCCATGGGATCCCAGTTCCATTAATCTCACCGACATTTATACACGAACTCCCAGTCCCGGTCTCCACCTCCTGCCATTGGCTGCATGGCACCATGGCTGATTGACTGATGCATCTGCCCCTCACCCAATGGGAGTGAAATGATTGGCAGGAATGCTTGAGTTACCTTTGTAGCCGGACACTGTACAAGTAGTTTAAAAACTGGTCTGTCCGGTCTAGAACTGGGCAACTGGCCACCCTAACTGCAAGGCAAAATAAGAGAGGTGGGGGAATTGTTGCTATTTATAAGTCATGCCTTGCCTTTTCCCCATTAACCTTAGAGTTAGGTATCGAGGCTATATGTTTAGTTTTTAAATATAAGCTTTGTATTGTTGTATTGCCCTCTGGGCTGGTTGTCAAATGATATCTCATTTTTGGTGGATTTTTTTGCAACAGCTGTAATTTCATTCTAGTAAGATATTAGTTATCGGGGATTTTAATATGCATGCTTTAAGTCAGCCCAAAAATAATTTGCAGGACTTTTGCTTTATAACGAATTCCTTACAGCTATATGCATTAAATGATGTGCCAACTCATAAGGCTGGGCATATCCTGGACCAGGTGATCTTGCCTATTGCAAATAATGATTATGCTGTGTCTAATTTAAAAGTATCTACAGTTCCATTGTCTGATCACAAACTGATTCATTTTAATATTCATATGTTTGGTTTGAGCACAAATACCGATTTGCATTCAGTGATTAAACAACGTCATGCTCCTTTTGATACTGAACAATTTAAGGATGCTTGGATGGAAGTTAAACAAGATATTAATTATGAATCTGTTAATTGTTTAGCATCTTCATTGACTACTAATTTGACAGCCGTTACTGAGCAAATTGCCCCTATAAGGTGCTATCAAACAGTCTGCACGCATGGTCATGAACTTTGGTTCCCTTCTGAGTAGCAAATGTTGAAATGTTCAGTTAGAAAGGCAGAACATAAGTGGAAAAAAGAGCCACTCAGCAGAATTTAGAACAATTTAAACATGTGAGAGCTCTTCATAGAAGTTTATTTATGCAGGATAGGAAATCTTATTTTTCTAAAAGGTTGTTAAAGTCTTTTAGTCATCCATTTGAGTTATTTTCCATCGCGAAAAGACTTCTTAATCCTACAGAAGCAGTAGGAGAAATGCCCTCTGCTCAAAAATTTGCTATTATTGTAGGAAAGCTCTAGCCAGGAAGACCAATAAAGCTGAACTGGCTTGTATCGACTCTCTCCCAAAACTAATCAATAGTTTCTGGAATGAGTTTGACACAACCTCCAATTCTGAGACTGAAGGTTTGCTATCAGCTTTGGGAAGGTCAAGGTGTTTTTTAGATCACTGTCCAATGTAGTTATTGAACAATTTGAAAAAAGAGTTTATAAATCCGTTGACCTTACTGGTTAATATGTCCCTGGCTGAAGGAAATGTACCTGACATTTTGAAACAATCAATTGTTCAGTCCCATTGCTAAAAAGGGTAGTCTTCCCTTGGATCACCCCCTAGTTATCATCCGATTTCTATTCTACTATCCCTGGGAAAATTGTTGTAAAAGTTGTTATGACTCAATTGAATGATTAGCTTCAAGTAAATAATTGTCTGCATCCATTTTAGTGGGGTTTTATATTGCATCATAGCATCAAAATACTATTAGTATCTGCAAATGATTATTTGTTGCATAAATTGTATTTTGGCATTGCTGTGATTGCAGTTTATCTTGATATTTTGGCAGCATTTGATTCTGTCAACCATCATATTCTGCTTGCTAGGTTTAAAGGAGGAAGCATTACATTTGTTGACCAGGTCTGTAATTTGGGGTTTTATTTGCATTCCATTTTAGATTATACCTGTCAACTGAAATCTGTACTATCGAAGGGGTATTTCAAGTTGAAATTATTACAACAATTTCATTCCTTTTTTAGACCCTACTGATTTTCGCACACTTGTGCAGTCTTTTATCATGACTACTGTGGATTATTGTAACTCCCTGCCTAAAACTATAAAATGTGCCTTGCAGATCTTACAAAATTCAGCTGCCCATTTTATTACAAAGACTCCAATTCGGGAAAATATATCTCCTGTATTGAGGCAATTGCATTGGCTGCTAGTAATGCAAAGATTAAAGTTTAAAGTTTTAATTCTAGTATATAAAGCCCTTCGAAATAACGCACCCAAGTATTTGTCAGAGCTTTTCCATTGTTATATCCCTTCTAGAGTTCTGCAATCTTCTGGTTCTCATTTTCTTGAAGTCTCTGATTTTAAAGTGGCTCATTTGCAGTCTACCCTTAGGCGTGCTTCGTCCATAAATGGGGTATCTCTTTGGAATTTACTTCCTGAGAAATTAAGGCTTGAACAGGATTTTAAAAGCATTCTATTTTGTGAAGCTTTTCCTTCATAAGATATTAAATTTTTTATGTTTCTTTTATTGCTTATGATTATACATATTTATAATTGATTTTTGTTGATTTTATTGATTGTAATTTGCCTACATGATTGTTTCATTATAGGTGAAACAAATATTTTTTAAATAAAAAAATTAAAATAGGTGTACTACATTCCCCATCTCTAAAAAATGAATTGGGCCTCTGTGCCTGCATCCCCACTCTATCCTATGAAGACAATGGTCTGTCACTCTCTTTATCCTTTTCATACTTTCCCATTTAATCATCTATCCCTACTCTACTCCTGATTGCTAACTCCTAGGTATTATTGCATAATTGATTTATGAATTTCTTACCTTCAGGATTTAACCCATTTACCTCAAAATATGTCGATATTCAAAAGCTGTGTAGACAGGTAACTTGTTATCTATTTAAATGGCAAAACTGGCATATTGAGGGTATTCTGGGGGTAGGCAGGAGGCATTCCAGGGAGGAGCGGTTTTAGCCAGATAACTTATACTATTAACTCTGGTCTGGCCACAGACCTGTCCTAAAGATAGCCGGATAAACTTACCCAGCTATCTTTAAGATAGCCAGGTATATTTAGAGGCTCGTCTGGCAGTTGAATATATCCTGCTAATTAGCCAGATAAAGTTATCTGGCTAATTAACCAAGTCACACAGCAGTTGAAAATGGACCCCCAATGTTTTTACTTGGGGGAGGAGTAGTTTGTGTTCCCCATCCATGCTTAGCTTAAGTATTGTTTAAAACAATGAATAAAGACTGAAGTGCCTTTTCTTGGATGGAGTCAAACTACCCCTCTAAATAGATCCTTATCTTCCTAAGTTCATCTCCAGTCACTAATATACCCCAAATCTTCTCCCCTGTACCAATCTTTCAACTATAAATTTAAATATGAGGATAGAAACATAGAATTTGATGGCAGAAAAAGACCAAACGTTCCATCCAGTCTGTCCAGCAAGCCTATGGTAGCATTTGTCATGCTATACAGGTCACCCCTATACTTAGTTTCCCAAACCCTTGGCCTAGTGCAGGATTGGTAGGCTCCCTGGTCAGACCCAGAAAGTGCCTGCCACCAGGAGACGGAGTACAAGAGGAGACAGAGGCTAGCTGGGGCTTCGCCACTAGCAACCCTAAGTACCCCCAGGTTGAGCCCTTGAGTACCTGGGCTGCCTGGTCTTAGATGGGCCTCACAGGATCTCCTTGATAGGAAGTTCAGGGGTGTGCCCACCACAATCAAGGGTGCGTGGTCAACACTTAGGCCAGAAGTCCTGGATGCCTGACAAGGCCAGAAGAGTGTCTCTGAATGTATAGCCAAGATCAATGCCAGATTCAAGGAAGTGTGGTCAGCCAATGCCAGAGTCAGTACCAATAATCAGTCCGTGGATGGTCAGTCGAAGCAGAGGTCAAGTTCCAGGAGGCAGTCAGACATAGTTGAATTCAGGCAGAGGTCAGTTCCAGGCAGCATGCAGATGTGGACATGGAGGCAGGCAGAAGGTCAGAGGCAGGCAGTGGTCAGATGTGGACAAAGAAGCAAGCAGGTCAGAGGCAGGCAGTGGTTAAACATAGTCAAGGGAAGCCGAGGTCAGTACCGAGAAGACAGTCCGAAGGTACTACCTGGGAAGACAAGGAGACAAGGGACGCTGGAACAGGACACTGGAACAGGACTGGAACAAGACCAGAACGAGACTGGAACACAGATGGGAACACAGAGGCAAACTAGAAACACTCATGGAGTCGACCCGATTGCCAAGGCAGGGATGAAGGGAATGAGACTTGCCTTATATATATATACTATTTGACGATGACATCATTGGGGAGCGTCGGACCCGGGTTTCCCGCGCTACGGTCATCAAAAGGAATGATGCTGGCTGCTCGCACACCTAGGGACGGGGCCGAGGAGCAGGAAGACGCGGAGCCCCGGCAGGAGTTCCACTGTGAGGTCTGGTCGGGCGAAGACGAGCGGGGAGGCCGGGGATGCTGTGAACAGGCTGAGGCCACAGAGGTGGCCTCAGCCTGTTCACAGCATCCTGGTACTAGTGGATGGAGTAGCAAGGTGAGCACTGCAGGGCCGGCCGCGCTGCGGATGCGGCCAGGGAGTGCAACAGTCAGGGCCCTTGTTGGTTGCTGTCTGAGTCCAATTCCCCATTACCTCTTGCCATTGAAGCAGAGAGCAATGCTGGAGTTGCATCAAAAGTAAAAGGCTTATTGGTCAAGGGTAGTAACAGCTGCATCAGCATGTTACTTGTTTTCCCAGACCATAAAATTCAATGTCAAATATATCAGTGGAGAAACAGATTCCCAAATTACTTATGCAATGTAGTCTCCTATCTTCTAAAGCTCAAGTTCAAACATTGTAAACCTATTGGTTTATGAGTGGTTTGCCTTCCGATGCGTTGTCTCTATACCTGTAATAAAGGAATGAATATTCAATGAGTCAATCTCCTCATCCATTTTGCATAAGTAATTTGGAAATCTGTTTCTCCACTGATATATTTGACAAGCCAGTGATTTAGGTCCCTCCTGATGAAGATTTTGTACAAAACATGGTCCGTGTCAGGGTACTGTGTAACTTCATTTTTGAGTCTGGGTACCTCTGGATACCATCTGGACCTTTTGCATTCAATTCTTTCTTGAACTAGAAGTTTATGGACATTAAGGGGTGGATTTTAAAAGGGATATGCGCATAACCCTTTTAAGCCCACTCCTGCACGTGCCGAGCCTATTTTGCATAGGCCTGGTGACATGCGTATATCCCAGGGCTTGAAAAAAGGGGTGGGGTATGGGCGGGGTGGGGGCGGGACCGAGGCCTCCGGCACAGTGGCTGTGCTGGGGGATCACACGCCGGCACTCGGCCGGCGCGCGCAACCTACGCCTGCCCAGAGGCAGGCGTAAATAAGAAAACAAAGGTAGGGGGGATTTAGGAAGGGATGGGGGGCGGGTTAGATAGGGGAAGGGAGGGGAAGGTGCAGGGGGGCAGAAGGAAAGTTCCCTCTGAGGCCACTCCGATTTCGGAGTGGCCTCGGAGGGAACGGTGAAAGCCATCGGGACTGCCCTAGGGCTCGGAGTGTGCAAGGTGCACAAGTGTGCATCCCCCTAGCACGCGCTGACCCCGGATATTATAACATGTGCATGGCTGTGTGCACATGTTATAAAATCGGGTGCAGATTTGTGCACACTGGGTAGCGCGTACAAATCTACGCCTGCGCGTACATACTAAAATCTGGCCCTAAGTGTTTTTTCCTGCCCTTTATTGTGTTTTTGTCTGCTTTAGAGTAGTAACTGCCACACCATCAAGTTACCGCCATGCACTCTTTTCTTCATTTCCATCCTCTAGCCTTTAAGGATCCACAGTGTTAATTCCATGCCCTTTTGAAATCTTTCACCATTTTGGTCTTCTCCACCTCCTCCGGAAGGGCATTCCAGTCATCCACCACCCTTTCAGTGAAGAAATATTTCCTGATGTTGGTTCTGAGTTCTCTTCCCTGGAGTTTGATTACATGACCCCTAGTTCTTTTGATTTATTTCCAACGGAAAAGTTTTGTTGATTGTGCATCATTAAAACAGTATCTGAAGGTCTGTATCATATCTCCCCTGCACCTCCTCTCCTCCAGGGTTTACATATTTAGGTCCTTCAACCTCTCCTCATAAGTCATTTGATGGAGACCCCACCACCATTATTGTCGCCCTTCTCTGGACTGCCTCCATCCTTTCTCTGTCTCTTTTGAGATACGGTCTCCAGAACTGAACTCAATAGTCCAGGTGAGGCCTCACCAAGGACCTGTACAAATGGATCATCACCTCCTTTTTCTTACTGGTTATTCCTCGCTCTATGCATCCCAGCATTCTTCTGGCTTTAGCTATGACCTTGTCATTCAATTTCTGCCTGTTCCAGTTATATACAAGTAGCATTTCTCAAAAGCACATACATTGAGCTATCTATCCAAGTTCATTCCCTTTCTCCTTCAAGTGCTCTTAAATCTTTACTAACTCATCATTTATCAGGTCCATTAGTGCCTAGGTACCCAATGATATCCAATGCACCCTTCTCCTCCCCTTCACATTTCTCTAGCTAACATCTGAATCATTCATCCATCTATCCATCCCTGCCAGCTGTGACACCTAAAAGGTACCAAGCTGCCCTCTTCCCATGGTTAATTTCTAGCTCTAATCCTCTCATTATAAAGTCCCCTATCAGAAGTTACTTATTTCTCCTCTCAGTATTCCTCCCATATCTTTCAAGGTCCTTGAAATGGAGAACTCCCTGATGAATTTTAATCCCTACTCTGGTATTCCCCAATGGCTGTTTTTGCACCACAAATAATTTATGTAGAGGATCATGACTTGAAAATCACATCTTTTCTGACAAGTTTTCAGAAATATGTTAACCATCTGCTCTGAAAGTCTCTCTATATTTTTTAACTGTAATCCACAAAGTTAGGAAAACAGATCTATTTTAGTGAAAGCCACTCTGCTTTTTTTTTTTTTTTTTTTTTTTTTTTTTTTTGAGTCATTTCAGATGCATTCCGCTTTGTGAGCTAACAATATAGTGTCTTTTCCCTTTCAGAAATTTAATTTTCTGAAATGTGGAGCTGCTGCTGAATTTCTTTAAAGAAAACACAGCAGTCAACATAATGACAGAGTCCTTTTATTTCAAAAATCAATTTTGCTCTATACCATTGACAACTTCCCAGCATCAACCCAACAAATGGTTTGGGGAGGTAAAGAGTGGGATGAATTCTAAACTAAGATAATTGCTACTTTTAGTAACTCTCAAATTTCTGCTCTCCTACTTTTCAATTTTGACATATTGGTCTTTACATCCATGTCCATTTATATTGACAACAGGTGCCGATTTTGTTAGAGGATAGATATTAGAAGGAGCATATGTGGTTTAGAGAATGACTGATTGAAATTCTAAGCATTTTACAGAATGATTTGCTTGACATACTCAGTAGGAAACTCTTGTTTGTTCAACTTATTATCCATTCATGTATTCATGAAAAAATACAATAAATGCATAATCTCAGTATACTGCCTGAATGAGCACATTGAAATGAACCCAGACCTTTGCAGTGCTAGGCAAGGCCTTAGCTTGCAACAGAACAGTTTTACATTGCAATATCATTAACTGTGTCTAGAGTTTACATTATACTTTTAAATCAGCCAGAGAAATTAACCTACATTGTAAATCTAAGGTTATACTAAGAACTTAACATAAAAAATGCATATGCATAATGAGTGCTTATCTGACTTTTAAGTTTCCTCCACTGATTGATTGAACAATTACTTTGTTGAAATATAACAGAGCCTGTGAATCTAGTGTTTATGTTTTGACTTGGTTGACAGATTAAAGAAGGGCCAGGGAATGTACAAAAATTGAATAAAGTAGCAGTGGGTCATTTGGGAAATTAATAATTTGGATAGAATCATATGCCTAAATCTGAAAGCTTCTGCGGTGCACCCTACAGTCATGTCTGAAGAAGCCTGTTTGGTCTCAAAATCTCATGTAATGTACAGCATCGTCATTCTTATATGTTCTTTAATAGGTATCCCAACCTACTTGCGACACCAGTTTTCTTCAGGACTAACAGAGCTAGTTGAATTGCACTGCTGAATGATACCATCATTTCTGACAGCTCACCTCCAATTATGCGGAACACCAAAACTTCATACATTTTAAGGTGAATTTTAAAAGTCTGATGCGTGGATTTTAAAAGCTTCCAAGATACACGCATCTCGCCCGGAGCATGCACATCTCAGAAGTTTTCAAAAAGGGGCAGGGTGGGCATGGTATGGGCAGACCACGGGTGTATTGGGGGCGTGAATCTGAGATGTGAACATAAATACTTCCGCCATCTGGCATGCTCCGAGGTCCCCTGCCACGTAAAATTTTATTTCTCCTATGAATGATGTCTAAGTTAAAAATAAAGAAAAATAGGCAGAGCTGTGGGATTTTAAGGATCAGGGATAACAGAGGGGAGTGAAGGCCATCAAACTAGGTGAGGGTTGGAAGTCATCTCTTAACTGGGCAAACTAGGGACAAACTGGGAATAGCATCAGCACACACCCCTTTTAAAATCCCCTGATTCACGCAATAGAATCAGCATTTGCGTGCACATGCGCATGCCCACTTAACATGTGGTGCACATATGCGCATGCACAGGCTATTTAATAGCATGCATGTACATATGTGTACAAGTTATAAAACAGCCGCTTCCCTAGGCATGGGATGACACGTGCATCCACGCACCGGTTTGAAAGTTACCGTCTTTACTACAAATTGTTCTTATACTTTGCTGTCCCTATATTTTTGTGTTTCAAGTCTATAAGGAATTTTTCTTCTCCTGCTTTTATGAAAGTTGCTAATTGCTGGGTTTCTTCACAAGAAAACCAGAGGGCCTCTACGGTTGAAATGATTTCCATTCATTGGTGTCTACTAGCATGTTTTTAGTTCTTTCAACAGCCCAGGTACCTTTCTACACATGAAGATTTCAAAAGGAAACCCCTGCATGTATTTCCCTCCTATGCCCACCTCCCCGTCTCCCCTCATGCATGCTGAGAAAAAGCACACATACTTTTACCTACACGGAGGAGGTAGTTTTTTAAGACCATTTTTATGTGGGTAAACATTTGTTTACCAATGTAAAAATCTTTGGGGTCGATTTTAAAAGGAGCGCGTGGTTCCCGGCACACGCACATGGACGCGCCGATTTTATAACATGTGCGCCAGCGTGCACATGTTATAAAATCCAATGGCCGCTCGCTCTTGCGTGCCAGATTTTAAAATCCACGTGCGCATTTGCGGGCGGCACGCACAGTGAGGCGAATTTTCAGTAAATACACGTGGTGACGCAATCGGGCCTCCCCCAGTTCCCTCCCAGTCTGCTCCAATTAAGGAGCGGACTGGGAGGGAACTTCTCTACCCCCCCCCCCGCCTAACCTTCCTCCCTCTTCCTGTCTCCTACCCGACCCCTAACCCCTTCCTAACTTTTTAGTTTCATTACTTACTGCTCCTCTGTTTAATCTTATGGCCCCTGTGCATTAGAAGACTTCAGAGTGTTTGGGGTCCGGAAGGTTACTCTGTGTTGTTATTTTTGTTAATGTTTTTGTCTGGATGGGTGATTTCACCCAGACTCTAAAGGATTGCTTTGTGTAGGTCTTT
Source organism: Rhinatrema bivittatum (assembly GCF_901001135.1). Taxonomy (NCBI): domain Eukaryota; kingdom Metazoa; phylum Chordata; class Amphibia; order Gymnophiona; family Rhinatrematidae; genus Rhinatrema; species Rhinatrema bivittatum. The sequence continues at coordinate 600,797,508 of NC_042615.1, forward strand.
TTCCATTATGGTGGGGACAGGTGGGTGAGGTGATGAAGCAATAGCAACTTTTAGAAGTCCTGATAGCTCATAATTGTATGGTTTTATGAGAAAGCCTTCAAAAACGTTTACCAATATTTCAGCTAGAAGACAGAGGCTCTGGGGGAAATGCTATGTAGGGAGGCTTTTAAAAGCATGTGGAGCTTCTGAAATGTTAGTGCTGGAAAGGTGATGAGCTGTGAGCTGAGACTCTTGGTTTGGAAAGCTGGCCCTCTGTGGGAGGTGAGTCAGTGTATGCAGAGAGATGATGAGGACTCGGCCTCTACTTACTTGAGCCATCTTTTTAATTCTTGTTTAATTATATCCACCATGGGAAAAGACTGAACTTGGGCCCTATTAATTTAATTGACATGACCAGCTTTGGGAAGACAGAGGAAGATGATTAGAACTTGGTGCAGACAGTTTCTGATGAAGAAAAGCTCCTAGCTGCACATCTATATGACACCTCTTCTCTGCTGGAACATTTCCTGTTGGTGAAAGGGCCACTATTTCTCAGCACCTTGCCCTCCATTGTGTGATGAGACTAGTGGTGATGCAGACAAGAAATAACCCTGTAAAGGCTATGCCTCTGTTTGTGGCTTTGCTTCACACACATCTCTGACACTTAAAGGAGAGAAGACCTAAATGGTGATATATATAGATAGATAGATATAGGAAAGAGTATCTGAAAACATATTATTCCATTACTGGCCCATCTTCATTGGCTGCCTGTTTATTTTAGAATTAAGTTTAAAGTTATTGTTATTTTTTAAGGCAGTTTATGGTTTAGCTTCTTACTATTTTAATTCTGTTTTGAAAATTTATCATCCTATGCGCAAGTTGAAATCATCTTCGCAGCTTTTATTGTCTGTGCCATTGTTACATAAGGTCGGACTAGCAGAATCTAGAGAATGTTCCTTATATGTTTTGGAATGAAAAGCTATATGTAATCAAAATCTGTATCCTCTTTGCTGAATTTTAGAAAGAAGTTGAAAACTTTTCTTTTTGAACAATCTTTTGAGAACATGTAAGACCATTGGTTAAAAGCTGTTTTGTGTTAATGATGATACCAGAAATAGCCTGAGCTCAATATATTTCTATTTCCGCATGTTTGGAGACAGAGTTTGAGTTTTATTATTGGTATTGATCATGTGTTATTATTTTTATTTTTTAAATTTAAATTAGATTTTATGTTGTTTACTGTTTGGTTTTTATTGTGGTTTTATTACTTATTGTATGTTGTTAATATATATGTATTATTGTAATCCACCTAGGATTGAAGATAGGTAGAATAGAAATTTTTTAAATATATAAATATAGCTCTATAATATTATGGCCATTACAGCAAGGATACTCAGTGGAGTTTGGTTAGCTTTGTCGCCCTAATAATCAGAAGCTGAACTGAGGCTGTAATGAAAAGACAGTGGAGGATAGAGGCTATTGGAATGAGCTAAACGCATAGCTACATATAAGCCTATGTACATGTGTGAGAATAAGAGCAGTAGGCTGTTCTGAAAGGGCTTTGACTCTGGGATGGCATGGTATATAGCCTGCAAAAGAAGAAACCACACACAAAAGCTAAAAATATACAATTTTTATCCAAAACGTTTAAATATAAATATATCTATATAATCAATACAAATATGGGCATTCAAACACAAATATTCAAGTCCTCAATAATACACTAACTATGCAATTATTGTGAACACTAATAATATGTATCTTTTTAACAGAATACCTCTCACTTTATGCAATTACACTTCTTTATTAAACATTTTTTTCCTTTATACTTTTTTTTTTTTAAACATTGATTTTGTTCATATTAAGAGCTCAAATGTCCTATCACAAGTCACGTAATAGATCTAAAAATGTCCATATATCAATTGAACTATTATTAAATGAAATTTATAAAAGTCTCCAGCACTCTGAGTATACTGTTCCTGAGCCAAATGCTAAGCACACAAACAGCAATTAATATGTGCACTGCAAGATTGCTGCATTAGCTGCAATTCTGCACTGAAAATGTGCTGGGTTAGGCTTCAATCCATTCTAGCTGCCACATCTAGTGTCCTGTTGTCAACACAAACTCTCCTTGACAAAGGACCTCTGTTTTGCCAATGCTTGGCTTCATCAGGACGAAGATATGCAAAATATTTTTCCCATACTTCCAACTTCAATGTTTAAACTTTTATGGACTTCCTCATACTATGGGCAAGGAGATCACAGATATTAAAGATATTTTTCTTCTCATATTAACCAAACAACCTGAGCCATCCTCTCTCTTGCTTATTTTTCTCTAATACAGAGACATAACTTCTTTCATAACAAAAAAGGCCACATTAACCTCAGGGGATAGGTCCTGATAGGATTAGAGGGCTGGAAGCACAGGTAGTCAGGACATGCAAACCAGCTCAAGTTCTGCCATGATGCCCTCTTGAATATGGACAAGGTGCTCCACCACTGCCACCACTAAAAAGCCCATATGTGTAAGTATCTGAGCTGTGCATGAGCAACTCGGATTTTAAAGGCTGGTAATTACGTGCATATATGCGCAATGAGTGAGCTAAAAAAAAGCAGGGGTAGGGCATGGTCATTGTTGGAGCTTGTGTCGGCCTTGAGCTCAGGACGCTCAAGGCTTGGCAATCCTGTAGCACTGACGATGGAACGAAGTGCAACCTAGGGCTCTCCAGCATGGAACAAGGAGAATGTGTGCCCTTGCGGCGAAGACAGTCCAAATCTGGGAATCAGGAACCTCAAATCCTCCACCGATCTCCACGCCCATGAGACCACCAATACAATGGTGGTCTATGAATGGTCCTCCGACCGTTCAACATGACCATTCAACATGATAAAAACAGTAAGGGACAAATTTTAAAATTGTACCAATACAATGGTGGTCTATGAATGGTCCTCCGACCGTTCAACATGACCATTCAACATGATAAAAACAGTAAGGGACAAATTTTAAAATTGTTTTAAAATTGTTGTTTAAAAAGGTTACTCTGTGTTGTTATTTTTGTTAATGTTTTTGTCTGGATGGGTGATTTCACCCAGACTCTAAAGGATTGCTTTGTGTAGGTCCTTTTCCATTATGGTGGGTGAGGTGATGAAGCAATAGCAACTTTTAGAAGTAAGATACTTACACATATGGGCACTAAAAAGCCCATATGTGTAAGTATCTGAGCTGTGCATGAGCAACTCGGATTTTAAAGGCTGGTAATTACGTGCGTATATGCACAATGAGTGAGCTAAAAAAAAGCGGGGGCAGGGCATGGTCATTGTTGGAGCTTGTGTCAGCCTCGAGCTCAGGACGCTCAAGGCTTGGCAATCCTGTTGCACTGACGATGGAACAGAGTGCAACCTAGGGCTCTCCAGCATGAAGGAAGGTGCGCACCGGCGCCTAAGGAGAGTGCAGGAGCTGTGCAGGACCGTGGACAGCAGCCTGCACCGACGTACTGAGTGTAGAGCAGGGCCTGAGGAGCAGGCCCTGACGTCGACAGTGGCTCCAACCGCTGCGGGGAGCCCTGGGGGCGGCTCCAGCCAGCGGGCCAGCCTGGGGATGCGGCCTTAGCGCCGCAAAGAGGAAGATGACGTCGGCGGCGCTCCCGGGCCCCATGGGAGAAGCAGAAAATCCACGGCTCCGGCCGTGGTGAAGAGGATGATGCAGAGCGGCCTCCGGGCCGCAGAAGAAACTTCAGTCCGCGGCTCCAGCCACGTGGGAAGGCTGATGACGGCGGCGTCCTGCCACGTCGGCCTGCTCGTGGGGAAACCCGCAGGCAGGAGGGTTCATAACAGTACCCCCTCCTCAAACCCCCCTTCCTCAAGCCTCCTGTCAACAGCTCAAGGATAAGGGTATCAGACCATACCGGATGGAGGTATTCGAGGGTCCCAAAAAAATGGAAGCTCTTAACTCCGGGGACAGCATGAACAGAACAAGGCAAAGCAGCAGAAACATAGAAGACAAAGCACAAAAAACCAGACAAGAACAAGACAAAACAGAACACACCACACAAACACAAGAGACACGACGAGAGACCAAGAGCACGAGACCGAGAGCAGACAAGACCGAGGGAACACGAGACCAAGCAAACACGGGACCGAGGGAGCTGCGACCGCGTGAGCGGCGACCGAGCGAACAGTGACCGCGCGAACGGCGACCGAGCGAAAGGTGTCCGCGCGACCGACAACACAAAACACAAAAGAGGGAGCAAGGGAACGGAGAGCGAGGGAGCGGAGAGCAAGGGAACGGAGAGCGAGGGAGCGGAGAGCAAGGGAATGGAGAGTGAAGGAGCAGAGAGCAAGGGAGCGGAGAGCGAAGGAGCAGAGAGCAAGGGAGCGGAGAGCGAAGGAGCTCAAAGAGCGAAAGAGCCAAGAGCGAGAGAGCGGAAAGCGAAAGAGCCAAGAGTGAGAGAGCGGAAAGCGAAAGAGCGAAGGGTGAAAGAGCGAAGAGCGAGGAAGGGAAACGAGGGAACGGGAATGCGGGAACGAGGACGGTGAACACACAAGCGGAACCCAACAAGCAGGAAAGAAACAAAGGGAAAACAAACAAACAAGCAACCAACACACAGAGCACAGACAAACGAGCAACAAGCAAGGACCAACAAGAAGCACCCAGAAACACCAAGAAGACCTGGAGGAGGGAACCCAGGGCGGAGAAAAGAAAAACCAGCAAAACCAGTAGGGGTGCAAGCGCCTCCTGCAGTTCGAAAAACCCCAATCTGGCAACATGATGACAAAAAGTCTGGAGCAGGCGCCTCCTGCAGGTCGTTCCAAAAAAGAATCCAGACAGCTGGTGCCTCCAGCAGGTCGTGACTATGGCAAACTGGCGCCTCCAGTAGGTCATACACATAAAAAACCTGAAAACGTTTTCTGGTCCCATAGACAGTCCAGGACATGGAGACAAGACTCTGGAACAAGGCAAAGATATCGGCGGGGCACCACCGTCGGGCACATGGCCTTGCATTCTGATGTATTCTGATGGTTTAGTGTGCCCTTAGGCTTCAGCCCGACCCAGACCTTGCGGGCCGAGCCAAGGGTTGACAGTGGCTCCGCATGGCTGAACAATCTTGCCCTCGACCAGGCCGGCAAGCTCCCATGGCCAACATCCGAGGATGATGGAAGTTGAATGGTCCTCCGACCATTCTGGGCCCTTTCGGACCTGCTGCGAGCAGCATGGAGCAGCAGGCCTGGCCTGAGGTTGAGGGCAGATGGACCTTGAGACGTAGACATGAAGATTGATGCGACGGCATCACATGGCATGAAGACTTGGGTTGATGCAACAGCATCACATGGCTCAAACACTTGGGTTGATGCAACGGCATCCATGGATGAAGACTCAGGGTTGATGCAACGGCATCCTTGGTGAAGACACATGGCTGATGCAACGGCATCCATGGCGAAGACACATGGCTGATGCAACGGCATCCATGGCGAAGACACTTGACATCCACATGGGCAACACAAGGCATGGACATTGGCACTGTCTCTCAGGGTGCCCTACTCAGGCCACCCGCCAGACTGAGTCGCGGACCACCCTGTCCCAGTATGCGCCCTACACAGCCCCAGAGGCTGGTCACGGACCACGACGGGAGCGGGACAGCACAGGAACACACAACCAGGACTTGACGGCTCAGGAGCACAGGACAACCGTCCACCAGCAGGCTAGTCCACTCAGGAGTACCGCATCTGAGGGACCCCCGGCCTACCAGACCAGAAGGCTTGAGAGCATTGAAGGCGAGATGAAGGAAGGAACATCAGGGAAGGCAGGAGCACCAGGATGTAGAGGATCAAGACACCTGGACGAGGACCTCAGGCACAAAGACATAACATGGCGTGACGAGAAGACAGCACGATGAGGAGCTCCACAAGACAAGAAGACCTTACACAGGCTCTGGCAGGCAGGAGCCTCCAGAGCAAAGACTCCACGACGATGCAATGCCAGGAACAACTGACAGAGCAGCCCTTTATAGGGCTGAAGCAGGAAACAGTCACCAAGGTGGGGCCAAGACACTTCCTGTATCTGGCCCTTTAAATCTTGAAGGAAGGCGCACACCGGCGCCTAAGGAAAGTGCAGGAGCTGTGCAGGACCGCGGACAGCGGCCTGCACCGATGTGCTGCGTGTAGAGCGTAGGGCAGGGCCTGAGGAGCAGGCCCTGATGTCGGCAGCGGCTCCAGCCGCTGCGGGGAGCCCCGGGGGTGGCTCCAGCCACCAGGCCAGCCCGGGGATGCGGCCTTAGCGCTGCGAAGAGGAAGATGACGTCGGCGGCATTCCCGGGCCCCGTGGGAGAAGCAAAAAGTCCGCGGTTCTGGCCGCGGTGAAGAGGATGATGCAGAGCGGCCTTCGGGCCGCAGAAGAAACTTCAGTCCACAGCTCCGGCTGTGTGGGAAGGCCGACAGCGGCGTCCTGCCGCATCGGCTGAAGATAAGCATGGTGGTAGGTGTGCCTGCTCGCGGGGAAACCCATGGGCAGGAGGGTTCATAACAGCTATATCATAATAAAAAATATTGATTTTCCCTGACTACTCAGCAAAAGTTATAGTGGCAAGTGTATGCAGTTATACAAGTATGGCATCAAATTTGCTCCTTAGTTTCCGGCAAAATTAAGAATATTTCATAATGGCGAGTCAAAATTTCTTCATACTGCCTCGGAAGCGCAAAGTTTACTCTTTCAACTGGGTGAATGATCGGGTTTAGCCTGCAAACCTTGATTTTCTTAATTCTTGGAACTTCTCTGTGCATGCAAATTGACCAGTGCAAATTGGCTACATATGTTCACTTTCTTATTATTATTACCCTTAAGGGTTTAGTTTCTGTCATCGTTTCACAAAGTTTAAATCAACTTAGATTCTTCTTGGTGGATGTTAGAAGATCTCCAGAATTGATCGTGTGGTGTGGCAAAGTGTGCTGAGGAAAGAACAATTTCAGCACCTAAAGAAGCTTCTTCACCACAGTCCAGGGAGTTGGAACCCCTATTTGGGAGCCAAGTGATATTGCCTTGGGGAAAGAAGGGTGTGAGTGTGTATGAGTGTGTGACTGACTGCATGTTTGCATTCTTGCTGATGGTTACAACATTTTATAGTGTACTGATTCATTTAAGCTTTGATCGGTTGAGCTGTGGACCTGGGTTTTTAATGGTGGGTCTAGCTGGGGGACCTGCTGTTAAATATCTTAGTTCTCCAATCAGACATCTAATCTCTTAATTTGTACTACAATGGTAAAAGTGCATTTCAGGTCTTTAAATGTTGATGGTCTCCACTCAACAATTAAACGCAAGAAAGTTTTAATGAATTTGAGGAAAAGAGGTTCTGATACTGTTTTCCTACAAGAAACCCACCTAGATGATTCAGAACACAGGAAAGTAAGTAGAGATTAGGTGGGTGGTTGCTATTTTTCATCTTCTTCAGCTAGACAGCATGGTGTGGCGATTCTTTTGCCTAAAAATTTGTCTTTTACATTTGAGAAGCAATTTTCTGATATTAATGATCGCTATATTATTATATTGGGCTCTTTGTTTGGGAAGAATATTATGCTTGTCAAAGTTTATGCTCCCAATGTGTATTCCCATGGTTTCTTCTCAGATTTAGTAGCCAAACTTATTCAATGGGATGACTATTTTTGTGTTATGGGGGCAGCTTAAATATAACTGACAACCCTCTTGTTGATTGTAATCCACCCAAAAAGCCCCCCCCCCCCCAAAAAAAAAAAAAAAATCAAGCTCATATAGACATAGTTTTTTTTTGGCAAAAACATTGGGCTTAGTTGATGTGTGGAAATGTTTACAGGCTAATGATTCAGATTTTACCTTTTATTCTCATGTGCATCATGTTTATTCATGCCTAGACTATTTTTTGATAACTGAAAGGTTGGTTTGATAAGGTTCAAAGCTGTGAGATTTGTAAAATTTGTTATTCGGATCATGCTTTACTTCAGCTTACCATAGAGTTTACTGATATTAAGGTGGGGAAAAGAAGTTGGAAATTTCCCATCCTTTTGTATCATGATAAACAGTTTAGAGGGTTCCTGGTGCACAAATGGAAAGAATATGAAGACACAAATCTCACTGCTGAAGTTGATTCAATTATTTTTTGGCAGACAGCTAAGGCGGGCCTTTGAGGCCAAATTATTTCTTACACAGCCAGGTTGTACAAATGCCGTAATGCTAGACTACTATTTTTAAATAGACAACTGGCTGAGCTTAAGAGGCGGCATGTGCACACCTTGGCCACAGATTATCTGGTTGAAAGTTGAACTGACGACATTATGACCAGTCAAATCAAAATAAATGTGTTTTATTTTAAGTCCAAACTTTTTCAATGGGATAATAAAACTGGGAAATGATAGCGAATTTTCTAAAACCGGCTGTACCAAGGTAACTGATTGCTAAATATAAAAATGTTGCCACGGGAAGGGTGGATACTGATACGGAAGGTATTTTGTGATACTTAGCTGCTTTTTTTCATACCCGCTATACTGGGGAGTCTGCAGATTTGAAGGCCTGGATGGAAATTTTTGAATCTATTCAGTTACCTAAATTGGCCATAAACCAAAAACGTCTTCTGAAATCCCCTACACAAATTGTGGAGGTTCAAAAAGCTATCCAATCTACACAGTTGGGCAAGGCGCCTGGGCTAGATGGCTTTGGATCAGAAATGTATAAAATCCTGTGCCCAAATATGGCATTTGCTTTACATGATATGTTTTTAGCTGCCCATGAGCAAGGGGCATTTGCAGTTGGCTATAATCTAGCACGATTGTCTTTCTTCCTAAACTGGGAAAGGATCCGTTGTTGCGCGATTCATACCGCCCCATTTCACTACTTAATCAGGACATCAAATTGCTTGCAGCTATCCTGGCGGACTGTTTGAAATGTATAATAAGAACGCTGGTGGGAGTGGATCAATCAGGCTTTATTAAAGGCCAAACATCTGTTGCTAATATTTTGAAAGCTTTGGTAGCTATCCACAGGGACCCCTGCTGCTAATTCTGCGGGGCTTCTCCTGAGTTTAGACTCGGAGAAAGCCTGTGATCGGGTGAGTTGGCCTTACTTGTGATATACTTTGGCACAGTTTGGATTTCCCTGTTAACTTCATTTCTTAGGTGCGTTTATCTTATGCAGATGTAGCAGCTCAAATTTTAGTTAATGGATCCTTGTCTTGTTTTTTTCCTATCCTGCGAGGCACCCGGCAAGGATGTGTTGCGCGTCCCGGATGCATCCGCTCCTCGGCCGGCCCTGCTCTCCTTGCTCGCCCATCCACAAGCTCCGGACTCTCCCTCCTCCGCATCTGCAGCCAGTTCACAGCGTCCCCGGCTCCCCCGCTCGCTGTCTCCTGTCCAGGCCTCACGGCGGGGCTCGGCGTCCTCCATGGCGTCGACCCTGCCCCTAGGTGTGCGGACCGCTCAGCCTCTTAAAGGGCCAAGGGCGGCTCCCAGCTCCGTGGCACGCCCTGATTGACAGCAGGATATAAGGAAGTGGTCAGATAGCACTTCCTTGCCTTGGCAATCGGGTCAACACTCCGGTGTCTCTAGTTTGCCTGTTCCAGTGTCTCCTGTTCCAGCCTCTCCTGTTCCAGCATCTCTCCATTCTTGGTAGAACCCTTCAGACTGATCTCACGGTACTGACCTTTGCTTGCTTCTGACCTCACCTGACTGTGCCTGGATCCGACCTCTTCCTGTCCACTGACAACTCCTGATCGCTGCCTGGAACAGACCTCTGCCTGTCCACTGACTACTCCTGATTGCTGCCTGCAACTTGGCCTCTGCCTGACCTGAATACTCCCAGATTGACTACAGGTATTGACCCCTGCTTTGACTGACCATTCTGGACTGATACTCTGGCCTTGATCCTCGCTATCCACTCGGACTCTCTCTTCTGGCCTCCTGTGACCTCTGGATATTCTTGCTTGGACATCGACCGTGCACCCTTGTTCATGGTGGGCACTCCCCTGTGCTTCCTCTCTAGGAGACCCTGTGAGGCCCACCTAAGACCAGGTGGCACGGGTACCCAAAGGCTCAACCTGCGAAAACCCCAGGTTGCTATTGGCGAAGCTCCAGTTAGCCTCTGTCTCCTCCTGTGCGCCGCCTTCTGGTGGCAGGCGCTCTTTGGGTCTGACCAGAGGGCCGTACCAATCCTGCACCAGGCCAAGGGTCCACCTCCAGCGCAACAGAATGTCCTCTATCTCCCCTGCTTTCTGTGTTAACTCTCGAACCCTTGGCCATTTTATTTATTTATTTATTTATTTTTTTACAAGAGATGGAAGAATTTAAAGGTATACAGATTGGAAGTCGAGAGCTGAGACTCAGTCTGTTCGCAGACGATATGCTCTTATTTGTGGGTAATCCTGAACATAGTGTGCCTTTCATTATTTCAGCTCTCCAAAAATGTGGGTCTTTTTCCACTTTGAAACTTAATTATGGAAAATCCGAAGCATTTCCCCCTTTTTCTGTTGCTAGCAACAACCTGGCAAACTCCCTTCCCTTTTACATGGAATCTGGGGGGAGGGCTGAAATATTTAGGTATCCATCTCACTCGCACTGCAATTGAATTATATCACTGTAATATAGTTAGTGTGTTAGATGACTGTAGACAGCTACTAAACAGATGGGTGGTTTACCCATTATCTTTTCTTGGCAGATGCATTGTAGTCAAAATGGTAATTTTGCCTAAGATTCTGAATGTCCTGCAGATGATTCCTATATGGGTTAAAGCAAAGGAGATCACATTTTTTTCGATCTTCTATCCTTGCCTTTATTTAGAAGGGGATGCCAGCTCAAATATCTTACAAAATGTTATGCTTAATAAAAATCTGGATGATAGGTTCTCTCAGACCTCTGGAGTTATAATGTTGCAGCATGGCTGCGGTACATACAGGTTTGGGCTTCCTTGAACGACAGGTTCAACCCAGAGCATCTTCTGCCTGAGTTAACGTCTCCTTGGGAACCAATACATGTTTTGCATTGCTCTCAGCCACTAAAATTGGTGCCTCACTGTTGGAAATTCTGGTTTAAAGTGCTATATAAAGCCTGGAAGTGGTGGAGACTTTTGAATAAGCGATCTCCTTTTATCTCTCCTTTTTGAGCCTATTGGGAAGCCTGGACTTTCCTAGTGGTAGAAATTATAAAGTGTTTCAAGAATGAAAAGTGAAAGGTTTGTTTTATATTGGACAATTTGTAGAGTCCGCCACTTTGATTTTTCAATTTTTCACGCATTAAAGGAAGATTGGGATGTCGCTAATGTGGATTTTTTTCGCCTACCTTCAATCTAGGCATTATTGTTTTTCAATTGGGAGGGGGAGTTTTACATCTATTGCTTTTTCTGATTCAGAAGAAGATTTTTTTTGAAACTTCACACAAATTCAATAAATTGTGCTCCTGGGCCTTACAAATTAATGACTGCTCTCCTCTGCTTAGTCTTCCATATCTAGTGGAGCAATGGAGTGTGGACATTGAGCAGCCACTTGTGGCTGAGGATTTTCAGTCTGCATTTACTGCTCTTTACCATTATTTAAAAGTGGCAAATTTGCGAGAGATTCAATTCAAAATCCTCCACCGGGCTTACATAACCAGAACCAAGGGAGCAAGAATTAAACTCTGGGCTTCTGATACTTGTTTGAAATGTGATGCTGTACCAGGTGACCTGTGCCATATGATAACTCGCTGCCCCAAATATGTTGTTTTTTGGAAAGGTGTTACAGATTTTCTTCATCAGTTGTTACGGGTTAACGTTGAATGGTCAGGTAAGATATTTTTATAGTTTTTGAAGATGTTCCAAAATTGCCAGTGGGTAGACCCAAAATGATAAACATTGCTCTGACTCTTACCAAGAAAGTCATTTTGACCACCTGGAGTGATGATACCCTGCCAAATTTAGACATTTGGAAAGCAGAAATGAGACACCATACCTCAATGGAACGCTTATATCAGAACTTTAGTGCGCATCCAGATGCATTGTTAAAGCAGCAGAATTATTTTCTTCTCTGGTCCAAAGTGCTATGTATGATGTAATAGTACTTGCTTTATTCTTATATGGTTATTTTTTTTTTTTAACACTGTGACAGTTAATCTTATTGTACCACCTGTGTAACCCGTTACAAATGTGATGTGTATGTGATGTGATGGGGTTGTATGAGTAAGGAATCAAAACAATCTTCATAAAAGACAGGAGGGTCCTCTTTGGCAAATACTGTCAAGCTGTCATTGTTTCTATCTGGACCTGTAAACCCTGTGGTGGGTTTTGGTTTTGTCAATGTTTGTATGAGCTTTTTCACTATGTTTGTATTGTAACCAAGTCACTTGTTGGTGGCTTCTCTTTTATTTGTTCCCTCCTTTAATAAAAACATGTTCAAAAAAAAAAAAAAAGGCACTGTCCTAAGAGGTGAATGCACAGGAGCGACCACAGGGGATAGCGTCATTTGGCTTGCAAGTGCCGAAAAGCAAAGAGGACCAAGAAGAGGCTCTGAGAACTGACCATGGGACAAGGCCCAGGCAATGGGATGTGGCCTCTTAGCTAAGGCCCCGGCATTGGCCCTGGGTCTAAGCCTAGTCCCTGGCGTTGGGACCTGGGTCTGGTTTGAGGCCCCAGCATCAGGACCCGGCCTCCAGGACAGGTTTCGGTGTTGGACCAGGGTCTGAACTGTAGCCTAGGTCGAAGCTTCAACATCAAGACCCAGCATCCAGGTTGGGTCATGGCATCAGGCCTGCGTCCGGGCCAAGGCCTTGGCATTAGAACCCAGCCTTCGGGTCGGATCATGGTGTTGGGCCTGGGTCCAGGCCAAGGCCTCGGCATTGGGACCAGGCCAAGGCCTCGGCATTGGGCCTAAACTGAGGCCCCATCATCGGGACCCGGCCTGGGTCTGGGCTGAGGCCTCCGGGCCAGGTCACTGTGTTGGGTCTGGATCCAGGCCTAGGCCCCAGCATTCGGACCTGGTTTTCATTGGATACCAGATGAATAAGGTAAGTTTGGGGGGGGGGGGGGTTGTTTCATTTTGGGGGGGTCTTGGCTGAGGCTCTGGCATCAGCACACAATCTTCCGAGATCCTGGATTTTCACTCAGGCCTAGGCGGCCGCAGCCCCTGCTTTGGGCATCGACCAATGCCCTAGGTGAGACCCCAGCTTTGGGCCTAGACTGAGGTGCCAGCATTGCACTCAGGCCTAGGCTGTGGCCCCTGCTTTGGGCCTCGGTCTATGTCCTAGGTGAGACCCCAGCTTTGGACCTAGATCAAGGTGCCAGCATCGCTCTCGGGCATAGGCCGCAGCCCCTATTTTGGGCCTTGGCCTATGCCCTAGGCGAGGCCCTGGCTTCGGGCCTAGACATAGGTCCAAAACATTAGTTTAAAACAAAAGAACAAATAAGGTTTGTTTCATTCGAGGAGCCCCCCTCCCCCGAATGAAATAAATTAGCCTTTTTCATCACATTTTGAAGTTTTGTTTTAAATGAATGCACATCCCTAGTATTTGATTGTGAGGGCAGCTGGTGGAAGGAATCTGGGGCCCATCTAGTGCTTTTGGCTCCTTGATCTGATCAGCTCTTCTGGGGCTGTGGAATGAGAGGAGAATAAAGTACAGGCTGTCAGCGCTGCGCTGTTGACCTGATGCAGCTCTCACCAAACCTGGAAACAGGGGAGAGTGAGAGGCAAAAAGGCTGAGCAAGAAATGAGAGGGAGCATAGTTGATAGCTCCTACCTGATTTGCTTCATGGGAACTCTGGAGGAGGAGGATAAAAAAACAGCGGGAGTCCTAAAGCTGACTCCTGTTGCTGCACAGAGCTACTGCGAGGGGGATCAAAAGTGGTCTTGGAACCCTGGAAGAGCTGGGTTATCCTTGAAGGAGCTGGGGTATTGGTTAAATGGGTGCCAAAGTGGAACAGAAAAAGGGGAAAATGGTCCCTTTCTAATGGGGAAAATATTTTAAGTTGCACACCTGCAGCACATAGAGTAGGGGGAAAAAAAACCACACAACTTGCACTGAGTGGGAATCTTGTGGCGACAAGCTAAAATAAATGGGAACAGAAGCCCTCAGAGGAGAAGTTGTTGAGAGGCTGCAGGGACGGAGTGGAGGTGAGAAAGCTCACACTGGTTTCCAGAGAGTGAAAATTCAGTAGGGCTGAGAAGGCTTATGCTGGCAGGCTGGGAAGTGTAGCAGATAAAGAAGTAAGCAACTATATTAAGGAGCAGAGTGAGGAAAAGGGCAATGAGGAAGCTTTTAGTGCCTTCTCGGAAAGAAAGCTCACGAGCATGAAGAGGAGCCATTTAAGGTAGAATTTGTGAAAAGGGGTGGGTAACAAGGGGGGAATTGAGAGAACATCAGTAATGCTGCCTGTAAAATCAGTGAAAATAAAAAAACAAAACCCAAAGAGAGAAAGACACACACCTAGGTGTGGTTATACTGAATATGAAAATCCAGTTTAAAACTCATCCTTTGAACCTGCTTTTAAATCTTAAGTACCTCTCCACAATAAATACATTTCCCATGGGCTGTTTGTCCTGTGTATTTGTCTTGACTAGATTGTAAGCTCCCTGTATCTGTACAGCACTGTATATATCTAGTAGCACTTTAGAAAGGATAAATAGTAGTAGTAGTAGTAGTAATTGTTGGTGATACTGGGGAGAGAGTCAACTGAAACAGTGAAGAGCTGCTCGGGGTAACAATTACATGTAAATAAGTGAAGGACAAATAGACCAAGCTTGTAAGAAGTTGCCCTGTAAAACTAATGAGATTCTGAGGGGAGGAAGAGAGGAAGAAGACAGAAATAGGATTGTCAACTGGTTCCAGATTTTCAGGACAAGCTGATTCAGACTTGGTTTTACCCTATTGTATGCAGTATTTCTTTTCATAGGGAAATCAGAAGAGTAAAATCAGAACTGGATCAACCTGCCCTAAAAATCTGGAGCCAGTTAGAAACCCTAGACAGAGAAGGGAGTGAAAATAAAACAGTAATCTGAACTAAGGAAATGAAATCTGAGAAAACAGTGAGAGGAATTCTCACTACAAACAAGTTATTCAGATTAGCGGGATATAAATACCTCTAAATAAATAAAATGATTTATGAGAACTAAATAAATAAATAAATAAATAATTATTCTATGAACTTGACCTAGTCTGGGGTGAAGTAATCAGACCCTCCACATCTGGGAACTAGAATGTAGTCCCAAATAGGATCCAAGAATTAACAGAAAGTTAGAGTTTGACATATACTGAGAATCCTCTGTTGAATCATTTAAAAGACAGAAAAAATGATTTTAGGGAACAGAATCACAACTTATAAATTATATATGGTAGGGATGTGAATCGTGTCCTCGATCGTCTTAACGATCGATTTCGGCTGGGAGGGGGAGGGAATCGTATTGTTGCCGTTTGGGGGGGTAAAATATCGTGAAAAATCGTTAAAAATCGTTAAAAATCGGCACATTAAAACCCCCTAAAACCCACCCCCGACCCTTTAAATTAAATCCCCCACCCTCCCGAACCCCCCCCCCAAATAACTTAAATAACCTGCGGGTCCAGCGGCGGTCCGGAACGGGCTCCTGCTCCTGAATCTTGTCGTCTTCAGCCGGCGCCATTTTCCAAAATGGCGCCGAAAAATGGCGGCGGCCATAGACGAAAAAGATTGGACGGCAGGAGGTCCTTCCGGACCCCCGCTGGACTTTTGGCAAGTCTCGTGGGGGTCAGGAGGCCCCCCACAAGCTGGCCAAAAGTTCCTGGAGGTCCAGCGGGGGTCAGGGAGCGATTTCCCGCCGCGAATCGTTTTCGTACGGAAAATGGCGCCGGCAGGAGATCGACTGCAGGAGGTCGTTCAGCGAGGGTTCCGGCGCCTCGCTGAACGACCTCCTGCAGTCGATCTCCTGCCGGCGCCATTTTCCGTACGAAAACGATTCGCGGCGGGAAATCGCTCCCTGACCCCAGCTGGACCTCCAGGAACTTTTGGCCAGCTTGTGGGGGGCCTCCTGACCCCCACGAGACTTGCCAAAAGTCCAGCGGGGGTCCGGAAGGACCTCCTGCCGTCCAATCTTTTTCGTCTATGGCCGCCGCCATTTTTCGGCGCCATTTTGGAAAATGGCGCCAGCTGAAGACGACAAGATTCAGGAGCAGGAGCCCGTTCCGGACCGCTGCCGTTCCGGACCGCCGCTGGACCCGCAGGTTATTTAAGTTATTGGGAGGGGGGGGGATTTAATTTAAAGGGTCGGGGGTGGGTTTTAGGGGGTTTTAGTGTGCCGGCTCACGATTCTAACGATTTATAACGATAAATCGTTAGAATCTGTATTGTATTGTGTTCCATAACGGTTTAAGACGATATTAAAATTATCGGACGATAATTTTAATCGTCCTAAAACGATTCACATCCCTATGGCAGAGCCCCCTGGTCTGGCCACTAGATGCCCTATATAGAACATACATTAGAAGGAGCCATTCCATTCCCCCAAGTCCCAACCACCTGGAGGGCCTGGATTGGATGCCTAAACCCTATTTAGCCCAGCCATTTTAGAACACATTGGGATCAGTTAGAGAAAGCTTTTAAACAGTAAGGATGTTTCACTTTCACACACTGGTGAGGCCTTCCAGCTTCACCCATATGGAGTTTCTATTAGAAGCGACAGCTCATTGTGCTCTCCCTGCCATAGGGTCCTTCTCTTACTAATTTACAGAGAGAGAGATTTTTAAGCCTGATACCCTTCTGGGGCAAAGGGGCTCTCACCAGGGAACCAAAGACCTGTGAGCCTTCTCTAAACACTAGGTAGGCAAGCATCAGTGATGGATCCTGCTGCAAGAGTCAGTGATGGCAGAAGATGTATTCAGTTTAACTTTTGAAGTATTTTTTGAACTTGAAAGAATGAGGAGGCTTTTGGGTCCCCTCTCTCCATTGGGATGCAGTGCTGAGGTAGCCTGAACCCCTCTGACTTTTCCCCATGAGAAGTCCCCCCAGAAACAACAAGTAAGGATGGAAGAACAAGATTAGGAGACCCTGACCAGATCTCCACATGCAAGGGACCAGGATGGGCTAGGTGTCCGTGGAGAAGATGACCTAAGATAAGATTTTTGCTATGAAGTTGGGGACGCCTCCAATAGGATTCCCAGATTGCCACTGGGTGAGCTTTGTAGAGTTAAAATCACCAGGGGGGCTCTACCCATGTACATTTGTACCATCAGCATGGGTTATTTTTCCCTATATGCAACACCTTGCACTTGTCCACATTAAATTTCATCTGCCATTTGGATGCCCAATCTCCCAGTCTCGCAAGGCCCTCCTGCAATTTTTCACAATCCATTTGTGATTTAACTACTCTGAATAATTTTGTATCATCTGCAAATTTGATTACCCCATTCATTATATTCCTTTCCAGATCATTTATATATAAGTTGAAAAGCACCAATCTAAGTACATATCCCTGAGGCACTCCACTGTTTACCCTTTTCCACTGAGAAAATTGACCATTTAATCCTACTCTCTGTTTCCTGTCTTTTAACCAATTTGTAATCCATAAAAGGACATTGCCTCCTATCCCATGACTTTTTAGTTTTCTTAGAAGCCTCTTATGAGGGACTTTGTCAAATGCTTTCTGAAAATCCAAATACACTATATCTACTGGTTCACCTTTAGCCACATGTTTAACAACGCTTTTTAAAAAAACTGAAGCAGATTTGTGAGGTAAGACTGCCCTTGGGTAAAACCATGCTGATTGTGTTCATTTAAATCATGTCTTTCTATATGTTCTGTGATTTTGATCTTTAGAATAATTTCCACTATTTTTCCTGGCACTGAAGTCAGGTTCACTGGTCTGTAGTTTACCAAATACCCCCTAGAGCCCTTTTTAAATATTGGGATTACTCTGGCCACCCTCCATTCTTCAGGTATAATGGATGATTTCATTGATAAGTTACAAATGTTAACTAATAGATATGAAATTTCATTTTTGAGTTCCTTCAAAACCCTGGGATGCATACCATCCGGTATCGCTCTCTCTTCTTTATTACTTTATTTTCTTGCATCTTAGCCTCTCTTCCAAATCTCTGGGAGAATCAGTGATCAAGTGGATTATCCTATTTTCTTTCTGGATGCAGTTGAGAGGATGGAATTGTGGCATTTGGCAGGGTAACTCTCTTCAGGTATGCTGTCTGGGAAGACACCAGCGTACCCAGTCATTAAATCATTTACCACCAGAAACCCCACTGTGTCACCAACTAACAACAGAAGAGTCCATATGAGTGTGTTTGACCTATCAGGCAGTTTACAATAATCTAGGTTCTTTTGATCAAAGAAAAACTCTGAATCTCATTTCTAATGAGCCATTTCTTAAGTATTTTGATTGCAGACCATTTGTTAATATAGTCAATGGAAGTAACATTATCTAAAAAAGAAGTGGCCTTTAAAACACCATTCAAATGAACAAATGATTAACTAAAAGTATCCTCCGATGACATGGCAGGCAAGCCCCAGAGTAAATAATGAATGTAACAAAAGAAAGGGGTGAAAATACTCCAAAAAAAAAAAAAAAAAAGAAAGAAAAAGTGTATACAAGATTTTAAATATAGCAAAAAAAGGAAATTCATCAATCGATCATTCGGTGAAATGCATCACTGTGTATGTATTAGAAGGACAGACCTGATTCAGATATGTTTCAAAATGTGGACCATGTCAGGGTTTGAAGGGCACGGGTATTCTCAGCTGTTTGAAAAATTTGTTTGCTGACTGGCATTCTCATCACCATTTTGAAGATATTCTCCAAATGGTTCCCTGCAAAGAACTAACATTGTTACTTTGGACTTTTAAACATAAGTATTTTTGTTGCATTTGGTGGGTCCACGGACTAATCCTGCAAACCGCTGCCCTTACCTCAGGCCTTGGACCACTCCCCTCCAAGGCGAAATGCCTCCAGCAAGATGCCGCACTCCAATGTGGCCCGACACTGCCAGCTCCACACGCGGCAAGAGCCACCGGACTCTGCCTGCCACCAGTCCCCTTAGGCGTACACACCCAACCTCCTGCCCTGTAAAGGGCCCGTGGAGGGTAAAACCCCGTGGTAACCACAGATGCCATAAGACACCAAAGCTCTATAAAGGGCTCTTCCTGTCCTTCCATCACTGCCTCAGCAACAGTTCCCACTACTCGAGAAGTAGAGGGTGTTGCCTCAGTGTCTCATCATCAGCCGAGCCTTGTCTTTAGTTTTAGTCTTGTCTTCAGCATTTCATCTTCAGCCCAACCTTGTCTTTAGCTCCAGTCTTCTCTTTACCCCAGCCTTGTCTTCAGTCTTCCTCACCTGACCCTTTCTGCCTCTCTGCCCCTTCTTTCCCCTCGGATAGATACTTGGTTTGACCTTGGCCTGATCTTGGATACATTTGACTGCAGCCTGCTCCTTGTCCATTGCCTGCCACTGGATACCCTTGACCGCAGCCTGCTACTGACCACTGCCTGCCACCAGATACGCCTACTGTTGCTTGTCTCTGAACTTTGCTTGGACCTTAGACTCGTCCAACCATCTCTGCCATCAGCAGAGACACCCCCCCCCCCACCCCCACCTAAGACCTGCTGGCCCCAGCACCCAAGGGCTCAACTTGAGGGGAACAAGGGCTGGTATAGGCAAAGTTCCCGTTGGGTCTCTGCTTCATCTGATTCAGCCTGCCGACAGTGGGAACCTGCCTCGGCCCATTGGCACAACATTTTTACAATGTATATTTTCACTTTTTTGCATTTGTGCATTTTTTTGTTCACACAATTTACTCTGCATTCTAAAATAAAATTTCAAACAAATTTGGAACAATGAATGATTAGTGTATGAAGTACCTTTATCACTATGGGATCAAGTTTCAAACAGTTGCCTAGCAGACAAGATAACCAGCTAATTTTAGGTGGTTATCTTTGCACAAATTTTTAGCTGATCCTGACTGACTAGGTTTTCACCTGAAAATTCACCTAAATCTAGCCAGCTGAAATCACCCTGCTAGCCAGATCTCCCTCCCCCCACAAAGTCACAATGTAAGATAAATGTCCTCCTTCCTTCCAACCCCTTTCCCATCCCTGCCCCAAAGTCAAGTGGAGGTACACTTATTAGGGGTGTGCATTCGGTCCCTATGTATTGGCAATCCGCAACGGATGTTGCCATATTCGTGGGGAAGCGAAACGTATCGCGATTCCCCACAAATATATGAATCTTCGCCGAATTATTTGGCCGCCTAAATAAATCAATTTAAGCAAACCTCCACCCTCCTAACCCACCCCCCCAAGACTCACCAAAACTCCCTGGTGGTCCAGCGGGGGGTCCAGGAGCCATCCCCTGCACTCTCACACCCTCAGTGCCGATTTCATCATGGCGCCGATAGCCTTTGACCTACTATGTCACAGGGGCTACCGGTGCCATTGGTCAGCCCCTGTCACATGGCCATCGGCACCATCTTGTGCTGGCCAAAAGTCCCTGGGGCCAAAAGTCCCTGGCCAAAAGTCCCTGGGGGTCCCAGAGCGATCTCTTGCCCTCGGCTGCCAGTAATCAAAATGGCGCCGATAGTTTTGCCCATACTATGTCACAGGGGCTACCGGTGCCCTACCATGTGACAGAGGCTGACCAATGGCACCGGTAGCCCCGTGACATAGTAGGTCAAAGGCTATTGTCGCCATGATGAAACTGGCACCGAGGGTGTGAGAGTGCAGGGGATGGCTCCCGGACCTCCTGCTGGACCACCAGGGAGTTTTGGTAAGTTTTGGGGGGGTCAGGAGGGTGGGGGTTGTAGTTAATTTTAATTTTAGCTGGGACATGAATAGAAATTGCCGTATTAACACATCGGGGCGCCATACGGCCGAATGCAACGTATGTGCTCCCTGATGAATCCGAATCATGAATGCAACGTATGGCGTCCCTCTGCATATCCTTAACACTATCTCCCTCCCCCTCCAGCACATTTGTATTATTATTATTATTATTTATTTGATTTAGATTCCTCATTTCAGGCACTTCAAAGCAGAATACATTCAAGTACTGTAGATTTCTATGGCTGCCAGTAATGGGGCTAGCCTTCACATACTAATTAATATAATAATTTCACTTTGGAAAGTGGATCCAATCCCCTGTTCAGAAACAGATGTTGATCGGGGACTTGATGTACTAGTTTTGAATGGGGATTGATTTTCTCTTTCAAGGACTCTGCTGCCAGCATGAATTGTGGGACTGGGCCTTAGGGGAATCCTCCCAATGGGCTTTCCAGAGACCTATCTCTATGAAAAAGAAGACCAATACACATTTTAAAACTAGTCCCTATATGGTTGAATGCTCTGACAACCTGCAGGCCTCGGTGGATAAACTAAGCATTACAATAAGGGATTCCATGTGATCAACAATATCACTCACCACCCCATCCATTGAATCTGCAGCCTCTCATTCCACCTCTTCCATGCCACACAGAGCACACACTTCAGAGGTGGCAGGGCTGGACAGAGCCATCACATTTTTAGTGACAAGGAGCTGCCTTTTCACCATTCACCCGATTTCCAACTGTATAGTTAATGTCAGGGACTTATTACTCAACATCTGCAGGATTTTAATGCATGGATTTTAATGCAAATTGTCCCCAAGATTTTTATCTTGGGGACAATTTTAAATAGCTCACATAGTTGCAAAGTATGACCATATATATTTTATACCTAATTTTCAAAGGGAAAATACCTTGTTAGTTTCCCTTGGAAAATTAACTAGCATACTTGCTTACATGAATTGTACCTATTTGTGTGGGTGATGGTATGAAGAATAGCACACGTACTTTTGAAAATGAAGTGCATAATGGGGTGAATTTTCAAACCTTTACACGCATAAAAAGTAGTATATACATGCATAAGTAGCCTCTACTCACTTATTCTGTATTTCATAAAAGTCATATTTTTACTTTCATGCTTTCTATAGCAGGACCATCCTTTACGGAATTCAAAGCCCCCAGATCTACGCCAGGAACATTGTACTCAAACCTTTAAAAAAAAAAAAAAACTAAAAACCTGGCTATTCTCACAAGCCTTCTCATAACCCCCCGCCCCCCACAGCTATGTCTTGGCTACCTCACACTTTATTAGATCTTACCGCCTCCCCCTAACTAAAGATACCATACTATTTGGTCCTCCCTTTGCTCTCCCTCTTCACCCTCTCCCTGCCTCCCAATTTCCCCTTCTTCCCCCTTTCCCTAATCCCCAGCATATTTCCCTATAAGCATATACCGCAAATGTAAATACTTGTTAGTGGTACACGATACTTGCTACTGTTACTCGTTACTTGTAAATTCTTGTTACTGTTCCTCGATACTTCTTTTCTATAGCTTTTCACTCACGTTCTATTCTCCCTTGTTCTATGTAATTTCTAATTCCTTCCCCAAAAGTTGATTGTTTCCCCTGTTCCATGTAAACTGATGTGATATTCCTATGAATGTCGGTATAAAAAAGTTTTAAATAAATAAATATATACGCGTGTGAAAAAAGTGCCGTCTAGGAGCATTCTAAGGTGGAGCCAACACAGGCACACGTTGCTATTTTAAAAGACACACACGCACATTTGCCAACTTATTCATGTATTTTTGTTGCGTCCGTCGGTCTTCGACGGCTTTGCCCACCTACCTCTCTCTGCTTGCGGCTCCTCCTTGGACTGATGGCCGCCGTGGCGTCTGCTTGCCATTTTCTCTGGCATCCCCGGACCAGCTTTGGTGCTGCCTCCCACCATTCTCCTGCAAGGTACGTCTAGGGCGCGTGTGCCGCCCTCATCTTTAACTTCACGTTGGCGCGAACCTCGGTGCGTCCCCCTGTTCTGACATCACGACTTCAGGGTATACCTGCCTACAGTATTTGCTAGCTCATTGAGTTAGCAACGGGATTCATACGGTTGGGATTCGCTCTCCGTTCCTAAGCTACTCTGCCACTCCAGCTCTATCTGGAACTCTTACTACCCTTCGGGGTCTCTAACGGGGTACCCGCTCCTCAGGGGCCTCTCTGCTTCTTTCAGGTGCTATCAGGAAACCGGTACTCACTCCTCGAAGGCCCATGTTCCCTGTGTCGCTGCCTGCTACCTCTACTCTTCTACTTGGAAGAACTAACTTACAGTCACCATCAGTGAGTACAGAAAACATCTTTCTCCGCAGTACTGCTTTGCTGGAACCAGGTACTCAACTCAAGGGCCTGCTCTCTGCTCCAGTGCCAGACCTCTCGTCTAGTGGGATCTCTGCTACTGCTAGTGACTACAAGGCTACTGAGTCTCTCTGCTCTATGGGATCAGGTACTTGCTCCTCGAGGGCCTGCTCTCCCTGTCTCGGAGCTCTTCTATTTCTACTTGGGACTCTGAATGCTACTCTTATTGTGTGCTCATAACTCTCAGTCTCTTTCCACTACAGCACTGCTCTGCAGAGGATCCACTGTTCCAGCATCCTGTGAGATATGTGCCCAGCCGGGCTCTACAACCACTACTCACTACTGCCACCTCTGGTGATTCATTAAACTGTTTAATAAAAGATTCAGTTCTGTGTTTGTCTGTCCGGAGTTTAGCCTGACACTGTGGTCCCTCACGGGACTGACCCCGTGGCCATGGTCAGCTGCCACAGTGTCCAAGGATCCACCCAAACACCATTAACCTTAACAATTTTTACACCTGCTAATTATTATTTGGCTCATGCTTTTTCATTAGTAGCTCAAGGTGAGTTACATACAGGTAGTATAGGTATTATCTGGCATAAGTGATATTAAATGTTTTTATTGTGTAGGACTGACTGGGTGGAAGGACTGGGTAAACTGAGGGGAAGTTCAGGCTGAAGAACCAAGAATATTGTAAAGGGTAGCGGAAGTGAAAGCCCTTTGTGCTGCAACATAGTTGACAACTTTGTAGGCGCGCTCAGGGATGTAGCCATTTTATAACATATATGTTACAAAATAGCCTGACTGCATGCACATGTGCACAATTTTAAGTCGAGATGCGCCTATGTGCACAAATACTGCCTTCTCCCGCATATGTATGGGCTTTTAATAGATATGCGCGCCAACATTGCATGTATCTGCACATAAGCCTACTTTCACGCATATGTTTACGGATAGACGTGTATTTTTTAGAAAACGCGCAGGTTCTAAAGAGATATACACCACCCTTTGCATTTATTTGAAAATTATTCTCCCTCAGCTTAAATACATCCAAAGAAATCCCCCTTTTTAAGTATGAATAAAAGTATGCTTGCCATGAACCCAATACATACATTTTAGTTGCTCAATAGTTACCTGCATAAATGATTTTGTACATTTCTCTCATTAGGGATAATCATGTCATTCTTTATGAACTTCTGGGATGAGTCTTGCTTTAAAATAGTTCCAACTTTGGGGCCGATGCAATACAGTGCGCTCATCTGAACGCACTGTATAACCCGCACTCCGACGTGGGTTAAATAGGCACTAATCCACCCCCTGATGCAATAGGGGGATTAGCGCCTATTTAACCCGCGTCAGACGCATGCAACCCTCTAATATGAGTATTGCATGGCGCCCCCCCTTGCGGGCGCCATGCGCACATTAGGAAAGCGGGCACTGACTTTTCAGTGTCCGCTTTCCGCGCTTTATATTGCATCGGCCCCTTTGTGCCTTAGACATTGTGAACTGTATAGCAATACTTTACAAACAGGGGTGTCAATTGCTGATTTCAAAAGACTTTTTTCTGACTCTTGTGTAAACATAATTTCTGGTTTTTATCCAGTTATAAAGTGTGCATTGGTTCTTTTTTTAACAAAGAGAGTGTGATAAAAATGGATTGAAGCTCAAGAGTTAGAATGTGCTGCCATGCATGTGCAATATTTGTTTTTAATTTCGAAATGTTATTTTTGCTTCTCTTTTACAACATGGAGAAACAATGGATTGAAATATGCACTTTTTATTGGTTACAATTAGGGTCAAATCAGAATCAAGTATTTGATATACACCATTTTAAATTATTGGTTGGACTGACTATTTAAATTCTTATGTTTGTGTTTACAGTTATATCTAAAATGGATGAGTAATTCTTAGAAAAGAGAGCAGGAAGCCATTAAGAAGATCCCCTGAAACAGAAGTTACAGCTTCAAAACATGATAGCATGTTGGGCAAAGACAAATTTGAAAGGGACGTACCTTGTTTATCAATATTTTAAATGTATTTTTGAAAGAAAAAGTGCTTTTTAAAAAAGGTTTTGGGACCTATGATTATACATACGAGGCAATGAGAAGATGAATTTGTATAGCTGGTGCATTTACAGTATATGATGGTCCTTTTACTATAGGCATACCAGTTTGGAGATTGGCATTTAAAATGAAAAATGTTTGTTGAATGTTGATTTTATTGCATTGTGAGCTGCAGTTTAGCCTGTCTTGTCTTCCTCCAAGCAAGATTTACACCATATCCATTCCAATTTCCATCCTGGAAACGTATGGGTTTGGAGTCCTGTGGAGTATCAAGGAGAACATTTATGCATAGGGCATATAATTGTTTGTTTGTTTTGTTTTTTTTTTTTTAAAGTGGGCATTTATATTCCATATGACTTCCTGTTCAACCACTGATGTCAAAGTCTCATCAATATGAGGGAAATAGTAGGACCCTAAGGGAGAGTTCAGCAGTTATATACTGGGGCCTATGCTAGTTAAGCATATTCATAAATGTTCTGGAGAAAGGAGCAAGTGAGCTGACCAGATTTGCAGATGACATAATATTGTTTCGAGTCATTAAAACCAGCAGCAGATTGAGAAGAACCGCAGAAGGATCTTGTGAGATTAGGAGTCTGGGCTTCTAAACGGCAGATGCAATTTAATGAGGACAAATGCAAAGTAATGCATGTAGGGAAAAATAATCCAAACTGCAAGTACAGGATGCTGGGTTCCGTATTAGGAGTCACCACTCAGGAAAAGGACCTCAGAGTCTTGTTGGCAATACCTTGAAATCTGTGCCTCAGTGTACAGTGGTGGTCAAAAAGGCAAATAGAATGTTAGGAATTATTTGGAAAGAAATAGAGAACAAAGCTCAGAACATCATAATATCTTTGTACAGATCCATGGTGAGACCTTACTTTAAGTAGTGCGTGCAGTTCTGGTCACCCCATCACAAAAGAGATAGCGGACATAGAAAAGTTACAGAGAAGGGCTGCACAAATAATAAAGGGAATGAAACATCTGGAGAAAGGCTAAACAGACTGAGGCTTTTTAGCTTGGAAAAGAGATGACAGGGGATATGATTGAGATTTCTAAAATCATGGGTGGGGTGGAATAGGTAAATAAGGAAGGGTTATTTACCTTTTCAAACAGTAGGACTAGGGACATCCATGAAACTAGCAACTGGCAGATTTAAAACAAATTTTAGGAAGCATTTTTTCACTCACACAATCAAGCTCTAGACTCTGTTGCCTGAAGACATGTTCAAGGCAACTAAAATAATGGGGTTCAAAAGAGGATTGGACAAGTTCCTGAAGGAAAAATCCATAGTCAGGTAGACTTGGGAAAGCCAGCGTTTATCCCTAGTAGTGTAATACAAAAAATAGATCAACTATTGGGAATCTGACACGTATTTGTGATTCGGACTGACCACTGTTAAACAGAATGCTGGGCTTGATCAACCTTATTCTGACCCAGCATAGCATTTCTTATGTTCTTAAGTTCTTATAGTATATTTGTTATACAAACATTAAATTGTTTTAGTTGAAAAAAATAAATTAGAAAATTGCAAGAAAAGTGGAAACCTGTAGATCATTTTGTAACCAGATCTTGTAATTGCAACCTTTTTTGTTATATCATTAGACAAATACATTCTACAAAATGATAGTACTGTTCTCTCCCAGACAAGTTAATGTTATGTTCACTAAATGTAAATTGCATTTAAAAAAAAAAAAAAAAAAAAAGCAAATTCTTGTGAATTAAATAAAAATATATAAACACAAAGACATAAAACTAGTCCTGTTGTTCAGATGATAAATGCAATTATGGAATTAGATTTCCTGTATGTAGTAGGCAATTAAACTGGTTAAATTGACAATGATATATATTTGCAAAAACAAGTTTTCTGTAATATATTTTAAAAATTCAATGCCAATTTGAAATACAGCATTCTGCACAATATAATTTAAGGAAGAGCTGAATATTTTTCAAGGGTCAAATACATTGACACCAAACATAGCATCATATATATATATAGTATATTGGATCTAGGCTTTAAATGAAACAAAAATGGTATGTAGGTACCTAAAATGGTATATCAGTCAAAAAAATAAATCTAGATACGTTAGGTTATTAAGATTTTTTCAATATATGTGAATAGTACCGATTCTTAAATATATTTACGGGTAAGTGACTCTCATACCATCCTGCTAGCTTTTTGGCATGTGTGCTCTCAAGCCGCATTAGGGATCATCTTTAATCATTGGTCACTATTTTACCCATATATTTTCAATTTATATTTCCCTTTTGCTTTTTTTGTTCTTTTTGTCTTTTAAATAAAAGAGATACTTCCCTTATGAAGCTCATAAGTGGAAGGGTATCACCCTCCATGGAGGGTGATACCCTTCCACTTATTTTAAATGCAGTGCAGAGTACAGTTCGACGTGCACGTTTCGCGTCCTGTGCTGCTTCAGGAACCTGTCTGGCTGTATTCGCGTGTGCCTAGTTTCTTTCGGTTACACTTCAATATCTGAAAGAATAAACATTTGTTACCAACCATTCTGTTGAGAATATACTTTCCTTTCTTGAGTTTCCATCCGCACTTACTGCCTTGCGAACGTGAGCATTACTTCGTCGCGGTCCACGCGACAAAGTAATGCTCACGTTGCAAGAGGAGGAGCAGAAACACAATGCAAATCAGTGGCATTCCAAGGCATGGCCAACAGTTATAGGCAAAAATCCATATTTTAAATCTTGCTGCCTCGGCATACAGCAGGCTGTTAGCCACAAATATTTACTTCTGCTCTTGACAATAGTGGTGTGCATACTTTTTTTTTTTTCTGCTGTTTCGTTTTCGGGTCCGGGGTGGGTCTTTTCGGTCCACTCCCCGGATCGGAAAACTTTTTTTGGCCCAATTTCATGTGAAAAACAAACAAACAAAAAAAAACACTCCAACCTTCAAATTTAATTAAATAACCCCCCCCCCCACCCTCCTGACCCCCCAAGACTTCTCAAAAGTCCCTGGTGGTCCAGCGGGGATCCCGGGAGTGATCTCCCATTTTTGGGCTGTCAGCTGCCAGTAATCAAAATGGTGCCGGCAGCCTTGTGCCCTTTCCATGTGATAGGGGCAACTGGTACCTTTGGTTGGCCCCTAACACATGGTAGAAGCAATGGATAACCCATGCCATTTTTTAAGAAGGCACCGGCCATCCATTCCTCCTACCATGTGACAGAGGCTGGCCAATGGCACCGGTCAGCCCCTATCACATGATAAGTGCAAAGGGCCGCCTGTGCCATTTTGATTTCTGGCACCTGATGGCCCGAGAGGGGGAGATCTCTCCCAGAACTCCCGCTGGACCACCAGGGACTTTCAGCAAGTCTTGGGGGGGGGGGGGGGTCAGGTGAGTGGGGGGTTGTATTTAATTAGACTTTAAGGGTTGGGGCAGGGTTTTTTTTTTGTTTGTTTTGTTTATTTTAGTAGAATTTTGTGAGTTTTCCTTTCATTTGTGAGTTTTCCTTTCATTTTTTTTTGCTTCCTGAAATGCAACAAAATAGGAAATAAAGGCGATATTTCCTATTTCGTTGCAAACGACTGCACACCACTACTTGATAAGGTGTAAGTCTGCAGAAATCTCTTTTTAGGTCTAAAATGACTGGATAAGGTGTTTAGGTAAACTGAGGGGAATACAGGCTAAAGAACTAGAGGGGTCTAGATGACCTTGAGATAGATTGGACAAACTGGTGGACTAATTGGTAAAACTGGGATTGTCCTTCACACGTGTATGTTTTAAAATTTGCTTATACTTGCGTGTTAAAGCCAGCAAAGTCCTTAGGAAGATTGCTTATGTAACTACTTAAAATTATGAAGACACGTACACATGCTTGATGTATGTTAAATCGTACACATGCACGATTTAAAATTCCTGTCTTTGTGCGCTTGCACATACATACACACATACATATAACCTGGTAGTTGGACCAGCTGTTGGCTTGGCAGGATAGAGCTGGTGGTAAGTTCTCTCTCTAAGCATCAGGATCATATTCAAATGTTCATATAGATCTTGTTTTCATCACCAGACACAATATGGGCCTACTGCTCATCATGACCCTGTCTCTGCCTTCAGCTTAAAAAAAAACTCTCATTCGCACTCTTCCCAGTCATTCTAATATTTCTTCACCTGGAAATTATATGGGCCTTATATGGGCTGTACACAACTATGTACAGCCTCATGGACCTAAAGCCATCACAGTAAACCCTGCACTAGGTCTAACTCAGAGCCAATTGCACATGCAAGGCAGCATCATACAACATTCAGCTGAAATTTATCTTCTGAATGTCAAAAATCTTTCTGTGGGTGAGCCACCACAAATAGGTTGTGATACAGCCCAATAGCTATGAGCTTTTCCCTTTCTCCACTCCTCTTCCACTAAAGGAATGCCCTCTAATAGAATGTAAGGACATGACATGACACACTATTGCGGTTCTCTTTTCTCTTCACAGATGGCAACACCTCTTCACTGAAGAAGGTGCATCAGCAGGAGCCAGCAGAGGAGCAAGAGGAGGATGAACCCAGTGGCAAGGACCCATCCCAACCCCCCACTGTTGCAGCAGCCACAGCTGGGGAGGAGCATAATGCTCCTCCCCCACCATCAGGAGATCCAGCAGTGGTGGTGGTCCAATCCCTCCACCTCCAACTGGTGTAACCCAGCCACAAGAGCCCCAGCACCCTCTCCTCATCCCAGGAGAGCCTCCTTCCCTTTTAGACCAGGGAAGTAGGGATCCTGGGACATAGACTGGTCAGACATTGTTGGCTAATGGAGTCTCATATCCCATATACCTCCACCACCATCAGCTGCTCTAGCCTCAGAGCTAGGCTCATCGTCTGGAACACCTGCACCAGGCAATGAACTTGTACCTTAGTGCCTGTTTGGTGAAAGGATGCAGATGAAGGGGATGTGAGCAGCCCTTATGGGTCTGTTTGGTTCAGAGGAGGCACCTCATCATAGCAGTCCAGCTCATAAGAACATAAGAACATGCCATACTGGGTCAGACCAAGGGTCCATCAAGCCCAGCATCCTGTTTCCAACAGTGGCCAATTCAAGTCACAAGTACCTGGCAAGTACCCAAACATCAAATAGAACTTAAGCTACTATTGGTTATTAATTAATAGCAGTTTATATATTTTTTTCCTCTAGGAACTTCTCCAAACTTTTTTAAACCAGTTACTTTAACTGCTGTAACCACATCCTCTGGCAATGAATTCCAGAAAAAAGAATTTTCTTTGATTTGTTTTAAACGAGCTACTTGCTTAACTTCACGGAGTGCCCCCTAATCCTGATATTATCTGAGAGAGTAAATAGGTTTATTCACACCTGTTTTGTGATTTTATTCTTTATAACAGTTTTCATGATTTTTCCCAGCATTAAGGTCAGACTCACTAGTCTATAGTTTCCTGGATCACCCATAGAGCCCTTTTTAAATATTGGGGTTATATTGGCCACCTTCCAGTCTTCAGGTACAACAGATGATTTTAATGAAGTTACAAATTAATTGAAATAGGTTTGAAATTTCATTTTTTACTTCTTTCAGACCCCTAGGGTGTATATTATCCAGTCCTGATGGTTAGAGAAAGTCATTTCATGATTTTGTAGACCTCTATCATATCCCACTCAGTTGTCGCATCTACAAACTGAACAGCCCTAACTTCTTTAGCCTTTCCTCATAGGGGAGTCATTCTATGCCCATTATCATTTTGGTTGCCCTTCCCTGCACTTTCTCCAGCATAACTATATCTTTTTTGAGATGTGGTGACCAGAATTGCACACAGTATTCAAAGTATGGTCTCACCAAGGAGCAATACAGAGGCAGTATGACATCCACCTTTTTATTTACCATTCCTTTCCTAATAATTTGTAACATTGTGTTTGCTTTTTTGAACACCACAGCACACTGAGCCAATGATTTCAATGTATTACCCACTATGACGCCTAGATTTCTTTCCTGGGTGGTAATTCCTAAGCTAGAACCTAACATTGTGTAACTATAGCAAGGGTTATTTTTTCATATATGCATCACCTTGCACTTGTCTATATTAAATTCATCTGCCATTTGGAAGCCCAATCTTCCAGTTTCACAAGGTCCTCCTGCAATTTATCACAATCCGCTTGATATTTAACTACTCTGCATAATTTTGTGTCATCCACAAATTTGATCACCTCACTCGTTGTACCCCTTTCCAGATCATATATAAATATATTAAAAGGCACTGGTTCAAGTAAAGATCCCTGAGGCACTCCACTGTTTACCTTTTTCCACTGAGAAAATTGACCATTTAATCCTCTCAGTTTCCTGACTTTTAACCAGTTTGCAATCCACAAAAGGACATTGCCTCCTACCCCATGACTTTTTAGTTTTCTTAGAAGCCTCTCATGAGGTACTTTGTCGAATGCCTTCTGAAAATCCAAATACACCACATCTACCAGTTCACCTTTGTCCACATGTTTATTCATACCTTCAAAAGTAGGAAATTTGTGAGGTAAGACAGCCAGCAAGGTAGATCCTTGCTGGCTGTAACCCATTAAACCATATGTCTACCTCAATGTTTTGTGATTTTATTCTTTATAACAGTTTTCATGATTTTTCCCAGCACTGAAGTCAGGCTCACCAGTCTATACTTTCCTGAATCCCCCCCGGAGTCCTTTTTAAATATCAGGGTTACATTGGCCACCTTCCAGTCTTCAAGTTTCAATGTATGATTTTAATAATAGATTACAAATTAATTGAAATAAGTTTGGAATTTCATTTTTTACTTCTTTCAGAACCCTGGGGTATATACCATCCAGTCCAGGTGATTTACTACTCCTTCAGTTTGTCATAGCTATGAGACTGGGGCTATATCGACTAAACTCCTAAGTCTTCCACCCCTGGCCTCCCTTCTTCCTATGCCCTTTTTATGTTGTTGTAAATAGTTTCTCTCCCTAGTTTCCCCTTTTCCTGTACATTTTTATTATTTAATTGTAAATAGTTGCTGTTATGCATTTCCACTAAAAATAATTATTGTTGGTTATTCTTTATACATGAGTGTGTCTTTTTTTTTACTACCTACTAGGGCCTTCTTGTGGGTGAATGGGCAGGAATGCCATTCCAGAACTGCTTTTCAGACTCTAGAGGCAGAGCATCAAGGGTGTTCCTCTGAAGACTCTCCCCTCATCTTCCCCCTTCCCCCCAGGTCTCATCCTGAATTGCTGGAACCTTAAGGGGAAGGGGTGATACTGAAGCAGATACTGCAGCTCACAGAACAGATACACAAAGGGATTGATTTTACACTAGTATGAAACTAGTGAGCAGGTGATTGCCTTTCTGCCCCACAGCTTCTGCCAGTTCTGGGTGTGAGGTCTATCATTCCAGACACTTCTGCCTGTGGCCACCCTGGTTAGATTGAAAGGGGCAAGAAAGTCAATATGGGGAAGTAGAGGGAGTGATTGAGTGAAGGGATATGAGAGGCAATGGGTTGTGAGTAGGACTGAATCAGGCTATCATAGGTGCAATGAGGTATGAGTGATGAGATCAGAGAGACCAAGAGATATGAAAGACAGGATGAGGTTGGATGGCAGTCTGTGAGTGAAGTGTTTGAAGAGAATGAAGGAGAGAAGCAGACAGGTTTTGGTGTGGTGGGTAGGGAGAGAGGAGTGTGAACAGCATTTGTTGTTGCTCCCTTCATTCCACCCCAAAGGAGGCCAAGAGAAGACCATGCATTTGAATACCAGGCAACACATCCATATCCAAGATGATAAATGACAGTAGATCATGCACACTAGTCTGCTTCAGCGTCCCCCCCAGAGAGGTAAGTCTGCTGATTGAGCTTGGAGGAGACCTGTACTTGAATGGCAAAAGAGGGAGAGAAGGAAGTAGATGGACAGAGTTATGTGGCTGGGAGATGAAAGATTCCAGAAGTACTACAGGGAGGAAGGTAACAAGGACCAAAATGGAATTTATGGGTGGACTGGGGATGGAGGATCAGGATCACCAGGGCAAAGAGGAGGAGAGGGTTGGCGTGAGAGAGCCCCATGCCCCATTGTCTCTGTCATCTTCTCTTTACCACTGTGATCCTGCATTTCCAACCCCCAGTAGTCCTTCACCTACCTGTGCTCATCAAGTATGTACAGAGTGTGAATAAAGTGTTAAGGTAGAAAATATATAAAAATCACTCTTTGTCCCATGGACTTCAGATGTAACAAAATATACATGAAATATGTTGTTTACAACAGAGATGTGATGGCTACCTATCTTAAAAAGCTGTGAAATTAATAACCTGCAGCCAGCCTACCCATCTCCATGCTCACAAGGCCTATCCCTGTGGAAATCTCTTCAATGACCAAACAAAACTGTAGCTCTGTAAAACCTACCTTTCGAAGGACATCAAGCAGCAAGAAAACCACTAATCATTGATTCTCTAAGACATTGTAATGAAAAAAGTTTACCAAAGGACAGGACAACAGAGAGTGTATTTCTCATGATCAAAAACCTTTATTTCTTATGCGCATAAGGAAGTCAGCTCCTAAGTTTGAGAGACTGACTTAATTAGATATCCAACTGACTGTACTTAAATACACTTTTGCCCTAGTAATTAAAACACTCCTCCTTTGATTTAAGGTCACAAGATGAAAAGAAACATTTGCTTACATCTAACATTCCAAAGAGTCCTGGGAAACTAGCTAACCTTGAAGACATGCATCTTTCATAATTCTTCATTGTGGACCTAAGACTACAAAGAGATACACTAATTCTTCTGTTATCTAAGCATGAGACAGTTTGAAAGAAGGCCTCAAAAATTCAAGCAGTGCCTCCTGGAGTTTCACTAAACAGATGCCTACCATAAATTTTATTATCACAGTCCCTCCCTTTTGGTCCAGGGGGCAATGCTTGTCTCAAATGTTTACTATATTTTCACTCATAGTGCATAACCTATTAAATTCTCCATCTGAGGATGCATTCTGGGGCACTGCAAGTGTTGCTGAGACCATTATCTTAGGAATACTTTTTTTTACATAACATGACAATGCATTGAACGGATACACATAAAATAAGAAGAAATACTATTGTTATAACTATCATCAAAATCTTAACCCCATGATGGGTTTTCTGTGTCAATATAATGAGAAAGATGTGACAGTAAAGTATCTATGGCTTGCATGTGATTTCTAATACTACCATCAATATTAATATAGGAACAAGAAGAATTAATAAATTGGCAAATACATTTGGCAAATACATTTGTGAACAAGCAACATATCTAGTGCCATAAGGTTATCTAAAACTACTTCTTTAAGAGACTTGATCTCTTGTTGCATTAGTCCCATAATCTTCATTGTCTCATTCATTGTGACTTCCACAGTGGCAGAAAGACTTTTTTAAAGCACTTTCAAGTTCAAAAACTCCTAAACCAGGAAAAACAGTCTTCAAAATACATTGAAAGGGATCACTGTCCATCTGGAAATCAAATAATGACCTGCGCCTTCTCTTAGGGGCAAACCAGTTCTGATGATGCTTGTTGAGAGAAAACAATGGTACAATGTATCCAAAGGAAAATTGAGCAGTAGTATTAAAGGAAATAGTCTTTACTGCTCCCCACAGTACAAAGAACCATAGTCCTGAGGTACTATAAACTGATAGACTGCTGTCATTCACTTTTACCTCAGAGGTGGTGAAGTAGATTTTTTATATGTTCCCTCTGGTTACAACAGGAAGGCCCAACACAGAACAGCCTTGTGCTTCAATATAAGCCTTGGCAAGCAGAAACATGGGAGAAGGGGTATACTCATTATGAGTATAATTCCCAGTACACCTGAGGTTGCAGGTTCCCCAAATCCTTTTCTCAGCCTCCATAGGACACACCTAAATCCACCACACACATCCTTACATGCCATTCACCATTTCACTCTCAGGGACCTAGCTCACCAGGTCTATATCCTACCATCCACTGGGGCAAACTGGGACATATCTCTTTAGTATACGTTCCTGGTTTGGGGGTTTAAGAAAGGCATTGCTGTATGTTTTTGCCTTGATTGCTATTACTATTATAACTCTTCCTAGGGTCAATAAAGTATTTTGCTAGAGGGTTCCTGCTCTCTAGGTTCGGTTAGAAGTCAGTGAGTTCTGTGTGTTTGCAGAACTCTTGCAAAGTGCAATGCTTCCTTCTATTAAGGAAAGTGTAGATGGGGAATTGGTGAATGGCATGTAAGGATGTGTGTGATGGATTTAGGTAGATAGTTATCGTGGGAGGTTCATTCCCCCAATGGGGATGAGTTAGGTTAGAATCAATATAAAATGCTTTCATAGGTATCTTTAGAGAGAGTCTTGGGAAGTGAGAAGACTCCTGTGGCATAAATGAAATTTCAGCAAGTTTTCTCTAGGTTCTTATGGGATGAAGTGATGATCAGAAATGATCTGAGTTTCAAGCTTGGCTCATCAGATGATATCAATGGGAAGTAATGGTTATATCTAAAAATGGTAATGGTTATATCTAACAATAGTAGAGCGATAGTGGATGCCATGCAAGTAACTTTGTTCAAACAAATGGTAAATGAACCCACTAGAGAAGGAACTATACTCGACTTAGTGCTCACTAATGGAGATAATGTCTCTGATGTCCAGGTGGGCGCCCACCTCAGCACCAGTGATCATCAAACAGTATGGTTTAATATCACTAAAAAAATATGGAAAAGAAGCACAAAGACCCGAGTTTTACAGTTCAAAAACATGGACTTTGAAGAAATGGGGAAGTACCTAGAGGAAGAACTAAAAGGCTGGGAGAACAAGAGAGATGTGGATCAACAGTGGACCAATCTAAAAGGAGCAATTACCAAGGCAACTACTCTATATGTTAGAAATGTAAAGAAAAGCAAAAGAAAAATGAAACCTATCTGGTTCTCAAAGGAGGTGGCTGACAAAATTAAGGCTAAAAGAACAGTGTTCAAGAAATATAAAAGATCCCAAAGGGATGAGCACAAAGAACAATATTTGAGTCAACTGAGGGAGACGAAGAAATTAATAAAGTCGGCAAAAAGTCAAGCAGAAGAGAGGATTGCCAAGGAGATAAAGAATGGTAACAAAACATTTTTCAGATACATCAGTGAAAAGAGAAAAGTTCAAAGTGGTATAATGAAATTGAAAGGTAGAAATGATCAATGCGTGGAGAGTGACAAAGAAATGGCAGAAATATTAAACGAATACTTCAGTTCTGAGTTCACTAAAGAAGACCCAGGAGAAGGACCATCTCTACACAACAAGAATCTGGAAGGAAGTGGAATAGAAGAAAACCCTTTTACAGTAGAAAATGTATGGGAAGAGCTAAAGAATCTGAAAGTGGACAAAGCCATGGGACCTGATGGGATTCATCCAAGGATACTGATGGAGCTCAGAGATGTGCTGGCGGGTCCGCTGTGTGACCTGTTCAATAGATCCCTAGAAACGGGAGTGGTGCCGAGTGATTAGAGAAGAGCGGTGGTGGTCCCGCTTCACAAGAGTGGGAACAGAGAGGAGACTGGTAACTACAGACCAGTTAGCCTCACTTCGGTGGTGGGAAAAGTAATGGAGTCACTGTTGAAAGAGAGAATAGTGAACTATCTACAGTCCGGAGAATTGCAGGACCAGAGGCAGCATGGATTCAGACAAATCTGATTGACTTTTTTGACTGGGTAACCAAGGAATTGGATCAAGGAAGAGCGCTCAATGTCATCTACTTAGATTTCAGCAAAGCTTTTGATACGGTTCCGCACAGGAGACTGGTGAATAAAACGAGAAGCTTAGGAGTGAGTGCGGAGTTGGTGACCTGGATTGCAAACTGGTTGACGGACAGAAGACAATGTGTGATGGTAAATGGAACTCTCTCTGAAGAGAGAGCGGTTTTAAGTGGTGTACCGCAAGGATCGTGTTGGGACCGGTCCTGTTCAATATCTTTGTGAGCGACATTGCGGACGGGATAGAAGGTAAGATTTGTCTTTTTGCGGACGACACTAAGATCTGCAACAGAGTGGACACGCCGGAAGGAGTGGAGAGAATGAGACGGGATTTAAGGAAACTGGAAGAGTGGTCGAAGATATGGCAGCTGAGATTCAATGCCAAGAAGTGCAAAGTCATGCATATGGGGAGTGGAAATCCAAATGAACTGTATTCGATGGGGGGGGGGGGGGGGGGAGGCTGATGTGCACGGAGCAGGAGAGGGACCTAGGGGTTACAGTGTCTAATGATATGAAGTCTGCGAAACAATGCGACAAGGCGATAGCAAAAGCCAGAAGAATGCTGGGCTGCATAGAGAGAGGAATATCGAGTAAGAAAAGGGAAGTGATTATCCCCTTATACAGGTCCTTGGTGAGGCCTCACCTGGAGTACTGTGTTCAGTTCTGGAGACCATATCTACAAAGAGACAGAGACAAGATGGAAGCAGTACAGAGAAGAGCGACCAAAAGGTGGAGGGTCTTCATCGGATGTCATACGAAGAGAGATTGAAGAATCTAAATATGTATACCCTGGAGGAAAGGAGGAGCAGGGGTGATATGATTCAGACCTTCAGATACTTGAAAAACTTTAACGATCCAAAGACAATGACAAACCTTTTCCATCAGAAAAAAATCAGCAGAACCAGAGGTCACGAACTGAGGCTCCAGGGAGGAAGACTAAGAACCAATGTCAGGAAATATTTTTTCACAGAGAGAGTGGTGAATGTCTGGAATGCCCTTACGGAGGAAGTGGTGAAGTCCAAAACTGTGAAGGACTTCAAAGGGGCGTGGGATAAACACTGTGGATCCATCGGGTCTAGAGGAAGTGTATAAAGAGGAGGCAGCAAAACACTGCACGGAGCGGCAGTAGCCACAGAGGCATTCACGGAGTGGGATGCCAGTGGCCAGTGGTTGGTGTTCCACCTTCACGGAGCGGAAGGATGGAGGGCTGCCATCTCCAAATTAAAAAAAAAAACAAAAAACAAGGGTGGGCAAGAGTATGTAAAATTAACGAAGAGTTCATAAGCTATAGGTATTACCAATTATTAGGCTTATTCAATATTTGATAGATAATGTGGCTTTCAATGCATACTTCACTTTCAATACATATCCAACATAGCTCTCTGCTTCAACAGCAGGGGAGAAGAAAAACTAATACTTCACGCATATCCAGCATAGCTCTCTGCTTCAACGGCAGGGGAGAAGTAAAACTAATACTTCACGCATATCCAGCATAGCTCTCTGCTTCAACGGCAGGGGAGAAGTAAAACTAATAGTTCACGCATATCCAGCATAGCTCTCTGCTTCAACGGCAGGGGAGAAGAAAAACAACTAATAAGGGCTGAATAACATAGTCTGGGTAAACAAATAAGTATGGGTGTAGCTTGCTTATTGCGGCGGTTACTACCCCTAACTAATCAAGCTTGATATTTCACTTGGATGCAGCTCCATCACTGCTCTCTGCATTAATGGTGGGGGTGAAAGGGAAATAGAACCAAAGGTTACTAGGAGCCAAGAGAAACAGATAAGTATGAGAAAAAAAGAAGTGTGAAGCTTGCTGGGCAGACTGGATGGGCCGATTGGTCTTCTTCTGCAGTCATTTCTATGTTTCTATGTTTCTATATATAGGTGAGTTATGGATCTGAGACGCCATTTTGACTTTTAAATCCAGCAGACCTCAGGTCATTTGAAATGTCTGTGTGGCTGATCCATTACTCAGTGGTAAGAAAATTGATGATATTAATATACATTTAATTGAATTTGAATAACAGAAGATATTTAATTTATTCTAGAAGCTTTCTCTGATGTAGCTGAGTAGTGAAATGTGATCATATTGGGTTCCAATTAAGATAGGTTTGATGGTAATTTTTCTAAAATTTGAAGTAATAGAAATCTACAGAGAGATAAGGCAGGCTAAGAGAGAATTTGAAATGAAGTTGGCCGTAGAGGCAAAAACTCATTAAAAAAACTTTTTAAAATATATCTGAAGCAAGAAACCTGTAAGGGAGTCAGTTGGACTGTCAGATGACCAAGGGGTTAAATGGGCTCTTAGGGAAGATAAAGCTATTGCAGAATGACTAAATGAATTCTTTGCTTCTGGTATTTACTAATGAGGATATTGGGGAGAAACCGGTTCCAGAGATGGTTTTAAAGGGTGATAATTCAGATGAACTGAACCAAATCACTGTGAACCTGGAAGATATAGTAGGCCAGATTGACAACTAAAGAGTAGCAAATCACCTGGACCAGATGGTTAGTATCCCAGAGTTCTGAAGGAAATCAAAAATTAAATTTCAGGAGGTCCGAGGGCGGATCCAAGATGGCCGACCTGTAGCAGTGCATGGCGTTTTTTGAGCTCCTTGGACAGACTTTTTTCCTGCAGCAATTTCTCTGAAATGGAACGAAAACATAAACCGAGAGGTGAGCCTTACCCTGCAGCCCCTCCGAACGTTTCAGTCTCTGGTCCGATGGATGCACACGTCGTGAGGAAAGACCCGAACGCAGAAGCTCAGCCGCTGGAGAGAGGGGGAGGGGAAGATGAGCTACCCTCTCTCCTTGGCTCGATATCACCCTTGAGCCCTGCTCAAGGAACTCCACCCGGGAATCCGGCCGCAATTTGGAGTTCTCCGGAGTCAGGAGAATGGCCGGTGGACCAAGGAGCCCACCGACAGAGCTCTGCAGGGTCCGACAAAGGAGAAACTGCGACAGGATTGCCAATGGGGCAGACCGGGGACGAGAGAGGTACATTGCTGAGGGAGACTGTTGGAGCTGAAGGAGGTGTCCCTGAAAGATTTACATCTGCTGTGGTAAGACCGGCTGTATTCACTTTGGAAACTATTTGGGAAACTTTGGTGGATCTGAAAGTCTCCATTATGTCGCAAATTAAATATTTAAGTGACACAGGAAAAGAACTGGAGGATAAAGTCAAAGTGGTGGTTAATTCACAAGCAGATATGGATCAGCAGATTATGTCTAACCGGGATAAAATTAAGATTATTGAGTTAACTCAAACTGTGATGATAAAAGATAGGAAGAATATTTCAATGAAATTGGAGCAGATGGAAAATACAATTAGAAGCAAAAATCTAAGGTTTATAAACTTTCCACAGATTTCTTAATTTCCCCGAGAGACATCTTTAAAAGGTATCTCCAGGAAGTTCTACATATTGGGGATAATGAAATGCCACCTATTTCAAAGATTTTTTATCTTCCAAATGTAAAGAGATCAACGGAACAGAATGGAGGATTAACATCTCTGGTTCCTACTGCTGACCAGCCTTTGAATATTTCTACCTTTTTAGAGACTTCAGATACGGAGGCTTGCGATACCCACTACTTTAATTGTGAATTTAACATTGGAACCAGATAGAGATTGGTTATTGAAATGTTGTCTTAGACATAGAAATGATCAGTTTTTAAGATGCAATGTAAGGGTTTTTCCGGAGGTAGCTCGGGAAACTCAAAAGAGGAGAAAGGCTTTTCTCCTAAGGAGACCACAGGTGATTCAGATTGGGGGAGTTTTTTTTCCTAAAGTTCCTTGCAAATGCTTGGTCAAGCATAATGGTAATTCTTATGTATTTTATGACCCCCCCTCAGCTGTCTCAGTTCTTGGCAGGGAAAACCCCTATAGGCCCCACAGAACTCAGTGACAATGCACCCGGTTCCTCTTGAAAAGATGCGGGTCTTGAATGCTACAGTGAGGGCCTTTATTTCTTGAAGTATTGTTTATTACATTTCTTTAGATTGTGTATATCCTGCCCTCTCATATTGAGGACTAAAGTCAAAGAAATAATAATGTAACTATTGTTTGATTTTTTCTTCTTGTAAATTAAGATTTTCTTTTGTTTCTTTGTATTTCCATTCAAGAATGTAATCTTGTTTAAATATATAAAATTGCATAAAGAGAAAATAAAACAAAAATTAGATTTCAGATCTATTAGTTAAAATGTGTAACGATTCATTAAAACCATTCATTGTACATGAAGACTGGAGAGTGGCCAACGTAACTCCAATATTTAAAAAGGGCACAGGGGCGATCCAGGAAACTATAGACCAGTGAGCCTGACTTCAGTGCCAGGAACGATAGAGGAACTATTCTAAAGATAAAAATCACAGAGCATATAGAAAGACATGGTTTAATGGAACACAGTCAACATGGCTTTACACAAGGCAAGTCTTGCCTCACAAATCTGCTTCACTTTTTTGAAGAGTTTAATAAATATGTGGATAAAGGTGAGCCATTTGTATTTTCAGAAGGCGTCTGAGTCCCTCATGAGAGGCTTCTAAGGAAATGAAAAAGTCATGGGATAGGAGACGGTGTCCTTTTGTGGATTACAAACTGGTTAAAAGACAGAAAACAGAAATTAGGATTAAATGGTCAATTTTCTCAGTGGAAAAGAGTAAACAGTGGAGTGCCTCAGTGATCTGTACTTGGACCGGTGCTTTTCAATATATTTATAAATGATCTAGAGAGGAATACGATGAGTGAGGTAATCAAATTTGCAGATGAAACAAAATTATTCAGAGTAGTTCAATCACAAACAAATTGTGATAAATTGCAAGAGGACCTTATGAGACTGGAAGACTGGGCATCAAATGGCAAATAAAATTTAATGTGGAAAAGTGCAAGATGATGCATGTAGGGAAAAATGATCCATGCTTTAGTTACACGATGTTAGGTTCCATATTAGAAGCTACCACCCAGGATAAAGATCTAGGTGACATAGTGGATAATACATTGAAATCAATGGTGAATAAAATGGAAAATGTCAATGTCTCTGTATCGCTCCATGGCGAGACCACATCTTGAGTACTGTGCACAATTCTGGTCGACGCATCAAAAAAGAGATAGTTGTGATGGAAAAGGTACAGAGAAGGGCAGCAAAATGATAAAGGAGATAGAACAGCTCCCCTATGAATAAAAACTAAAGAGGCTAGGGCTGGTCAGCATGGAGAAGAGACGGCTGATGAGGGATATGATAGAGGTCTTTAAAATCATAAGCAGTCTAGAATGGGAAAATTTGAATTGGTTATTTACTCTTTCAGATAATAGGAGGACTAGGGGGCACTCCATGAAGTTAGCAAGTAGCACAATTAAAACTAATTGGAGAAAATTATTTTTCACTCAATGCACAATTAAGCTTTGGAATTTGTTGCCAGAGGATGTGGTTAGTGCAGTTAGTGTAGCTGGGTTTAAAAAAGGTTTAGATAAGTTCATGGAGGAGAAGTCCATTAACTGCTATTAATCAAGTTGTCATAGAGAATAGACACTGGTTTAACTGGCATCAGTAGCATGGGATCTACTTAGTGTCTGGCTACTTGCCAGGTACTTGTAGCCTGGATTAGACACGGTTGGAAACAGGATGCTGGGCTTGATGGACCCTTGGTCTGACCCAGTATGGTAATTTCTTATGCCTTTATGTTCTTATTCTTTCATCAATATTTCACATGAAGCATGAGACACTTTTAGTATGAATAATCCAAAAACAAAAATAAGAAAATTAGAGACAAATATGACTGATGAAGAAACAGGTAGTACTTTAAGTGCAATTCTTTCACTTTGCTATATGAAGACACCTTTCTCTTCATATAAATATTTTTAGTTACAAATGCATATATAATCTTGCTGAAATCTGGTGCATTTTTTGCTTATACATTAATATATTGGCAAACACCACCTTTCTTTAAACTAACAGCATGACTAAAGCCTGGCAATTTTGGATGACTATACCAGCGAGGGATTTTATTTCTACTTGTAAGTTCTGGATAGCCTCAGCAGATTCATTAGCTAAAGCTTCTAAAATAACTGAGTGATTGTGGATGGCATTGTCTAATTCAGTATTCCCCTATTGAGGAACATAATTCTAAGAAATTGATTGAGTTCATCAGAACGATTAAATATTGGATTGTAGGTATGAGGAAATATATTAGCCATAAAGTCCCTGCATGTGCAGATGGATGTCTCGGTAAAAGTGGGATATGTTGTGAGCAGAATAATGAGTAATGTGGGGATGACAAATTAAAAAGTTGTTTTAGTGTCTGTACTTGAATTCCAACATTAGCTG
Source organism: Rhinatrema bivittatum (assembly GCF_901001135.1). NCBI lineage: Eukaryota > Metazoa > Chordata > Amphibia > Gymnophiona > Rhinatrematidae > Rhinatrema > Rhinatrema bivittatum. Next base: position 600,840,686 of record NC_042615.1, read on the forward strand.
CCCTACCCAGACCCAAATAAAATACATTCCAGGAGTTACCACATGCACCAAAGAGGAGTAGTTACCAGCCCCTTACTGTGAGTGAAAGAGAAGTGAGTTCAATCTGATTAGCCCATACAGTGCCTTGGGTGTTCATGCTGGAGAAGCCAGTCTGATGGGTGTGGAAGATAAAGGTAATGAGTCTGATTGAATTGACAAAAGAGGGTCAGGTAAGATTGGCACAGTTCTATTTATTTATTTATTTAAAAGCATTTATTTCCCTCACCCTCCGAAGTTTGGGGCAGGTTACGAAAAAACATACACAATAGTCTTGACACAACAGCAATTAAAAAATCATAACAAATAAGAATCTGCTAAAAAAAAAAAAAAATTGCTGTGATTCTGGGTCTACAGGAGATGCTACCACAGGAAGGAGCTCTAGCCTTGAAAGGCCTGTCTGAAGCAATAGGTTTTTGTGCTTTTTCAAACTTTTGGGTCCATCATAGATCTGATAAAGAGAGGGAATACATTCCAGACAGTGGGGCTGGCGATAGAGAAAGTCCTTTCATATGTCACAGACAGTCTGGCATGCCTTGCCACTGGGACTTCAAGCAGGAACTGGTTTAATGATCTAAAATTTCTGGTGGGACATAAAAGTGTATAACTAAAGCATAGGCTGGTATCATTATTAAAGAGGTTGTGAACTATGACTTCCATCATGTATAATATTCACCTCTGGACAGGGAACCAGTGGAGCGATTGCAGGACTGGGGAAATATGGTCATGTAAACTAGAGCCTGTAAGTAATTGGGTAGTCAAGTTTTGAACTGATTGAAGTAATCTAAGTGTGTACTGTGGGAGACCTGCATACAGAGAATTACAGTAGTCAAGACCGATAAGAATTAAATCTTGTAATACAGTGTGAACATCAGTAGGGTCAAGAAGAGGTTTGATGTGATGGAACAGCCTTAATTTTGCAAATGATGATTGTATCACAGATTTGATTTGTGGTTTCATGTTCAGTGTTTGGGTCAAAAATGACAACAAGATTTCATAGTAGTGAAATTATTGAAAGTGAAAGATGTAGGGATTTGATAAGGAAAAGAATGACCTAGGATTATTATTTTAGTTTTTTGGAGATGTAAGGAAAGTTTGTTATAGGAAAACAAAGATCTTATGGTGGAAAAACATAGGGAAGCAAAATAAGTAGTGGTGGACCATGTAGACTTTAGAGGGAAGTAGAATTGGGCATCATCTACATAAAATCTATAAGTGTGGCCTAAGGTAGAGAGAAGAAAACAGAAGTATGAGTTAGTTATTATATAAAGCTGCAGACAACGCTGAGCCTTGGGGACCCCAGTGGTGATTGGATACCAGGCTGAGCTGGCAGAAGCTATTTGAATTTGCTGTGACCAATTATAAAGGTATGATGTAAACCAAGAGTGTACTGTACAGGCAAGGCTGATTTTGAGGTGAACATACAGCCCCATCAAAGAGTAAGGCCACCATGTTATCGCACAGCAAAGTTGTATTCTTATCCCACTCCTCATTCCAGCACAAGTGTCAGCATAAGTGGAAGAAACTTCCAGAGGAAACTGCTGGCATGATGAATTGTTGTGGGCTCTTAATTCCAAGTTCTCCTCTAGGGTAATAGGGCCGGTAGTAGGTGGTGGATTTCTGACCATGCCACATGCATACCCATCACCTAGATCAGGGGTGGGCAAGTCCGGTCCTCGAGGGCTGCAAACCAGTCGGGTTTTCAGGATACCCCTAATGAATATGAATGAAATGGATTTGCATACAACTGAGGCAGTGTGTATGCAGGTCTCTCTCATGCATATTCATTAGGGGTATCCTGAAAACCCGACTGGTTTGCAGCCCTCGAGGACCGGAATTGCCCACCCCTGACCTAGATAGATTGAAGAAATTGGCCCAGGCCAGGGTCAGATTTAGGTATGTGTTGGTGAGAAGGTCTGAGTTCTGTAAGATTACCATATTCATGATGAAAACAAGATAGAGGAATGTCATCATGGCTAAGAACATTTTCCTGATTTTTCTATTAAAGCAATAAAACAGGGTTAATAAAAGATGTATAAAAAAAATCTAGTCCCTCTTAGTACATCTTTCAGAGTTAACAACATTATGACTGGTGTATGCCTAGACCATTAATACCTCTGTGTTTCCTCTGGGTTCTTAGGCAATGATATCTGCCTTTGCAACCTAGCTGTACATCAAGCTAGGTTGAGAGAACATTGCACAAATCTCATCTTTGGGTGAGTTTCCGCACTCCGAGGGTCATCAAATGTTCACAAGAGAGCACTGTTCTGTTCGTACGTCTCATATTGAATGTTAAAGTGGCCCCTAACCCCTAAACCTCACCTCGAGTTACTAGGTGGGCCTCCCATAGAGATATAAATACATATCTAGGGTGATGGAATTATGGCTAGTCTCTCTCTCTCTCCTAGGTGGATGCTCTGGGAGTTTCAAACTACCAAAACCAGCATCCGCGAAACACATCGCAATGGGTGATATAGTCGTAACGCAAACTATCACATGGCTTAACGTTCCTGAAAATGTTGTAGCTAAAATCAGCATTAGGGCTTCGCAAAATGGTAAACCCAACCCACCCCTAACTCCTCCTCTTTTTCGGATTTGCATCGCACCACACGATATGGTGTTTTCGCATGCGATAAGCCCTTAATGCATGCGAAAACATCTTAGCGCACTTTGATAAATGAGGAGGTATATCAGATATCTTATGCTGGAGAGACTCACATTCTGTTTTATATCCCTCTTTAATATCCTATGATGTACGTAGTGCAGAGAGCAGAATCCAAGCTCCCACTCCCCCCAAATAGCACCGCCTTTCTTTTCTAACTGGATTTTCATTAGGCAAGAGACTGTGGCTTGGGGAAATCAAGGGCCTCCTCTGCCTAATTTTCTGCTATCTCCTCTTCACTGCCTAAGATTGTGCCACTACCTCCAAAGGAGTTTAATCCACTCTGGGACCTTAGGAGCTTACTCCCCCCCTGAGTCTCTTTCTCTATGAAACATATTACAGACTAACAGCATGTAGAAACAGTTACATTAATCGGATACAGTAAAGCACCAAAATCACAACAACAGAGTTCATATAACTAACCTGTGAACCTGCTGACCATGCCAATTTTGTTCTTTCACATGCTATGTGTGAGTGTGGGAGGACACGAACACAAAAGGGTGAAATCCTACAGATTACCTTATGTGAAGTGTCTAGTGTACTGGACAAGGTCCAGTACACTAGACACTTCACATAAGACTTACATATCAAGTCAGTACGACATTAAATCCCAGGAAGATTAGTATTTATTATATATGCTTTATCATGAAAATAATGCAACAAAATATGATAAATAAAAGTAGCTGAAAAAATAATAATGCAATGTAAAATTCCTTATGTGACAGTCCTTTCTGTAGAAGAACTCAGGGTCACAGCTTATCTTTCTCGCCTTCTCTTTTTGTCACCTGTGTGTCAATCTGCTGCATCTCTTATCGCTTTCTGTGAAACTGAATGCAGTGCTTATTCCTCCCCCCAAAACCCAAGCACACAGCACCTCCACCGAATCAATGCTTTTTGCCACATATGCAAATCTACACCTGCTTACTCTGCAGAGGGACATGTCACAAGCAGAAAGCAGTCAGTTAATTGTGCCTTTGTGCCTCTCTGCAGCTATGTCAGAAATAAGTTAACCTTTAACTTGTATTAGGGATGGTACCATGGGGATGTGCTTTGGTGGAGCCCTGTAAATTGTAAGTTGTTAAGTTTTGAGTTGATCAGACTCTTAATCCAGGCATTCACTGGTTGTCCTGGTACATGTAGGTATCAACAATATTGGAAAGTGCAGAAGGGAGGTTCTGGAAACCAAATTTAGGATTTGAGGTAGAAAGCTGAAATCCAGAATAGCATTCTTAGAAATGCTTCCCATTCCATGCACAGGGCCCCAGAGGCAGACAGAGCTCCAGAATCTCAATGTGTGGATGAGACAATGGTGCAGGGAAGAGGGTATTAGGGTTGTTAGGTACCGGGCATCATTTTGGGAAAGGGGAGGCCTTTTCCAATAGGATGGGCTTCACCTTAACTAAAGTGGAACCAGACTGTTCACACTAAAATTTTAAAAAGGAGATAGCATAGCTTTTAAACTAGATAATGGGTGAAAGCCAGCAGTTGCTGTGTTTGAATGATGCTAAAACAACAGGGAAGTTAGGGCATCCCAGTAGAGAAGATGCAATAAATGCTAAAGTAGATCAGGTGACGTTAAGTGAAGACAAGAGCAAGCAGAAATATTTCAAATTTTCCATGTCAACTGATAAGCAGGGTCTTAATTCAAACAAAAAAACATACTTTGAGATGTCTATACACAAATGCTAGAAGTCTAAAAAATAATATGGGAGAGTTAGAGTGTATAGCACTGGATGAAGAGGTAGATCTCATTGGCATCTCAGAGACCTGGTGGAAGGATGATAACCAATGGGACAATGTGATACCAAGGTTCAAATTATATTGAAATGATAGGATGGATAAAATTGGTGGAGGGCTGGCACCATATGTTAGACAGCATTGAGTCAAACAGGATAGAAAGTTCTGCAGGAAAATAAATTCAATGTTGAATCCTTAAGGCTAGAAATTCCAAGTGAAAAGGGGAATAAAACTGCAGTGGGGGTGTATTACTGGCCACCTGGCCAGAATGAACAGACAATAAAATGCTAACAGAAATTAGGGAAGCTAACAAAATCAGCAGCACAGTAGTAATGGGTGGTTTCAATTTACTCAATGTTGACTAGGTGAATGACATCAGGACATGCCAGAGAGGTAAAGTTCCTATTTGAAATAAATGGACAATCTGGTACAAGAACCAACAAGAGGGAAAACTATTTTAGACCTAGTCCTTGTTGCGGCCTGGGAGCCGCGGTTCGAGAGTGGACCCTTGAGCCGAACCACCCTGGGTAGAGTAGCTCGGGAGGCGGAGCCACAAGCACAGGTCTTCGCCCGGGAACCAGGAACCCCCCAGGAGGAGCCCGTAGGGTCCTGGAGCCTTGGGACTTAGGAGACACGCAGGGGTCTTCACCCGGGAACTGGGAACCCCCAGGAGGAGCCCGTAGGGTCCCAGAACCTTGGGACTTGGGAGTGCAGCTAAGCTCTTCACCCGGGAATCAGGACCCCCCAGGAGGAGCCCGTAGGGTCCCAGTCCCTTGGGACTTCTGCACAGTGATAGTCTCTCTAGGAAGGCCCGGGCAAGGGTGAGCACAGAGTCCAGAAGCAAGAGCCTATAGGCCAGAGGGCACAGAGCAAGCGGAAGCAGGATCAGAGTCAGAAATGTCTTGACTGGAGCTTGCAGGGTGCAAGCTGGGAGCCAGCAGCGAGTAGGCCAGAGCCTGGCAGGAAGTAGAAGGTCTCGGGACCCAAGACAGTCTGGTAGTGGTTCCAGCCCAGACCTGCAGGAGGCACTGTCCGGAGGACAGGAGCGTAGCAGCTGCGACAGAGAAGCTGAGGACTGAGGCAGGCGACAGGCAGCGGTCGAGTCAGGAACGAGCAGAGGTCGGTGGCTGGCGGCAGGCAGAAGCAGAGTCAGGAACGAGCAGAGGTCGGTGGCTGGCGGCAGGCAGAAGCAGAGTCAGGAACGAGCAGAGGTCGGTGGCTGGCGGCAGGCAGAAGCAGAGTCAGGAACGAGCAGAGGTCAGTAGCTGAAGCGGAACAACGGAAGTGCAACTAAGAACTACACACTGTAGCGACCCTCGTTGCAAGGCAATGAGAGGACTGAGGGACGCCGGTTATATCGGGCTTGGGGCGTGGCGTGGTCAGCTCAGGCGGGGTCAGGTTTCCGGTGAGCGTACATCCATAACGCGCGTCCCCGCGTGCGCACGGGGCGGCAGCGAGACGGCCCAGCAATGGCGGACGCCCTGAATACTCAGCAGAGCCGCGGAGGCGGCGTTCCCGGCCTCGGAGGTGAGTCCTGAACACGGCTAGCAAGGGGAAAGCGGTAGAGACCGCAACAGTCCTTTATTTATTTACAATCTTGTATTCCAAAAACTTCTAAAAACTATATTCAGAGTGGATCACATAAAATAATATAATACATAAAAATAAAACATCCATATAAAACACTTAAAACAATATGCATATCATGTCATTATCAAACAACATATCATGCCAACATATCACTTTTTTGAAGGAGTTAAACATGTAGATAAAGGTAAACCGGTAGATATAGTATATTTGGATTTTCAGAAGGCGTTTGACAAAGTTCCTCATGAGAGGCTTCTAGGAAAAGTAAAAAGTCAAGTGATAGTTGGCGATGTCCTTTCGTGGATTACAAACTGGCTAAAAGACAGGAAACAGAGAGTAGGATTAAATGGACAATTTTCTCAGTGGAAGGGAGTGGGCAATGGAGTGCCTCAGGGATCTGTAGTGGGACCCATGCTTTTCAATATATTTATAAATGATCTGGAAAGAAATACGAGTGAGGTAATCAAATTTGCAGATAATACAAAATTGTTCAGAGTAGTTCAATCACAAGCAGATTGTGATAAATTGCAGGAAGACCTTGTGAGACTGGAAAATTGGGCATCGAAATGGCAGATGAAATTTAATGTGGATAAGTGCAAGGTGATGCATATAGGAAAAAATAACCCATGCTATAGTTACAGTGTTAGGTTCCATATTAGGAGCTACCACCTACTTAGGGAATAGCCACTGCTATTAATTGCATCGGTAGCCTTGGATCTTCTTGGTGTTTGGGTAATTACCAGGTTCTTGTGGCCTCTGTTGGAAACAGGATGCTGGGCTTGATGGACCCAACATGGCAATTTGTTATGTTCTTATAGGAACATAGAAACATAGAAATGACGGCAGAAAAAGACCAAATGACCCATCCAGTCTGCCCAGCAAGCTTTCATACTTATTTTTCTCATACTTATCTGTTACTCTGACAGCTGAGGTTGGGGCCCTTATTGGTAACTTTTTGGTTCTAATTTCTTTCCACCCCCACCATTGATGTAGAGAGCAGTGCTGGATCTGCATCTATGTGAAGTATCAAGCCTAAATGGTTAGGTGTAGTAACCGCCGCAATAAGCAAGCTACTCCCACGGCTATTTGTTTACCCAGCCTGTGCAATTTAGTCCTTGGTTGTTGTCGGAATATAAATCCTCTTTTCTTCATTCCCTCCTGCCGTTGAAGCAGTGTGCTGCACTGTATATGTATTCAAAGTGAAGTATCAGGCTTGATTGGTTCAGGGTAGTAACTGCCACAACAAGCAAGCTACTCCCACGTTCCTGCACTTGTGTATTAACGTATGCAGGTATTCATTCTCTTGGTGATCGGACTCCAACCCCAGAGCTGACTTCACTACCAGGTGCAGAGCGTGTGCAAAACATCGGATGTTCTGAAAGCGTCAACAGATATTGCCTTTACCATGTTTGCACCATTGTCTGTGACAAAGAACCCTGCCTGAAGATTCCTGTCTTGCTGGTGTAGCTGCCAGCCCGCCAGCATCTGTCTGATGAATGCTAGGATATTGGCTGAGGTATGGGCCTCGTCCATCAGGTGGGTGTGCAGTAAAGCCCACCTCCACCCTGATACTTGTTCACTAATAGAGCTGCTGCCTGCTCCTGTCTCAGCCAGGTCCCACCAGTGTGCTGTCAGAGAGAGGTAAGAGTGTGCAGCATTCATGGTGGTCCAGATATTGCAGGTGAAATGCACATTCCCCTCTGCCTTAGCTAGCAGCGCTTGGATGTGACTGCGACACTGGTTGTACAGGCTGGGGATGACCTTTCTGCTAAATGTGGTTCTGGAGGGGACTTTGTAATTTGGAACTAAGACCTTCAGAAAATGCTTGAAACCCACATTCTCCACTATCTGCTAGGGCTGGTCATCAAGAGCAATCATTTCCCCAATGCTTCTGGTTACAACTTTTGAGGCTGCCTGCCTCCTACCCCGAGATAGCATTACCGAACACCACCCTATTTCCTCCATGGTGGGTTGTTGCTTCTGTCACATGGCAGGGGGTTGCTGGCCTGCCACCTGACTGGTAGAAGGGGCTGAGGACGTGGGGTGACTCTGCTCCTTTTCAACCACTTTACGCTGCCTGGAAAAAGGGGTCCCCTGACTGGTACTGCCACCATCCCTAGATGGCAGTACTGTTGGGTGTTGCTTCTGCATATGATGCATCATGCCAAAATTAGTTAGATGACCTATTTGCTTGCCTCCGCTAATAGCCCTGGCACAGTAATTACACTGAGCAAAACGCAGGTCCTCTGTCACTTTAAAGTGGCTCCAGATCACAGATGTCTTTCATGATCCCTTCTCTATAGCCTTCGGGGTGGATGCTGGCACTGGAGCTGAAGTAGTGGGTGCACCCTGAGAAGCAATGCCAGGGGCATCAGTCACACTCTGTGCCTGCACTGACTGCTCTTCCTCCTCATCATCATCAGTTTCATCTTTCCCCTGCAGCACTGAAGTGGAGGCTAAGACAGAACTAATACTCCTAAACCTTCTTCAGCTATTACTTCTTCCATTTCTGATGAGAATCCCACACAAGATGATTCTTCATTGGAATCAGAAGCAAACAGTGCCTGCCCTACATTTTCAATGCTAAGTTGAGTCTGCTCTCGCACTGCTACTTTTGGGTGTCGCCATTTTGTCCTGCATGACTCAACCTCCCCTTCCCTCACCTCCAAAGCTACAGGATCAGAAACAGGTGGTGGCAATGCATCATCTTTAAATTTCATTTTTTTTCCGGATGGAACTGCCTACCCCTCCAGAGATTTTAGATTGGAACAGGTCCCTTTTTAACTTTAATTGGGGACTGGCACTGCCTTTTGAAGTGCCTCCTCTGCCACTCCCAATCACTTGACCACGTCTAGCTTTCCCTGACATTATGGATTTAATGTCACTGCCTACTAGGGATTTCAATTAAAAGAATTATTTCCAAAAGAGACCTACTGGGGATTTGGCTTCAGATAGCATCACTGTCCCAATATATGTGAGTCTGCAAAACTGCCCACAGGCCCACTGATGCCCAGTGCACTGCCTTCTTGGCCTAAAAGAGTACTGCTCTACCAATATATGTGAGTCTGCAAAACTGCCACAGGCCCACTGATGCCCAGTGCACTGCCTTCTTGGCTTAAAAGAGCACTGCTGTACCAATGTATGTGAGTCTGCAAAACTGCCCACAGGCCCACCGATGCCCAGTGCACTGCCTTCTTGGCCTAAAAGAGTACTGCTCTACCAATATATGTGAGTCTGCAAAACTGCCCACAGGCCCACAATGTCCAGTGTACTGCCTTCTTGGCTTAAAAGAGCACAGAGAGACACAGTCTGAGTTCAATAAAAAAAACCCCAAAAACTGCAGTTAAAAAAAAAAAAATCCTGGCTTGGCACAGCAGCAAAAACGAAGAAATATCTTTTTCAATGGAAAATTCTATCAAACTAGCTAGAAATTGAATATATCTCCCACCCACAACACCCAAATCCTGCTTTCAACCTACCCACAGGGGGGTAAAATATAAAAATAAGCAGCAAAATGCCACTACCAGCAGCTTGTCTCAGTGGGACAGACAGAGAGACCGTCTGAGATCAATAAAAAAAAAAAAGTGCGGTCAAAAAAAGCATGGCTAGTTGGCGGCAGCACTGCAGCAAAATCGAGCAAATATCTTTTTCAATGGAAAATTCTATCAAAGTAATTAGCAATTGAATACAGAATTGAGGCACTCAGACTAGCTCTGAGTACAGCCACCTCCCCAGACCACCCTTGCAAAGAAAGAGCGCGGCACGCCGCGTGCTTAACATATAAATAGTATAGCACCATCAGGAACAGAATCACAGAGCACTGAGTGAGAGCAGCAATTGGCTGCATTATTTATTTATTTAAAATCTTTTCTATATCGTCGCTAAGTTATATACCATCGCAACGGTTTACATGTAGGCACATATTTAATGTAGGTAAAAAGTGTACTATAGTACATTCTAACAGGTGCCGTCAAAGGTTCGGTTACAATATATCATTAGACAAATGTTTAGCTCTGATAGGTTGCATTCTCGTCTCCTTGCCAACCTGTCTGACCCACTCTATGACAGGGCTGTGAAGTCACTTATGACTCACAGGAAAGGGCTGGTTTTTGCTATGGATACTCCCACATGGCCTTCTCCTATTTCAAACGGCCGCTAAGAAATCACCGCAAGCCAAAAGAATGAAACTAATATATATTATGTTTTATTCGTGGGGGATCGCAATGCATTTCGCTAACCCACGAATACAATGAATAGGGACTTATGTGTTGTGGATTGCCCATGCGATGAAAATGAATGCACATCCCTAGTATCTTATTCACTCTTGTGTTTTCTTGCATACATTGTTACACTCTTCTCCTTTCACACTCTTTCTGCGGTTCAGTTGTTCAGGGTTGACTCAGTTTTAATTATTAATAGTAACTATTTTGGCTAGGAATAAGGAGACAGTAGTTAATGTCTCTCTCCAAGATAAATGTCCTTGACGTCAGTTTCTCAAACTATCCTAGGTACTTCACCAACTTTTCCTCAGGTATTTTCACAATCTAGGCAGGTTTTCCTTGAAGTTAGTCATAGGATCCCCTCTAGCACTTTAAATAAAAGAAAAACTCTGCACAGAAGTAAAGTAAACACTCTGATAGCATGATTATTAACACAGCCACCTGACTGCAATTTCTTTCTCTCTTTCAGTTTACATATCCCTCTGTCTGAACTCAGGGTTAAGCAGGTGCTTAAAACAACCACCTGAATGAGCTCAAAGTTTATTTCAAATAACTTATAAAGGGTGCACAACTAAATCAAAGTGTGATTTTAAAATTATTTTTCTTTCATACCATATCTTCCTTCAACAGTTCTACCTCAATTAAACTGGGAAAAAAACATGCGGCCCAGTTCTATTTACAAGTATATGTCTGTGCTGCACCATACGTGGAGTTCTTAGGATTAAATACTCTCAAAACAACTTAATTCATTAAGAAGTTTGCCTCAATTCCCTCTGTATTTCACAATATTGGACACAAAAACAGTCCCTATGAAAGCAGCAAAGGCAGCATCAGTCTGCTCTCCTCTGTGTCCGGTCTCTCTAACCAGATAATGGAGGCTGGTAATTTGCATATGCCTCAGCATGGAATTCCCATCAGCCCGAGCATTAGCAAGATTGATATAGCAAAATGACAATCAAAATCTGCAGCCCTGCTCCTCCTCCTCAGCTCACACTACTTCAGTCCTACCTATCCTTGTAACTGGATGTGGCAAGGAAGACAGAAAAAAAAACAACTCACAGCTGATTCCTTACCTTCCCCGAGGCTTCTAAGGTCCCCAGACTTTCTCTGTTCCTGCCAGCACTGGTAACATAATGCTGGGTTGGGGGTTTTTTCTGCAGCCTGTCACTGCTTGCACTTAAAGAAACTTGTCACACAGCTCCAGAGTCTCCTCCAACTTGAGCCACAACAGCTCCTTTCCCCTCCAGCAGACACATACTCAGTGAGAGGAAAGAAAAACATGCCATATTCCAGCAATGTTTTCTTACAAGCCCCAAGACTCAGGTCAGTTAAATAAATAAATAAATAAATAAATAAATAAAAAAAATAAATCTTAACCCCCTTATTTTAATTTTTAACCTCTGGTTACATCAAGGAATTTAGGTCTGGTATTATAGAAGTTCTAAATTGGATTGTTAATGTCTCCTTGCAATCCAGGATTTTTCCCTCACAGTTGAAGGAGGCAATTGCTTGTCCTTTACTTAAGAAATCTACTTTGGACCCTAAGAAGTTGATTTTAAAGCATTGCTCATGCAAAAATGCCCACATATGTGGGACACACAAAAGCAGAGCAGATTTTAAAAGCCACGATTTATGCGCGTATGTTACCATGCATGCACCAAAAATAAGGAGTAGAACAGGGGTGGGGCATGGGCATTCCAGGACAGGGCCAACACTTACACACCACTCCGTATTTTAAAACTAGAGACTGCAGTATGCAACAGCTTGTTAGTCGCATAACTTTATTGCTACTCCTGATGAGGAGCAAGTCTATACAACTCACATTTTAGGGCTTATAGGACAGGGTGAGGGATCCAGATCAACTGGTCGGCATGCAAGATGAAGCACCAGAGGGGCCTGGAAGACCTTGATACTGACTGGGCAAATTGGTGGTCTAATTTGAAAAACTGGGGACTGCCTCTCGCACAAGCATGTTTTTAAAACATTTACATACGAGCGTTCAAGATGGCAAAGTCAGATGGAAGATACGCTAAATAGGTTTGGTCGAGTAACCTCTTAAAATTAGAAGCATACTTATGTGCTGTAGGCATATTTTAAATTGTGTGCGCATGATTTAAAATTCCAGTATATCTTCGCTTGAGTGCCAATACACGCATACATGGGTACACGTGCTTATTTTAATATTGGCCTGTAAGATATTAGGTAATTATCATCCTGTCGCAAATCTATCTTTTTTAGGCAAGATAATAGAGCAAGCAGCTTTGCTTCAGTTTCAGTGTTTCTTAGCTGAGAATGAGATTTTGGATATCAACCAGTCATGTTTTTGCCCTTGTTTCAGTAACAAAACGATATCACTGTCTCTGTTTAATGATTTGATATGCTCTTTGGATAAGGGCTGTGATTCAATAATAGTATTTGTTGGATCTTAGTGCAGCTCATGACACTATGGACCACAGACCATTTGTGGTCTTGCGGTATTAGGGGACTGGCTTTGGACTGGTTCACTTCTTTTTTTGCTGCATCAATCTCAACAGGTACTTTTTTACAACCAGGGGCCATCTTATCTGCTGTGTTGTTCAATTTATATGTTTAGCCTTTCACAAGACTTATTAGATCGGAGAAACTTCAGTTCCAGATAAATGCTGATGGTATGCAGCTGTATCTGGAGCTAGGACCTGATAGAAAGGAAGCAGTGTCTCATATGAACACTTGATTAAGGAAATTTTTATTGTGGATGTCAGAGAACATGTTAAAACTAGTAAACCAGAGGTTTTCTGGGTTACTAATTTTAACATGTTTTAACATGTGGATGGACTGATACTGATATTGCAGGGAACTGAACTTCAGAAGAGTGAGTACATATTTTAGGAGTACTTGTGGATAGTAAATTGTGTGTGATCCCTCATATACAGTATCAGCGGTAGTGAGAATGTTTTTTCATCTTTATCAACTTTGTCAAATGCATCTGCTAACCTTAGTTCTATTACTATATATTAAAAACTCTAATACAATACTTAGGGTCTTGGAGAATAGTTTCCCCTCCACCCCATCAACAGGGAAACCTGGAAAACAGAGGGACTTAAGAAAATGATCAAGAACATGTTTTGCACTAGTTTTGTTTTGGTTTTTCTTTTCACAAAACACTGAAATATTTTAAGTTTTTTGACCAGTGATTAGAATCAACAGGCTTTTTTTTTTTATTTTGTTTTTATTGAATTTACAAATATTCCAAGGGTAAATTTTGTAAGGCAAAATACAAAAACAAATAAATCCATATAAAGAAGCACAAGTACAAGGTACTTTACAAAAATCCACAAACTCAAGGGAGGAAAGGTAGACAAAATACCAAACACAATTCATCAGCAAATCTTAGAGATCACTCCTAGTAGAGCAGCCTGAACTGAAATATATACGAGGATTAACCCTCAAACTTGGTAGGTATGTATGGAGCATAACCTGGACTAGCACCCCCTATTGGCACAAAAAGAATGCAAAGTGACCAGCGCAAAAAAGACATTTAACATTTGCAGGATATTTAAGAAAACACATAGCCTCAATTTGTAATGATCTTGGTTTTAAGAGCAAAAATTGCTTCCTTCTTTTTTGAGTCACAGTTGCTACATCAGGAATAATTCTAACTTTACACTTAAAGAATGGCTCTTCTCTATGTCTGAAAAAAGTTCTCATAATTCAATCTTGGTTGGGCTCCAATACCAATTGAACTATTAATGTAGCAGATTCCATCTCTGCTTCTCCAGATTTCTCTAGAAAGGTTGTCAAATCAAGACAATCCAAAGAAGCTAATGATGTTCCACCCTTATCTTGCTTTCTCAAAACTTCTCTTGGAGGTGGTAAATAAAAGGATTTTGCAACAGAGGAAGGGACTCCAAGGGAACCATAAGAATCTCTAACACATTTTTTAAACATCTCCTCTTGTGTGACATCAAAACCAACTTAGAAAAATTAATCATTCAAATTCTTAGATTTCAAACTATTCTCAAAATTTTCCATTTTATGATCTAATACCACATTATATTTAACAAAAATAGATTTATTAATCTGAGTATGAGCCACCTTCTGCTCCAATTGATCCATTTTCTTATTTTCTTCCACTCACAAAGTAGTAATCTCCTATGAATTCTGGCTGACTGGAGGATATTTGAGAGGATAAACTTTTCCTTAACCTCACTATGGCAAGCCATATATATTCAAGGGAGAATATTTAAGGCCCTTCTAAGATAAACAATACCTGTCTTTCTCCCCCCCCCCCACCCCCCACCCCACCTCTGATCCTTCCTCAGCGAGTCCAGTAGCAGCATTTCCAATTGCTCCACCTAGCACCTTTGAGATTGCCACTGATGCCAAGGTCTCCATCCCTTCTGGCACAGTTATTCCACAGGGCTCCATCTGTAACCAAGGCATTCCCATCATTGCACTGACATCACACACCTGGACCTCTCCAGCTCGACTTTATTTGGGGTCAGTTGGCAGCCCCGGGGCCCTTCTCCTCACTTCAGCTGCCAGTGGGATGGTATCCACTTGCAAGCCTGCAGCTTCCTGTTTTTCTCAGTCACCTGGCAGGTTAGTGTGGCCCATGGCCTCATCTCCACTGTGCAGCAGGTTAGGGGTCTGTTTGGCAGCCCAGCAATGTACTCTTTTATCTTGGTCACCGGGCAAGTTGGGTCCACTAGATGGCTCCACAGTCTCATTTTCTTCTCAGCCGCTCAACGGGTTGGGATCTATAGCTGGCCTAGTCTTCTCTGCCACACAGCCAGCAGCCTCATCATCATCTCAGCTGCCTGGTGGGTTGGGATCCACTGGGCAGCCTCCTCTTTATCTTGGCCACTCAGAGGGTTGGAGTCAATGGGGTGGCCTGCAGCCTCCACTTGACTGTGGCACCCAGGTATTAACGTTAATATTCAAAATCATTTGCTCTAGTAATATTGGTATGATTGGCATGACATTACAGCCTTACACACCTCAGCGAAACTAAGATCTCAAAATAAAGGACTATTGACTGTTCCCACTATATGGCGTATACATCTGACTCAAATAAGAGATCATGTGTTTTTCATAGCAGGTCCAAAGCTTTGGAATTCTCTGCTCAAGATGTTACGTGTGATACCAGATAGAAAAAGATTTAAATGTGAGTTAAAAACATGGCTATTCAAAAATGCATATAACCAAACTTTAAAACATCAGAATGTAAAGAACTACAATAACAAGACAGATGAGAGACATTTGAAGCATGAGGTATAAAACGTAATGAGAGAACAATCTTAAAACAATGTACAGTTTATTATGTGATATTTGTTATATTATTTTCCTGTATTACGTGCATGAAATCATAGATCTTTAGTAAGCATTTTAATATGTATTGGACCATTTCATTTCATTTGAGATATGTTAATCCTTGCTTATGAATACTACCAAAGTAAAACGACAAGATTTGTTGATTATCTGCTTCATGTTTTTGAAGGAGTTAATAAACATGTGGATAAAGGTGAACCTGTAGATGTAGTGTACTTGTATTTTCAAAAGGCATTTGACAAAGTTCCTCATGAGAGGCTTCTAGGAAAAATAAAAAGTCATGGGATAGGTGGTGATGTCCTTTCGTGGATTACAAACTGGCTTAAAGACAGGAAACAGAGTAGGATTAAATAGACAATTTTCTCAGTGGAAAAGAGTGGGCAGTGGAGTGCCTCAGGGATCTGTATTGGGACCCTTACTTTTCAATATATTTATAAATGATCTGGAAATAAATACGACAAGTAAGGTAATCAAATTTGCAGATGATACAAAATTGTTCAGAGTAGTTATATCACAAGCAGATTGTGATAAATTGCAGGAAAACCTTGTGAGGCTGGAAAATTGGGCATCGAAATGTCAGATGAAATTTAATGTGGACAAGGGCAAGGTGATGCATGTAGGGAAAAATAACCCATGCTATAGTTACACAATGTTAGGTTCCATATTAGGTGCTACTACCCAAGAAAGAGATCTAGGCGTCATAGTGGATAACACATTGAAATCGTCGGTTCAGGGTGCTGCGGCAGTCAAAAAAGCAAACAGAATGTTGGGAATTATTAGGAAGGGAATGGTGAATAAAACGGAAAATGTCATAATGCCTCTGTATTGCTCCATGGTGAGACTGCACCTTGAATACTGTGTACAATTCTGGTCACTGCATCTCAAAAAAGATATAATTGCGATGGAGAAGGTACAGAGAAGGGTGACCAAAATGATAAAGGGAATGGAACAGCTCCCCTATGAGGAAACAGTAAAGAGGTTAGGACTTTTCAGCTTGGAGAAGAGATGGCTGAGGGGGGATATGATAGAGGTGTTTAAAATCATGAGAGGTCTAAAATGGGTAGATGTGAATCGGTTTTTTACTCTTTCGGATAATAGAAAGACTAGGGGGCACTCCATGAAGTTAGCATGTGGCACATTTAAAACTAATCGGAGAAAGTTCTTTTTCACTCAACGCATGATTAAACTCTGGAATTTGTTGCCAGAAGATGTGGTTAGTGAAGTTAGTATAGCTGTGTTTAAAAAAGGATTGGATAAGTTCTTGGAGGAGAAGTCCATTACCTGCTATTAATTAAGTTGACTTAGATAATAACCACCGCTATTACTAGCAACAGTAACATGGAATAGACTTAGTTTTTGGGTACTTGCCAGGTTCTTATGGCCTGGATTGGCCACTGTTGGAAACAGGATGCTGGGCTTGATGGACCCTTGGTCTGACCCAGTATGGCATGTTCTTATGTTCTTATGAATGTTATTTCTGTAAACCATTGTGATCATTATATGGAATAACGGTATATAAAAATATCTAAATAAATAAATGCAAGGGAAAATGCAAATCTCTGGTCTGCCCCTCTGCTTTTGGCTCACTTGGAGCATCAATGGATCGGTATGTAGTGATCCAGAGAGGTCAGCTTCCCCATAGTTGAGCCAAGCAGGAAAAGATTACTCCGGAGCTAGAATTATACTTGAGATCTGGCACCCAGACTCTCCCACTGATGCTGATGGCTCGGTGTGCAGCTGCCGTTTCTGTAGAAGAGCTGATGAGATGCACAAAGAGAATTGGAGCCAAGCAGAAGAACTTGGAAGCCGTGCTGCCAGCGATGTCCAGGGAACTGAGACCTCGGAGCGCAAATTGCTCATGCTGCCTGTGGGAAGTGGTTGCTTGAAGGTGCGCTCCACACCACTCAGGTCAGTCTGAAAATTCCTTCAATAGTGTGAGAACCATCATTGCCAGGATTCATGGTCCTCCCACTGAGTGTTCAAAACTGAGGGATCCCGATGGTTGACAAAAAAAAGATGTCACCCTGGGGACATCTGGAAAGTAGTCACCAGTACAGAGGACATTTTAGTGGACTCTGTTGGTCAATTGTGTTTTTTCCCAAAGATACTGATATTAATTTGGAAAAACATGAAGAAGGCTTAGAGATTTTGAAAAGCACATGTCTAAGATGGACCCTCAAATATTTACTTTGCAAGGGGCTGCCCAGGCACATATCAAGGATTCACTAACTCTGCACTCTTCTACAGTGCCTCAGGGACCTGTACTTGGACTGGTGCTTTTCAATATATATATAAATGATCTGGAAAGGAATACGACCAGTGAGATTATCAAATTTGCGGATGATACAAAATTATTCAGAGTAGTTAAATCACAAGGGGATTGTGATACTTTACAGGAGGACCTTGCAAGACTGGAAGATTGGGCATCCAAATTAGGGATGTGAATCGTTTTAGGACGATTAAAATTATCGTCCGATAATTTTAATATCGTCTTAAACCGTTATGGAACACAATACAATAGAGATTCTAACGATTTATCATTATAAATCGTTAGAATCGTGAGCCGGCACACTAAACCCCCTAAAACCCACCCCCGACCCTTTAAATTAAATCCCCCACCCTCCCGAACCCCCCCCCCCCAATGACTTAAATAACCTGCGGGTCCAGCGGCGGTCCGGAACGGCAGCATTCCGGAACGGGCTCCTGCTACTGAATCTTGTCTTCAGCCGGCGCCATTTTCCAAAATGGCGCCGAAAAATGGCGGCGGCCATAGACGAACACGATTGGACGGCAGGAGGTCCTTCCGGACCCCCGCTGGACTTTTGGCAAGTCTTGTGGGGGTCAGGAGGCCCCCCCCAAGCTGGCCAAAAGTTCCTGGAGGTCCAGTGGGGGTCAGGGAGCGATTTCCCGCCGCGAATCGTTTTCGTACGGAAAATGGCGCCGGCAGGAGATCGACTGCAGGAGGTCGTTCAGCGAGGGTTCCGGTGCCTCGCTGAACGACCTCCTGCAGTCGATCTCCTGCCGGCGCCATTTTCCGTACGAAAACGATTCGCGGCGGGAAATTGCTCCCTGACCCCCGCTGGACCTCCAGGAACTTTTGGCCAGCTTGGGGGGGGGCCTCCTGACCCCCACAAGACTTGCCAAAAGTCCAGCGGGGGTCCGGAAGGACCTCCTGCCGTCCAATCGTGTTCATCTATGGCCGCCGCCATTTTTCGGCGCCATTTTGGAAAACGGCGCCGGCTGAAGACAACAAGATTCAGTAGCAGGAGCCCGTTCCGGACCGCTGCCGTTCCGGACCGCCGCTGGACCCGCAGGTTATTTAAGTCATTTGCGGGGGGGGTCGGGAGGGGGGGGATTTAATTTAAAGGGTCGGGGGTGGGTTTTAGGGGGGTTTAATGTGCCGGTTTTGCGATTTTACGTTTTTTTGATTTTTCACGATTTTTCACGATTTTTCACGATATTTTACCCCCCCAAACGGCAACAATACGATTCCCTCCCCCTCCCAGCCGAAATCGATCGTTAAGACGATCGAGGACACGATTCACATCCCTAATCCAAATGGCAGATGAAATTTAATGTGGATAAGTGCAAGGTGTTGCATATAGGGAAAAATAGCCCTTGCTGTAGTTACACGATGTTAGGTTCCATATTAGGAGCTACCACCCAGGAAAAAGATCTAGGCATCATAGTGGATAATACTTTAAAATCATCGGCTCAGTGTGCTGCAGCAGTCAAAAAAGCAAACAGAATGTTAGGAATTATTAGGAAGGGAATGGTTAATAAAACAGAAAATGTCATAATGCCTCTGTATTGCTCCATGGTGAGACCGCACCATGAATACAGTGTACAATTCTGGTCACCGCATCTCAAAAAAGATATAGTTGTGATGGAGAAGGTACAGAGAAGGGCAACCAAAATGATAAAGGGGATGGAACAGCTCCCCTATGAGGAAAGACTGAAGAGGTTAGGGCTGTTCAGCTTGGAGAAGAGATGGCTGAGGGGGAGGGGGGGGGATATGATAGAGGTCTTAAAGATCATGAGAGGTCTTGAATGAGTAGATGTGAATCGGTTATTTACACTTTCAAATAATAGAAGGACTAGGGGGCATTCCATGAAGTTAGCAAGTAGCACACTTAAGACTAATTGGAGAAGGGGGCGCTCCTGAGCTGCGTCTAAGATGGCCGCCTAAACCTGTTGCTCCTCCAGACTTCATATAATACATCGACAAACCCACCTCCGCTCCGGCAGAAATTACACCGGGACTCCCCGTTTACATCAGGGATGATGTCTTTGATCAAAATGAACAAAATTGAAGCTGCGTTCTCGGCAGGGGCTGGGACAAAACGCTCTAAACAAGATCCTCCATCCCCAGAGAAAATTACAACAGCAAAAAACATGGTGTCGGAAGATTTGGTCATTGTCGAATTAAAACAACTGAAGGACTTAATTCAACACAATATAGATGCTACAACAGCGATTCGCACAGATCTTCAAGGGTTGTCACAGCAGGTTATGGGGTTCCAGTCTCGTTTGGAAGACGTGGAATCCCAAACCTCTTCTCTCCTTCTTACTGAGGCTTCTATCCCAAAGATGAACACTGACCTTTTGCTGCTGCAGGCGGCGGTTGAGGAACTCTCTAATAGAAATCGCAGGAATAACCTGCACATCCTTGGAGTCCCAGAGGGTACAGAAGGATCTGACATGATAGCTTTTCTAACCTGGATGATTCCAGACAGCCTGCAGGTAAAATTACCCTACCGTTTGAGATAGAGCATGCTCACCGTTTACCTTCTAGGCCACAGCGCGAGTCCAAATACCCGCGGCCTATTATTTTTAAGGTCTTAATACATCCCCAGGCCCTTGAGATACCGGCTGCAGCGAAACACAACTCACCCATCCAATATCAAGGTCATACGCTCATATTTGTTCCTGATTTTGCTAAGGCCACCCCTGAGAAGCGGAAGGCCTTTCTTGCTCTCCATCCTAAATTGCGCGCACTTGGAGCTCAATATGGACTGCTTTACCCAGCCCAAATGAAAGTCACCTACAAGAACCGCACGCAACTTTTTCAGGATCCGGGGAAGCTTGCTGAATTCCTACTTACAGAAGTGGAGCTGAATGGAATGATTACCTGATCTGGGTTATATTTTTCCTTTTTTGTGCTCCCTGATGTCTTTTGAAATAAATGGTTCTTGCAAATTGTAACTTCTTTTTCCTGTTGCTCCAAATCATATAGTGGGTTCATAACTCAAATTTTTTCTCTGTCCTAGTCTGGCGGCAGTCTATGGTGAAGGCAGCCTGGGACCTGACAGGAGGCTCTTTCCTCTAAAGTTTTCTTAGCCTTGGATGGCTTTCCATTACCTTAAGAAGAGGCTCACTTCTTTTCCATGTGAGTCCCTATTTCTTTCCTTTTTCTTACCCTCTGTTTACTACTGGCTAAGCTGGCTGATGATTTTTATACATAGACTTAAAACAACTATATATTGCTGCTATTTTTTCATACTTCATTTGGACCATTCATTCATCTACATCTCTTTTAATAGTTTTCCTGTATACTTGTGTTAATGTATTCTGCCTTGAGGCGACTGTTTTAATGTATTTCCGCCCTGGAGGCGACTGTTCAGTTCCTTGTAAACCGGTGCGATATGTATTCTTTACAGGAACATCGGTATATAAAAATTAAAAATAAATAAATAAATAAATACATGCAAGCTCTCATATGGCGACCACAATCCGATTTCTCACCTTTACCTCCTTGAATGTTGGGGGGGTTTCCCATCCTATTAAGAGAAAGAAGATCCTCACCTATCTGCAATCTCTCCACACTGAAATTGCCTACCTCCAGGAGACACATCTCAATGCTACAGAATCAGCTAAGCTGAAACAACAATGGGTTGGTCGAGTATTATTTGTCCCTGCTCAGTGGAAGAAATGTGAAGTAGCTATCTTATTCCACAAAAATTTAGATGCCCAAATCCATCATCAGGTCACAGATCCAGAAGGACGATGGATTCTGGCTCATGTCACTATTGCTCAATCCTCCTACATACTGCTTAACATTTACGCTCCAAATGCAGACGACCCACTTTTTTTTCCAATCTCTTTTCTCCCATTTACTTTCCATTGAATCTACCTCTTCTTTTATAGGTGGAAACTATAATCAGCCTCTTGATCCTTTCCTGGATAAGACAACTGCCCGCCCTTGTATTTCTAAATCCTGCAAAGTGCTTCAACACCTTATGGATTCTTGCAGCCTTGCTGATCCTTGGCGGATATCTCATCCTACAGCAAAAGACTACACCTTCTTTTCATTTTCCCATTCATCGCATCCAAGGATAGACTACTTTTTGTTATCTAGATCATTACTATCAACAGTGCACTTAACATCTATTTGTCCATTAATAGTTTCGGACCATGCCGCTGTCATTCTTCAAATAGAATTGACATCCCCACAAGTGTTAGACCATCAGTGGCGCTTCAATTCTACTCTATTGTCTGATTCGTCCTTCATGGATTTCCTGAGAAATAAAATTACAGACTATTTTCAGCACAACGATACTCCTGATATCTCCTCATCTACTCTTTGGGAAGCATTTAAGGCTACCATCCGCGGTGAAATTATTGGCTACACTATCCATTCCAGAAGGGCACAAACCGCAGCTACCAAAAAGTTACAGGAAGAGATAGCATCCTTAGAACGTGCTCATATTGCTTCTCCAACCACAGACACACTCTCTTCTTTAATGAAAGCCTGTTATCAATATAATTTACAGCTGAGCAACCAGGTGAAGCTTGGGATGTTTCGCTCTAAAGCAAATTACTATGCAGAAAATAATAAATGTGGCAAGCTACTTGCTTCATATCTCAAAAAGAGAGAGGAGAAGAAGCGGATAAACACAATCCAATCAGCTACACCAACTCTTAACAAAAGATGACGATATTCTCCAAGCTTTTTGTGATTTTTATGACAAGCTGAACCAGTTGGAATCAAGGTCTTCCCCTGAAGAGATTTCTCGTTTCTTATCTTCCATACCACATCTGGAATTAACGCCTGCTCAAGCACTGACTTTAGATGCCCCAATCACACTCCAAGAAGTTGAATCAACCATTGGATCTTTATCATGTGGAAAATAGCCTGGACCTGATGGATTCACGACTGACTTTTTTCATGCCTTTAGATCGGACATTAAGTCTCACCTGTTCACGTATATTTCTTCACTGCTTGATCATGTTAATGCTCCCACTTCTTTCTCTGATGCCTGTATTATGGTGCTTCCAAAGCCAGGAAGAGATTCTACTTTAGTTAAATACTGGCTACAAAAGTTTTACTAAAATCTTAGCCATCATACACCCGGATCAGTCCAGTTTCATAAAGAATCGATTGATAGCAAACAATACCAGGCTCTTTTTTCACATACAGTCTCTTGCTTCTACCTCTCTAACACCAACTGTGGCCATATCTCTTGATGCTGAGAAGGCCTTTGACCGGGTCGAATGGCCTTTTCTTCTTTCCACTCTCCAGTTGTTTGGGATTGTTTCCGTATTTATTTTATGGATCCAATTTCTAATCCAGTCTCCTTCAGCATACTTATATATTAATAGTAGGAAATCCCCGTGTTTCCACCTTCATAGGGGCACTAGACAAGGTTGCCCTCTTTCCCCCCTTTTATTTAACCTGGCACTGGAACCACTACTTATGGTAATCAGGCAATCCTCCGCTATTGAAGGATTCACTATTGGTACTGAGACGTATAAATTATCCACGTACGCTGTTGATGTTTTATTGTTTCTCAGTAATCCTGAAACGTTCATTCCTTCTCTTTTTCACTTAATCTCTGAGTACTCCTCAGTCTCTGGTTATAAAGTTAATTGGCACAAGACTGAACTGTTGCCCCTTAACTTGCTTGGATCCATCCTTGACTTCTCCTCCCTTCCAGTCCAGAGGCCTCAAATATTTAGGTGTCTCTTTTTTTCCTGACCTAGTAACCACGATTAGCAACTGTGAATCCCAAATTTTGAAATAAGTCTGCGATGCTACTTTACACTAGTCTCCTCTACACCTTTCTTGGTGGGGGAGACTAGACACAATTAAGATGATCTTAGCCCCTAAAATAACATTTATTATCTATGGTCCCAGTTTTTTTTGCCACAGATTTTTATTCTCATTTAGACCGCTTGCTGGTGCAGTTTTTGTGGAAGAATAAGGTTCCTAGAATAGCCTTATCCAAACTGAAAAGACTTACACGAGATGGAGGATTAATTTTCCTGATTTCCTTTCATATCATCAGGCTTTTCTCCTCCAGCAGGGATATCATTACTTTGCAAATCACTCCTCACTGTTTGAAATTCCCCGTGGCTATCACTGGAACTAAATTTACTACACTCCTACCCAGCTGCTTTTTTTCCAGCTGTCTCTCTATCCCCCAAACACTCTCTTAACCCAATTTTACAAGCTACCCATCAAGCTTTTCAAGCACTTGACAAAATTCCCAACTCGGACACAAGCCCTTGGCACGTATTCTGTCTAGCACCAATATGGAGTAATCCCTACATACGGGTTGGGGGCCACCCTATTCTGTGGCCAGTATGGCAATCCCATGATATCTGGTTCCTCCACTCTCTCTGGCAGGATAATGCTCTCTTACCATTTGAGAAGCTTTCCCAGCTTTTCTCCTTACCTACTACACAATTTTTTGCTTGGCTACAACTCCATCACGCTTTGCAGAATTCCCTAGTTTCCTCCTCTACCAACCCACTACCCCCTCTGGCAGTCAAAGTCTACCAGACTTATGGCACGATGGGTCACTTGGCATCCCGCTTTTATAAACTACTTCGAGCTTTCTCTAACTCTTCCACTTCTCTTACTAGTCTCTACTCTGTGTGGTCCTCTGAACTCTCATGTACCTTATCCCTGGTGAAATGGTCATATGTGTGAAAATTGTCTAATCGCATCTCACTGTCTTCCGGCCTCACCCAAACAGTTTTTTTTGTAATACATCGTGCAATTTGGACACCTTGGAAGTTACACCGAGCTGGCTTACCTTACCTCACACCAATGTTGGTCTTGCCTTGCTGGCAATGGCACGTTGTCCCATATGCTCTTTTATTGCCCTTTTGTTTTTACATTTTGGAATCAGGTCTGGCATACTATTTCATTGATATTGGGTTTATCTCAACCTCTTACCTATTCCATAGTCATATTACGGGGAGCAGAACCGTCCTTGTCCCTTTCTGCCTCCTCTTGTAAATTACTTGATTTTCTTTTAATAGTGGCCATTCATAATATCTTATCTAATTCGAAAAGCAGTGATATGCTATCCGAACATCTATGGTGGAATTCTGTTAGTCTTTATAGTAAATATGAACAATCAGTGGTCATTAAGTATAATAGACTGGCTTCCTGGTGCAGGGTGTGGAAACCACTCAACGATTACATGACGTCACAGCAATAGAATGAATGTTTTTCTTGTTTACATCCTGCTATTTCTGCTCAGCCTCTCGTGTCTTTGAGCTAGCTATTTCTACTGCTCCTTCTCTCTGTTCTTTCTCATTCTAATCTCCTCCTTACTTTTCTCCCCCTATTCTTCTTCTCTTTCCCTTTTTCTATCCTTGTCTCCTATCTCATGGCCTTATCTCTCTTCTGGATACGTATCTCTTTTGTTTCTTTAGGGGACCTACTTTCTTCTTGAATTTCACTCTTTCATATAGAAAGTTTGATCAAAGACTTGTTCTTTCCATTGTACTCTGCAGAGAACTTAACCATATTAGTTCCGACTTGGTTTATTTTATTCCCTGTTATGTATGTTATTGTACGTGAGTCTTTCATCAATAAAAAACGTTTAAAAAAAAAAAGACTAATCTGAGAAAATTCTTATTCACTCAACGCACAATTAAGCTCTGGAATTTGTTGCCAGAGGATGTGGTTGGTGCAGTTAATGTAGCTGGGTTCAAAAAAGGTTTGGATAAATTCTTGAAGAAGTCCATTAACAGCTATTAATCAAGTTTACTTAGGAATAGCCACTGCTATTAATTGCATCAGTAGCATGGGATCTTCTTAGTGTTTGGGTAATTGCCAGGTTCTTGTGGCCTGGTTTGGCCTCTATTGGAAACAGGATGCTGGCCTTGATGGACCCTTGGTCTGACCCAGCATGACAATTTCTTATGTTCTTAAATTGGAGGTTTTGGAAAATGCAGCTAGAATGAATAACTTACCGTACATCTCAGTTTTCCCAAGACTAGGCTTCTATCCTCTCAGGAACTTTTTAAGAAATACTTGAGGGAGGTATTACAGATCCCCACTGAGTACACAGTAGGAGCACAGTAGAGGACATAGTAGGGGCATCTTAGATTTAATACCTTTCATCTGAGGTGCAGAGTGAAAATGTGGAGGAGGGAGTATTAGATATTATTCTTACCACAAATAGTTTGGATGTGTTAGCCTTATTGGAGCAATCTAGACGACATATCTGCCAGGGCAACCTTGCATGTCTCCTTGAATTGAGAAATGGTTAAAAATCTGATTCTTTGGCTCTATTTCAAGCATAAAGAGATTTTCTTTTGTGGTTAAAAAAAAAAATAAAATAAAAGGAGGATTTTTCCTTCTGTGGCATGTGCCACACAACTTAAAAAGAAAACTTCCCTTGAGAAGAAGGTTCACATGGTAGCGATTAGAATATTTTTTTCTTAAGTTTCATTACAAATGCTTGGTGAACTTCCATGAAAAAAATATGTATTTTTTGATCCTGCTCAACTGGAGAACTTTCTTACAGGCCGATGGAGCGCACTGTTAGCCTGCTATTGGATGCGCGTTTTCACTTTTACCCCTTTATTCAGTAAGGGGCGGAAAACGCGCATCCAACCCGCTGAATCTAATAGCGCCCTCAACATGCAAATGCATGTTGAGGGCGATATTAGGTATTCGCGCGCGATTCAAAAAGTAAAATGTGCGGCTTGGCTGCACATTTTACTTTCAGAAATTAGCGCCTACCCAAAGGTAGGCGCTAATTTCTTCCGGTGCACCCTCCGACTTAATATCATGGTGATAATTAAGTCGGAGGTCCCAAAGAGTAAAAAAAGTTAAAAACAAAAAAAGAAAAAAAAATTGGAAGTCGGCTGGCGGCTGTCAGGTCGAAAACCGGATGCTCAATTTTGCCGGCGTCCAGTTTCCGAGCCCGAGCACCTCCTTTTGCCCGTTTTTACCGACGGGCCTAATTTAAATACTGAATCGCACGCACCGGCAAGTGGCCAGTGCGCACGCCGGGAGGGCGGGCAAACGCCCGCTCTCCCGCGGACTTTACTGAATCGGCCTGTTAGAGATATACGGTAAATATCTGATGCATAATGCTTTTATTTGGTGCTTAGGCAATGGGGCTAAGGGTTCTAGATATTGAATTTCATGATAAGTTAGAATGTATATTCTTATTTGCAGCAATATTACTTTTTCCTTGTCTTTGCACCTCTCCCTCAATAATGGGGACTGGGAACAATTATATCAGGTTTGGGATTTTTTTGTGAAATTGGTTTCTTGTCTTAGGTCCTGATTTTCAAAAACATTTATACACGTAAAACTGGGTTTTACATGTGTAAATGCACTTTACTCATGTAAGTGGGCTTTTGAAAATTGCTGCATTAAATGCCATTAAATTGTCAATAGGTTTTACCTGCAGTAAGTATTGCGCTTCTCGTCCACACTCGGCCCACGCCCGGGCCTGCTCACCACACAGACTCCTCCACAGGCCCGGGGTCGTCCTCCCCAGCTGATGCTGCCAGTGCTACCAGGCCTTGGTGTCTCGTGGCGGCGGTCGCCGGGCCTTCCACCTCCAGCCAGGCCTCACAGCGAGGCTCGGCATCCTCCGTGGCATCGGCCCTGCCCCTAGGTACGTGTGCACGGACTGCCTGGACCCTTAAAGGGCCAGGGACAGGTCCCAGCTCCGCGGCGCCCCCTGATTGAACGCTGTACAAGTGGAAGTCCCTGCCTTCACTTCCTTGCCTTGGCAATTGGGTCGATCACGCTGTGATTTCTAGTTTGACTCTGCGTTTCCAGTCTTTGTTCCAGTCTCGTTCCAGCCTCATTCCAGTCCTGTTCCAGTGTTCCAGTCCTGTTCCTTCGTCTCCCCAGATAGTACCTTTCAGACTGTCTTCTCTGTACTGACCTCTGCCTCTTCCTGACTACGTTGATCACCACCTGGATTTGACCTCTGCCTGATTACTGACCACGTCTGCATGCTGCCTGGAACCGACTTCTGCCTGATCCCTGACCACATCTTACTGCTGCCTGGAACCTGACCTCTGCTTTGGCTGACTATCCACTGACTGACCACTAGTGTTGACCCCTGCTTTGGCTGACTATCCAGGGACTGACTACTGGTATTTGACCCCTGCTCTGGCTGACCACATTGCCTTGACTCTGGCCTTGATCCTTGCCATACATTCAGAGACTCTTTTGGCCTTCTCTGCCACCCCGGACTCCTAGTCTGAACAACGACCGCGCACCCTTGATCGTGGTGGGCACACCTCTGAACTTTCTCTCAAGGAGACCCTGCAAGGCCCACCTAAGCCCGGGTAACCAAGGGCTCAACCCGAGGGAACCCTGGGTTGCGAGTGGCGAAGCTCCAGCTAGCCTCTGTCTCCTCTTGTGCTCCACCTCTTGGTGGCAGGCGCTTTCTGGGTCCAACCAGGGAGCCTACCAATCCTGCACTAGGCCAAGGGTCCACCTCCCAGCACAACAGGTTGCCAAGGCCATGGACTCGGCGGAGTCTCCCACCATACAGACCATCCCGAGTCTGGCCTCAACTATCCAAGAGCAACGACAAGCCATAGAGACTCTAGCAGCTTCTGTGGAGGAACTCCGCTCTCAAATGCAGGATGCAGTAAGGGCTAATCCCACAGGCCTGACTCCTACCCTGCTACTGAGAGCATCACTGGCGCTGCCAGCTCCTCCTTGATTTAATGGAGATCCACGCCTCTGCCGAGGCTTCCTCAACCAGTACATGCAATTTGACCTTCAGCCGTCCTTGTTCTTGAAGGAATCAACAAAAATTACTTTCGTCCTCTCTCGTCTAGAAGGGAAGGCCCTAGCATGGGCTTCTCCACTTTGGGAGCGTTCTGACCCCATCCTCACGCACCTCTCCCAGTTCATCACTGCCTTCAAGCGGACTTTGAAGATCCTGGTCGTCAGGCGTTGCAGGCCATCACCTTCTCCACCTCCATCAAGGCTCAAGATCCCTCTCCAAGTTTACAGTGGTGTTCCAGACACTGGCTACGGAACTGGGATGGCAAGAGGATTGCCTCCGGGCACTCTATCTAGAAGTTCTATCTCCCACTCTCAAAGATGAACTTGCTGTCCATGAGATTCCTATGTCTCTAGAAGACCTTATTTCCCTCACTGGGAAAATTGACCATCGCCTCTGGCAACACCACAATAAAGTGAAGGCATTCCAGCCTCCTGCTCAGTGTCTAGCATGTGCCCCAAGCCCTCAGTTGAAGGCTCTATCGGCACCACCTCCTTCCACCGAGGAACCCATACAAGTCAACCGTGAGCGGTTGTCTCCCGAAGAGCATCTTCGGGCAAGAAGTATGGCCTCTGTCTTTACTGCGGTGCTTC
Source organism: Rhinatrema bivittatum (assembly GCF_901001135.1). Lineage (NCBI taxonomy): Eukaryota > Metazoa > Chordata > Amphibia > Gymnophiona > Rhinatrematidae > Rhinatrema > Rhinatrema bivittatum. Next base: position 600,869,841 of record NC_042615.1, read on the forward strand.
AGGACATCTGAGGCAGTCCTATCCAGTCTGTCCAGAAAACTTCAAGACCTAAGCCCGGCGGGGGCCCGAGCTTGGGCGCTACTGTCACTGGCCCCCAACTATTACTCCCAGTTTCCCTTTCCATAGAGTCCCGTTCCTTCGCCACCACTGCTCTTGTCGACACCGGAGCAAATGGCAGCTTCATCATGGAAGACATCATTTTCCTCTTGAAAATCCCTGTACAACTCCTAGAGGTGCCTCTCCGCATCACATCTATCCAAGGGAAACATAAGAAAATGCCATACTGGGTCAGACCAAGGGTCCATCAAGCCCAGCATCCTGTTTCCAACAATGGCCAATCCAGGCCATAAGAACCTGGCAAGTACCCAAAAACTAAGTCTATTCCATGTAACCATTGCTAATGGCAGTGGCTATTCTCTAAGTATCGCATGGTAGCCTTCTGCCTCACCGTGGGAACTCACCGTGGGAACTCTCCACGAGGAAGAAATATCCTTGTACGTCTTGAAACACACCACACACCCAGTCATATTGGGCCTTCCTTGGCTTCAAACACATGGACCCCAATTTGACTGGCAATCCCTCCAGCTGGTTCAGTGGGGCCCGCAATTCCAGAAACACTGCTTAAAGCAAGTATCCCCAGCAGTGACCATCCTAAAGACTACCACCCTTGCTGGCCTCCCGGCCCAGTACTCTGACTTCGAGGAAGTCTTTTTGAAACAAAAAGCAGACACACTACCTCCACTTCGCAGGAGAGAGACCTTGGGGTGATAATGTCTAACGATCTGAAGTCGGCGAAACAATGTGACAAGGTGATAGCTATAGCCAGAAGAATGCTGGGCTGTATAGAGAGAGGAATATCGAGTAAGAAAAGGGAAGTGATGATCCCCTTGTACAGGTCCCTGATGAGGCCTCACCTGGAGTACTGTGCTCAGTTCTGGAGACTGTATCTCCGAAGAGACATAGACAGGATGGAGGTGGTCCAGAGAAGGGCGACCAAAAAGGTGGAGGGTCTTAATCGAATGACTTATGAGGAAAGATTGAAGAATCTAAATATGTACACCCTGGAGGAAAGGAGGAGCAGAGGTGATATGATACAGACTTTCAGATTCTTGAAAGGTTTTAATGATCCAAAGATAACGACAAACCTTTTCCGCTGGAAAAAAAATCAGCAGAACCAGGGGTCACGATTTAAAACTCCAGGGAGGAAGACTCAGAACCAATGTCAGGAAGTATTTCTTCATGGAGAGGGTGGTGGATGCCTGGAATGACCTTCTGGAGGAAGTGGTGAAGACCAAAACTGTAAAGGTTTTCAAAGGGGCATGGGATAAACTCTGTGGATCCATAAAGTCTAGAGGATGTGAATGAAGAGTGGGTGGCTCACGGGAACGATGGCTACTACCTGGTGATAATACCCTTATTCAATAAACATACACACGGTTAATGCGACTCCAACATTTCTCTAAGCTTCAGCAGCAATGAGGAAATATGGAAAAAAGGATTTGCATTCACAAAAAAGCTGGGAATAGCTTGCTTGTTACGGCGGTTGCTATCCTAAACCAAATAAGCTAATACTTCACTTTCAATGCATGATACTTCACTTTCAATGCATATCCAGAAGAGCTCTCTGCTTCAACAGCAGGGGAGAACGTCTGACACTTCACACATATCCAGCATAGCCCTCTGCTTCAACGGCAGGGGAGCAAGACTGATACTTCACTTTCAATGCATAGCCAACATGGCTCTCTGCTTCAATGGCAGGGGGGAATGAAGAAAGGTGGATCTATATTCAGGCAACAATCAACAAGGACTGAATTACATAGTCTGGATAAACAGATAAGCATGGGTGTAGCTTGCTTATTGCAGTGGTTAATACCCCTAACTAATTAAGCTATTTTATTTAGATGCAGTTCCAACACTGCTCTCTACAGTAATGGTGGGGGTGGAAGAGAAATAGAATAAAAAAGGTTACTAAGAGCCAAGAGAAACATAAGTATGTGAGAGAAAAAAAAAGTGCGAAAGCTTGCTGGGCAGACTGGATGGGCCGTTTGGTCTTCTTCTGCTGTCATTTCTATGTTTCTATGTTTCTATTGAGCTTCTATCTGGCACTACACCTCCCAAAGATAGAACCTATCCACTGTCGCTTCCAGAGACCCAGGCGATGTCTGAGTACATCAAAGAGAACCTCGAGAAAGGGATTATTAGACCTGCAGGAGCAGGCTTCTTCTTCGTCAAGAAGAAGGATGGAGGACTCCGCCCTTGCATCGATTACCGAGGGCTGAATGCTTTCACCCGCAAAGATCGCTACCCATTGCCCCTCATCAGTGAATTGTTTGACGCCTGCATGGGGCTCAAATCTTCATGAAATTCAATTTACGAGGAGCATACAACCTCGTATGCATCCAGCCCCAGGACATATGGAAGACCACATTCAACACCAGGGATGGCCACTACGAGTACATAGTGATGCCTTTCGGCCTTTGCAATGCCCCTGCGGTGTTCCAACGCCTGATGAATGAAATCCTCCGAGACCTAGTTTATTCATTCGTAGTGGTGTACCTAGATGACATCTTGATATTCTCTAAAGACCTGAAGTCCCATTGATCCCATATCAGAACTGTTCTTCAACGCCTCAGAGAGAATCACCTTTACGTGAAACTAGAAAAATGCATCTTTGAGCAAAATCGTCTACCTTTCCTGGGATATATCATTTCCAATCACGGATTCACAATGGACCCTGAAAAACTTCAAGGAATTCACGACTGGCCCAGGCCAGTAGGCTTCCATGCCCTACAAAGATTCCTTGGATTCACAAATTACTATAGGAGCTTTATCGCCAACTATTCCAAATTAGCTGCTCCACTCACCGTGGTGACCAAGAAAACAACCAATCTCAGAGTCTGGAGTCCCAAGGCTCAAGCTGCATTTTATGCATTTTGTTCAGGTCCCTGTTTGCAACACCCCGACCCAAACCACCCATTTGTCGTTGAGGTCAACATGTCCGCCATCGGAGCCAGGGTGGTGTTGAGTCACTACTCTTCCAAAGGTACATTGGTACCATGCTCTTTCTATTCCCATAAATTTTCACCTGCAGAGCAAAATTACACAATCGGAGACCGCAAGCTCCTAGCCATCAAGCTAGCACTTCGGGAGTGGCGTCCATGGCTGGAAGGTGCCCAATATAAATTTACTATAGTCACAGATCACAAGAATCTGGAGCACCTAAAAGAGGCGCAACTATTAAATCCCAGACAAGCCCACTGGGCACTATTCTTCGAGAGTTTCAATTTTGAACTGCGCTACTGGCCAGCCTCAAAGAACCTCTCCACAGATGCACTCTCGTGCTCCCTCGAGCCAGAGGACACCCCAGTCACCCCAAGACACATTATTGATCCGGCCTGTGTATCCCTTGCAGTTACCACCACAGTACCCGCTGGAAAGATGGTCATTCCACTTCCACTACGTGAATGTGTACTCCGCTGGGCCCATGACTCAAAACTAGCTAGACATCCTGGTCGAGCCCGAAACCTGGAAATGTTAAGACGCTTCTACTGGTGGCCCAGTTTGGTAATAGATTCCCGCAATTATGTTGACTCTCGTCCTGTATGTGCACAACAAAAGCCACCTACGGGTTGACCATGGGGACTTCTCCAACCACCTCTAGCACCCACTGAACCCTGGGCCAGCATCTCAACCGATTTTATCACTGACCTGCCTCCATCCCAAGATAACACCATCATCTGGGTCATCATCGACCGTTTCTCTAAAATGGGACACTTTGTTCCTCTGCGGAGCCTCCCATTGGCCCCCAAAATTGCCAAACTGTTCCTGAGGCACATCTTCCGTCTTCACGGCTTGCCCAAGGAGATAGTATCGGACTGGAGCCCACAGTTCGCCGTGAAATACTGGCGATCCTTATGCCAGAAATTTGATATTAATCTAAGTTTCACCTCAGCCTACCATCCTCAGGCTAACGGCCAAGCCAAAAAAACTAATCGTACCTTGAAAACCTTCCTAAGGTCCTATGTAAATGACCAGCAGGACAATTGGGCTGACTTACTACCTTGGGCCGAGTTGTCACACAACACGCACATTGCTGCCTCCACGGCCGTCTCCCCGTTTTCATTGGTGTTTGGATGCCAACCACAACTACCATTACCTGTACCACTTTTTGTACCTTCACCAGCAGTGCAGTTCACTGCCCAGACTATTCATAATGTTTGGAACCAAGTGAAGGAGCGGCTGACCCAAGCTGTGGAACACTCTAAGAAGGTCGCTGATGCACATCGGCGGGCAGCCCCACTCTTCCTACCTGGTCAAAAGGTGTGGTTGAGTACAAAGCACATCCAACTGAGACTTCCTTCCCATCGTCTGGCACCGAAATACATTGGGCCATTCCCAATCCTCCACTGAGTTAGAGTAGTGACTTACCAACTCCAGTTGCCGCGATCCATGGGAATTCATAATACCTTCCATGTTTCCCTCCTAAAGCCTCTCATTCTCCCTTGGCCATCCTGCAGAGATCCTCCTACTCCACAGGTTTCCACAGAACCCGACAACACCCTCCAGGTAAGAGAGATCCTTGACATCCGTCGGTGTCGAGGACGCTGGGAATATCTTCTCGCCTGGGAAGGGTATGGGGCCGAAGAGAACTCCTGGGAGCCCTCCCAGAACATCCTGGACAAGGATCTCCTAAAGGCCTTCCATAGGGCGCACCCTGACAAGCCTCGTCCGAGGAGGGGGAGGCCTAGAAGGGGGGTAACTGTTGCGCATAGAAGGCCCGCGCCTGGGCCTGCTCACCTCACTAACTCCTCCACGGGTCCCGGGTCATCCTCCCCAGCTGCAGCGGTGAGATCTACCAGGCCTCGGCGTCCCGCAGCAGCGGTCGCCGGGCCTTCTACCTCCAGCCAGGCCTCATGGCGGGGCTCGGCATCCTCAGTGGCATCCTCCATAGGCGCACGGACCGCCCGGTCCCTTAAAGGGGCGGGTCCCAGCTCCACGGCACACCCTGATTGAATGCTGTTCAAGAGGAAGTCCCTGCCTTCACTTCCTTGCCTTGGCAATTGGGTCGATCACGCTGTGATTTCTAGTTTGCCTCTGCATTTCCAGTCTCGTTCCAATTCCTGTTCCAGCGTCCCCCCAGGTAGTACCTTTCGGACTGTCTTCTCGGTACTGACCTCTGCCTGTTCCTGTCTACGTTGATCGCCACCTGGATTTGACCTCTGCCTGATTACTGACCACATCTGCACGCTGACTGGAAGCGACCTCTGCCTGATTACTGACCATGTCTGCACGCTGCCTGGAACTGACCTCTGCCTGATCCCTGACAACATCTGACTGCTGTCTGGAACCTGATCCCTGCTTTGGCTGACTATCCATGGACTGACTGCTGGTATTTGACCCCTGCTTTGGCTGACCACATTACCTTGACTCTGGCCTTGATCCTTGCCATACATTCAGAGACTCTCTTTTGGCCTTCTCTGGCACCCCAGACTTCTAGTCAACCGCGCACCCTTGATCCTGATAGGCACACCTCTGAACTTTCTCTCAAGGAGACCCTGCGAGGCCCACCTAAGACCAGGCAGCCCAGGTAACCAAGGGCTCAACCCACGGGAACCCTGGGTTGCTAGTGGTGAAGCTCCAGCTAGCCTCTGTCTCCTCTTGTGCTCCAACTCCTGGTGGCAAGCGCTCTCTGGGTCTGACCAGGGAGTCTACCAATCCTGCACTAGGCCAAGGATTCACCTCCCAGCGCAACAATAAGTGCACGTAATGCGGGTAAAGGGCTTTTGATGCGATGATAGTATGTTACATTCACATGTATAACTCCTTTGAAAATTCACCTGAAATTATATTTAATATATTATGTTGTTCTTCTTATGATGTACTCTAATTCTTTGTAAATCTAAAAAATTGCTAATTAAAAAAAATGAGATATGCATGGGTAAGGAAGGAATCAACCAACATATGTAGGAAATATGCCCAAAGCAAAAATTGATTTGAGCCCTTGGTGTTAGAGAGATTGAAACATATGAGGAATCTGTGCATCTTACCCTACATTAATTAAGAAATGTGTTCCTTTTCCATTCTACAGGCACGGCACTGCTTTTACACTGACTTCCCACTTGTCTTTGTTCATATGCATAGTGCATACAGTGATTTCCAAATGGGAGCACAGACACATTTTTCAGTTTGTTTAGCTATAAAAAGGCATTGTTTTACAGATATACAAGATTGCTCAGTTAATATCTAGAGTTAGTGGGAGTCGCTGAGTAACTAAAAGCACCACATGGATTGAAATATCATGTAAAGCTTTTTTAAAACAAATGAAATGACCTTACCATCTGGAGCCTGTTCCTTTTGATTCAGGCACGTTTAAGAATTTAACTCCAGTAAAGCTCAACCCACTTCAAGTGATCAAAAATACAAAAATTTATCATGACTTTCTAGCATAAAATCAACACCATTTGTTTCTTCTACACAGTAAAATAAAAGGAAATAAATGTTTTATCTCTATGTATTTACTTTGCTTCATCTGTCTGTTATTCACACTGTCAGCCGTACTCAGACATATTTGAGCTGCCCTTTCATGCTTGACTATGGTTCCCTCGGCTTTCATCTCAATTCCCCACCCAAAATTTCCCTTAGGATGTTATTTACTATGCTTTCTTCCCACAAACACAGAATGGGGAAAAAGGCTTCTCAAATCAGGTCCTAAAGGAGAAATACAATAAAAATCATTTTGATTTTTTACCTATTTCCTATAGGTCTGAACAAGAGTAAGCAGGAAAACTGCAAGTCGGAACATAGACTGGCCCTCTCAGGGTCCATCAAGCCCAGCATCCTGTTTCCAATAGTGGTCAATCCAGGTTACAAGTACCTGGCAAGTACCCAAAAATTAAATAGATCCCATGCTACTAATTCCAACAACAACAGTGACTATTCCCTAAGTCAACTTGATTAATAGTTTATGGACTTCTCCTCCAGGAACTTATTCAAAACTTTTTTAAAACCCAACTACACTAACTGCCGTAACCACATCCTCCAGCTATGAATTCCAGAGCTTAATTGTGCTTTCAGTGAAAAAGAATTTTCTCTGATTTATTTTAAACATGCTACTTGCTAACTTCAACAAGTGCACCCTGGTCCATATATTATCTGAAAGAGTAAACCAATTCACATTTACCTGTTTTAGTCCTCTCATGATTTTATAGACCTCTGTCATATGCCCTAAACTCTTTCCTCATAGGGGAGCCATTCCATCACCTTTACCATTTTGGTCACCCTTCTCCGTACTTTCTCCAGGGCAACTATATCAAATGTGCTCTAACACAGTGGTTCTCAACCGGTGTGTCGCGACACACCAGTTTGTCGCCAAGAACACGCAGGTGTGTTGCCACACTTCCCGGTCCCCCGCTGACCCAGCTGCTCCCCGGTCCTCCTCCGCCCGGACTTAAAATGCTGTCAGCCCGGGCGGAACACAGCAGGACAGCTGGAGTCAGCGCCATCGTCTCTTCTTCCCTCTGCCCCCCCCCCCCCACGGCCTGGAAGAGGAAGTGGTGAGCATCGGGTGCTTGCGCGGGAAGAAGAAACCATGCTAGTGTGGTCAGAATCGGCCCGAAGAACAGAAGAGAGGCGCAGTCTGAAGAATGTGCAGGGCGGCTCGGAGGAAAATGAAGAAGAGTGTCAACCCCCGCGGCCAATGGGACGACTCCTCCGCGAGGGCTGAAAATGAAGGAGGTTAGGGTTGAGAGGAGGCTGCTGCTGCCGCTAGTTCCAGGGGAGGGGGGGGGGAGAGAGAGAGTGAATGAGCAAGCAAGCATGTGTATTTGAGATCCTGTGTGTGTGTGAGTGAGATAGCATGTATGTGTGTGATTGTGAGTCTGTGTATGTGAGAGTATGTCTGTGATTGAGAGCCTGTGAGAGAGAGAGCATGAATGTAAGTTTACAATTGGGAACCTGTATGTGTAAGTTTGTGATTGAAAACCTGTTTGTGTGAAAGAGTATGTGTGTATGATTGAGATCATGTGTATGTATGATTAAGAGCCTGTGTGTATAAGTAAGAGAGAGAGCATGTGTGTCTGTGTGTGATTGAGAGCTGGTTTAGGTGAGGGAGCAAGTGAGTATGTGATTGAGAGCCTGTGTGTAAATGAGAGAGAGAGAGCATGTTTGTAAGCATGTGAATGAGAGTCTGTGTGTGAGAGAAAAAGACAGTATGTATGTGTGTGATTGAAAGCCTGTGTGTGTAAGCGTGAAAAGATAGACAGCATGTGTGTAAATGTGTAATTAAGAGCCTATATAAGTGAGAGAAAAAGCATGTGTATATGTGAGTGACTGAGAGCATGTGTGTATAGGTGTGTAATTGAGAGCAAGTGTGAGAGAGAGCGCTGGTATGTGACAGAGGAGAAAGTTCCAAGCAAACCACCCCTCCTCCTGCTAATTCAAAACAATCTCAGGACACCTGGATATCAAACGTTTCCAGGTATGCAGAGCAAAAAAATGTTTGTATCCTTATTTTTCATTACTGGGGTCTTTGTGTCTGCTATTTTGAAATATTTTATTGGTATCTAGAAATTTTTTATATGATTATTTAATTATATGATTAAATATAATATGATTTTATATGATTATTTAATTATTGGATATTCCACTCATCATCTGTTTTGAAATCTGTTCTTTTTGTTAGTATTGTTTTACTGCTACTGATTTTATATTTCTTGATTTGTTTTATAAGGATGGGTGGTTTCTTTTTTCCTTTGTTGCAGTACATACAGAGACTCTGGCTTTTTGCGGTTTCCAATTCAGTTTTTGTCTGCATGCTTCTAGTTATGCGTTTTGATCTCTTTATTCTTTGTTAGGTGAGGGTCAGCACACGTGATTCAGGTGAGGTTCTCTGCTGGCATGTAGTTTCTGTGTAGGGCTCTATAGCAGCCTGACTTAGTCCGTTTTCCTAATAGGAGATGTATTGGTGTCTTAAGGCCTGGTGTAATATTTCAGTGTTGCCTTTTCTTAGGTAAGATGGTTACTGTTTAAGTGCTGGAAATTGGTGCTGTCTTGGTGTGGGATGTTTACTATTTATGCAATTTCTGTTCAGACAGAATATGTATCTTTTCCTTGTGTCATTTTAAATAATAAAAATAATTACCGGACCTTTAATTTTTATTTCCACCGTGAATTGTAATGAGCAGTGTGTCACACATGTGAGCGTGGCCTGTCCGGTGTGTCACGGTAGGAAAAAGGTTGAGAACCACTGCTCTAACACATACTTTTTGCTGCTGGGAATAGTATGCATATATTCAATCTAAGTCTGGAGAGAAGGTTCATTCCTTGGAGATGGGTGGGTGAGAAATTGGGGGGAAGGTCAGGGCAAGGGGATCTATGTGCGTACCTGCCTTTTATGCCCGTCATTTTTGACGGGCTTTTCCACTACTAATATATGATGTTTGTGTTTTAATTAGAAAAGAACATGTTCCTTGGATAACATATTGCATGAAAATGCTAATAAAGAAGATGTCTTTACTAATTCCATTTGAGATATTTTTGTTTGTTTGTCTTGCAGAGTTTATTTTAATCACATTAAAGTTATTGTAGGACATGCTTCCATGAAAAAATAGAGAATGCTCTACCAAAATTATAGCATTATATTAATGTGTTATCTTTACATGATTTTTTCATATAATACGTTAATAGGTATTACTGAGTGTATATTATTTAAGAATGCAAAAATTAAAGTGCAGCTGTCCTAAAAACTAGAACCTTTGTCAGAATGATGCGACACGGCTTGTAGTTATTAGGTCTGAAATATTGGAATTTGGGTGGGGGGGGGGGGACGAGAAACATTTTTCTTTAATTAAATATTGTTGGTTTTTTGCGTAACTGGATGTTTTGTGAATGTTGGGTTAAGAGCAACATTTTTGCTGGTAATGCAGGTGATAAGCACTCTTTTCTCACTTTTTCTATTCCTAGTAACTGTGGCTCCAGCATCTACATGTCCTTCCTGTTTAAGACTGTGATTGTGCGAAGGTTTAACCGAGAGGACCATAAGACAAGAGGATCAAGATAGGAGTTCCTCAGCAGCCAAGCCTCTGCCCAATGACACTAAGACATACTGGCCACAGTGCCTATTAATGTATTATAAATCGCTCGTGAATTTAACATTTGTAGATGCTTTATAATAAATAGATATTTTATTTTTATTCTCAGATGTGCTGAGTGGGGAAAGCGCCCCCACGGTCAGCAATGGAGCAAGTCCTGCCGCTTTGCCACTGCACATGCTGACAGTATACCAGAAACACATGCGGGGGGGGGGGGGGGAGGAGGGGATGAGTGCGGCAAGAGTCAACCAAGTATTCCGATTGACTTAATGCCTCATGGTGCTTTATACTAAAATGTGCAGCATCTGTTTTGGATTCTACAACCCCAGGTTTCTCTCTTAGTAAACCCCCCTTGTTCACATAGAGCTGCCAGCATGCTTCCATTTGTAAAGTGCTTTAGACAAAAGCACCCGATTCAGACACTAAAGAGTAATACTAAGAAATGGAAAGCTATTTCCCCTATAAATACAATAACTGGCACCCCACATTTTTTTTCCCAGAGAACCCTGCATGCTTGTCCATGTTACAGGCAAACATGCAGTTTAAAAACTGTCTTCAGTGTCAAATATAATTGCTTTCTACCAGTCTGCAGAATAAAAAAAAAAAAAAAAAGCAGCTCTTTTTATCAATTGCTTCATTCTAGGCTGTTTCACATGAATAAATCTATTTTAAAACAACAACATAATATGGAAAAAACCTTTCACACTGATCTGGTTTTTCAAAATTCTAATGCAGCTGTTATTAACAGCATTAACAGCCTGTTAATGCTTTTTAAGCAGTAAAAAATGTTTACGGCCAGGGACAATGCAGATTAATATTATTATATTTAGGTCTCTGACTGCAAGTATCTCTTTTGAAGGAAGTTAAAAAAAACAAAACATTGCACTAATATGTAAGACGTCTTTTTTCAGTAATAGATGTTTTTCCCCTTAAATCAATGCAAAGGCTAATTGGGGTGGAAGGTGGCTATCCCCAGTGGTTATAAATACATTTGCATTGCTATCAATCTTTTCTGAGACCAATGTTAAACAAGGCTGAATCTAAAGAGATCTGGTCTGAGCAAGCAGAGCTGAAATGCAAGACACGGTAAATGCTGCCATCGAGTGGCGGGCACACAGGACTTGTGATGAATTAAGTTATTTCAGCTGAATTTCTCTGTGCAATTGAGACTGACAAATCTGTATAATTTTCACCTATGGACAGAATGTAAATTAACGATTCATGTCCTCTTCAAGGAGTTGGAGGCTTAACTTTACCTTGGCTTTAAACTGTTATGACATCTTATCCCAGCCGAAGGCGGCCACTTCTGTTTAAGATAGGCTGAATGAACTTTGAGGGGAGCGAGGTTGGGAATGTAAAAAAGTAATTTCAATTATTTCCATAATTCTGAAAGGTATTTTAAGCACCACATTAGCCACAGTAATTTCCTTTTCTACATACATTTGTATTACAAAATTCAGACATCAAGGGAATCATAATTTATACAGTATAAAATATAAAAGGCAATAGACCAGGGAGGGGGGCCTATGTATGAAACCTTAACGTGCATCAGATGCCAGTGCATCTCCTCCTTGCATACTTTCCTGTCTGGCAGCCATGTGAAGGTAGGAGTTAGTAATTTGTGGTATGTGACCCAGCCATGACGATGAAGCCATGGGCTGCTTAAGGCAATCTGTTGGATAAGGTGAGGGAAAAAAAGATGGTGCTCTCCCCCACAAGGCATGGTGCAGATCAAATCAGCAAGAGGGTGAGTCTAGTCCTTTTAATGATTTGAAATGCTGGGGAAAGGGGGTGGAGACGGGGGAAGGGTTCCAAGAGGAGTGGCAAATAGAGAGTATTGATATTTCTAGGAAGTTAGTTACTTTGTCAAACTCTCAGGAACTTTATCACCTGCCTCCCACCCTTCCTCACATTTGCCCCTCCCCTGGGGAAGAGAGAGAAGGTTAAATGGTGTGTGTGCGTATGTGCGTGAGTGTGTGTGTGAGTGTGTGCGTGTGTGAAGCAGTTTCTCCAGACTGGTACAAGGGTATTGAGCACCTAGGCAAATCTTACAACTTTATACTCACCCACCCCCTGACCTTCCCCACATACACAAATTATGCATTTATAAAAGATTTTACATGAGAAAATGGAGAAATTACTTACCTGATAATTTCAGTTTCCTTAGTGTAGACAGATGGACTCAGGATCAATGGGTATAATGTACTCCTGATAGCAGTTGGAGACGGAATCAGATTTCAAACTGACGTCAGCCTACATATACCCGTGCAGGAAGCTTAGCTCTTCAGTATTCTCCTTGAAAAGCAATTGTGGATATATGTGTGTTTTAATAACTTGATTAACTTGATTAACTAGGACTGGTTAAACTGATTTCCAAATTGGAGACCGCCAGTGTACTCAACCGAAAAACGCCGACACTCGGCAACTGCGGGTGTCTTGAGCTAGGGGTAATACCTGGCTTACCCATGCTTGTCTTGCTCTCGGGGATTGTCACCCGAGGTGTCTGGATTTAGGGGCAGCCATGGGCGGGATGCTGAGTCCATCTGTCTACACTAAGGAAAACGAAATTGTCAGGTAAGTAAATTCTCCATTTCCTAGTAGGACCAATGGGATGTACAAAAGCTACTCCAGAACTGGGTAGGAGGCTGCCGTGGCCCACTTAGTACTGCCCTTGCAAATGATGTGTCCTCCTGGACCTGGGCATCCAGGTGGTAGAACCTTGAGAAGGTGTATATGGAGGACCACGTCACCGCTCGACAGATCTCAGCAGGTGACAGCATCTTGGTTTCTACCGAGGACACTGCCTGGGCCCTTGTGGAATGTGCCTTGACTTGTAGAGGTGGAGGCTTCCCTGCCTCTACATAGGCTGCCTTGATTACTTCTTTGATCCAGCGGGCTATGGTTGCCCGTGAGGCCGCTTCCCCTTGTTTCTTCCGGCTGTGAAGGACGAATAGATGGTCCATCTTTTGTATGAATTCCGATCTTTCCAGGTATCGGACTAGGAGTCTGCCAACGTTAAGATGGTGAAGGAGTGGGAGTCTTCCGAGTCCTTATGTTCGTCTGAAGATGGCAGTGAGATGGTTTGGTTTAGATGGAAATGAGAAACCACCTTCGGAAGGAAGGAGGGGACAGTGCGAAGCTGAGGAACGGTTCCCAACAGGTTAGTGCTTGAAGCTCGGAGATGCTATGGGCTGAACATATTGCCACTAGGAATGCAGTCTTCAAGGTCAGGAGCCATAGTGACAGAGCGGGTATAGGTCTGAAGGAGGCTCCCGCTAGGAAGTCTAGTACTAGATTGAGATTCCATAGGGGCACTAGCTACTTTAGTGGTGGTGGGATTTGCTTGACCCCTCTCAGGAAGCGGGAGATGTCTGGATGGGATGATAAGACTAATGCCATCCACTTTGACTCTGAAGCAGGCCAGTATGGCCACCTGAACCTTGAGGGAGTTGAGAGACAACCCCTTCTTCAAGCCGTCCTGAAGGAATTCCAGGATTATGGGAATTTTGACTGTCCACGGAAGGATGTCGCGGTATTCACACCAGGCTTCGAATATTCTCCATATTGGTGTGTAAGTCAGAGACATGGAAAACTTGCGTGCTCGGAGCAAGATGTCAATCATTGCCTTAGAATATCCGCTCTTTGTCAGGCGAGTCCTCTCAATGGCCAGACTATAAGTGAGAATCGAGTTGGGTCTTCGTGGAGGATCGGCCCTTGCCGGAGAAGGTTCCTGTGTGAGGATAGGCACAGAGGGTTCCCCGCAAGAGATCTTCGCATGTCTGCATACCATGGCCTTCTTGGCCAGTCTGGGGCCACTAGAAGTACTAGCCCCCTGTGATGTTCTATCTTACGTATGATCCCACCCAGTAGTGGCCATGGGGGAAAAGCATACAGCAGGTCTTCCTGTGGCGAGGTCTGAACGAGGGCATAGATTCCCTGGGATTGTGGTTCTCGTCTGCGGCTAAAGAACTTGGGATCCTGGGCATTGGACCGGGTTGCCAGGAAATCCATGGCTGGGGTTCCTCAGCGGTCCACTATTAACTGGAAGGCTGTGGTCAACAGCGTCCATTCCCCTGGATCTAGACTCTCTCTGCTGAGGTAGTCTGCAGTGACGTTGTCGTTTCCCGCGATGTGGGTGGCTGAGATCCCTTGCAGGCTTGTTTCCGCCCACGACATTAGGGGGTCTATTTCCATGGAGACCTGTTGGCTTCTGGTTCCTCCCTGGCAGTTGATGTAGGCAACTGTTGTGGTGTTGTCCGACATGACTTACAGATTTGCCTTGGAGTCTGTGACTGAATCGTAGGCAGGCTAGTCTGACTGCTTGGGCTTCCAGCCGGTTTATGTTCCATCCCGATTCTTCCTTGTCCCATTGTCCCTGGGCCGTCAGTTCCTGGCAGTGAGCCCCCCACCATCGCATCCGTGGTGAGCAAGATCCAGATCGGAGGTGACAGTCTTACTCCCTTGCTCAGAAGGTCTTCCTGTAGCCACCATTGGAACTGGGTCCAGACCTCTGACAGAAGATGGAGGCAAACGGAGTAGTTCTGGGACATCAGGTTCCATCATGACAGTAGGAAACATTGTAGTGGGCACATGTGGGTCCTTGCCCATGGGACGACTTCTAGGGTTGATGTCATGAGGCCGAGGTAGTCCCATACCTTGGGGCGAGAATAGCTCAACAGTTTTCTCAACTGGTCCATCAATTTCTTTCTCCTTGTAGAAGGAAGAACAACCTTGTCCTGTTTGGTGTCGAACTGGAGACTCCCAGGTACTCTAATGATTGGGAGGGCTGCAGGCAGCTCTTGGATGTGTTGACGACCCACCCGAGATTCTGTAGTAGATTCTTGACTCTGGTGGTTGCCTGATAACTTTCCTCTGGAGATTTTGCTCTGGTCAGCCAATCGTCCAGTTACGGGTGTACGAGGATTCCTTCTTTCCTCAGTATTGCCGCCACTACCACCATGATCTTGGCGAACGTCCGAGGGGCCGTAGCTAGTCCGAAGGGTAGCACCTGCAACTGGTAATGATGGTCCAGTATCATAAAGCGTAGGAAGCACTGATGGGCGTGATGGACCAGGATATGGAGATAGGCTTCTGATAGATCCAGAGAAGTCAGGAATTCTCTCAGTTGTACTACTCTTAAGACTGAACGTAGGTTTTCCATGTGGAAGTGCAGTACCCTCAGGTAGCGATTGATGGTCTTGAGGTCCAGGATGGGCCAGAATGTTCCCTCCTTGGGGACGATAAAATAGATGGAACAGTGGCCTGTATATTGTTAATGCTTGGGCACAGAGGTTATTGCCTTCAGGCTGAGTAATTTTGTCAGTGTGGTTTCCACTGCCATCCTCTTGGAGAGGGAGTGGCACGGTGATCTCACAAATTTGTCTGGAGGGATGCTGTGGAAGTCCAGATAGTATCCCTTTCGAATGATGGTTAGGACCCACTTGTCTGACGTTATCTCAACCCATCTTTGGTAGAAGAGGGTAAGTCTGCCCCCTAAGACTTCTTCCTATGGATGGGTGTGCTGATTCTCATTATGGGGTGCAGCCGGGGCCTGTACCTGAGCTGGCTCCCCTCTTGTTGTGTTTGTTACGAAAGGACTGGCCCCTGCCAGCGGGGCAAGATGCTTGGTATGTGTTTTTGTAGAGTCTAAAATGCTGTGCTCCTCTGCCTTTGTTTCTTCGGGGAGAGGGGCGTTGGTTTCTTTTGTTCCTGTCCTCCGGTAATCGAGGTACTGGGGATTCACCCCATTTGTTGGCTAACTTCTCCAGTTTGCTTCCAAACAGGAGGGATCCTTTAAAGGGCATTCTCGTGAGTTTTGTGGTGGAGGTGGCATCAGCTGACCAATTTCAGAGCCATAGTTGCCTTCTGGCTGCCTCTATGGATGAGATGCCCCTGGCTGAGGTGCGCACCACATCAGAGGTTGCATCTGTGAGGAAAGATATTGCCGGTTTTAATGTTTCGGGGAAAATGTTTGAGTCCCTGGAGAGAAGCAAGTAAGCACGTGTCACCATGGCGCAGCAGGAAGCGATCTGCAGTGACATTGCTGTGACATCAAATGATTGTTTAAGGATGGATTCCTGACATCTGTCTTGTGCATCCTTGAGTGCAGCTCCTCCTTCGACTGGGATGGTAGTGCACCTTGAGACAGTGCAGACCATGGCGTCCACTTTTGGGAACCCTAGGAGTTCTTTGGCCGTGGGTTCCAGGGGGTATAGGGCTTCTAGGGCCCGTCCTCCTTTGAAGCTGGCCTCCGGGGCATTCCATACCAGGTCAATCAGTTGTTGTATGGCCTGTAGCATTGGGAAATAGCATGAGGCCTGACGGAGACTGACCAAAACTGGAATCGTCTTTGGCTCCATTGTGGTATTTGCGCCAGGAATGGCCAGCTTTTTCAGACTCAGAGACACGAGATCTGATAACTCGACTTTGGAGAAAAATCGCATCATGGTTCAGTATGGTTCCATCCCTGGAGGGATTTCCCCTTTCTCCAGGGAGTCAGGCTCTTCCCCCGAGGTGTCTGTGTCTCCCCTAAGGGGAGGCATTTGCCCGGAAGGGGAGTGTTTCGGGGGATCCGAGAGAGGCTTGGAAGGTTTTGCTCTTCTGATGGAGGCTGTGGCTGTGTCACAGGTGGTACCGATTGCGCCTGGACAAAGGTTTGCAGGCCTTTGAAGAATTCCACCCAGGAAAAAGGTCCCTGGGTCCATATTGAATCCAGAGGTGTTCCCCAAGGTGCCCAGGATGCAGAGGTCCAGGCTACTATCATTGGTGGAGCTGGACTCCTCCACAGTCTGAGGAGGGCCTTACTTTGGTTCCTCTTGAGCCTCTTCGCACTGCAGGCATAGGGCAGAGGACACTTCGTATTGCGCAGCTCTCAGGTGGCAGGCTGGACAGAGGGCTTGTCCCTTGGCTTTCTTGGCCGGAGTTGCCATGATTCGTGTGTGTGTAGTGGCTCAGAACTCGTCTGTGCGTGTAGGTGCGCGCGCCGGTGGACTTAGTTGTGTGCTCCGGGTGCACAGACTACGTGCGTGCAGGATGCAGAAGATGTGCGTGCAGGTCACTATTTGTGTGATTAGCGGAGATGCGCGCGCTGCTATGCACACAGGCCTATCTGTGTGCCCGACACTGTTGTGCGCATGGCACAGATGCGCTTGCCGCTGGGCGCACAAATCGTCCGGGGTCTAGCCCGGACGGGGCTGCTCAACCCGATTTAACAGACACCAGGAAGACGATCTATGCGGCTATCCGAGCCTCGGAGACTTTAAGAAAGTTTTCTACCTTAACTTGCTCGGCGCTTCCTGGTCTTGTACCAGGCGGTCTCCAGCTGCGGGGGGAGAGGGAAAATACCTTCACCGCTGTGCTCGGTAATGCACCCGCTGCCTCTCAGCCACTCTGGGGGCTAAGTCCATGCCGGGAACCGGCTACCGGACAGAGGCTTACCTCTGAGGGATCTCAGAAATCACCTCAGGAATTCTCAACTTCGGGAGGAACCCCTAGGTATCACTGCAGGAGACCGGGGCTCGTCTCGTAGAGGTAAGATTTTCTTTCTTCTTTGGTTTGGATTTTCTAACACTGTGCAAGCATGTGTAGTGTCCGTAACTGCTTAGGAGACTGAGAAATACTGAAGAGCTAAGTTTCCTGCACGGGTGTATGTAGGCTGACGTCAGGTTGAAATCTGACTCCGTCTCCAACTGCTATTAGGAGTACACTATACCCATTGGTCCTGCATCCTTCTGCTACACTCTAGGAAATATAGTTTTCTAAGGTAATATTATCTCTTACAACAGGTATATTATTTATATGCACTATTGTGATGCCAACCAGAAAACCCTGCAAAAAAGCAAGACACTTGGAATCCATATGGTATTAGGTCTATTGCAAAATGTATTAGGTATGAGCTTAGCCCTCAGAATGCCTCGAGGAAACGGAATTACAAATTACAATATAGTAAATCTCCCATACCAAAATAACACTAACTGCCAGCATTCAAACAGTAACAACCCTACCCATGAAAGCAATACTGCAATTATTACACCAGGACCTAAAACACCAATACAACTATTAGGAAAACAGAACAAACCAGACTGCTAAAGACCCCGACATAGAAACCGCATGCTGTTAGAATACCTCACACATGCAGAACCCAGAGACCCACACTGAAGCTACAACAGAAGAGGATCGGAAGGCTCATCTCCATACCGTTCCCAGCAGCATCCCCCCCCCTCCCCCAGGGGGGACTATCGAGGTCACAGCAAACAATCCAGGTTTCTAACTCCACAGCAACAGCTTCCAGAGGCCCCATAGCCTTTACAGCAGAAGAGGACTAGAAGGCCCAGCCGCATACTGTTCTCAGAAGCCCCCGGGAGAGGACTCCGGAGGTCGTATCGAGCAATCCAGGCTTCCAGAGGCCCCGCACCCCTTGCAACTCTATCTTCCTTAATCAGGGCCAGTGGAAGCACTAGGCGAACTAGGCCTGGGCCTAGGGCGTCAACCATTAGGGGGCACCAGCCATGTGGGGGCATGAGCAGTGGCACCTAAGAGGAGTGGAGATTCAGCAATGGGGATGGCAGCGAGACCGGTTGGGGGCGTCAAGACCAGAGGGGGCGGGAGCAAGGCAGAAGATGCTTAGGGTGCCTAGTCACCTTGCACCGGCCCTGTCCTTAATATTGTCTATCCATTCAACTTGCTATACCTTATCTGTTTGCTAGATCTTTACTGTTTTTATTTGGTTTTATATATTTTGATTTGACATGGTAGTTGTGTTTGGTAGGAGTAATTTGCCACAGATTTTATACAAAAGGAATTTAATTCAAAAAAAGGGTTAATAAGGTGGGTAACTAGGAAGATACAGGTAGATTAATTATAGTGTTTTGAGAGTCATTGTGAGACAAATATAAATTAAATACATAAAGTAAAAGTACTTTAGATTAGCTTTACAACCCTGCTCCCTTAGAAATTTTAACTCGATATCAAATCAACAAAATTATGATGCAGGAAGTAATCCAGCAGCAAGAGGGAGGCTTACCAGTCTTCTGCACTGAGTGCCACATGTATAATTATCTCTCAGCTGGCGAGAGGCTGTATGTTTGCAGCAAGTGCAAAGAACTCCAAGCCCTCAGAGAACGAGTCCGATCTCTGGAAGCTAGAGTGGCAGACCTGAAGAGCTAAAGAAGACAGAGAGATATATAGAGGACATCTTCAAGGACATAATAGAAAACTCCCACTTCCAATCTGGTAGCCCCTGTGCTGTCTCGGAGTCAAAGCTTGATGAAACAGGAATCAATCTTGGAGTTAGGACCTGCCCTCATGGTGTTATAGTGTCCTCTCGCGCCAGGGATAGGTCTCCAGGGGCACAGGAGGAAGGGTTAGGAGGCCATTATAATTGGCGATTCAATTATTAGGAGGGTTGATAGCTGGGTGGCCGGGGGATATGAGGATCTCTTGCCTGCTTGGTGCAAAGGTGGCGGAACTCACGCATCTCATAGGATTTTTAGATCGTGCTGGGGAGGAGCCGACTGACTTGGTACATGTGGGTACCAATGCCATAGGAAAGTGCAAGAGGGAGTTTCTGCAAGCCAAATTTAAAGTTAGTAGAAAGCTGAAATCCAGAACCTCCAGGGTGGCATTCTTAGAAATGCTCCTTGTTCCATGCGCAGGACCCCCAGAGACAGATAGAGCTCCAGAGTCTCAATGTGTGGATGAGACAATGGTGCAGGGAAGAGGATTTTAGGTTTGTTAGGAACTGGGCTTCATTTTGGGGAAGGGGAGGCCTTTTCCAATAGGATGGGCTTCACCTTAACCAGAGAAGAGCCAGGCTGCTGGCACTAACCTTTAAACTAGATGATGGTGGAAAGCAGACAGATGCTCAGAAGCACATCCTCACATCCCCCGGCCACCCAGCTATCAATGATGTATCTTTGAAGGATACTAAGAGAACAGGGAGAATAGGTCATCTCAGTAAAAAGGTTGCAATAAATGCCAAACTGGATCAGGTGTCTTTAAGAAAAGTGCAGAAAGATTACAAATAATTCCTGTCAACTGATGAGCAGGTTGTTTATACAAATAAAAAAACATTCTTTGAAATATCTGTATACAACTGCTATAAGTCTAAAAAATAAGATGGGAGAGTTAGAGAGTATAAAGAGGTAGATATAACTGGCATCTCAGAGACCTGGTGGAAGGAGTATAACCAATTTGACACTGTGATACCAGGATACAAATTATATTAAGATGATAGGTCGGATCAAATTAGTGGCAGAATGGCACTATATGTTAAAGAGAGCTTTGAGTCAAATGGGATAAAAGTTCTGCAGGAAACAAAATGCAATGTTGAATCTTTATGGCTAGAAATTCCAGGTGAAAACAGGAAAAAATAGTAGTGGGAGAATATAAATGTTTACATGGCCATAATAAACAGTCAATGAAATGCTGAAATAAATTAGGGAAGAAAACAAAATCAGCAGCACATAAAAATGGGTGATTTCAATTACACCCCAGTATTGACTGGTGAATGTTAGATCAGGACATTCTAGAGAAGCAAAGTTCCTAGATCAGTGGTTCTCAACCGGTGTGTCACGACACACCAATGTGTCGCCAAGAACACGCAGGTGTGTCGCCACACTTCCCGGTCCCCCGCTAACCCAGCTGCTCCCCGGTCCTCTCCGCCCGGGCTTAAAATGCTGTCAGCCCGGGCGGAATGCGGCAGGACATCTGGAGTCAGCAGCATTGGCATTCGCATGGTCTCTTCTTCCTGGCCCCCGCAGCCCGGAAGAGGAAGTGGTGAGCATCGGGTGTGTGCACGGGAAGAAGAAACCATGCTAGTGTGGTCAGAATCGGACCGAAGAACAGAAGAGAGGCGCGGTCTGAAAAATGCGTAGCGCGGCTCGGAGGAAAATGAAGAAGAGCGTCAACCCCCGCAGCCGACGGGACTCCTCCTCCACAAGGGCTGAAAATGAAGAGGTTAGGGTTGGGAGGAGGCTGCTGCTGCTGCTAGTTCTGGGGGGGGGGGGGGGAGAGAGAGTGAATGAGCAAGCAAGCATGTGTGTATGTGTGTGAGTGAGAGCCTGTATATGTGAAAGAGAGTATGTCTGTGATTGAGAGCCTGCCTTTGAGAGAGAGAGCATGAATGTAAGTTTACAATTGGGAACCTATATGTGTAAGTTTGTGATTGAAAACCTGTTTGTGTGAAAGAGAATGTGTGTATGATTGAGATCCTTTGCGTGTGAGAGAGATCATGTGTATGTAGGATTAAGAGCCTGTGTATATAAGAACGGGAGAGCGCATGTGTGTCTTGTGAGATTGAGAGCTGGTTTAGGTGAGGGAGCACGTGAGTATGTGATTGAGAGCCTGTGTGTAAATGAGAGAGAGAGAGAGCATGTTTGTAAGCATGTGAATGAGAGTCTGTGTGTGAGAGAAAAAGACAGCATGCATGTGTGTGATTGAAAGCCTATGTATGTAAGTGTGAAAAGATAGACAACATGTGTGTAAATGTGTAATTAAGAGCCTATATAAGTGAGAGAAAAAGCATGTGTATATGTGAGTGACTGAGAGCATGTGTGTATAGGTGTGTAATTGAGAGCCAGTGTGAGAGAGAGCGCTGGTATGTGACAGAGAGAGGAGAAAGTTTCAAGCAAACCACCCCTCCTCCTGCTAATTCAAACAATCTCAGGACACCTGGATATCAAACGTTTCCAGGTATGCAAAGCAAAAACATTTTTGTATCCTTATTTTTCATTACTGGGTCTTTGTGTCTGCTATTTTGAAATATTTTATTGGTATCTAGAAATTTTTTATATGAGTTTTTAATTATTGGATATTCTACTCATCTGTTTCGAAATAATCTGTTCTTTTTGTTAGTATGGTTTTACTGCTACTGATTTTATATTTCTTGATTTATTTTATAAGGATAGGTGATGTTTCTTTTTCCTTTATTACACTGCATACAGAGACTCTGGCTTGTTGCAGTTTCCAATTCGGTTTTTTCTGCATGCTTCTAGTTATGCGTTTTGGTCTCTTTATTCTTTGTTAGGTGAGGGTCAGCACATGTGACTCAGGTGAGGTTTTCTGCTGGGGTGTAATTTCTGTGTAGGGCTCTATAGCAGCCTGACTTGTTCTGTTTTCCTAATAGGAGATGTATTGGTGTCTTAAGGCCTGGTGTAATATTTCAGTGTCGCCTTTTCTTAGGTAAGGTGGTTACTGTTTAAGTGCTGGAAATTGGTGCTGTTTTGGTGTGGGATGTTTACTATTTAAGCAATTTCTGTTCAGACAGAATATGTATCTTTTCTTTGTGTCATTTTAAACAATAAAAATAATTACCGGACCTTTACTTTTTATTTCCACCGTGAATTGTAATGAGCAGTGTGTCACACATGTGAGTGTGGCCTGTCCGGTGTGTCACGATGGGAAAAAGGTTGAGAACCACTGTCCTAGATGACAAATGACTGCTTCAGAAGAACTGAAACAAATCTCAGTGAACCCTGAAGATGTACCAGGGCAAATTGACAAACTAAAGAGTAGCAAATCACTTGGACCCAGAGTGCTGAAAAAACTGAGAAATGAAATTGCAGTCCAGCTATTGGGAATTTGTAAACTATCAGTAACATCATCTATGGTACCTGAAGACTGGAGGGTTGCCAATGTAAAGCCAATTTTTAAAAAGGGATCAAGGGGTGATCCAGGAAACTACAACCCAGTGAGTCTAACATCTGTACCAGGCAAAATGGTAGAAACTATCAAACTACAAAATTACTGAACATATAGATAAGTATAGTTTAATGGGACAAAGCCAACAATGTTCAGCTAAGGGAAATCTTGCCTCACAAATTTGCTACATTTTTTTGAGGGCATAAATAAACATGTGGATAAAGGTGAGCCAGTTGATATAGTGTATCTGAAATTCCAGAAAGCATTTGAAAAAGTCCCTCATGAGACACTGCTTAGAAAATGAAAAAAAGTCATGGGATAGGGGGCAGTGTCCTATTATGGATTGCCAACTGATTAAAAAATAGAAAACAGAGAGTAGAGCTAAATGGTAAATTTTCCCAATGGATAAAGGTAAATAGTGGAGTGCCCCAGAGATCTGTTCTGGGACCACTGCTTTTTAATATATTTATAAATGACTGAAAATGGGAACAAGTGAGGTGATGAAATTTGATAAGGGCACAAAATTATTTAACAAAATTGTTAAAGCACAAGAGGATTGTGAGAAATTGTAAGAAGACATTGCAAAGCTGGGAGACTTGGGCATGCAAATGGAAAATTAAATTTAATGTGGACAAGTGCAAAGTGATGCTCTTAGGGAAGAGTAACCCAAATTATAGCTACGTCATGCAAGGTTTCACATTAGGAGCCACCACTCAGGAAAAGGATCATTGAAAATACGTTGAAATCTTCTGCTTAGAGTACAGCAGCAGCCAAGAAAGCAAATAGAATGCTAAGGATTATTAGGAAAGATATGGCGAATCAAACGGAGAATATCATAATGCCTCTGTATCGCTCTATGGTGCGACCTCAAATATTGTGTGCAGTTCTGGTCACCACATCTCAAAAAAACAATGTAGCAGAATTAGAAAAAGTACAGAGAAGGGCAACCAAAATGATTAAGGGGATGGATCAATTCCCCTATGAGGAAAGGCTAAAGAGGTTAGGACTCTTCATCTTAGAGAAGAGACAGCTGAGGGGAGATATGATAGAGGTCTATAAAATAATGAGTGGAATGGAGTGAGTAAACGTTAAATCAGTTGTTTACTCTTTTGAAAAGTACAAAGACCAGGGGACACACAATGAAGTTACTTGGTAACATATTTAAAACTAATAAAAGAAAATAATTTTTTAAATAAACTCATAATTAAGCTCTTGAATTCGTTGCAGAGGATGTGGTGAAAACTATTAGTATAGTTGCATTTAAAAAAGGTTTGGACAAGTTCCTGGATGAAAAGTCCTTTAACCATTATTAAGGTAGAGTTACAGAAATCCACTACTTATTCTTGGGAAAAGTAGCTTGGAATCTACCCCTTGGGGTCCTGACAGCTATTTGTGACCTGGCTTGGCCACTGTTGGAAACAGGATACTGGGCTTGAAGGACCTCTGGTCTAACCCAGTATGGCAAATGTTATGTTTTTATGTTCTTAATATAAAATAAAGAGACCATAAATTACAAATAGAAATGTATAGACAAAAAATGAACTGGAAACCACAACAAGCCAGACTGTATGCAGTGGAACAATGGAAAAATAGAAACATTGCTATGTGTTATAAAACAAATAGAATCAAGAAATATAAATCATCAATCATAGTAAAAACATACTATGAAAAAGAATATTTTAAAACTGACAAATAGAATATTCAATAATTAAACTCACAGAAAAACATTTAAAAAGTTCCCAAAACTCAATATTTTAAAAGAGCAGATATATCAAACACCCAATAATTAAAACTAAAAAGCACGCTCCATACTCGGGAAACGTTTGATTTCCAGTCACCCTGAGATAATCATAGAAGAGTGGGAGGAGGGGGACTGCACCAAACTTTGTTTCTTAAAAACACACTAACCTATGCTTACTCACACTCTTTCGCATGCTCATACACACATTCTTCTCCCCCTCGGGAAAGCACAAGCTGCAGCAGCCTCCGCCTTCATCCCACTCTTTCCTCTTGGTGCATGGACAGACACTGCTCCTGCTTCCTTTCTTCTGGCCACGTAAGCCAATGCTGCTCCTGCTCCTTTTGGCTGAAGAATTGTGCTTCCGTCTTCTCACCCGTGCGGGCCCACGTGAGAACTTCCTATGCTGGGTCCACATGAGTGAAAGAACAAGGAGCTACAATCATCGCAGTCCTACCTCTGCTGTGCCACCCCCAAAGTTGTGATGCTCTAGACAGCCATCTACTACTTCTACTGGCTTGCACTCTCTCATTCACACAACCCCAATCATTCTTGCTCCATCTTTACTTCCCACTCTTTTCCTCTCACTTCCCTCTTCCAACTCACTCACCTTCTTCCCCTCCATCCCTTCTCTTTCTCACTCAAACCTTCCCTTCCCTCCCCCACTGCTTCTCTCTCTGTCTATTCCTTCTCTCACCCCTTTCCTCTCCCCATACTTTCCCTCTCAATCACTCAACAGGACTGCATGGCTTATGTTGGGCCTGAACGCAGAATGACGTGGCCACAGTAGGAGAGTTTTAGGGGGCTCTTTTTGCCACCCCAAAATTTTGGCCACCTGATACAGCTGCCTCATCCTACCTAACAAAGCTATTGCCTGTCCCTTAGAAGAGACTACCAGTGTGGATCCAGTGCAGTTGTGAGTTCATTCTGCACTTCATAAACCCATTGGACCTGGAAAAGATAGAGAGAAGAGTATGTGTTATTGTTGGAATACATACATCTCTTTTGTTTCATCTGAAATGAGACATCTACTGTAAAACCCTACACTTTCCCAGGAAGTTGGCAGACAGGGAACATATAGACTGGTGCACACCTTTTTCCAGCCAGAGCCACAAGAATAAAATAT
Source organism: Rhinatrema bivittatum (assembly GCF_901001135.1). Lineage (NCBI taxonomy): Eukaryota > Metazoa > Chordata > Amphibia > Gymnophiona > Rhinatrematidae > Rhinatrema > Rhinatrema bivittatum. The sequence goes on from NC_042615.1 coordinate 600,895,432, forward strand.
AATCATATTATGTATTCTTCTGTCAGGTGTTTCAGTTTACCTTTTGAAAAGTCCCAAGTAATGTATATATAAATAAATCCATGGTCGTTATAGTTTAATAGACAGTGTTCATTAAGACTGATACAAACATGTATGTTTCAAAAGTAAAAGAACTGTTGAGCCTATTGCAGTTGTAGTACCATCAATGGCCATGAGTGTAATGTATTCAGTTAAGTGCAGTGCTCCCCTCAGATAAACTGCAGCCAAGGGAGGTGGGAAGCTGTAACTGAAGAAAGCCTCACCCATCCCAGTTGTAGGGGGTATTGGATGGAGGTTGCAGATTACTAGATAGAACCAAGGATAGATGATTCTTACATCCACCCTTTCCAGCTCCACAGCGCCCAATAAACACTTTTACCAAATCACCAAACAGCCAACACACAGTATAAGCTTTTATAACTTTACTAATTCGCAAATCAAACAAACAGGAAGGAGAACAATGTGTGGGAAAGGATTACTGTTGTAGCTCCAGTTCAGGTGGAGTGTAGGGAACATCACCTCCGGAGCGATGCAGGACAACAGAGTGAGACTGGAGCAAGGCTTGGGCAGTCTGGTAAGGCTGGAGCAAAGCTTGGATACTCTGGTATAGAGTGCAGACAATGATGAAACCAAGGCTTGAACTGGAAGACCGTAAAAATAAGACTGGAACTCAGGTACAGAATGCAACTAAGACTGGAACTCTGGAACAGCATACAGGTAAGACTGGGACTGAGGCTGGGACAGGAACAGAGTATGTCAGAACAAAATAGAGCAAGACAAGGACAACACAGAACATGGAACATAAAGCCTGAAGGCAGCACAGGAAGGCCCCGAAGGGAATGACAGAGAGAGGCCTAGGGAGGCCACAGAGCTAAGCAAGGCCTGGTTAGGCCAGAGATTACAAATAGGCCTAGAAGGCCACAGAGAAAGGAAAGCCTAGATAGGCACAGCACAGAAAGTCTAGATGGCTACAAGGCAAGATAAGGCTAAGAGCGGAAGGCCCTAGGTCCAAAAGTCAAGGCAAGGCAAAGCTGAGGTCAGAAGGCCCAGAGGCCATGAGACAAGGCAAGCCAAGGCTGAGGTCAGGAGGCCCAAAAGCCATGAGGCAAGGTGAGGAAAGGCTTGGATAGGCCACAAGACAAAAGTGGCTAAGGCAGGGAGCCATGAGAGACTCAATGCAGAAGCATTGAGGCAAGGTGACGGACAGGGTTAAGTGGGACTGGAGTATGGGTATGTATAAGCAGGTGCACCTAAAGTTACTCCTGTATTTAATAAACTGTACAAAGAGAACTGCACAGTTTATAAAATATTGTATATTGCCACCCCAAAAATGCAGGCATATGTTTCAGTACACACAATTTTTTAATGCAGGAATCCTCAATTTCTATGCCTATTTTATAAAAGTACAAGCATATATTTTACACATTAAATAATTGCAACATGTGGATGAAATAACCCTCAGTTTATGCACAGAGGCAGGTATTTTAAAGTTGGCTGATGGATGCACATAGATCTTTTATAAAAAATACTTGTACATGTAATTCCAAACACCAGCTCACTAAGAATTACATCAGTTGACCCAGACTTGTAAAATTTAGCCAGATAATGCAAGGGCATTCTGGGGCTATATTATCCATCTAACTCTGATATTCAGCCATAGCTGGATACTTTATCTGTCTAACTCTGGTCATGCCATACAGTAGTCCTAAAGTTAGCTGAATAAACTTATTTGGTTAACTTTAAGATAGTCAAATATATTCAATGGTACAGTAGTGCTGACGAATATCCCACCAATGTCAGCAGATTAAGTTTATTCAACTAAATTTGCAAGCCTATCAGTGGCTGAATATTACCCCTAAATTATCTAAGCCAGAGGTCCTATCCAAAGCCTAAAGTGGATGAACTACTGGAACAACTCAGCGAGGCGCAGTTCATGTCCACCTTTGACCTAACCAAAGGATATTAACAGTTACCCTTCAGCCCCAAGCTAACGAGAAGACAATTTTCAGGACACTGGTAGGATTTTTATAATTCACTGCACTGCCTTTGGCCTATATGGAATTCCTGCAACTTTCCAGTAATTGATCAACTGCCATCAATGTGGTATCCAGGAGAACAGTGCTGCTTGCCTGGATGACATAGTTGTATTTAGTAAAGACTGAGACAGTCATCAGAGACATTTACAAACAATTCTCAAAACATTGCAACAAGCTATGCTGACTGCAAATCCCAGTAGAGTCTGGGAAAGACTGAGGTCCAATATCTGGAATATTCCTTGGTGAAGGTGCAGGTAAAACTGCTAGTAAGAAAGGTGGAAGCCAAGGAGAAGAAAACTGCCCAAACAAAAAAATCAGGTCAAATCATTTCTAGAAATAATCATATATTACATAATTCTATCATGAATTTTGCTAACTGCACAGAATCTCTAACCAGTTTACTGAAGAAGGGACAACCCTCAAATTTGAAGAGAGACAAAAACAAGATATAACTTTAATAGATATTACATTAACAATAGAATCAGAATTAGTACTTCAAACCCCAACTTCAGAAATCAATTTTTGTTTCAAATAAATGCCTCTGTTGTAGGACTGGGGGCAATCTTAGCCCAGAGGAAGATTGAAGATGATCACCCAGTCCTGTGTATTGGCCAGAAACTCTTACCTCAAGAAAAAGATACTTGCTCAAGGCCCTTGGAAGAAACTAAGTTAGTCGTTTATCACAAGTTACTCAAATGGATATACTGGAACAAAGAATCCAATGCGAGAATCATAAGGTGGTTCATGGCATTACAGCCTTTCAACTTTCAAATAGATCACTAACCCATGGTCCTGAGCTCAGGGAGAAGGTATGTGAGGGACTATATGTTCCCTATGACCAAAAGCAAGAGTTAGATCCCAGAGAAAGTATTGTTGTTCCATATATTTACTGTAACTCAACTGTTCCTCTCTCCTTACTCTCTTCCAGCCTCCATGTTCCTGTAACCCTCGTTCCTTGTAACTTACTACTTACCACTTCCCTTAACTCTATCAGTAGCTCTCTAGCTATGATTATTAAGTTAAACTCCCATGTTTGATGTGAACCGATGTGATATGACATGTGTCATGAATGTCGGTATAGAAAAGAATTAAATAAATAAATAGGAAAGATCTTGTAGGGAAGGAACCTGGAAAATTGTAATTCTAAGCTATGCAGCAGCTTAGGGGCCAATGGGGCTGAAGTGGGTGGATTCCAAGGAGGAGAGAAAAGCCTCGAGACATTCTGCAGGAGAAATCCACTTGAGCCATGGCCAGAGAAAACAGAGCTGAATGAAGCAGCTTCTGTAAACTGAAGAGATTTTTCCCTGTTGCTGTTTTCTTCCTATTGCAGGACATGGGTGTGAAGGCCCTTGTCAAGTACTGAAGAAAAGCTGTTTAAGGTTGCTTGGACCAATACTGTGGAAATGTGCACCAGGACAGTGGCTGAAAAACTCAAGCCAGGCTAAAGTAACTTGCCCAAGGTCACAAGAAGCTACAATGGGATTTGAATCCTGGTTCTCCTAGTTTGTAGCCCTCTTCTCTAACCACTAGGCTATTCCTCCCCTCCCTTTTACTCTTGACCCATGATTCCTCATTCCAGAGTCTCCTTTCCATTGAAAGTAATATGCTCACACTATTTAACCAATACATCTTTGGGTTTCTATGAACAATAATGACATGACCATGTTAGTTGGCATTTTATGACATACATTTAAGGTTTTTTTTTGCAAGATCATACTAAACATTTTTTGTAAGCGTTTTATTGTGTAGGCCCAAAGTATGATGATAAGTGATACATAGGAAAAAAGAAAGTAGGTAGATTATATAATGCTTTTAGTGATATGTCTTCAATTGTATTTTTCATTTTGCTAGATGGTTAACTTTTATAAAAGATCAATAGGATTTTAGGTCTATATTACAGTGTTTTTATTATTATTAGTAAGTAGCACTTCATTTGGAGGAAGCTGCTTGTTGGTTTTTACTTTATGATAAATATATAGAGCTTGTAACATTGTCACAATTTTGTGGTCTTAAGACTAAGTAGAGTATTATGGAGACTGTACTTGTTTAGTATGCAATAAAATGTGGTCCTTCAATGTTGTCTGTAGTTAATTAATTTCTCTTGCATAGAAAGTCTAAAAATAAGGTTTAAAAAGTTACATGTACTAAAATGTAGCTAGCTTTCCTAATTTTTCCCAAGTGCATAAAAGTTTAGAAATATCAAAATTACTCCCATAGGAAGTCATTAGAGTTGCATGACTGTGGAAGTGTTCCAGCATAGACTTTTGCCAGCCTTGAAAAGGTGTAAACATATTCAGAGCTGGAGAATGCCAGTGAGAAATGGAAGGCAAGCATGTATTTAGATGAATAGGTGTTTGTAGGCAAGCCTGGGGGATGAAGTGAAGGGCTTTAATGGAATGTCCATAGTTGATTCACCTCCTGCATGCTTCAAATATATTTTTCAGATCATGATGAATCTTTCTTGCCTATTTTCAAAATATCTGCTTGTATGGCAGTTGAAATTTTCTCCAAAGGTAAAAAAAAAAAAAAAAATTAGGTCAATTGAACCCCTGGACTAGTTAAAACCTTGTGTGGATATTGGGTGGTACCATTTGTTCAGTCCCATTTGGTTTCCAAATTATCCCTTTGATATCATGCTTTCTAGTTTATGAAAAAATAAGAACATAAGAATTATCATACTGGATCAGACTAAGGGTCCATCAAGCCCAGATATCCTGTTTTCAACAGTGGCCAATCCAGTTCACAAGTACCTGGCAGTATCCAAAATAGTAGATAGATTCCATGCTACTTACACCCATGGATAAGCAGAGGCTTTCCTTAAAGTCTACCTGGTTAATAACAGTTGATGGACTTTTCCTCCAGGAACCTGTCCAATCTTTTTGTAGACCCAGCTACATTAATTACCTTTACCATACCCTCTGGCAATAAATTCCATAACTTAATTATGCATGGAGTGAAAAGTTATTTTCTCAAATTTGTTTTAATGTGCTACTTAACTTCATGGCGTGTCCCCTAGTCTTTGTATTTTTTTGAAGGGGTAAACAACTAATTTACATTTACCTATTCCATTCCACTCATGATTTTATAGACTGCTATCATATCTTCTCTCACCTGTCTCTTCCCCAAGCTGAAGAGCCTTAATTTTTTTAGCTTTTCCTCATAGAGGAAATATTCCATTCCTTATATCATTTTAGTTATCCTTCTCTGAACCTTTTCTAGTTCCACTATATCTTTTTAGAGATGAGGTGACCAGAATTTCACACAGTACTCTAGATGCAGTTGCACCAAGGAGCAACAGAGATATTATGACAGTATCCATTCCTTTCCTAATAATTACCTATATGTAAAAAATCACCAAAGCCAATGATTTCCAAATTATCCCAAACAACTGAAAAGCAGGTTGTTAAAACAAACAAAAAACACACTTTGAAATGTCTGTATGCCAATGCCAGAGGTCTAAGAAGTAAGATGGGAGAGTTAGAGTGTATAGCAGCAAATGATAAGATTGACATAATTGGCATCACAGAGACTTGGTGGAAGGAGGATAACCAATGGGACAGTGCTATATCAGGGTACAAATTATATCGCAATGATAGGGAGGATCAACTTGGAGGGGGTGTGGCACTTTATGTCCGGGAGGGTATAGAGTCCAACAGGATAAAGATCATACAAGAGACTAAATGCTCAGTAGAATCTAAATGGGTAGAAATCCCATGTGTGTTGGGTAAGAATATAGTGATAGCAGTATACTACTGTCCACCTGGACAAAATGGTCAGACAGATGATGAAATGCTAAGAGAAGTCAGTGAAGCAAACCAATTTGGCAGTGCAATAATAATGGGAGATTTCAATTACCCCAATATTGACTGGGTAAATGTAACATCAGGACTTGCTAGAGACAAAGTTCCTGGATGTAATAAATGATTGCTTCATGGAACAATTGGTTCAGGAACCAACAAGAGAGGGAGCTATTTTAGATTTAATTCTTAGTGGAACGCAGGATTTGGTGAGAGCGGTAATGGTGGTGGGGCCACTTGGCAACAGTGATCATAACGATCAAATTTAAACAAATAATTGGAAGGGGGACAATAAGTAAATCTGCAGCTCTAACACTAAACTTTCAAAAGGGAAACTTTGATCAAATGAGGAAAATAGAAAAAAACTGAAAGGTGCAGCTGTAAATGTTAAACGTGTTCAACAGGCTTGGACATTGTTTAAAAATACAATCCTAGAGGCGCAGTCCATATGTATTCCACACGTTAAGAAAGGTGGAAGGAAGGCAAAATGATTACCATCATGGTTAAAAGGTGAGGTGAAAGAGGATATTTTAGACAAAAAAAATCCTTCAAAAATTGGAAGAAGGATCCATCTGAAGAAAATAGGATAAAACATAAGCATTGTCAAGTTAAGTGTGAAACATTGATAAGACAGGCGAAGAGAGAATTTGAAATGAAGTTGGCCAAAGGGGCAAAAACTCATAATAAAAAATTTAAATATATACAAAGGAAGAAACCTATGATGGAGTCGGTTGGACCATTAGATGACCAAGGGGTTAAAGGGGCTCTTAGGGAAGATAAGGCCATTGCAGAAAGACTAAATGAATTGTTTGCTTCCGTGTTTACTAATGAGGATGTTGGGGAGATACCAGTTTCAGAGATGGTGTACAGCGGTGATGAGTCAGACGAACTGCACAAAATCACTGTGAACCTGGAAGATGTAGTAGACCAGATTGACAAACTAAAGAGTAGCAAATCACCTGGACCAGATGGTATGCATTCTAGGGTACTGAAGGAACTCAAAAATAAAATTTCTGATCTATTAGTTAAAATTTGTAACCTATCATTAAAGTCATCCATTGTACCTGAAGACTGGAGGGTGGTCAATGTAATCCTAATATTTAAGAAAGGCTCCAGGGGGATCCGGGTAACTATAGACCAGTGAAGCCTGACTTCAGTGCCGGGAAAAATAATGGAAACTATTCTCAAGATCAAAATCGTAGAGCATATAGAAAGACATGATTTAATGGAACACAGTCAACATGGATTTACCCAAGGGAAGTCTTGCCTAACAAATCCGCTTCATTTTTTTGAAGGGGTTAATAAACATGTGGATAAAGGTGAACCGGTAGATGTAGTGTATTTGGATGTTCAGAAGGCGTTTGACAAAGTCCCTCATGAGAGGCTTCTAAGAAAACTAAAATGTCATGGGATAGGAGGCGATGTCCTTTCGTGGATTACAAACTGGTTGACAGACAGGAAACAGAGAGTAGGATTAAATGGTCAATTTTCTCAGTGGAGTGCCTCAGGGATCTGTACTTGGACTGGTGCTTTTCAATATATATATAAATGATATATAAATGATCTGGAAAGGAATACGACGAGTGAGGTTATCAAATTTGCGGATGATACAAAATTATTCAGAGTAGTTAAATCACAAGCAGACTGTGATACATTATAGGAGGACCTTGCAAGACTGGAAGACTGGGCATTCCAAATGGCAGATGAAATTTAATGTGGATAATTGCAAGGTGTTGCATATAGGGAAAAATAACCCTTGCTGTAGTTACACGATGTTAGGTTCTATAATAGGAGCTACCACCCAGGAAAAAGGTCTAGGCATCATAGTGGATAATACTTTAAAATCATTGGCTCAGTGTGCTGCAGCAGTCAAAAAATCAAACAGAATATTAGGAATTATTAAGGGGGGAATGGTTAATAGAACGGAAAATGTCATAATGCCTGTATATCGCTCCATGGTGAGACCGCACCTTGAATACTGTGTACAATTCTGGTCGCCGCATCTCAAAAAGGATATAGTTGTGATGGAGAAGGTACAGAGAAGGGCAACCAAAAGGATAAAGGGGATGGAACAGCTCCCCTATGAGGAAAGGCTGAAGAGGTTAGGGCTGTTCAGCTTGGAGAAGAGACGGCTGAGGGGGGATATGATAGAGGTCTTTAAGATCATGAGAGGTCTTGAACAAGTAGATGTGACTCGGTTATTTACACTTTCGAATAATGGAAGGACTAGGGGGCATTCCATGAAGTTAGCAAGTAGCACATTTAAGACTAATTTGAGAAAATTCTTTTTCACTCAATGCACAATAAAGATCTGGAATTTGTTGCCAGAGGATGTGGTTAGTGCAGTTAGTATAGTTGGACTTAAAAAAAGGTTTAGATAAGTTCTTGGAGGAGGTCCATTAACGGCTATTAATCAAGTTTTCTTAGGGAATAGCCACTGCTATTAATTGCATCAGTAGCATGGGATCTTCTTAGTGTTTGGGTAATTGCCAGGTTCTTGTGGCCTGGTTTGGCCTCTGTTGGAAACAGGATGCTGGGCTTGATGGACCCTTGGTCTGACCCAGCATGGCAATTTCTTATGTTCTTAACATTCCATTTGCTTTTTTGGACACTGCCACACACTGAGCTGAGGATTTCATCATATTGCCCACAATGATGCCTAAATCCTTATCCTGGGTAGTACTCCTGGTATGGAACCTAACATCATGTAATTACAGTTTGAATTACTTTTCCCTACATGCATCACTTTGCACTTGTCCACATTAAATTTCATCTACCCCATTTGGGTGCCCAGTCTTGTAAGGTACTCCTGTAATTTCTTGTGATCCACATTTTTAATCTAACAACTCTGAATAATTTTGAATCGGCTGCAGATTTGATCTCCTCACTCATTCCCTTTTTCAAATCATTTATAAATATATTAAAAAGCATCAGTCCCAGGACAAATCCCTGGGGCACCCCACTATTTACCTTCCTCCATTGAGAAAACAGAGTTCTAATTTGTATTTCCTGTCATTTAACCAGTTTGTAATCCGAAATAGGATATTGCCTCCTATTCATTGTTAAGAGTCTCTCATAGGCATTTTGTCAAAGACCTTCTGAAAATTCAAATACACTATATCCACTGGCTCACCATTATCCACGTTTATTAACCCCTTCAAAAAGTGTAGCAGATTGGTGAGACAAGATGTACCTTGGTAAATTTGTATTAAATCATGTCTATCTCTACTTTGTTCTCTCTCTTTGTTTAGAATAGATGCAATTTTGTTCATTAGAATAGTTTCTATGATTTTTCCGGGCACTGACATCAGGCTCACTGGTCTATAATTTCCCAAATCTCTCCTGGAGCCATTTTTAAAGAGTGGCATTTCATTGGCATCTCCAATTTTCAGGTATAAGACAATTTTAATGATAAATTAGGAGTTACTAGTAATAGATCTGCAATTTCATTTTTTTAGTTCTTTCAGAAATCAGGGGTATATACCATTTAGTCCAAATGATTTGCTATTCTTTATTTTGTCAATTTGCCCTATTACATCTTCCAAGGTCGCCAAGATTTGTTTCAGCTCCTCCTAATCATCACATGGGTATCTCCCAACATCTTCCACCATAGACACTGAAATAAAGAATTCATTTTTTCTTTCTACTATGGTCTTGTCTTCCCTAAGTGCTCCTTTTACTCCCTTGATCATCTAACAGTCCAACCAACTCCTTCACAGGCTTCCTGCTTTGGATGTATTTGAAAAAGATTTTATTATGAGATTTTACCTCTGCAGCAAGCAAGCTTCTTTTCAAATTCTCTTTTTACCAGTCTTATCAATGTTTTGCCTCTAACTTGCCAGTGCTTATTCTGTATCCTAATTTTTTCATTTGTATCTTTTTTCCATTTTTTGAAAGAAGCTCTTTTGGCTTATCTGGCTAAGTGGCACTGAATATCAGTCTAAAAGTTTCTGGTAATGGAAGGTGTATGTGTTGCTGTTACTGAGGTGACACCAAAATTTGAATAATTCTTTTGGTCTGATGTCCTGTAAGAGTCAATGTCTTAGGTCCACTGGGAAAATTTCTCTGAATGTGAAGTGTGTTACAGAACTGGAGTTGTAGAATTTATACTGATATTCTCTCCCTTCCTATACAGATTTCAGAATTGACTCTCATATCCATACAGAAAAACTTGTTTTAATGAGGCTATCAAATAGCTTTAATGTTAGTTTTACTGGAACGTTGAAACTGGCTGGGCTTTTCTAAATTGCACAGAAAGACCTTGGGACTTTCTTATTATATCTTTTATATCCATTTTAACGGTGCAGGTTATGCTGTGTGAGGAGTGTGTTATGTGGAAATTTCACTTGATTTCCTCTCTCCATAGCTTTCCGCCTCCTCCCATCCCCCAAATACTTCTGTCTAGAGATGCCAGAGGATCTTCCTTATCATAGCCTTGTTGATTTTAACTATGTTCACTGTTGGTGTGCATCTGTGTTGTGTCAGAGAAAGAAAACTGGGGCTTTGAGATGCTGGCTGCAGTGTGATTGCCTGGTTGCTTGACAACCAGTTCAAAGGCAGTTTGATCAACGAGAGACTTTAAGATATGATACTTTTTATGTAAGTATGATAAACAGATTGAAATTGGCTTTAATTATACAAACATTTAGCTCATGGCAAATAATTCCATTATGCCATAATTGTAATAGTTGTGTAAAACTTAAATATGCTTTATGGAGAATGCATCTTTTGTGTTTTTTTCCCCTTTAATCACATTAACTGCAGATTATCATGTCATGCTCTTTTGAGAATTTCGTGCAACTCACTTCCTCAATTCAGAAAACTTCACAAAATGTTTAGTAATGGAGGGATATTTTTTGCTGAGGTGACACCAGAATTTTAATATTTTTTCATGTTCTTTGTCATGTGAATTGTCCTAGCTCTGCTTTACACCTGTTCTGATGATTAATTCTACTTCATTGTAGTTATGATGATTTCTGGCTTTCTGCAAAGAGGATTCATGAAAGAAAACCTTGATTTTTGTTTTATTACGATTGATTGGATCTGTTTTCTCTGCTTTTTACATGATATACTTGTGCATTTATAAACTGCAATAAATGTAAAATAAATGAATACAGATTAATAAGGAATTTTTAATGCTAGTAAGTACTTGAAATAATTGAGGTAAAATGTCTTAAAGTTTCATGCATGATGCATAATGGCTGTTGCAAACTATTTAGAAAGCCATTGTAGGGCACAGTATATGGCATCATTTATCAATAACAGTACAACTAGAGGTCTGAGATCTGCATGCCTACAGCCCACCCATGTTAACCTTGTGCCACTGGCTAGAAGCATGCTGATTCTGCATGAGAAATATAAAACCTTCCACACAGTAAAAGGGTTGTCAAAGTTATACCCATATATCAGAGCAGCTCACCATTTACCTTCTCCCACATGAGGGAGCTAACCACCCAAAAACAAGAATTGGTTTAACCCTAAACTGGTAAAGAACCAAAAGGGCTTCTACATGAAGATCACAGTGACTGGTTATGCTAATAACTGAACCCTGTGCAAAGTCTCAAAACTGGACTGTCCACTCCAAAATTAGACAGTTGTTAACCCTAAGCGCCACCAGCACTGCAAAACAAAAGGGAGTGTCAGGGCAGCACTATAATGATAAAAGTCAAGCACTGAAAGATTAAAATCCAAAAGTTGCTTGGGTAAAATTCAGTATAAACCACCCAAGGGATGTAGAATAATGAGCAGGCACGCTAGACGAATACCCAAATAACAGGTGTGTCGCAAACAAATGTATTGTGATGGTACAGATAGCCATAAAAGGAATGTTTTAGATAAGCAAAACTTGCCTTCAGAATGTGTACATAGCAGAATTTATTGAAGAGTAAGTCCCCCGAAAGGGAACCGTGTTTCACATGGGCTGCATTGGGAGACACAGCACACATGTGATAAGGAATCCATACAAATAAATTGTAGAATAGAAATTCTAAAAAAAAAAATAGAAAACATAGCAATAAATATGTATAAAAGACCACTAACAAATTGGCAAATAGCAGAGGAGAATGGAATACATACCCAAAATAGCAAGTAAATTATAAATATGCCATATACAACAAAACATTCCAAAAGAGGCCTGTTGGGGACAAATAATTTATAACAGATTAGGACAAAGCATGCCAAAAATGTCAAAGTGATGATTTTGACAAGAAGAAACCAGAAAGCATACTTACCATTTGTATACACAACATTGAATTCAGGATTAGATATTAATCTGAAATCATCCTAAATACAAGGAGGAAAAAATAAGGATATGAATGCAGAAAAGTAGATAGGTGGGGAACTAAAAACAAAAGGATACTTACGTAACTGGTGAAGAGGTGATGAAGGAGAGTCAATGCAGGGTTTCAAAATAAAGGCGCCTGTAAATAATAAAAGCAAATGTTAGGAGTACAAGACAACTTAAAGGGGCAGAAGAAGGTATTTGAACGCAGCCCAGACAATCCAGAGGCAGAGAAAAGGTAAAGAAACAAAGACGATGGAGGGTGTGGGAAAAACAAAACCAAAACCAAAAAGCAGTGGTTAAAAAGATAGCTTGTGGAGGGGCAGAAGGTAGTACAAAATGAACAGCATAAATCAACCATAAGAACATAAGATATGCCATACTGGGTCAGACCAAGGGTCCCATCAAGCCCAGTATCCTGTTTCCAATAGTGGCCAATCCAAGTCACAAGTACCTGGCAAGTACCCAAACATTAGATAGTGTTGTGCTGGAGTTGGACCCTTGGCCTGGCGCAGGTTTGGTACGACCCTCTGAGGGATCCCAGAGGGCGCCTGCCGCCAGGAGGCGGAGCACACAAGGAGTCAGAGGCAAGCTGAAGCTTCACCAATAACAGCCCGGGGGCTCCGCCGGTTGAGCCCTTGGATTTCCGGGCTGCCTGGGCTTAGGTGGGCCTCTAGGGGTCTCCCGGAGAGATGGTGGAGAGGTGCCCACAAGGAGTAGAGGTGCGCGGCTGACGGTGAACATATGAGCTAGACCAGAACAGAGAATACCGGAGACCATGGGTACAAGGTAGGAAATGAAGGTCCTCCGGGCAGGGTAGACAGCGCTTAGTGGTCTAGCTTGAAGAAGACCGCAGACAGCGTCAAGGCAGGTGGGCCTGGTGGTTTCAGGAGAAGCAAAGAGAGTATCCAAATGGAGTGCAAGGGTCAAAGCCAGGGTATCCATCCGAGGATGGTCAGCCAAAGCAAGGGTCAGTTCCAGGTACCAGTCCAAGCGTGGTCAGAGGCAAGCCGAAGTTGGTACCAGGTATCAGTCCGAGAAGGTACAATCTGAGTTGCAGAACATGGAATAAGCACAGAAACTCAGGAACACTGGAACACGCACAGGAACTCAGGAACAAGGACGGCAACTAGCTCACACAATGTGACGACCCGTTCGCCAAGGCAAGGAATGGAGGGCTGAGCCCTGCCTTTTATGCAGGGCTCAGGTGACATCATTGCTGGGCGCCGCAGAGCGGTTTCCCGCTGCAACACCTTTAAAGGTCGGCCCTGTGAGCGTGTGCCTAGGGTCCAACTGCAGGAAGGCATGGCACGGGCCTCTCTGTGCTGTGAGGGACGCGGAGCAACGGAGCAGGAAGGAACCAGGTCCAGAGTTGAGGAGGCCAAGGAGCTAGGAGCCAGAGGGTGCAGACGGCTAGCTACGACCACGGGAGAGACCAGGGGAGCAGTCGAGGCTGGGTCTGGAAGATGAGCAGGGCCAGTCGCAGCCCTAGCACGGCCGGGGCACGCAACAATACCCTCCCCCCCCCCCCCAGGCTTCTCAGGGTGCGCTTGATGGAAGGCTCACAGAAGCTCCTTGTCCAGAATGTTGTGAGAGGGTTCCCATGAGATTTCTTCGGGTCCGAACCCCTCCCATGACAGGAGATATTTCCAGTGCCCTCTCCTTTGACGGACATCTAAAACTTCCTTTACTTGGAGGCAAGCTTCTGGTTCTGCGGAGACTTGGGTCGGAGGAGGCTTGAGGAGCGAGACATGGAACGTGTTGTGAATGCCTAAGCTGGCAGGTAGGCGAAGCTGATATGTGATGGCCCCCACTCGCCGCAAAACTGGGAAAGGGCCCACATATTTCAAAGCCAACCTCTGGGAAGGTAAACGAAGTCAGATATGTTTGGTGCTAAGCCATATCTTCTGGCCAGGGAGGAACGTGGGAGCAGCACAGCGATGGGCATCAGCAATCTTCCTTGCCTGCTCGGCAGCCTGGCCCAGTCTCTGTGTGACTTGCTCCCAGAGGTGCTGTATTGACTGGGCTGTTGCGTGAGCTGCTGGCAATGGCACATTCAGAGGAACTGGAAGCGGCAGATGGGGCTGCCGGCCATAGACGACGTGGAACGGGGAGCTCCCTGTGGCAGCTGCAACGTGGATGTTATGGGCAAATTCTGCCCATGGAAGGAGATCATCCTAGTTGTCCTGCTGGTCGTTTATGTAGGAACAAAGAAAGGCGTTTAGGGACCGGTTTGTTCATTAGGCCTGGCCGTTCGCCTGAGGGTCATAAGCGGAGGTTAAGTTTAGGGTGATGTTAAACTTGCAGCATAAGGACCTCCAATACTTCGCAGCTAATTGTGGGCCTTGGTCCGATACGATCTCCTGTGGGAGTCCATGGAGGCGAAAGATGTGGGTCAAGAAGAGGCGTCCCAGTTCGGGAGCGGAAGGCAGGTTAGGCAGAAATATGAAATGAGCCATCTTGGAGAAACGGTCTATGGCGACCCAAATCAAGGTGTTTGACTTGGAAGGGGGTAATTCCACAATGAAGTCAGTGGCAAGGTTTGTCCATGGTTCTGTAGGCACCAGAAGAGGCTAGAAAAGACCCCACGGGCATCGAATGGGCGTCTTCTGCTGGGCACAGATGTGACAAGAATCTACGTAATCCTGGGAGTCCTTCACCATGCTGGGCCACCAGTAATGCCTGCGGAGCATCTCCAGGATCCGAGCCCGACCGGGTTGACCAGCGAGTCGAGAATCATGGGCCCAGCGTAGTACTCACTCTCAGAGGTGACGAGGCACCACCGTCTTACCGGGTGGCACGGTGGTAGTAGCTGCGAGGGAGATGCATGCGGGATCTATGATATGGGTCGGATCTTCGAGGATATCCTCTGGGTCTACCGAGCGCGAGAGTGCATCGGCACGGAGATTTTTCACAGCTGGGCGGTAGCGCAACTCGAAGTTGATACGCACAAAGAAGAGGGCCCATTGGGCCTGCTGTGCATTCAATAGCTGGGCTTCTTTAAGGTGTTCTAGATTCTTGTGGTCCGTGTAGATGGTAAACTTATGTTGAGCTCCCTCAAGCCAGGGGCACCACTCCTGGAGAGCCAGCTTCACAGCCTGGAGTTTGCGGTCCCCAATAGTATAGTTGCGTTCTGCGGGTAAGAACTTGTGGGAGTAAAAGGAGCACAGGACTAGGGCTCCCTTTGTGGAGTACTGGCTGAGGACAGCCCCAGCGCCAATGGCGGATGCGTCAACTTCTACAATGAAGGGGTGGTTCGGGTCCGGATGGTGGGGACAGGGGCCAGTATGGAAGGTCTCCTTAAGGGCCTGGAATGCACACTGGGCTTTGGGACTCCACTCCCGAAGGTTACATCCTTTCCTAGTCATGGTGGTGAGTGGAGCGGCTAGCGTGGAGTAGTCTGCGATAAAGTGACGGTAATAGTTTATGAATCCCAAGAACCTTTGCAGGGCCCGTAGACCAACAAGCTGGGGTCAGTCGTGAATACCATGGAGTTTGTCTGGGTCCATGGTGAATCCCTGGCTGGAGATAATATAGCCCAGGAATGGGAGACTGGACTGTTCAAAAAGGCATTTCTCAAGTTTGGCATAGAGATGGTGGTCCCTAAGCCACTGGAGGATGGTCCAGACATGAGAGCGATGGGATTCCAAGTCTTTAGAAAAGATCAAGATGTCATCCAAATAGATTACGACAAAGGAGTATAGGAGGTCTCGGAAGATCTCATTCATTATTCTCTGGAAGATGGCAGAGGCGTTGCATAGCCCAAAGGGCATCACTATGTACTCGTAGTGTCCATATGGCATATTGAACGCCGTCTTCCAGATGTCTTTGGGTTGAATGCAGACCAAATTATAGGCCCCACGCAGGTCCAAGTTGGTAAAAATCTGGGCCCCCTGGATCCGATCGAACAGGTCACTGATGAGCGGAAGTGGGTACCAGTCTTTGCGGATGATGGCATTCATGCCATGGTAGTCAATACACACCCTTAATGTACCGTCCTTCTTTACAAAAAAGAATCCGGCGCCCATGGGGAAGTAGAAAGCCTGATGAATCCTTTGGCCAGGTTCTCTTTGATGTAAGCCGACATGGCCTGGGTCTTGGGAAGAGAGAGTGGGTATGTTCTCCCTTTGGGAGGCGTGGTACTGGGTAACAGCTCAATTGGGCAGTTAAACCTCCAGAGAGGTGGTAAGATATTGGCTTGTTGCTTTGAGAAGACATCTTGGTAGTCAGTGTAGGGCGTAGGTAGCCCAGGAAGGGTTGTGGACATTAACACAGGTAAGGACAGAGACACCCACCGTAAGCAATGTGTCTGGCACAGAGAACCCCACTCGATGAGCTGGAGCGACTCCCAGTTGAAGTATGGGGAGTGTAGTTGTAGCCAGGGTAGGCAGAGGACGATGGGGTGTACTGACCATTTCAGGACCAAGAGAGGAATCTCTTCATCGTGGAGAGTCCCTACGGTCAGCTGGATGGCTAGGGTGTGATGAGTGATGTGGTCAGGTAAGGGTTCTCCATGGATGGAGGCTATTCGCAGCGGAACCTCAAGGGGTTGAGTAGGAATCTGGAGTAATGTGACTAATTCTTCAAGAATAAAATTCCCACCAGCCCCAGAACTCAGTATGAAACAACATATATCTCTAAAAGTAAGGGAAGGTTACGCCAAACTTATTACTCTCAGAAGACTTAAACCACTACTAACACCAAATGACTTCCGATCAGTACTACAAGCATTAATTTTTTCAAGCACTGATTACTGTAATGCCCTTCTACTAGGATTACCCCACACCACGATAAGACCACTATAGGTATTACAAAACACAGCTGCAAGAATTTTAACCGGTAAAAGTAAAAGAGACCATATCACCAAAACCCTAATTGAACTACACTGGCTACCCATTGAACAAAGAATTCAATACAAGACTCTATGCACCATACATAAATTAATACACGATGAAAAGGCAGAATGGCTGAACACAGCCCTTCACGTACATGTCCCTAATAGAAACTTGAGATCAGCAAACAAAGCCCTACTAACTATTCCCTCAGTAAAAACAGCCAGAGTAACTCAAGTAAGGGATAGGGCCCTATCCCTGGCAGGACCTATAATATGGAACACAATGCCATTAGAAATCAGAACACAAAGAGACATCAAAGCATTCAAAAAAAGTTTAAAAACATGGTTATTTAAGCAAGCATACCACAAAGGGAATGAAGAGTAGAATCCAGGGAATTGTATGATGCGGTCTGAAGAACTCCCACACACACACACACACACATCAGCTTACTCGAATGGTGTGTGTATATTTTATTTTACTTTACCTCTATTAGATTGCAACAACAGAGGACCAGACTTAAGTGTTAATTTATCTTATAGCCAATATACTTAAAGTAGACATGACTTATCACAACCACTAAGTAATATTTAATATGAAACTATGTTACAGTATTTGATGGCACCTGTTTAGTTAATATAAATCAACACATCTAAGTTTGAAATTATGTGCCTTATTGTGAACCGTTGTGATGGCAACTAGCTTAACGACGCTATAGAAAAGATTTTAAATAAATAAATAAAATATCCACGAGGACAAGGGTGGAAAGCAAATGTGCCTCCCTGAAGAGGGAGATGGGAAGCAGTAGTTGAGGGACTGTAACTGTAGTGCCCAAGCTTAGGACCCCCACCGGGCTTAGGCTTTGGAGTTTTCCAGATGCACCAGACAGGTCTGGATATGGTGACCTGGACCCCCACAGTAGAGGCAGAGACCAGACTTCTGCCTTCGGAGGCATTCCTCGGGAGTAAGACGACCACGGTTGATCTGCATCGGTTCTTCCTTTGACGGGGAAACAGTTGGTGGTGCCCTTGATCTGGGGCTAGCGGACCGAGGTGGTTCCGGGACCGCTCGTCATATGGCCCTTACTTCCCGATGCCGTTCCTGGAGGCGGTGGTCAATCCACCCAACCAAGGAGATGAAGCCCTCCAAAACGCAGGAACCTCTTGGTCTGACAGTTCGTCTTTTAGAGCGGATGACAGTCCTTTGAGATAGAGTGCCCGCAGGCAGTCCTCCTGCCATCCCAATTCTGTTGCCAGGGTTCAGAATTCCATGGAGTATTCTGTGAGGGAATGGGACCCCTGGCAGAGGTGGAGGAGATAGTGTCCGGTGACCGCCTGTCGGCCTGGGTCATCAAAGGTGCATTGGAACGTAGAAATGAAGTGAGGGATCTGCTGTAGTAAAGAGTCAGAACGCTCCCAAAGTGGGGATGCCCATGCCAGGGCATTCCCCTCCAAATGCGAGAGGATAAACATGATATTTGTCACTTTGTCCGGAAACAGAGAAGGTTGCAGCGCAAACTACATGTAACACTGGTTAATGAAGCCTTGGCAGAGATGAGTGTCCCCATTGAATTGGGGAGAAGCTGGGAGGGCCAGCAGTACCCATGAGGGCGATGAACCAGAGGAAGTGCTATTAGCAAGGGTCCCAGAGTTGGCCATGGCGGACTCTTCAAATTGTGACCGTAGTTTCTCCACCGAGGTGGCCAATTCCTCGAGGTATTGTCGCTGCTCCCGGACACGTGTAGCCAGGCCTGGAATAGCCTGCAAGGCGGAGGATGCCACAGAGTCCATGGCCTTGGCAACCTGTTGTGCTGGAGGTGGACCCTTGGCCTGGTGCAGGATTGGTACGACCCTCTGAGGGATCCCAGAGGGCGCCTGTGCCAGGAGGTGGAGCACACAAGGAGACAGAGGCAAGCTGGAGCTTCACCAATAATGGCCCGGGGGCTCCGCGGGCTGAGCCCTTGGATTTCTGGGCTTCCTGGGCTTAGGTGAGCATCTGGGGGTCTCCTGGAGAGGTGTGCCCACAAGGAGTAGAGGTGCATGGCTGACGGTGAACAGACAAGCTAGACCAGAACAGAGAGTACCAGAGACCATGGGTAGATTTATAGGTTGGTTTATCCTATTTCTTAAACTGAGAAATTTCCAGGTAGTGTTCTAGGACAGCTCCAGTAGAGATGCTGTGTGTGTGTGGAGACCAATGGTTGAAATTTTATATCTGGTATAAAAATGAGTGTTTGGCCTATGAAAGGGGCCAGTCACTGAAGAAGGAGGATAAGAGTATCTGGAGGGTCCAGAATACAAGTGAGAGGAAGGAAACAATAATGCTTCACCTAGAAGCACTACCAGAAGTGTGATATAGGAATACAAGAGTTGGTGTGAAAGATCTTCAAAGAGTTACTATCAGTTCTCTTGGACTTGAAAACTGCAAGAGAAGAGTTTTATGATTAGAGATTGCAATGAGGAATTGTGTTAGAGGGATTGGCTTTCATCACAGGGCTGAAAACTAGCACAGACTCCAATGGATTCAGAGCTGCTCTGAAAGGAAGGTGTCTGAATTCCAAACAGCTTCTAAAGTGTAAGTAGGCATTTGAGACTTCTGTATTAGGAGACATCTATCCAGGACCCCCCCCCCCCCCCACAGGTCCTCAATTTGAGAGAGAGAGACTGCGAGCAAGGAAGTAAGGAGAGTGAATGTGTGATTGGGACTCCTGTAGAAAAAAAAAAGTGAAAAAAAACAACAACCCAGAAGTTGTGTAAAGGTGAATCAGACATGTGTAATTGCAGTAACCTCTACAAAAGCTGACCACATGGGAGATGAACCAGGGTTTCCAAAGACGCCTTACTGCCCAAGGAGTACCCCTGAGAAAGTTTAAGATTTTCGGACTGGATTTTTTTATTTTATTTTGAGATCTGAACAAAATAAGCTCTGTGACTAGGAAGATGGACTGTGATTTAAGCATAGTGATTAGGCTACTGTTATTTTTGTGTTTTACAATAGATTTCTTTTATTTATTTATTTTTTTAGAGCACAAGTAAATTGCGAACATTGTAGTTTATGGATTGCGTTTGGAAGTGTCTTCAGCCAATTTGGCCTTACAGGAAATCTTGCCCCCAGCCCACCACCTGTGAGAGAATGTTCCCCACCTTAGGACAGCCAACCAAATTCTATCCAGGGCTGGGAAGGGCAGGATAATGTGGGCCCAGGCCCACTTGGGGGACCCCGCGGCCCGGGGGGGGGGAAGAAGCGAGAAGGGGGCGAAGCGGGAGCGAGGGCAGGTCACGGAGAGGCCAAGGGAAAGGGGGGGGGGGGGGGAGAGAATAGGAGGGGTAGACGGGGAAAGCAGGGATAGGGGAACAGGTCGCGTTGCCATAGCAGCGGCGGCTGATTGGCCGGCGGGCCGACGCAGGCGAGCGAGGTAGGGGGCTGCACGGGGAGCGCACGCGCGCCTAGGGGAGAGCTCGGGGCGGCAGCAGCGAGTTCGGATCCCCTCCCTCCCGCCCTTAGGTTTAGAATGTTGGTGCCTTATGTTTATTGTCGCAGCTGTGCGGGGGTGGGGTGTTCGGATGGCCCGAGCCATAATAGTTATGTATTTGGTTGATTGTTAAACGGGGTTTCAGTGAAAGGATGGTGGTGACAACTGAGGGGGCTGTTGTCGAGGAGGAGCTCCTTGCTGGAAAGCGGTGGGAGATGGCCGGCAGGACTCCTTGCAGGCGGGCGGCGGGAGTCCACCCAGGTTGGCTCCTTGCAGGCAGGTGGCGGGAGTCGGAACCCAGTGGGGGCGTGCCGGATCGTCGAGCCGGGAGGCTGGTAGCGACTATTCCTGCCGGGGGGAGCGGCGGATGGTCAGAGGGGTTGGAAGCTGAAACCGTATTTGTTAATATGTTATGCCTGGCTCGGGCCTTCATGTCAATAAAGCTGCGGCCTTATTTACCCAAAGCAATGTGTTATGTGATTCTTGGAATGTGAAAGGGCAGTGGAGAACGAGTGAGGTCCTGGATGCCCATATTATACCCAAGGCTAGTCCATTAGGGAGTTTCCAGGGCATGGACTACTCACCTGTTGCATATACTAGGTAATTCTTGCCAAGGTGTTGCGAGATCAGCCAGTCCCTGTGGCTAATCCTGGGAGCCTGTGCCCTGAGCTTCAGGGGAAGACTCATTCCTTATGCTACCTGAACAGAATAAAGTCATCAAAAAAAAAAAAAAAAAATTGGCTTGACCTTCCACATTGGAGGTCAGCAGATTGTTACATAGAACAGATACAAAACTACCAGCTATGTTAAAGATTCTCTTTAAGTAGACACAGCATACATCTTAAACATAAAATAATTATTTTGTACTATGATGAGCAAATGATATTGATTTTTTTTTTGCAAAAGGATTTATTTTCTGTCAAGGCTTGTGAGGGTCTTTGAAAAGTTTCTCTACATGCCGTTAGCTTTTTAGCAGAGAGAATTAAGCCATCAGTTGTGTTTCCCCTCTCATGTAACTGACCAAATGTCAGTCTGAAATGGTAGCCACTGTTTTGCTTGCATGCCATCAGAAGCCCATATGTTTTAAGAGGGTGCAGGCTCTGAGTGAATAGCAACAGCAACTTCAGCAGCTTTGAAGCTGGAATGCAATAATCTTGTTTCAACCCTTTATATTGGATAATCTCCAACAGATCTGAAGGCGTGCTTAGTTGGCCTTAAATTGAGGCTGTAACATTGTGGCCAGAATAAAATGTTCTAACATTGTCCATATTCTTCAGTCCATTTCCAGAAATTGAGTTAATTGTTCCAAGGCTGTGTAACAACCAGATTAATGCTTTGATGAATCATTTGTACTGTCTGCTATTCAAGCTGTTTCCTTTGACAATAAATTAGTGGAATTACATGACCGATACTGGAATCAGTTCCATTCATCTGGCAAATGGCTGCAGAATCTGCCATTGGTATGCTATTAGTACCCACTGAGCCAAGTGAGCGATGCTTACCCTATCCTTATTTTGGGATTATGTACTAATGCCTTATGCTGCTCAATGCGACTGTCTTTAGCATATACAATGCTGAATTCCAACTGGTGCAAACGTCTTGTTTTTAAACGCTGATGAGGAAGATCAAATTATATATAAAATCTGGCTGAATGATTAATATCCACTGGTTTTGTAGGGTAGTGTAACCTTCTGCACACTTGCCATCGTTCAGGAATCGATAAACTATCATCACATTAGTAATCAAATAAGTAATGGTCCTCATTTAACTTAATTTCCAATGAGTTTTAAATATATTCCATTTGCATTATAAATGCATTTGAACAAATACATTGAAATCCAAATGTAATACATTTAAAATACTTTTCAGAAAAATGAGAAGTGTATTCTGTGTGCTTGTTACCTTGATCTTTATTTCTAATCCAATATTTGCTTCCTGGACAGATGCCAGCAGTACTGGAATTTATTTTATTTCTCTGTTCATTGAGATTTATGATTTTCTCCTCCCCACAACGGAAGGTCAGATGTTCAAACTATCCTTTTATCAGTGTGTGTTAAATAAAATGAGGTCACTGTGGGATTTTCTTTTCCCCAAGCCTAGGGATGATTTTAGGTTTTGTTACCGCTTCCCGTGCCGGCGGGGCTGTCCTCCGGGGTCGGCGGGGTTCCGCCTCTGTCCCCGTTGTTCCCGTGGCGCCGGCGGCGCACCTTCCTCCTGCACGGGCCCGACGTTTCCCGAGGACTTCCGTGCTCAGGACCGACGCCGTGGGCAAATCTCGCGCTAAAGCGCGCCGTGGACACGCCCCCTGACGTCAGATGCCGGCCAGCCGCGGTTTGCGCGGGAAAGGATTGAGATTTAAACGGAGCTCCCTGCTGAGCTCCTCGCTTCGGCCACAGTGCGCTTGGTGAGTGTTTTGTTTGCTTCCCTGCCTGTCGCTACAGCTCTAGACCCGGACCGCTTCTTGATTATTCTGCCTGCTGCCTGCCCTGACCTTGGTCTGCCTCTCTGGATTTCTGTTTGCTGCCTGCCTTGACCCGGACTGACCCAGTGGATTTCTGTTTGCTGCCTGCCTTGACCCGGACTGACCCAGTTGATTATTCTGCCTGCTGCCTGCCCTGACCTTGGTCTGCCTCTCTGGATTTATGTTTGCTGCCTACCTGGACCCGGACTGACCCAGTGGATTATTCTGTTTGCTGCCTGCCTTGACCCAGGACTGACCCAGTGGATTATTTCTGTTTTGCTGCCTGCCCTGATCTGGACTCCTTCCTTGGATTATCCTGTTTGCTGCCTGCCTTGACCTGGACTCCGGCATTGGATTCTTTTGCCGCCGGTCCCGACCTGGACTGTCGTTTTGGACATTCTACTGATCACTGTCTCAGGGTTGTCTCTTCTTCATCCAGGAGAGGAGGACCTTCCGTTCCTGTGCTTCCCAGACTCAAGGTAAGCGGTGTCGACCCAGGTTCCACTTAACAAACGTAACAGTTGGCCGAAGCCATGGAACCAGTCGACTTGGCCGCACTCCAGGCAATTCCCGGGATGGCCAACCGAATTCAACAACAGCAAGGGGTTCTGGACCAAGTCACAGGGGTCTTAGATCGTTTGGTTGCCCGAATGGATGCGTTAGCCCATACCCCGGCTATTCCCATAACCAGTTCTGCAGCAAGTCCTACACCTATTCGGATTCCTCCTCCGCCTCGATTTAATGGAACTGCCACACTGTGTAGAGGATTTATTAATCAGTGTCGAATGCACTTCTCGTTACAGCCCACTTCCTTTCCCAATGACAAGACCAGGACTACCTTTATTCTTTCCTTGTTGGAGGGACCCGCCCTGGCTTGGGCTTCTCCTCTGTGGGAGAGGGATGATCCTCTTCTCTCTAACCTGGAGCGATTCTTAAAAGAATTTCGCCTTATTTTTGACGAACCCGGACGTTCAAACTCAGCAGCTAACGAATTACTTCACATCAGGCAAGGATCTCGATCCGTGGGTGAATACGCCATCCAGTTCCGGACATTAGCCTCTGAACTCGCTTGGGGAGAGGATAGTTTGTTGGCAATTTTTCGACAAGGTCTAGCAGAGAACATTAAGGATGAACTTGCTGGCAGAGACCCTCCTGAAACCCTGGAGGGATTAATTCGTCTGTCTATCCGACTAGATTTACGTTTCCAGGAAAGAACACGTGAGCGAGCTGCTTCCCGAAGGACCTTTCGCCTAGCCCCCCACTTTTCAGCAGCCTCTTTCGGTTCAATCTGCTGCAGAAGCTTCGAGCGGGTACTGATGAACCCATGCAGATTGATAGGGTTCGTCTAACGCCGGAGGAACGTCACAGAAGGAGAACCAAGAATCTCTGTTTATATTGTGCGGGCGCCGGTCATTTCGTCAACAAATGTCCCAACAAGGCGGGAAACTCTCGGACCTAGGACGGGTAGGAGAGGCCTCCCTGGGTCCCACTGGTTCCTCTCCACAACTACTCCTTCCTGTTACCATTTCATTTAAGGAGCAAGTACATTCGGCCCAGGCTTTCATTGATTCAGGCGCAGCCGGTAATTTTATTCAGGAGCAACTGGTTAAGTCATACCAGATTCCGGTCAAACCTCTAGACATTTCCCTCTCTGTTACTTCAGTTTCTGGGCATTCTGTAGGTATGCGAATCTGCTACATCACCGAACCCATTTTACTTACCACTGGAGTTTTGCACCAAGAACTCATCCAGCTCTATGTACTTCCATCTTCTGTCAATCAAATCATTTTAGGTCTACCCTGGTTACGGATTCATCAACCCCGGTTGGACTGGGCTTCATTGCAACTCACCTCTTGGAGTCCTTTTTGCTTTCAGAACTGTTTAACGTCTATCCACAGAACCTCCATCCAGACTACGCAACTCTCTCCTAGTATTCCTGTTCCCTATCAAGACTTCCAGGATGTTTTCAGTAAACAGCGTGCTGAAACCCTGCCACCTCACAGACCGTATGATTGCGCTATAGATCTTCTTCCGGACAAGATTCCACCCAGAGGGAGGATTTATGCATTGTCAGAGCCTGAATCCGAGGCGTTACGGCAATACATCAAGGAGAATTTAGCGAATGGGTTTATTCGACCATCTACATCTCCTGCAGGAGCAGGGTTCTTTTTTGTCAAAAAGAAGGATGGGTCGTTACGACCCTGCATCGACTACCGAGGTCTCAATAGTATCACGAGAAAGAATAAGTATCCCATTCCGCTTATTTCTGAATTGTTCGATCGCATTAAAGGAGCCCAAATTTTTTCTAAACTGGACTTACGCGGAGCTTACAACCTGGTAAGAATTCGCGAAGGGGATGAATGGAAGACGGCGTTTAACACCCATGACGGCCACTACGAATACAGAGTTATGCCGTTTGGCTTATGTAACGCTCCTGCCGTTTTCCAGGATATGATCAATGACATTTTTCGGGATATGTTGTACTCGCATGTCATTGTTTACTTAGATGACATTCTCATTTTTTCGGATACCTTGCACCAACATCTACTTCATGTTCGACAGGTGCTTCAGCGTCTTCGTGAAAACAACTTGTTCGCTAAGTTAGAGAAATGTGTTTTTCATGTACCCAAGTTATCGTTTCTGGGATATATTATTTCCAATAAAGGACTATCCATGGATCCCGATAAACTGAAGGCCATTCTGACTTGGCCTCAACCTGTGGGCTTGAAAGCCTTACAACGGTTCTTGGGCTTTTCTAATTATTACAGACAGTTTATTCCCAACTTTTCTTCGTTGATTGCTCCCCTCACGCTGCTTACCAAAAAGGGAGCCCCGACACATACATGGCCTGCTGCGGCTGTACAGGCTTTTCTTCAACTCAAGCAAGAATTCACTAAGGATTTATGCCTCAGGCGTCCCGACTCCACCAGACCCTTCATTCTGGAGGTCGATGCTTCCGCAGTGGGAGTTGGGGCGGTTCTTTTGCAAGAAACTGACGACAACCGCTTGATGACCTGTGCGTTCTTCTCCAAGAAATTTTCCCCTGCAGAGAAGAACTACACCATCGGAGATCGCGAGCTTCTAGCCATTAAGCTAGCTCTGGAGGAATGGCGTCATCTTCTGGAGGGCGCCCGGCACACTGTTACGATCTACACGGATCACAAAAATCTGGCGTATCTGGCTACGGCTCAGCGCCTGAACCCACGACAGGCCAGATGGGCGCTTTTCTTTAGCCGTTTCGATTTTGTACTCCATTTTCGACCGGCTCAAAAGAATGTTCGGGCCGACGCCCTCTCCCGCAGTTTTGATCTGGATGAAACTCCGGACCCGCCTCGCTATATCATAGATCCAGCTCGCATTCAGATAGCAGCCACTTTTACAGTTCCGTTGGGGAAAACCGTCGTGCCTAAACGCTTGCGCCTCCGGGTCCTTCGCTGGGCTCATGATGCGCGTTTAGCAGGACATCCCGGGATTGCCCGGACCAAGGATCTTCTTTCCAGACGCTATTGGTGGCCCCGCTGGCAGACGGATGTTAAACGGTATGTGGATTCCTGTCCAGTTTGTGCTGCACAAAAGACTCCCCGACGAAAGCCCTTTGGTTTGTTACAACCTCTGCCCATTCCTGCTTCCCCGTGGACTCATGTGGCCACAGATTTCATTACGGATCTGCCGGTCTCTGAGGGTAATACCGTGATTTGGGTAGTAGTAGACCGCTTCTCCCGGATGGCGCATTTCATTCCCCTACCTGGACTACCCTCTGCCTCCCAGTTGGCCCACCTTTTTATTCAACACATTTTTCGCTTTCACGGTCTCCCCATCAGTATCGTCTCCGACAGGGGGGTACAGTTTACTGCCTCATTTTGGACTAATTTATGCAAACTTCTTCAGGTCAAGCTTGCCTTTTCATCTGCCTACCATCCCCAATCCAATGGCCTCACTGAAAGGACAAACCAATCTCTAAAGACTTTTCTGCGTACATACGTTAATCAAAGACAGGATAATTGGGCATCTCTTCTGGTTTGGGCCGAAATGTGTCACAACAATCTTCCGTCTCAGGCCACTGGGAAGTCCCCTTTTTTCGTGGTCTTTGGTAGGCACCCTCGTCTTCCCTTGCCTATTGAAGGGTCCTCCAATTGTCCTGCGGTCAATGCCGCTATTGAATCCATGTCCAGTCTTTGGACGGAGACTAGGGCCTTGTTGCTCCGGCATGCGGCCAAGATGAAAGCTCAAGCGGATAAGGGACGGTGCATGGCTCCCCTCCTTCGGGCTGGAGATCCAGTCTGGTTGAGCACTCGCAATCTGCGACTACGTTTACCCTCCACGAAATTTGCTCCTCGCTTCATTGGACCTTTCCCCATTGAGAAACGAATAAACTCTGTCTCCTACAAACTCTGTTTGCCACCCTCATTACGTATCCACAATGCTTTTCATATCTCTTTACTGAAACCTGCTGTCCTGACTTGGCCACATAGGAAGCGTAAGGTCAACTCTACCATAGTTCAGAATGATGATCAATTTGAGGTACAGGACATCCTGGATTCTAGAAAAGTGAGGGGGCGGTTACAATATCTAATCTCTTGGAAACACTTTGGTCCGGAGGAAAACACGTGGGAACCTGCGGGCCATGTGCTTGCCCCCCGATTAATTCAGCGATTTCACCTTCGATTCCCGCTCAAGCCCGGTCCCCAGAGGCAGGGAGGGGGACCTTGCAGGGGGGGTACTGTTACCGCTTCCCGTGCCGGCGGGGTTCCGCCTCTGTCCCCGTTGTTCCCGTGGCGCACCTTCCTCCTGCACGGGCCCGACGTTTCCCGAGGACTTCCGTGCTCAGGACCGACGCCGTGGGCAAATCTCGCGCTAAAGCGCGCCGTGGACACGCCCCCTGATGTCAGACGCCGGCCAGCCGCGGTTTGCGTGGGAAAGGATTGAGATTTAAACGGAGCTCCCTGCTGAGCTCCTCGCTTCGGCCACAGTGCGCTTGGTGAGTGTTTTGTTTGCTTCCCTGCCTGTCGCTACAGCTCTAGACCCGGACCGCTTCTTGATTATTCTGCCTGCTGCCTGCCCTGACCTTGGTCTGCCTCTCTGGATTTCTGTTTGCTGCCTGCCTTGACCCGGACTGACCCAGTGGATTTCTGTTTGCTGCCTGCCTTGACCCGGACTGACCCAGTTGATTATTCTGCCTGCTGCCTGCCCTGACCTTGGTCTGCCTCTCTGGATTTATGTTTGCTGCCTACCTGGACCCAGACTGACCCAGTGGATTATTCTGTTTGCTGCCTGCCTTGACCCAGGACTGATCCAGTGGATTATTTCTGTTTTGCTGCCTGCCCTGATCTGGACTCCTTCCTTGGATTATCCTGTTTGCTGCCTGCCTTGACCTGGACTCCGGCATTGGATTCTTTTGCCGCCGGTCCCGACCTGGACTGTCGTTTTGGACATTCTACTGATCACTGTCTCAGGGTTGTCTCTTCTTCATCCAGGAGAGGAGGACCTTCCGTTCCTGTGCTTCCCAGACTCAAGGTAAGCGGTGTCGACCCAGGTTCCACTTAACAAACGTAACAGGTTTTTCCCAGTGGTGGCAGTCATTTGCCTGATCAGTGTGGCTCCACCGAGCATTGCTCCTCTTCAGAGAAAATTAATCTCCGACTCTGAAGAAGCTCATTGAGTGATCTGACAGCAATCCAGGAAAACCGAAGAAAGATGTATAAACACAAATCATTTTTAATTACAAATGTCTTACGCTTCTGGCTGCATTAAGTTAAGGTAGTCCAATAAAAAAGGTACCACCTTATGTTATTTTTCTGTTTGTTAACCTTGGCTTCTGTGCATTCAAGTGGACTAAAACAGCAACCGCACTGCTTTATCCAAGATGAAACACTGAAATTCAAACATGAAACACTTACTATTTCTTAGGAGATGAATCCATGATCTCAAAACTGCAATGTAACAAAATACACGTGCTCAGGATTCCTTTTACTTTGCTTCTTAGGCTCCATAGTAGGAGTCACCATGCAGGAAAAGGATCTAGGCATTATCCTGGAAAATACATTAAAATCCATGGCTCAGTGTGCGGTAGCAGTCAAAAAAAGCAAACAGAATATAAGGAATTATTAGGAAAGGAATGGAGAATAAAATGAAGAATATCATAATACCTCTGTATCATTCTACAGTATGAATACATCTAAAGTATTGTGTGCAATTCGGGTCAGTGCATCTCAAAAAAAAAAATATAGTGAAGCTATTAAAGATTCAGAAAACAGCAATCAAAATGAAAGGGCATGTTCCAGTTCCCTCAATGAGGAAAGGCTAAGGAGGTTAGGATTCTTCAGCCTGGAGAAGGGATGGCTGATGGGAGATATGATAGAGGTCTATAAAATAATGAGTGGAGTGGCACAGGTAAATGTAAATCTGTTTACTCTTTCAAAAAATAAAAAGATCAGAGGACAGTCCATGAAGTTACTATGTAGCACATTTAAAATGAGAGTAAACATTTTTTTCACTCAATGCACATGGCTCTGGAATTCATTGCCAGAGGATATGGTAAAGGCAGTTTGGGCAAGTTCCTGGAAGAAAAGTCCATAAAGAGTTATTAACCAAGTAGACCTGGGGAGAGCCATTCTTTATCCCTGAGTGTTAGCAGCATGAAATGTATCTATTTATCTACTCGTGACCTGGATTAGCCACCACTGGAATCAGGATACTGGGCTTGATGGACGCTTGGTCTAGTATGGCAGTTTTTATGTTCCCAAAAAATACACTCTCAAATATATCTAGGATATAGTTTTCATAAATATTCATGTAGCTCCTCTTTCATGTCCCCACCAAATGGGGGGGGGGGGGGGGCGCTCAAGCTGCTGGACTACAGAACCAACACAACCCATTACACACCCTAGCATTCATTCTGAACAGAGGGAGCAGTTTGTCTTCAAGGCTTTAAGGGTAGTACTTTCACACACTCCCATAAACACTTTTTAGTTTGGAGGTGGTGGTCCAACAAATACTTTTTTTCCTAAATATTAACTTCTTCAATGCAGATGATTTAACAAGTAGAGAATTTTAGAGGGGGAGCAGAGTGATGAAGGGGGGGGGGATTAAGATGATGTGCTCTAACAGTTTATAAACCCCTGCCACCCATCTCAGGGTGTGGATTTCTTAGTTAACCTTTCAGAAGTCAGGATGTCCTTGTCTCCTGCTGTTTTTGTTACAGTGTGGATTAATTTGATTTTCATATGTTGACCCTTTTTAGGGGAGCATGTCCTTTCCTGCTCCTAGTTTGATTATTTTCCAGGGAAACAAAGACTCTGGGGTCTCTTGGACTGAGACCTGGATGGGTTTAGAAACTTTTTGTTATTTAAGAAGGAAGGTTTTTCTACCTTTCATGCCTCATTTGGTTTCCCTTTTTTGCTTAATAATTTTCCTGCTTTTATTGTTTGGCTGAGAGCCCTAGGGCCCAGGGGCTTAGATACTGCACCATTTGGAGGAAGCAGGGTTTTTTTTAATTTTATGTCTAGAAAGAACCTGAGGACTATCAAGGTTCATGAGCATGAATGAATTTCACATCTTTTACCTGCAGAGAGCGAGAGAAGAACAGAGACATCAGCTAGGTACATCTACTATCATCTTGACTAAATTCTTCAAAGATGAATAAAGGAAGGATTAACTACTGGAGCAGTATATGAGCTTGGGAAATATTTCATTAATTGAAGGGAGACCTGGAAAGAACAATGGGAAAGAAGATTGGAACTTTGGGGTTTTGTAATTGTCTGGGAGAAGAAGCTAATTTTCTACTCATTTAAGAATGAGAAGAACTGCACAATTAACTTTGTAGATTGGCAAGCAGAAGGAGTTAAATTATGAAGAGGGTTGGCTTTACATAAGAACATAAGAAATTGCCATGCTTGGTCAGACCAAGGGTCCATCAAGCCCAGTACACTGTTTCCAACAGAGGCCAAACCAGGCCACAAGAACCTGGCAAGTACCCAAACACTAAGAAGATCCCATGCTACTGATGCCAGTAATAGCAGAGGCCATTCCCTAAGTCAACTTGATTAATAGCAGTTAATGGACTTCTCCAAGAACTTATCCAAACCTTTTTTAAATCCAGCTACACTAACTGCACTAACCACATCCTCTGTTAAATTCCAGAGCTTAATTGTGCATTGAGTGAAAAAGAATTTTCTCCGATTAGTTTTAAATGTGCCACTTGCTAACTTCATGGAGTGCCCCCTAGTACTTCTGTTATCTGAAAGAATAAATAACCGATTCACATTTATCTATTCTAGACCTCTCATTATTTAAAGACCTCTATCATATCCCCCTCAGCAATCTCTTCTCCAAGCTTAACAGCCCTAACCTCTTCAGCCTTTCCTCATAAGGGAGATGTTCCATCCCCTTTATCATTTTGGTTGCCCTTCTCTGTACCTTCTCCATCGCAATTATATCTTTTTTGAGATGCGGTGACCAGAATTCTACGCAATATTCAAGATGCAGTCTCATCATAGAGCAAAACAGAGGCATTATGACATTTTCAGTTTTAGTAACCATTCCCTTCCTAATAATTCCTAACATTGTTTGCTTTTTTGACTGCTGCAGCACACTGAGCCGATGATTTAAAGTATTATCCACTATGATGCCTAGATCTTTTTCCTGGCTAGTAGCTCCTAATATGGAACCTAACATCATGTAACTCTACAACAAGGGTTATTTTTCCCAATATGCATCACCTTGAACTTGTCCACATTAAATTTCATCTGCCATTTGAATGCCCAGTATTCCAGTCTTGCAAGGTTTTCATGCAATTTATCACAACCAGTTTGTGATTTAACTACTCTGAATAATTTTGTATCATCTGAAAATTTGATAACCTCACTCATCTTATTCCTTTCCAGATCATTTATAAATATATTGAAAAGCACCGGTCCAAGTAGAGATCCCTGAAGAACTCCACTGTTTACTCTTTTCCATTGAGAAAATTGACCATTTAATCCTACTGTTTCCTGCCTTTTAACCAGTTTGCAATCCACAAAAGCACATCGCCTCCTATCCCATGACTTTTTAATTTTCTTAGAAGCCTCTCATGAGGGACTTTGTCAAACACCTTCAGAAAATTCATCTACTTGTTCACCTTTAGCCACATGTTTATTAACCCCTTCAAAAAAAATGGAGCA
This sequence comes from Rhinatrema bivittatum, assembly GCF_901001135.1. NCBI lineage: Eukaryota > Metazoa > Chordata > Amphibia > Gymnophiona > Rhinatrematidae > Rhinatrema > Rhinatrema bivittatum. The sequence continues at coordinate 600,927,489 of NC_042615.1, forward strand.
GATTTGTGAGGCAAGACATACCTTGGGTAAATCCATGTTGACTGTGTTCCATTAAACCATTTCTTTTTATATGCTCTGTGATTTTGATCTTTAGAAGAGTTTTCACTATTTTTCCTGGCATTGAAATCAGGCTCACTGGACTATAGTTTTCCGGATCACCCCTGGAGCCTTTTTTAAATATTGGGGTTACATTGGCCACTCTCCAGTCTTCAGGTACAATGGATGATTTTAAGGATAGGTTACAAATTTTAACTAATAGATCTGAAATTTCATTTTTTAGTTCCTTCCAAACCCTAGGATACATACCATCTGGTCTAGGTAATTTGCTACTCTTTAGTTTGTCAATCCGGCCTACTACATCTTCCAGGTTCACAATCATTTGGTTCAGTTCGTCTGACTCATCACCCCTGAAAACCATCTTCGGAATTGGTATCTCCCCAAAATCCTCATTAGTAAACACAGAAGCAAAGAATTAATTTAGTCTTTCTGCAATGGCCTTATCTTCCCTAACAGCCCCTTTAACCCCTTGGTCATCTAACAGTCCAACCAATTCCCTCACACATTTCTTGCTTTGGATGTATTTTAAAAAGTTTTTATTATGGGTTTTGACCTCTGTGGCCAATTTCATTTCAAATTCCCTCTTCGCCTGTCTTAATGTTTTACACTTAACTTGATAGTGCTTATGCTTTTTCCTATTATTCATCTAAAGACATTTGCTGAAAATTGAAGGACACAAATGTATTAAGAACTCAAAGTGTAAATCAATTGGACAGTAACATCAAGATCTGAAAAGAATTTTTCATTCAATTCTAAAAATTATCAGTAAAATTGAGTTGGAAACCAGACCAGCTTCCAGTGTACTGTTGCTGTTACATACTTGAGATCATCAGTGTTGTTTACAGGGGACTTAAAGGGTGATTTGGTGAAAAGAAATGCATTAGGATATAGAAGTTAAATTTTCTGCCCACAGGAAATTCTGGATACTCGGGCTGATTTGACACCTTTTAGAGAACTGAGCAATTAAAGTATAAACTGAGATGTGTGCCTTGAGTCCCTATAAGAAACTACTCAGCCCAAGGGTTACAGACAAAAACATTTCTTTGGAGATGAATCTATGTTCTCAAAAGCACAATGCAAATGCACCCTCTCAGGATCCTTTTTGGTTTACTTTGATTCAAGTCCTACTACCGAATGGCCATTAAAGTTCCTTAAATTTCTGAGACACCCTGTCTATCTGTGTTCCATTATTCTGCTCCGTTATGCTCCTTTTATAATCCCCTTAAGCAAATGATTCAATCCACCTTCCTGCATTGGTTTGCCCTTTACTAAAAGGGATATGTGGAATATTAAGCATTCAATGGGCTCTTATATGCAGAATGCTAACATAACTCCCAAAATAAACTAATTCCTTTTGAAAGGGTGATAGTGGTGGAAAACAGAGCAATAAACTTGTATTTTCAGATGTCCAGGATAGCCTTCGGTTTTCAATATAATACACCTCCACTCATATTTTGGACATTCTGGTTGAAAAAGTCCTGTAATCTTCTATACATTCTATAAAATATATATACAAACATGAGTTCAGCTGAAATCCCAGCCTAACACATTGTGGCAAAGTACTTTAATAAACTATTGTACAAAATCAGACATATTACAGTAAAATCCTTTTTCTAATCAAGCCACTATAGGTCTTAACTGTTTAATTTTTCTGGTTGGGAAGTTGGGATCCATGAGTTTTGTTTGGCTCTTGGTCTAGAAATCAGATCACAAATGGAAAAATCAAACAATTCCACACTTGCAGTATCCTCCCTCACTCCATCCCAAAAATAAATAAATAAATAAAAAGAAATCAACCCATTTCTACAAATTATATAGTTCAAACAAATAAGTCTCCTATGTCTTGATTAAGGCCAACACCAGACTAGGTCTATATTATGAAAAGTTATAGGATTGGTGGATGAGTGACTTTACATGATTGTGACTATGAAAGTGGAGGTGCACAGTCAAAAAGTATACAAAAATGTGTAAAAACACTTCTTTTTCAGGAGACAATCCAGTTTAAAACTTATGGAAATACACAAAAATGAATTCAAGAAAGAAAATGAAAAAAAAACAAACAAAAGTAAAAAAAACATTTTTGTATACTTTTTGTCCATGCACCCTTTGCTTTCTTTTCCAACTTTTGTGTTGTGAATGAGTTCCTTCTGATTTCCATTCCAGTCCATGATCCTATGTCCTTTTGGAGGTAGGATACATGGGTGGAAATCCTTCCAGCACACTGGTGTTTGCTGGAGGGATTTCCATTGGCTGAGGTTTAAGCAGTTCATAATGGTCAGTCACTATGATCGGTGGCAGTATATGTATAGAAGATAATGTGATTAAATCTGAATACTCTTTACAGCCCACAGTAATGTGTTTATGGACACTGTTTTAAGTAATTTTACTTTGTTCTCTGTCTGAGCAGTGTGCAGATGACTGGAGACTATTGATTATTATACATAAAAGTGCAGCTCAGCAGCAAAATCAGCCTAGTCTGATAGCTCAGTGAAACAATTGCTTCTACACAATCCAGAAGTGGCTGTTTCAAATCCTGCTAAGGTTTAATGGTGACCTTGGAAATTGGAGACCTATTTATTATTCATACTTATGATTGCCATAATAAAAAAATGCCCACAGTGACAGAGAGCAGTAAAAATACAATCCACGATACATAACTGAAATACCATAAAAACTCAGTATTGTAACTGAATATATCAATAGAATGTAATAAAACAAATACAATTATGCATCAATAAAATCCAATACAAAAAAATATTATAAATTTACATAATCCTTAAAAAGAATAAAACAACAAAGACCTACAAGCCCCAGCAATACAATAGATGTCATGAAAATGATTGGATAAACAAGGCAGTTTTCACCAATTTCCTGAATTTGTAATAATTGTGTTTATCTCTATCTGAAGAGCTCACAGATTTCCTAAGGTTAGACTTGAGCTATGGAGGATAAAGTTAGATTTTTCTTGTACTGACCAATGTTACATCTGTTGCTGATGGAACACATAAAATCTAATTGGATGAACAAAGCTGCCTAAAAGAGAATTAACAGCAAACCCAATCCTTCAAATACCGTGTTTCCCCGAATATAAGACAGCGTCTTACTTTCTTTTTACCCCCAAAAGTCCCACTATGTCTTACTTTCAGGGTATGTCTTATATTGGAAAAAAAACCTGAGTGTTCAAGGGTCCAGGCGGCTGGCGGCGGGAGCCGGGTGGTCGCGTGTTAAATCTAGGCCGCGGGCGGGTGGGCGCTTGTTCCAGGCGGCGGCGGGGGGGGGGGGGGGGGGGGGGCGGGTGGACGCGCATTAGTTCGAGACGGCCGGCGGGCGGCGGGTGGTCGCGTGTTAAATCTAGGCCGGGTCGCACAGGCGCGCATTCATTCACTGCCGGTGGGGGCTGCCTCGGCAGCCCCCACCGGCAGTGAATGAATGCGCGCACAGGCCCACAGCGCCTGTGCGACCCCTGCGATTCGGCGCTGGGGGCTGCCGGTGGGGGCTGCGGCAGTGAATGAATTCATTCATCCAGGCGGAGGAGCCGGCTGCTTTCGCCGCTGCCGGCTGCTTTCGGCTGCCGCTGCCGGCTGCTTTCGGCGCTCAAGGCAGTCACATGCCGTGACGTCACAGCATGTGACTGCCTTGAGCGCCGAAAGCAGCCGGCAGCGGCGAAAGCAGCCGGATCCTCCGCCTGGATGAATGAATTCATTCACTGCCGCAGCCCCCACCGGCAGCCCCCACCGGCAGCCCCCAGCGCCGAATCGCAGGGGTCGCACAGGCGCTGTGGGCCTGTGCGCGCATTCATTCACTGCCGGTGGGGGCTGCCGAGGCAGCCCCCACCGGCAGTGAATGAATGCGCGCCTGTGCGACCCGGCCTAGATTTAACACGCGACCACCCGCCGCCCGCCGGCCGTCTCGAACTAACGCGCGTCCACCCGCCCCCCCCCCCCCGCCGCCTGGAACAAGCGCCCACCCGCCCGCGGCCTAGATTTAACACGCGACCACCCGGCTCCCGCCGCCAGCTGCCTGGACCCACGCGGCCCTCAGACAGGTATTTAAAAATATATTTTTTTTGAAATGACAGGTACGTCTTACTTTCGGGGGATGTGTTACATTAGCCGACCCCCCTAAAATTCCCACTACGTCTTACTATCAGGGGTGTCTTACTATCGGGGAAACACGGTAGGTGGAATGGAATTGTGGAAAATCTTAAAAACACAGGTAGCATTTTAAAATTATATCTAAAAGCAACCAGGTGCCAGCGTAAAGCACTAAGTTCTGGGGACATATGACTGCAGGGTTACAAGAATTGGGGCAGATTTTCAAAGGGATACGCGCATAACCCCCGAAAAGCTGCCCCTTCCACCCCCTGCGCGCACCGAGCCTATCTTGCATAGGCTTGGTGCCGCGTGCAAGCCCTGGGATGCGCGTAAGTCCCAGGGCTTTCCTGGGGAGGGGTGTCGGGGGCAGGCGTAACTTGTAAAATAAAGGTAGGGGGGAATTAGTTAGGGCTGGGTACTGGGTTAGATAGGGGAAGGGAGGGAAAGGTGGGGGGGGGGGGCCAGAAGGAAAGTTCCCTCCGAGGCCGCTCCGATTTCGGAGCGGCCTCGGAGGATGGCTGCACGGCTCGGCGTTGCAGGCTGCCGATTTTGCGCAGCCTTGCTTGCACCGACCCTGTATTTTATAACATGTGCAAGGCAGCGCATGCATGTTATAAAATCAGGAGTAGATTTGTTCGTGCCGGGTTGCGCGAACAAATCTACTCCCGCACGCACCTTTTAAAATCTACCCTATTATGAGATATTAATACATGTGACATTTATTTGCAAACATAACACTATACAATTATTTTTTAAATATTTCTGAGATTGTTATATAATCGAGAGGCCTCAGTAAACTGGCAAGCCGACAAGTTATACAGCTAATGTTAGCTGGAAAACTTGTCCCAGATATTCAGTGGGATATTATCCCCAAATATCTGGCTACCTTCAGCTGGGTATCTTTAAACTTAACTGGATAATTTTAAACATAACTGCCTATCTTTGAATATCGCCAGTTAGGTTTAAAGGCATCTGGCCACACGTGGGCCTGATATCTTGATCTTAACTGGCTATATTCAAAGGAATATAGCCGGTTAAAAAAAAAATTACCACAGGTCCAGCAGCCCAATTCCCCAACTCCCACCCAATATCTGCTAAAGGAGCTAATGCCATGCCAAGCCTCCCATGCCCCATAAACCCTCCAAGGAAACTTTAATAGTTCAAAATATGTCTATCTGGTCACCAGCCTCCCCTCCCCCAGTTTGTGAAATTTAGATGTGAAAGTCCCATTTTTAAGTTGTGCTTTTTTTTTCTCCAAAATCTTTTTATTGAGACAAGAACCATCACAACAATTGAGAAAGACAAACAACAATCATATTGACTTAAGTCTGGTACAGAAATGAAATCAACAACAGATACCTAAAACATGCTTAACCTTATTTTCTTCCCTCTATCCCTCCCCTACACAAAAATACCTCAGCCTATGCACCACCAGACACTCCACACACATACACTGACACCCCTTCCACTAACCTAGCCCCTTTCTGCAGTTTTACAATATAATCCCATTCAGTACCATAACCTAATTTCTCCAACTTTTTTCCTCCACTGGCAGTGCATCATGAAACATTTTCCAGGTTTGTGCATAATTTTCACCAACAACCTTTTGCAACAAAATCTGATATCCGGTCATTCATATTGTAGTAAAGTTATCATTTTTCTTGTCATAACATGCCTGAAGGAGGTTAATTATCAATCCATTTTAGAAAAATACATTTTCTAGCAAGTAGCAAACCCAACTAAAGAAATTTATTTGTTCCTTTTGCCATAGAGATAGAAGGGAGGCTCTGGCCCAGCAAAAGAAGTGAACAGGGGAGAGATTTTAATCCCTGTAAATTTATGAAGTGTTAAAAGCTCATACTCCCAAAAAGCAAACATTTTTATAACACATTAAAAAATTATGTGACATCTAGCCAGGCGCTCTCTCACCCTTGAAACATAAATCGCTCCCCACTAACCCCTTTTATGCCTCTTTACAGTAAGTAAAAACAACAAAAAAAAAAATGGGGATAGGAAGAGGTAGGAAGAGTAGGGTTAGGGATAGGAAAGTTCCCTCTCAGTCTGCTCCTTAATTGGAGCAGACTGGGAGGAAACTGGGGAAGGCCCAATTGTGTTGTTGCGCATAATTTACTAAAATTCACCCTCCCTGCGCGCGTGGATTTTAAAATCTACCCCAATGGTGTAAAATCTTGTACTGCATCTCCTTTAACCTTGCCTCTATTGGAAGCCAATTGGCATTCAAAAATAAGGTTTGCAGATCGTTCCAGTAATATCTTGACTGAACTCCTCTGTCTAGTAGTTTGCCAAAGAATCAAGCCAATCCAGTTTCATGGACTGATAACACATTTTATACCATGCCTATATGGAATTTTTATCTCCTCCCAATTTGCTCCATTAAAGATTCCACTTCTGCCCATATGGGGGATTCCAAGATGGCCACACTGGCTCGGCGTGCTTGAGCTGTCTTGTTTGAGCCTAGTTTCTTTTGCCTCAATATGCCCTATTCTGGCAGAAAGAGAAGAGCCAGAGAGCGGGGATTACCTCAGCCATCTTCCTCAGTTGTTCTGGGCCTGATGGACGTTCACCTGTGCCATGGAGGACTTGCTACGGGACCTGGCTCACTGGAGGCTGACCGGGAAGCGGTGGAACCTGGCCCCCTCCCAGAGCTTTCCATCTCTTTCTCACTGGAGGAACGATCTGCCCCCTCCAATCTCGTGGAGGCACATGCACTGAATCAACTTCAGGGAGAAGCATCGGTAGGAGATTCTAAAGATGCTATGGCCCCCATTGTTATGTCTGATTCAATGCCTCCTTCTTCAGTGCCACTAGAAGATCCAGGGAAGGCAGGGGACTCATCTGTCGACTTTGCTGCTGGGCATAGTGAAGACAACTTTTATAGTTCCTGTTTATCAACCAGTGGAACTGGTAAGACCTTTAATAATAACTATAGAATCCTTATGGGATGCTATCCAGGCACTTAATACCAATATTGCACATCAGATTAATCCCTTGGCTAATTCTAATTCTTTCTCCCATTTGGATGGCCGTTTGAAATCTGAAGTGGCTAACATTAAGGTGAACTGTGACTCATGTAAAAAAGAGTTGGGAAATGTGGTGGGCCTACAACAAAATGTTATGAAGGAAAATCAATGGCTTTCTTCATGGTTGGAAAACCTTGAAAATCAAGTTAGGGGGAAAAATCTTCGTTTTATTAATTTCCATAAAGATCCCACAATGGCCCCCAAAGAAATGTGGAAGAAATACTTAGTGGATATTTTGAAGATTCCTGAAAAGGCATTTCCACTTATTTCACATATTTACTATGTATCATCTTTTAAAAAGGTTCCTGCTGATTCTAATGATACATCTTTGCTTTCTCCTATCGTAAAGTCACCCCTGGATGTTACAGCCTTATTGGAAACATCTCAAAAAGATTTGGTTAAGCCAGCCACTTTGATAGTCTCTTATTTTCAAAATATTCTTCTGCCACAGGTTGGATCTTTTCTTGAATATGAAGATTCAGATTTTTCTAGACCTTTCAAAGCAGACTCAAAAAAAGAGGAAGCAATTCCTGATACTCAAACCAAAGGTTGTGGAGTTGGGAGTTTTTTTTATTTTAAAGTTCCCGTTCAAATTTATAATAAAATATCAAAATGCCTCTTTTTTTCCAGCCATCTCAATTGTCTGCTTTCTTGTCTGATAAAATATCTTTGACATCTTCAATATCCTTTTCAACTCCTATGCCCAACTAATCGTCTATGACAGAATGTAGTTCGCTCATTGTATAGGCCCTTGATAAAGTCAGCTTTTCCTTATATTTAGTTTTCTTAACTAAAATACCTTGAAATGGAGACATTGTTATCCCCTATTTGAGGACTTGGATTGTGGCGATTTTTATATCTTATTTTTAATTTTTCCTGATGTTTCTTATTTCTTTATAAATGTATGTATTAATAAAAATAGTCACTTATTTTCTATTCCAGTAAATTGTCTTGAGTTATATTTGAAAACTGCATAAATTAAAAAAAAAAAAAAAAGATTCTACTTCCTTTTCCTGCCCAATTCTTGCTGAACCCAACTTAGAGAAGACACATAGGAGGTAATTTTTAAAAAAGTTACACATATAAACGTAACATCATAGCAATGTTAAAAAACCATTTATGCACATAGGGTCTGATTTTAAAAAGTATTTACTCAAGTAAAACTGTTTTACTTGAGTAAATGCACTTTACTCAAGTGGACTTTTGAAAATTGCTACAATAATTTGTTACATTTATATGCCCAATTCATTTGAAAATTACCTCCATAAAGTACACTTACACATGAATATCCTATAAAAAATTCAATGGCATATATTGTAGCAATTTTCAAAAGCCCACTTACATGGGAAAAACCCAATTTTAAGCATGTAAATGCTTTTTATTTATTTATTTAAACATTTTTATATACCGGCATTAGTTGTGGACATCATGCTGGTTTACATCAAAACTGGTAAACTGGTAAACCAGGCCCATACTTGTCTGAGCTGCAAGAAGGTATAGAAATATTTGGAAGACAAGTAATAATCCTTTTCCGAAGATTGAAAATACTTCACCTTTCTGGATGATTTCCCTTATATGTAATTCATTCAAAGTCCATTCCTGAAACATCCAATTTTTCCAGGAGAAAAGGCAACATTCCCACAGACAGACAATAAAATGGAAGGGTCTGGAAAAGGCCTCCATTCCTTATGAAAGTGTTTCTAAGCCAAACAGTGATTCTTATAAAGATATTTATTTGGGTTTCATTGGGCCAATCAGCAATGGGAAGATGTAACTATGCAAGAGGGGAAAGTGGATGCATCTCCTCCACTAAATGCACATCATAAACTGATGATCCAAAAACCCACTCCCATATAAAATGCATTTAACACGTAGTCCACCCCTCTTGGCAAGAGAAAGAAGAATAGGCACAATGTCCTACCTAATCCCTCCTGAGTTTACTGTGTTCCACATTGCATCAGTTTATCCAAGCTCAGTCTAGACCTTTTACCCCTCCAAAGAAATCTGTTGTCCATAGCTATCAATATTTGCAGGTCTAAATGGGATATTCACAACATGGCAGCATCTGCATCCTATATACAATTTTAGGTAAAATCACCATTTTAAACAAGGCACATCTACCCAAAAGAGATAATAATAGATGATGTCTTATATCCAATTGGGTCTACATATTGGCAGACAATTCCCCACAATTTTCATTGTATAGATCAGTTACATTATTAGTAACCCAAACTCCCAAATATTTGATACTTTGTGCTGCCCACTTAAAAGGGAACACCTCATTCCATCATTCCACCAGACCCTTACATTGGGGCACAGCTTCCAACTTAACAAAATTTATCTTTAGACCTGCAAAGGATTCGAAAGAAAAAAAAGAGAGTGTGGACTATTTACCTGACTGCATATTCTGCAATCCCCACAAATAAAATGTCATCAGCAAACATACACAGCTTCATTTCCTTCTGACCCACTAAGATGTTCTTGAAAAAGGGAGCAGCCTATAATTTAATCGCCAAGGTTTCTAGCATTAAATAAACAAAGGGGAGAGAGTGAAAAAAAACTGTCTGATCCCTCACTTAGAAATCAAAATGTTTATCAATAACCTTGCCTGTGGTAAATGATAAAGCAGTTTAATCTACTGAATATTACTCCTAAAATCCATCAAACCTAACAACCAAAACATGTATTGCCAAATAACCTTGTCAAAAGCTGTTTCAGCATCCAGACTTAAAATTACTGCATGATCACTCCCTTCTAACTTGGTGAACAAGGCTGCTAGTACCTTACAAAATTCACTCCATAGCATCCTTCAATAAATCCTGTATGATCAGACAATATTAATTGGGGAACTACAATACTTAACTGAGCAGATTAGATGCCAGTATTTTTATGTCAAGGTTCACCAGAGATATGGATCATTAAGACTCACCTCACTCAGGGCTTGAATCACTAAGACATATCTCCCATTCTGTGTCTATGGGGAAAATGACTTGATCAATCAGGCCCTCAGATCTTTTATTTATTTATTTATTTATTTTATTGCGTTTTACTAATAAAACATCAGGCAAAAACAAACTTGAGTAGAATTACAGGTAATAGAAACAGTTACAAAATTCACTATATTTCTTCAAATAAGGAAATTAATTCTTTCCATAGCTATCAAGCCATCAAAAAGAAAGAGATCCACATTACACAACTTCAAGTATAATTATACATTCACGGTATAACAAAACAAAGAAATTTGATTATAGAATGTTATCAAATTTAAAGAGATCTAACTCCTTCAGATGAGCACTTTATGTAGTTCCTGGAGATGAACTTACAGTGGTTTTCCTTTTTTTTTTTAACTAAGAATTGCATAAGCTGTGCTGGTTGAGTAAATATATATGTATTCCCATTAAATTTTATTAAACATTTACATGGAAACTTTAGAATAAAATACATACCAGGTTGCAATGCCTGGGGTCTTAGTATAAGAAATTGTTTCCTACGTTTCTGAGTTTGATGTGATAGATCTGGGAACATCTGGACTCTACAGCCCAGGAAATTCTTTCGACCTATTTAAAAAGTATTTTCTAAAAATCCAGTCTTTGTCAGACTCTAACATGAAAGTTACCAAAAGTAGCAGACTTTACAAACTCAGTCTCTGATTTTTCTAGTATTTCAGAAATATTTAAATTCAATTCATGGGCTGGTTGTAACACCTGTATAAGAGTATCCTCACCCTGTTCTAATCTGGAGGTTTTCTTTAATGGAGGAAGGAAATATAATTTTGAAATAATAGGAAAAGTAGCTTCAGGTATAGCTAATATCTCCATCAAATATCTTCTCCAGATTTGCATTGGGGTTGTAGTCACAAGCTTAGGGAAATTTATACAACAAATATTCCTACTTTTGGAAATATTTTCTAAATTTTCAACCTTAAGTTGTAAACTTTGATTTTCTTTAATCATAGCACAATGTAAATCATTGACTTTTCCCAAATCATTCTTAAGCAATAGCAAATCTCTTAACTTGTGAATTACCATTTCTATTTTTTCAACTCTAATTTTCGTATCTGTCACCATCTTCAGTAAAACTTCCGTTTGTGACCTCATTCTTATTTAAAGCATTTATAGCCTCCCAGATAAGTTCCATACTAAAAGTCTGAGGCCTTACCAGATCTTTAAATGGTAATAAGGGAATTTCAATAAAGTTCTCTCCAGGTCCATCATCTGCTGCTCCATTGGAGTTTTCACCAGCCTCCTGGTAGTTAATTTGTTCTGCAGGTATTTCCCGATGGACTCCATGCCTCAAGGGGAGTTCTAACTGGCTCTCCACTTCAGGCAGCCCCGATTTTTCCCCCTTCCATCTGGAGCCTGACGGCCGGATTTGGTGGTGACGATCTCCCCTCGGAGGAGAGTGATGTTAACAACTCTGGAGCATTAGAGCGCTCTTCTTCCCCCCTCATAGCGCTCAACAAGTACCCTACCTCCAAATTCATCCTACGGAGGATATGAGCATCCATAAGGCCTACTGTAGGGTATAACCTCTGGAACGCCTGAGGCTTGCTGCTCCTGGCCTTCTTTTCGGGCAGAGTGGGGCATTTATGGATTATTAATCACAGGAAAAATGGACACTCAGTTCCACCACGTCTCACTCAGCTTGGATCTCAATGATGAGGTTCAGAGAGAGAAAGGGAGACTTAAAACAAGTAAAAATTTTCAATTGCTCTATTTTTAATCCGGCTGAATCCCGGCAAAGCCCTGCTTAGCCATGCGCCCCTTGAGCGCGCGTGACTTAAGCGGCAGGCTGGCGTCTGCTGCGCGCCGCAGACAGCACCATTAAGTAATCACTTCCGGGTTCGCCTCCAGTACGCGCCTCTCAGCGGGACACCAGTTGCAGCTGGAATCGATAGCAAATCAACAGGGCAAGAAGGAATCTTACCCTGGAACAATCCACAGCTGAAAAGTAAGTTTTACTCCCTCTCCTCTCAACCTCCAGGCCCTCAGATTTTTGACTTTCTTTGGTACAACCACTGAGAACCTGATTAATGACCTGCAAAAACATGGTTGAAAAATTCCTACAAAGGTGTGAATAACTGAAACTTCAAAATTCTGTAAAATTCGAAGACCAATCTATCTAGGCCTGGAGATTTTCCCAGGGTTATACCTTGTATGGCCCTCAACATTTCTTCCTCTCCAACAGTTTTATTCAAAGTAGTTAACTGATGATTGGCTAGTCTCTGAAAATAAGCATCTCTCACCCCACAATTTGCCTTTTTCTTGCTATATAAAGAATTATAATACTCATTAAATGATTTTAAATATCCTCGTATGTTTTTACAATATCCACTTTCCTATTTTTTTAAACCAATAATTGGTGGTCACTGATGAACCCCTTCTGTATTAAATTGGCCATAATTCGGTTAGCCCTTGTTGCCAAAACTTATAAAATTGATATCTATAATAAAGTAGAGATTCGGCTGCCCGTTGGTGCAAAAGGGAGTTCAGCTCACTTTGCACATGATCCAATGCACTCCTTTGCTCCTCTGACATTTGCCTAATGTGTTTCCCTTTCTCACATGACAGCAACACATGCAGTAAGTGCACAATTTCTGCATGTCTGTTTATTCATTTTGGCAACATAGGCAATTATACTGCTCTTTAAAACTGCTTTCCTTGAGATATGTGCAGAATTTCTGATCATTCAGCAGCCTAGAATTCATTCTCTAGCCAAAGACTGACCTTGATTTCTCCCCAGTATCCAAAGCTACCAAAACCAGGGCATGATCAGAGAGAGATTCCCCTATGATCGCTGACTGAACCACAGGGAACAACATAGACAACAAAATGTAATCCAATTGGAAATAATTATTATAGGGATGAGAGTAAGAGATAAAATCTAATTTCTGCGATTGTAATGTCTACTTCCCATTGAACAAAGAATTCAATACAAAACACTGTGCACCATACATAAGTTAATACATAACGAACATGCAGACTGGTTAAATACAGCCCTACGTGTACACATCCCTAACAGAAACCTAAGGTCAGCAAACAAAGCACTCCTAACCATTCCATCAGTCAAAACTGCAAGACTAACACAGGTACGAGAGAGAGCACTATCACTGGCAGGAACCATACTATGGAACTCCATGCCCCTAGATTTAAGACTACAAAGAGACAGCAAAACCTTTAGAAAAGGTTTAAAAACCTGGCTCTTTAAAACAAGCTTTTCAGAAAGAGAAGGGAGAATAGAAACCAGGGACAGGCAAAGCACGATCAATAAAAACATCCACACACACTGCTGTATTCACTAAGTGTGTAGTCTTTAAAGGACAAGTCACAATTTTAAAGTTAATTCTGTAATAAAACCGAGATAGAGACATGGACATGATTAATTACATTTAACATCATTGATCACTAACTATGTTACCGAACCTTATGGCACTCTTGTAAATGTGCAAATCACAGTGTCATTATTTTTATGTGCCTTGATGTAAACCGTTGTGACAGTATCCTCCAAACGACAGTATAGAAAAGATTTAAAATAAATAAATAAAATGTCCTTCAGACATCCAATTGTAGCTCAGAAACTAGAAAATTCACTCCCAAGGGCATCTTGGGATTTAAAGGGTTTTGGAGGTTTACAATCAATCCCAATAGCATCAGTAGTATTAAAATCTCCAGTTAATACTAATTTATAATCTCAGACTCCTAAAATTTTGGTTTCTAAACTGAAAGAATATATGCGCACATTAGAAGGCATAAGCATTACAAAAAACTATTTTACCTCATATAGCATACCCATTGTCATCACATACTGCTCCTCTTCAATTTTCACTGATTTGTCAGCCTCAAAAGGGAGTGATTTAGGAATCATTATCGCAACCCCCTCTTGACAAGAGAAAGAATAAGCACAATGTCCTACCTAATCCTGCCTGAGTTTACTGTGTTCTACATCCATCAGATGGGTGGGTATCCTGCAAAAATACTATCTGTGCCTTCATTCTCTTAAACATATCCAATTTCCTCTGTTTCACCAGAGAATGAATCCTCTCTACATTTAATGTAGCAAGATAGAGGTAGGGGCCCTGCTATGCTACTAGTAGAGTCCCTATTTTCCAGATATAGAAGGGTTTTTGTATTTTTATGGGGGTTTCTCCCCTGCCTTTGGCCATCCCTTTTTTGGGATGGGTCTTAGGGGTGTTAATTGCTCCCTGAGCATATGCAAAGGGTCTTTCTGCTCTCCAGTAGATTGATACAGAGGTGTTTCAGAGGTGGAAATTTTTAGAAGTTAGTGAAAGAGCTTTGGAGATATTTTTGCCCAGTGCCCTACTAGGAGGGGCAAGTTACCCCTTCTATAGAAGAACTGGATTTTCAGACATTCTTCCGACAATACTGCTTGGCATAAGGACAGAGTAAAATGCATCACCCAGAATGTTGCTTCAGCTTATAAAAATGTATGTTGACTCTAGCAAAAGAAACAGTTTGCAGGCTTCACCAGTGACACCGTCTTAAAGAGATACGAGCCAAGAAGAGAAAACTAACATGACATCTAGTTCACCAACAAATATGATTTAACGCCAACAGTATAAAACATCACAACCGAAGCAAACAAATTCTGCAATTCCATAATATAACGATCCAAGAGAACACTCAAAAACTAAAATCTCTCAGGTAGCTAAATAATACAGGGAAAAAGGTGAAATACCAGACCACACAGTTGTAGATAATTAGCAAGAGGACTGGTAATAAATCACATTGTCCATGACTTTAGAGTTTAATCAAATTACGGTAATTTAATATTTTCAATGGAAGTAGCATGCCTTTACTTTGTAGCTTATAGGTCCTGCCTGATGCAGTTGGGGGACTGTTGAATCTGGATCACTAAAGCAACATGACATGCTATTAAGGTTAAGGCCATGGGGAAAGACCGTGTTGTGTGGATCCATCTCTGCTCACGCTGAAGTAAAAAGTGTGAGAAGTTGCCTCCACAAGAAGACAGGCTACAAACCTCAATGACAGAAAAACGAAGATGAGACGTATGAGACGTGTGTGACGTGCATTTTGGCAGCTTTTGATGAGAGGGGCATTTTCTTATTCAAGAGGAATACAGGAGCAGTGTTCATAAATTTGAGAGCGGAAACAGTGAGAGGTTTTTCCAACATAGAGAAGAGAGCAGGGGCAACGTATAATATAAACCATCCTTGTAGTGGAACAATTTGAGGAGTACCGCCAAGATAATGATTTCCTGGAGAAAGTGAGTGAAGACTGATATGGTTAAGATAAAGCAAATGTTGCTTACCTGATGTAACAGGTGTTCTCACAGGACAGCAGGATGGAGCCCAACCACGGAAAACTTCTGTCAAAGTTTCAGGAACTTAGACTGGCCCCTACTGGGCATGCCCAGCACGGCACTAACCCTGCAGCCAGCAGGGGTCTCCCTTCAGTCTTGTTTCAAAGCTACAGGCAGTGCCGAAAAATAAAATAAAACGAACCCAACACCGCGGGGTTGGCGGGCGGGTTTCGTGAGAACTAACATCCTGCTGTCCTGTGAGAACACCTGTTACATCAGGTAAGCAACATTTGCTTTCGCACAGGACAAGCAGGATGGTTGTCCTCACAAATGGGTGAGTACCGAGCTGAGGATGTCCGGACATGCACCAAATGTACCCAACTGCGTGCAAGAGGCACAACAACTGGGGTGAAATTTGGTAGAGGACATCCGCACCCTACCGGGAGGTTACGCAAGACAGACTGGCCGAAGATGGAATCCGGTCTTCCAGCTTTGTCCAAGCAATAATGGGCTGCAAATGTATGGAGGGAACTCCAGGTGGCAGCCTTGCAGATGTCAGGAAGCGGCACCGATCGAAGGTGTGCTACTGAAGTCGCCATGGCCCTCACAGAGTGTGCTTTGACATGGTCTTGGAAAGGAATGCCAGCTTGCTGATAGCAAAAGGAGATGCAGTCCGCCAACCAGGAGGAAAGAGCCTGCTTACCCACAGGTTGACCTAACTTGTTGGATGGAAAGAGACGAATAATTGAGTGCTTTCCCTGTGGGCAACTGTACGGTCTAGATAGAAAGCTAGAGCACGTTCAGTCGAGGGTATGCAGAGTCTGTTCCCCGGAGTTGGAGTGGGGCCTGGGAAAGAAGATAGGTAGTATGATGGATTGATTAATATGAAACTCCGAAACTACCTTAGGTAAGAATTTAGGGTGAGTGCGGAGTACCGCCCGGTCCTGCAGGAGTTTAGTGTAAGGCAGATAGGTAACTAGGGCCTGTAATTCACTAACCCTACGAGCTGAAGTGATAGCCAAAAGGAATAACACTTTCCATGTGAGATATTTTAGGTCACAGGAGTGAAGAGGTTCGAAAGGAGGTTTCATAAGGCGACCAAGAACCAGATTAAGGTCCCAAGATGGGGCCGGAGGGCGTAAAGGTGGCTTCAAATGGAGCAAGCCTTTAAGAAAGCATGTTACAAGGGGTTGTACTGAAATAGGGACCCCCCCGATACCTTTATGGAAGGCGGCTACCGCACTGACATGCATTCTAATGGAAGATGTCTTTAGACCTGATTCTGATAGATGCCAGAGATAGTCCAAGAATTTAGAAATTGGACAGGAAAGGGGATCAAGGGACTGAGAAGTGCACCATGATGTATACCTTTTCCATTTGTAGGAATAAGATTTTCTTGTGGAAGGCTTCCGTGAAGCGATCAGGACACGAGAAACTGAATCCGAAAGGTTAAATGGCTGAAGGACTAACCTTTCAACATCCATGCCGTCAGGGACAAGGCTTGGAGGTTGGGATGGAGGAGGCATCCGTCGTTTTGAGTGATCAGATGCGGGTCTTCCCAGAGGAATGTGCCTGCGGATGGAGAGATCCTGAAGTATGGGAAACCACACTTGGCATGGCCAGTGCAGTGCTATCAGGATCATAGTTCCCCTGTCCTGACGTAGCTTGACGAGAGTCTTCGACAGAAGAGGAAGTGGAGGGAATGCATAAAGCAGACCGGTTGTCCACGTGAGGGAGAATGCATCCCTGGGCCGAGAGTGCTGGCTCCGGATGAGAGAGCAGTAATTGTTCACTTTGTGGTTCTGAGGGGCGCAAAGAGGTCTATGTGGGGATAACCCCATTTCTGGAAAAGAGAGGTCGCTACCAAGGGAGTGAGTGACCACTCGTGTGGTTGGAAGACACAGCTCAGCTGGTCTGCCAATACATTGTCTGCTCCCGGCAAGTAGGTGGCCCTGAGGTACATGGAGCGGGAGAGGGCTTCTGCCCAAATCTGCGCAGCTTCCTGACACAAAAGAAAGGAACCTGTGCCCCCCTGCTTGTTTATGTACCACATGGCCACCTGGTTGTCCGTCTGAATCAAGATGACATGGGTCGATAGGCAATCTTGAAAAGTCCTGAGAGCATATCGTATTGCTCGAAGTTCCAGGAAGTTTATCTGGTGTTTGGCTTCCTCTGGAGACCAGAATCCTTGGGTTTGTAAATTTACATGGGCTCCCCAATTATTGTGAGAATTATTTGAGGATCTGGTAGGTGAAAAGGCAAGCCCCGTAGGAGGTTGGATTGATTTATCCACTAGGCAAGAGACAGACGGAGTGCATCGGTGATGCGAACAATGGATGACAGAGGCTGAACAGCTTGGATCCATTGTGATCTCAGAGTCCATTGCATGACTCTCATGGCCAGGCGGGCCATGGGAGTCACATGAACTGAGGAGGCCATGTGTCCCAGCAGAATGAGGAATTGGCGAGCTGTTGCTGTGCGTTGAGACTGCAACTGGCAAGCTAGAGACACAAGGATTTGGACTCGTTGATAAGGAAGGAAGGCTTTTGCTTGTAAGGTGTCCAAGTCTGCCCCAATGAAGGATAAGGTCTGAGATGGGACTAAGCAGGATTTCTCGTAATTGACAAGAAACCCTAGAGAAAGCAGAGTTCGAATTGTCAGGGTCAGGGAGGACCGAGCGATTTGCTGGGTTGGGGCCCTGATTAACCAATCGTCCAGGTAGGGGTAGACGTGGACACCTTCCTTCCTGAGAAAAGCTGCAACCACCACGAGGCATTTGGTAAAAACTCGTGGTGCGAATGCCAGGCCGAAAGGGAGCACTCTGTATTGGTAGTGATTTCGGCCTACTAAAAAACGGAGGTATTTGCGATGAGATTGAGTTATCGCAATGTGAGTATAGGCGTCTTTTAGGTCAAGAGAGCATAGCCAGTCCCCTCTTTGCAGCAGAGGGAGAAGCAATCCCAGGGTTACCATCTTGAACTTCTCTCTGTAAAGGTATTTGTTGAGAGCCCGTAGGTCTAGGATTGGTCGAAGACCTCCTGACTTTTTTGGGATCAGAAAGTACCTGGAATAGAACCCTAGTCCTTGTTGTGAGGGAGGAACGGGTTCTATAGCGTTTGACTGGAGGAGAAGGGAAACTTCCTGCTCTAGAAGAACGGAGTGATCGGTGAGTCTCCACGCCTGCAGGGGTGGGGAGTCCGAAGGGAGAGTCAGGAAGTTGAGGTGGTAACCCTGTGCAATTATCACTATCACCCATTGATCTGTGGTGATGTGATGCCATTTTTCTAGAAAGTGGCTTAACCGACCCCCTACTGGTATGGTAGGAAGAGGGATGTGGCGTCTGCTCTCTAATTGAAAGTCAAAAACCCGATGCACGGCCAGGTTGTGGAGCTGCTGCGGGCTTTTGTTTACGAGACTGGCGAGGCTGAGATTTATGATAAGGCCTCGCAGACCTAGACTTGGCTAGTGGGGGATAATACTTCCGTGGACGGAAGAATGACTTTTTTGGGTCCTTCTTAAACAGCTGTTTAGAAGGTAAGTCAGAAGGAATGGATGAGAGCTGTTTAAGTGTCTCATGATGATCCTTCAATTCAGCAACAATTTGCTGAATTTGCTCCCCAAACAAATTGTCCCCTAGACAGGGCAAGTCAGAGAGCCTGTCCTGAACTTCTGGGCGAAGGTCAGACGACTTAAGCCAAGCCCAGCGTCTGGCGGAGATGGCCGTAGCAGAAAGTCTAGTGGAAGCATCAAAAACGTCATAAGCTGTTCTTATCTCATGCTTCCCAGCTTCAAACCCTTTATTTAGTAGGGATTGAAGTTGTGGCTGGAACTGTTCTGGTAAGGCATCTGAGTACTCCTGTATCTGTTTAAGGATGACCCTATTGTATTGGGTCATATATAGCTGATAAGAGGCTATTCTGGAAATCAGCATGGCTCCTTGGTATACTTTCCTACCTATACTATCTAGGAATTTATTTTCCTTAGTAGGAGGTATGGAAGAATGTGGCTTTATTCTTTTAGCTTTCTTTTGAGCTGATTCTACCACAACAGAGTGGTGGTCTAGCTGTGGTTTCTGAAAGCCAGGTGCTGACTGTACAAGATAGGTAGAGTCAGCTTTTTTGTTTACTGGAGCAACAGATCCAGGAGATTCCCAATTCTTTTTTAGAAGGTCCAGAAAAACCTGATGAATTGGAATAGAGGTGATGACTTTAGGGGCATCCAAGAATTGGAGCAACTCCATCATCTGGTGCCTGTCATCTTGCTCCGATTGAAGCTGAAAAGGGACCAACTCCGACATTTCCTTCACAAAATTTATGAAAGAGAGGTCCTCGGGGAGAACGCTTTCTACTTTCCGCAGGAGAGGGTGGTGAAGGCAAATCATCGGTGTCTGTAGAGGTATCATCACACCAGGTGTCATAAGGATCAGGTTGCTGACCTGTAGGACCATGAGGGGGCTGAATACCTGAAGGCCCCGGTTGAGGCTCCGAGAAACTCGAAGGAATTACCGGGGGCATCGAGAATGTCCTCGATGGAATCGGTGTCGGCATCGGTGCCTGTGCCGGCATCGAAGGAATCAGTGCCGTCATCGGTGGAGCTGATGTGCGTATCGCCCCCGAGGAATGTATCGGTGGCGAGGGATGACATCGCACCGATGGAACTACCCCCGAAGGGGGAATTCGGTACGGTGTTTCTCCACCTGATGAGAAAGCTGTCGGTGACCCGGGTATTGCCGGTGGAAAGGCAGTCATGAGCGCTTCCATCCGGGCAAGTAGCGGTGCCAGTGCCGCTGGAATCGGGTCGGTGACCGGTTCCATTCTCGGTGCCGGAGGAGTCTGGAACTGTAGCATCGCTTTGTCGATGGCCTCCTGGACCAGCCGGTCCAGTTCTACCCGGAGACCTGGGGTAACAAGACCCGGCTCAACGGGAGAGTGAGGCTGAGGCTGAGCCGGAGGGACCACCGTCGCCGGTGGAATCGCGGCTCCCAAACCCTGAAGGGGTGAGGGTTGCCTCAGTGTCTGCGAGACAGAAGTGGACGGTGCCACTTCTGGTCGAGACTTCTTCGGAGGAAGCTCGGACAGTACTGAGGTCGATGACTTCGATTCATCGACGGTCCGAGACTTATGACGTCGATGGCAATGTTTCTCTTTCCGATCCCCTCGATCTTTGGGGGAAGGGACAGGAGTCGATGGCCGTGAAGACGTCGATGGCGGACGGTCACCGGGAGGCTGTCGATGATGAGACTTCGACGGTGCCGGTTCCGATGACGTTGATGCAATCGATGGCGTCTGAGTGTGAGCATGGAAAAGGAGTCCCATCTTCTCCATTCTGGCTTTGCGACCTTTTGGTGTCATTAGGGCACATTTGGTGCAAGTCAGGACATCATGCTCACTCCCTAAACACAAAACACAGACTATGTGGGTCTGTGATGGACATAGTACGTGTACAGTCCGGGCACCGACGGTACCCCGACGCCATGGCCGTATGCCAAATATTTAGCTGCGGGATGGTCGACTGCCAACAGGCCTCGAGGGCCGAACTTGACGGTAGCCGACCAAAACTATGGCAAAAACTTACAGAAGTCCCGCGGAGGAAAATTTGAAGAAGGGAGACCCCTGAGGGGCACATTTTTCTTCAAGAATTAGTTTAAAGAATTCCTGTCAGGAATGTGGTAAGAGCTCCTTAACCGCATGGCAACTGCTACGCGGAAAAAAGAAGACTGAAGGGAGACCCCTGCTGGCTGCAGGGTTAGTGCCGTGCTGGGCATGCCCAGTAGGGGCCAGTCAAAGTTCCTGAAACTTTGACAGAAGTTTTCCGTGGTTGGGCTCCATCCTCGATGTCACCCATTTGTGAGGACAACCATCCTGCTTGTCCTGTGAGAAAGGACCTTTCTGCCCGAACTAGTTCTCCTAAGAAAAGAGCCAATATGTTCAGAATCTGGTCTGTTTTTTTAGATTATCTTTTTCCAATGATGGGGAATGCTATTAGCACTCTGTAATCTTAAATGCATCTCACTTTGGGGCTCTATTTCTAAATTAATTATCCATTATGTGACATGTATGTGTACATTGGGCTTGTCTACTGGGAGGGGATTCTTCAAAAGACACTTATCTGTATACTATTACAATTGCCTGATCTGATTGTGTTCATGTTTTTGAAAACCCTAATAAAAATTTTGAAAAAAAAGATAAAGGACAAGCTTTACAGTGGCCACAGGGATTATGTCCATGGTAAATCGGGGGAGTGTCAGCAGCCACCAGGCATTTTGAGGAAACTAAAAAATCTTGTAAATTTTGGCCCTGATGAAAGGCAAAATGAAGACTTTTTAAAAACAGAAAGCGGAAATAGGCAGGGCAAATGGAGTAAATATGCTGACTAGACACTGTGTATGGTAAACCACAAGTAATAACATTGAGGCTGATTCAGAACGGTGCGCTCGGCCGAGCGCACCATTTGGCCGCGCGTTTTTGATGCGCTATTATTACCCCTTATAATGTAAGGGGTAATAGCACGTGGAAAACGCGCGGCCAACCTCCTCCGAAACTAATAGCAAATGTATGTTGATGAGCCTATTAGTTAGTCACCCACAATACAGAAAGTAAATTATGCGGTCAAGCCGCACATTTTACTCTCAGAAATTAACACCTGCCAAAGGCACCATGCAAGTGTACAGAAAAGCAGAAAAAACTGCTTTTCTGTACACCCTCCGACTTAATATCATTGCGATATTAAGTCGGAGGCTCCAAAAATAAAAAAAACAAAACAAAAAATCGGCCCGCGGGTTGGAAAATGGACCCTCAACTTTGCCAGCGTCCGTTTTCCGAACCCGTGGCTGTCAGCAGGTTTGACAACCGACGTCGGTAAAATTAAGCATTGTCTGTCAGACCTGCTGACAGCCGCTGCTTTCGCCAATAAGTAAGCGCTAGGGACACGGTAGTGTTCCTAGCGTCTCCTTATTAGCACGGGCCATAATTTAAATAGAGAATCGCATACCCAGGAGAGGTGCCTGGGTGCTAGTCTAGGAGCACCGGCTCTCCCGCGGACTTTATTGAATGGGCCTGATTGTTAGTGCCCACTGATGTTCTGATGAAAAGAAGAGCACGATTAATGCAAAGTGTGCATTTAAAAGAACATTTGATAACTCTATAGGGATAACCTATATTCTGGATCACTAAAGCATTATGACTTGCTACTTCCATTGAAAACATTAAATTCTTTTCATTAAATTCTAAAGTCATGGACAATGTGATTTTTTACCAATCCTTTTTTCAGTAGAAGAGGCCAGGAAGATTCATCTGCATACTGCTGCCAGCATCCCCCGGGGAGAGGATTCCAGAGGTCACAGCAAGCGATCCAGGAATTGAACTCCACAGCTTCCAGAGTTCCCGCACCCTTTGAAGTAGAAGAGGACCAGAAGCGAGCTCCTATTGGTGCATGAATCTCAAGCTCTTCAATTCTTTGAGTGAAGATCAATTTAATGGCGGTTAAAGAGGATTAGTAAGTATAGCTTTGGGAAATCTTTGGACTTAAAAAGTTTGGAGAAAGGTGAAATAGTGGAATATATTCTTTAGAGTTTGTGTATGTCTGAGATAAGCAAGCCAGAGGTAGTTAATTCTAGTGTCTATCTTTCTCACCCACTCAACCCTGGATTTTTAGGCAGGAGACACTTTCTCATTAAAAATCAATCAGGCTCTTACTTACATTATTCTATTGCAGCAGCCCTTATTGAAAGTATAATTATCCTCTTGTAGGACACTAGCTGATTAATTAGTAAATACACCTGTAAATAGCACTCTAATTCCAACTCCCTTAGTATCCTACCTTAACTAGGAACTCAACAAAATTAAGATGAAGGCAGCAGTCCAGCAGCAAGTGGGGGACTTTCCAGTCTTGCATTGAGTGTTACATGTATGAATTTTTTACCTGCTATTGAGAGATGTGTGTGCACTCGGTGCGAAGAGCTCCTGGCTCTCAGAGAATGAGACCAATCTCTGGAGGCTAGAGTGGCAGACTTGGAGGAGCTGAGGCAGATAAAGAGGTACATTGATGAGACCTTCAGGGCCAAGGTAGCCAGGTCCCAAATCCACAGTCTGGCAGCCCCAGTGCTGCCTTGGATCCGAAAGGTCTGACATTTGGAGAACATCAAATGGTGTAGCAAGACGTGATCCTGTAGCAAATACCTGCTCTCCAGGTGATGTATTATCCTCTCACACTGAGGACACATCTCCCAAGGCTAATGCCCAGAAGGGAAGGGTTAGGCCAGCCATCATAGGTGGTGATTCAATTATTAGAAATGTAGATAGGGTGGCTGGTAGACATGAGGACTGTTTGGTAACTTGGTTGCCTAGTGAGAAGGTGGTAGACATCATGTGTCACCTAGATAGGATTATAGACAGTGCTGGGAGGAGCTGGCTGTTGTGGTACATGTGGGCACAAATGACATCAGAAAATGTAGGAGAGAGGTTCTGGAAGTCAAATTTAGTATTTTAGGTAGAAAGCTGAAATCCAGAACCTCCAGGATGGCATTCTCTGAAATGGTTCCTGTTCCACCTGCAGGTCCCCAGAGGCAAGCAGATGTCGGGAGTTTCAATACGTGGATGAGACGATGGTGCAGGGAAGAGGGATTCAGTTTTGTAAGGAACTAGGGAAACTTTCGGGGAAGGGAGAGACTTTTCTGAAAGGATAGGCTCCACCTTAACCAGAGTGGAACCAAGCTACTGGCACTAACTTTTAAAAAGGAGATAGAGTAAACTAGAACAAGAGGGAAAGCAGACAGTCACTCAGCAGTGCATGGTTTGGAGGAATGTATCCTTGAAGGATACTAATGAAACAGGAGAGTTAGGGCATCCCAACAGAGGTTCCAATAAAAGCAAACATAGGGAGGTCACGTGATGCAGTGAGACCAGCGAGACGTTTTTCTCTCGCGGCTCCGGGTGCTGGCCCACCAAAACCTAAATAACTTACCTGAAACCGCATCGGACCTCGATACAGCGGGCTCCCCTGACAGCGGAAAAGAGGTAGAACGCGATACACACCCTGCGCATCCAAAACATGACGTCTAAGCCACTGCGCAAAGATAAATCTAAAGTGCTCGGTGGAGACCCTAAAATGGCGGACGGCGGGCGTCTCTCTGACGGCGGGAGCCTGGATGAGGGCGCTGTGGCGCGGCTGACTGCGGCTGTAGTGGCGGCGTTGGAAACTAAGTTTGATAATATTAATGACCATTTCAACGTCGTGAAGGAAACACTAGGGAACATTGGCAAGCGTATTGATATCGCGGAAGGCCGGATATCAGCTGTAGAGGAAGATCATCAGGCTCTGACGGCACGAGTGGTAGCTCTGGAGGCCTCGGCCAAGATGGCGGATGAGAAGCTTGAGGATCTCGAAAATCGAGCTTGCCGCAACAACCTCAAATTCCTAGGGATACTGGAGGATGTGCAAGATGGTGACCTCTCCCACTTTTTGGCGGACTGGCTTCCTGGGGCTCTAAATCTGCCTGCCTTGGAGGGGAAATTAGAGGTGGAGCGCGAGCATAGGTTGGGGCCCCGAAGAGAGACTGAGAAACGTCCGAGGCTGGTTATCGCCCGGTTTCTTAACTGGGCACAGAGGGCAGCCATTCTTACAGCTTTTAGGAAACAACGAGACCTGCGCCACAAAGATCATAAAGTTGTCATATTTCCTGCTGCCACTACTACTATGACCTTGGTAAAGATCCGCGGTGCACTGGCTAACCCGAAGGGTAAAGCTCGGAACTGGAAGTGCCGATTCAGGACTTTGAAGCGTAAATAGCGCTGGTGATCCCGATGGATTGGGATATGCAAGCAGGCTTCCGACAGATCTATGGAGGTGAGAAACTCCCCTGGCTGTACTGCATTCTTGACAGACCGCAGAGTTTCCATGCGAAAGCTGGGGACCCGTAGGTGTCGATTGACTGACTTGAGGTCCAGGACGGGCCTGAAAGTGCCCTCCTTCTTGGGTACTATGAAATAAATGGAATAATGCCCAGAATTTATCTCTCCTGCAGGTACTGGGATTATGGCTCTTAGGGCCAGGAACCTCTGTAAGGTCACTTCTAGTGCCGCTTTCTTGACCGGTGAGCAAGGAGATTCCACAAACTTATTCGGTGGAAGCCGAAGAAAATCTAGGTAATATCCTTCCCGGATGATGGCGAGGACCCACTGGTCCGAAGTGATCTCGACCCACCTGCGGTAGAAGAGGGTTAGCCTGCCCCCTATGGCTGCTACCCTCGGATGGGTCGGCTGATTGTCATTGTGGGTTACGGCTGGGGCCAGAACCCAGGCCGGTTCTTTTCTTGGTGTGCTTAGTCCGAAAGGGCTGGTTCCTGGCCTGAGAACGAGGTGCTTGATAGCGAGTCCTGTAGGGGTTGAAGCGCTGCGAGTTTCTACCTCTGGATGGTCTAGAAACAGAACGCTGGCTCCTCCTTGAGCTGTCTTCTGGTAGACGGGGTAATGGAGAGGCACCCCATTTGGTAGCCCAGTTCTCGAGGTCGCTGCCGAACAGTAGGGAACCCTTAAAGGGCATTCTTGTGAGTCGTGTCTTAGAGGACGAGTCTGCCGCCCAGTTGCGTAGCCAAAGCTGTCTCCTGGCTGCCACTGAGGAGGACACTCCCTTGGCTGCCGTACAGACGAGGTCGGAGGCTGCGTCAGTGAGAAATGCGAGAGCTGATTCCATGTCTTCTCCCGGGGTGTTGTTTCTTGCCTGTGAAACAGGAGCGCGTCACCACGGTGCAGCAAGTCGTGATTCGAAAGGACATGGCTGCTACCTCAAAGGCTTGTTTCAGAATGGCGTCCATGCGTCGGTCATGCGTATCCTTGAGAGCCGCTCCCCCCTCCACCGGAATGGTGGTGCGCTTCACAATTGCGTTAACTATGGCATCTACCCTGGGGCACGCCAGCAGCTCCTTGGACGCCGGATCCAGAGGGTACATGCCAGACAAGACCCGACCCCCTTTGAATGAGGCTTCCGGTGCTTTCCATTCCAGCTCGATTAGCTGCTGTGCTGCTTGTAGGAGGGGAAAGTGGTGAGCCGTTTGGCACAGGCCCTCTAGCAGGGGGTTCTTTATAGGGTCCCCTGGGGCGTCCTGGCCCGGAATGGCCAGCTCCGATAAGCATTGTGAGACCAGGCTTGGAAGATCTTCTTTCCGAAAGAAGCGTCTCATGGTCCGATATGGTTCTATCTCCGAGGGAAGTTCACCCTCCTCGGGGGGGCTCCTCATGTTCCTCGGAGCAATCCGAATCCCCATAATCGGGGCTGTCGGGTGGCGAGTGGCCGCGCCTAGGTCTCGAGGGTCCAGGGGCCGGATCAACCGGGACGGAAAGACCCATATGAGGAGCAGACTGCATCTGGACAAAGGCGTAAATCCCCTTAAATAATTCCACCCAGGAAAGCGAAGCCGGATCTGGCCGCAGGGGTACCAGGTCTCTCGGGTTCCCTGGCTGCTCGCCACGGCCTGCCAAGTCCGGTGTGTTCCCTGAGGAACCGCTGGGCTGGGACCGGTCTTGTCCTGGAACTCCCATGGCATCCTCACATTGGGCACAAAGGGAGTCTGCTTTCTCACTCTGTGTGGCTCTGAGGTTGCATGCTGAGCAGAGGCTTAGAGCGTTCATGCCTGATTCTGTAGGTGCCGGCTCTGCGGACGCATGGGCTCTCTTATGCTCCATTCGCCTGAAATGCGGCGTCGCCCAATGATGTGTGCCTAACACGTGCGCTTAACAGCATGCGCCTAGAACGTGCGTCTTATAAACGTGTGCCTAGAACGGGCGGCTTTATAAACGTGCGCCTATAACGTGCGTCTTATAAACGTGCGCCTATAAACGTGCGTCTTATAAATGTGCGCCTATCGCATGCGCCGAGCAACGTGCGCTTAGCAAGCAACGTGCGCTTAGAGAAGATGAGTAGGCAGGCAAAATGGCGACCACCTAGGCGGGCTGCCTCGTAGGCAGGCCCAGTTAGTCCACATTTCCTCGGAGACCAAGTAAAGATGTACGCCTTACCTTGTCTTCGGTGCTTCCCGGCTGCGACCCGGGCGGTCTCCGGCTGCAGGGGGAGAGGGGAATACCTTCACCGCCGCGCTTAAGGAAGTGCACCCGCTGCCTCTAGGCCGCGCCCGAACTCGTCTCGCTCGGGGGCCAAGTCCACGCTGGGACCGAGGCTGCCTCTAGGCCGCGCCTGAACTCGTCTCGCTCGGGGGCCAAGTCGCGCCCGAGCCCTTTTCACTTGGGGGCTGGGTCCCTGCCGCGAACCGGCCACCGGACCGAGGCTCTTACCTCCGAGGGACCACGGAAGTCAGCTCAGGAAACTCAAATGGGTGAGTGACCGCCTGGTATCACCACAGGAGTGCGGGGCTCGTCTTCAGTAGGTTTCTTCTATGAATTTAGTCGTTAGAATTTGGAAACACGCTCAGCGAGCGTGGGGTAGCTCCAAACCGCTTTGGAGACGGAAATTACTGATTTGCTACACTTCCTGTGGGGGTATATGTACCCGTGCTGATGTCAGATCCGTCTCCAACTGCTAGCACGAGCACACAATACCCATTTGTTTTGAGTCCATCTGCTACACGCTAGGAAATGTTAGGAATTATTAAGAAGGGAATGGTGAATAAAACAAAGTGTTATAATGCTTCTGTATCGCTCCATGGTGAGATCACACCTTGAATACTGTGTATAATTCTGGTCACCACATCTCAGAAAAGTTATAGTTGCGATGGAGAAGGTACAGAGAAGGGCGACCACAATGAGAACGGGAGGGGGGGTTGAACAGCTCCAGTATGAGGAAAGGCTGAAGAGGTTAGAGCTGTTCAGCCTGAAGAAGAGACAGCTGAGGGGGGATATGACAGAGGTCTTTAAAATAATGAGGTCTTGAATGAGTAGATGTGAATCGGTTATTTACACTTTTTGGATAATAGGATTAAGGGGCACTACATGAAGTTAGCAAGTAGCTCATTTAAGATTAATCAGAGAAAATTCTTTTTCACTCAACACACAATTAAGCTCTGGTATTTGTTGCCAGATGTGGTTAGTGCAGTTAGTGTAGCTGGGTTTAAAAACAGTTTGGATAAGTTCTTGAAGAAGAAGTCCATTAACTGCTATTAATGAAGTTGACTTAGGGAATGGCCTCTGCTATTACTTGCATCAGTTGCATGGGATCTTCTTAGTGTTTGGGTACTTGCCAGTTTCTTGTGGCCTGGTTTGGCCTTTGTTGGATACAGGATGCTGGGCTTGATGGGCCCTTGATCTGTCCCAGCATGGCAATTTCTTATGTTCTTAATTATCTAGGTAGCTAAATAAACCATATAACAGGTGCTTTCACGCGTTGCTCAAGTTTTTCATGAATTGTTGGATCTGTGCCTTTGGAGCAAGAATCTGTACCCTGCCTTCATATTGTACTCAAAGTTTGAGTGGATATAACAAAGCATAGCCTCCCATCTATACAGCTCAAAGCAGACTGGAAAGAATTCTACTGACCCTTCTGTGCTCTGTCTGCTCCCCCTTGCATCCCCTCTCTAACCTTTCAATCTAGCACACATACACTCCTGCACCAATCCCTGCATGCGCACGCACACACACACAGCCCTCTTCTCATCCCAAAATGATCCCCAATTAGCAACTCTTAACCTGACTAAAATGATCCTCTCCTCTGTTCTATGTGCACCAGGCTCACACCCCTCCCATTCTGTTCTCCGCATGCTTCCAGGAAGGAGAGGAGCTGGATCAGAAAGCTGACTGTTAGAATTCAGTAAATCATCAGCCAGCTCCTGCTGCCCTTCCCCCCAGATTTTTGTCACCCTAGGCACAGGCCTGGTGTGCCTATTGATCATCAGCCAGCCCCTGCTGCCCTTCCCCCCAGATTTGTCACCCTAGGCATAGGCCTGGTGTGCCTATTAATAAATCCACACCTGAACATCACATATATTAATGCCTGCTTGAGAACATTATCCATGGCTGATCTTGAAAGACCTGATGAAACAGCAGTCAATGGCGAAGAATTATAGCAAATTCCTTAGCTTTGTTAGAAAACAGCAAAACACATGCATCAATAAGTTAAAAGCAAGAGTCTTTGTGTATAAAACTCATTTACATGCTTTAATGAACAGCCAAGGAAAACCTCGATTTAAAAAGTGGCGCACCAATATTTTTGCTTGTGTCTTATACTCTTGAAGATCATAGCAAATGCACAGGAGTCTTAAAAATTGACTGATTGGACGATCTCTCTAAGACTCTGTGGATGACAACTGCTGTATAAAATAAAACTGTTTTAATCGGTAGGTTTACAAGAGAGAGTAGTCTGCAAGTGTTAATGCTGCTTCTTAATCAAAAGAACTAAAGAAATGAGCTGATGATTATTTTGCTTGGAAGAATGGAGATAATCGTTACTTGTAAGGGCTCCGCCCAAAAGTTTTTGTTCTTTGTGAACCGATACGATGTGCGAACGGCTATCGGTATAGAAGAGACTTTAAATAAATAAATAATCTAATTTAAAGCCTCTGGTGTAGAAGACCATAAGAATAGAATGTCATCAATGAAATGCCTCCATAGTTTAATGTGTGAAAACCATGCAAAGCCATATAAAAAATCTGCTTTGATATTTTCTTCCAAATGCAAGTGGTTCACTTTTCAAGATCATTTTGAGATGTTAGACACGTGGAATCCACCTAAATCAACTGGAATCAGACAGCCTCTTTCCACAAGAGTTGTTGGCACTTTTGCTATAGCATTTGCACTTCTAAAAATCGGAAAAATGAGATTTTTTTTGACCAGAGATATATGCTATGTTTGACACATCAGTCCCTTTTGGATGAGGTCCTTTATATAAACATTTTCACTTCTTGTGACATTATCTCATTTATATGAGGGGTGCTCAAACCGGTCCTTAGAGGCACCCCCTTTCAGCCAGTCAGGTTTTCAGTATATCGCTAATGAATATGCATGAGATTTATTTGCATGCACTACCTATGTATGCAAATATTTCTTATGCATATACGTTGGGACTAGCCTGAATACCCAATTAGCTTAGAGGGGGGTGCTCCCAAGGACCAGTTTGAGCCACCTGGTTTATATGATGCTACATCTCTGAGACCTATTTTTATTTACAGTTGTGGAACATAGGATCGATCACGTAGGGTGATGCCTATACTATCAATAGTCTTCTTAGTGTTTGGGTAATTGCCAGGTTCTTGTGGCCTGGTTTTGGCCTCTGTTGGAAACAGGATGCTGGGCTTGATGGACCCAGCATGGCAATTTCATATGTTCTTATGCAAGGATAGAACTAAATTAATTAAACATTGCAGGAAGTTTTGTTTACACAAGGTGTCTTATTGCTCCCAGGTGATTTATAATGGATCATGTCAACAGTGATATTACAAAGGCAGTTCAGCATACTGAACTGCCAAGACCTGGCTGTTTACGCAGGCCTTTCCTAACTCCAACATTATTTAACTCCCAACAATCAACACACATCGCCAGCAATATCATTAATAGCCACCTCTTACAATGTTATTATATGTAATTATCTGATCTGCATTTTCCTTCCTTCTCCAAGTTCTATTTTTTCCTTGTTACATGTAACTGCTTTTTATTTATTTATATTTATTTATTTATTTAAGTTTTTTTATATACCAACATTCAGGACGATAGTCCCATCATGCTGGTTCACAAGAAACAGGGGTGCAATAGATTTGTAGATTGAAAGGGTGTTGGTTCCTGGGTTTTTGCGCGATTTAGCCTCATTTTGTCTTAGTTGGAGTTTGAGCTTTCTTAGTTCTGAAGAGAACCATGGCTGTCTTTTGGAGGAATTCTGGTGTGGTTTTTTTGTAATAGGGGGGCATAGCTTGTTAGCTATAGTTTCGGTGATTGTATTCCATGATCGAAGCGCTACGTTCGGATCTGTAAGGTCCAGTTGGTGGAGTAGTGGTGAAAGGTCCAGTTGGTGGAGTAGTGGTGAAAGGTGATTGTTAAGGTCTTCAGGGGAGCAAGTTTTCCTGTAATTGAAGGAGGGCGAAGGAGTGCAAGCTGGGTTGGTATCTTTTATAGAGAATGAAGTTGTTATGAGGTAGTGATCTGACCACGGGACCTTAGTGCAATTTGGGATAGATGCGGGCTTGATTGCAGCGTTAATGAAGATCAGGTCTAGCGTGTGGCCGGCTTTGTGGGTAGGTTTGTTAACTAATTGAGTGAAGCCTAGCGCTGTGAAGGCTGTGAGTAGTGTTTCACAGTTAGGTGATAGGGTAGGGTTATCAACGTGCATGTTGAAATGTTTCTGCACTATTGTTCAAGTTGTTAAGTTTATTATTATTTTGCACTCCTGTTTCTTGTGAACCAGCATGATGGGACTGTCGTCTTGAATGTTGGTATATAAAAAACTTAAATAAATAAATAAATAAAATAAATACTGGGTTAATGTCTTTTTTTATGGTACATTCCTAGCCAGCTCTAACACAACAAATGGTTCTCTTAACTGAAGATGCTGTTAAGAGGTATTACTTGCAGGCCAATACAGTAAGGCACGGCCCGCAGTTACCCCATTTCTAACCCGCTGTGTACTCACAATTTGGCCACGTAAGTCTAACCCGCGATTCACTATCTGTTTTTACCGATCCTTACCGCTTCTTTTACTTATTTATAATTTTTATATACCGACATTCTTGATAAAAATATCAAATCAAATCGGTTTCCATTGAAACAGAACAGTCGCAGCTATGGCGTTACATTGAAACAAGTCGTCAAATCATTAACTAACAGGTGAATATAGAAAAAAATAATAATTGTAAATAAGCAATTATAAATAAAACAGGTGAATATAGAAAAAAATAATTATAGATAAGCAATTATAAATAAAACCATTATAGATAACAGTTGATTATAAATAAACAGGTCGTCAAAAAACGAATGACAAATATAATGGGGCGGCATAAACAGTGGAAAAAAAGCGAAACAAAGTAAAGCGTCTAATATATATTGCTATGAGTAGGCGGAATAGAAAGGGCGTGGTGGGGCCCAGAGGAAACGGGTGGCCATGAGGAAGGAGAGGGTTGAG
This sequence comes from Rhinatrema bivittatum, assembly GCF_901001135.1. Lineage (NCBI taxonomy): Eukaryota > Metazoa > Chordata > Amphibia > Gymnophiona > Rhinatrematidae > Rhinatrema > Rhinatrema bivittatum. Next base: position 600,960,010 of record NC_042615.1, read on the forward strand.
AAGCTCAGGCTGAAAGATGGATTGAGAAGATCTGGTTGAAGGATGGTGGAAAGGAAGAGCGAGGAGGGGAGGGATGAGTGGCATTAAATCAGGATCGGGGAATATGCTAGAGAGGTTGAGTCTCTCTACGGATCAGGGGATATGCTAGAGAGGTTGAGTCTCTCTACTGTTCGGTTAAGTCCATTGACTAGTGTCTCCCTAATGTCCTGTTATGTCCTATGACCAGTGTCCGAATGATCTCGAGCCGCCGGAAAGGCTTGTCTGAAGAGCCAAGTTTTGAGGTGTTTCTTGAATGTTTGAAGACACGGTTCTTGTCTCAGCTCCGGAGGAAGCGAGTTCCAAAGGGTGGGCCCGGCTGTAGAAAAGGTGCGTTTTCTTAAAGTGGTTTTGATCAGAGGTGCGTATAGAGATCCTTTGTAGGCGTTTCTGATTGGTCTGGTAGATGTGTGTGTGCGAAGTTGAAAGCTTAGCTTGAGAGGAGCAATGCCGTGAATGTCCTTGTGGATCATCAACAGTGTTTTGAAGGTGATCCTGGATTTTAGAGGGAGCCAGTGCAGGCCTTGTAGTGTGGGTGTAATGTGGGCTCTTTTGTTTGAGTTAGTGAGTAGTCTAGCCGCAGCATTCTGGACCATCTGAAGGGGTTTAATAGTTATTGCAGGGAGACCTAAGAGCAGAGAATTGCAATAATCTAATTTTGTAAGGATGATAGATTGTACTACTAGTCTGAAGTCGCTGAAATGCAGGAGAGGTTTCAGATTTTTGAGAACTTGAAGTTTAAAGAAACATTCTTTAGTTGTGTTGAGGACGAATGATTTTAAATTGAATAGGTTATCGAGCCGAACCCCAAGGTCTCTTTCCATCACTCTAGAGACCAGGGGAAGATTGGCTATTGGTCGGAAGTTAGCGGGGTCAGATGTTGGAAGGTTGGGTTTTTTTTAGTAAAGGTTTTAGGATGGCTAGTTTTAATTGGTCTGGAACCTTGCCTTGGGTTAAGGAGCAGTTGACGTGTATCCCTTTCCGCCCGCGGCATGTATATGTATGTAAACGATCCGATTAGCTATTCCCTCCCATACAGTAACGTGCTCCCCGACTATCTCCTTTTTTTAAAAAAATTTTTATCATTTCCAATACACCACTTCGTAATGTTTTAAGTGGAATCACAATAAATAAATCATATTCCTAAAAATATTATTACTGACATAACATTTTTATAAACAAATATATCTTATTATTTCAAATCAATAAAGTAAATATCAGCATTAGAAACTTAAACATATTCCACTTGAATATTCATAGTAATATAGTGTAACTCCATCAAAGAGGCTAAGGCATTTAAGTTAACACTGGGAGTCAAATCTAAACAAGATATATTCATAATAGAAAGCAAATACATAGAATTTCCTGCACTTTTCTCTTAATATTAGTTATAATGGGGATGAAGTGACTAACTTCCTTTGCTCAATGAAACTTCTCAGATGGTCAGAGATGAAAACAAATCTCTCCTGATCCTTTTTTATCAGACATTTACAAGGAAACCTTAGTGTAAATGAATACCCTAAGGATACAACCTCTTGACGGAGTACTAGAAACTCTTTCCTCCGCATTTGGGTTGTCAAAGCTAAATCAGGGAAAATCTTAACATTTTTTCCATAAAGTGTGACGGGGTACTTAGAGAAATATTTCTTCATAACCTTATTCAGGTCAAGGTAATTTATAAAGGTAACTATTAAAGTTCCCCGATCTATCACTTGATTAGAATTCTCTAGAAATTCTGAAAGATTTCCCTGAAATGGTTGGTCAGGAGTATTTAAATTAGAAATTATTTTTGGCAGGAAATAACATATTTATAATAGGCAAATCATTTTCCAAGAACCCCAACAATTCCTTAAGAAATTTAAAGAAAGTTTCTTTTGGTATTTCCCCCACAATTCTTGGGAAATTTAAGAGACGAAGATTTAGCCGTTTCGAGTTGTTCTCAAAATTTTCTATTTGCCTTGCTAACAAGGCTCTCTCTTTCACCACAGCAGTATGGAATTCAATATTCTTTTTCTCAGTCTCTTCCAAGATTTTTATCCTTTCCTCCGATTTCTTAACGGATTTTGTGAGTAGTTGTATTTCCTGATAGCTTTTCCCAGTATTTATGTCCATTTTTTTCTCCAATCTCTTTATGTTATTCGACATTTCAGCCATTAAATCCCACATTAAGTCTAATGTGACCACGGCAGGTCTGGTAGCAATCTCCAGGGACTCACCACCATCAGACGGGTCTAGTCCCCCGGTTGCTCCCTCGCACGGATCCAGCTCCATGTCCCCCTCCTCTGGATCCTGACTCGGGGCCTCTGTGGGTCGATCCTCCTCCACGTCTGCTCGGGTTGTAGACATTAACCAAGTAGGAGTTCCCTCCTCTGTGGCGCTTCTCCGGCATTGCTCTCCTGACCTCTGCACCGGAGGTGGTCTTTGCTCTGGACTGAGTGACGCCTCAATATGGTCGGCGCGCTCTCCCAGAATGCCCGACAAGCTTGGACCCTTGGCTCCCGCTTGTAGTGCAGGGGTAAGCATGAAACGCGTAATCTCTTGTTGTATTGGCGATTGAAGGGGTAGTGAGGGGAAAATCCTCACATTCCCCTTACGCTTTGGAGGCATAATTTCACCAAATTTCAAAGTTTTTTACAACACGAGAGAAGTCAGCGTCTCCGCTTCCATCTATGCCGCCATCTTGCCCCGCCCCATCACGACTATCTCCTTTTTAACCTATCTTGCCGCGTCTTTTTCCTGCTAATTTACCGCCTACCCTTATCCCTGCGTTAGAGGCAGGGGTAAGGGTAGGCAGCAAACTTTCCCCCAGCCCCCGCTCACCTGCCCTGGCCGCATCCATGGGTGCCGGTCTCCGGGACAGCCCCAGTCCTCTCTCCCCTCCTCCCGAAGCAAAAGAAAACCTAAAAACCTAAAATCCAACGCACCGGGAAAACCACTCTTCAGATCGCGACTAATCCCATCCCCCAAGCCCCCGCTCACCTGCCCTGGCCGTGTCCATGGGTGCCGTCTCCGGGGCAGCCCCAGTCCTCTCTCTCCTCCTCCCGAAGCAAGGCGCAGGGCGAAAAGCGACTCAACATGCTATTAAAGTATTTGGAATAAAGTATAACAAAAGTTAACTTACTTTTTCTTACAGTCCTCTCTGCCCTCCTCCGGAGGCGGGCAGCCGGCGGCGAAAGCGGCCCCCGCCGGCGAAGATGGATGAATGCATGCCCGTAGTGCAATTTGGGCACTCAAGCCAGCAAAGGCGCATGAACGGGCGTGCGTGACATCACGGCGTTCTTTCATACGCTTTCGGTGCCTAGAGCGCCCGTGCGGATCCGTGAGGGACAGTCCTAGGACCCTGGGGGTACCTACGAAAACCCAATACCATGACAAAAAAAACCCATTTGGCAAGCGGACCATGACTGGCAGACACCAAAGAACACCGCTACCTGGAATCGACCACACAGAACGCAAAAACGTACTGCGCCGCCAGTTAACTAAAGCCGGAAAGAATGGAGAGGGATCCAGTGCAGGAAAAAAGCTTTTTCCACAGAAAAACAGCACAAGCTTCACAACCGTGAGAGCTAGCTCTGGCAAAGAGAGTGAAGAGGGACCCTGCATGGACAGTGGCATGCTCAGTGTGCCAAAATTTCTAGGAACTATGACATGTTTTTCATGCTGGACTCCATCTGTTACCCATGTGTGAGGACTACCATCCTGCTTGCCCTAGGAGAATGTCAGTTCTGGGGCTGGCGTTAAATTTGCTGCATTAAAAAGGGTGCGTTGGTTGACCAGTGATTTTTTGCATTGGGGATAATAGCTAATAGCCTCATCTACATGGCATTTACATGTGATTAGCACTATTAGCTAAGCATTTGGACATGCTAATCCCTTTATTACATTGGGTGTTAGTCTAGTATGTCCAAAATGCACATCCAACTACGGGTTACCCTGTGCGCTAGACTGAGCATTTTATTGCATCGGCCCCAGAGTTAATGGCTATGAGAAAAATTGCACATTATTTGCCCTCTCCAAAGTAGTCACCTGGTTACTCCAGCACCCCAACATGCACAGCCACATAGCAAGGGGGCTGAAACCAACTGCCTCTTGACTAGCTGAGCACTACCACCAAAAATAAATGGTTTCTGGCTCCCTGTAAGAGGTGCATAGCATGTGTGCTGCGGCCCTTGAGGCCTGACCCCACAAATACTACAGCAAAGGAAGATAGGGAGAATGCTGTGCACTGCCCTGAGTCATCTACGAGAAAGTGACATGTTGTAGGGTTCCATGCCCCAGAACAGCACCTCGATCTGCTTCTTCTTCCACCTCTATTAAACCCCAGACTGGGGAGGATGCCATCACTCATCCTATGTTAGGCGCAAAGGCCCACAGCCACAACTGAAGCCCCGTGTGAACTAAAGCAACACCGGCCACCGAAACAGTCAAACTCAGTCAGATGTTAAGAGGCCCATTGGCCTTCCTGAATAAGCACATCACCCTCAGGTGAGCTACAGCCAGGCCCTATGGGCCTTTAAATTCAGACAACATGATATTGTCTATAGGGAATCCACGGAACTGCCTATAGTGTCAAGCACAGTGGAACAAGGAGAATGGAAGGACGGACCTGTATATCTTGTTTATTTATTTATTTAACAGTTTTATATACCGACCTTCATAGTAAATAACCATATCGGATCGGTTTACAATTAACAAGAATAAAAAACTGGGGTAACTATTCAAGTAAACGAAAGATAAACAGTAAGTAGGAATGAGTCAAAGTTACAATCAACAGGGAAGAGAACTTGGAAGCTTGCAACAAGCTGGAAAGAAGATAAGGCAGGAAATAAATATGAAGTGATGCCATAGGGCGTACGGGTTAAAGCTTAATGGTGCTTTAACCTTGTTCAAGGCATCCAGCTTTAACCTTGTTCAAGGCATTCAACCTTGTTCAAGGCATTCAACCTTGTTCAAGGCATTCAAGGCATTGAACCTTGTTCAAGGCATAACCTTGTGCTTTAACCTTGTTCAAGGCATCCAGCCCTCGATGTCGCACCTCAACTGCCTTCAGTCAAGAAATCACATCAGCCTTTTGGTGTTTGCCTGGCTTTGTACTGGAGGTCATTAATGGCAGCCTACATCATACACTGGAGAAATTACTTACCTGATAATTTTGTTTTCCTTAGTGTAGTCAGATGGACTCAGGACCAATGGGTTTATGCTCCCCTGCCAGCAGATGGAGACAGAGCAAGCTGACGTCACAGTATATATAACCTTGCAGTGACCTCATCCTGCCAGGTATTCTCTTCAAAAGCAACTGTGGACAGACTAGCAAAACATGTTTAAAAATAGGTAACCAGTACTGTACTCAACCAACCATAAACACGGAACTCACATAGGTTTCTAAGTACCCCAAGCTAGGGACTGGATGAACACTTACCAGTAATCCCATGGGACCCAGGGTAAGTAATTTCTCCATTTCCTAGCGTGTAGTCAGGACTCAGGACCAGTGGGATGTACCAAAGCTATTCCCCAACAGGGTGGGAGGCTGCCCGCAGTTCAGTCAACACCGCATGTGCAAAGGTTGCATCCTCCTGCACATCCAGACGATAAAACCTGGAAAAAGTGTGTTAGGAGGACCTCGTCACAGCTCGGCAGATGTCGACGGGAGACAACAGACTAACCTCCACCCATGACACTGTCTGAGTCCTGAGTAGGCAGCGGGGCTTTCTAGCATCCACATACGCAGCCGTGACCACCGCCTTAATCCAACGAGCTATGGTAGCTTGCAAAGCAGGAGCGCCCTGCTTACTCCTGCCATGGAGAACAAACAGGCGATCCATCTTTCGAAAAGACTCAGAGACCTCCAGATAATGCATGACAAGATGCTTTAACATCCACGAAGTGCAAAAGGCAAAACTCCTCTGCAAACTTGACATTATCCAGGGATGGGAAGGAGATGAACTGATTCAAATAAAAGTCCGAGACAACCTTGGGTAAGGAGGATGGAACAGTATGCAGCTGTAATGCCCCCAGAGTCACCCGAAGGAAAGGCTCCTGGCAAGACAATGCCTGCAACTCAGAAATCCGACACACAGAACATATAGCTACCAGGAACACAGGTCCTCAAAGTCAACAACCATAAGGAAAGGCTATGCAGTGGTCAGAACGTAGGGCCCACCAAAAAGTCCAGCACCAAATTAAGATTCCATAATGGAACTGGTAATCTCAAGGGAGGCCTAAGGTGCTTCACTACCTTAAAAAAAAAAAATGGCCACATCAGGATGAGATGACAAGGAAACACCATTAACCAGGCCTCTGAAATAGGCAAGAGCCGCAACCTGCATCTTCAAGGAATTAAGGGCCAAGTCTTTATTCAATCCATCCTGCAAAAAAATCCAGAATGAGAGGGATCTTAACTGAATAAGGAAGAACACCCGCTCCTCACACCAGGCCTCAAAAACTCTCCAAACCCACACACAAGCCAAGGAAGTGGAGAACTTGCGAGCGCTGAGTAAAGTGGCAATCATCGCTGAGGAATAACCACGCTTTAACATGTGAGCCCTCTCAAGGGCCAAACAGTAAGAGAATCAAATCAGATCCTCATGAAGAACCAGTCCCTGCTGAAGCAGATCCACATATGTGGAAGACGAAGGGGGGCTTCCAACCAGGAGTCATTGTAAATCTGCATGCATGGGCCAGTCCAGCACCACCAGGAGTACTAGCTCCCTGTGGCCTTCAATCTTGCGAATTATCCTGCACATCAAGGGCCACGGAGGAAAGGCAAGTTCTCCAGACCTGTATGAAAGCATCTTCCCAGGGACCACAGATCTCTCCTGTAAATGTAGAAGCGAGGAACCTTCGCATTTTGAGAAGTCACCGGCAGGTCTAGAAATGGAAGGCCCCAGCAATCCACTAACAGCTGAAACGCCTCAGCTGACAACACCCACTCTTCTCCTGGGTCCAGACTCTTCCTGTTGAGAAAGTCCGCCCTTACGTTGTCTTTTCCTGCAATGTGAGATGCCGAGATAATCTGCAGATCTTCCGTCCATTCAATCAGCTGGTCTATTTCCTGCGACACTTGCTTGCTCTTGGTTCCTCCCTGGCGACTCATATAGGCCACTGTCATCTCGTCGTTCGACATCATGTGAACTGCTTGATTCTGCAGCCTGTGGCTGAACTGCAAGCATGCCATCCATACTGCCCGGGCCTCCAGGCAATTGATGTTCCAGCAGGACTCTTCAGCATTCCAGCGTCCCTGGGACATTAACTCCAGACAGTGAGCCCCCCAACCATGGAGGCGCGTATCTGTCATGAGTACCAACCAGGCCGGACAGAACAAGGGAACTCCCTTTCTTAGATGATCTTCCTGCAACCACCACTGGAGGCAGGAGCAGATTTCCATCGGCAAGCAGAGTCACACAGCATAATCCTGAGACTGCAGGTTCCAACAAGATAGACAGCGCTGAAAAGGATGCATACGTGCCCTTGGCCCATGGCCCCACTTCCAGGGTAGCTGCCAAACTGAGTACGAATAGGTAGGACTACACTATCGGGTGTATGGTGTTTATCAACTGATACATTTGAGGCATCTCTGGATCCGAACTTCCGGTAGGAAAACTGTCTTGTCCCCTGTCGAACCGGTCCCCCAAATACTCCAACAACTGGGATGCTTGAAGATTGCTCTTGGTCAGATTCACCACCCAACCGAGCTCCTGCAATAAGGAGATCAGCTTGTGTGTCACCGGCCAGCTCTCTTCCTGAGACTTGGCTCGAATCAGACAGTCTTCTAAATACGGGTGCACCAGGATTCCTTCTTTTCACAAGGCCACCACTTCCACCCACCATAATCTTGGAAATGTTCTGGGAGCGGTGGTGAGACCAAAAGGCAGCACTCAAAACTGATGGCGCCCCAACATTGCAAACCATAGAAAGCTTTGGTGTTCCAATCGGATGGGAAGATCCCCCGACTGCACTGCCATTATTACAGAGCGTAAATTTTCTATTAAAATTGAGTCACCTTCAAGTGATTGTAGAGCCTCTTGAGATCCAAGATGGGACGAAAGGAGCCCTCCTTGGGCCCAACAAAATAAATGGAATATTGCCCCATACTTTGAGACATGGGCATCGGAACCACAGCCCTCAGTTTGAGGAGCCTTTGAAGCATGAACTAATCTACCTGCTTCTTCTGCGGGGAGTTGCAAGGGGACACCATGAACATGTCCCAAGAAATACTGTGAAATTCCAGTTCATACCCTTCGTGTATCACCCCCAGGACCCACTGGTCCGATGTGATCTTGACCCACCTCTGATAAAGGAGACAGACATCCCCCTATTTCCTGTTCCAGAAGGTGGGTTGGCAAACCTTCATTGGGAAGCTTGGGAAGGTGCACCACCCGAGCCAGCTCCTCTCTTGGGCTGCCAGGGATAAAAGGACTGAGATCTACCAAAAGGCCAAGTCCGCTGGAAGGTCGTCCCTTTATAGGGACGAAAATGCCTGGAACCCTGGAAACGACCCCTCATACCAAAGGGCGCTGTAACGGTTTCTTATCCTCCAGCTACTGAGGCACCGGAGACTCGCCCCCATTTACTGGCCAGTTTCCCCAACTTGGTCCCAAACAAGAGCGAGCCTTTAAAGGGCGTCTTGGTAAGATTGGCTTTGGAAGCTGTGTCAACTGACCAATTTTGCAACCAGAGTTGATGCCTGGCTGCTATCAATGAAGCCACTCCTCTGGCCGAAGTCCGGAACAAAGGGCAGTTTGCATCTGCTAAAAAGGCGGCAGCAGGCTCCATAACCGCTCTGAAATTCCCTCCAGATTCATCAACCTCCTGAGAGAGAAGCATACAAGATCTCGTTACTAGGGCGCAACAGGAGGCAATCTAAATTCATCACCACTGCCTCAAAGGCTTGCTTAAGAATAGCCTCAATCCTTCTATCATGTACATCTTTCAAGGCCGCTCCTCCCTCTTCGGGGTAGTCATTCTCTTAGACACAGCACATACCCACTTTGGGAAAAACACAAATGCTCTCTCACAGCTGGATCCAGGGGATACGGCCTTCCAATGTCCAGCCCCCTTTAAAACTTGCCTCTGGGGCATCCCATTCCAGATCAATCAATTCCTGGCATCCATCACCGGGATAAAACAAGAGGCTTTATGCAAGGAAACCAAAATGGGTTTCCTTCCTCTGTTCTGACATAACATCCGAATCAGGAAAACTCATCTGTTTCAAAGTCTGGGAAATCAAGGCTGACAGTTCATCTCTATGAAAGAACCGCAAAATGGTTTGATATGGTTCCAGCCCTGGAGGAATGACCCCATCTTCCAGGGAATCCGGATCAACCTCCTCCATCAGTGCCATCTGAATTCCTGTCAGGAACACCCGCAGGGAGCTGGGGCGAGCCACGGCGCTTAAGCATAGGACTGGAAGAGGGAGGAGCCACCAGCTGAGGATTCAACCAGACAAATAGGGGAAATGGAGAACTGTGCCTGAAGAAAAAGACTTGCAAGCCTTGAAAAAATTCCACCCAAGAGCACCATCCCAGTTGTGGCCTCCCCATTTCTACATGGGGATGGGTTGGTCCTTAAAGACCTGTGGCAATGTAATCTGATACATAGCAACAGCGCAGGTTTTTACTCACTGTTCTTTCTATGTCTAATGTCATTCTTTGTTTCCTATTAAAAAAAAATAAATTTTTTTTTACACTTACTACTGCAAGGTGAGCTGGGCTGGAACCATATCAAACCATGGGCTGCTTTAAAATATCACATTCTATATACATCAAGTAATCTCCACAGATACAGCTATCAATGAAATTCTAAAATGTATTTGTGTTAATATATATGCTAGTTAAATAAAATCTTTATTACTGCACTTTTATAATTATTATAAAGTGGTTTAATTATATGTTGGCTCAATGGCACTCTCCCACTTCTCAACACTGGATTGAACTACAGTTTAGAAAAAGAAATTGTATGGCTCCGAGATCATGATTAGGGTTGTGGTGGCTTTATCTTAGTGGGTGTAGTGGATGGCAAAGAGTGGCATGCCTATTTTGGAGTATGAGAAAATTGGTAAGATTTATCCCATCTCAATCCATGCTCTGGTCCATAAATTCTCACTTTGTACTTTCTCTCAATTATTTGACCATGGGATTTTTATTAAGTGTTCTTATTTCAAAGTTAAGTTTGCCTTGGAAGAGTTTCCCCTCTGCTTTTTTTTTTTTTAAATCAATTATGTGATGTTGCTACCACAGCCTCCCTCAATGGTTAAAAAAAAATACATTTTTTGCACTATACAGTTTAGGGGGGTAGGTCAGGAAAATATATAAAGATTTGCAGTGGGCTAAAGATCTCCAGAAAGTCAGAGTTTGGAAGGAATGGAATAGGGAAGTGTGTACTGAAACTTTATAATGAAATGGAGGATATTTGGAGATGCTCTCAGAGTTATAATTGAGCAACAATATATTAATATGAAAGCTTTTATTTTTCAATCTCATGGATTCCTTCAGATCTTATCTGTGCTGGCAACATTGTGGACAAAAGGGTACACAATCTCATGTGCTTGTCCAATCATTAAGGCCTTTTGGGTTGCTATTACTAGTATTATGCAGGAGATCACTGGGATAACTATCCCGGATGATGGCAAAGTGCGTGTATTTTTTATCCCCCCCCCCCCCCCCCCCCCAATCTGTCTGGGGTAAACAGCTATTTCTTGTAAAAAAAAAAAAAAAAAAACTATTTGCAGCAGTGGAGAAGTGGACCCTCCTATAGTACAAGACTGGTTTTCTGAACTGAAATGGACCTTTTATCTGCAAAAGTGCAGGGAAAATTTTGGTTAGTTGAGGACTGGAGTCAGGTTTTTCAGTTTCTAGCGGGTTCCAAGGCACAACTCTCTAGGTTTGAGGATGGCTACATTTCTAATTTTGCATGTATTGTGGTGATGGTGATGTAATGAACAGTGTTTTTTGTTTTGTGTCTGGGGGTAGGGGTGGGATCAAGGGATAGGCTTGTATATGTTGGCTGAAATATCTCAGTATGTATTCCCTTCCTTGTTTATTGATGTTGGTGTATACTTTTGAGACTGCTTTGGCTTTGTTCATGACAAAAAAAAAAATCTTTATTAAATTAAGATGAGAAATATATACTTTTTAGAAGGAAACTAAAAACTGATATTTTTAACCGTGTAAGAATCCTGATTATAGGTTTTTGATATTGCATGTTTTGTTTTTATTATACATGTCCATTTGTTATCCACACAGATTTATTTTTTTCAGATGTAGCGGAATAGAAGTGCAAAAATGAAGTCAATTAAACAATATCAATTAATATGCCTTTTGGGATGGGAAGGGTAGTAGTTATAAACTGCACAGGGCAGCTGAACATTCTTGTATGTATTAGTTATATGAGTAGAAACACAGGAAGTGAGCTTGAAAGCTGAAACAAAAGTTACAATATAACATAGAACAAGTGTGATTTTCTGTTAGTGACAAACCCTTTCCTTTCTAAATCTGCTTTGGAATATTGTCTTGTCAGACAGTAAAAACTTTTCTGATTTTCTTAAACTCAACATGACTAAGACAGAGCTTTTTATCTTTCCTTCAAATTCCAGGTCCCCTCTTCCTCCTTTCTCTTTGTGGTTAACACTGTAATCCTCCCAGTCCCTTCAGTTTGTATTCTCTCTCCTTCTCTACACATATCCAGAACACTTAAAATGTGCAGTTTCTGGGGGGAAAACAAGATGGCTGACATCTGAGACATACGGAAGAACCTCTCTCCTGTTTTTTGAATTGTGAATATATGCCTCACACCAAACGGAAGGCCAAACTTAGGGAGAATATAACCAGTTCTCCCTTACCTGGCCCGACTCAACTGCGGATAGAAGAATTCTTCGTGCCAACACCAGTTTTAACTCATGCTGTGATGGCCGCTGCAGTGAAAAAGACATGGAGTGGAAGTCTTCACTGCTGGCTGATGAGATCTCTAAGCCCGGGAGCGCCGGAAACACCATCTCCTCCCCGGTTTGGTCATGCGGTTGCATTGTATCAACCGGAAGACTTGCAAAAGGTCCTGAGGCCATTGAGTGTACATCTGGAAGGGACTGAGTCCTTTATACCGCTGTATGCGGGCACAGAAGCAGCACGTGGGGTGTGTAGGAACCCCGAGATGAAAGGCTCTACTGGAACTGCCTCTCCCCCCAGCCTCGATAGAGGCCGTTCTCGATGGCTCAGATAGAATAATATCTACATGAGAGGTCACCAATGCCCAGGTTGGTAGATTTCAACTTTTAAAATTTTGTTTTATAACTTTGGATGCCCTCTGGAATGTGCTGCTTAAACTAGATTCTTAGATCACTGAACTAACTTCAGTCTTTATGGAAACTAATAAATCTCTTCAGAACAGTGTTAATAAAATATCTGCTCAAGAGTCAAAGAATTTGAAGTTGGATTCCTGTTTGGATACAGTAGAAAAGGTACAACAGCAATTGGTACAATCTGAAATAATTTTCTAAGAAGACTGAAAATATTGAGAATGGAATGTGTTCTCTTAATTTGAGAGTACTCACTTTTCCTAAAATAAAGAAGATTTCCCTGATATAATCATTTTGGAATTACATTTCTCAGACTTAAGGTTCCAAATCCTTTAATGCCTTTTATAACTAAGGCATATTTTTTACCTCAAGTTTCATCTGAGGATGTGTCCAGAGATTTTGTGCCTTGGAATCTTCATTGGATTTGACTAATTTTCTTCAGGATTCTCAATTAGTTGAGATTTAAAAAACGTGGAACTCTATTGGTGACTTTTGCCTTTTTCGCAGATAGGGACAATGTCCTCCACTTTTTTCTCCGTTACCGATCATTGCCATTTTAAGGTCAGACATTGTGGATGTACTTTGACTTAACTAGGGTCACACAGCTTCGCCGAAAGAAATTTCTTTCCTTACGTCCAGAGGATATTTCCAAAGGGGGTCAATTTATACTTCGTTATCCATGCAAATGTGTTGTAAATATTAATAATGTTAACTATTTGTTTTTTGAACCATCCCAAATAAGGGCATTTCTTGACTCTCCATCATGAATATGCTGGCTTAGTATCTGGCTTTGTACTCAGTATTACTTTTTTGTTTCTAGTTTCCGCTCCTTTTCTTGTTTATCCTCCCTCATTTTTCCTTTTATATAATATGAGGTAAAATTACTCATGGGTAAAATGTATTTGCCAAATATTTTTATTTCTGTATACCTCATGAGTCTATGCAAAATGATCTTGTAACTATAGTTTTGAAATTGCATAAAATTTAAAAAAATGTGCAGTTTCTGTATATCACTACCAAAATTTGTCCCTTCCTACCTGAATACACTACCAGAACCCTCAGCCACTCTCTCATCACCTCCAGATTAGACTATTGCAATCTGCTTCTCACAGGTCTCCCCAGTAAACCATCTTTCTCCAGTACAATCTAACCAAAATTCAGCTGCGTGATTTATCTTTTCTCAAAATCGCTATATCCATATAATCACTTTTTTCAAGTCACTACATTGGCTCCCTATCTGTTCCGGCATACATTTCAAACTCCTCACACTAACCTACAAGAGCATTCACTCTGCAGCTCCTCACTACCTCTCCTCTTATTTCTCTGTACACCCCCTCTCTGCGCACTCCACTCATCAGGCAAGAAACTCCTATCTATACCTTTCTCTACCGCCAATTCCTGACTCCATGCTTTCCACCTGCCTGCACCATATGCTTGACATGGAATTCCTAAGCTTCTGTGTCATGTTCTCTTTTTGCCTTATTTAAATCCCATCTAAAACCCCATGTTTTGAAGCTGTTTTTATATCTTAATTGCCAATTGTCCTGCTTACAGCCTCAATTTGTAACCATTGCCTTAATAAATCAAATTCCCCAAGTCTATTTTGCCCTGTATATTTGTCTTGATTAGAATTTAAGCTCTACAGACCAGGGATAGTCTCAGATGTTTTTGTACAGTGCTGCATATGTCAAGTAGTATTATAGAAGTGTTTAGTTGTGGTAGTGAGTAATATTTTTTTTGGAACAAAGAAAAAAAACCTCTCTGCAAAATACTATACACAGCGGTTATGTCAGCACTGAAGAAATGGATGCACCAAATAAAGAAAGAATGATAAGTCAATGTATCTGAGCAAACAACATAATAATCAATGTATTTCAGATATTTGGAATGATAAATCGCCAATCATTTGAATTACTTATGGAAGATACTACATGCAATATAAAGAAATAAAATTAAACCAATCCTCTTTGTACTTGACTGATCAATGATTTCTCTAGTTCTCTGTCCTTGAGAAACATTCTGTAAGATAAAGAAACATTTCTAACTTTTGTAGCTCCCCTACAAAATGAGGGCCGATATGGCCTGACACCTGAAGCCTCATTATGCAGGGGGAAAGTTCATCTCTTTCTTGGTAAATCAGGTCCCTCTGTGTGCTCTGCTATGTTACAGTTCAATATTTATAACTTGTAATACATGGCATAGTACAACACAATCTGTAGTTTCACATATGATAAATTTAAAGGCTGGATTCCAATTATTGTAGCATCTCCTATATTTATATATAAAACTTTTGCAAACTTTCTCTTTTGAGTAATATTCCACAGATAAAACTATCAGAGAGTAGCAACATAGTATTAAAACTAATGATCTAACAAGAATAATGAAAATTAAAGGAAAAAAAGGAAAGGCAGCAAATGTTTTTTAAAAAAACCTACCTTTATTTTTTTTTTTATTTATTCTTCAGTTACATACTTTTAAACAGGGATGTATTTCATTATTCAGACATTCAGGCAATGTTGACTTCATTAGTATAGACAGGCAAAAAGCATATAAATGCAAAACTTTGTTGGCTTAACCTGAACATACCTGCATTACCTATTATTGACCAGTTTGTGCTATGGAAAGAAATCTCTTCCCAGGCATCAAAAGGGAGCACTTAAAAATATTGCTAAAAAGCAAAGGTCTACATACTGGTCATTGCAGCAAATAAAGGGTTTTATATTTATTTAAAATATTTTAAGTCCATAATTGAATATACACACTTTGTTACGTGTGATGAGTTCAGATCATATAAACACTGTACAGGCCAAGCCCCCCCCCCCCTTTTTTTTCCAAAAACAAAAAAAAAATCCTATTTAGACACAAAACTAAACAAATGTATGATCAGA
Organism: Rhinatrema bivittatum; assembly: GCF_901001135.1. Classification (NCBI taxonomy): domain Eukaryota; kingdom Metazoa; phylum Chordata; class Amphibia; order Gymnophiona; family Rhinatrematidae; genus Rhinatrema; species Rhinatrema bivittatum. The sequence goes on from NC_042615.1 coordinate 600,975,223, forward strand.
AATATAGATACTGCATATATTTACACATGTGGAGCAAAAAAAATTTGGTCAAATACTGCAGAGAAAGAAGTGGTTTCACATTAGCATGGTCAAAATTAAACTTACACCTTCTCAGCTCTAAAGAAAAGAAAAACCTATGTCATTCCTTGAGTTTAAGACATTATTACCAGTAATACCAACAGGCAGAATGAAAACTGCTGACCAAACAATACAGTAAAATGATTTTGTAGGCTGAATAAAGTTCTTGAACAACAAATACAAATAGATCATTTAAGAGTGACAGTGGAAAACCACCAATGCAGCTTGCAAGCTTTTTTTTTTTATGTCAGTACATAATCCATCAAAAGAATGCACTGCACTCCAAGTTGTTAAGAAAAATAAATTACAAATACAATTAAAATCCCTGTAAATGCAATAATGAACTCAAAGGTGTGCATTTATCTCTGTTCAATACACATTCTGAATGTTACCACACCAGACAAGAAAAATAAATAAATTATCCACAGTGTGCTGATAAGAGAAAAACAAAGTACTACAAGTTAGTTCCAAGAAGCAGCTCTTGGAAAAAGAAAAGTATCCAAAGTAATTTTAATTTTGGTCAATGTAGCATCTCTAGCCACTTCATTTCTTTAATGCCATCCCTTCAGTGTACTTAATCGCTTAACCACAACAAAAGCACACCTATGTCATTATGGCTTTAAATGAAGCAGACTTGAAAAACAGAACTAGGTTGCCTTTTCCACAGAACAGCTGGTTTGTTCACAGTGCAGGCACTTCAAATGACTGGGGAAAAGAGGTGGGCAAGTACCTGGCCCCCTTCTTTCCAAAGCATCTTACAACAGTTGCAACATTACACTGAAAGGTAAGAATGGTTCAGAAGACCACAGCAGTGCTTTGAGAATCACAGCTACTACACACAAAAGGCAGAACAGCCTGACCCATTTCCATTGCTTCTTACCCAAGAACAGTATAATTTAAACACAATTCTAACACCAGCCTGCCAGCAGGAGCCTCCAGTTTTAGTTAACAGGAGGATGTCAATCAATAGCAGGCTCTATATTTTGCTTCCTGATCTACTACCAGGTTCACATTTATCATATCTGCTGCATTCCTTCTTCTTTGTAGTGTTTTATGACTCCTAAATCTCTCCCCTTCCTTCTGAATGCATTTCATCCTCAGTTGTCTAACAACATTACCAGGAAGCACAAGTTACACTTTATTAACATTTTGTATTTTTGTACAAAGCACAGCTGCTTTTCTATTCATGCACCTCGGTCAGAGGTACGCCGAAAGCAGGTATTTCCAACACAGAGCCTACTGGCACCTTGTTCATTTGCGAGCAGAGTGCAGACTGCTGTCCTCAGCTGGATCCATTTGGCTTCTTCCTCTGTACCTCTGGCAGTGACAGTACCATGACATCATGGAGAGCAGATAATGTTAACAATTCATAAATGCAGTACCATTGTCAATAATACTGAAAAAATAAATGCAGATGCCACAGCCAAAACAGGAAACCATAAAGGAAATGCTCTCAAATTTTAAAAGATTGGACATCTCACTTTCTTCTGCCTCATCCACTTGACTGCTTTTAACCTGTTACATAACTCAGATACCAGATAGATGACATAGCTGGTTCTCCATACAAACAATCCTAATGCTTTCTGAGAGAAGAATGATCCTGGAGATTGGCTGGGGACAATGATCTTCATTTGTACCACTTCATTGGTCCATTTATGGATGGTTAAAGCAGCAGTCATAGTTTGACAAAATGTTAAAGCTTCAAAGAGGTGGATGGAAAAAAATTAAATATGAATGCAAGACAACCAAACCAAAGCATGAGGGCATGACACTTTTATGAAGGGATCTTGAAAAACATTTGTGGTCACTGCAGAGATGAGACTGATCACAAGACAGCAGATGAACAAGTCATTCACAGGGTCTGTCTGCTTCCAGAGTCATTTGTGGCGTTGAATGCTTTTCCTTTTCCTTCGCTTGAAAAAACAGCAGCACCTGTAAATGTGGGGAAAGGAAATGACATGTCATGATTTAAAATAATTAAAATAGAAATATCTTCACCAACTCTTTCTAAAGTTATAAAGTCTGAAATTTTTATCAAAGACGATAACTGACACTAAAGTAGATTTTAGGCATACTGCAATCTGTGTAAAATATTTGACAGTCAACTAAATTTTGAGGTTTATATAAGGGAGCTGTGACAGTTTTATTAGTTAATTTTATTGTAGTTGAGAACAAATGCATGCGAAAGATATTTGAGGGACGTTTATATGAAAGATATATACAGTCTGTACATTTTGATACTCATGGAAATAAAACTATACAAAACTTAAAATGGGCTCATGTATGTAGACTGAATAGAAATATTTAAAACCCTGCAAAGCTGACATAACCCAAACTATAGTGCTTTTTTTTTTTTTAATCACTTTCCAGGTAGATATGATCATTTTTCACTAAGCGTTTGCTTTCTACTTTAAATTACCACCACAGTTACTTTTGAATTAAATATGCCTTTACTGCATATTAATTTAATACTGTCTTTTTATGCAGCACAGGCAGAAGACAATACAAAAGCATAATATAATATATACAATAAAATATAGCACTGATCTAAGATCACCTTTAAGTTAATGGATTTGGAGGTTTGAATTCTTATACCAAGAATTAAGAAGGTAATCAAATTCAGGTCTCAAGCCTATGCTAAGAGAACTATAAACTTAGCAATATAGTGCCAATATGCTACCTTCCAAGAAAGATGGCTGAGGGAAGATAAGCAAATATTCTAAAACTATTTCAACAATTACTATAACCTACACATAATAGTTACTTAGACTATCAAGTTTCTGTCTGGTTAGTTAGGCAGCAAAATCCTATTACTTTTACCAAGTACTAAACCACTACTAGGATTAACTTATGTAGTGCTGTTCTCATACTCATCCCAACATGCTATGGTGATATTTTACTGTATGGGAATGGATGGAAAGAATCAAGTTGCTCCTGTTATTTCTTAGTATGAAAAATTCCCAGCTTTCAGCAACGAGGGGTTCCGCGCCAATGAAAATGGCTTTGAAAAATGGCAAAAATTATGAAAATGGGGATCCACCTGTGTGGTAGTTTATGAGGCAAGGGCCATGTGCAGAAACTCCTGCACATGCCCAGAAACATTTCTAAGCTCTAAGAGATGGGATCATATTGTGGGATGTCACCCACTAGTTATGGCTGATCCTGCTTGTCGACAGAGAAATTTATTTTACCTTTTATTACAACTGACATTTGGATTATTCAGTCATGATTACAAAAACAAAACATGGACAATAGATTTGAAAGTAAGATAATGAAACATCACTGCATTAGAGATCTTTCTTAATACTTGTAAGCCTACTGATTAATAAGTATAAGGGTTGGTGACAGGAGAAACAGAAACAGACACATAGAAACATGATGGCAAAAAAAGCCCATACAGCTTATCTCATCTGCCAGTCTCAACCAACTACTCAGTTTAAATACTTCACTTCTATGATTTACTGAATATTTTCATACTGGTGTTATAGAATTCACATTTTATTATCTGTAAGGTTGGAATTAATTGATTTTTTAAAGCAACTATTAGAAAAGAGATTTAAGGCCTTTTCTCAAACTTTTTTTTTCATTCTGGGAGGCTAAAATCCAAATGCGGTTAGCAGTCCATGTAGGGGTGAGGACAGGATAAGGAGACAACGTTAATACTTATTTATTTAAAATTTTTATATACCGATGTTCATCAGGGATATCACATCGGTTTACAGTGTAACTGAAACAGGCGCCTGGGATGGCGGTTTACATCGAACAGATATAACGAATTAACATATGAACAAATAAGGAGGGGAGAAAAAAGGCGGGAACTAATCAAACTAAACTTATGAGCAAAATTTACAAATATATATATATTTATATATATTTATATATATATAAATTTACAAATATATATAAATATATATATACTTGATTTGGAAACCATTTGAAGAAGTCATAAATCCAATGTTGGTCACTGAAGTTTGTATATATTCTATTGCAGATAAAAATATATAACTTGTGTAATGTATAATACATGAAAATGCTTAATTTAACTGTATGCTGAACTGCAAATCAACATTTTATTCTTATAAGGGATTTACAATGTTGAAAATGAAGATTATACATTATTTAAATTATGAACGAGCCAAGTTAGTGTCAGTTTCCAATGTGGGCAAGAGGGATTTGCTGTTTTAATTAGGAGAACAATTTCCCCTTTAAAACAGCAAGTAGAATCGGAAAATGGAAGCTACTTTCTTACGTTATGAGAAAAACAATTCCATAGCTCTGGTTAACATTTATCCTCCTGAACATGGTTGCCAATTTGTTTTTGGTTTTTTTTTTACTGCTACAACCGCTATTTATCACAGGGGTAGTCCTGAAGTGTCCCAAACAAGTCTGGTTATTAGGATATCCGCAATTAATATGTATGAGATATATTTGTATGCACTGCCTCCATTGCCTGCAAATCTCTCATTCATATTTATTGTGGATGTCCTGAAAACCAGACCTGTTTATGGCACTCTAGTACTGGAGATGCCTATTCCTGACTTATTACTTCTATGGTGCTACTTGATGTATGCAGTGCCAGATTTTTTTTACTGACAACCTATTTTACAGATGCACATTTTACCATAACCTTTCTGTGCACAGCTGGACTGCAAGATTCACCTCTTTATACAGACAGTCTAACTCTTAAATGTATCCTCATAGAACCTGAAACCATGGCACTGAAGAAAGGCCCTATTTAAGTTACTGATAAGAAATTATTTTTATGGTTTCTTTCCCCCCCACCACTGACAGTTGCAATCCTGTTCCTAATGGCATATTTATTAAAAAAATGGGGCATTAACTCTATAATGAATATAGAATTAAACTGTTCCAATTTCATGAACCCCAAATGCTCTGATACATATTTAACTCTCAAGCAGGTTATCTCTGCAAGTGGCCCTTTAAGATGCTTGGAATATGTTTAAAAACAAATTCATACTGGCAAATGGTGACAGGGCCAGGGTGAGGATCCTGCCAGGGGCTTCTCCTATCCTGCATGAGTGACAGAGAAGCCCTGTTTAGAGATCATAATGCTCTCTCCTATGGGAATCCGTACTGAAATGGGACACTAAAAATTGCATAACCTCCTCTTGGCCTCTCAGCTCTTTGCTAATCAGTCAAAAATGTGGTAAAAAAACAGATACAATATAAACTTTACTGTATAGAATATGTATACATTGATCAACAATGATTTAAGACCAAAGGTGTACTGCCCTACTAGGTAAGATGCTCAAGAAATACATAAATATAGAGGCATTAAGCAAGACTTTACTTGCTGAGGATTCACATTTGATAGAATATGTAGCCTGTGCCATCTCTATTGGATAGAGAAACCTTAAAGGTGAACTAAGAAAATCTGATTCAGGCTTTCCCATCTGCGTATCTTTAGAATGTAACAAACTTTAAAAGGAATGAAGGTCAAGGTAATATCTTATCTGCATAAATATCTCCAAGGATAGGCATGCTACAATCATGTGTGTCCTTACCATGACTCACTCTAATGATGCCAAGGATGCCTTTATATGAGCAACTGGAGAGAGCCATAAAGGACGTTCCTCATAACCTCAGAGCTGGCTGTGATGTAGATTTATGAAACAATAGTACAAGGGCATAACAGTATATATACAATCAACTCAAATGGACTGCTCCCGTCCAATGCACCAAACATATTTCCATAGCTATGGCATCTTTTGGCCAAAGACCAAAGACCTCTCATGAAACCTCTCATGTTATGAAAGGAGTAGACTGTTGGTCTGATCACAGACTAGTTAGAAGCTGGATGTTCTTCCATTTTCAATTGAAAAGTATTGTGCCTGACAGAAACCTATTTTCATTTTTTTAATCAAATTTATTAATCGCTTAACACAAATAGGGCCTAAGCGATGTACAAAAAGTAAAAAAATTAATACATACATAAAAAAATGAAAAGCAAAAAATGAAAAAAAAAAACTCGAGTTGCCACATATCGCAAGCTACTACATGTAAAAATCAAAGCTGCGGCTCTTAATAAAATGCCTGTTTTAGCAAAAAGCTTTTCAAATGAAGTCTAAATTTCTTAACACAATCAGTCATTTGGAGTTCCATAGGCAAGGAATTCCAAAGAATGGGTGCCGCAACTGAGAAAGCAGTTTCTTGTGGTGAGACAGGCCTGTCAAATCAAAGGTACATCAAAGTAAGCCTCGATTAGATGATCTCAGTTGTCAGGATTTTTAGTAATAGGTTATTAGAACATCATATAAATGATGGAAACTCCAACATTAATTTTCACAACAATTTTTTCCACATCAATTTTTGTTATTGTTAGACAAATCCGATTGATTTTTTTGATTGCGTGACTAGAGACTTGGATTGACCAAGAGCACACAATGTGATTTACTTGGATTTCAGAAAGTCTTTGACACAGTCCCGCATAGAAGGCTTGTGTAAAAAATGAGAAGCTTGGGAGTTGGCACCAAGGTGGTGGAGTGAATTACAAACAGGTTGACTGACAGGAGACAGCAGGTAATGGTAAATGGAACCTACTCTGAAGACAAAAGTGGAGTGCTACATGGATTAGTATTGAGGTTGGCTCTGTTCAATATCTTTGAGAGCGACATTGCGGAAGGGATAGAAAGTAAAGTTTGTCTATTTGCAGATGATACTAAGATCTGCAACAGAGTGGACAAGCTTGAAGGAGTAGAGAAAAGTGATTTAAGAAAGCGTGAAGAGCAGTCAAAGATTTGACAGCTGGGATTCAATTGCAAGAAGTGCAGAGTCATGCATCTGGGATTCGGAGGGGGTCAAAGACTGATGTGCACAGACCAAGATAGTGATCTTGTGGTGACAATATCAGGTGACCTGAAGGCAGCAAAGCAATGTAACAAGGCGACAGCTAAAGCCAAAAAAATGCTGGACTGTATAAAGAAAAGAATAACTAGTAAGAAAAAAAGAGAAGAGGTGATAATGTCCTTGTATAGGTCCTTGGTGAGGCCTCACCTGAAGTACTATCGTCAGCTGTAGAGTCTGCATCTCAAAAAGGATACAGATAGGATGCAGGTAGTCCAGAGACGGGTGACCAAAATGCTATGTGAGGCGAGGCTGAAGGATCTAAATATGTATACCCTGGCAGAGAGGAGGTGCAAGGAACATTTTTTTACAACATCAAACCTTTTCCTTTGGAAAAGAAATCAGTAAACTAAGGGTCATGAAATGAAACTCCAGAGAGGATGACTCAGAACCAACATCAGAAAATATTTCTTCATGGAAAGTATGGTGGATACCTGGAATGTCTTTCCGGAAGAGGTGGTGAAAATGAAAACAATCAAAGAATTTAAAGTGGCATGGTATAAACACTGTGGATCCCTAAAAACTAGAATATGGGAATGAAGAAAAGGGTGCATGGGGATAACTTGATGGTGTGACAGTTACTAACCTTAACCAATAAGCCTTGATAGTTTTGATGCAACTGCAAATTGCTCTCTGCTTCGACAGCAGGGGGGAAAATGTGAGCTGGAGTCAAGACAACCAACAAGGACCTCGACTTTTAAGGTTTGGGGAACTGATAAGTATGGGAGTAACCTGCATGGAGCGACAATTACTACCCTTAACAGAAGGCAAGATATTACTACCCTTAATCAATAAGTCTTGATGCTTTTGTTGCAACTAAAAAATCATTCTCCGCTTTGATGGCAGTGGGATGGGGATGGAAGAGGAATTGGATTCAGATTACAACCAATATGGGCCCTGATTTTTACATTCTAGGGCAGTGGTTCTCAACCTTTTTTCTGTTGGGACACACCTGACAGATGGTTCTCACATGCATGACACTGAACACATGACCATCATAGGGCTAAATGTAAAAGCACAGTTTGCATCCACAGGAACCTCTCTGACCCACAATTATGGATGTAAAGCAGAATTATGACATTCCCCGTACAACTCACCTTACAGATCTAAGTCCTGTTCCCACACACCAGGCCAAGAACCTCTTCCACTTCAACTCATGAGACTTCCTGGTAGAAGGTTTTCTGGAGGCCACCAGCACCTGGGACACATTATCAGACAGGTTCAGGGGCTGAAAGACTAGGCACTCAACATCCAAGATGTCAAGGAAACACCTGGAGATTGGGATGGCGAAGCATGCCCTGTTCCTGAGTTATGAGGTTGGGCGCAGTCCCCAGGCTGATGGGAGTCCTTATCGACTGATCTTGGAGGAGAGGGAACCAGACTTGCCTGGGCAGTATGGAGTCAGTAGAATCATGGTCCCTTGGTCCCGTTGGAACTTCAGGAGAGTCCTCAAGAGAAGCGAAATAGGAGGATATGCACAGAGAAGGCCTGTGCCCTAATGGAGGGCAAAGGCGTCGGAGGCTGGGCATCCGTCTGTCCTGAAGAGAGAGCCGAAGTTGCTCACCTTGCAATTGTAGGCGGAGGTGAAGAGATCTACATCTGGAGCTCCCCCACAAGTGGAAAATCCGGGTTGCTACTTTTGGATTTAAGGACCACTTGTGCGGCTGGATAGAGCGCCAGTACATTGAATGCCCCAGCCAGGTAAGTCACTCGTAGGGATATACACTGCGACAGAGCCCAAGCCCAGATGTGCACTGCCTCCTGTCAGAGGAGGTATGATTCCATGCCTCCCTGCTTGTTGACATACCACAATGCTACCTGATTGACTACTCAAATCAGGACTGCTTTGTGAGACAGCTGATCTTGATGCACCCAAACAGCATAGCTGATTGCCCGAAGCTCCAGGAAGTTTATCTGGTACGAAGCTTCCTAAGCTGTCCAATACCTTTGTGTATGGAGGCCGTCCACATGCGCCCCCCCAGCCGTGAGGGAAGGCATCAGTGGTAAGGACTACTTGAGGTAACGCAGGTTGGAAAGGAACCCCCCTTTCAGATCAGAGAGATTCTCCCACCAGGACAGGGAAATCCTCAGGCACTGCGTGATGGAGACTCGAGCCGCGAGGTCCTGGAATACTGCTGCCACTGTGACCGCAGAGTCCATAGCACCCTGCACATGCAGAGACGAGCCAAAGGGGTGACATGGACAGAAGCTGCCATGTGGCCCAACAATCGAAGCAAAAGATGAGCAGTTACCTGCTGACTGTTGCCCACCAAGTCCTATGAAGTCGAGCCGGGGGGGTGGACAGAGATAGGACTTCGGGGAGTTGATGACAAACTCCAGAAAGTGTATGGCAAGGGTCAAGCGTTCAACACTCCTTCGCAGGAGTTGCTTTTGACCAACCAGTTGTCTAGGAAGGGTAACATTTATTTATTTATTTATTTATAATTTTTATATACCGATGTTCCTGTAAAGAATACATATCGCACCGGTTTACAAGGAACTGAACAGACGCCTCCAGGGCGGAAATACATTAAAACAGTCGCCTCAAGGCAGAATACATTAACACAAGTATACAGGAAAACTATTAAAAGAGAAACATGGAACAGGAGAGACTGAAGAAGGACCCCATGTAGACCGTGGCATGCTGGGCATGCTCTACAGCCCAGAAGAAGCACCCTCAAAACCTAAACAGCAACAGTTAGGGCTCCAAACATTTCAAAAACTTTGGTAGCTAGCAAGATTATCTGTCAGCTAAAATAGCAAATGTTGCTTACCTGTAACAGATGTTCTCAGAGGACAGCAGGATGTTAGTCCTCACATATGGGTGACATCACAGGATGGAGCCCAATCACGGAACACTTTTGTCAAAGTTTCCAGAACTTTGACTGGCCCCTACTGGGCATGCCCAGCATGGCACTAACCCTGCAGCCAGCAGGGGTCCCCCTTCAGTCTTGTTTAAAAGCTACAGGTAGTGCCGAAAAATAAAATAAGAAAACGTTACGAACCCAACACCGCAGGGCGGGTTTAGTGAGGACTAACATTCTGCTGTCCTGTGAGAGTACCTGTTACAGGTAAGCAACATTTGCTTTCTCACAGGACAAGCAGGATGGTAGTCCTCACATATGGGTGAGTACCGAGCTGAGGATTTCCGATAAATGCACGAAATGTACCCAGGTGTGCAAGGCACTAGGACTGGGATGAAAATAGGGTTCAGGATGCCCTCGGCCAAAACGGGCAGGCGGAAGGGTGTTGGTACGTCACATTGTAAATAGGTTACGAAGGACAGACTGGCCGAAGATGGAATCTTGTCTTCCGGCCTTGTCCAAGCAATAGTGGGCTGCAAAGGTGTGGAGAGAACTCCAGGTGGCAACCCTGAAAATGTCAGGAAGCGGCACCGATCGTAGGTGTGCTACTGAAGTCGCCATGGCCCTCACAGAGTGTGCTTTAACACAGTCTTGAAATGGAATGCCCACTTGCTGATAACAAAAGGATATGCAGTCCGCCAACCAAGAGGAGAGAGTCTGCTTACTCACAGGCTGCCCTAACTTGTTAGGATGGAAAGAGATAAACAGTTGAGTGCTTTCCCTGTGGGCAGCTGTACGGTCTAGGTAGAATGCTAGAGCCCGGGTACAGTCAAGGGTATGCAGAGCCTGTTCTCCAGGATTGGAATGTGACCTGGGAAAAAAGGTAGGAAGTATAATGGACTGATCGAGATGAAAGTCCGAAACTACATTAGGCAAAAATTTAGGGTGAGTGCGGAGTACTGCCCGGTCCTGCAGAAGTTTAGTTTAAAGCAGATAGGTAACTAGAGCCTATAATTCACTAACTCTGTGAGCCGAAGTGATTGCCAGAAGGAAAATCACTTTCCATGTGACATAGCGAAGATCACAGGATTGAAGAGGCTCGAATGGTGATTTCATGAGCCAACCCAAAACCAGACTGAGGTCCCAAGAAGGGGCCAGAGGACACAGTGGAGGCTTGAGGTGAAGCAAGTCCTTCAGAAAACGTGTTACAAGGGGTTGTACTGATATGGGTACATCCCTGACACCTTTAGGGAAGGCGGCCACCGCACTGACATGCATTCTAATGGAAGACGTTTTTAGATCTGACACTGATAAGTACCAGAGATACTCAAAAAACTTCGTGATAGGACAGGTAAAGGGGTCAAGAGACTGAAGAGCACCATGACTAAAACCTGTTACATTTGTAAAAGTAAGATTTTCTCGTGGAAGGCTTCTGTGAAGCAATCAGGACACGGGAAACTGGTTCAGAAAGGTTAAGTGGCTGAAGGATTAACCTTTCAACATCCATGCCGTCAGGGACAAGGCTTGAAGATTGGGGTGGAGGAGGCACCCGTCGTTTTGAGTGATCAGAAGCAGGTTTTTTTCCTAAGGGAATGTGCCTGCGAATGGAGAGATCCTGAAGTATTGGAAACCACACTTGGCGTGGTCAGTGAGGTGCTATCAGGATCATGGTTCCCTTGCCCTGACGTAACTTCACAAGAGTCTTCGAGAGAAGAGGAAGTGGAGGGAATGCATAAAGTAGACCGGTTGCCCACGAGAGGGAGAATGCGTCTCTAGGCTGAGAGTATTTGTTGCGAATGAGAGAGAAGTTCTCTACTTTGCGGTTTTGAGGAGACGCAAAGAGGTTATCTGAGGATATCCCCATTGTTGGAAGATGGAGTTCGCTACTGAGGGGTTGAGAGACCACTCATGCGGTTGAAAGATGCAACTCAGCTTGTCTGCCAACACATTGTCCACTCCCGGCAAGTAGGTGGCCTTGAGGTACACCGAATGGGAGAGCGCTTCCGCCCATATCTGTGCAGCTTCCTGACACAGAAGGAAGGAGCCCGTGCCTCCCTGTTTGTTGATGTACCACATGGCCACCTGGTTGTCCTTCTGGATCAGGATAACTTGATTTGAGAGGTGATCCTGAAATGCCCTGAGAGCATATCTGATTGCTCAAAGCTCCAGGAAATGTGTTTGGCTTCCTCAGGAGACCAAGATCCTTGTGTTTGCAGATTGGCCACATGGGCTCCCCAGCCGAGGTTGGAAGCATCGGTGGCGAGAGTTAATTGAGGGTCTGGAGCCTGAAAGGGCAAGCCTCGGAGGAGATTGATCTGATTTTTCCACCAGGCAAGAGACTGACTGAGTGAGTCAGTTATGTGGACAGTGGTAGACAGGGGCTGAATGCTTTGCATCCACTGAGACCTTAGAGTCCACTGCATGTCTCTCATGGCCAAATGGGCCACTGGTGTGACCTGAACTGAGGATGCCATGTATCCCAGGAGGAAGAGAAAGTGGCGAGCAGTCACGGAGTGCTGAGACTGAAGCTGGTGCGCAAGAGACACGAGGGTGAGAGCTTATGGTCGAGGCAGAAAAGCCTTTGCCTGCAAGGTGTCCAAGTCTGCCCCAATGAATGACTAGGTTTGAGATGGGACTAAGTAGGATTTGTCGTAGTTGACGAGAAATCCTAATGAGATTAGAGTGTGTAAGGTTAGATTGAGGGACGACAGAGCAGCTTGCTGAGTGGGAGCCCTGATTAACCAATCGTCTAGATAGGGGTAGACGTAAACACCTTGTGTCCTGAGGAAGGCTGCAACTACTACGAGGCATTTTGTGAAGACTCGTGGCGCAGACGCTAGGCCGAATGGAAGCACTCTGTACTGCTAGTGCTTGGGGCCTACTAGAAACCTCAGGTATTTGCAATGAGATGGAGTTATCGCAAATTGAGTGTATGCGTCCTGGAGGTCCAGAGAGCAGAGCCAGTCTCCTCTTTGTAGAAGAGGAAGAAGAGAGCCTAAGGTTACAATTTTGAATTTCTCTCTGGAGGTACTTGTTGAGGGCCCGTAGGTCCAGAATAGGATGAACGCCTCCTGAGTTTTTGGGGATTAGAAAGTACCGGGAATAGAATCCTAGACTGTGCTGAGAGTAGGGTACGGGTTCTATTGCCTTGGACTGGAAAAGGAGGGAGACCTCCTGATCCAGAAGAATGGAGTGATTGGATATTCTCCATGTCAGTAGAGGTGGGGAGTCCGGTGGCACGGAGAGAAAGTTCAGATGGTAACCCTGAGCAATTATCGCCAGTACCCATTGGTCTGAGGTAATTGAGTGCCATATGTTGTTGAAGTGGCACAGTCGACCTCCCACTGGAATGTGAGGCAATGGAAGCTGGCTGCTGCTCTCTAGGTAGAAGTAAAAAACCTGAAGCAGGACCTGGTTGAGGAGGTGCTTGCGGTTTATGTTTCCGTGTCTGACGAGACTGGGCTTTTTGAAAAGGTCTCGTGGAACGGGATCTGGTTGGTGGCAGGTAGGACTTCTTCGGGCGGAAGAACAACTTCTTTCAGTCCTTTCGGAAGGGCTGTTTTGAAGAGTAGTCAGAAGGCATCAGAGAGAGCTGTCTTAGGATCTCATGATGGTCCTTAAGTTCTGCCACAGTCCGTTGAATCTGTTCGCCAAACAAATTATCACCTACACAGGGTAGGTCGGATAACCTGTCTTGTACCTCAGGGCGAAGGTCTTAAGATTTGAGCCAGGCCCATCTCCTTGCCGAAATAGCAGCTGCAGATAACCCTAGTAGCAGTGTCAAAGATATCGTAAGATGATCTGATCTCATGCTTGCCTGCCTCAAACCCCTTGTTTACTAGGGTTTGGAGCTGATCTTGAAATTGCTGAGGCAGGGAGTCTGTGAAATCTTGTATCTGCTTAAAAATGACCCTATTATATTGGGTCATATAGAGCTGATAAGCAGCAATTCGGGAGATGAGCATTGAACCTTGGAAGACACGGCGACCAATGGCATCTAGAAACTTCTGTTCCTTGCCAGGGTGAAAAGAAGTATGAGGCTTTGATCTCTTTGCTCTTTTCTGTGCAGATTCTACCACTACAGATTGGTGATCCAATTGAGTTTTCTGAAAACCCGGAGCTGACTGCACCAAATAGGTAGTGTGAGCTTTTCTGTGGACTGGAGCAATGGAGCCAGAATGTTCCCAGTCCTTCTTGAGGAGATCCAGAAGAACCTGGTGGATAGGGATGGAGGTTATTTCCTTGGGAGCATCCAGGAATTATAGCAACTCCATCATCTGGTGTCTATCATCCTGTTCAGTCTGTAATTGGAAGAGAACCAATTCAGACATTTCCTTCACAAAATTTATAAAGGAAAGGTCCTCTGGGGGAGAACGCTTTCTACTTTCAGTGGTGAAGGAAAATCATTGGTGTCTGGAGAGGAATCATCAGTCCAGGTATCATAGGGATCAGCACCTGTCCCTCTAGGAACTAGAGGAGGAAGGGGTGGTGGGATACCAGAGGGTCCTGATCTAGGCTCCGAAGGAATAATTGGAGGCACCGAGGAAGGCATCGAGGGCATCGATGGATGGCTCGGTGGTGCAGACGGGCGTATTGGCACCGATGGTTGGACCGGTGGCGATGGACGTATCGGCATCAATGGCTGAGGTAGAACTCCCGATGGAGGGATGCGGATGTTTCTCCGCCCCATGACAGAGTAAGCAGGGAGGGCACAGGAGCCATCGGCAACCCGGGGTCCATCGGTGGAAAAGCGGCAATGAGTGCTTCCATCCTGGAGAGCAGTGGGGCCAACACTGCCGGAATCGGGTAGGTGGGCGGTTCCACAATAGGTGCTGGAGGAACCTGGAGTCATTGCATCGCCTTGTCGATGGCCTCCTGAACCATCCGGTCCAGTTCTTCTCGGAGACTTGGAGCAAGCAGCCCCGGCTCCGGAACAGAAGAAGGAGGTAGAGGCATAGCTGGAGGGACCACTGTTAAAGACGGAGTCGCAGCTCCTGATACCTTGTCAGGTGAGGGTTGCCTCAGTGACCCGGTCGCCGAAAAGGTCAATGCCTTTTCTGAACGGGGTTTCTTCGACGGCGGCTCGGACGATGGCGAGGTCTATGATTTCGCTCCCTCGATGGTCCGAGACTTTCGATGTCGATGGAGATGTTTGTCTCTACGATCCCCTCGGTCCTGAGGGGGAGTAGAGGGTGTCGAAGGCCGAGATGTTGTCGATGCCGGACGGTCACCGGCCAGTGGTCGATGCTGGCATGAAGTTGACTGAGCCGATTCTGACGTCGTCGATGCAATGGATGGAGTCATGGTTTGAGCACGAAAGAGAGGTTCCATCTTCTTCATTCTGGCCTTGCGACCTTTTGGTGTCATTAGGGCACGTTTGGTCAAGACAACATGCTCTCATCCAAGACACATTACACAGACTTTATGGGGGTCTGTGATGGACATGGTGCGATTACAGTCCGGGCACCGACAGAACCCCGACCCCATGGCCATGGAAAAAACTGAGCTGTGGTACGGTCGACGGCCAGTAGGCCGCAAGGGCCAAACTCGACTGTAATAGATGGAGAACGGGTAAAAAAAAAACTTACCGGAGTACCGTGGCTTGAAAAAGTTAAAGGAGGGACCCCTGTGGGGCAAATTAACTTTTAGTAATTCCATGAGGAAAATTCCTGTCAGGAATCTCTGCAGAGCTCCTTAACCGCGAGGCTACTGCTGCGCAGAAAAAAGAAGACTGAAGGGAGACCCCCTGCTGGTTGCAGGGTTCGTGCCATGCTGGGCATGCCCAGTAGGGGCCAGTCAAAGTTCTGGAAGCTTTGACAAAAGTGTTCCGTGATTGGGCTCCATCCTGTGATGTCACCCATATGTGAAGACTACCATCCTGCTTGTCCTGTGAGAAAGGGCATTAAAAATCTCTCATTAAAGGCACATGTAGGTTATTACGTATGTAAATTAGGCTGGATTGCATTTGCGCTCAAAATTATACTTGTATCTTGTAGGCTGAATGTACTGTAATCTATATATTTGTTGTATTTGTTCTTAATTATGTTAAATTGTACTGGTATCTATAATATTTATAACCAATCACTGATGTACCATATACTGATTGTAAACCCCAATTCTGCTGTAACACTTTGAACTCTTCTGCTAGAAAAGTGTGATATAACATATTAAGCAATTAACAAGTGTATAAAAATGCAATAGTTTAAAATGGCAAAGTGTGATATTCTTCAATAACTATCAAAAATATAAAAGGATTTTCCACCTTATCCGAGTTTTTTCCCCCATCACATTTGCAGTCTTTCCTCATCTTCTGAATCCTTTTCATTTTACCTTCCTTTAGTTCTCACCTCCTTTCTCCATCTCTCATTCCACTTCCATCTCTTGCCAACCTCTCATCTAACTTCTCATTTTGCTTTTCCCCATCTGTATCTTTCTGCTACACAATGCCTCATTTCTTCTCTGCACCTAACTTGTCTTTTGACTGTCTCACATTTTTTCACCTCCTCTCAAATCTCTACCTTTGCCCCTCCACTTCCCCTTTTCCTACCCCCTTCCCTCCCCCTCCTCAGTTTTTCTCACTCTAGACCTCATTTGCCTTTTTGACTCTTATCACTGGTTCTCAACTGCATCTAAGCCTACCTTCCATATATCTCTCTTTCTTTCAGTCCTCCATCTCCTCCTTTCAGGCTGTTTCCATTTCCCCCTTCTGTCAGTGACCCCAAACCCTTGCTCGGTCAGAGCAAGGTCCATCAAGCCCAGAATCCTGCCACTGACTATGGCCAATCCAAGGATAGCAATAGCTATCTTTAGTCTACCTGGATAATAACGTGTTATGGTTTTTCCTCCAGGAACTTGTCCAAACTTTTTAAATCCCTCTATGCTAGTCACCTTGATCACGTCTCCATAGCTTGACAATGTACCGAGTGAAAAAATATTTTCTACAATCTGTTTTGAATCTGCTGGTTGTTAATTTCATGGATTGTCTGCTTGTTTCAGTTCCTCCCAATTATTCACCCAGTAGCGACGCTCCAGAGTCAATCCACCCAATTTCACCTCTCTTAACTATCTCCCCTTTACACATGGCTCTTCACAGTCGACTCCCCAAATGGTCCCCCTCAGCCTTAATTATCAACCTACTGCCAGGAGATGCCAGTGGAAGCGAAATAGCATCTATCCCAGGGACTGAAGAAGCACACGCGTACCATCCTCACAACTGTCCTGCTGCCATCTTTCAGAAATCAGTGCTGCAAATAAAGGTAGTGGAAGGACCACCATGGAAAAGGTAAGCACTTAAGTTCCTTGAACATTTCCATGGTGGATACTGTTTGCTATGCTTCACTGTGACTGTCACCTGCTCCAGGTTTTTGGTTATCACTGACGATCAGGCAATTGCATTTTTGGAGCCTTGAGTTATTCTCTGCCCAAGAGAAGCAGAAGAATGTGTGGGAAAACCTTTGAGGGAAAGATAGTAGAGATGGGACTGCTGGTTTGAAAGCATAGATGAGCAGCAAAAAGTGCTCAGATCATGTACAAAATACATGGCAAGAGAGGAAGAATTTTAGGATGAGAAGAGACAGAATACTCCCATCCTCTTGATTTATTCACAAGCTAGATGGCAGTGAGAATTCACTGTGTGTAAGAGAGACATAGTAGCGAGACTGATCTGTGGAATTATGAATGCTGTACATTTGACAAAGCTGTGCTGCAGTGTGTGCGGGTAAGGAACAGAGAGACAAATCACAGAAAGCGAGGGCAAACCAAGTGGGCCAATAGGTCCTTATCTGAAGACATCTAATATGTTCCTTTTAAATACAGCATATAAATACTTACAGTGCATGTTTGTCAATTTTTTAAACATATAATCATTCAGTGGATGGACAGAAGAAAACTATAATCACTGTGTACTGTGCATTTTTTCATCAGTACTTATACACAAACAAGATCATAAGATGAGACATGGTGGGTCAGACCAATAGTTCCTCAAGCCTATCTTCCTGTCTCAGACAGTGGTCAATCTGGATGGTTGGAAGATCCCTTTCCTTTTGCTCATTCCCAGACATAGGGGTGGTGATTCCCATGCTTTCTTCCTAACAAGTATTAATGGACTTGTCCTCCAGAAACATTTACAAACTTTTTAAAACTCAGCTATGCTACTAACTTTGACCACATCTTCTGGCAACAAATCCCACAGTTTAATTGTGCATTGACTGAAAAAATATACTTTCTTAAATTTTTTTTAAATCTAACAGTTTCATAGAGTGTCCCTTAATTCTAGTACTATTTGTAAAGGTAATTAGCATCTCCTATCAATTTATACTCAGGCTCTCAGGGCATGAAACAAAATTTAAGATGACCTACAGTAATACATATTCTTTTAAAACAGAACACATAATCCATCAGTTGGACTACTAACCAAAATATCCAATCAAACCAACAAAAGAATCATATTAAATACAATACTAATAAAAACAGGTGTAGAACAGACTATTTTATTAGGACAATAACTCTAGATGGCTGATGTATCCTACTATAACTATGCAAGGATGACTGATTTATCCATTAAGAACATTAACTCACGATGGCAAATGCTGTGCACCTTAATCTAATATAAGGCCTAACCAGGTCCTATCTATAAATTTATCCCAAGCAAGTAGAGACTGATCTCAGTGTATACCTGATCTCAGTCACTGGGAAAATGGATACTAATCCCATCTCAGTCTTCTCGTCTTCAAGCTGAAGAGTATTAACCTGTTTAGCCTTTCTTTATAAGGGAGCCATTCCATCTCCTTAATTTTTTTTGCTCTTCTCTGAACCTTTTCTAATTCTATTATATCTTTTTTAAAATGGGGCGAGCATAACTGCACAGAATACTCAAGGTATGGTTGCACCATAGAACCAGAAAGACATATTACATTACACTACACAGTAATATGTAGTATGTCTTTGAACAGAGCTACAAAATACTTCACACTATGGTCAACAGACCTATATTGTCTGTGATACCCTAACATCTCAGAAAACATGAAACGAGATATTCTATGAGATGTAATTTGTGAGAATGTTCTGAATATTGCTGCTCTAAAGAGAGGAAAATAAGAATTTGTTATTGATACTGGGTATTACTCTTAGCTATATGCACTTTACAAATACTACAGTAAGCATGGATGCACCAAACAAAATTCTATATCATAGGTTTTCACAAGAAGTTGTGAATGAAGTATTAACCTCACCCACTGAAAAACAAAGCTATGTTTATTTGCATGGCTATACTAGGTGCTTAATTAATTCATGCTAAAATGCCATACAATCTGAGAAGTTTCCCCACTAAAGCTTACATATTGTTTTAGAGTTTTCTAATGTTCCAAACGAGATATTGTTTCTTCATTAATTGAGATACTTAAAATTGTAATTACTTGGCAAAGAACATTTTAACTGCAACTCTTGTTCTATAATCTCGCTTCACCTCAGTTCAAGTACTCAAAAGAGACAGTATTTAGAAAAGGTGCAGAGGCGGGCAACAAAAATGATAAAGGGAATGCAATGGCTCTTTTATGAACAGAAGTGATACAGGTTAGGGCTCTTCAGTTTGGAGAACAGACGACTAAGAGGATATGATAGAATTTTATGAAATCATGAGTAGGGTAGCACAGGTAAATAAAGGACTGCTATTTACCCTTTTAAATACTACTAAAACAAGGGGACACTCCATGAAACTATCAATCAGCAGATTTAAAACAAATTGTAGAAAGTACATTTTCATTTAACACAGTAAGGCTGTGGAATCTGGTGCCAGACTTAGTAGTATAGCAGGGTGCAAGAGAGGTTTGGACAGATTCCAGGAGGAAAAGTCCATTAATCACTGCTAGCAGTTAGACTAAGGAATGCCACCTCTATTCCTGGGTGTGAGCAACAAGACATATTTACTGTTTGGGATCTGCCAAGTACCTGGCCTACAATGCTGGGCCTAATGCATCTGGGTCTAATCCAGCATGACATTTTTTTATGTTATAACTATAATGTAATTCTCTACTTCAGGGGTTAACAATGAATATCACCAAAAATTGAGGATACTAACCCCCACTACTGACTCAGATGCAGGGGTATAATAAATCTGTTCAAAAATACTCAATTGACCATAAAATTTGTTAAGTAGAAAAGTGGTAGTTTCATATTTTGGCCATTTATCAAAACACCAACATAATGGTCTGACATCTGGTCTTACTCAATCGTGTAGTCATCAACTTACTACCTTCTACCATATAATGTGCCAGAAACCCCACAGGTTACAAAATATTTTTTTCTTTATGTAATTTTTCTTCTTTATAAAATTTTTCAAAAATGCTTGTGAAAGTCAAATGCCATTCGAGCAGCTTATAAACCCGCATGTCCCATTCAACTGGTATCACCAAACAGGACAGAATTCAGAAATCTTTTCCTCAAATTAAATACTAGATTGTGTGACTTCACAAATCCTCCATTAGTTTAGTACTTTGCTTAAAAAGTATTCTGTGTGACTTGAAGCATCTCCCGACACAGTCATGTTTCGAAAAACTGAATTTCTTCATCAGGGGAAATGATTATGTGCATCTTTCAAGACTCCAGTCAACATACTTACAGAATAGTGGTAAGTTGATGATTACACAATTAAGACCAGATGTCAGACCATTGTCTGTGTTTTGCTAAATGGCCAAAATATGAAACTACCACTTTTCTACTTCACAAATTTTTTGGTCAATTAAGAGTATTTTTGAACAGAAATATTATACCCCTGCATCTGAGTCAGCAGTAAGGGTTAGTAGCCACAATTTTTTATGTTATAGCATGACACTACCATCTAAAATCAGTTAATACCATTTCCATATGCAGCCAAAACAGTATTAAATTGTTTAGCTGTGTACAGCAGTTTTCTTACTTGATGGCAATTGTTCCCTGGCAGACAAGTACATAAGAACATAAGAAAATGCCATACTGGGTCAGACCAAGGGTCCATCAAGCCCAGCATCCTGCTTCCAACAGTGGCCAATCCAGGCCATAAGAACCTGGCAAGTATCCAAAAACTAAGTCTATTCCATGTTACCATTGCTAATGTCAGTGGCTATTCTCTAAGTGAACTTAATAGCAGGTAATGGACTTCTCCTCCAAGAACTTATCCAATCCTTTTTTAAACACAGCTATACTAACTGCACCAACCACATCCTCTGGTAACAAATTCTAGAGTTTAATTGTGCATTGAGTAAAAAAGAACTTTCTCCGATTAGTTTAAATGTGCCCCATGCTAACTTCATGGAGTGCCCCCTAGTCTTTCTACTATCCAAAAGAGTAAATAACCGATTCACATCTACCCGTTCTAGACCTCTCATGATTTTAAACACCTCTATCATATCCCCCCTCAATCGTCTCTTCTTCAAGCTGAAAAGTCCTAACCTCTTTAGTCTTTCCTCATAGGGAAGTTGTTCCATTCCCATTAGCTTTGTATAAGCTTAGACATAATTAAAAGAGAAATGCAGGTAGGTTCATCTTTACTTGGAGAATGGGTGAATTATTTCCCAAAAAGCAGACCTGAGTCAAGTGTAGTGAATCAACCAAGAGGCAGCACTCACAAGAACCACCTTTCTGACACTTATTTACTTTCTCTGTAATGCACTGAGCCCTTATCATCCAGATGTGTGAGGTTGCGAGATTTCTGTATTTAAGTGCTGCTATGGCAAGATACCTTTTTATTTTAGCAAATTTGGGGATTTTATTTTTGTCTTATGTTGCTATTTTTTAGATCCTTATCTCTCTCACACATACACATTTAAGACTGTAACAATGAATAGGGTCTTATTAATCTTTGTGTCAGATCTTACTGTACATATATAATTTGTACATTAGTTCATGGTCACAATCATAAGAATTACAAAATTTAAGAAACCTCTATGGTCAGAATCTTTGGACTGGCAAACCATACAAATTAATGGCAGGGCCCCAGAATCCAAATGCTCTGAAGGATTTGTAACAATCTCTGCATTTGAATATAGAAAAATTCAGAGGCATTTCAGGAAAACAATTGACCAAGTAAAAACTATAAAACAAGTAACACCCGTGAAGCAATACTGTGTTTTAGATGTAACATAAAACCCAAAAACTTTTGTATAAAACTGAATTAGAAAGTGCACTATAAAGTATACCACCAAAACAAATAGCAGCAGGAAAAAAAGCTCCTCCATAAATTATTTTTTTTCCCATTTACATTAGAAAATTTAGGTAAGTTTGCCAACTGTAATTTGTAAAATTATCAGTTTTATTTCACTATTTTCAAAAACCCACTTAAAACTATGACGGGAACCAACAGTTATTGATGGATGGAGCCATTTCCACCTGCCTACACTTTGGAGCAACTCACCACATGTTCAATACTTTCTGGCAGCTATGCACAAAGAAAACAAGGGGAAAAAGAAAAATCAGAAACAGAACCTAAGATTTTACAGAACCTGAATATTCTGACATTAATTTACATTTACAACTACAGAAATCTAACAGTTTTTCTTAAACCACAAGTCAACAACAGAAATTACACTAAACTTTTAATTCTCAGTCACTCTCTAAACTGTGCATGTGTGCGCTTGTACACACACAAGTCATGAACCTTGTGCACATGGCAAAACATAATGCACACAAAAAATCCTGATATTTTATATGGATTATAGTGGCGCGTATGAATTTAAACAGCTTATGAAGTCGCACGAAAGAACATTTTTGCGCATATTGCCTTTCAAAAATTTGAGGGATTATTATTCTCAGTCTAAGCCCTAATATGTAGTGAATATCAGACCATAACTGGATGGCTGGCCATATATATCAATCCTGAACTAGTCAATCACATTAACTCATTCATGGTTTAAGCACACAAGTTATTGTAGCTTGGTATTTATTGCTAAGACTACAAAATTCAACATTTAATAAATTCATAAACATGAAAAAGGGATACAATGTTTACCAAAAAGAATCATAATTCCAGACACCTTTTAGTACATTTATAGTCTATAATTGTGTTGCAAGTCTCAGAAATAAATCAATGATTATTATACAACAAAAAAAAGCTTCTGCCACTTAAAAATCATAAGTAGAGATTTAGAACAGGTTTTACTGACATTTCACATAAAAGGCTAACAGTACTTTTATTAATGTGTGGACACAAATTTCAAATGGTTTAACAAACAATTATAATGAAAGTATCTGTTCATAACACTAACAGGCAACCATAGTACATACTTTGTTTCATCCATGATTTCCACTTCCGCAGGGGCTGTGATGGGTGCATTTGAATGTCCTGCAGTTGGGTCATCTGTGTTCAGCTCTCCATTCGTTGAACTTACAACCTGTAAATACATACCAGAAGCATGAAAGAAAAACACCTCTACAAAACTAAATAACTGGATAAATCTCACATTGCTATAATTGCACAGCATAACAAAAATCTATTAGTGCTGTTAATGCATTACCATTATGGCTGCTGGTCAAAGAAATCACCTAAACATGACTTTTATTCCTTTCACCATCCTAATTTGTCATGTTAAAGCAACCTAAATAAAATCTACCATCAGATAAGTCCAGCTTCAAACTTCCACACAGAGCTTTAATAAAGATCCACAGGAGGCGGGGAAACACTTCTTGGAAAGTACTGACTTTGTGAAAACAAAATTTTGATCTGCATTTTCTAATTAGGCAGTGTAAACCTAGAAAGAATAAATTAATTACAGATCTACCAGTCATTCTAACAGAGATGAGAAGCAGTCAGGCTGTAAATATAGCTAAGGAGTCTGCTTTTCTCTTATAATCCAAACATACCAATTAATCACTCCAATTTAAAAAAAAAAAAAAAAAAACAACTTATGCACATAATATAAATGCTACAAAAACTGCTTATTCCATCTTTGTATCCCTGCTCTGCTTGCTCTCTTGATCAATGCTGGTGCTGTCTCATGGTGCAGCTGCTTTCACTTCTGGCTCCATTATGGTACTGATGAGTTGAAGCTAGTGCCAGTACTTCCAGCACTGCTCTCATAAAAACAGAACGAGCTTTGGAGCAAATGTAGGAAGATGGAATAAGTAAAGACAGTGGGGGTGATGGTGTGGCAGAGATGAAGTGAAAAAAAATGATCTATATAAAATAACTACAAAATAAACACCAAAATATATACTTTGCATACATGAAGAAAAAGAATTCCCAGCTATAGTGGACTGCTAGACATTCAGAATAGCTATGAAGATATGACTATTTAAAATGTAATTTAAAATGATGAAAAGTTAAAATATGATTGCAAGCAAAAATGAACTAAAAAAAATCTATAAGCAGTACTAATACGCTCATTAAATTATTTTTATTCCAGTCTCTTTTTGTATATTAGTAAGTGTATCAGAGGCCAGGATAAGCCTATAGTGGGTAAACCATGATTCTAATATAGTGCAGACACATCACATCATACATAGGCTTAAAGAAGAAAAAAAAAGTTTAAGCAAATTTTTCAAAACAGTTTTTCCAAGAGTAATAAATCAATTTTGGATATGTAACAAAACATTTTTATGCATTTCCCAAAATTGCCAAAAGACGTTCAGGGCTTATGACTCATACACTAACACAAAACCCCCCCCAAAATATAAAAAAAAATAAATTATACTCATTTAGGGGAAAAAAAATAAAAGCACTATTAACAATAAAATGTTACCTTTTGGGCAGAGGAAAACATGAAGCCTTAAGACATTTAGCTGTATTAATATAAATCCTAAATCATTTATGATTTTCAGAGCATGTGAGACTGTGCTTTATACCCAGTCACCTCCAACTGCTGGGGTTCCTGCCCAATTGGAGCCAGCCTCATTGCAGCTCATTGCTGGGGCAATCGGAGAAAGGAGTGGCACAGTATGCTGTAGACCAGGGGCAGCCAAATCCGGTCCTCAAGAGCCACAAACAGGTCTGGTTTTCAGGGCATCCACAATGAATATGACTGAGATGGATTTGCACACACTGTCCCCATTATAATGCAATATTCTCTTATGCACATTCATTGTGGATATCCTAAAACCCAGTCAGTCTGGTGGCTCCTGAGGACCAGATTTGGCCACACATACTGTAGACCTTCAAAATCATGGCAAGCAAATAATTTCTCTCTTCTGTTCTACTCAGAAGATAAATGTATACATCCTTGAACCCAGTGTTTCAAGCTCAGGATGGCCTGAGTATCAAATTAAAGAACACGTTTTCTACAATGGAGTTTTATTTCCATATCTACACAGTAAGCATTCCAGAGTAAAAATTATAGAAACCATCACTATAATGGTATTGTGGCTCAGTGGTTTCAGTTTTACAAACAGCACTTTAAGCACTCAAATGGCCATGCATATATGTATGTTTTTAATTAACAAAGTGTTCTTTAGCTTGTTACATTTTCACAACTCTGACAAGGATGAAGGAAAGATCGGCTCTGTGGCCTAGTCTGTAATGCTGAGGAGGATCCAAATTGGATGATTCTCTATCCATTGGGACTGCTCAGACCTGGATGCATTATAGATGTGGTGCCACTTAAGACTTAAAAGGGAAGATGGTGCCCACTGCTATGGTAGTCTGTGTGCCAACATGTGATGCTGAGGGCATGCCTCAAAGGTGGACCTCTGTAATCCTCCGGGCTACAAAAGGGTTCCCAGAGTCTCTTAGGCATAGGATCTTAGGAAGGGAAGGATTAAAAATGGAGGGTGATTATAAAGGGGGAAGTGCAATTAAAAAAAAAGATGAAAAACACCCTGAGCTGCTGCACTGTATGACAGCCAAGGGCACAAGATACCTGCATTACAAATCCCAACATCCTCTCTCCTGGTAGGGCAAGTGGTGCTCAACCTCTGCCCCAACGTAGGAAACACTGAATGACGCCAAATGACACTGGGTAGCTATGGCAACCAAATGCCAGCATCACATGACTGGGGCAAGTGGGGATGGCAACATTGCTTACCTTGTAATAGGTGTTATCCCAGGACAGCAGGATGTAGTCCTCACATACGGGTGACGTCACCGAACGGAGCCCAGCGCGGGAAACCTGTCAGTCAAAGTTTCTACAAACTTTTGACTGGCCCTGAGAGGCCACTGAGCATGCCCAGCATGCCATGATATTCTCTGTCACAAGAGTCTCTCTTCAGTCTCGTATGTAGCAAAAGCGTTAGTAAAAATAAAATAATAAAGGTATGAGGCCCAACTCCGCGGGGTGGCAGGTGGGTTCTGTGAGGACTACATCCTGCTGTCCTGGGATAACACCTATTGCAAGGTAAGCAATTTTGCTTTATCCCAGGACAAGCAGGATGCTAGTCCTCACATATGGGTGAATAGCAAGCTAGAGGCCGAGTCATTAGTGGTGAAGCAACAGTAAAGTATTGTTGTTGAGAATGAGTCAGCCGAAGATCATAATAAGTTGGTTGTAGAAGGAGTTGAGATTAAACTGGAAACAAGTTCTTTAAGACAGATTGTCCATAGGCTGAATCTTGTCTTCCTTCTTTGTCCAAGCAGTAATGAGCTGCAAAGGTGTGAAGAGAACTCCATGTTGCGGCTTTACATATGTCAAGGATTGGCACTGAACGATAGTGTGCTACTGAAGTTGACATTGCTCTTACTGAATGTGCCTTTACTCGCCCTTGGAGAGGAAGGCTTGCTTTTTCATAGCAAAACTGTATGCAGTCTGCAAGCAAATTGGACAGAGTATGTTTACCCACTGCTTTACCCAGTTTGTTTGGATCGTAGGATACAAAGAGTTCTGTGGATTGTCTCTGAACTGCAGTACGGTCTATATAAAAGGCAAGTGCACGCTTGCAGTCCAAGGTATGCAAGGCTGTTTCTCCTGGATGGGAATGAGGCCTTGGAAAGAATGTAGGTAAATTTATGGATTGATTCAAGTGGAATTCCGTAACTACTTTGGGAAGGGATTTTGGATGTGAACGGAGAACCACTTTGTCATGTAGGAACTTAGTAGAAGGCGGATATGTTACAAGTGCTTGTAACTCACTAACCCTTCTAGCTGATGTAATGGCTATGAGGAAGATAGTTTTCCAAATGAGAAATTTAAGATCACAAGAATCTATGGGTTCGAAGGGAGAGCGCATGAGTCTTGTTAATACCACATTCAGATCCCACTCTGGGAAGGTGGTCGAATTGGTGGTTTAAGGTGAGTTAAACCTCTCATAAATCTACTTACGAGAGGTTGTTTGGAAATAGGTGCATCTCTCATCTTGTTATGGTAAGCAGAGATTGCACTTAAATGTACTCTTATAGATGCAGTCTGGAGACCAGATTCCGAAAGATGGTATAAGATTTCTAGTAGAGAAGTGGTGGGGCAGGTGAAAGGATTTATGTTCTTTTCCGAGCACCACAAACTGAATCTTTTCCATTTAGAAGAATAGTTCTTTCGTGTGGAAGGTTTACGTGAAGCTATAAGAACTTGAGATATGAGGTGAAAGATTGAGAGGTTGTAATATCAAGCTTTCAACATCCATGCTGTCAAGGATAGGGATTGAAGGTTGGGATGTCGCAACCGGCCCTGATCCTGAGTTATGAGAGTGGGAGCTACTCCCAGACAAATGGGATCTCTGACAGAGAGGTCTAGCAGTGTGGGGAACCAAACTTGTCGAGGCCAATATGGGGCTATGAGTATCATGGACCCCTTGTCCTGTTGTAGTTTCACTAGAGTTTTGGTTATGAGTGATATTGGAGGATACGCGTATAGTCGGCCTGAGTTCCAAGGCCGAGCAAAGGCATCCTTGGCCGGCTGATTCTTCTGTTTGTGTAGAGAACAGAAGTTGTCCACTTTGTGATTCAGATGTGACGCAAAGAGGTCTACTGTTGGTTGTCCCCAACGTTGAAATATCCTGGTCGCTACTGAGGGATCCAGGGACCACTCGTGTGGTTGGAACTGACGACTGAGTCGATCTGCCACCACATTGTGTATGCCCGCTAGATAAGTGGCCGGGAGGAACATTGAGTGGTTCAGGGCCCAGTCCCAAATCTGTGCGGCTTCTTGACAAAGGAGATACGAGCCCGTACCTCCTTGTTTGTTGATATACCACATGGCTACTGTGTTGTCCATATGAATCAGAACAGTTTTGTGTGAAAGGCAGTCCTTGAACGCATGCAGTGCATAACGTATAGCTCGAAGCTCTAGAAAATTGATTTGAAATGTTGCTTCGAGGTTTGTCCAAGTCCCTTGTGTTTGGAGATTGTCTATGTGAGCTCCCCAACCCAAGGTGGATACATCTGTAGTTAAAATTATCTGTGGAACTGGTTGTTGAAAAGGGAGGCCTTTGCACAAGTTGTCCTTGTTTGTCCACCAACGTAGAGATGATCTTAGTTGTTGGGTCAATTGAATTGGATAGTGTAGCGGTTGAATGGCTTGGATCCATTGTGATCTTAAAGTCCATTGGGTAATCCTCATGGCGAGCCTTGCCATGGGTGTAACATGAACCGTGGAGGCCATATGACCCAGTAAGGTCAGAAACTGATGAGCTGTCACTTATTTCTGTAAGGAGATGGATTTTGCTAGTAGAATGAGTGTGTCTGCTCGATCTACAGGTAGAATGGCCTTTGCTAGATTGGTGTTCAATTCTGCTCCTATGAATTGAAGCAGATGAGTTGGAGTGAGATGGGATTTTTGATAATTGATGAGAAATCCCATAGAGTGAAGTAGAGTAATTGTTCGTGTTAGAGAGGTAAGAGCTCCTTGTGGAGACTGACTTTTTATGAGCCAGTCTAGATATGGGAAGACATGGACACCTTCTTTGTGCAATTGTCCTGCTATTACTGCCAGGCATTTGGTGAAGACTCTGGGAGCAGATGCCAGTCCAAAAGGTAGAACTCTGTACTGGAAATGCTGATGTCCCACCATGAAGCGCAGGTACTTGCGATGAGGAGGGAATATTGGTATGTGAGTGTAAGCATCCTGAAGATCCAGAGAACAAAGCCAATCTCCTGCTTGAAGAAGTGGAAGCATGGTGCCTAGAGAAACCATCCTGAACTTTTCTTTTTTCAGAAATTTGTTGAGGTTTCTGAGGTCTAGGATGGGACGTAGGCCTCCGGTTTTCTTTGGAATGAGGAAATATCGGGAGTAGAATCCTCTGCCCTGCTGTGTCCGGGGTACTGGTTGTATAGCCCTGGCTCTCAGAAGGGTGGATAATTCTATTTGTAACTGATGAAGTTGAGAATTTTGTTTTGGGCAGGAAGTTGGTGGAAATTCTGGAGGAATTGAGATGAAATTTAGTTTGTAGCCTCAAGAGACTATGGAGAGTACCCATTGGTCTGATGTTATGTTTTGACAATTTGTATGAAAGTGAGATACTCTTCCGCCCACTGGTAGATTTGGTTTGGGATTTACAGGTTGGATTTGTCCTCTGGTCTGTGTTTCAAAAGCCTGTCGCAGGGCCTGTCTGCCCAGGAGGTTGAGGACGAGCAGGCCTAGATTGTCTGGCCTGGGATCATTGTTGTGGCCAGGTAGACCTACCCCTAGAAGTGTGGGGGTAGTATCTGCGTGGCCTGTAATAAGGACGTCTAGTTTCTCTTCGTGGAGGACGACGAGAAGACTGAGTAGCAGGCTCTTGTGGGGTTTGAGACAACTGCCGTAGGGTCTCAGTGTGGTCTTTAAGTTGTTGTACAGCTTCCTTAATATTGTCCCCTAGACAGGGCAGATCCACCAGTTTTTCTTGGACCTCAGTCCTGACGTCAGATGCTTTGAGCCAGGCCCATCTACGAGCAGTGATGCCAGCTGCTGCTGTTCTGAAGGCAGTCAAAATTGTTGTAGACTGCTCTCATCACGTGTTTGCCAGCCTCCAGGCCTTTGTTGATTACAGCTTGTGCTGGTTTCTGGAACTGTGTGGGTAGGGAGGTAACAAACTTCCATTTGTTTCCAGAGGTTCCTCTGGTATTGAGTGATGAACAGCTGGTAGGCAGAAATCTTGGTGTTTAACATAGAGCTCTGATAGACCTTCTTTCCCCATAAGTCTAGTAATTTGTGGTCCCTACCAGGTGGAGTCGATGAGTGTGGGTGCACACGTTTGGATTTTTTCTGTGCCGACTCCACTACCACCGACTGGTGTGGTAGTTGCTGTTTGTGGTAGCCTAGGGCTGGCTGGACTATATAAGTAGTGTCCACACGCTTGTTCACTGCAGGAACAGAAGATTGATGTTCCCAAATTCGTTTCTGAAGATCTAATAGGACCTCATGGACTGGCACTGCCAGTACTTGTTTGGGTGGGTCAACAAACTGTAAAACCTCAAGGGTTTGTGCCCTGGTTTCTTCCTCTGCTGTAAGCTTGAATGGAATCGAGTCAGCCATGCTTTGGATGAATGATGAGAATGAGAGATCCTCTGGGGATGACTTCTTTCTCTGATCCGGAGAAGAAGGGTTGGACAAACTCTTCTGAAGAAAATTGAGAGTGTTGCCCATCCCAAGAATCCTCATAATCTTCTCTGTAAGGAGATTTTGGTGTTTCTTTAGGTTTTGGAAAGTGAAGGCCTGAGGGGCCTGGCTGTGGATCATCGATGGAAAATACAGCAGTAGTGTCCTGTGGCCTCGTAGATGGTAAATTATCGATTACATCTTGATACCTTTTTGTAAGAGGCGTCGATAGAAAGCCTCGTCTTGCACTTCTGGTGGCTCGAGTAAAGGTTGTCTCGATGGTATCGAGGGTGTCCTCGATGTTGTCATCGACGGAAGCGTTATCGCAGTCATCGACGTCGATGGAATAGGGAACGTCATCGACTGGCCCGATGGAATATGGGCAAAAATCGATGTCGATGATGTCCATAGTCTCGGCGTAGTTCTGATCAAATCGATCGAGGTCCTTGGTGTCGATGAAGGCGCCATCATCGGTGTACACACCGGCATCAGTATTCCTACTGGCATCGGCGGAATCGCCGGGACAACTTGCTCTTGAAGAGCCTGGAGGACCGCTTGCCTTATTAAAATAGACAATTCCGGCTGAACAACTGATGTAGCCATCAAAGTTGTAAGCAGTGGCAGTAAGGGAACATCCTGCGACGTAGTTGAAGTTGTGCTTGGAATCGGCGTAGACGAAGGCCCAGGCGCGGAAGGTGCCGGTGTTTCCTGCTCTCTGGGCCGCTTCGGCATCGATTCGTCCTGGGACATCGACGTGGAGGATGACGGACGTCGATGGCGATGCTTAGGTTTTTGATGGTCCGCCGATTTCGTAGATAACACCGACGATGGTGAGGACGGGCGATCACCGGATCCGTCCGGACGCGTTTTTTTTTTTTTTTTTTTTTTAATTTTATATTTATTGAATTTTTACAACATAATACAAAGAATTACTTTGCATAGCAATACAACAAAAGGTTAAACACATAAGAAATATATTCCTTTCCATGGTATTTCACTAATAACAGGTAAATTTCCTTTTATATTTTCTCAAGAAATATTCAGGAGAGAGATGAAATAATAAAGAAGAAAAATAGAAGAAAATCACTAATTAAGTAAGGCTCCCTGACACTACCCTCTATTTATCTTTATGCGAGTACTTTATGATGGAGGGGGTGACTTCTTGGCATCAATGAACTTCCTTAAATGATCAGGATTATAAAACACGTACACATTTCCTAAGTATCTAATTACGCATCTAGCAGGGTATCTCAACAGAAATTCTCCACCCAGTGTACGAACGTCTGGGCGCATTTTCAAGAAATCTTTCCTACGTAACTGGGTTACTCTGGATAAGTCAGGAAATATACGGACGGGCCCTCCCAAATAGGTAACATTTAACACTTTGAAATAATATTTCATAATCAAAGCTTTATCTTGTTCAGAATATAGTGAGACAAATAAAACCAGTCTTTCCATAACTTCAAAACCTGAGCTTTCTAGATATTCAGATAAATTCTCAAAATCAGCCGTAGCCCCTATAGGGGAAATCTGAATTTGAGTCTGTCTTTGTTTCAAAAAGAAAATTTTCTTTGGTGTTGGTATCTTCTCTTCTGGGATCTTCAGAATTTCCTTTAGATATCTTCTAAACGTTATTAAAGGTAGTTCACCGACTACCTTAGGGAAATTTAGTACCCTTAAATTCAGTTGTCTTAAATAGTTCTCCATAGATTCAAGCCTACGCATAGAGGCTGCTTGTTCTTTCAAAGACATCACACTCAGTTCTGATATCTGTTTTAAATCATTTTTCACTTGTATTAAATTGTTTGTTTGTTCATCACTATTTCTTTTTAGCTGAGTTTCCAAAGAAGATATTTTTAAAGAGTTCTCGTCCGTTTCCCGGGTATATTCATTTACTGCCCTATTCATCCCGACTATCAAGTCCCATAGGGATTCCATAGTGATTACAGCCGGTCTTATAACCTGAAAAGGGCTTCTCATACCGCCTGTATCTCCATTTTCTCCTCCTCCCCTTGATAGACTTTGGGGTATTCTCTCGGCTCCTACCTCGTTCCTTGCCGAGTCCTCTGGAGCCACGGAGAAAAGTGGTATAGTCCCTTGCTCAATAACCTCGTCAGAGCTTCCACCCGGGTGAGAGAGATCTGCAACTTCATCTGCAGACTCCTCCACACGATCGACGGGGTCTGAGCTGTTGTCCTCGGCTGTTCGTGGGGTCGATACTTCCCCAGGCGGCGACGGCTCTCCTCTGCCTGTCCCGCCAGCGGGGCTCGAGACCCGATTTGGATTTAGTGGCATCGCAAATTGCGGGATGACACGCTGCCCACTTGAAAGTGTTGGCTCGGATGGATAAACCCTCACTTTGCCCTTTCTCTTGTGAGGCATTTCAAAAAAGAAGAAAATTAATCGCGGTAAGAGGAAAGTTTGGGGAGCGTCCGTATATGCGACTGTTCAGGGAGCCATCTTGGATCTCTCTCCTTGGACGC
The DNA here is from genome assembly GCF_901001135.1 of Rhinatrema bivittatum. Classification (NCBI taxonomy): domain Eukaryota; kingdom Metazoa; phylum Chordata; class Amphibia; order Gymnophiona; family Rhinatrematidae; genus Rhinatrema; species Rhinatrema bivittatum. The sequence continues at coordinate 601,007,857 of NC_042615.1, forward strand.
GGTTTTTTAACTAGTGCTCGTTTGGTTGCTCCAGCCGGAGACGACCTCGATGACTTGGAAGGAGAGGGAATTAACTGTAGTTGGAACAAATGTTCTATCTTCTCCTGCCTGGCCTTCCATCCTTTTTCTGTCATTTCGGCACATTTGGGACATGTACTCACGTCGTGTTTTTCGCTGAGGCAGAGAACACATTCCAAATGTGGGTCGGTTATCGACATATTTCTATTACAAACAGGGCACTTTTTGAATCCTGTCGCCATTTTGGGATCGACGGCCGATGTGAATTCGTGAGAGTGAAAATGAGAATTCAAAGTGAACGGTACTCATCAGCCAGCGAGAATAAACCCCGTGAGAGACTTTGTGAGAGAGAATATCAAGAAATTGAGAATTCTAAGTTTTAGTCACAAGAATTCGTGAAGAATGCAACGGCTCCAGTCCCACGATGCGTGAGGCAGCGCGGAAAAGCGAAGACTGAAGAGAGACACCTGTGGCAGAGAATATCATGGCATGCTGGGCATGCTCAGTGGCCTCTCAGGGCCAGTCAAAAGTTTCTAGAAACTTTGACAGAAAGGTTTCCCGCGCTGGGCTCCGTTCGGTGACGTCACCCATATGTGAGGACTAGCATCCTGCTTGTCCTGGGATAACTGGTAGCCCTCTACTTGTTTAGGCTTAAAAAAGCAAATGCTCTTTTGTCCTTTCTGCTATCCCCACTTGCCGAATTACTGTCCTGATATGCTCAGACCATCTTCAGTGAGGTTCTATTCTGCAGCTTATTTCCTACTTGCCACTTCGCTTTCCAACTCTGCTCTCACTGGTTAATTTTCTAATATATAGATTACCTGGCTAGGACTGGGCACTACTTAAAAAGAATAACAAATCTTAGGAGCATGCCAGTAACTAGACAGTGAAGGTATATTCCCAGGGCTGTACCAGCGATCACTGACCACCCAAGTGAAGTTCTAGCCATGTGACAAAAGCATCAAGTGACTTCGATTCCTGATGCTTCCACTGATAGTTAAAGTGGAGAGCTCAAGCGAGGAGCCTCTTTTGTATGATTTATGGAATCTACATTCAAAATGATTAAAATGAAAAGGAATCATGCAATGTGGATTAAAATAAAAGAAAAAAAGGGGATGTGGGAGGCAAAAGGAAGACCAGCAAAAGCCCATAAGCACCTTTTGCCCATTAGTTAGGGGAAGTTTGATGCTGGGGTGAAAACTGGGGCAGGGAAGAAACATGTTCTCTAAACCAATGTCTTGGATTTCCTCATCAAGTCTGTGTACAATTCTGGTCGCCGCAACTTAAAAAAGATATAGTTGCGATGGAGAAGGTACAGAGAAGGGCAACCAAAATGATAAAGGGGATGGAACAGCTCCCCTATGAGGAAAGGCTGAAGAGGTTAGGGCTGTTAAGCTTGGAGAAGAGCCGGCTGAGGGGGGATATAATAGAGGGTCTTTAATATCATGAGAGGTCTTGAACGAGTAACTCGGTTATTTACACTTTCGAATAATAGAAGGACTAGGGGGCATTCCATGAAGTTAGCAAGTAGCACATTTAAGACTAATCTGAGAAAATTATTTTTCACTCAACGCACAATAAAGCTCTGGAATTTGTTGCCAGAGGATGTGGTTAGTGCAGTTAGTGTAGCTGGGTTCAAAAAAGGTTTGGATAAGTTCTTGGAGGAGAAGTCCATTAACGGTTATTAATCAAGTTTACTTAGGGAATAGCCACTGCTATTAATTGCATCAGTAGCATGGGATCTTCTTAGTGTTTGGATAATTGCCAGGTTCTTGTGGCCTGGTTTGGCCTCTGTTGGAAACAGGATGCTGGGCTTGATGGACCCTTGGTCTGACCCAGTATGGCAATTTCTTATGTTCTTATGTTCTAACAGTTTATAAAACAAAAAAAGTGATGCTTATTAGCAATCATTAACTGGTTATTTGAATTTTGCTTGCACAATTATCCCAATGGGTAGGGTTTTGTTTACATCAACTATCTCTGGTCACTGCTAGGGTTCACAAAAAGGCATCATTTTGATCTGGAGTACATTGGAGAAATTACTTACCTGATAATTTCGTTTTCCTTAGTGTAGACAGATGGACTCAGGACCAATGGGTATAGTGTGCTCCTGATAGCAGTTAGAGACGGAATCAGATTTCAATCTGACGTCAGCACTACATATACCCCTGCAGGACGCCATGCTCTTCAGTATTCTCTTCGAAAAGCAATTGTGGATATATGTGTGGCTGAATAATTTGATTAACTTGGTTAACTTGGATTACTTAATTAACTTGAACTGGTTGATGTGGGTTATAGCTGAAGACCGCCAGTGCACTCAACCGAAATTCGCTGATACCTGGCAACGATGTGTGTCCTAATTAGAGGAAAGTGTGGCTTACCCGTGTTTGTCTTGCTCTTGGAGATTGTCATCTGAGGTTCCGTGTTTGGCGGCAGCCGTGGGGCGGGATGCTGAGTCCATCTGTCTACACGAAGGAAAACAAAATTATCAGGTAAGTAATGTCTCCATTTCCTAGCATGTAGCAGATGACTCAGGACTAATGGTATGTATAAAAGCTTCTCCCGAACCAGGTGGGAGGCTGCTTATAGCCCACTTAGTACTGCCCTTGCGAATACTGTGTCCTCCCGAGCCTGAACATCCAGGCGGTAGAATCTGGATGAGGTGTGAATGAAGGACCATGTCGCCTCCCGACAGATCTTGGCGGGTGACAGCATCTTGGTTTCTGCCCAGGACACTGCCTGGGCTCTAGTGGAATGAGCTTTGACTTGTAGAGGTGGAAGCTTGCCTGCCTCTACACAGGCCGCCTTGACTACCTCTTTTATCCAGCGGGCTATGGTTGCCCGCGAGGCCGCTTCCCCTTGTTTCTTCCCTCTGTGAAGGACGAATATGTGGTCCGTCTTTCGTATGGATTCCAACCTCTCCAGGTATCAGACTAGGATTCTTCAGACGTTAGGATGTCAAAGACGGCGAGATTCTTCCGAGTCCTTATGTTTGCCTGGAGATGGCAGAGAAATGGTTTGGTTTAGATGGAAGTGAGGAACCACTTTGGGGAGGAAGGAGGGGACCGTGCGCATAGCTGTATGGATCCCGGTGTGAACCTGAGGAACTGTTCTCGGCAGGATAGTGCTTGGAGTTCGGAGATGCGACGGGCCGAACATATTGCCACTAGGAATGCCGTCTTCAAAGTTAGGAGTCATAGGGACAGACCGCGAAGAGGTCTGAAGGAGGATCCCGCTAGGAAGTCTAGTACTAGATTGAGGTTCCATAGGGGTACCGGCCACTTTAAGGGTGGTCGAATCTGTTTGACCCCTCTAAGAAAGCGGGAGACGTCCGGATGAGATGCTAGGCTGTTGCCTTTCTCTTTGGCTCCGAAGCAGGCCAATGCAGCCACCTGAACCTTGATGGAATTGAGAGACAACCCCTTCTGTAAGCCGTCCTGCAGAAATTCCAGGATCGTGGGAATTTTAACTGTCTGCGGAAGGATGTCGTGGTCCTCTCACCAGGCTTCGAATATTCTCCATATTCTTATGTAGGTTAGCGATGTGGAGAACTTGTAGTGACATAGCTGATAAGTCGAATGACTGTTTAAGGATGGATTCCAGATATCTGTCCTAAGCATCCTTGAGTGCCGCTCCTCCCTCGACTGGGATGATAGTGCGCTTTGTGACTGAGTAGACCATGGCGTCCACTTTGGGAAACACCAGATGATCTTTGGCTGAGAGTTCCAGTGGGTAGAGGACTTCTAGGGCCCGTCCGCCTTTGAAACTGGCCTCTGGAGCATCCCATTCCAAGTCGATCAGCTGTTGTACGGCTTGCAGCAGAGGGAAATGGCAGGAGGCCTGACGGAATCCCTCTAGGAGAGGGTTAGTCTTCGGTTCCCCTGTGGCACTAGTGCTTGGGATGGCGAGCTCCTTCAAGCTGTGAACCACGAGATCTGATAGTTCGTCTTTGGAGAAAAACGCCTCATGGTTCGGTAAGGTTCCGTTCCTGGAGGGATTTCCCCTTCCTCCAGGGATTCTTGATCTTCGTCAGAGGTGTCCGTGTCCCCTACGGTGAGACTTTTGGCCGGAGGAGGCATGTCTCTGGGGGGCCTAAAGGGCCCTGGTAGGTTAGGGTCTTCTGGGAGAGGTAGTGGCTGTGCCATCGGTGGCGCCGGTTGCATGTAAATGAAGGTCTGTACAAGGATCCTGGGTCTAAATTGAAAACCGCTGCGTCCCCAAGGGGCCCCGTTTGAGGGAGGCTTGTGCTGGGGGTAGCAAGATCCGGTGTACTATCAGTGGATCCGGATTCCTGTACTGGCTGGGGGGGGGGGGGGGGGGCTTGACCTGGTTTTCCCAGAGCATCCTCGCACTGTAGACCCAGGGCTGTAACCTCTTCGTGCTGCGCAGCTCTTATGTGGCAGGCTGGGCAGAGGGTTTGAGCCTTGACCTTCTTGGCCGGTGGAGTCATGATTTGTGCGTTTAATGTGCGCGCTGGGAGGCCTAGATATGCGCTCCGGGTGCGCCTAAGATGTGCGTGTAGGCCGGGATGCGAGCACAAGATGCGCGCGCTGCTGTGCGCACAGAGTTAACTTATGCGCCCGGCACCGTTGAGCACGTGGTTGCGCGCCCGGCCCCCTTGTGCGCGTTGCTGTGCGCCCGGCACATATGCGCGCGTTGCTGTGCGCACAACTAAGTTGTGCACCCAGCTTGCCTCTGTGCGCACGGATCAGTTAGGCGGACAGGGCAGCGATCGAGGGAAAATGGCTTCGGCGACCATATGAGCAATATGGTGACCACCTCGGAGGGTCTCCACGTGGGAGGACCCTCGTATTGGATCGGGGTCTAGCCTGGACAGGGCTGATCAACCAAACAGCAGACACGCCGACTGGCAATCTGTGCGGCTTTCCGAGCCTCGGAGACTGGAGACTTTTAGAAAGTTTTCTACCTTACCTTGTCTCGGCGTTTCCGGTCTCGTTCTGGGCTGTCTCCGGCTGCGTGGGGAGAGGGAAGAGTACCTTCACCGCCGCGTTCGGTGTGGCACCCACTGCCTGTCAGTCGCTCCCATTGCCGGGGTCTAAGTCCGCACCTGGGACCGGCTGCAGGACCGAGGCCTACCTCTGAGGGATCATGGAAATCACCTCAGGAATTCTCAACTGGGGGAGGGACCTGTAGGTATCCCTGCAGGAGAGCAGGGCTCGTCTGTAGAGGTAAGATTTCTTCTTGTTTGTAATTTCTTTAGTTTAATTACTCTAACGCTGTGCAAGCGTGTTAGAGTCCCGAACTGCTATGGAGACTGAAGAATACTGAAGAGCAGAGCTTCCTGCAGGGGTATATGTACTAGTGCTGAGGTCAGATTGAAATTTGATTCAGTCTCCAACTGCTATCAGGAGCATACTATACCCATTGGTCCTGAGTCCATCTGCTAAATGTTAGGAAATCTTCTCTTCATTTAGTAGGTCAGCTATGTGGAAGGATCCTCCCTTTACTTAACTATTTGCTGACGCTTGAGGGGGGAGGGGAATGATTTGATATTTCATGAGTGGAGACTACATCTACTTTGGAAGTCCTCTGGCATATCAAAATATATTTTGTTTCTAGATCTGCTCCCACAATGGTGGTGCTGCACATAAAGGAGGACAAACTTGCTAATAGACACGTAATCAGCATGGCAGTAGTGAAGGCAACCAAAAATCTATAAGCTGAAAGTCATCCAGTAGTAGACATGCTAAGGAAGAAGGCACTTTGATGCCTCTTTAATAAATCATTCAAGGCAACATATAACCTGAAGCTTAATAATGATACTGTTTACTTTTAGGTTGCTTGCACCTTGGACAGATGATAGATGAACAGTAGTATCGACCACAGGGCGTATGGGGCTGATGATGCAGTCTATGATCATAGGGCACCTGCAAGTGTTACTGTAAAACATTGGTGGATATGGGGACTTTTTTCCATGAATAAGCCCACTCCTTGCACTGGCCCTTATTCCAGCAGAATCTTATTGGCTAGATTTTTCCCCGGACAGCTTCAGGGGTGTCTGTCTCTCCTATCCTGAATCTATTAATGGGGGTTCCCCTTATTCCTTCATGCAAAAGCATAGGAAAGTGAGGGAGGAGATGCCAGGTACATGAGGTATGGGTAGGCAAAACAGCCTTTAAGCATAGCGAGCATTTACAGTCATTTCCATTCAACTAATCTTGGTTTTGTAGAATGAAATCACTATTTTAGTTAGTCGCTTCAGCTTGAGAGGTTTCATAATTACAATTTCAAGTTTGCCTATGATAGCATTCAATACAAAAACTTAGACTTTTAGGTTGCAAATAAATATTTTGGAACTTCTAATTTATATCTGCTAATATCACAACTTAAAAATCACTTATTACACTCAATTACTGCACAATGGAAACTGAGTCTGCAACTCAGGCTGTGTTCCATTGCTACTATTAACCATGACAATAACTGAAGTTGAGATGACCTTTTTTTATTTAAACAATTTTTAGCTCATTGATTCATCTAAAAATTTCACCTGTTACACTACGTGTAACTTTAAATACATTTTTTATAATGGATTTTAACCTGTAGCTGAAGAGACAAAGAATCAAGTACAATTCCCAAATTAAGTACTTGTGATGAAATGGCTATAGAAAAACCAATAGAAACAAACAAGGTGGCTAGCAATAGAAAACTCAGGGGGGTTTGTTTCAAATTAAAAGTAAGACTATTTAGACATCCAGCTCTTAACTACCTTAAGGAAATGCAAGATTCTGATTTCATGAAGGGAGGAATTAAAATGCCTCAAATTTGTCTTGAAAACCACCATGAAAAAATGAAGAAAACAAAGACAATTCAATGTAAAAAAAGACCAAGCTTCTACAATCTAAATTGTAGGATGTCATTATATAGTATGTCAGATGCAGTGGAGGTGTCAAGCAGCACAAGAAAAAAAGTTAGTGCCTTACTCAAATCCTCACCTAAAAACAGACACTAGGATTAAGTAATGTCTCAGTGTTGCGATACTATTCAAAGCCAAACTGAAAATAGAATATGGTATTCTCATCAATGAAAGTGTACAGTTGACGTAGGATAGCATCAATGACCGTAGAAAAGACAGGTAAAGAAGAAATAGGATAATTTTCAAAATGGTCTGTTTTCACAGTGGAAAAAGGTAAACAGTGGAGTGCCTCAGGGATCTGTTCTTGGACCAGTCCTTCTTAATATATTTGTAAATGATCTGCAAAGGAGTATGATGAGTGAGGTTATCGAATTTGTAGATGACAAAATTATTCAGAGTAATTAAGTCACAAGCAGATTGTGATAAATTGCAGGAAGACCTTGTGAAACTGGAAGACTGGGCATCCATATGGCAGATGAAATATCATGTGGACAAGTACAAGGTGATGCATATAGGGAAAAATAACTCTTGCTGTAGTTACATGGTGTTAGCTTCCATATTAGGACTTACCAACCAGGAAAAGATCTGGGCATCATAGTCTATATTGCATTATAATTGTCAGCTCAGTGTGCAGTTGCAGTCAAAAAAAGCAAACAATGTTAGGAATTATTAGGAAGAGAATGGCAAATAAAATGGAGGATGTCATAATGCCTCTGTATCGCTCCATGATTAGACTGCACCTTAAATACTGTGTGCAGTTCTGGTCACCGCATCTCAAACTAGATAGAGTTGCACTGGAGAAAGTATAGAGAAGAGCAACCAAAGTGATAAAGGGCATGGAACTGCTCCCCTATAAGGAAAGGCTAAAGAGGTTAAGGCTGTTCAGCTTGGAGAACAGATGACTGGGGGGTGGGGGGGGGTATAAGACAGAGGTCTACAAAATCATGAAAGGACTTGATCAGGTATATGTGAAATGATTATTTACTCTTTCAGACAATACACTATCTAGGGGATGAAGTTAGCAAGTAGCTCATTTAAAATGAATCATAACAATTTTTCACGTAACACAATTAAGCTCTGGAATTCATTGCCAGAGAATATGGTTAAGTCAGCTAATGTAGTTGGCGTTTAAAAAAAGATTTGAATATGTTCCTGGAGTGTCCATAAACTATTAATCAATAGGGAATAGCCACTGCTTGCTGCCAGCATTCGTAGCATGGTATCTATCTAATGTTTGGGTACTTGCTAGGTACTTGTGACTTGGATTGACCATTGGTGGAGAGCTGGTACTGGGCTTCATGGACCCTTGGTCTGACCCAGTATGGCATATCTAGTGTTCTTATATCCTAAAATCATTCAAATCTGAATTGCTTTCTTCAATGGACTGAGTAAATGATCCTCTTGCAGAGAGGCATTCACCAATTTAGATATAAAGCCACTGATGTCAGAACATAAAACTTTCATTAGAACCTGGTAACATGAATTGAATGGACCGCATGTTTCATTTTCTTTTTCAACAATCTTCACATGATATTACTGAAACAGCTTGTGAGAGAAGCCTAAAGAAATATGTCCAAACTTATCTTCAAAATAATTAGCAAGCTTCTCATATCTAATGATAGCATGAGAGGAACAATATCTTTATGAACTGTTGAAGACTTTACAATAGCAAACAGTTCTCGCAGTTAGGTACTTCCCTAATCCCTAACTTTAGCAGTTTCTTTTCTTAGGCATCACGTTTAGACGTACACAGCTAGAAGTCAGAGGGCGACTGTTTTCCGTCAAATACCTTCACCTTCTAAGATGTCACTTGGTTATAATTAAGATGTTAGTGAACCATGGGGCACATTTCCTTCTAATAGGGGTTATGTCCAGAGCTATATGGAGTGTCTTTTGCCATTCATAGAGAGCAGAGGAAAAAAATCAGACAGGTCAACATGGCCACGCCTAAAACATTTGTGAGAAGTAGACATCTACAGAAAGAAAACATTCAAATCTTTACATTCCTGGGTGTTTTTTGTTTTTTTTTAACCGTAAGCAAATGTGTAAAATGGGGATTTTATCAAGTAAACTAAACAGATGGAAGATAAAACACCAGCAACACAACGGGAATACAAAACTCATTTTTGCTGAATACCTAACCACCAGGACATTGAAAATCCACTTAGCAATCATGTTCCAACAAACTCCAATACAAGATTGATGGAGGAAGCCAACTTGTTACTGCATTCTGTTACTCTGTTACTGTGTTTTAGCTTACATTTTCTTTACTTATGTGGTAAAAATGGCATTAACTCCCAATGCTATAAGCTAAAGCTAATTGTATGCTAATACATTGGAAGTTTTAAAAAAACCCATGCTAACATGAAAATGTGCACAAAGACGTTTAATGTACATAAAAAATGCTTTCTGCTTAGAAAATATTATGTGCACAAAGCGTACTTTCAATGTATAAAAAATGATTTAATAGACAACCTGCAGTACACAATAAAATGTATACTTAAAGGATTACACATGGTAATATAAAAACATACATAAGCAATTACATGAATTACAGATTCATAAACATAAAACATACAGGACAAATGTTTACGTATCTTAAGAATCATATACACATACATCAATCAATCTTAAAATTAAACAAAAACAAAGTACTCTAAAATTAAGTCAGGACGGCAAATTCCTTAACAAATAAAAAGCCTTAAGCTGCTTTCTAAAGGACTTAAGATCTGTAAGTTCACAATATGGCTAATAGTAATGAATTCCACAGTAATGAGCCAGTTACTGAAAAGATACATTTCGAGTTTCTTGAAGTCTGACCCTTTTAAAAGATGGCTGCACCAGTAGATGATATTCAAGAAATCAGGTGGACGTGAAGACCGCCTGGTAACATGCCTGCCTGGTGCGAAGGTGGCAGATCTCACGCTCCACCTCGATAGGATTATAGACAGTGCTGCGGAGGAGCCGGTTGTCGTGGTACATGTGGGCACCAACGACATAGGAAAATGTGGGAGAGAGGTTCTGGAAGCCAAATTTAGGATTTTAGGTAGGAAGCTGAAATCCAGAACCTCCAGGGTGGCATTCTCTGAAATGCTTCCTGTTCCACATGCAGGTCCCCAGAGGCAGGCAGAGCTCCAGAGTTTCAATGCGTGGATGAGACGATGGTGCAGGAAAGAGGGATTCAGCTTTGTAAGGAACTGGGGAAACGTTTGGGGAAAGGGGAGACTTTTCCGAAAGGATGGGCTCCACCTTAACCAGAGTGGAACCAAGCTGCTGGCACTAACTTTCAAAAAGGTGATAGAGCAGCTTTTAAACTAGAACAAGGGGGAAAGCCAACAGTCACTCAGCAGTGCATGGTTCGGAGAAATGTATCCTTGAAGGATACTAATGAAACAGGCATCCCAATAGAGAGGTTCCATTAAATGCAAACATAGTTCATATGCATATGTGTAAAAAATCACCAAAGCTAATGAGTTCCGAATTATCCCAAACAACTGAAAAGCAGGTTGTTAAAACAAGCAAAAACCACACTTTGAAATGTCTGTATGCCAATGTCAGAAGTCTAAGAAGAAAGATGGGGGAGTTAGAGTGTATAGCAGCAAATGATGAGATTGACATAATTGGCATCACAGAGACTTGGTGGAAGGAGGATAACCAACGGGACAGTGCTATATCAGGGTACAAATTATATCACAATGATAGGGAGGATCAACTTGGTGGGAGTGTGGCACTTTATGTCCAGGAGGGTATAGAGTCCAACAGAATAAAGATCATTCAAGAGACTAAATGCTCAGTAGAATCTATATGGGTAGAAATCCCATGTGTGTTGGGTAAGAGTATAGTGATAGGAGTATACTACCGTCCACCTGGACAAAATGGTCAGACAGATGATGAAATGCTAAGAGAAATCAGGGAAGCAAACCAATTTGGCAGTGCAATAATAATGGGAGATTTCAATTACCTCAATATTGACTGGGTAAATGTAACATCAGGACTTGCCAGAGACAAAGTTCCTGGATGTAATAAATGATTGCTTCATGGAGCAATTGGTTCAGGAACCAACAAGAAAGGGAGCTATTTTAGATTTAATTCTTAGTGGAACGCAAGATTTGGTGAGAGAAGTAACGGTGGTGGGGCCACTTGGCAACAGTGATCATAACATGATCAAATTTAAACTAATAACTGGAAGGGGGACAATAAGTAAATCTGCAGCTCTAACACTAAATTTTAAAAAGGGAAACTTTGATAAAATGAGGAAAATAGAAAAAAACTGAAAGGTGCAGCTGCAAAGGTTAAACGTGTTCAACAGGCATGGACATTGTTTAAAAATACAATCCTAGAGGCACAGTCCATATGTATTCCACGCATTAAGAAAGGAGGAAGGAAGGCAAAACGATTACTGTCATGGTTAAAAGGTGAGGTGAAAGAGGCTATTTTAGCCAAAAAAACATCCTTCAAAAATTGGAAGAAGGATCCATCTGAAGAAAACAGGATAAAACATAAGCATTGTCAAGCTAAGTGTAAAACATTGATAAGACAGGCGAAGAGAGAATTTGAAATGAAATTGGCCATAGAGGCAAAAACTCATAATAAAAACGTTTTAAAATATATCCAAAGCAAGAAACCTGTGAGGGAGTCGGTTGGACCATTAGATGACGGAGGGGTTAAAGGGGCTCTTAGGGAAGATAAGGCCATTGCAGAAAGACTAAATGAATTCTTTGCCTCCGTGTTTACTAATGAGGATGTTGGGGAGATACCAGTTCCGGAGATGGTTTTCAGGGGTGATGAGTCAGACGAACTGAACGAAATCACTGTGAACCTGGAAGATGTAGTAGGCCAGATTGACAAACTAAAGAGTAGCAAATCACCTGAACCGGATGGTATGCATCCTAGGGTTCTGAAGGAACTCAAAAATGAAATTTCTGATCTATTAGTTAAAATTTGTAACATATCATTAAAATCATCCATTGTACCTGAAGACTGGAGGGTGGCCAATGTAACCCCAATATTTAAAAAAAGGCTCCAGGGGCGATCCGGGTAACTATAGACCAGTGAGCCTCACTTCAGTGCCGGGAAAAATAGTGGAAACTATTCTCAAGATCAAAATCGTAGAGCATAAGGAAAGACATGATTTAATGGAACATAGTCAACATGGATTTACCCAAGGGAAGTCTTGCCTAACAAATCTGCTTCATTTTTTTGAAGGGGTTAATAAACATGTGGATAAAGGTGAACCAGTAGATGTAGTGTATTTGGATTTTCAGAAGGCGTTTGACAAAGTCCCTCATGAGAGGCTTCTACGAAAACTAAAAAGTCATGGGATAGGAGGCGATGTCCTTTCGTGGATTACAAGCTGGTTAAAAGACAGGAAACAGAGAGTAGGATTAAATGGTCAATTTTCTCAGTGGAAAAGGGTAAACAGTGGAGTGCCTCAGGGATCTGTACTTGGACCGGTGCTTTTCAATATATATATATAAATGATCTGGAAAGGAATACGACTAGTGAGGTTATCAAATTTGCGGATGATACAAAATTATTCAGAGTAGTTAAATCACAAGCAGACTGTGATACATTACAGGAGGACCTTGCAAGACTTGAAGATTGGGCATCCAAATGGCAGATGAAATTTAATGTGGACAAATGCAAGGTGCTGCATATAGGGAAAAATAACCATTGCTGTAGTTACACGATGTTGGGTTCCATATTAGGAGCTACCACCCAGGAAAAAGATCTAGGCATCATAGTGGATAATACTTTAAAATCGTCGGCTCAGTGTGCTGCAGCAGTCAAAAAAGCAAATAGAATGTTAGGAATTATTAGGAAGGGAATGGTTAATAGGACGGAAAATGTCATAATGCCTCTATATTGCTCCATGGTGAGACCACACCTTGAATACTGTGTACAATTCTGGTCGCCGCATCTCAAAAAAGATATAGTTGCGATGGAGAAGGTACAGAGAAGGGCAACCAAAATGATAAAGGGGATGGAACAGCTTCCCTATGAGGAAAGGCTGAAGAGGTTAGGGCTGTTCAGCTTGGAGAAGAGACGGCTGAGGGGGGATATGATAGAGGTCTTTAAGATCATGAGAGGTCTTGAACGAGTAGATGTGACTCGGTTATTTTCACTTTCGAATAATAGAAGGACTAGGGGACATTCCATGAAGTTAGCAAGTAGCACATTTAAGACTAATCGGAGAAAATCCTTTTTCACTCAACGCACAATAAAGCTCTGGAATTTGTTGCCAGAGGATGTGATTAGTGCAGTTAGTGTAGCTGGGTTCAAAAATGGTTTGGATAAGTTCTTGGAGGAGAAGTCCATTAATGGCTATTAATCAATTTTACTTAGGGAATAGCCACTGCTATTGATTGCATCAGTAGCATGGGATCTTCTTAGTGTTTGGGTGATTGCGGGTTCTTGTGGCCTGGTTTTGGCCTCTGTTGGAAACAGGATGCTGGGCTTGATGGACCCTTGGTCTGACCCAGCATGGCAATTTCTTATGTTCTTAAGTGCACACTGAGGAGTATATTTATCACTTAGGCTGGCTAAATAGCTTGGAACTCCTTCACTTACCTTAAATACCAATACAGCCAATTTAAAATTTATTCTGTATATAATGGGTAACCAATTGAAGATTTCAGAGTTGATAAGACATTATCTCACAACTGGACTGCAACATTTTGTAAAAGCTGCACTGCACCCAACAAGCTTTTAGGTAATCCAGTACATAAAGAATTACACTAATCAGGTGACCCTATCACAAGTGACTTTACAACTGTGCAAAAATCATCTTTGGGAACATCTTAACTCAGAGCATTGATCTTAATTTAAAGAAATCACACCCAAATCCCAAACCCCTTTTTAGAAGAAATCAATCAATCTGCTAGTTTATATGCAGAAATCATGGTTTTTGCACACAAAACATGACTTGTGAACAAATTGTCTTTTATGAGCACAATTCCAAAGTATAGGACCGCTGCTAAACGAACTTCCCAAAGACTAACAGTAGCCCAGAAAACTGTACTCTGACTATGGGTTAAATTTCGAACATGAAGAAAGCATGAGAAAAGCTTATGAATCTGTCTCCAATAGGGCACAACAGCTAAAGGCTTGATTAACAGTGAATTTGCATGAAGGATCACTAACATGCACAACTTCTTAAATCAGGAGTAAGATCTGAGAACAAAAATCTGTGCAAAACCTGTCGCTAACATGAGGGCATACATTAGTGCTCCTTATTACATTGGAGCCATTGTTATTGACAGCTGTGGATTATCAACTGAAGGTGGAGAATGCACTGGTAGCATCCTCAGTTGGTTGATGACAGAGAAAGTTTTGCAGTTGCAGAAAAATATGAAAGAGCTAGGAGAATCTGAGGTTTTCCATGATTGGCAAAAAGGAGTGAGAAGTAGGGTTACTTTGTATATATATTTTGAATTTGTCTTTTACTTATTTTTGCCTTTCATATGTTTCCTATTTGACTTTTTTTCTGTTCTTAAGATATACAGTATATCTGTGCTTGTGACTAGCTATGAAACAGTTTTTAGTTGTTTTAGGATTTCATGTTGTAGAGAGTATATGCAACCTGCGAGCTGGTACTCATGGAGTTAACCATTCCTCCAGAGGCCAGAGTAGAGCTGGCCTACAAGTGCTAGAGAGCTAGGCAGAACACTACAAGCCTTGCTGGAAGCTGGCTCTGTTATACTGTGAACAAACATGAAAACTGAAAGAACTGTCTCAGTGTTTTTCATCTGCTGGACTGAACAGTCCACAAGCTAAAAATGCTAATGAAGTAGTTGCTGGACCTGCTATGTTTGTGGATTTATACTCTGCAACTAAGATTTCATGCCTAATGTTGAGTTATTTGCTTAGTTTTGGATCATTTGTTGACAAGATATGACAGCTCAATAGAAACAATTTTCTTCTCCTGGTTGGGCAGAGAATATCTTGTCCTGCTGACACACTTGCTAGCTCCTCCCATCACCAACAGAGGATTCCCTGGGTAAACATTTTTGCAGCACTCTGGTGTCATGCTGAATCACATCAGATCATGCTGCTGTTTTATCGGTTTGCCACATTCATGCAAGCTGAATTTGAGTGCCTATCTGAATATAGTACTATGTTTCCCTTTTCTGTTGAACTACTGTCATTTTGACACTATGCTGTAAGAAACAATGGCAGACCAGGCAACAATGGTGGTGATGAGGTCAGAGACTTGACCATCAGAAATAAATGGTGCTGAAGCAGCATGTCTGGCCTGGTACAGACCCTTGGCAACTATACAGGAATTTTTATCTGCTGCCAGGGCTCTATAAAATAAGCAGCAAGCAGATGGAGCAAATGTTTGATGTCTGGTTACATTTACATCCCCCAAAGATGGTACTACTGCAGTCTGATCTGTCAGCTGCATCAGCTTGTTGGCATTGTGTAGGGGAAAACATGCAATGCCATATGCAAGTTTACCGAAGTTGCATGCAAGTTCACCCAAGTTATAAACATTATCATCTGGTATAGGTTTGCAGTAATTTCCAATATGCCACTCATCACTTGGACACTTGCCACTAAGATGGTACAGTGCCTTAGGCAGAGTTCAGCTACTTCTTCCAGCATTCAGCGGGTCTGAGCCTTTTCATCCCTCACCCCCCTAAAGGAGTCATCAGAGCCTGCTACTGCATCAATGGAAACACCAGATTGGTGGTCTTTCTGTGCTACAAGAAAAAAAGAATTAAAAGTAATCAGAACTGCAGTCTTCAGCACTTATACAAATGACACTGTATAGCAGTGTCCCCTGTAGTTTTGTTTTAGATACAGGTACCTTCATCACTGTTTCAGAAAAGCTGCAGGAACAACGCTGGCCAGATGCGATTGCAGCCCCAATGCAAGTGCTTTCCTTCATTGGCCATCCTACTCTATTTGGATAGAGCAAATTAAGCATATAACTGCACAGTATGAAAGGGCTCAGTTTATGCTTAGAGTGACTGCCAGTTCAGTATGAATTATGCAAGTAGCCCCCCTGTTGGAACCTTGTCCTAGTGTCTCCCAATTGAAAGGGGCTGCTTCTTGGAAAGCTACTGGCGGATGGGGTGGTTGATTACTCCTTATCCTACAGCTTAGCTTGCATTTCTTCCTAAATTCAGGAATATCTGTAATAGCCTTCCCCCCCCCCCCCCCAATATGTTTATTGCATTTTTTTCATATAAAGATTGAATAGTTAAGTATTGATTGGTTAACAGAACAAGAACATAGTTAACCTGGCAATACAAATCGAAACTGTACTTTCACCACATTATTTTCATGTCCCAACTTCCCTTCCCTCCCTTTATTCCACTCCCCTCCCCTCCCTTCCCCCCCTCCCCCACAGATAGTCAGGATCCACTAGTTTAATAAATGTGCTCGAAAGGCTTTTTCACTGTCCAGGTGTAAAAGTCATTGTAATACAGTCCTGCATACTAGGAGAAAGAGTGTTCCAGTAACTACACCAAATCGCGTGGCATTTAGCCATAGCTCCATGGGATTTGTTTTGTGCTGCTATGTCGTCAAATCTTAGGATCTTGTATAATCTATTACACATGTCTATGCTTGGTGAATCCTTCGAGATCCACTCCTTGAGGATCAGTTGCAGTGCTACTAATAAAGCTTTTTTCAAGAAGATCTGATCATGTTCCTTTAGTTGTTCCAGTGGTCCTTTGATCAGCCGCAATAGGCAGAGTTCTGGTAACTTAGGATGTTTCTCTGCAAAATGTTTCCCAAGTTTCCAGTCACACCGTCCCAGTATTTGGCAATTTTGGTACATCCCCAAAATGAGTGAAACAGCGTTCCTGTTTCCAAGTTGCATTTCTGGCATTTGTCTATGTCGCACATCTTAACAATAAACATTCTAGTCCTAGACATGTACATACAGCGGAGTACTTTATAGCCTGTTTCCCGCAATGTAATGTTTTCTGTAACCCGATCATCATCTCTCAGAATCTGGGAAATGTCTTTTGTAGTTAAACCTATCTCTGCGTGTAAGGACCATTTATCTTGTATGGCTGTCAAAGCACTCGCCGAAGGTTTGGCCCAGATAGCTCGAGAAAAGATCGAACAGGAGTTCTGTTTTTTACCTACCGGTGTGAAAAACGATCTTAACTTTAGAAGTTGAGGTCCCCAGGGTGTTTCAACAGTTTTAAGTAAAGTGTCTAGGTAGTGTCTGGCCTGTAAATATGCATAGAAATCTTTGGAATCCAGGTCGTATTGTTCTTGCAGGTCTTTAAAACTCCTCACTTGATTATGGGTATCATCCCACATCTGGAATACTCTAATTAGTCCAGCCAATCCCCATTTATGGAAGACCATGCTAGTTTCTCCCACCTCAAACTGTGGATTACCTCGGAAAGTGAGGTATGGTGATATGTTCCCCTCTATCTGTAATTTGATTCTGCACAAGTAGTCCCATGCCCATCTGCTTGATTGAATTAACAGGCATGTTTTAAAAGGGGCCAGGACTTCAGCTGTACGAAGATGCAGAAGATTCTCAGGGTGGTACGGTTCTATCCAATCCACTATGAAATCATACGGTGAATATAAGTTAGTACCCATAAACCAGTCTTGCATATGTCTCAATAAACATGCTAGGTTATAGTCCCTCCAGTTTGGACAGGAAAGCCCCCCCTGATCGTATGGCAACATCAAGGATCGTAGGGATACTCTTGCCCCCCCCAGATATAACTGTTTAATAGCTTAGTGACTTGCTGGATGTCCTTTTTTGTCAACCAAAATGGGATATTTTGTAAAACAGAGCCAACGTGGTAATTCCATCATTCTTAATAAATTTATCTTGCCCATCAATGAAAATGGCAAGTTAAACCAGACACCCAGGCGATGCTCCATGTGTTTAAGGAGTTGTCCTATGTTGGCTCCTTTAAGTTGATCTACTTTCCTTGTCAAATGAAGGCCCAGATATCTCATAGTCTTCCCCACCCAACGCAAGGTAAAATCCCCTTCTCACTGGGCTTTAACCTCCGGTCCCAAGTCCATGGACTCTGATTTTTCCACGTTTATTTTTAGGCCAGCAAATGTCCCAAAGAGTTTTTGATGAAGCAATACCCTTTGCAGCGACTGCTGAGGGGATGTAAGGAAAACCAACACGTCGTCTGCAAAGGCCGACACTTTAAATTCTTGCAATTTCCCTTTGAAACCTGAAATCTGTGGGTCTCGTTCTAATTTTCTGAGAAGGGGATCAATTGTTAGAATGTACAACAGTGGGGACAGAGGACATCCCTGCCTGATTCCCCTATGTAACTGAAAGTCCTCCGAAACATGCCCATTCGCCAATATTGCTGATTTTGGGGCCTTATACAGCATTTCAACATTCTGTAGAATGTCCCCTTTGAACCCGTATCTTCCCATCACTGAAAACAGATAAGGCCACGACACCCTGTCAAACGCCTTTTCTGAATCAAATCCTACTATCAAGGCTGGGGTTCTTCTAGTGCTACTTTCTTCTAAAGCTATTAATAGTTTGGTCAGATTTGAACTTACAGATCACCCTTTTACAAAGCTGACTTGGGTATTTGAAATTATGGAAGGAAAAACTTGACCCAACCTATCCGGCATTTTAGCAAATATTTTGGCTTCATAGTTTAACAAAGAGATCGGTCTATACGAGGCCATAAATGCCAAATCCTTTCCAGGTTTTTCCAGAACTGTAATATAGGCTCTAGTAAACCCTTCAGGAAATGTCCCTCTTTGTTGTGCTTTTTCACAGAATTTTAGTAAGTCCGGTGCTATTTGGTAAAGCAGGCTTTTATAATATTCTGCACTGAAGCCGGTGCCTTCCCCCGTTTACTTGTTTTAATTATACTAACAATTTCCACTAGTTGTATAGGCTGATTAAGCTGAGCCAACTGCTCCTGGGTTATTTGTGGTATTGGTAAATCCTTGAAGAATTCAGCTTCCTGTTCTATACCCCCTGTTCTATCCTCTGTGTATAGCTGCATGTAGAATTCTCTAAAAGCAGCTCACACAGATGCCGCTCTCTGTATAGGATTTCCCTGGACATCCCATAACTTTGCAATATATGATTTGCCCCTAGCTACACGGGTCAGATTAGCCAAAAGACGACCCGCTTTGTTCCCATACCGAAAGAACTGATGTTCCCCATATAGGAAAGATTTTTGCGCTTTCTTGTGAAGTAAATCATTTAAGGTTTGAAGGATGGCATAATATTCCTCTCTCGTTTGCCTGTTATTTTGTGCTGTCATTTGGATTTTGGCATCTTTAAGCCTACGCTCTAAAAGCTTAATTTGCTTGTGCATATTTTTAGAGCGGGCTATCGTATATGCCAAAATTTCACCTCTCATTACCGCTTTTCCGGCTTCCCAGTACAATATTGGGTCTTCTTTATGTTGTTTATTGTGGCTTTCATATTCCCTCCACTTATCTTTTAGGAAGTCTTGAAATTTTGTTTCTTCTGCTAGATATCCCGGGAACATCCACAGTTTGGAACTCTGTTCATCCTTGTTCACCCTAAGATCTATCCAAATGATTGCGTGATCTGAAATCTCAATAGGTCTTATGTCCGCCCTCTCGATCAGCCAGAACAGAGCGTCAGCAACTAAAATACAGTCAATCCTAGATAGCGTGGCGTGGGCTCTTGAGACATGAGTATAATCACGCTCCGTGGGATGTAGGGTTTGCCAAATGTCTAATAGATTCAGTTCATCCATTAGATAATCAATGCCTTTGCCTGCGCCACCATCCCTTCTAGCTCCCGTACCCGATGTGTCCATGGATGTATCATTTATACAATTGAAATCTCCCATAAGTATTAACCTTTTAGCTACCAATGTTCCACAAGTGGAACATTTTTTCATATACTTTTCATTACTTGCAAATTTTTTAATACCATATTTATACCATATTTGGGTCTAGTTAACTAAGATATGTAAAAAGGGGCATCAGGAAATAATTCCTTCAATGAGCAGGTTAACTGACCATTCGCAACAGCAAGGATTTTTGCTGCCAGCTTCTGAAAAAAGGAGTGCGTGTAAGAGTTGGGACCATAAGCCGTGCATAGTGTACACCCTCCCCAGTATCTTCCCCACTACTATGAGATATCTTCCTTCATCATCTGTTATTTGATGTTGTATTTCCAGCGGAGTATTTTTGTGAATCAGTAGTGCCACTCCCACCTTTCTTTGGACCGCTGGTGAGTATAAACATTGACCCACCCAACTATGTTTTAATTTTTTATTCTCACTGTCCGTTAAGTGGGTTTCCTGTAAGCTTGCTATTACTATTTTTTTCCTCAGTAAGGCACTAAGTATTTTTTGCCTTTTAATAGGTGAACCGATCCCTCCAACATTCCACGATCCACATCTCAGGGTTGTCATCTAAAAGTGTCCACTCTTTCCCTTGGTTAATACTGTGGTAACCATACCAAACTTCGGGATTTCCCAGCCTGAACCCCC
Source organism: Rhinatrema bivittatum (assembly GCF_901001135.1). Taxonomy (NCBI): domain Eukaryota; kingdom Metazoa; phylum Chordata; class Amphibia; order Gymnophiona; family Rhinatrematidae; genus Rhinatrema; species Rhinatrema bivittatum. The sequence continues at coordinate 601,028,197 of NC_042615.1, forward strand.
AGGTCACTTCCTGATTGCCTTTCAGTATACCAGACATTACAGATTCTGATCCGTGTAGATCCGCAGATCCCCATTACCCCCTCACCCCTTTACCCATTTCTTCATTCCCTGCCCCCTTTAGGGTTCCAGTATCCCTAATACCCCAGATCTTCCCCATTAAGTTGGGGGTCGAGGTCCGTCATACGTGCGTTCGTTTGTCGTCCCCCCCCCCCCCCCTTATGTTAGGTAAATAAATCTCTTTTCCATACAAGTCTATACCATTTTATTTTCCATCCCTCCCACTCCATGGTATAGTGCAATGCTGGATGTCTGATAACTGCAAATCACGTTTCCCAATGGAGAAATCTGGGTTAGTGCCCAGCTTCCCTTGCCCCCTCTCAGCCCCATTTTCTTGTGCCATTCTGCCTTTTACCTTGTCTAGACATTGATTGCCCTCTGTATGCTATATATTCAACTATTAATTGATATTTGCCATTCATCCCATCCCTGCTGTATGACCTAGAGTCGGAAGCCACCCCTGATACAAGCGTGCAAAGAATGACACAAGTACAACCATCTGTTGAGCTCTCCAAAGAGGGGCTATTACTGCAGATAATTAGCTATGTAACTTAACTGACATTCATGTTAGTCTCAACCTTAATTTAAAGCAACGAAAAAGAAAAATAACCAACAAAACTACAAGGAATATGACTCATCTGCTTTGCAGCTCTTGCTCGGAGTCAGTAGGGGCTTATAGGTGAGGTATGTGTCCATCGTTTTCAGATACTATATATTCCGTCCCTTCAGGTGTTCCCTCCTACAGTTTTCAGCCATTCATCCCTGGTGCTTGGGGTCTCAAAAGAGTGAATCTTGCCATCTTTCCAGATCTTTAGTGTTGCCGGATATTGTAATGCAAACCTAGTATTTCAATTAAAGAGATCCTGACAGGTTTTAGAAAACAGCTTGCGCTTCGCCGCTACCGCTGCGGAGTAATCCTGAAAAATGATGGTGTGCTCTTGAAATTTCAGAGCTCTAATCTTCCGAAAAGCTGTAAGTATTGTAGCTCTCTGCCCCCAGTCCAGGAAACGTGCTATGACCAATCTGGGCCTCCTTTCCTTTTCCCGTCTGGGTCCCAAACTGTGTGCTCTTTCTATAGTGAGCTTGCCAGCCAATTCAGGTATTTGTAACGCAGTAGGCAGCTATTCTTCCAGTGTTGTTCTGAGGTATCCATCCAGTAAGGTTTCGGGAAAGCCTAAGAATTTCAAGTTGTTTCGTCTGGACCTGTTCTCCAGGTCTTCCAGTTTTTCTTCCGCCGCTTTGCAGGCTGCCTCCAGTGCTGAGACTTTAGTTGTAAGCGCCATATTGTCTTCCTCCACGAGGGCGATCCAGCCCGCTGCGATGTCTATTCTGCACCCGATGTCCCCCATAGTCTCTTTTAAGGCTGCAATATTTTCATTAATGCCTTCGAATTTGTGGTCCAATGCGGCCACAACTGCAGCCGTTAGCTTTTCAATGCCCCTGTCGTCCACAGCTGGTGTCTCCGAGGAGCTTGTGGCGTCCGCCATTTTGTCATCCCCTCCTGCCGGTTTTAACTTATCCTCTCTCGGCACTTTGGAGGTCATTCTGCGCTTCTTGCCTCCGGTCTTCCTTCACCCCTGCACAGCCTGATGTTTCTGCCGGCTTTTGGTTCTTGTTGCGCCGTGTTTGTAGACTGTAGCTCTCGTTTAGTCAGGTTTTTACGGGGGGAACACACGGAGCACAGGCAAGTGCGTCTCACCCGGCTCACCACATCACGTGACCTCCTATAATAGCCTTTTTAAAGGCAGGGGACCACAGGAACATGAGTGGAGAGAGTGAGACTAGCAAGCACACAACTAGTGGGCCGATACAGTAAAGCGCGACCGCGGCTGTGCGTTTTTTAACCCGCTTTGGATGCACGTTTTGAGGCGTAAGACGGACGCGCGATTCAGTATCGGCTTTTACGTGTCCTTAGCGCTTGCTGAAAAAGATGCTTATCCATTTCCGCTTGCCACATGTATATATATGATATGTTAATGATCGGATTAGCAATTCCCCCTGATACAGTAACGCACGCCCAAATTATCGTGTTTTTTAACCAGCTTATTTACCGCGTCTTTAACCTCTATATTTACCGCCTACCCTGACCCTGGCATTAGTGTGGTGTTCAGAGCATACTGATGGAATACAAAGGCAAAATCAACCCAACAGAAGAGGAGCACATGCAGAGCTTTCAGACGTCCGGAAAGGCAGCGGGGCCTTTCAGTCATGGACATCCGGAAAGAGGCAGGAACGTCCATGAACAGAAGCCCCAACCTTGGACGTCCGGCCGGGCGCCCAAGGCAGCAGCCATGAGCAGAGGGGAGGCCCCGCTGCCTTGAGCGCTCGGCCGGACATCCAAGGTAGGGGCCTCCGATCATGGACGCCTGGAAAGAGGCGGGAACGTCCATGGACGTTGGAAGGCAGCGTTCCCGTCTGTTTCCGGGCGGCCATGCTCAGAGGCCCCGACCTTCACAGACGCCCGGACGTCCTTGCACTTCCATGCTTGGAGGCCCTGACCTTGGACGTCCGGCTGGGCGCTCAAGGCAGTGGCCATGGACCTTGTAAGGCAGCGGGGCCTACCCTCCGATCATGGACACCCGGAAAGAAGCGGGAACGTCCATGAACGGAAGCCACGACCTTGGACGTCCGGCCAGGCACTCAAGGCAGTGGCCATGGACGTTGGAAAGCAGCGTTCCCGTGTTTCCGGGCGTCCATGCTCGGAGGCCCCGACCTTCACAGACGCCAGGATGTCCTATTACGTCCTTAATCGCCCGGATGTAGAAGGTCGGGGTGGCCTCCGATCAAGGACGTCCGGATGCTCAGGGCAGCGGCTCCGGTGTCCATGCAGGGTCTGTAGAAAAGAACCATCCACTTACCTGCTGGAATGACATTTGAAATTACATTTCAAATGTCAGGTATGGCGCCAGCGCACCCTAGATACTGTTTAAGTGCTGTATACCGCTCTATACAGTAAAATGGACTTCAAACGCCTGCCGCTTCATAGGCGCGCTTTTGACGCTCCTTTGCTGCCACTTGGATTTGCGTCTAATTTGAATACTGAATCGAGCGGCTTGCGAACTAAAATGTGTGTGCGTCAAACACGCGGGCGCCCGGCTCTGCCGCACTTTTTTTTACGCATCGGTACTGTATCGGCCTGAAAGAAAAGAACAATTCTCTTCTAGCAGCCCTTCCTCTCCTGTTTCCTGCAGACTGCTTGATAGAGAGGAGCTGAAGTCTTTGTCTGGTTGGTACTACATTCAGTGGAAAATGTTTTACTGGTACTCTATACCTGACTGTATCAGCTTACTCGCAGCACTGTATGAATACATTTCCATCACTGCTTTAATTATAACTCAGGAATATATTAAGAACTGGGGGGGGGGGGGGGGGGCAGGGGTGAATATGCAATGGTGTGTCTGGTATATGTTGTCCAAAAATGTGATTTCGGGGATGGTTTGAGTATGCCCTCTCTCAATTTTGCCACCCGCAAGGCTTTGGGCTCAGGGGTCGACAGCAGGTAGCAGTTACATAGTGGCCGGGTTGGCTCATAATCCTTTTGTACCATCTCCATGCCAGCTCTTATGACTGTGACCTGGAATGTAGCAGGGCTGGGCACACCAGTGAAGCGGAAAAAGGTGCTGGCCACACTAAAAAGACTTCAGACTAAAATTATCTTCCTGCAGGAAACCCATCTGGTAGCTCAAGAGGCGATGAAATTAAGGAAGCAAGGGATTTCCAAAAGTTTTAAAGCAGCGGGAACCTCAAAGAGTAGAGGAGATGCTATATTAATACATAAAACAGTTACTTACCTTTCAGGCCCAAAATACTGTGGTGGACCCGGAGTGTCGTTATGTAGCTGTGTTGAGGTCTATGGTTATCTTAGCCTCTGTATATGCACCTAATTCCTATGATCATTCTTTCTTTGTACAGCTGGTTGCCCAACTTACACTTTTAGGAGATTATCCGATCATTATGGGAGGTGATTTAAATTTTGTAGAGGACCCAGTTTTAGATAGACAACCCTCCCCCCGCAAACCAATCCAGCAGTAGGCGCAAAGGCCCACTCTTCTTATGCCAGCATCTGAAGCTCCTGGACCTCTAGAGAACTCTCCACCCGGGAGAAACGGCATTTACTCACATAGCCAAAGCCCACCAGACAAGAACTAGGATTGATTACCTGTTGATATCAGAATCTATCTTCTCTCGATTCTCTAAGGCCTCAATACAAAATATAGTGATCTCTGATCAGTACCCAGTCACAGGGGACTTTAATTACAGTAGTGAACACACTTCTGCTCAATGGAGACTACTGGGCTATTTACTAAATGACCTGAAATTTCCCAAATATTTACGTACAAAATGGCAAGAGTTTATTACTTTTAATTCCCCACACCTATATCAACCTATTTTACTCTGGGAAACTGTGAAAGTTGTTTTAAGAGGGGACATAATTAGCTATGTTAAATATAAAAGGAACTATGTAGAAATCGTTACCCTCGAAAAATCCATGACAGCGTTGAAACACAAAATGAACCAAAAAGAAGACAACGCGGCCAAACTCAGTATAAAGCGGCACAAACGGCTTTAAATGCTCTCTTACATGATAGAGCTGCCCGCTCGTTATGATATCGCCAATTTACTCTGTTTCATCATGGGAACAGGGCTGGGAAACTTCTTGCCAATTTATTGAAGGCGCAAGAGTCCTCTAAATATGTCCCGAATATTAGGTCCCTAACTGGGCAGATAAAAACTGCGTCCCAAGACATTGCACAGGTTTTTTTGGAATATCATCATCAGCTTTATTCCGAGGAACCTGTGGAGGAGTCAGCGATAGAAAAGTTTTTGGAGGATATTCCTTTGCCTGCTCTTTCCCAGACCCAGAAAGCATCTCTTAATCAGTCCATTTGAGCAGAGGAGGTCCTGGAAGCGATTTCCACACTGTCTGACAAAGCCCCAGGACCAGACGGGCTGACTGCATTATTTTATAAATCAATCAGCTCAGAAGTTGCCCCACTCATGGCATCTCTTTTTGAGCGCATCTCGGGAGATGGGATCATGCCACCTACAATGAGGGCTGCCACGACAGCTGTTTTGCCCAAACCGGGATGGGACCCCAAGCAACCTCCCTCATATTGACCCATATCACTTTTGAACTTAGATATTAAACTATATGGCAAAATACTGGCTAACAGACTGAAAAATATTATGCCCCAGCTAGTGGGAGCGGGTCAGGTCAGTTTCATACATGGGTGTAGGTCCACGGTGAATATTCATAAGGTCTTAACTGCTATGGAAGCATGCTATATAGACAAACTTCCACAACCCCTATTAGTTACATGCGACGCAGAGAAAGCATTTTATAGGGTGGCAAAGCCCTTTCTTAAGATGGTGTTGCATAAGAGGGGATTTGTGGGGAAGATTTATAATTATATACGCAAATAATTATAATTATATACGCAAATCCCACTGCTTGAATCATGGTAAATGGTATTTTGTCTGCTGAATTTCAGTTGGCCCGGGGAACCCTGTAAGGATGCCCCTTATCTCCCCTATTATTTATACTAACTGTAGAACCATTGGTGCATAAGCTTTGGTGGGACCCTATTGTAATGGGGACGTCTGTAGGAAAGCAGAAGTATAAAACCTTGCTGTTTGCTGACAACATCCTTCTGTTACTAACTGAGGCACAGAGGTCGCTTCCAGCGGCTATTCAAATTTTTCGCCAATATCAACAGGTATCAGGCTTTAAACTCAATTTGGATAAAACGGAAGCCCTAGATCTTTTGGGTACATTGCAAGACACTTGGTCAGACTTTCCTGTTAAATGGGCAAAAAAGACTCAAATATCTTGGGATTTGGATTCATCGACAACCCGCTCAATGGTACAGACTGAATATACCCCTGTTCCTGGAGAAAATTAGACAGAAACTACACAGCTGAAGTCTCTTCCACTCTCCCTGCAGGGCCGAATAGCAGTCGTGAAAATGGTTATTGCTCCCATGGTCATATTTTTTTTTAATGGTCCCCTATTTTGGAGAGTGAAAGACAGGATCTGTTTGCAAAAAGCTCTTAGGGATTTTTTATGGCAAGGTAAAAGAGCTTGCTTATCCTTTGCCACCCTATGTGCCCCTAAGACTCAGGGAGGTTTATGGTTTCCCGGATTTTTGGGCCTACACCTGGGCAGCTAACTTACATTTCCTGGGGGACTGGTGCAACCATACCTCTATGTATACTGATGGGGAATTGATTGTAAATACATGTGCCCCCATGGATCCTTGTCTCATACTCCATGTTCCTGCACGGGATTTACTGCCTCGTCATATGCACTATACTATGATATGGTCTATGTGAAAAATGTGGGCACTTACTAGGAAGACTTTGCATCTGCCTGTCAATTTGTCAATGTATTTCCCATTGAGAGGAATATCTCCGGACTCCTTTCCGGTACTATCCAAGTATCATAACTTGCATGTCTTTCAAAAGTGGAAATTGAAGGACATAATTGACCAGCACACAAATGAGGTATATACTTTTCCACAATGCCAAATCTGTTTGGGATTCCAACCTTCCCAATTTCTTTTATATGGCTATATTCGGGACACCTGTAATAGTTTGCTCAAAACAACCAGTGGTGAGATTTATAATTCCCTTAGCCAAGCCTTGTTTACTAGTCTGGAGGCACGTAAGGGCACTATCGTTTTTATATAAATTTTATATGAATGTGATCCCACACTCCATCTTTACGACTCTAGGGAGTAAATGGTCTAGAGATTGCATGGAAGAGCTAACTGATAGCATGCTTAGAACCTGTTATATTGCAATCCCAAAAATGACAAATAATGTAAACTACAGGGAACTCGAAAGGCGTATCTTTCACAGAACCATTATCTCCCCAGCCAGAGCTCACCAAATGAGTATTGCCCCCTCAGATATTTGAAATGCAGTGAGACTGCCGCCACATTTATCCACTGCCTTCGGGAATGCTCTTCTGTTTAAAGTTTTTGGGAAGATGTATGCCGATGGCTGCCCGATATATTTGCTTTGGAAATTTGCTGGTCTGCTTCTTTTTATTTATTGAACAATGATGTGGGAGATACGAGTTTGAACCATGACAATGTGATGTTTTTTTCTAAGGTCTGTTTAGTAGTGAAAAAATGTATCATGACCTGCTGGATTGATCGAATCCCTCCAACACGTAAGATGTGGAATGCTATGTTAATGGAACTATATCAGCTGGAATATGGCTCCCTATACAGTCGTTTTTCTCTGAAAAAGAAGAGCTTATTTAAAGACATATGGTGTATTTATTACAGAACTCTCTTGACTTGTGTGAAAGACCTTGCCCCCTTGGATACAGTTTAAGCCTTATTCTGGGTCTAGATGGACACACAGCTTAGAGGCTCTTAATTATTACCTGGCTTCCCTATCACTATCAGAGAAGTGACTACCATATACCTTGATACTGCAGATATAAAGGGGAGGGAAGAGGGGAGGGAGGGTTAAACCTAAAAGTCAAGGAACTGAGCTTTATCTGTATTCGAGTTCTATTGTTGTTTTCCTACCTTTTGCCGGTTTCCTAATAAAAATATATTTTAAAAAAACTGTACAAAAAATTTATACGTTTTAAAGACCAGATGGAAAATAAGTGCAATTGGTTGCACAATGACAATATTTCATGAGTCAGCTGAGGAAGGTTATTTATTTACTTCAATTAATTTCTTGGGGCCAGTACCGGCAATTCAAAGCACTTAGCTGCAAGCCTGAACACCTTTGCTGTTTTGTTTTACTATAGCCTCAGACAGTCAGAAGTTGATAGCCTTTGATGACATCTGTGTCCCTTTCAGCCAGTGGTGGTCAGTGCATTGCTTCTCTGTGACTCGAGTCATGCCTTTACTGAATCTCTTGACTCCATTCCTTGATGACATCATGAGGGAGTTATTTTTAAAGCCCTGGGGCTAATACCAGAGTGGCATGCACATGAAAGAGCACAAAGGACCACACTTGTGTGCACTTTCATTCCTGACTGCGTGTTCCTAATGCTTTTGGTGATTTGATTCAATTTTTAAGGTTTTGCTGAAAAAGTCAGAATGGGTGAACGGATCCCAGAAATTATTGGCCATGGTTGGTAAAATATTATTGCATGCTGATATAATAGCCAACCTATTTATTTTTATTTTTAAGAGAGTTATCTTGTCTGTCTAGAGTCAGCAAGTATTCAGTCTTTTGTGATTTATTTTACGGTCTATTTAATTAACTGTCGAACAATTCAGAAGAAAGTTAGTTATTGCTGACTTACTGAAAGATGCTAAACCAGACTATCACTGAAACCTGGCTTCTTAAAATGGATGCTCTATTACTGTGTTTGAATTACCAGATCTTTTCACAAGTTAGGCCTAATAGAAAAGGGGGTGGTTTATTACCATTAAAGAATTGTTTAAAATGTCCTTTAACAGAGATAGAAGCTGCCCCAAATTTTGAAGTGCTTGCCATTTCTAATTTGGTTTGGGGCGTGTTTGACTTATCTTCCCCCGCCAGTGAGGAGGCAACCCATTCGTCAGCATGCTGGCAGAGTTCCCATCCACCACCAGCAAGGAGAGACCCTGTTGGCACACTGGCGGAGTTCCCATCCCCTGCCAGCGAAGAGAGGCTCCATGCTGCTATGAGCAGTGGTGAGTAATATGGGAGTAAAGGTAAGCACGGAGAGAAGGAAAGTGGTGAGGATGGTGACTGAATGAAATGGAAGGGACATGAATGAGTGGGAAGAAGAGGGTGAATGACAGAGGGAGTGTCAGGGAAAGGTTGGAAAGAGGGGCAAGTGACAGAGAGAAGGGGATTGAGTGAGAGGGTGTCAGAGGGAAGCAAGCATGAGTGATAGAGGGAAGGGGAGGGGAATGAAGGGAGTGAATGGGAGGGAGTGACATAAGTGAGTGATAGAGGGAAGGGTGAGAATGAAGGGAAAAGGTGAGTGGAAGTGAGGGATGAGTGAGAGAAGGGAAGAGGGTGAGGGAGTTGAGTGACAGGGTGAGAGGGGAGCAAATGACTGAAGGTGAGAGATGGAAGAGAAAAGGGAGGGATAAAGTAGAAGAGGGACATGAAGAGAGGGTAGAAAGGTACGTGTGTGTGTATGTATGAGAGAAAGGAGGAAGTTTGTATGTATTCTCCTCTTATTTCCCCTACTAATCCTCTACAATCTCAGAGTGACTGGAAATGAAAAAGTTTCCAGGTCTGGAGAGGGGGGATTTAAAAAAAATCCTTAGTTTTAATTTTTGGGTGTTTGATATGTCTGCTGTTTTGAATATTTGATTTATCTTGGGTTAATGTCTAAAGTTTTTTTTTTTTATCTTTCTTCGTAATTATTAGGTGGTGTTCTATTTATCATCTACTTTAAATATTTGTACGGTTCCTCACTGTTATGACCGATTTTCATTTCTTGATTTTTTTTTTTTTTTTATGAGGAACGATGATATTTCTGTTTTTACATTTTTAACTGCATGAGTCTGGCTTTTAGTGGTTTCCAGTCCAGTTTTTTTGTCTGCACCTTACTATTTATACTTGATGGCCTGCATTTGTGACTGAGGTGAGGTAGTGTGCTAGATGGAAAAACATCTTGTACCTGTTGGGTTGAAGGTTTTTCTGATTTTGGTAGAGGCTGGGATCCAAGATTGAATGGGGCTCCTTGGGTGCTAAAAATGATGGCACTTAAGCCTTCCTGATATGGAAATGCATGTAGCACATGTGGGGATTTGATTCCTGTGTCAAGGAGCTCCAAGGGGGACCTACGCTGCCTTCGTTACACTCAATACCTTGTAATGTGGCTCCAGCACAAAAAAGTTTACCCACCCCTGACAGACAATGCTGTAGAAATTTGGAACAATATGCTGCAAGACATTTTGGATACTGTTGCTTCACTAAAGATGACCAATATTAGAAGAAATTAGAGAGTCCTCGGGTTTGTATGCTGCAAAACAGCAATGACGTACTGAATGCCGTTGTGTAAATCAAAGCTTCCTCCTGACTTTGAGGCCTACTTTGAAAGTATGGTTGTGTACAGATTAATAACTGTTCAAAAAAAGTATTTTGGGGCTTGCATTCATCTGCTCTCAGCTCTTCCTTTGAATTGTTTCAAGTTGCTAGATCTTTGAGTTCTGATCTTGCTAAGTCGTCTTATGATAAGCTGACAAGAGAAGTTTTCGTGCAACTTTTTTCACGAGCAGTGCACATCTCTAACCTGCGTCTCATTGGTAGGATCAATTTGTTGATGATACTCGTTCAAGGGGCAAATTTGTTCCGGTTTCCGCTGAGGAAACTATACAGATGGTATCACAACTGAATATTATACCCTACACTACTGTAATGCTCTCATGAAAGTTATGAGGGTGGATATCAGTGAAATTTTGGCCCTGTTTGTGAACAAGTCTTTAGAGAAAAGACATGTCCTCAGTTTGTTAAAAAATGCTTCAGACAGGACTGTATTACAGAAAGTTACTCACTCAGTCAGATTTGAACTATCATCCTATCTCAAACTTTCTATTCTTTGCTAAACTTCTTGAAAACCGTTTTAAAGCAATTACACGTGCTTATTGAACAGTACTTGAGTGACAATTTTCAGATGCTACAAAATGCCGCAGCCAGAATACTCACCAACACACGCAGAACTGACCATATTGGGGAGCCTTCGGGGAGGTGACGCCGAGGTTGGTCGGTGATCCGGAGAGAGTTGGCGCGAGAGGACGAATCGGAGGGAGGTTGCCTGGTGCCCGAGTTATTCTGATCCCGCCTTCCAGTGACGACATCCGCCTGGGCCCTTACTTCTAGCGAAGGCTGCGGCGAGGAAAGCGGGAGCCTTCGGGGACGTGACGCCACGGTTGGTCGGCGATCCGGAGAGAGTTGGCGCGAGAGGACGAATCGGAGGGAGGTTGCCTGGTGCCCGAGTCATTCTGATCCCGCCTTCCAGTGACGACATCCGCCTGGGCCCTTACTTCTAGCGAGGGCTGCAGCGCACAGCCGCCGGCGCGCAGCCAAAGCCGCGCACCCCTGGTAGCGTTTCTTGGATTGTTGGAAGTTGTACTTCTAGGAATATAAGAAATTCGATGGGAAGGAAGAGGAAGGCCAGAATGGCAATCTCTACTCCGGTAAGAAAGGAAATATCAGGACCTCTAGACCAGCACTTCCTGCGATTGGTGAGTCAGCCCACTAAAGAGGCGATTTCAGATACTTCTATCTCCTTTTCATCTGGGGCCTCCCTTAGTCCTGCCGACAACCAGACTCCCATTAAAACTGCTGAAGAAATTGGGGCAATAGGTATTACTGCCCCAAATACGCGAGCAATGACAGCTGCAGCGGCATCAGCAGTGTTACCTGTTAGCCAGGAAAGACAATGAGATTAATGTGGGACAATCAATATTTGAAACAGTTGGGGAGGAAAGTGTCGATCCTGAGAAAATAACTTTGGTAGATGTGTGGAAAGTTGTAACAAAACTGGAGAAGATGGTAGCATCCTCCATGTGTCAGTCCTTTACATTTTCTAACGAAACAGGGAAGACTCTGGAGGATCATGGTGAAAGGATAAAACAACTTGAAGTACAATGTGGATCGACTTCAAAGCAGTTATCAACCCTACAATCCACTGGATCAGCCTTCATGAAGGACTCTTTAATGTTATATAGAAAAATGGAGGATTATGAAAATGCCTTAAGAAGGAAAAATTTGAGATTCTTAAACTTTCCCTTCACTAGGCTGTTATCAGCCCAAGAGTTATTTGGTAAATATCTGAAAGAAGTATTGGGTATAATCAAGGATGTAATAATATCTAAGATGTACTATATACCATTGAAAAAAAGAGAAGCAGTGTTACCCGAAGGGGAAATAGAAGTGCTAACCACAGAGAGTCCCAATCTAACGGCTTTCCTTGAGGCATCAGTGGACGATATTCAGTCTAGATCCACTTTAATAGTGGAATTTTGTCTAGAACAAGACAAAAATATAGTACTCCAGAAATATTTTAGAAATAAGGAAATCAGCTTTTGTGGCCAGAAAATCCAGATATTCCCTGATGTATCGAAAGATACTCAGGCAAGACGGAAGCAGTTCCTTTTATTAAGACAAAAGGTATTGGCCCTAGGGGCATCCTTTTATCCTAAATTTCCCTGTAAGTGCTTAGTCACGTATCGTAATAACAAATTTGTTTTTCAGGAACCAAACCATCTTGAGAGTTTTCTTATAGATAAAGGTCAAAACAATGTTACAACTTTAGAGATTGGGAATGATAACTCTCTTCCTCTCTTTAATACTCATGGAGTTGAGTTAATTTTCCTTTAATTTTTTTCTTTAGATTGCTCCCCATAAAGTGGGCTAATTATGTTTGGTTTATAAATGAATGTAAAAGTGAAATATATTTGCCTGAGTCAAGTTGTATAAACTATTCTTTTCTTTTTTCATGTGCATTTGTTAAAATGACAAGAAATTTAATAAAATATAAATTAAAAAAAAAAAAAGAACTGACCATATTACCCCCATCCTGAAAGACCTCCACTGGCTCCCAATCCCTTTCAGAATCCGCTACAAGTGCCTCACTATTCTACACAAGACAATACATAACCGAGATGTACACTGGCTCAACGACTCCCTACATTACCATACACCCATCAGACCCACCACATCCACCTATAAGGGTACCTTACACACCCGCCTCAAAATCAACCCATCTCACTGCCACAAAAGAGAGAGCACTAACTATCGCAGGACTCACTAATTGGAATTGCATGCCTCCTGAACTGCAATTAGAGCCCTGCTCACAAAGATTAAAAAAAAAAAACCACACAAAAAAACCCCACACACACAAAACAAACTTAACTTGGCTCTTCAAACAGGCCTTTCCATAATACCCTTCCCTCAGCTCCCTCGCACGTCCACTCCCACCCTGCACCAATTTGTATATATTTGTATATATTACTAAGAGTTTATTCATATCAGGTTTTCCAGGTTAATCCGTCCTAATTCTTCACACCCCTGCTCTTTATCTAGACTTGTTCTGTATCTCCTCTTTATTTTATTTTTATCTCTGTAAAGTTAGAGTTCTTTGTATTTCTTTTTCCCAAATTTTTTCCATGTAAACCGATGTGATGTCCTTCGAATGCCTGTTTAAAAAGTGTCAAACAAATAAATAAATAAATCACCTTTTGCATTAAATACTCGAGTCCCTCAAGGTTTGGCTCTCTCAGCCACATTTACTATCTATATTGTTCTGATTTGCCAGCTTTTGCAAGTTTTTGATCTGCATGTTTTTAGAAGACAACTTAAAACTATTTTTTGAGGAAACATTTGGGCAATGACTAAATTGTTATAACATAAGAGTAGAAGAAATTGCCATACTGGGTCAGACCAATGGTACATCAAGCCCAGCATCCTGTTTCCAGCAGTGGCTAATCCAGACTGCAAGGACCTGCAAAGCACCAAAACAGTAAGTAGATCCATGCTAATGCCAGTAATAGCAGTGATTATTCTCTAAGTCAACTTGATTAATAGCAGTTAATGGTCTCCTCCAAGAACTTATCCAAACCTTTTTTAAACCCAGCTACACTAACCACATTCCCTGGCAACAAATTCCAGAGTTTAGTTGTACGTTGAGTGAAAAACAACTCTGATTAGTTTTAAATATGACATGCTAACTTCATGGAGTGCCCCCTTGTCCTATTATCTGAAAGAGTAAATAACTGATTCATATTTAACTGATTCACATTTATCCGTTCTAGATCTCTCATGATTTTAAAGACCTCTATCATATCCCCCCCCCCCTCAGCCGTTTCTTCTCCAAGCTGAACAGCCCTAACCTCTTTAGCCTTTCCTCATAGGGGAGTTGTTCCACCCCCGTTCTCATTTTGGTCACCCTTTTGTGTACCTTCTCCATCACAACTATATCTTTTTTGAATTGTATACAGTATTCAAGGTGCAATCTCACTATGGAGCGATACAGAAGCATTATGACACTTTCCGTTTTATTCACCATTCCCTTCCTAATAATTCATAACATTGTTTGCTTTTTTGACTGTCACAGATCAATGAGCCAATGATTTCAATGTTATTATCCACTATGAAACCTAGATTTTTTACCTAGGTGGTAGCTCCTAATATGAAACCTAACCGTTTAACTACAGCATGGATTATTTTTCTCTTTATGCATCACCTTGCACTTGTACACATTAAATTTCAACTGCAATTTGGATGCCCAATCTTCCAGTGGCACAAAGTCCTTCTGCAATTTATCACAATCTACTTGTGATTTAACTACTCTGAATAATTTTGTATCTACAAATTTGATTACCTCACTTGTCATATTCCTTTCCAGATTATTTATAAATATATTGAAAAGCACTAGTCCAAGTACAGATCTCCGAGGCATGCCACCGTTTAACCTTTTCCACTGAGAAAACTGACCATTTAATCCTGCTCTGTTTCCTGTCTTTTCACCAGTTTGTAATCCATGAAAGGCACCACCTCCTATCCCAAGACTTTTTAGTTTTCTTAGAAGCCTCCCATGAGGGACTTTGTCAAAATGCCTTCTGAAAATCCAAATACACTACATCTACTGGTTCACCTTTATCCACGTTTATTAACCCTTTCAAAAACATGAAGCAGATTTGAGGGCAAGACTTGCCTTGGGTAAATCCATGCTGATTTGGTTCCATTAAACCATGTCTTTCTAAATGCTCTGTGATTTTGATCTTTAGAATAGTTTCCACTATTTTTCCCAGCACTGAAGTCAGGCTCACTGGTCTATAGTTTCACGGATCGCCCCTGGAGCCCTTTTTAAATATTGGGGTTACATTGGCCACCCTCCAATCTTCAGGAACAATGGATGATTTTAATGATAGGTTACAAAGTTTAATTAATATCTGAAATTTCATGTTTGAGTTCCTTCAGAACCCTGGGGTACATATCATCCAGTCCAGGTATTTGGCTACTCTTTAGTTTGTCAATCTGGCCTACTACATCTTCTAGGTTCACAGGGATTTGGTTCAGTTCATCTGACTCATCACCCTTGAAAACCATCTCCGGAACCGGTATCTCCCCAACATCCTCATTAGTAAACAGAAGAAAAGAATTAATTTAATTTTTCTGCAATGGCCTTATCTTCCCTAAGAGCCCCTTTAACCCCCTGTCATCTAACGGTCCACCCAACTCCTTCACAGGTTTCTTGCTTCGGATATATTTAATAAAGTTCTTACCTCTATGGCCAACTTAATTTCAAATTCTCTTACCGTGCCTTGTCAATGTTTATGCTTTTTCCTATTTTCTTCAGATGGATCCTTCTTCCAATTTTTGAAGGATTTTTTTTTTTTTTTGGCTAAAATAGCCTTTCAACTCACCTTTTAACTAAGATGGTAATCATTTGCCTTCTTCCCACCTTTCTTAATGCATGGAATACATCTGGACTACGCTTCTAAGATTGTATTTTTAAAGAATGTCCACACCTGTTATACACTTAACGGTTGCAGCTGCACCTTTCAGTTTTTTTCTATTTTCCTCATTTTATCAAAGTTTCCCTCTTGAAAATTTAGCATTAGAGCTGTAGATGTACATATCTCCCTTTTTGTTATTAGTTCAAATTTGATCATCTTGTGATCACTATTGCCAAGTGGCCCCACCATCGTTACCGCTCTCACCAAATGCGTTCCACTAAGAATGAAATCTAAAATAGCTCCCTCTCTCGTTGGTTCCTGAACCAATTGCTCCATGAAGCAGTTGTTTATTCCAAACAGGAATTTTGTGTCTCTAGCATGTCCTGATGTTACATTTACCCAGTCAATATTGGGGTAATTGAAATCTCCCATTATTACTGCACTGCCAAATTGTATAGCTTCCATGATCTCTTAGCATTTTATCATATGTCTGATCATTTTGGCCAGGAGGACGGTAGTATACTCCTATCACCATACTCTTACCCAACACACATGGGATTTTTACACATATATATTCTACTGAGCATTTAAGTCTCTTGTATGATCTTTATCCTGTTGGTCTTTATACCCTCCCAGACAAAGTGCCACACACCCACCAAGTTGATCCTCCCTACCATTGCGATACAATTTTTACCCTGATATAGCACTGTCTTATTGGTTATCCTTCCACCATGTCTCTGAGACGCCAATAATGTCCTTCTGATCATTCATTGCTATACATACTAACTCTCCCATCTTACTTCTTAGACTTCTGGCATTGGCATACAGACATATCAAAGCGTGTTTTTTGTTTCTATTAACAACTTGCTTTTCAGTTGATTGGATAATCTGGAATTCTTTAGCTCAGGTGAATCTTTACTTATAGGCACATGGACTACTTTTGTTTTTATTGGAACCTCTCTGTTGGAATGTCCCAACTCTCTTGTTTCATTAGAATCCTTCAAAGATACATTGCTCTGAACCATGCACTACTGTGTGACTGTCTGCATTCCCCCTTGTTCTAGTTTAAAAGCTGCTCTATCTCCTTTTTGAAAGTTAGCACCAGCAGCCTGGTTCCACTCTGGTTAAGGGGGAGCCCGTCCTTTCAGAAAAGCCTTCCCCTTCTCCAAAATGTTTCCAATTCCTTAACTGAATCCCTCTTCCTTGCACCATCGTTTCATCCACGCATTGAGACTCATACTCTGCGTGCCTCTGAGAGCCAAGAGATCTTTGTACTGGGTGCACACATACAATCTCTTATCAGTGGGTAGAAAATCATACGTGACACTTGAGGCAAAAAATTGGAAAGCCCCCCCTCTTGCTGCTAGACTACTGCCTTCATTTTAATTTTGTTGAGCTCCTAGTTAAGTTTAGGTTGCTAAGAGAGTTGGAATTAGAGTACTTTAAATTTATAGGTGTATTCACTAATCTACTAGTGACCTACAAGGAGATGATTAAACTCTCAGTAAGGGCTGGTGCAATAGTATGATTTAGATAAGAGCCTGATTGATTTTTACTGAGAAAGTATCTCTTGCCTAAAAGTCAGGAGTTGAGGTGGGGGGGGGGAGGGAGGGAAAGACATTAAATTAATGCTTTTGAGTTTTGTTATATTAATAAATAGGTAGCAACAGAAACAAAACACTAATGGAGAAGATGTTTTGGGGGGTGAGGGGAGTTAATCAGTCCCACACCAGACAAAAAGCAACACCAGAATAAAACAATATCTGTTGGCAAAACAATAATCCAGCCACACACAAGAACAGAACCAAAATAAAAATAAAGCAATATATAATGGGAACAATAAAGAAAAAAGTTGCATACTCTAATATAACCCCCCCCCCCCCCCAATAACTATATTGCTTTATTTCTATTTTGATTATGTTCTTTTGTATGGCTGGATTATTGTTTTGCCAACAGATAGTGTTTTATTTTGGTGTGGAGCTGATTAACTCTCCCCCTCCCAAAAAAAGATCTTCTCCATTAGATATAGCTTTATTTCTGCTGCTGCTTATTTTGTCTTGTGTGTTGCTGGATTCTTACATTTGTTGTCCAGGTGGTATTATCTTTGCTAGTTATTTTAATTGCCTGTGTGTTTTTAAGAGAAATACAGGGCTGCATCTAGCAGACTTGTGGGTGTAGTGTGTAATCTGTTGCACAGCAAGGGGTATTGAACCAAGGAAATAAAATTTAGGTAGAGCTACAAATCAAAAGAAAGGCTGTTAGGGAGACACGGTTCACTGGTTCTCATGACTGGGATATGGCCATCCAAGGCTATAACTTGTTTAGGAAGGAGAGAGATGAAAGAACAGGTGGAGGAGTAGCTCTTTATGTCAAAGACATATGCAAGCAACTGAACTGCAAGGGATACGGGTAGAGAAGCATTATGGAACCGTCCTAAAAAAGGATTGTGCTTCCATTTTTACTGATATGATCTACAGGACTCCTCAAACAGGAGAACTGGACAGAGATCCGATTGAAGACATCCAAAAGGTGGAATAGAAGGGAGAAGTGTTACTTGTTGGAGTATCCCTTCTGCTGAATCTACACAAAGTAGAGAGAGATAGTGGATGCCCTTCAAGGAGCTTTGTTCAAATAAATGGTAATAGAATCCACAAGGGAAGGTGAAATACTCAAACTAGTGCTCACTAATGGGAATAAAGTCTCTAATGTCCAGGCAGGTGCTCACCTGAGCACCAGTAATTATTAGACTGTATGGTTTGATACTGCTACAGAGTACTCACGTGAAGATCCGAGTATTGCATTTCACAAATACGGACTTTGTCAAAATGGGGATGTACTTGAAAGAACTACTGGAAGACTGGGAGAAAATAGGTGAAGTAGAACAGGGGCCAAATTAAAAGGAGCTATTGCAAAGGCAAAAATCTATATATTAGAAAAGTAAAAAGTAAGAGGAATAAGAAACCAATCTGGTTCTCAAAGGAGATGGCTGACAAAATAAAAGCAAAAAGAAAAGCATTCAAGCATCAAAGATCCCTAAAAGATAAACAGAGGGAAGAATATCTGGTGAAGTGGAGGGAGACTAAGAAAGCGAAAGGTCAAGCAGAAGAAAGGACTGCCAAAGAGGTAGAGTGAGGTAACAAAACATTTTTCAGACCTAGAGAAAGAAAGAAAGCACGAAGTAGCTTAGTGAAACTGAAAAGTGACTAGGACAATGGGTAGAGAGAGACAAAGAAATAGCAGAAATATTAAACAAATATTTTGGTTCCATGTTCACTAAAGACGACCTTGGAGAAGGACTGTTGCTGGTTGACAAGACTGTAAATGGTGGTGGTATAGACGAAACTCCATTTACAGAAGAGAATGTATGGGAAGAGATAGGAAAACTAAGTGGAATAGGCCATGGGGCCGAATGAGGTACATCCCAGAATACTGAGGAAGCTCGGAGATGCACTGGCAGATCTGCTGAAAGACATGTTGAATAACTCCCTGGAAACGGGAGTGGTGCCACGATATTGGACAAGTGCGATTGTGGTCCCTCTTCATAAGGGTGGTAGCAGAGAAGAGGCAGGAAACTACAAGATGGTTAGCCTCACCTCTGTGATGGGAAAATTAATGGAGACTCTGCTGAAGTAAAGGAGAGTAAACTATCTACAATCCTTTGGCTTGCTGAATCAAAGGAAAAATTAATTCACCGGGGGAAGATCCTGTCAGAACAATCTTATTGACTTTTTATGATTAGGTGACTAGGGAATCAGATTGAGGAAGAGCGCTTGATGTGATCTACTTGGATTTCAGCAAAGGTTTAGACACGGTCCCATATAGGAGTCTTGTAAATAGAATGACCAAGGTTTTAGCATGGTCTACAAACTGGTTGACAGGATACAGTGCATAATGGTAAATGGAACCTACTCTGAAGAGAGAACTGTGTTAAGTGGAGTGCCACAAGGATTGGTTATGTGACTAGTGCTATTCAATATTTTTGTGAGTGACAAAATGGAAAGGATAGAAGGTAAAGTTTGTCCATTTGTGGATGATATTAAGAGCTGCAATAGAGTCGACATGCCTGAAGAAGTAGACAGAATGAAAAGTGATTTAAGAAAGCTTGAAGAGTGTTTGAAGATTTGGTAACTGGGATTCAGTGCCAAGAACAGCAGAGTCATGTATATGGAGTGTGGTAATCTGAAACAGCTGTATATGATGGGAAGCAAAACACTGATATGCACGGACCAAGAGAGAGAGCTTGGAGTAACAATGTCTGGTGATCTGAAGACAGCGAAGCAATGTGATAAGGCAATAGTTAAAATCAGAATGTTGGGCTGCATAGAGAGAGGAATAACCAGTAGAAAAAAGGAGGTGATAATGCCCTTGTAGAGGTCCTTGGTGAGACTTCACCTGGAGTACTGTGTTAAGTTCTGGATACCGTATCTCAGAAAACAGACACGAAAGAGGCTATCCAGAGTCGGGCAACCAAAATAGTGTGGAGTCTGTATCGGAAGATTTATGAGGAGAGGCTGAAAGATTTAATATGTAGACTCAGGAAGAAAGGAGGTGCAGGAGAGATATGATACAGACCTTCAGATATCTGAAATGGTTTAATGATGTACAAACTTCAAATCTTTTCTGTCACAAAGGAAGGAGTAGAACTAGGATTCACGAAATGAAACTCTAGAGGGAACAACTCAGAACCAAAGTCAGGAAATATTTCTTCACAGAGAGGGTGGTGGATGCTTGGAATGCCTGCCTGGAGGAGGCAAAGATGAAAACAGTCAACAATTTCAAAGGGTCATGGGATAAACACTGTAGATTCCTAAAGGCTAGAGAGTGGAAATGAAGAAAAGGATGCATGGAAGTAATCTTCATGAAGCGGCAGTTACTATCCTTAACAGATGGCATAGGACTTACTACCCTCAATCAACAGCCTTGTTGTTTTTGATGTAACTAATATCGCTTCCCACTTCAACAGTGTCGGGGGGAGGGGAACTGAATACAGACAACAACCAACATGGGCTCTGACTTAAGATCTGGGGTACTGACATGCAGACATAAGAGAAAAAGCACAAGATGACTTCTATGGCCAAGTCCCAGAGCAAAGAATGTCAAACAGCATTGTCCGAATTATCAAGAAGGTTAATGACCCAGTAAAAATGCTGCTAGCAGTAATTGAAGGGTTTGAGAGTTGCTTGGTTTTAATTCATTGTAACTACCCTTATCTTAAAGCTTGGGGGTAAATGCACGGAGCATCACTATCATAAGAAACTTGCAGGGCAAACTGGATGGGCCATCTGGTCCTTTTCTGCCATCATTACCATGCTACTATGTATATTACTATGTTACTCTATTTCGGGCTGATACAGTACAGTGCACTCCGACGGAGCACTGTTAGCCAGCATTTGGATACGCTAGCTTTACCCCTTATTCAGTAAGGGGTAATAGCACGTCCAACCCCCCCCCCCCCCCCCGAACCTAATAGCACCCGCAACATGCAAATGCATGTTGATGGCCCTATTAGGTATTCCCGCGCGATTCAGAAAGCAAAATGTGTAGCCAAGCCGCACATTTTGCTTTCGGAACTTAGCGC
Source organism: Rhinatrema bivittatum (assembly GCF_901001135.1). Taxonomy (NCBI): domain Eukaryota; kingdom Metazoa; phylum Chordata; class Amphibia; order Gymnophiona; family Rhinatrematidae; genus Rhinatrema; species Rhinatrema bivittatum. Next base: position 601,049,212 of record NC_042615.1, read on the forward strand.
CTACCCAAATGTAGGCGCTAATTTCTCCAGGCACTGGGAAAGTGCACAAAAAAGCAGTAAAAACTGCTTTTCTGTGCACCCTCCAACTTAATATCATTGTGATATTAGGTCGGAGGTCCCGAAAGTTTAAAAAAGTAAAAAAAAAATAAAATTTTAAATGGGCCCGTGGCTGTTGGGTCGAAAACTGGACGCTCAACTTTGCCGGCATCCGGTTTCCGAGCCCATGGCTGTCAGCGGGCTCGAGAACTGACACCGGCACAATTGAGCATCGGCTGTCAACCCGCTGACAGCCGCCGCTTCAGTCAAAAAAGAGGCGCTAGGGACGTGCTAATGTCCCTAGCGCCTCTTTTTACTGCCAGGCCTAATTTAAATAAATTAAGATACTGTATCGCGCACACAGGAGAGTGGCCTGTGCACGCGCCGGGAGAGCGTGCATTCGCCCGCTCTCCCGCGTTTTTACTGTATCAGCCCATTTGTTAGGTGTTTTTTATGATTGTGCATACGTAAACCACTCTGTATGGAACTCTAGGAAGTTGTGCTACATAAAATTTTAAGTAAAATATTGATGTTGTATATCGACTGTATGCTGACAACACTTATTTGCCAAAATAGCATATAGTTAAAGTCACTACAAAAATTTTCAAAGTGTCATTGTGTCATTAAGAATTGAATGTCTGAGAACAGACTTGTCCTCAACTTAAATAAAACCGAGAACCTATACTTCGCTAGGATCCCAACACCTAATGTCCCTGCTTCATTATTTTTTGATGGTGTATTGATTTATGATTTCTGGACAAGTTTGCAATGTAGGTTGTCTTTTAGACTCTACCTTATCACTCCATGCTCAAACTAAAAATGTCATGAAATCTTCCTTACATAAGCTTTGTTTGCTTTGACATTTAATGGCACAATTATTTATTTGATTTATATGCCTCCTTTCAGACACTTCAAAGCAGATTACATTAAGGGACTGTAGGTATTTCCCTGTCCCCAAAGGGCTCACAATCTAAGGTTGTACCTGAGGCAATGGAGGGTTAAGTGCTTTGCCCAAGGTCATAAAGAACAGGAAAGGGATTCAAACCCTGACTCTCCCCTGATTCACAGTCTACTGCTCTAGCCACTAGGCTACTCCTTCACTCTGTTTCGTTACCCACTTAGCAATTTTGATAATGTGGGTGATGTGTTTTTTTTTGTTTTTTTTTTAATAAGAACACGGGCTTGAAATGAGCTACATCAAACATTTGCATACAAATTTTTATAATCATTCCATGACGACATAACAACCAGCTGTCAAACAGGCAATATTACCATATTATTAAACTTAAATCAACATAAAACACTGTTCCATCAAAATTATTCAAGTCAGCAACCTTCAATAAAGTATGAGAGGCAAATGACCTAACCATTTTCTCATGGTACCCTAAAAATAAAGTTACCTTCAAGGTAGACCCACTGAAATCATAAACATAGAAATAAAGTAAAACCTGGTTCCTCAAAAGCAAACAAGGTTTGTATACATTCTAAAAATCAGGTAATTCTGTAATATCAAATCTTTTGGTAACTCATTCCAGTAGTTTGGACATGCATTGGATGTCTGTTTCTCGTTGCCTGCCACCTAATTTCTTTAGCAGAAATCAATCTAAGAAGGGTCTCCGGTGTTGAGTGCAAATCACTAGTTAGGACATACTGAACCAATCTGTTCTTCAAATAGGAAGGGCATGCATTATGTAATGATCTAAAATTAGGGCAAGAATCTTAAATTGATAATTACAGGCTAACAGCAGCCAATTAAAATCTTTTGATGTCTCGGAAATGTAATCTCTAAATTTCAAACCTGCCCCACCCGAGCAGATCTATTTTGTATGAGCTGCAACCAATATGTTAGGAACACAACTTGCGAGATGGCCCTGTGAGCCACTGTGCTCACACCAACACCGCCAAAAGCGGCCCAAGACGCTGTCAACATGCTCCCGCGGCAGGGATGCTGCAGTCTCCTCAATATGTAGAGCATGGCCCCACAAGCAGCCATGCTGCTCCTGTCCTGGAACCTCCTTAGGTGTGCGCATATGTGCGCATTATATGGGCTCCACAGCGAGAAACGCTGAGCGGCGCCTTCCAATGATGTCAGGCCGACCAGCCTATTTAAGCAAGGGCTTTGCTTCAGCAATGGGTCTCCTGCCTTGCAGTGTGTTGCTTACGTATTCCTGACCCCCTGTTCTCCTGCATTCCTGAATCTAACCTTGAATTCCAGCCTTGCCTCGTTCAGTGTCTTCTGTGTGTCTTCGTCCACCTTGGCTTGACTCTGGATCTTAACCCCTTGCTTGAACCTGACCACGATTGCCTGCCATCTGGATATGACAACTCTTGCTAGTTTGTCTGCTCCGACCTTGGCATGTCTGTCTCCATTAGTCTGCTGCCTGCCCTGACCCCATTGTATCTTTGGACTCTAGTTCTTTTCACCACCCTAGGGACCCACCTAAGCCCTGCTGGCCACCAGAACCCAAGGGCTCAACTGGCAGGGAAGGCAGCTGGTATAGGTGAAGCGCCAGACTGCCCCACTACAGGACATGTTTGCCAGTTGCTGGCATTGGCCTCGTGGGTTTGCCCTCAAGGCTGTGTTAACTAAGCCACAGCACAAAGGGCTCAGACACCCGCTACCCTTCACAGTTTCCTGAAGCCATCAGCTCGGTGGATTCACCTTCGGCCTCTGCTATTGCTATCTTAGCACACCAGCTCCAATAGTAGCAGATTCAGCTGAATACTATGGCTGGCTATCTTCAGAGCATTGCAGCCTCCCACCCTCTGGTTTCTGCTCCAGCATTTGCCATGCAGCCTGCTACTCCCAAGCTCCTCTTGCCTCTGCCCTCGAGGTACAATAGAGATCCTCTAAAACGTAGAAGCTTCCTCAACCAATGAAGGATGCAATTCCAATTGCAGGCACCCTTGTTTCCGACAGACTAGATCAAGGTGACATTTTTTCCTGGTTGGGCGGGACCACTCTGGCTTGAGCCTCACCCCTTTGGGAATAGGATGATCTGCTCTTGGAAGACCTGACATGCTTCCTAAAAGAATTCCAGCACATTTTTCGATGAGTCCAGTCGCATGGCTTCCAAGGCATCTGAACTCCTACAGATTAGGAAAGGCTTCTGGTCTGTCTGGGAGTATGCAGTGCACTTCCGCACTTTGGTCTCTGAACTTCAGTGGGTCAGTGATAGTCTGATTGCAATTTTAAGATAAGGACTCTCGGAGCTAATTAAAGACGAGCTGGCTGCCCGGGATCTGTCAGATACCTTGGAAGGCCTGATTAGCCTAGCTGTACTGCTAGACCTGAGGTTTCAGGAATAGGCCAGAGAGGCTCGGCTGCTGCCCTGTCCACTTCAGCCCAAATTTCCAGTGACCAAAACTTCCCGCTCTCCCTTGGAGTTGGGACCAGCACCAGTTGAAGCCACGCAGGTGGATCTCTTCAAGTTATCAGCAGAGGAGAAGCAAAAGCGCCATAACCTTAACCTGTGCTTATTCTGTGCTGCATCTGGGCATGTCTCAAGTCACTGCCTGAATAAACCGGGAAACTCAAGGACCTAGGCTGGGGCAGAGGACTGCACCTGAAGCAAAGACTGTAGTCCTTGGAAAAAATTCTACCCAAGAAAAGACAGAGGGATCCATGCCAAAAACCAGGGGGCACCTGTCTTGAGCCACTGAACTACCATCCCCTGCAGATGAACCAGTTAGGGGAGCTACAAAGATAGGTGACCCTTCAGATAGCTCTTTTCCCAGTCCCACATCAGGCTGGGAAGATCTGGGCTTAGTAAAATCAGACAAAGGCAATTCCTCCTGAGCCTCCAAGCAACGCTGACACAAGTTAAAGGGAATGCCAGGCTGAAATGCCCGAATATAACAAGCAGCACAGAGGGTAAAGTGCATTTTGCTTTAAATTTATGTCTGCCTATTTGTAATTAACATTTGTGCTTAGGTTTCTTTGCTATAGGCTCCATCAGTTTATCAGTATGCTGAAATAAGAGTCTGAGAACTGTGCGCCCAGCTGTAACTGTGCTGCAAAAAACTAGGCACTCAAAATTTAGGAATCCACAACTTAGGTGCCCAACACTGTACCTCGATGGGCACCCAAAAACTAGGCTCCCATGAGGCTGCACAGATAAGTAAGTGCGAATGGGCGCACACCCCTAACCAACTGGATGTCCAACCAGGCACCCAGCCAAGCATCCAACTATGAGCCCAACTAGGCACACAAATTGGACGCACAGCTGGACGCACTCACACAAACCAACTGAACTGAAGAGGGCAGCCTAATTGCACAGGAAAAAAGCACATGAAAGTGTGCCACAGCCTATCATGCGGCGAACAAGAAAAGCCTGAGAACGGGGCCTAGTCAAAAGGCTACTCAACCCCGTCAGGCTACCCCCTTTCTCCAAACTTCCACGGAGGCAGGAATGAATGTCAGATCTGCACGTCAAGCACAGAGACTAAAGAAGAAAGGAACCCCTACAAAAACTGATTATATATAGAAATAATCATATTTTATTCTTTTCCTGAGCTCAGCCCGCCCCAGCTGACAAAAGAATCTGTCTCAAGCTGCAGGGGGAAGAGAGTTTATGCCTTCACCACCGCGCTCGGCTTCCTGCATCCGCTGCCTTTGAGCTGATTTTGGTTTTTTTTTTTAAACAGCTAAGTCCACACTGGCTGAAAACCAGCTACTGGACCAAGGCACTCATCTGAGGGAGGGATCCAAGGATATCACCTCAGGAATTCTTGTCTAAGGGAGGGATCATATGGTATCACCACAGGAAAGCAAGGCGAATTACATTTCCTTCTTTTCTCCTTCTAAAACTCAAAGCAATCCCCAATAGGGAAATGCATGTCACTATCTGCTGGAGACTGAGAATACTGGCAGGCTGTCATCACTGCAGGGGTATATATATACTATGATGTCAGCTTTGCTCCGTTCTCTATCTGCTGGTAGAGGTGCATAACCCATAATTCACCTGCCTGTGAATTCCCCCAGGAATATAATTTCTTCTTAGAGACTCTTGTTGCATTCCTGTGTCCTAACACTGCTTTACAAATAGATCACCACCCTGATCTGCTTCAACACTGACAATTCAGGAGAACAACAGAGTTTAGGTCTTAATTACTTTAAGAAGGTCTGTGTTGTGTTCCGCGGCCATGGACGTCCATGACAGCGGCCCCCTACCTTGCCCGCGGCAGCGACCCGCCGTGGCAGCACCTGCGGAGGCTCCTGAATCCGTGCCCGTCGCTCCTGTGCGGGTTCCTGGGATGGCCGCCGGGTGGGGAGCCGTCCCTGCTCCTCCCTCACAGCATCAGGCAGCATTTCCTCCGCGGAGGAAATCCAAGATGGCCGCCGCCATCTTAGGCGTGAGGCCGCGCCTCCTTGCTAGATTTAAAGGGACCTCGTCCCTTAACTACACTCAGCTGTTCTCAATGAGCCAGAGCAGAGGAAGTATATAAGGAGACTTCCTCTGCTCATTCCCTGACTTGGTAACATCTCTTGTAGCGCTGTTTAAGTCTGCTTGCTTCGGTGAGTCTTCTTGCGCTTTGGATCCTTGTTCCTGTCTAGTCTTGGTGTTCCTGGTTCCTGACTTCGAACTGGCAAGTGGCGATCCCTTGGCGTGTGACCTCGGACTGGTAAGCGACGACCCTCTGGCACTTGACCTTTGACTTCTTCTGGACCACCGTCTCCAAGGGCCCACCGAAGTCCCAGCGGCCTGGGTCCCTACGGGCTCCTCCCGGGGGGGGGGGGGGGGGACCGCGGGCTTCCAGGGGTGAAGCTCCAGTTAGCCTTTGCTCCGAATTCTCGACTCCTTGACCTCTCAAAGGTCCACCTAAGTCCCAGTGGCCCGGATCCCTACGGGCTCCTCCTGGAGGGACCACGGGCTTCCAGAGGTGAAGACTCAGTTCCTCTCCTCGACGTCACGACTCGTCTGCCTCCACAGTCTCCAGTGCTGAGGGTCAGCTGGTCACTTCTTCTGTTCTGCCTCGCCACCCGATGGGAGAACCTACAGATCCACTTCCTAAGGTATACCATCCTCCCGTCGGTCCAAGGGTTCACAAGCCTGAGCATAACAGTCAATGTTTATCTTAATCCATAAATTAGTTAGCCTGTAATATCTTTGAGTTATGCAGATTTTAGTTAATTGATCTGTTGTGCCACTTTAAAACTGTAAAATAACTGCAAATAACTATCTTGAAAAACTGAAGCAATTGCTTTAAATGTAATATTTAATCAATTCATACAAGCCTTAATGACATTAAATCTAAACCAATTTTTATTTTGAATACTGAATCTAAAAGGAAATTAACAGCTTTCCAGAATCCCTACATTCTTGCAGTAAAACTATGCTGCTCTGGATCCTATAACTTATTGATTTAAGATATTCCACAACATATGCAGGCATAAATGTCTTTCCCTTTTCCTTTATGGCTCAATATTCCCATAATGAACTCACCTCCATAGAAATTAAGACAAAGCAGCAAAGGATCAAGTTTTTTCTTTATATGGAAATTATCATGAGTACAGCACAAACAATCATAATGAACTTAAAACCTGAACTGCCATTAATAAGCTTACAGATTCACCCAAAACAAATAACAAAAATATTCAACCTGTAACAGATGCCCAGAGTAACCAGCCTTAAGATATTGTTCATCACATGCCGCTGATGCCTCAAACAGAAATGTTTCTTATTAACCCAGCTGTAAAAGCCATTCTGTCAGTGCATCAATTTATATGGCCATATCATTTCCGGGACCCAGTTCTGTAAAAGTCCAGGGTCCCATAGATTTCTCCGCTAACACTGTTTCCTGCTATCAAAAAGATGGAAAATAGATTGTACTTGTGTCAATGTGCTATAGCTACTATTGGGCTAAATACACTGATGAGGGCCCTTCACTTCGCCTCCTCCCACCAATTTACACATTCTTGCATGCTGGCCACTCTACCACTGCCCCCCGGTAATGACACCTTGTTTGCCAGAAGGCACCCCCTACAGATGGAATACTACAGCCATGTTTCCACAGCACCATGCAGACCATTGGACAGAATAGACCACAGCAGTTCTCAATCATGTCATGGGAGATGCTGAAGCCTTGTATGATGGGCAGGAGATTAAACACCAACTTGCTGATCATTTTTCTTGGTCTTTCCAAGGCTTGGTGTGACTGCTCACCTTTCCACACCCCCCATGGGTGATTATAGGACCAAACAATATGTTTTTGTTTGCTTTGCAGCTAGGCAGTCACCTTGTTTTGCTTGATATAATTCAGTGGCACAGAAATATGGATAAATGTGGAAAAGAATAAGGTTTCTTGGTTTAATTCAAATTTGCTCATACTAAAATCATCTTTGAGGCTAAGAGAAAGAAAATGGAGAAAAAAGTAAGCACACATCCGTAAAGGAAGAATATTAGTGCTTAAAAACATAAGATACAAGTGAGATCAGCTAGGAAAAATATTATACTGACAAAGCAAGTTTTCTTACCTTAAAAGATATTTTCTATAGATAGCAGGATGAATTAGCCATTACATGTGGGTGATGTCATCTGGTGGTACTGAACAGACTCACCTCTCCAAGCTAATAGTGTGTTGAGCGTAATATTTTCCAGTTGGTTAATATTTTAACTTTAACTACTATATGCTAATGAGACTGCATTCTTCTAAATCATAACTGAGTTTAGAAGGCAGACACGAAACGTAATACTGACATATGACATACTAACCAAGATTTGGCACAGTTTTAGCATTTCAATAGCCTTGGCTTGTGCTATTATCTGTTTTTGCATTGCCAAACTAGTCAGGCTTCAGAGTACCTTTTCATTCAACCCTTAAACTACGAGAACCAGATTACGTTCAAACTGCTTGTCCAAATTAACTATCAGTCTTTGAGAGGTTATGAAGACAGTAGTGGGATGTAAAGTGTGAAGTGAAGACCAAGTTGCAGCTTTGCAGATAACCTCAATAGGTATTTCTTTAAGATGAGAAACAGAAGCTGCCATGGTTCTCACTTTTATGAGCATTTACAAAGTCTGTGACTTGTAGTCCTGCTAAGGTGTAGCCAGCCAGTTAAACAAAATATGCTTAGCAACCGCTACTCTTAGCCTGTTGAGGTCAGACTATTGGAAGCATTCTCCTGACTCAACATTAGACATCATTGCTCCTTTAAAAGATATCATATTAAAAAGAACACAAAGCCCGTTGGTACAACTTCAATTTAATCCCACTTAAACAAGACATGAGACAGGCTGAACACTACTGGAGAAAATCCATGTTAGATACCGATAGACAGATCTACCTATCTAAAGTTGAAGAGTATAAAGTAAAAATTGATGATGCCAAGCGAAAATTATTTTCAGACAGAATTGCTACTGCCCAAAGTCACCCAGAAGAAATTTTTCACATTGTTAAAAATTTAACAACTTTTAAGTATCAGACTTTCAACAATCACAGCGGATGTTAAAATAGGACAGCATTTTATAGACAAGGTAGAGGGATTGATCTCTACTTTACCTTCTTCTGCTGTACAAGATATGAAAGAAGTTAACCCTGAGATTATGGGAATCTTTCAGTGAAGTCTACCCTTCTGAGATTTGTGTGGTCAAAGAATTTAAAATCAAATTTTTGTCCACTTCACGAATGTTCCAATGTTTCTCTTAAATATCTTAAAGATGACATTAGCATTTTTATCTGTCAATTGATTAACCTATATTTTTAAGAGGGATTAATCCCAGATTCATTAAAAATGATTTATTTTAAACCAGTGCCCAAGAAATCAAACTTACCTTGTGACACCCTTAGCAATTTTAGGCCCTTTTCGAATCCTCCTTTTATATCTAAAGCTCTAGAAAAGATCTTTCTTAGACAGTTTCAAGATTTCCTAAATAAACACTCCATTCTTTATTCTCAGCAATATGGCTACAATACCAAAATTCTCTCTTTATCCCTATTTGACATTTTCAGAAGGGGATTTGATTCTGGCACGAAATATTTTCTAGTGCTGACGGATTTATCCGCAGCCTTTGATATCATGATCATGCTATGCCACCTTAGAGAAGTGGGTATTGGCAATTTAGTTTTGCAGTGGTTCTCTTCCTTTAAGGGATGAAACTTTGAAGTTACATTACTGAGAGCACTACTGACCCCCTTTGAATTAAAAACAGGTGTGCCACATGGTTCCCCTCTTGTCAGCGGTTTTATTCAACATTTATACCGCCCTGATCAGATTTATTTGCTGAACTTGTTGTAGAATATAGAATTTTTGCTAATGACATCCAATTTTTATTCCTATCAAAGGATTTCCCCAAGATACCATGTCGAAGGTTGCTTTTTGCCTCAAACGGCTTTGCCAATGGCTAAACAATCTAGTCTTAAACTTGTCAAAAGCGGAAATTCTTTACTTAGCTACTCTTCGAATGCCGTCCCAAGGACACTGGATGTAGAAGGAATACTTAATATTTCTGAAGAAACCTAGGTATAATTATGGATATAAGATTGACCCTCTGCCCACAAATTAAAAAGCAGTCAAAAATTCACACTTCAAGTTACAAATGTTAAGAAGAATACAACCTTATCTTAATAATGCAGATTTAAAAACAGTCATCCATTCTCTTGTGATGCCAGCAGTGGACTATTAAAATTCACTCTACCTAGGCTTACCGCAAAATATCATGAGAGCTCTGCAATATATTCAGAACTCAGAAATGAGAATAATTGAGCGAAATCCAATCTTCCGCCACATCACATCCTGACTGGATAAACAACACTGGCTACCTATTTCCTTAAGAATAAAATTTAAGATACTGACACTAGTGTTTAAAGGAATCAAGGTCTTGCCCCTCAAATGTAAATGCGGCTTTGAAAATATATAGCCTTGTGCGAACTCTGCGCTCAGCCTTTCAAATGTTTCTAGATATTCCTTCATTTAAACAAGCTCGCTTGAATGAGTCAAGAGAATGTCTTTTATATACAGGGGTCAACCCTTTGGAAAACTCTTTTGCAACAAGTAAAGAGTGAAGTAGCACTAGCAAAGTATAGGAAAATGGTGAAGACCACGCCCATGGGGGAAGATCCCGAGAGGGACCACCGGTCAGGCTCAGAGTTGGGCAACAGACACACACTAGTTCTTTTATTAAACTGTTTTAGAGAATGACTGGAGGTGGCAGCAGTGGCGTAGCCAGAATTGATTTTTTGGGTGGGCACATAGCATGCAGGTCTACTAGTTGTTTTTTTACTGATAAATAATGCCAAATTATGCAGCATAGCATTCACATCTACGCCTAAGTATGAGGTTTACTTAATGATACAACATAATTCACGGTGATTTGTGGTATTTTAGCCTTCTTATTATTACGATTTTATACACGGCTCCTACCTGTCCATAAATTTTGAGAGAGCGGTTGTGTTGCTTATATTTAAATTGCTAACATCTCAAAATATAGATATATATTTTTACCTTTGTTGTCTGATCTTTGTATTTTTCTAATCAGTTGGTCCTGGTCTCTTTTTCCCATTTTTTCCCTTATAGCTCATTTCCTAATTCCTTTTCAGTGTCTTTCTTCTATTACTGTCTTCTTCCCTTCCACACACACACACACACACATACACGCTTTCTCTCACAGACTCCCTCTCACACACTCAAGCTGTCACTCTCATATGCTCTCCCCCCCCCCCACAAGCTCACATTCAAGTTCTCACTTTCTCACCCCTCCCCAGGCTTATATTCTTATGCACACACAGACGCACATCCAGGCACCCATTCTCACCCACACACATAAACCCAGACTCCCATTCTCACCCACAAACCCATGCTCCCAGTCTCACCCACACATATTCAAGCTCCCATTCTCATCCATACATATACACATTTAAGGTACTATTCTCACCCACACATACACACATTCAAGCACCCATTCTTATCCACATATTCAAGCTTCCATTCTCACCCACCCACACAAACCCAGGCTCTCATTCTCACCCATATATACACACATTCAAGCTCCCATTCTCACCCACCCACAAACCCAGGCTCCCATTCTCAACCACACATACACACATTCGAGCTCCCATTCACCCACATATTCAAGCTTCCATTCTCACCCACATACACACCCAGGCTCCAGTTTTCACCCACACACACTCCCATTCTCATCCACACATACACATTCAAGCACGTGCACAGCTTCCGCTTTCTCCCCCAGAGCAGGAAGATCAGCTGCCTCTCCTGCTGCCACCGGACTCCTGCTATCTTCGGGCGTCGGGCCGTACTGCCCGCCGAACTTCCTGTCGGGGGGGGGGGGGGGAGCGGAAGCGCAGCGCACAACGTCCGCTTCCTCCCTCCTCCCCCCCCCCCCCCCCGACAGGAAGTTCGGACGCCCGAAGATAGCAGGAGTCCGGTGGCAGCAGGAGAGGCAGCTGATCTTCCTGCTTTGGGGGAGAAAGCGGAAGCTGTGCGCGGCGCTTCCGCTCCCCCAAACAGGAAGTTCGGCGGGCCGTTTGGTCCGAAGATAGCAGGAGAACGGGTGGCAGCAGGAGAGGCAGCTGATCTTCCTGCATTGGGGGGAGGAAGCGGAAGCTGCGTGCGGCGCTTCCGCTCCCCCCCGAACAGGAAGACCGGTTGGCCATACGGCCGCAGCAGCGCTTCCCCATGTGTGCCGTGATGGCGCGCGAGGCGTGGGTTCTCTTGTTCGCTGTCGCGGGGATGGGATCCCGCGACAGCCTTGCAGTTCCGGTGCTAGTTGGGTGGGCCTGGGTCTAAGTTGGGTGGGCACCTGCCCACCCAGGCCCACCCGTGGCTACGCCACTGGGTGGCAGTAGTAAGCTGGAAGAGCCCGGCTGGGCTGTAGTCCCTCAGGCACTGGAACAGCGATCCCAGGATGGCTGAGCTGTAGAGAAACTGAGATAGTGAGTAGGCAGAGTATGCAGAGTTCAGGAACAGAACCTTGATGGTAACACTCACACAATAGTCTCTTGGAAATGCCCAGGAGCTGGAATGAAGAAGACCCTCGAGGAGCGAGTACCTGGTTCCAGGGAAAGCTCTGAGAGAGAGATGGTAACTCACTGGTGTTGTAGGCAGCGGTGACTTCCTGGCAGAAGTCTGGGAACGTGGGCCCTCGAGGAGCGAGTACCGGTTCCAGACTGCGACCTGAAAAGCAAGAGAGAGCGAGGCCCCCAAGCAGTGGGTATCCCTGGTAAAGTCAGAGGAGGCAGAGTAGGAAGGTAAGCGGAGAGCGAATCCCATCCGCAGCGATACCTGGAGGCAGCTAGATAGGAAACTCTTTGCTAACTCGCTTAGCCAGCAAAATAAGAGACCTTAAATATATGGCGATGATGACGTCATCTCAGGGGGACGCCCCTGAGGTTCGCGCCACAGCTGGTACTTGAGTTGGGGCTGCGCACCCTTAGGCCTCAGGAGAAAATGGTGGAAGGCAGCGTCTATCTGGCCCGGGGACGCCGGAGGAGGTTGGCAAGATGATGCCGTGGCAGCCAAACTTCCATCAACCAAAGAGGGAGTCGCCAAAGAGGTAAGGTGGGCAGAGTGAAGACGTCAGGCAGCGACTGTCGCAACAGATTGGAAACCAGGCTTGGCATGGCCAATGAGGGGCTATCAGAATCATTGAGCCCTTGTCCTTTGGTAACTTCACGAGAGTCTTGGAGATGAGTGGAAGTGGAGGGTACGCGTAAAGAAGACCTGTGGACCATGAAAGGACGAACGCTTCCCTCGGCTGTGAGTGGCAGCTGCGAGTGAGCGAGCAGAAGTTCTCTACCTTGCGGTTGTAGATGGACGCAAAGAGGTCCATACGTGGATAACCCCAGCGTTGAAAGTGTGTGTCCGCTACCATGGGGTTGAGGGACCACTCGTGCAGATGAAAGGTTCGACTCAACTTGTCCGCCAGAACATTGTCCACGCCCGCCAAGTAGGTCGCCTTGACGTACATCGCGTGGGAAAGAGCACATGCCCATATCTGTGCAGCTTCCTGACAGTAGGTAGGAGCCCGTTCCTCCTTACTTGTTGATGTACCACATCGCCACCTGATGTTGGTCTGAATCAGGATGGCTTTGTTTGAGAGCCAATCCTGAAAAACCCGGAGGGCTTATCTGATTGCCCGAAGCTCCAAGAAATTTATCTGATGTTTGGCTTCCTGTGGAGACCATGTTCCCTGATTCTGCAGGTCATTGACATGAGCACCCCACCCTAGGTTGGAGGCATCTTGTCAAGATAATCTGAGGTTCTGGAGCCTGAAAAAGAAGGCCTTGAAGAAGACTGGAGTGTTGCATTCACCAGGCTAGCGACAGGCGGAGCTGCTTGGTAACATGGACACTGCTGGACATTGGATGATAAGCCTGAGCCCACTGGGATCGCAAGGTCCACTCTGTCACTCTCATGGCCAGGAGGGTCCATGGGCGAGACATGCACAGAGGATACCATATCACTCAGCAGGATGAGGAAACAACGAGCCGTCGAGTAATCTCGAGCCTGGAGGTATTGTGCCAGGGATGTGAAAGTGTAAGCTCGATCCTGAGGGAGGAAGACCTTTGCCTGTATGGTGTTCAGATCTGCCCCTATGAAGGATAGGGTTTGAGATGGAACTAGTTTGGACTTGGCATAGTTGACTAGAAACCGGAGAGACAGAAGTGTATTGAGGGTTAGACATAAGGATTCTAGTGTGTGGTTTTGGGTTGGAGCCCTTATCAGCCAATCGTCGCGATAAGGGTAGACATGGACTCCTTGACCCCTCAGGTAGGCCGCGACCACTACGAGGCACTTGGTGAAGACTTGAGAAGCGGATGCCAGGCTGAATGGCAGGACCAGGTACTGGAAGTGCCTGGGGCAGACTAGGAACCAAAGGAATGTTCGGTGAGACGGAGCGATGGCAATGTGTGCGTACGTGTCCTGAAGATCTAGAGAGCAAAGCCAATCTCCTCTTTGCAGTAGAGGAAGCAGGGAACCCAGGGTTACCATTCTGAATTTTTCTTTCTGCACGTAGGTCCAGGATGGGACGAATGCCCCCTGATTTTTTTGGGATCAGAAAATACTGAGAAAAGAACCCCTGCCCCTGCTGGGAGAGGGGCACCAGTTCTATTGCTTGGGATTCGAGGATGACGGAAACCTCCTCCTCCAGTTGAGTGAAATGGTCGGATGATCCCCATGTCAGCCGAGGTGGGGAGTGCTCCAGCACAGTCAGGAAGTTGAGGTGGTACCCTTGGGACACTACAGCCAGGACCCACTGGTCAGAAGTGATCGTGTGCCATATTGTTGGTGAAGTGGCACAGTCTACCGCTGACTGGTAGGGGCGGTACAGGAGATTGGCTTATGCTCTCCAGAGAGGAGTCAAAACCCAGCAGCTGGGCCCGGTTGAGGGGCCGGCTGGGTTTTTTTTTTTTTTAGGTCGGGTTTGCCTGGGCTGACCTTTCTGGTAAGGCCTGGAAGGACGACCTCAAGTGGCAGGAGGATAATATCTTCCTGGCTTGAAAGACTGTTGTTTAGAGTCCCTTCAGAATATCCTCTTAGAAGTGGATGGGAAATCAGAAGGTACTGAGGAAAGCTGGCGCAGCATTTCATGGTGGTCCTATAATCTGTGCCACTGTTTCCTGGATTTTGTCTCCAAAGAGATTATCCCCAGTGCAAGGTAGGTCTGCTAACCAGTCCTGTACTTCTGGATGTAGGTCTGAGGACTTCAGCTACGCCCACCTTCTTGCACTAATCCTTGCTGCAGACACTCTGGAGGCAGGGTCAAAAATATCATAGGCAGCGCGAACCTCATGCTTGCCAGCATCTAGGCCTTTCTGAGCCAGAGCATTGAGTTGATCCTGGAACTGTTCTGGTAAAGATTCAGAGAAATCTTGAATCTTCTTAAAAAGGTCTCGGTTATACTGTATCATGTATAACTGGTAGGAAGCAATGCGAGAAATGAGCATTGAGCCATGGAAGACGCGCCTGCCAAATGCATCCAGGGACCTTTGTTCTTTTCCTGGCGGTATGGAGGAATGAGGTTTAGAACATCGTGCCTTCTTCTGGGCTGACTCCGCAACCACAGAATGGTGATCCAGCTGTGGTCTTTGAAACCCAAGGGCTGTCTGGACAAGGTAGGTGGCATCTGTCTTTCGGTTGACAGGTGGCACCGAGCCTGAGTGCTCCCAATTCCTTTTCCGCAGGTCAATTAGGATTTCATGAATGGGAAGAGACATGATTTCCTTAGGGGCATTAAGAAACTGGAGTACTTCCAGCATCTTGTGCCTCGAGTCCTCTTCTGTCTGAAGTTGAAATGGAATGTTTCAGACATTTCCTTTATGAAATTAATAAAGGACAGATCCTCTGGAGGAGATTGTCTTTCTTCTGGGGGAGAGGGCTCTGAAAGCAGATCATCAGAATCCTGGGAAGAGTCATTGGTCCAAGGATCATAAGGCTGATCCCCAGCTCCCATAGGATCACCAGAGGGAAGAAATGGCATCAGTCCTGAAGGATCAGACCTAGGCATCAATGGTACCAGAGGCGGCACCGATGGCATCGACGGTGGCTCCGATGGCGGATGATGCAGCACCGATGGAACCGGTGACATCGACGGGTGAGTCTGTGGCAAGATCCCAGACGGCGGTATGGGTATCTGTGTTTCTTCATCCTCCGATGACAAAGGTATCGGCGTGGAAGGCGATGGACATATCGGTATTCTCGGTTCCACCAGTGGAAGGGCACCAATCAGCACATCCAGTCTGCCTAGAAGCGGTGCAAGCACCGTGGGAATCGGGTCAGTGACTGGGGCTGGCATCGGCGACGGTGGAGGATGGAAACCCTGTAGTGCCTTACAGATGGCCTCTTGGATCATCCAATCCAATTCCTCGCGGAAGCCTGGGGCATGTAACCCCAAGTTCCGGAGTGGGAGGCAATAGTGGCGTAGCCGGAGGGTCCTCTGGTAAAAGTGGTCACAGCTCCCTGCACCGATGAAGGTGGGGAATGCCTCGGTGAGGAGGAGAATGGGGCCTTCTCTGGACGGGATTTCTTTGTCGGTGGCTCTGTCGATGCAGATACAGAGGGCTTGCTTGGATCAGCGGACTGAGCCTTCCGATGTCTGTGTCAACACTATTTACGATGTTCTCCTCGGTCTTTTTCCTGAGGAGATGAGGAAGAAATTGACACCTTCGGAGTAATCGATGCCGGTCAGACAACACCGGTGTCCCGCTGCTGGCGAGAGGTCGATGGCACTGGTTCAGACTATGTTGAAGTGGTCGATGAGTCAGGGGTTTCCACTGAAAAAGAAACTCAATTTTCTCTGAGCGGGCCTTACGGCCCTTCGGCGTCATTTGGGCACATTTGGTGCAAGTTATGATGTCATGGTTGGACCCCAAACACAGTACACAAACTATGTGGGTCTGTGATGGACACTGTCCGAGGACAGTATGGGCACCGACAAAAACCAGACGCCATGGCCTTGACAAAAATTTAGCCATGGTGCGGTCAATGGCCGGTAGGCCCCGAAGGGAAAACTTGATGGGAATCGACCGCAAATGAGGGTAAAGCCTTACCTTTCGACCGCAAAGTACGGAATCAATAGGGGAACCCCTATGGGGTAAACATTTTTGAAAATTTTTAAAGAAGTTTTGTGAGGAAAATTCCTGTCAGGAATCTCTAGAGAGCTCCTTAACCTGCGTGGCTACTGCTGCGCGGAAAAAAAAAATGGAGGTTGAGGAAATATGCAAAATAGAATCAAATGATTTGCAGACAGATCAGAGTAGTGGAAGGTGCTCTCTTCTGCATCCAGGAGTGGATGGGGATGTTCAGTAGAATGTAGGAAAGGCTTTAACTTCTGAATGCAGTCATGAATATACTGCACCAAGTAAAACTGGTGGATAAATATGCAAGCAGAAAGCATTGCACTTTGAAAGACCTTTTTGCCAAAGTTACTTAGAAGTTTGTGTTTTTTTTCTGGGAGGTGGGGGGCACAGGAGGATTAGAATTAATGTGTTTCTTCTTTGCCTTTTTCATGGCAAATTCATTCACTATGGACTGGTGAGGCAGTTGAACTGCACCAAAGTCCAGTGAATGTTGGAGTCCATTTGAGGTCACCTATAGGAGTGACTGAAATAGGAGTTTTCCACATTCACATTAGTACAGTGTTGAGGATGTTGTGAACTGGAAGGACCGACAGTTGGTTCTGCCGGTGTATGCGAGATCTGAAGGTAGTCAAGGAGCTCAGAACAGGGGTCTTTGTGAACATGGATGCCCAGCAATATGCTCATCTTTTTCACAAACTTAGAATAGATGAGATCCTCTGGGGGGGCAAGGTATGGTCTGGAGCAGCGGTTCTCAACCGGTGTGTCGCGACACACTAGTGTGTCGCCAAGCACCGGCTAGTGTATTGCGTGCTCCCGGTCTCTCCCGCTGCTCTTTCTTCCCTGCTGCCGTTGCCGCCGGGCTATCAGCATGTTCAAGCCCAGCGGGAACGGCAGCGGCGCTAAAAGAAGCTGTGGCACTTCTGGCTGGCCTTTTCTTCTTCCCGTGTCTGCCCCCCCACCTGTGACCCGGCACAGGAAGTGATACGCGGTGCGCGGGAAGGAGAAAGAGCCGTGCCGCATGAAAAAATAGCAGCAGCGACAGCAGCATCGGCCCCCGAGCAATCGAAGCAGGCGGTAATCGAGAAAGGAGACAGCAGCTTGAGCCTCCCGCGGCCGATGGGATTCTACTTTCTTGGCCTGCGGGGGCTGGAGGAGGAGGCTGCAGCTACCATTTGTGCTCGGGGAGAGGCGGGGAAGAGGAAGTGAGTGAGAGAAAGAAGCAGCCAGCCTGCGTGTGATTGAGAGCATGTGTGTGAGTGACAGAAACTGGTCAGAGAGCTGATGTATGTGTATATGTGAGAGACAATGAAAGTGACTGCTCAAGGAGATGACTGATGTGTGTGTGAGAGTGTGAGACATTAGTCAGGGAGGTGACATGTGTGTGTGTGAGAGAGAGAAAAAGCATGGAAGTGAGAAATCTGGGTATGTGAGAAAGCATGGGCGTAAGAAGCCTGCTGTTGTGGGGTGGATGTGTGTGAAAGAAAGCATGGGAGTGAGAAGCCTGATTAGGTGAGAGAAAGAGCATGGGAGTGGGAAGCCTGTGTGTGTGTGTGTGTGTGTGTGTGCATGCATGAGAGCGAGAGACTGGTTGGTAAGGGGACGGGGTGTGTGAGAGAAAGAGACTGGTGTGTGTGAATATGAGAGAAAGAATGTGATTCAGGGAATGAGAAGCCTGTGCAGTGGAGAGCGAGCATGGAAATGAGAGAGAGACTGGTGTGTGTGTGTGTGTATGTATGTGTGTGTGTGTAACAGAGAGAAAGTGATTATGGGAATGAGAAGCCTGTGCATGTGAAGAGAGTGAGCATGGGAGTGAGAAACCTGGGTGTGTGTGAGACAGCATGTGAGGGAGAAGCCTGTATATGTAAGACAGAAAATGGAAGTGGGAAGCCTGTGTGTGTGTATGCATGAGAGAGATCAGGTGACTGGTGTGTGTGTGTGTGAGAGAGAGAGAAGAAAGTGATTATAAGAACATAAGAAAAAGCCATACTGGGTCAGACCAAGGGTCCATCAAGCCCAGCATCCTGTTTCCAACAGTGGCCAATCCAGGCCATAAGAACCTGGCAAGTACCCAAAAACTAAGTCTATTCCATGTTACCATTGCTAATGGCAGTGGCTATTCTCTCAGTGAACTTAATAGCAGGTAATGGACTTCTCCTCCAAGAACTTATCCAATCCTTTTTTAAACACAGCTATACTAACTGCACTAACCACATTCTCTGGCAACAAATTCCAGAGTTTAATTGTGCGTTGAGTAAAAAAGAACTTTCTACGATTAGTTTTAAATGTGCCCCATGCTAACTTCATGGAGTGCCCCCTAGTCTTTCTACTATCCGAAAGAGTAAATAACCGATTCACATCTCATTATGGGATTGAGAAGCCTGTGCATGTAGAGAGAACAAGCATGGGAGTGAGAGACTGGTGAGTGTGGGTGAGACAGAGAAAGTGATTATGAGTGTGAGAAGCCCGTATATGTAAGTAGAACACAGAAGTGGGAAGCCTGTGTGTGTGTATGGCATGAGAGAAACTGTTCAGGAAGGTGACTGGTGTGTGTGTCAAAGACTGGGAGATGATTAGTGTGCGAGAGTCAGAAACTGGTCATGGGGGCATGACTGGTATGGTGTGTGTGTGTGAGAGACATGGGCATTAAGGAAGAGGACCATGAGTATAGAGCTTAGCCTCTACTGCTGCTTCTGCTGTGTGCTACGGCCTGCATGGAAGAGGAGTAGGAGAGCTGCTAGAAGGGGTAAGTAAAGGTGGCTTTTTAAGTTTATTTTTCTTGATTGACTGCCATTTTAATTATTTAATATTATGTGTTGTGTCTGCTTTTTTTGAAATATTTTATTGGTGTTTGGAGAATTTTTTAATAGTTTTTATGAGTTTTTAATTACTGGATGTTATTCTGTTCATAGCTGTTTAGAAACATTTATTCTGCTTATTAGTATAGTTTTACAATTATTTCTGTGTGGGGATCTATAGCTACTTGCTAGTTCTGTTTTCCTAATAAGAGGTGTATTGGTTTTTAGGGCCTGATTTAATATTTATAGTGTTGCCTTTTCATAGATAGGGTTGCTCCTATTTGAGTGTATTCCATAATACAGATGTAACTGTGTGCGGATTGGTTTATGTGCATTACTACAGATCCTGGGAGTATGTTAGGTCGGTTCTGTGTCTGTTACCGAGATGAAATATTTTACTAGCATGTAAGAGTTTTATCAGTCTTATTTGTTGTGTTTTCTCAAGAGGACATGCATTGGTGGTAAACTGCTGTCTTTTCATAAGTAGGGCTATTGAGCCTGGAAGTAGAAGGAGTTTGAGTTGCTGTTACTGAGATGACACCAGAACCAGAATATCTTTTTTGTAGGGTGAGTTGTATGGGGAATGTCATAATTCTGCTTTACATCCATTATTGTGGGTCAGGGGGGTTCCCGTGGATGCAAACTGTACTTTTACATCTAGCAACGTGACGATCATGGGTCAGTGTGTCACGCATGTGAGAACCATCTGTCAGGTGTGTCCCGACAGAAAAAAGGTTGAGAACCACTGGTCTGGAGAATATAAGTGGGTCTGAACCTAAGGACGATGGTTCACTTATCCAGGACAACAGTGACTAAGATGGTGAATCAGGAGATGCTGCAGGTTGACTGAGAATAAATGGTCTTATCTATCACCTCTGACCTACTGGACTCTGCTGTGATAGAGTAGAACGAAGAACCCCTAATCAAGGATTCTGATAAGTTCACTCATAGGCAAAATCGGGATTCCGGCCTGCAGTATCACCACAGCAATTGTGGAAAGGATGGAAATGAGCCTTCCATCTTCTTGGCTACAGAAGTAGAGAAACTTCACGAATCCTGCAATTTGTTTGCGCGACTGGTGTCCTCTGGCTTGGCATAGGTGGTGGGACATCCTCTTCCAAGACAAGGATAGGCTCCTATGTTAGAATGGAGGGTTTGTTGGAAGTGGAGGATACTGGTTCTGCAGTCTCCAGGTGAGGTCCTTCTGCCACTAGTCTAGGTGGGGTGTACGCTGTGGTTACTGGAGGGGGGCAAAGGCAACCTGACTCCTTCCCCAGCAGATCTAGGATGGGCTGTGTACAGATGTGATGGCATAGCAGTTTGATAAAAAGAAGGCTGAGGTTAATGCGTTGGCAGCTTTGAAGAGGTAGGATGCTTCAACACCTTGAATGACTTAGCATGGTTTGATGGGTCTTTAGAGCGCATGTTGAGGATTCTGGTGCAGGATGATATTGTATTGGGGCTGTAACGTGCAATGAATGTATTGGAGCTCCATGCATCGAGCGCCTCGGCACGTCATTCTTTGTGTGAACTGACATCGTATGTTAAAAGCTTCGGTGCAGGATGCAGTCAATTCGATGCATCGGGAAGGCAGATGCTCCCTGTGCCAATGATACTGATGACCACATCAATGGCACTGGTGCTGATGTGCTACGCTTTGAGTGTTTATGCTTTTTTGACGCAGGCTACAATGGCTCCAGCGATTGACACTATCTTCACATACAGGGTGACTGATGGAACTCAACCCCGTGGCTTCGGCCTGAATAGATGGGGGAGTTGTTGAATTCCTGCTCAACTCTGTTCCCAATAAGGCAGCAGATATTGTACTGTGTGACTAGGATCTATTGCAATTCAGAAGAGATTTACACAGTTCCTAGATATAAAGCACCCTAGAACACTGGGAGCACAAGGCTATCTGATCACAGACATAATAGTTCTAGTTGTGTTCCGGACCAAGGCATCAATTACTGCCTGTCTGTCGATGAGGGACATAATCTTGCCACAGATATAACTTTTAAAACCGTTCACTGTGGCTGATTTTTTCTTCTGGCTAGATATGATGGAACACTTTTTTTTTGTTGCACTGAAAATTGCTGTTGTAGGACAGCAAAGGCAGCACGCCAAATTAGAAAAGAGTTTGTGAGGCAAACAATGCCAAAAGAAGAGAATTTGAGAAAGAGAGGTGACAGAGTACATTTGTGTTTGTGCTCAGACAAAAAAAAAAGTAAGGTGGCTCAAGAAGCAATACCTGCATATGCACAGAGCTCAAAACTTTACTAGCTTAGAGCCATGAGTTTGTTCCATGCTTCCGGATGGCATTATTTATTTATTTATTTAAGGCTTTTTATATACCGACTTTCTTGATACAAATCAAATCAACTCGGTTTACATCGAACAAAGTGGTTAACTAACCAAAAAACAAGAGATACAGATTGAAGAAATAAAATAAGTTACATTATAACAAGGGTGTAAAAAAACTGGGGGTAGGAAATAAAGAGGGGAGAGCAAAGATAATTAACTATATACAGAAGGTGGTGTGGGAGAGAGGCAAAGTAACCCACCTCATTATAACATATGAGAACTTAGTGATAGTTTGATCACTGTAGAGTGGGAACAGTTCTAAGTCAAGCTATCAGCTTAGGAACCGGGAAAGGCTCGACAAAAGCCATGTCTTAAGTTTCTTTTTAAAAGTTATGAGACAGGATTCCTGCCTGAGGTCCGGTGGCATGGTGTTCCAGATGTAGGGACCTATTGTTGAGAATGCCCGGTCTCTAATGTTTGATTGGTGCACCAATTTGATTGGCGGGACATGTAAGGATCCTTTGTAAGCTTCCCTCAGGGGTCTGGTCGTAGAGTGAAGTTTGAGTGGGTATAGCAGGTCCAGAGGGGTCTGGTGGTGAATGCTTTTGTGGATAATTGTGAGTGATTTATGGAGAATCCTAAAGTTTACTGGGAGCCAATGAAGATCTTTTAGTATAGGAGAAATGTGCTCTCTCCAGTTGGTATTCGTCAGTATTCTCGCAGCAGCGTTTTGAAGCAGCTGGAGGGGTTTTATTGTAGTAGCAGGAAGACCTTGCAAGATGGAGTTGCAGTAATCCACCTTGGAGAACAGGATGGCTTGGAGAACAGATCTGAAATCATTATGGAAAAGGAGCAGCTTGAGTTTTTTTTGAGTACTTGCAACTTGTAGAAGCAGTCCTTCGTAGTTTGGTTTATGAATTTCTTTAGACTCAGGTAGCTGTCTATTATGACTCCAAGATCTCTTGCATGGGAGATTTGTGTGTTGGTGTGCCGCTGTTGATGAAGTGGGCTGCCTTCTGGGGTGATGAGGAGGAGTTCTGTCTTGGTGGTGTTGAGCACCAGATTGAGGCTTGCAAGGAGGAGATTGATTGTAGATGTGAATCCCCGATTTTGAGAGCAGAATCCAGTGAATTAGATATGGGAATTAAGATTTGAACGTCGTCTGCATATATGTAAAACTTCAGTTTTAATTTTGAGAATAAATGGCAGAGAGGGAGAAGGTAAATGTTGAACAGGGTGGGCGATAAAGAAGAGCCCTGGGGAACTCCAATTGGGGAGTTAGTGCGAGGGGATTCTTTATTATTGATTTTAACCTTGTAGGCTCTGTTGTTAAGAAAAGAGTCGAACCATCTGAGGGCGGGTCCTGTAATTCCTATGTCTGATAACCGGTTTATAAGGGTAGTATGATTTACGGTGTTGAAAGCTGCCGAGATGTCGAGTAGTGCTAAGAGGAAGGACTGACCTTTGCCTATGCCAATGTATACTTGATCTAGGAGCGAGATGAGGAGAGTTTCAGTGTTATGTTCTTTTCGGAATCCATATTGAGCATTACCCATATTTAATGGCTAATTCAGCCAGCGTATGTACAGCAAAACAGCATCTCAGAATCAATCAAAAGAGTTATTTCAAACAGTGCAAAAGTTTTTAAAAATTCCTCAAAAGCACTTGAGTAATATGCCTGATAAGTTCAGCACAGTTTTTCAAAATAAAAGGTTTATAATGTTTAATGATCAAAAATGAGAGTTTAAATGAGATAAGTATCAAGAAAGTTGAAGTACAGTGGTCCAATTTTCTCTTACTACGGCTGCAGGAGTTCAAAGAATAGTATCAATTAAAATCTATATCTAGTTCTCTTGATCCTTGACGCACTTGGATTGTGCAAAGTATTAAGGGAGAGATGTATGATTTTGTAGTTTGTATTGTAAATGCATATTTACAAGGATTACGAGCAACAGTACAACTAGTTAAAACACATATGTCGCTACCTACTTTTGATGCTTCTATTACAGTTTATTTCAAATTTGCCAATCTTTAGTAAAATAGAAAACAGGTGTTAATATAGTTGAGTATTTGGAAGGGCATAACATATATGACCCACTTCAATTCCGAAAAGTTCATGTCACTGAAACACATTTACTTTCTTGATCAGATAACTTTACGCAGACAGAAATGTGTCAGTGTTGCTTGTTTAGGTTGATAGTTTAGCTACTTTTGACAGTAAGACATTTTATTACAGCAGTTAGAGTCAAGTAAGGATAGGATCCACAGAACTGCAGAGGTTTAACAGTTGTAGATGTGGACTCCTGGATGGAGATGGA
This sequence comes from Rhinatrema bivittatum, assembly GCF_901001135.1. Classification (NCBI taxonomy): domain Eukaryota; kingdom Metazoa; phylum Chordata; class Amphibia; order Gymnophiona; family Rhinatrematidae; genus Rhinatrema; species Rhinatrema bivittatum. The sequence continues at coordinate 601,073,201 of NC_042615.1, forward strand.
GTTGGTGCAACTTGCAGGGAGGAGCCCTGCAGGTCCCTACTGTCAGCTGGTGGAGCTGGTTGTGGCAGAGGCCCAACTGAAGCTTCACTTATACCAGACCTCATTCCCCTTATGTTGAGCCCTTGGATACTGGTCTCGGCAGGACTTAAGCATGGGCTTATGGTGATGAAGTGAGCTCTGTGTCCGGGGCAGGCAGAGTACCGGTGTAGTCAAAGACAGGCAGCATTCAGGCATGGTCAAGGGCAAGCAGAATTCAATCAAAACCAAGAATCAAGCAGGCCGAGGTTAGGATTCGTCTGAGGGAAGACAGGATGGAGAGGCAGGCAGGGAGGCAAGGAACAGCATAGGCAGGCAGGGGAAGACACTGAAGACTGTCCACAGGACGAAGAACTCAGGAGTGACCACCAAGGATTTCCAAGATGATGACCAGGGACACACTAAGGCAACTTGCTCTACCAGAAATAGTCAACCTATTGCTGAGGAGTCTTACTGTAGGGGAACTGCTCTTTTATAGGGCAGCAACGTCATCAACGGGGGCCGCAGAGGTTTTCCTGTTTCACGCGCGTACCTAGAGATGGCACTGTGTGCAAGTGCTGGCACTGCTGGAAGCAGAGGCAGGTTAAGCATGGTGGCCTGCCGCACACTCTTTGGGAGGCCTTCCTCAGTGTGTATTCACCCCATCAGCCTCGGTGCTGGAGGTAATTGCGGCGGTCCTCAGCCTTGCCCAGGAGACTGAACACATTAAGTTTTATCTCACAGTCAGAGAACAAGTTGTGATGTATGTTAATAGTTCATCTGCACCGAGGACCAAACATTCAGGGGTGCCTCAAGGATCGGACCATTTTGTAATATTGTTTAATATATATTTACAGCCATTAACAGAAATCCTGAGGAAGCAGAGGGTCAACTACTACATTTATGTTGATATACAGTTTGTTATTCCTTGTGAAAAAAGATGGAACTCTTCCAATACTATACATGCTTTTCATCATTGTGTTTAACTGAAAGAACCCCAAAGTGAAAGAATAATGTCAATCCAATATAATAAGGATCTCACCAAAATAAATTGATATGTCACATAACGAATTCTCAGGCATAAACCTCAAAATGGAATGTGAATGATCATCATACTATGGCACTGATATAAGCAATGAAGAACCCAAAACTGAAACCTCTTAGTGCTGAAGGACTGTCTAATAGTCCTCTATGTGCCACACAATTCTAATCAGTCATTACATATTCCTTGAATAACTGTTTACTTAATAAAATGTATAAAAATATATTAATCATTGAAGCCTATTGGCATTTTATAACATTGCAAATTTTGCATGACATTTCAATCAAGCACTTAGCTTATAGTTCCGAGGAGTAAGCAGAGACATGGAGGTGAGGACGAGCACGGTGGCCAGCCACCGTGCTCGTCCTCACCTCCATGTCTCTGCTTACTCCTCGGAACTATAAGCTAAGTGCTTGATTGAAATGTCATGCAAAATTTGCAATGTTATAAAATGCCAATAGGCTTCAATGTTCACGTATGAAATGCAGAAGAAAATTCTTAAAAAAATTTTGGACACTATGACCAATGATTATACTGCGGTATACTTATGCTAATTAGCATGAATTATGTATACTATGTATGAGGTCTGCTATATATAGGATTACACTGTGTACTTACACTATTATCGAGTTGAGAATCTGGGTCCCTGGCTGATATCTATTTTTATACTATTGGGCAGCTATTCCCTCTTTGATATTGGTTGCTATAGGACTTTTTTGTTCATAAAAATATATTAAGTCAGAGTATGCACTTATCTGCTTGTGAATACATTTAACACTGGAAACCAAAAGTCCTCAAAGCTTTACTGTATTATTTTCCATAGTCACCCGACACCACAGTGTTTCAGAAGGGAAAAAACCTTTCATCAGGGGAATGTGAAAGAGACATAAGAACATAAGAAATTGCCATGCTGGGTCAGACCAAGGGTCCATCAAGCCGAGCATCCTGTTTCCAACAGAGGCCAAACCAGGCCACAAGAACCTGGCAAGTATCCAAACTAAGAAGATCCCATGCTACTGATGAAATAGCAGTAGCTATTCCCTAAGTAAACTTGATTAATAGCAGTTAATGGACTTCTCCTCCAAGAACTTATCCAAATCTTTTTTGAACCCAGCTACACTAACTGCACTAACCACATCCTCTGGCAACAAATTCCAGAGCTTAATTGTGTGATGAGTGGAAAACAATTTCTCCGATTAGTCTTAAATGTGCTACTTTCTAACTTCATGGTATGCACCCCTGGTCCTTCTATTATCCGAAAGTGTAAATAACTGATTCACATCTACTCGTTCAAGACCTCTCATTTTCTTAAAGACCTCTATCAAATCCCCCCTCAGGAGTCTCTTCTCCAAGCTGAATAGCACTAACCTCTTCAGCCTTTCCTCATAGGGGAACTGTTCCATCCCCCTTTATCATTTTGGTTGTCCTTCTCTGTACGTTCTCCATCGCAACTGTATCTTTTTTGAGATGCAGCAACCAGAATTTTACATGGTATTCAAGGTATGGTCTCACCATGGAGCGATACAAAGGCATTACGACATTTTCCGTTTTATTAACCATTCTCTTCCTAATAATTCCTAACATCCCCCAACTCCGCGGCTTTTTAAAGAAAAAAAAAAAGGCGCAAACATGAACCGTTACTTAAAAAGTACGTAAAAGTGCCTTCCCCCATAGGGGGTGTTCTCCCCGTACACCACAGTTATATATATATCAAAACATTATAAAAGATGCCAATTTTATCTATTTTGTTTTATTCTAGTTTTTCAAATTTATATATAGAAACATAGAAATGAAGGCAGAAAAAGACCAATTGGCCCATCCAGTCTGCCTAGCAAGCTCCTATACTTATTTTCCCATACTTATCTGTTTCATTATTTTCCCATACTTCTGGTTCATCTACCAGCAAGTTCAGGGCCCTTGTTGGTAACTGATTCAAATGTCCTGCCATCCCCTGTCATTGATGCAGAGAGTAATGTTGGAGTTGCATCAAAGGTGAGCATAAGGCTTAATGGTTAAGGGTAGTAACCGCCGTAATAAGCAAGTTACCCCGATGCTTGGTTACCCAGACTGCCCAGATCAATGCTTTGTTGGATGTTGTCTGAATGTAAAACCTGTTTTCCACATTTCCCCCTACTGTTGAAGCAAAGAGCAGTGCTGTATATGCATTCAAAGTGATATCAGGCTTAATTGGTTAGGGTAGTAACCGCCGTAATAAGCAAGCTACCGCCATGCTTCTCTGTTTACCCAGATTGTGAAGTTCAGTCCTTGTTGGTGGTTGTCTGAATGCAAAGCCCCTTTTCCACATTTCCCCTTGCTGTTGAAGCAGAGAGCAATGTTGGAGTTGTGAAGGCTTATTGATTAAGGGTAGTAATCATCAGGTAGTAGCTTCCATTCCAGTACTCCACCCCATGGCTCTTCTCTTCATTCCTATCCTCTAGCCTTTATGGATCCACAGTGTTTATCCCATTGCCCTTTAAAACTGTGAAGGATTTCAGTCTTCACCACTTCATCCAGAAGGGCATTCGAGGCATCCACCACCCTCTCCATGAAGAAATACTTCCTGACATTGGTTCTGAGTCTTCCTCCCTGGAGCTTCAAATCGTGTCTCCTTGTTCTACTGATTTTTTCCAACGGAAAAGGTTTGTTGTTGACCATGGATCATTAAAACCTTTCAAGTATCTGAAAGTCTGTATCATATCACCCCTGCTCCTTCTCTCCTTCAGGGTGTACATATTTAGGTTCTTCAATCTCTCATCAGAAGTCATTTTATGAAGACCATCCACCTTTTTGGTCACCCTTCTTTGGACCACCTCCATCCTGTCTCTGTCCCTTTGGAGATACGGTCTCCAGAATTGAACACCGTACTCCAGCTGAGGGCTCACCAAGGCCCTGTTCAAGGGGATCATCACTTTCTTTCTCTTACTAGATATTCCTCTCTCTATGCAGCCCAGCATTCTTCTGGCTGTAGCTATCACCTTGTCACATTGTTTCACCGACTTCAGATTGTTAGACACTATCACCCCAAGGTCTCTCTCCTGTTCCGTGCACATCAGCTCTTCACCCCCCATCAAATACAGTTCTTTCGGATTTCCACATCCCATATGCATGACACTGCACTTCTTGGCATTGAATCTCAGCTGCCATATTTTCGACCACTCTTCCAGATTCCTTAAATCCCATCTCATTCTCTTCACTCCTTCTGGCGTGTCCACTCTGTTGCAGATCTTAGTATCAACCACAAAAAGACAGATCTTACCTTCTATCCCATCCGCAATGTCACTCACAAAGATATTGAACAGGACCAGTCCCAACACCAATCCTTGCGGCACTCCACTTAACACCGCTCTCTCTTCAGAGTAAGTTCCATTTACCATCACAAATTGTCTTCTGTCCGTCAACCAGTTTGCAATCCAGGCCACCACCTTGGCACTCATTCCTAAGCTTCTCATTTTATTCACAAGCCTCCTGTGCGGGACTGTATCAAAAGCTTTGCTGAAATCCAAGTAGATGACATCAAGTGCTCTTCCTCTAATTCCCTAGTCACCCAATCAAAAAAGTCAATCAGATTTGTCTGACAAGACCTTTCCTTGGTGAATCCATGCTGCCTCTGTAGATGGTTCACTATGTTTTCTTTCAGCAGCGACTCAATTACGTTTCCTACCACCGAGGTGAGGCTAACCGGCCTGTAGTTTCCAGCCTCCTCTCTGCTCCCACTCTTGTGAAGTGGGACCACCACCGCTCTTCTCCAATCACTCGGCACCACTCCCATTTCTAGGGATCTATTGAACAGGTCACGCAGTGGACCCGCCTGCACATCTGTGAGCTCCCTCAGTATCCTGGGATGAACCTCATCAGGCCCCATGGCTTTGTCAACTTTTAGTTTTCCAAGCTCTTGCCATATTGATTACTTTCTTTGTCTCCCTCAGTTCCATCAGATATTCTTCCTTGTGCTCCTCCCTTTGGGATCCTTTATATTTCTTGAATGCTGCTCTTTTAGCTTTTATTTTGTCAGCCACCTCCTTCAAGAACCAGAAAGGTTTCATTTTTCTTTTGCTTTTCTTTACTTTTCTAACATATAGATTAGTTGCCTTGGTAATTGCTCCTTTTAGTTTGCTCCATTGTTGTTCCACATCTCTCTCGTTCTCCCAGCCTTCTATTTCTTCTGTCAGGTACTTCCCCATTTCATCAAAGTCCGTGTTTTTGAACAGCAAAACTCGGGTCTTCATGCTTCTTCTCCGTATCCTATTTGTGATTTGAAATCATACCGTTTGATGATCACTGGTGCTGAGGTGGGCACCCACATGGACATTAGAAACATTACCTCCATTGGTGAGCACTAAATCAAGTGTAGCTTCCTCCCTCGTGGGTTCCATTACCATTTGTTTGAACAGAGCCCCTTGCAGGGCATCCACTATCTCTCTACTTTTGATAGATTCTGCAGAAGGGATTCTTCAGTCTACATCCAGCATATTAAAATCTCCAATCACCACTTCTCCTTTCTTTCCCATCTTTTGGATGTCTTCAACCAGATCTCTGTCCAGTTCTTCCATTTGATTTGTAGGCCTGTAAACCACTCCAATAAAAATGGATGCCCCATCATCTTTTTTTAGGTCGGCCCATAGTGCTTCTTCTTTGCTCCGTCTTCCTTGCAGCTCAGATGCTTTGATATTGTTTCTGACAAAGAGCCACTCCTCCCCCTTTCCTGTCCTCTCTGTCCTTCCTTAAGTTATAGCCCGGTATTGCCGTATCCCAATCGTGAGATTCCACGTGACAGCAACAACGTCCAAGTCCGCCTCCACCATTAGGGCTTGTAGATCTGGGATTTTATTGCCCAAACTACAAGCATTTGTGCTCACAGCTTTTCAGCTTTTCTCGTTCAGGTTACTGCTTTTCTTGGACTCCTTTTGTGCCTTATTTAGTTGAGTTTTGTTATCCACTTCACCCTTTTCCATTGCATTTGTATTTGGGGGGTGACATTCTAATTTCTTTCTGCCACACCCAGCTTCTAGTTTAAATGCCTTATGACATAGGATTTGAATTTATTTCTTAGGATCCTAAATTTACTAAATTTACCTCTTTATAATTTCTTTTTAAATGTGCCTTCCTTCAGCCAGATCGGTCTCATCTTCACGGTTTCTTTCAATCTTTACAGCGCACATAGCGTGTACATAATCTGATGTTTGGACTATCATAATCTCTGAAAATTTCAGTTACATGAGTCCTATTTATATATGTTTGAAGATATCTTTATATATGTTTATTATTGTTTTATGTACAACGCAATTGCGGATTCTTGTTCTATGTACACCGACGTGATATCTCTGATGAGCGGCGGTATATAAAAACCAATAAATAAATAAATAAATAAATATCTCCTTACCAATCTGTGTTTTTATATGATTAATTTGTGTTCACATAACTGTTTTATAATGCACTTTCTGTATGTTTCTTGGCTCTTTAGGGATACCGGGTAACATATCTGTGGAGGAAGTCTTTTCCATGTTCCCCTGAAGGAGGAAGGTTTTTTCCTTCCGAAACACTATGGTTTCAGGTGACTTTGGAAGATAATACAGTAAAGCTTTGAAGACTCTTGCTTTCCCGGTGTTAAATGTATTCGCAAACAGGTAAGTGCATTCACTGACTTTACTTAATAAAATGTAGAAAAATATATAAACAATTATTCAAGGAATATGTAATGACTGATGAATAGAATTGTTTGGCACATAGAGGACTATTAGGCAGTCCTTCAGCACTAAGAGGATTCAGTGTTGGGTTCCTCATTGCTTATATCAGTGCCATTGTATGATGGCCATTTACATTCCATTTTGTGATTTAATGCATGAGAATTCATGTTATGTGACATCAATTTATTTTTGTTGAGATACTTATATTTGATCATTGTGTAGCAACAATTAGCAACTGGATGAAAAATAATGTACTTGCACTTAATATACAAAAACCCTTTGGTGGGAAAAAAAAAGCCCACAGCAGTGTAATTCATCATTTCAATTTGGGAATATTAATATTGCAATACTAACAGTAAGGCAGGATTTAAGAGTCTGCTTAGATGCAAGGCTTTCATTTAAAAATCAGATTAAAATGGTAGAGAAGGCAGCATACGTTAAATTTAGAATGATTAGACCTTTAAAGCATTACATCTCAAAATCTGACCTTAAGATAGTAGTGCAAGCCTTAGTCACGAGGCACATGGATTATTGTGATTCGTTATATACTGGCTTACCAAAAAAAGCAATTAAAAACATTGCAACTAGTTCAGCATTATGCATCAGGGTTCTTACAGGCTGTAGATAAGGTGAAAGGATTACTTCAGAGCTGAAGGAGATCCACTGGCTATCTTTACAGAAGCGAATATAGTATTCATAAAGTAATTTATGGTGACTGTACTAATGACTTGGTACATTATATTAAGCCATATCTGGCCTCATGTTCTTTAAGATCTAATGATAAAAAATTAGTAACATCTTTTAGAGATTACAAATTACAAGAAATATACAGTAGAGCCTTTTCATATATCGGGTTTGTAATATGGAATGTCCTGCCTAAAGAACTGAGAAATTAACCTGAATATGTAAAATTTAGAAAGCAATTGCATGAAAACCTATTCCAGAAAGCTTATGGACAAAGTTATAATTAATTTCTATTATGACTTACCTATTATGTGTATTTTACAATGTTTTTAGAATGTATTTTTTCTCTATTACGTATGTAAAACTATTACCTACATTGAACATTACTGTGAATATTATGGAATGCAATAATTTTTAAATAAATAAAATAAAGATGTATGTATAAAGTATCCTTCTGATCCAAAGCACATGTACACATCCAATTCCTTGATCAAATGAAAAGTAGAATCGTCTGGATGGAGTTCATCTTCAACCTCTCCTGAACAACTTGTATAGCCTCTGTAAGTCCAGAATAGGTCTTAATGCCCTGACTTCTTGGGGATCAAAATAGAACTGGAATAGAATTCAGAGACAGGTTCGACTGCTTTCTGCAAATGGATTAACTCCACTTCTAGCTGCAGGGATTAAGAAGGGTTGGAGGAGGGCAAGAGAAATGTAATCAATAACTGTTCTGTCCCTAGCAGTGGGTACATTTTGGTATCTGTATATACATTGCAGTTTAACTGTGTCTAGTGCAGTCCTTATTTGTAACCCATGATAAAAGCCTGTGAGTCCTGCCTTTAAGGGGAGTTTTGCCTTTAAGAGAAACTCCCTCCCCCCTGCTTTTCTCATTGGGAAGGGTCTGCATGCTCTCACAATCTAGCTCGAGTCTTCTTAAGTTCCTTATTGGCTCAAGGAACTGCCCTTCATGCTCCACCCTGCGTCACATGGATCCTAGGCTCGTTACCATTGGATCTCGCCCTCTAGCCCCAGCTTGTTGGGACGTTTCCTGTAATCACTCTCCAAGTGTTAGTCAGTCTCAAGCATGCTACCTCAAAGCTAGAAGTGCCTACAGCCTCTGTAATACAATTAGCTTTTTTACATCGTTCCTCATCGCTTTAATTCTGAAGATTAATCAAGCTTCAGAACCCCTTGCCTTCTCATCCTGCATCCTTATCCTCATCTCCTCTCTCCTGCCTATTTCCAGCTACAAAGATCTCTGCCTGGGGCATATATACGTTTGGAAGCAACAATTGTAAGTAATGGAAAATTATCTGTACAATAAATAATTTCAAACTTAAAAGATCTTTGCCTGAGGACTGATTAAGGAGAGAAGTTAGCTGTGTGGAAGAGGGAAATCCATGTATTTCTTATTGAGCCAGCACAATAACCATCTTCCACTATTTCCAAGACCCACCACGGTGCTTGGTAGTATGGAGTCATTCCAGGAAGGTGGCCTGAACCCTTCCCTTCTCCCCACTGGAAGCGGCAAGAAGGTGAGCTTCAAAGTCACCAATAACTGGTCCAGAGTTTAAGCTGCATCTGCTGCTGACACCTCTCTCTCCTTTGGGCAGGCAGCTGATGCTATAAAGAGCACAACAGGTACATTTGGTAGATTGAGCACTTGTAGAGAAAAAACTGATGTTGCTGGGTGGGGGCTGGCTGGTCCCCCACGCCAAATGACGATTGCAAAGAGAATTTTGATATTCTTTACTTACAGCCACCACCCTCTTGAACTTTGCCCCTGAACAAACTCTCCCCTGTACAGGGCACATCAGCAAGATGATCAAGCACATCTTCCTGTATGTCACTCACTCGCAAACACTTGAGCTGCTGGGCTCCTGTAGAGTTGGCCAAAATCCTAGCCACAATATCAGAGGCCTAAGTGGAACAACTGAGCTGCTTCTCACATTCCTCCCCTGCTTATCAGAAATCCATTTGCTCTGGGTCTGTTGAATCTGTTGGTGTTTTTAGTAATTGCACACATTTGTGCAGATTTCCACCATTTACAAGTAATGAGCCATAATGCAGGTGGCTCAGCATGGATCCCTGAAATACCTTTTTCCCTAATGCATCCAACACCTGTGGTTCCTTCCTAGGAAGCATGTTGGAGTGGTCATGATTGTGTTTAACACGTTTCAATGCAAACTATATCATGACCAAGTGTCTAACTGGATAAGCCCAAAACAAGAGGAAGCTAGGACCCAGTATTTTAGATCAAGGTTCTGGGCCAACAGCAAGCACAATGTCAGTGTCTGCCATATCCTCATCTGGAGATGGGTCAGTGTCTGCACCACTGGATGTCATCATCCCATGTTAATGGCTAATTCATGCCTGCTTGTGGCTAGAGAAACTTTTTCTGAAAAGGATAAAACATCTGCCTTTGAATATGCTTCAATGCTTGATGTTTTCAATGCATTGTGCCCTCTTCTTTGAACATATACTCATTCAAGTACAAGGTAAAAAAGATTCATTTTTGTTCTATATCATAGGTGAGATCAAAATGAAGAAAAGTTGCAGCTACATGTTGTTGTTCTTGCATCCATGTGTCAAACAAAACTGCACTCAGCAACTGGATTCTGGGCTATTCAGAGTGGAAGCAGCATGAAGTTATTTATAATCCTATTAAAAGTAGACTATAAGACCATAACTATCACTCCTTATTGAGAGTGTGGTAGATTTAAGTTGTGTCTCCAGACTGTTAACATACTTTGTGTTTTATTGATGTTTATGTATTTTTGATGTATTTTATTATGATGCATACTATTTTTGTACTTTTTTTTTTTTTTATATAGTAAACCACACTAAGTTGAACTTGATTCAAAGAATGTGGTACATAAATGTAACCTAACTACTAGAAGACCTATTTAATTACGAAATAAATACGAATGCGTACAACTCATCAGTCTCTCCTGCAAGATAATGCCATCATACTTCTAAATATCCCCTTGAAAACCATGTTTCTTTTCTGTTTCTTTTTCCCTCTGGTGCTATTTTATTTGTATAGAAGGAAAGAAGAAGCACACAAGTGACACTGGAAGCCAGAACCAGCCAAAGTTGTGACAAAAAGGAAAAGGGGGCTAAAACATTTAGCTGCCATGTGCTAGCTTCCCTAAAAGTATTTAAAGCTAAATGAATAAGTTTACTAACGACAGCACCCAGCTTATAAAGGGCTGTCAAACCAACTTTTCAATACTTTTAGAACATGCAATACCTCCAGCCAACACACACAAACTATTTACATTTGGACCTGATTATGCAATTAATCCATAAGCTACAAAAAAAAGTAAAAGGCTTATGATCAGAGTCTGGTATGCCATGAGGTCTCCTGTACTGGAACTAGAAACACAGTTAAAACTAACAAGAGACAAACAGAAAGCTTATGGTTTATCAATCATGTGGATTTCTATTCCATTCAATTGCAAGTGCCTTTATAAAAGATGAAGGATCAGCGATTTATTGGTTCTCTCTGACCTAAAGAACTATACAATATAAATGTTCTAACACACTTGTGAAACACTGGACTAAGTACTAAAGTAAAGATTTATCCTTAATGAAGAAGCATATGGACTTCAAAAGACTAAAATCATTAAGACTGGGAAAAGGAAAAACAATGAAAGGATGGGAAGATCTATAGAACTAGTTACTGTTCAGTTCAGCATATTATAAGGATATTTAGCATATAGTTCAGCACAAGAACAAAGGTTATTTTTAGACAGACTGTTAAACTTTTATAGAAGCTATTGCAAAAAGCTGTAAGCAAAGGATAAGCATATCAAGTATCAACAAAAACGTTTTACACAAAAAAAAAGTATGTATTTTAGTTTACCAGCTAGTAGGTAACAAGGAACATGAGAATACCATTATGGAGTGAACTATGACGCATCACTATCAACTGAAAACTGGAAGCATGCCATGGGTTCTGAAAAGTGAAGTAGGGTTATAGGATGTAGAAATTATCAGTCATGCAAAGAAGCAGAAAATACCTGTACCGAGCCACCATGTCTGTCAGCTGCTAGGTGAGCTCTCAAGTGATGGGGATTGGCCTGCTGGGAGTCCCAAGCTGCCCTGTGGTCTGTCGACTGCCAATTATATAATGCATAAAGCATGCATGGAAGAGGAGGGAGAGAAACCCAAAACATATTAAACACCTCATGCTTGTATTACAATATGTGAAATAAAATTGCACAAGAACACAACACACTAAACACACATACTAAATGCACCTGTGAATGCAAATCAAATCTTAATGTGGAGCCAGACATGTTTGGAGGGTTGTTTGCTACAACAGGTACACGATGGTCAGACAAACATCATGCAGACTAAAATCTAGCAACAGCAGAAAGCAAATTTTAAAAAATTGTCAGTTTTACAACCACTTTCGCAACTGTGGCTACAGTATGATCTTTCACTTGTGAATATATGTTTTTCAGAAATCACGAGGAAAACATTTGTAGCTTAAAAAAGACAAAGGAACAAGACTATGATAACACTACATGCAAATGGTGAGAGTAATAAACTGCAATGCCCTGCACCAGTGTGCTAAGCAATACTGTGCTGTCCCATCATTTATACCTAATAAGTATTTTTGTACTATTAAATTGTACGACTAATACATATGTTTTGAAATATGTTTGTCAAACCTTTTGCTGACCTAATATTAGAGCACACATATTCAACCTTCTTATTTGCACAGAGGCATTATATTCCTAATTAGTTTACAATCTTAAAGTGGAATATAATAAAAACACTTAGGAGGATGTGCAAGGATAATATTCAAACGTTTTTTAAGATATTGCATTTATGCAGAACAATTGGCAGATCTTATGTAAGAACAGTTTTCCAGAGAATTCACTTTAGTGAATCCTCTACTTCAAAACTGAGCGCATCATCATTAACCAAGGATACATTCATTAAAGTTTTAAGCAGTTTCCACCTGTGGATAATACCAACATTTTTGATCTGAACTAAGTAGCACAAAGCTAAAAGCAAACAGATCTTCAGGTTCACCAGTCCCAACAATATTACTCCTAGAACCACTATATCAGCTGAAAGTCACTGGTAGAATAAGTTATGAGTCAAATATAAAAGTAATCAAATTAATCACTGGACCTAATTTATATCTGCATATGAGTTTAATGTTGCCTTGCTAATGACATATTTAGAGGACTTAAGGTTTTGTAGGGATACTGACAGAAAGAGGAAGAAGAAAGTTTTAACTGATTAGCATAGAACACTGATAATTTGTGTTACCGCCTTAAATCAGGTCAGTTAAAGTTATAAATTTTACACAAATGATTAGATGATTAAATATAAAAGTCAGAGTTTATTTCTTCAAAAAATAAAATGTCTTAATATGAAAACCAGTCAGGAATGTAAATGGCATGTAGAGATTTCTATTGGACAGTTAACACTTACTTTGACCAGGAATCAAACCACCAACATTTTCCCAACAAGGATAATTAAGGTTTTGCTGATATGTTGACAAATGGATAGAAAGACCAAAATCAAAGCTTTATTTCGAAAGCAAGTCGGTTTAGAATAAAATAAAATCAAAACCATTCATAAATCAATGCAAGAGAACAAAACAAATGATGAAAGTTCAACTTTGAATAAACATACCTGATTTTTGGCTTGATGGATCTTATCCCTGTGGTGTGCTTCTCTGTTGGATGATAGTGCAGGATCTGCATGAATTGAACCCACTGGAGTAGGCTACAACACAACACATTTATGTACCAAACTGAGAAAAAAAGTTACATAAATGTTCCCAGATTTATACTTCAAAAAAGCTGAATCTGACAGTCAATGCTGAACAGTGCATGCAGGAATAATAATTTAAACAAATATTAGGAACTCATGATGAAACCAACACATTACATATATATGTAATATATATTTGGGTAGGAGTAGTTGATTGTTTCAGAAAGCATCGATAGTTAATATAATTTTCATAAATTTGTTTTCGCTTTGTTATTTGCATCTATATGCTACTGAGGTACACTGCTATTACAGCCACTCTCCTCAGAGAAAACTCCATTTACCACTACCTTACCTGTTGTCACCTCCCACTCAGCTAGTTTCTAACCAGTTACTCTAGGTCTCATACTAAGGGCATTCAATTGACTTACAAGTCTGAATTGTGTCAAAGGCCTTACTGAAATCCAAGAACAGTGCATCTAGTGCTCTCCCTTAATCTGGTCACCCAATCAAAGAAATTCATCAGATTCAGACAAGATTTACCTCTGGCAAAACCATGTTGCCTCGGATTTTGTTCCAAAAACTCTACTATCTTCTGTTTAGCAGCAATTCCAGCAAATTAATGTAATCTCTGCTAAAATAGAGGATAATGCAGTTTTTGGAATCCAATGGATGAAAGATCCGAGACAGCATGTTTTTACCAGAGTTACATCTTGTCAGACAGATTAATTTCTTTGGGTGACCAGAGAATTGGATCAAGGGAGAGCACTACATGCAGTGCACTTGGACTTCACTAAGGCCTTTGACATGGTTTCGATAAATTGAACACTCTTGGTATGGGACCTAAAGTGACTGACTGGTTTAGAAACTGACTGAGTGGGAGGTGTCAAAGAATAATGGTAAATGGCATTTTTCTCTTGGGGGGGGCAGGGGGGGGGGTTACTAGTGGTATACCTCAGGGATTGGTCCTTGGACCTGTGCTTTTCAACATTTTCATGAGCAATACAGCAAAAGGTTTGTCTGGAAAGGTTTGTCTTTTTGCGGAGGATACCAAAATCTTAACAGGGTGGACAGCCAGGAAGGTGTGGGAAATTTGAGAAGGGACCTAGCGAAGCTCAAAGAATGGTCTAGGGTCTGGCAGCTAAGATTTAGTGCTAAAAATGCAGAGTAATACATTTAGGATGCAAAAACCCAAGGAAGAGGTATAATATTGGAAGTGAAATTCTTCTAAGCACAAAGGAAGAGTGAGATTTGCTGGTGATTGTATTTGAAGATCTTAAGGTGGCCAAACAAGTGGATAAAGTGAAAGCAAAAGCCAGAAAGATGCTTGGCTGCACAGGGAGAGGAATGGTCCGCAGAAAGAAAAAAAAAGGTGACGTCGCCCCTGTATAGATCCCTTGTGAGACCTCATCTGAAATACTGTGTACAATTCTGGAGACTGCACCTTCAAAAGGATATAAACAGGATGGAATCAGTCCAGAGGCTGGCTACTAAAATGATCAGTGGTCTTAGTTCTAAAGCAGTTGTCCCCAACCCTGTCCTGGGGGCCCACCAGCCAGTTTTTCAGGATATCCACAATGAATATGCATGAGAGAAAATTTGCATGCACTGCCTTCATAACATGCAAATTTTCTCATGCATATTCATTGTGGATATCCTGAAAACCCGACTGGCTGGTGGGCCCCCAGGACAGGGTTGGGGACCATTGCTCTAAAGCATATGCAGATAAACTTAAAGACCTAAAGATGTACATCCTAGAGGAAAGGCAAGATAGGGGAATATGATAGAGATTTAAATATTGCAAATATTTCCATGCACAGGAGGTAAGATTCTTTAAATGGAAAGAAAGCCCTAAAATGAGGAGTAATGGGGTGAGGGTGACAGGGGATAGACCCCGGAGTCATCTTAAGAAATATATTTTTACGAAGAGGATGGTAGATGCATGGAACAGCCTCCCAGTGTAGGTGGTAGAGACAAAACAGTATCTGAATTCAAGAAAGCATGGGATAAATATAGGGAATCTCTAAGGAAATGGGAAATACGAAGCTAAATTAATAGGGTGGATGGACAGACTGGATAGGCCATACGGTCTTTTTCCACCATCATGTTTCTACTACTTTTTGACACCTATCAGTACTCTTTATTTAGTACTGAGAAGTTACTACTTACCTGATAATTTCCTTTTCTTTAGGACAGTCAGATGAATCCAGAACAAGTGAGTTATGCAGTTCTACCAGCAGATGGAGACGGAGCAAACTGACATCACAGTATATACACCTCCCTCTGCAGTGACATCAGCCTGCCAGTAATCTCTTCAAAAGCAACTGTAGACAGACTAGCAAAACTTGATTAAACAGATAACCACTTCAATACTCAGCCAACAGGCAACACTGAGCTCAGACAAGAATGTATTAACACTTGTCTAGGGACTGGACGAACACAAGTAATCCCTATGGAGGAGGACCATAATACAACTATTCCGCAGCCAAGAGAAGGAAGCTGGATTCATCTGACTGTCCTAAAGGATATTATCAGGTAAGTAGTAATTTCTCATTTCTTAGCATCCAGTCAGATGAATCCAGAACAAGTGGGATGTACCCAAGCTACTCCTGAATAGAGCCGGAGGCTACCTGCGGTCCAGTCAAAACTGCATGTGCAAAGGCTGCGTCCTCCTGGGCTTGCACATCCAGATAATATCTGGAAAAAGTGTCTAACAAAGACATCGCAGCTCAACACATTTTTGATGGGAGACAATTTCACTTCCGCTCATGACATTGCTTAAGCCCTAATGGAATGACCTCTGACCTGACTAGGTAAGTGCTTCCCAGCATCAACATATGCAGCCGTGACTACCTCCTTAATCCAGCGAGCTATGGTAGCCCGCGAGGCCGACTCTCCTTGCCTAGTACTGCCGTGAAGGACAAACAGATGATCCATCTTCCGTAAAGGCTTAGTAAGTTCCAGATATCTAATATGTATCTTGACATTCAAGGGTCGCAATACTGGATACTCTTCTACATCTCTCTCTTTCCAGAGATGGCAGGGAGATGGACTGATTCAAGTGAAAGTTAGTGACCACCTTCGGTAGAAAAGGAACAGTAGGCAGGTGTACCGCCCCTGGAGTCATCCGGAGGAATGGCTCCCGGCAAGACAAAGCCTGCAGTAACCGCGAAGTCAGGTTACACATCGGTCTAAACATAGGACATGCTAAGAAATCCAATAACAAATTAACAGGCCTATACAGTACAATGCGCTCCAACGGAGCGCACTGTTAGCCTGCTCTTGGATGCACGTTTTCCCTTACCCCTTATTCAGTAAGGGGAGGAAAACGCGCGTCCAACCTGCAGCACCTAATAGCGCCCTCAACATGCAAATGCATGTTGATGGCCCTATTAGGTATGCATGCGGGATACATAAAGTAAAATGTGCAGCCAAGCCGCACATTTTACTTTCAGAAATTAGCGCCGAACCAAAGGTCGGCACTAATTTCTTCCGGCACTGGGAAAGTGCACAGAAAAGCAGTAAAAACTGCTTTTCTGTGCACCCTCCGACTTAATATGGCGATATTAAGTCGGAGGTCCCGAAGAGTAGAAAAAGTAAAAAAAAAATTGTGAATTTGGCCCGTGACTGTCGGGCCGAAAACCGGACGCTCAATTTTGCCGGCATCCGGTTTCCGAGCCCGTGGCTGTCAGCGGGCTCGAGAACCGATGCCGGCAAAATTGAGCGTCAGCTGTCAAACCCGCTGACAGCCGCCGCTCCTTTTGCCTGTTTTTACCGCCGGGCCTAATTTAAATACTGAATCGCGCGCACCGGCAAGTGGTCGGTGCGCGCGCCGGGAGAGCAGGCAAACGCCCGCTCTCCCGCACACTTTACTGTATCGGCCTGATTCCATAAGGGCACCGAAAACCACAAAGGAGGATGAAGATTGTTCACTCCTTTCAGGAAACGGGCCACATCAAGATGAGTCTACAAGGATCCAGCCATTCACCTGATCTCTGAAATAGCTGCGAGCCATTACTTGTACCTTTAAGGAATTAAGGGCCAAGCCTTTATTCAAGTCATCCTGCAAAAATTTCAAAATAAGCTGATCTTCACCAAACAAAAAAAAAAAAAAAAAAAAAAAAAAAAAAGAGTACCTCAATCCTCACCCCAGGCTTCAAACACACGCCAAACCTGCACATAGACCAAGGTAGTGGAGAACTTTCTAGCTCTTAGCAAGGTGGAAATCACTGCCACAGAGTATCCACGATTCTGCAAGTGAGTCCTTTCAAGTGCCATACCGTAAGACAAAATAGAGTCGAATCTTCATGAAAAACAGGACCCTGCCACAACAGATCCCTGTGCGCTGGAAGATGAAGGGGAAAATCTGCCAGGAGACACCACAGATCCACATACCATTGTCTCCTGGGCCAATATAGAGCAACCAAGAGCACCATCCCTCTGTGGCGATCAATCCTTCAGCCTAATCTGCCCAACATGAGCCATGGAGGAAAGGTGTACAGCAACTTGTCTTCTGGCCATTCTGCACCAAGGCAACTATCCCAAAGAAATTCGGATCTCTCCTGCGACTGAAGAATCGCGGAACCTTTGCATTGCAAGATGTTGCCAGCAGGTCTAGAAACAGGAGACCTCAGCGATCCAGAATCAGCTGAAATGCCTCATTTGATAGCATTCAGTTCTCTTGAGTCCAGACTCTACTTGCTGATAAAGTGTGCTCTTACATTGACTTTTCCTGCTATATGCAAGGCTGAGATCATCTGGAGATGCGGTTTGGCCCATCCCATAAATTGATCTATTTCCTGCGACACTTGCTGGCTCTTGGGGTCTCCCTGCCAATTTATATAAGGCACAGTCTTTGCACTGTCCGACATTATCCAGACTATTCGAACCTGCAGCCTGTCGCTGAACTGCAAACATGCCAGCTGGACTACCCTGGCTGTCAAACAATTGATGTTCCAGAGAAACTCTTCTGATTCCCAGCACCCTTGCGCTGTCAGCTCCTGACAATGAACTCCTCAATCATGAAGGCTCACATCTGTCAACAGTACTAATCAGTCCAGTGGTGCTAGGGAAATTCTCTTCCTTAGATGATCTGGCTGTAGCCACCATTACAGTCGGGATGAGACCTCCATTGGTAGGTGGAGCCGAATTGAATAGTCCAGAGACTGCGGGTTCCACCAAGACAAAAAGGGAGTGCTGAAGAGGATGCATATGCGCTCTCGTTCACGGTACCACTTCCAGAGTTGCCGCCATTAAACTAAGTACCTGCAAGGAGGACCATACAGTTAGGCGCAGAGTGTTCAGACATAGCTGTGCCATCAACTTCTGAATATGAGTTTCTGGCAGAAAAACCCTGCCCTGTTTTGTGCAGAACCGAACCCAGAGGTATTCCAGTGACTAAGCAGGTGGAAGATGGCTCTTGGCTAGGTTCACCACTCAGCTGAGCTCCTGCAACAGGGAGATCACCTTGCTGGTCACCAGGCGGCTCTCTTCCAGCAACTTGGCTTGAATCAGCCTGCTGTCCAAATATGGGTATACTAGGATCCCAACTTCTCTCAGTTCTGCTGCTACTACTACCATTACCTTGGAAAAGGTCTTGGGAGTGATGGCCAGACCAAAATGCAGTGTCCAAAAACTGATAATGGCATCTCAGAACTGTGAACCACAGAAAGCATTGATGCTTTAAGTCGAATGGGAATGTGAAGATACACCTCGGACAGGTCCAAAGAGATCAGAAATTCCAACTGTACTGCCATTATCACTGAGCACAAAGGTCTCCATGCAAAAGTGCATCATCTGCAGATGACTGCTGACACCAGGATGGGACGAAAGGATCACTCTTTCTTGGGCACAGACGAAATAAAACTGAATATCGCCCCCATATCTTCTTGAGACGTGGGCAACCGGATCAGAGCTTGAAGAGCCTTGCCAATGTATCCTCCATTTCCTGCTTCTTCTGTGGAGAGTGGCAGGGAGAGACCATGACCATGTCCCGAGGAACACTGTGAAACTCCAGTACAGAACCCATTGATCTGATGTGATCTTAACTCACCTCTGATAGAAGAGAGAGGCGTCCTATCTCCTGTTCCCAGGAGTGGGTTGGCAAACCTTCATTGGAAGGCTCGGGAGGTTCTACTACCCAAGCCCGTGCCCCTTCTGGGCTATCTGGGATGAAAGGAAAGAGACCTAACAAAAGGCAGAGTCCTCTGAAAGGTTGCTCCTTTATAGGATCAAAAATGCTTGGATTCCCTAGCATGACCTCTCATGCTAAAGGAGCATGGCATCTGCTTCTTATCCTTCGGTAATTGAGGAACTGGTGATTCTCCCCACTTACTGGCTAATTTCTCCAACTCATTCCCAAACAAGAGCAAGCCTTTAAAGGGTAATTTTGTGAGGTTAGCCTTGGAAGAGTATCGGCCAACCAATTTCTCAGTCATAAATGATGCTTGGCCACTATTACCAAAGCCTCCCCTCTGGCTGGAGTGCAGATTAAATCGCAGCCTGCATCTGCCAAGGCGGCGGCCACTGGCTTCATAACTGCCCTGGAATTCACCCCAGCAAGCTTCTTGTTGTTCCCTGGTGGCTATTTGTAAAGTCATTGCCACTGCTTCAAATGCCTGGTTAAGGATAGTTTCAATCCTCTTATCGTGTACATACTTCAAGGCCACTCCTCCCTCTACGGGGATAGTCGTCCACTTGGAGATTGCACATAACTACATTTTCCAAAGTTGGATATAAACACACTCATCACCAGATCCAGAGGGTTCAGGGCTTCCAAAACCCGATCTCCTTTGAAATTAGCCTCTGGGGCGCCCACTCAAGATCAATCAATTCTTGAATTGCCTTTATCACAAGGAAAAAACAAGAGGCTTTAAACAGAGAAACCAAAATGGGATTTTTCTTTGGCTCAAACATGGAATCTGCCCCAGGTACTCACAGCATTTTCAAGATCTGGGAAATCAGGGTTGAGAGTGCATCTCTATGGAAGAACCGTAGCATAGTCCTATACGGTTCTAATCCGGAGGAATTTCTCCATCCTCTAGAGTGTCAGGATCTGCCTCATCATCCATGCCATTTGGATCCCTATCGGGCAGACTCGCTGCTGATCTCTGTGTACTCCGGCACTTAACACTGTTTATTTAAAAATGTTTCTATACTGCTTTTCCAAACAAGGTTTAGTCAAAACAGTATACAAAAGATACAAATCATAAAAATTAAATTAAAAATTACACAAATCTTATAGTAAAATAAAATACAATAAAACAAATTCATAAATTATTAATCCTAACAAAAACAAGATAAGTGCCATCTTCTAAATTATAGCGGTATATGAGGGGAAAACTGAAAAATGGATGGTTATGTGATGTGTAAAGTGGTCCAAGCGAGGTCCCCAACTGTGACTCTGCTCTGGGAGCACTGGATGGGGCTGAGGACTTCACCTGAAGAAAGGATTACAATCCCTGGAAAACTTCTACCCATGAAAATGTAAAAGGATCCATGTTAAAACCAGAAAGCACCTGAGGCACATCCCCTGAGCTACCTTCCTCTGCTGATGAACCAGTTAGGGGAACCCTACCTGATGCGTATTTACCCAAACTTACATCCGGCTAAGAACCAAGCTTAGTGAAAGCAGAGGAAGATAATTCTCCTTGACTCTCCAAACAGCACTGGTACAAGTTAGTAGACACTCCAGGCTGAGATGCCTGAATATGACAGACGCGCAAAGGGAAAGGCGCTTAGGTTTCTTAGGTATAGGCGCCATTAGGCTGACAGTATGCTAAGTGGCAATGGAAGGCGTGCATCCAGCTGTTTTCTGGGGTTTTTTTGTTTTTTTTAGGCATCCCAGCACTTAGGCGTCCCTAAGAATAGGTGCTGCAAAAAACTTAAGAGCACAGCAAACTCCCACCTGTGATCACAGGTAAGCAGGATGGCCAACAAAAGGGCCACTTAAACTTGGAATGCACAACCGAGGCCTGACTAGGTGCCCAAAAATATAATGCCCAACCTGGACTGTGACATATCCTAAAGAGTGCAGCCTAACACAGAACAAAGGCCAGTAAAAAGCCATTGAAGGCCTACCATGAAGGCATGCAGCAAAGAGAGGCCTTATATCGGGGCCTAGCCTAGAGGCCTGCCCTTAACCTTCATAATCAGTGCGACAAACAGTCAGAACGGCGTGCCAAGCAGGAGACTGGGGGAAGGAGGAGCACTACCCTACACCATAAAACTCTCTTCTGTCTCTGTGTGTGCGAGTATGTGTGTTTGTGTGTGTATATATAATGTATCTTTTTTTTTTTGGACACTTCTGAGCTTTAGCATTACCTTCTGGTACAGAGGATGCATCCTCAGGCCTACCCTGTGGGGGGGGGGGGGGGGGGGGGGGGGGATGGGGGGGGGGGGGAGGGGGGTGGGGGTGGTGGGGGTGTTGGTGTTTGTTTTTGTTTTGTTGTTTGTGTGTGGTGGGGGTGTTTGTGTGTGTTGGGGGGGTTTGGTGTGCTTTGGTGTTGTCCTCTTGTACCCTTGAATGCCATCACCAGCCGAGCTTGGTTTCCTGCACGCCACAGAAAACAGGCTAAAGTACACACTGGCTCACTGGACGAAGGCACTCATCTGAGGGACCATGGAAATTACCTCAGGAATTTTCAACTAGGGGAAAGACCATTTGGTATCACTGCAGGACAACAGGGCAAATTAATTTTTATTATTTCTCCTTTTCAGTTCGAAGCAATCCCCAGTGGGGAGATACATGTCCACCATCTGCTGGAGACGGAGAATACTGGAAGGCTGTCACTGTAGGGGTGTATATATACTGTGACGACAATTTGCTCTGTTTCCATCTGCTTGTAAAGGTATATAACAGACTTGTTCTGGATTCATCTGACTGAACGCTAAGAAAACCATGAATGCTTCCACATGAAGGAAAAATGGTAGCTCTGGTACAGAAAATTCTCAAAAGCACATTTATAATTTACCTTTAAGCCCCAGATTGAGGGCAGGACAGGGACTGTTAGCCTATGGAGAAATCGCTCAAGAGTTATATAGGGAAAAGGTCACAACCTCACTCAGGTTAACCGAAACAGGCTGATCCAATCTTGGTTTTGGCCCATTGTATGCATGGAGATGTAGTGTTTTATTTATTTATTTTTTAGGGAAATCAGAACTATAACTTTATTCATGCAATGGGGCAAAAGCAGAATTGGATCAGCCTGTTCGGGTTGGGCTGAATAACTGAATAAGAAGACAACTAACCCTAGAGTCACACTTGATCCAGAGGTTATACATAAGACTGTCAGCATGGAGGTAGAATAAGATCTGCAAATTACTTATTTAATTGCTTTTTTTCTGGGCACACCCTCAGTCCCCACTTAGATTTTTCTTTAAAAAGCAAAAAAGGAATTGTATGAAAAAGAGGTATGCTTTACAATGCAGTCTTCAATCTGAATTTTTCAAGATTTAAGCACTTTGTTGTTGGTTAATCTGAAGTTTGATCTTTGTTTTATATATGATTTGTTAGAAACTGCTTTTGGAGTTATCTCCTGTTTTCAATACAAATCATCATCTTATTTTCTGTGTGTTTCCCTTTGCAAGAATTGCTCACAATGGTGTGGAAAGTTCATGCATGTGTGCTGGTTCCATCTGAAAAGCAGTCTGAAAGAAGAGAGGAAGCAGGTGTCTACTAGGGCCACTAATGGGAACCAGAATATGAGTGAGACAAATATGAGGAGATGAATCAAGAATAGGGCTGGCTTTACCACTAGGCCAACCTACAGTGCCAAAACTGGCAAGGGGAGTGGCAGAAAAACACTCTCCACTGTCAAAGGCTCAGCCAGCAGAAGATAAGGAGCTGTCACCAGGTAGAGTAGGATGGCTAACAGGAATACTCAGCCCCGCACGTTGAAGACAGGTGCCACAAGGCAGAGCAGTATGCCTGTCGACAATTGCCAGGCCCTGCTACCTACAGAAATGAGGGACCCAGACAGGTGGAGTAGTTGGAATCTGTGCTGCAGCTTTCTAGTGCTCTAGCTCCTCCTCAATGCCAGCACTGTGAGTATGTTCATAACTTGTGAGCTGGTGCAGGCAATTCCTGATCTTATGCACTAAAAGATCTGCATCGTGAAGTGCTGCAGCTGGCCTGTGAATTTTGAACATACTCATGGTGCTGGTACTAAGGAAAAGATAGAGCACTGGGGAGTCACAACACAGGCTCCTACCACTTAGTTAACCTCAGGAAAGAGGAAGCCAGGGGTCAGATGTATTCTGGGAAAAGGGAACATAAGGGGCAAGAGGATGGATACTGGAGAAGTAGGAAGAGGCAGCAGGGGGTAAAAGGCAATGGGTGGATGCTGGTGGAGGAGAGGCAGGGACAGAGTATAGATGCTAGGGAAGGAGAAAGAGGCAAAAGGAATAGATGCTGGGGAAGTAGGAAGGAATATGCTGAAGAAAGAAAATGGAAGGTAGGTAGTAGCAAGAGGTAATAGGCAAGGAGGAATCCTTCCTCCTCTGTTTACTTGGAAAAGTTATGTGCATAACTTTGGGTAGGAGATGAAAGAGAGAGAGGGTATATTGCTGGGCAGAGAGAGAAGTGAGGGGAAGAAGACTGCTAGAGTACCACTGTCAAAGGGGCAAGCACCTTGTCAGAGCTGCCACCAACACTAGAATGCTGGAGCTAGCAACAGTAGGTAAAAAGTCGGCAGGGCCCAAGGACAGAGATTCGCCTAAGGTGCCCAGGATCCTTGAACTGGCCTTGCTCAAGGGAAAAATCACCAGAAGCTAAGAAACTTGAGTGCTACAGGGTGTATTTTCACAAGATGCATCTAACTTTGGAAGTTTGCTGGAAAAGTCCAACTGGGTAAAATATTCCTCTCACCCGCCACAACTCGTGCACCTCAAATTGCAAGACAAATTTAGTTGATCAAAAAAGGGGCTGGGTCAGAGGTGTACCTAAGAATAGTCACATACCAGTCTGTATACATTTACAGCACTAACTGGCTAAATTTGACTGCACAACTGCAGTCACACAAATGGCTATCCTAAATGTAGCATGAAAAATTTCAGTTATCTTAACTGCTGAACTTTTTTTTTTTTGACTAGTATGTTTATTAGATGACAGAGTGGCAAGGAGAGGGAGAATACTTCAGGATCAGTGACAGTAGTGAGGAAACCTGCGGCGCAATAGTGGTATATTGGTGTGAGGTGGAAGGCAGGATGGAGTGGTGGTAGAGGAATAAAATGGGTATTTTACAGAGAAGCATTGACATGGGATGAGAGATGTTAGAGTAGTTGTGGCAGCAGTCTGAGGTAGGGAGGAATGCCAAGATCAGAGAATTAGGCAAAGCTGCATGAGTTAGGAGAGTAGGGGGAACAGTGATGGCTGAATGGAAGGAAAAGGCAGAGGAGTGATGACTGGAAGTAATGGCTAGTGAAGGAGCACGCAACTCCACTCCTATAATGCAACAGGTCTGGTTTTCAGGATATACACAATGAATATGCATGAAGTATATTTGCATGTACTGCCTCCACTGCATGCAACTATGTCTCATGTATATTCATTGTAGATGTCCTGAAAACCAGACCCATTTATGACACTCCAAGACCACAGGTGCATTCACTTATCTGAGCTATTAAGAGATAAAACTGGGTATAATTTGACACTAAAGTGAGCCTGTGTGAGCTGTTAATTACTGCAGGATCTGAGTGGAACATTGCACATTGTTTTATTGTATATCACTATGATATTCCTTGGCAAGCAATAGCAATTCATTAAATGAACTAAACAAACAGAATATGAGATTGTGGGGAACAAGAGACTGAATAGCAGACAAAGCATATGGAAATTTTATGTTGCTAATATAAGAAACCTTCCTTGCTAAAGCTGTTTTGGATTATATTTTTTTTATTTTGTGAGTGATCAGTAAAATCTTATGTCACTAGTCTTCTGTGTGGTGCATTCCCTGGGAAGTCAGTGTGAGCAACAGCTGACAGTGAGAACCTGACAGTATAATAAAAACAAGAGCACCACAGATAGGAATTATCCTAATACTGGCCATACTTTCTGATAAGCTCTGCTTGAGAGCTGCAGAAGAAACAGCTCTGCCAACAGGACAGATGCATCTTGGGATATCATCTTGGCAATGGCAGAAAGATGGAAAGACGGTTGCAAATATGCTGCTCTTAGGGCTTAGAAATAAAATTATTTAAAAAAAAAACCTTTCCCAGCACAATACAAAACTTATACTAAGTAGCACAATATGAAGTGTCTGTGCAAGAAGGTTCTTCCTCTTAAATGTGACAATACCTATCTTAATATTCTAATTTATATTGTTTATATTTATATTATATTATATTGTTAACTTATGCTTGTTCTTGTTTAATCTATTTCTCCACGCTGCTCCTGGTTAACCCCTCTCCCAGTTCACTTTCCCTGTTAACATGTATTTTCAAGCCTTTTTGTTCGAATGTAAACCGGTATGATGTCCCCACTAATACCGGTATATAAAAGTTTCTAAATAAATAAATATAATGCTTATCTCTGTAAAATTCAATAGCACTGGATCTGTCTGCCAAATATAAAATTCATACATGTTTAATTTTTTTTTCTACAAACCAGAAGGAAGCAATGTGTGCAGAAGTCACATCTGCTTTGATTTCACAGACTACCTGCTATATGAAAAATACAGAACACAATGTGGTGCACATATGACACCTGATATAATAGGAAAAAGGGGGTGTTATTTTAAATAAATGTAATTGCAAATGTAATTCAACTACTCTGTTTCTTGTGTAAGACATACGATTAGCGCATGCCTTTTCCTTTCTTCATCAGAAGTCTGGAAATATACTTTAGTGACTGTATATTTATGGAGAAACAGAGGTGGGGGTGGGAATTCCCACACAATTAGCTTAACAATTTCAGCTAATTTTGTACAATAAATTTAGAAAAAATTTATAAAAATCTCACAATGTAGTAAATAGGACAAATTCTAGTTTTCTCCATTTCCTGCTACAGCCACAAAATTCCAGATAAAAATGACACTTTTTTAAAATTAGCAGGCCACATCCTCCTCTTCAATTTGTGTCAAAAGCATGGCAAAAAATATACTGTGTCAGATATGATGGATAACATAGCACTAATCAGACATTGTAAACCATGCTATACAAATGGCCAAATAGAACATTAATCCAAGTAAAAATGTCTGTGTTCTTGCTGTTAACATATTATATAAAGCAGACCAGACAGTCCAAATTAATATTTTGTAGTCACATATTGAATAGACTGACACTGGACTGAAGAACTTTCATTAGGATATTATATAAAATATCAGTTCTCATACATGTACTGAATCTCTCCCTCTCTGTCAAACTACTCCTATGGTGTTTTCAAATGCTTTCTAATATGATCTAGAAAAGAAATATAAAAAGAAGCAACTGTGAGCAGATGAAAAGCAGTTAAAATTATGGCTACTATATAAAAAATTTTAAATCCAGCAATTTTTTTTTCTGAAGGCGGCATTTTGTTTACTACAGCATATATATATATATATATATGTGTGTGTGTGTGTGTGTGTGTGTGTGTGTGTGCGTGTGAAAAATGAGAAACTTTATCAGGAAATTCACTAAAATAGGGTTTCATTGTAGTGTTATATTTCACCTCAGGGAAATTTATGAGATGAACTAAGATTAAAAAAAAAATTTTAGAACATTGCAGGAAAATGATTGTCCCAGTTAAGGGTGTGTGCCTTGAAAAATGCATATGCCACTAAATAAGTGCACAAAAGGATCTTGTTGCAATCTGCATACATTTCCACTTTTGTAATCTATAATAAGATATTGGCGCAGGGTTTTCAGCATACTGTTTGTGCCTAGGATTAAGACTGCATCTCACAGCTTTCAAAATAAAGTCCACTAAATCAGTTAAGCACTTCATTATGCACAACTTAAGGTGGCTAATTATCACAATGGTTGAAAAGGCAGTTTTTAATTATAACTACACTACAATTTAATTCTCTATTTCCATAGTCAATTATTTAAGGAAGTGAATATATGCTCCAGTCAGGAGTGTTTATTTTCAAGTTTATCTATTTTTTCTTTCCCATTTTTCCTCAGTGCAGTAGATATTTTGCTTTGTTCTTCTCACTGTAACAGTACTACTATGTACTACTATTATACTATGGGAAGGTCAAAACCTCACTACAACTGATATTAACTATAAACAAATAAGAAAAAAAATAATCAGTCTTATCTGGATTATTATGGTGCCCTGCGAGCATGAAATCCAGAAATAAACCTTATGCGGTGTGGCATTTTTGTACACAGGAATATCAATCCATTTACTAGCCAATGATAACTACTGTTTAAAAAGGAAAGAATAGCAGACTAAGGGAATGACTCCCGGATGGGCACGGACAGTTAAGAGTGATTTGTCGGTTCAAAGTCCTGCTTTTTAGTCTGATCTGAGATGGGAATGCTCAGTCACCAGAGGATGACAGCAAGACACCAAGAACAGGACAAATCTATTTTGCAAAAAACAATGCTAAAACAAATATAAAAAGCTGTGGTAAAAGTTTGGTTGCTCCACTCCTCAGTATCAAACAATTCATCTTAAAAAAAAAAAAAAAAAAAAAAGAGAAAGAGCCTCTTTCTGACAACCTTTGCTTTCCAAACAAAATTTGACAGTTGTCAGTCACTTATACAGTGAATTCAGAAAGAATTCAGACCCATTCACTTTTTCCACATTTTGTTACATTGCAGCCTTATTCTAAAATGAATATGCATTTTTCCCTCCTCAATCTACACACAATACCCCATAATGACAAAGCGAAAGATTTGTACAAATCTGTGCAAATTTAAAAAAAAAACCCTGAAATTTCATATTTACTAAGTATTCAGACCCTTTACTCAGTTCTTTGTTGTCACTGACAGCGATTAAATCCTCAAGTCTTCTTGGGTATGACACTACGACCTTGGCACACTTGGATTTGGGGATTTTCTCCCATTCTTCTCTGAAGATCCTCTCAAGCTCTGTCAGAGGCTGGATCAAGAGCATCTATACACAGCTATTTTCAGGTCTCTCCAGAGATGCTCGATCGGGATCAAGCCTAGGCTCTGGATAGGATATTCAAGAACATTCACAGACTTGCCCCAAAGCCACTCCTGTGTTGTCTTGGCTGTGTGCTTATGGTCGTTGTCCTGTTGGAAGGTGAATCATCACCTCTGAGTCCAGAGTGCTCTGGAGCAGGTTTTCATCAAGGATCACTCTGTATTTTGCTCAGTTCTTCTTTCCCTCAGTCTTGACTAGTTTCCCAGGCCCTACAGCTGAAAAGCATCTTCATAGCATGATGCAGCCACCATCATGCTTCAGCACAGGGTATTTGCTAGGTGATGAGCGAAGCCTGGTTTCCTACAGACATGATGCTTGGCATTCAGGCCAAAGAGTCCAATCTTGCTTTCATCAGACCAGAGAATCTTGTTTCTCATTCTCTGAGAGTACTTTAAGTGCCTTTTGGTAAACTCCAAGTGGGCTATCATGTGTCTTTTACTGAGAAGTAGCTTCTGACTGGCCATGCTACCACAAATACCTGACTGGTGGAGTGTTGCAGAGATGGTTGCCCTTCTGGAAGTTTTTCATCTCCACAGCAGAACCCTGGAGCTCTGCCAGAGTGACCATTGGGTTCTTGGTCACCTCCCTGACCCAAAGCCCTTCTCCCCTGATTGATCAGTTTGAACAGTTAGACAGCTTTAGAAACAGAGTTCTGGTGGTTCTGAACTTCTTACATTTAAGAAAAATGGAGGCCACTGTGTTCTCCAAGGCCTTCAAAGCTGAAGCAATTTTTTTGTGCCCATTCCCAGATCTGTGCCTTGACACAATCCTGTTCCGGAGGTCTATAGACAATTCCTTTGACTTCATGGCTTTGATTTTGCTGTGACATGCACTGTCAATTGTGGGACCTTATATAGACAGGTGAGTGCCTTTCCAAATCATGTCAAATCAATTGAATTTACCACAGGTGGACTCCAAGATGGAAAAGCATCTTAAGGATGATCAATGGAAACAGGATGCTCCTGAGCTCAACTTTTGAGTGTCAAAGCAAAGGATCTGAATGCTTATGTAAATAAGATTTATTTTTTTTTTAAATGAATTTGCACAAATTTCTACAAACCTGATTTCATTTTGTCATTATGGTGTATTGTGTGCAGATTGAAGAGGGAAAAATGCATATTATCCGTTTTAGAATATGGCTTTATAGTAACAATGTGGAAAGAGTGAAGGGATCCAAATACTTCCTGAATGCACTGTACAATACTGAATACTATAATTTTTACGGGATTTGCCAAAAAAACAAACAAAAAAACAGATTTTAGCCACTAGGATTAGATTTTATCACTTTACAAAAAGTACATATTTCACTTGTAAATATGTAGACTCAAAGTGCTGGACCCTAAAATGTACACATATATTAAAATTAAGTTCCATAATTTGGACCTCACTAATGCCAGACTACATAACCACTTAGCTGAATTTGGCAATGTATTCCATTAAAAAAACATAAGCAAACCAGATTTTTTTTTTATGATCTTAAAAATATAACAATTGAACAAAAAAAAAAGTACAGTCATTTTCAGCACCTTTAACCTAAAGTGGTGGTCTATTCATAGCACTAAATGCCAGAAACAATTGTTAAACTACAGTTATTTTACCTGAATTACCAACCAGCTGAAAAATCCTCTGCATCATAGACTTCTCAAAACCACAATTTTTTTTTTCAATTTAACCCTTACATAAGCTTTTCTAAAGGTTCTCATCAACACTAAATGTATCATAGCTACTATAAAAACTAAGAAAACTTGATTCTATGGACTGAGCAATATTTTAAAAGTAACTTCATAGTTTTCAGCCTCTGGTAACTAAAAATGACTTAAATCAATATACACAAATTTTCAAATGTTTCTTTATAATTTACCTAGTCACAGGAGTAGCCATATTCAGCAAAACCTCAAATTCTCAGAGTTTGGGTTTTAGAATCCCTGTCTGTCCTTCATATTTTTTTTCTCTATAGCATTTCTTTGATGTCCAGAGTTCTTTTTGGATTTAGACTTTTTAATATTGCAAGTTTGCTTATAGTTAATGGGGCTCTCTGTAGACAGGATAAATTAACCATAACACATAGGTGATGTAATCCAATGTGCCAAATGGACCCTTCACGCCTAGCTCATAGAACTTTTCCTCTTTGTTAACAAGCAGGGCTGAATTAGCCAAGTCACATAGAAAGCCCCAGGCTGAGGGCTGCAGTGGAGCACTAATTGAAAAACATCCTGGATCCTCCACATGGAAAGCGGACTATTGGGTGAACAGGCTGTGCAAAATTGCTTGTCCAAAGTTACTGTCACTTCTTGATAGATTGTCCCGACAGTAATGACATGTGAGGGTGTGAACGGTTGACTAAACTGCAGCTCTGCAAATGTCTTCAATAGCACAGTTTGCAGATAAGCTACTGAGGTAGCCATGGTTCTTATTTAATAAGCCTTGATAAAGTCTGATCTGGAAGTCAGCCAGAGTAAAACACTGTGCGATACAGTTTGCTAACCAACTGGACAATGTGCACTTGGCCACCAGTATTTCCAGTCTATTAGGATCGCAAGAAGAAAAGTTGAAAAGCCTGAGGATATGGTTGAGTTTACTTCAAATAATTAACTAAGACCTTTACTGCAGTCCAATACATGTATGGCCTGTTCCCTTCATGTGCATGAGGTCCTGAAAAGAATGTGGGCAATCTGATTGCTTCATTCAGATGAAAGCTGAAACTACTTCCGGCAGAAACATGGGACGAGGGCAAAGTACCACTATGCTATGTAAAAATTGCATGTACAGTGAGAAGTGGACTAATGCCTGAAGCTCACCAATTCTGCTAGCTGACAATCATGACTAGGAACACTACTTTCCAGGGAGGAGCTTTAAGGAAGCTGACGGTTCATAAGGAAGTTCCATGGCCAACAAGATCCCATGGCACTAATGATTTGGTGACCGGAATTTCATGAACTCCAACACTAAGATGTATGAATATTGGTTTACCATCCACTTGAATATGGTAAGCTGCAATGGAACAGAGATGCACTTTGACTGATGACGTACTGAGGCCTGAGAATAAGTATTGAAGCAACTCCTTTGGCTGTTGGGAGCTT
This sequence comes from Rhinatrema bivittatum, assembly GCF_901001135.1. Classification (NCBI taxonomy): domain Eukaryota; kingdom Metazoa; phylum Chordata; class Amphibia; order Gymnophiona; family Rhinatrematidae; genus Rhinatrema; species Rhinatrema bivittatum. The sequence continues at coordinate 601,104,542 of NC_042615.1, forward strand.
GCTTTATACCAGAATGAAAATCTGTTCCATTTAACACTGTAACCTCTTCCAGTTGAAGGTTTTCTGGAGGAGATGACAATACCCTCAACTTCCTTGATTATGGACAGCAACAAGATTCATGAGTGCACTATTATAACATCAAGCTGAGAGAGGGAAAATTTGGAAGACACAGTTGACCCTCCTCTTGAGTTACTAATGTTAGACTGGATCTCAAAGGAATCAGAGGGCTGATTGACAACCGGATGAGGGAAGAGAGCCACACTTGTCTGGCTAGAGTGATGAGGATCTCACACATCCAGTCTCCGTGCTTTCAGCAGCATTCTTGCCATCAACAGAAGTGGTGAAAAAGCATACAACTGATCTGTATCCCATTTGAGCAGTAACACAAAATCTTTCTACATTCCTGTTGTCCTCTGATGTTAACAGAATCAATGGGTGATCACAGATTCAACCACCTGTCTGCACTGTTTCATCTCGAGACCACTCATAGGGATAAGACACTCTGTTGAGGCTATCAGCCAATGTGGGACGGTATGTTTTTATTGGTAGCTCAAGGTGAATTTGGATTCCGGTACAATAAGTATTTCCCGTCAGAGGGCTCAAAATCTAAGCTTATATCTGAGGTAATGAAGGGTGAAGTGGCTTGCCAAAGGTCACAATGAGCAGCAGTGGGATTTGAACCCAGGCTTCTCTAGTTCTCTGCCTGCTGCTCTAACCACTTGGCTACTCTTCCACACTTGTTCACCATAGTGCCATTAGTTATCAAGCAGTTAATTTGGGAGTGAGAGGGTTGTTTTGACTGTCCCTATGAAATATTGTAGTAATTTACTCTCAAATTACATTTTAAAGCACACACTCTAAATTTGGTCAACACAAAATATTTCAAACCCAGTACAAATGCCTCGGGGCTGGTAGGTGTGTTCTATATATAAAAGAAGATTAATTATGCATCAGAAAATAAATTGAAGCAGGCAACAAAATCTAGCTGTTATCAGCATTTAAATCCTGTGTGAGAGATGTCCAGATGAGAGACTTTGAACTGGGTCCCGAGATATTTTAAATTGATGTTCTTAACATTCTCTATCAAGTTGCTTTTAGGAAGGCTTTATGGCTGCAAGCCCACTCCCAAATTCTTAGGGATTCCTGGCAAAGGGTCCATGACATTGTGCCCCCTGCTTGTTCAAGTAGAACATTGCTGCTTGGTTGTAGATTTGGATCAGAATTTCCTTTCGCTGAAGGAGATGTGAAAACACACTCTAGACATGTCTGATTTCTTATAGCTACAGGAGATTGAGCTGAAACATGTTTTATTGATGATCAGACTCCTTGTGTTTGGAAAGAACATGTGTATGCACCCTATTCCTTGCCACATCACTTAGTGAAGTAGAAGCTGAAAGAGAGCTCCCATCTCCTGGATGCCTGGGACTAGCCTCCACTGGCAAGGTCTCCTCATATTTGCAATGACCCTGAGTGGGAACAAGGGCTGAAGCAACTGATCCCACTGAGCACAAAGATTCCACTGGAGAATCCACGTTGAGACAAGAAATGTGGACCATGTGTGCCAGGATGACCAATACTTCTCAAGCTGGGACTTTATCCTCCTGTAGTAGGTTCATGATCAAAGCTCAAAAGCAGAATGCTCGCTCTGATGGGAAGAACCCATTTTCTTTCAGAGAATGTATCCATGCCCCAATAAACCTGATTCTTTGGGTAGGAACAAGGTTCAACTTGATAATGAACCCTGCGACTCATGAAGCTGGATCATTTTCTGCAGGGAGTCCAACATCCCTGCTTGGGAAGACCCTATCACTAACCAGTCATTCAGGTAAGGAAAGAAATTCCCTTACGACTAAGGTGCACTGCTGCTACTGCTAAGCATTTTGTGAAGACCCTCAGAGCCGCTGGGAGTCTGAAAGGGAGAACCATGTATTGATAGTGAGAAAAATCCACTATAAAACAGAGGTATTGCCAAAGGGAGTGATATATGGGTATGTGAGTATACGCATATTTTAGAATCCAGGCACACATTCAATCTCCCACTTGAATGAAGGACAGGATAGTGTGGAGGGAATTCATTTTGAAGACTTCCTATAATAGGCTCTTGTTTGGAATATGTTTCAATCACCTGACCTCTTGGGGATAAGAAAATAGGAGTAAAAGCCCTTGCCATGGTTTAGGAGGGACAGGTTCTGTTGCCTGCTGGCCGAGAAGTGACTCCACCACGTGATGGAGCTGGGTCAAGTGAGACGGATTTGGATTGAAAACTGAACAATGGTATAGCGCTGAAGGGTAGGAGAGGCACAAATGGTAACCAGACTCCACAATTTTGAGGTCTCAACTGTTTTTGGTGATCTTCTAGAAAAGGTGATACCTCTTCCATACCAGAAGGGTTGAGGCCAGAGAATAGACTCCGGTCAAAAACTAGGGTCCAGGTTTAGTCTGGGCTTCCTGTGGCATCTTTGGTTGATGTTTCTTGTATTGATGTCCACAAGCTGGAATCTGCTGTGAAAGCACAGGTGGTGCACTATACCAGTGAAATTAGCAGAAGGGGCATATCTGGAAGAAAGAACATTTAAAAGTGATAGAAGAATGCCTAGAAGACTATTATTCCCATTGAGAGAAACTGGACAGCAACATACTGCTCCTTAATTTGGGTGACTGTTTTCTTCAACTTGTGTCTGAAGAGGCTGTCTCTTGAACTGGACACGTCAGCCAATTTATAATGGACATCCTGATACAAGCTGCTGGCTCTCAACTAAGCCACCGGGCATGCCCTATTGGCTGCTGTACAAGATTATGCTGTGATAACAAATGACCCATACACTGAGCAAAATGATGTTCACACTCCTTTGCAATCAGAAAAGCCCAGCGACCATCAGGGATTTCATCTTGTTGATACAACTGTATAAGAATTAGACCATGTAGAATTAGTGGGCCATGATGTTGGAGTTGAGCATGATGAGTCTAGAGTCTTTGCCTGGTGGGGTGCTGGAGAAAATCTGGGCCTTCTTAGCCCATTTCAAGCACAGATTCCACTGCCTGGTGCAGTAGCTGAACCACCACAAACCTGTTTGCTGTACTCTATTTAAGATCCAGTTTCTGATATCCTGCTCCTGGGGGAGCAGGATATCAGATTCTCACACTTACTTTCTTGTAAATCCCATAGGATCGAGTGAACTGGGATTGCTGCAGGCTCCAACAGGGTTTCTAGAATCCTGAGAAATTCAAAAAGCTCTGTGTGGGATCCTTGTCATTATGGATGTTGACTAATGCTTGTCCATGAATTTGAAGTACTCAAGGTTTTCTGATGACAAAGAAAGCTCTGGTAAAACAGGTAGGAGGTCGGATGGGTTCCTATAGACTCCTTCCTCAGAGCTGAGAGAGAAGGAACACTAACCCATGACCCCAATGATGATGGTGGCAATTGGAGTGGAGACCTCAGTCTCAGAAGAGAAGATTCCCAGGGAATGTTCCAGACAGTGGTATTCCATGCTCCCTCCTCAGACTGAATGGATTCCTCTGCATACAGAAATGGTTGAAGGCTGGGTCCCACCACTGGGACTTGTGAAGGGAATTCATGAGGTGTGGAGGTAAGAGGGACTCGCTCTTGAACAAATCTATTACTCTGGAAGGAAAGATTTAAAGATGCACTTCTTATCACTAGCTGCCAACAAGGCAAAGAAAGTCTTCGCCAATTCCATGACCTTGTTTATAAGCTGATGTGCACTCTGACTAGGAGTTGGAACAAATGACATCCTCTTCTGAAGACCAATATAGGTTCATCCTCTTGAGAAGCTCCTAATGGACTCCAGAAAGGAACCAATCCTGGGTGCACTGATCTGCTGGATGCATGGAGCCAGAAGCATCATACAGCATATTGGATCTGGCATTTCCAAAGTCCTTGCTCAAGGAGATGGGATGGAGGTAAGGACATGGGGATGGGAAAAGTTAAGTGCAGTGAATTACCCTCAGGGTCTCTCTCAGTGATCGTTACCATCTTAAATGTGTTGTGTATTGATGGGTTGGGGACAGGTGCTCCAATTGCATTCAGGGGTGGAGCTGGTGTGCTGACAGCACTGAGGCCTGATGCATCACTGATTCGGGGGCCCAATGTGTCGACAATACCATCTGCATTGGTGAGACTGATCCAGACCTTGATTTTGGTGGCACCAACTGCCGGCTCCAGCACATGGTGCTTCTTTTTCTTATGCATTGAGAAGCCCCACAGGACTTGCAAAGGGCTCATGAATCCTTGTTTACAGGACTTCTGCACCTTGCTCGACTCTGACAAACTGGCAGATCTGGAAACAAGCGCAGCAGAAGAGGGAGCTTTGCTCAAGGAACTCTTGCTCAATTTAGCACAGAGGGAGCCAGAGGCGGTCCCATTCTAACTTTTTACCATCCTGAAAATTTGTTCCATCTTCCAGGCCCAGTTCTCTGGAACTTTGGTGACATCCAGTCACAACCATAGCACTTTGCTGCATTGTGCTCTGGTTCTAGACATAACAGATATTGTTGCCGTATGTAATGGACATTTTTCGGCCTCACACAATCCTACAAGCCACTGGCAGAGTTCTTGGAGCCAAACATTTTTATATATATATATATTTTTAGTAGCATTGAAAAGTTCTTTTGAGAGGCTGCTGAGGCAGTGAGGCAACTCAAAGTGAGTTTAACCCATGTCCCAAATTTTTTAAGAAGCTGTCCTCTGAATAGGACACTGGAACATAATGGGTTAAAAAGAAAAGAAACTATAAAGTACAAAACACAAAGAGAGAGAGGGTATACTTCTTACTCCTGGGGGAATTCTGCGCAAAAACATTTAAAATTCTGTGCACAAAAACTGAAAATTCTGCAAACTTTATATTGGTCAAAATAACACAATATACATGTCAGTCTAAGTAATTACATTTTAAATTACTACAGAAAAAAGTAATTAAAGTTGCAGAATTTTAAATATTTTGAGCAGAATTTCCTTAGAAATTCACTGTGTGTCCTTTCCACATACACACACCCTCATACAGGCTCCCTCACTCTCTTGCACATACACATCCCCTCATACAGGGCCCTTTCTCTTGCATACACACCCACACAAGCTCCCTTTTTCACACATACATCCTCACACAGGCTACCTATGTCTCTCTCTCACGCAGCCCTTCACACAGGCTCTGGTTCACACATACACAATCCCTTCACACAGGCTAGTACCCTCACATACACACGATACCTTTTTCATACAACGAGCTTCCAATCTCTCACACACATACACACTCCTTCACAATCTCCTCATATAGGCTCCCTCTCTCTGAAACCCACACTCAAATATCCCCCCCCACCCACCATCTCTTACCTCCCATGCTCTCTCTCTCTCACCCTCCCCACCCCCTTACCAACCATGCTGTTACCCTCCCCTCTTTCACACACACATTCTCTATCAGCATTCCCGCCCCCCATGCTCTCTCTTACCCTCCCCGACACACATTCTCTCTCACCGGCATGCCGCAGGACGCGCTCTGTTCGCAGCAAAGATGAAAGCCCGGTGCGCCAATCGTGTCGAATAGGGAAGGCCCCTGTGTGCTGCAAACGGTGTGCTGGGCCTTCGTCTTCGCTGCGAATGGAGCACGTCCCGCGGCACATGGGGGCCTTCCCTTTTTGCCACGAACGGTGCACCGGGCCTTCATCTTCGTCGCGAACAGAGCATGTGCCGCGGGATGTGCTCCGTTCACGGCATGCCGGGGTCTCCTCTGCTATTTTCTGTGCAGATGGGAAATTCTGCGCAAATTCTGCGTTCCGCAGTAGCGCAGAATTCCCCCAGGAGAACTTCAATGGATAAGATTGGACAAAAAAAAAAAAGAGTGAGAGGCTCACGAGGTAGGGCATATCCACAGGAGCGCCACTCATGCTCAGTAGAGCAATAGCTCTTTGAGCTAGGAAATAAGGGTCCATTCGGCACCAGATGATGTCACTCATGTCATGGCTAATTCAGCCCTGCCTGTTGACAAAAAAGGGAGAAAAAAAACACATATACAAAACACAGTGCACTACCTGTATCTCCTGCAGCCCCACAGGCTTATACTGTAGGGTACTGTTGAATCAGACCTTAGGCAATGTGTATGCCAGATCTACAGACATAGGGACCTTCTAGAAGTGGATCTAATCTGTCCATTTGCTCTTAATTTACAATAATAATAATCTGTGATGGAAGCCCAAAAAGAGAGGTTTATTTTAGGTCTATATGGTTTTTAGGCCTATATGTTTCTCAGGTGAGTTTCACTCAGTTCTTATTCCCAAGTTTCTCTATCTCCCCACATATCCATACCAGTTAAGTATTTAAATATATAAGAAATGCCTTATTTAATTAAATTATTTTATCATCTTTAGCTATTTAATACTACAGTCTAACTTGAGATTGTCAATTTCATATGCTGGTAAAATTCTAATGAATTAAAATTGAGTGGCTACATAGGAGGAGTGCTGTTTGTTTAAAGGGGTTTTATTTTGGGAAGTTTAGAAGTATGTGTAGCTACAAAATATCAATTGATGCTTCTTCACACTTTCTTAAAGTCCAGGGGGAAAATTGTTGCTCTGGGATATGCAGTCTATATAAAAAAAAGGTGAACAGCAGCAAACATGCCTGTTTAAAAACGGTTAGAAAACCCCACTGCTTTTTAATGGGATTGCACTTGGGTACTGCATTCTATCTTCTACTACAAAAATAACTGTCAGTGGAAAATAGTAATATGTTAGATTTTTTTTTCTTGATAATGTTTCCCAATTGAGGCTTATGATAAATGTACTTACCAGTTGTTTGCCAATCCAGTCATATTCATAATCAAACATATAGCCTTTTCGATCAAACAAATCCGTGAGGAGTTTCCTTAAGTAGTCATAGTCTGGTTTCTCAAAAAAGTCTAGCCTCCTTACATAGCGTAGATAAGCAGCCATCTCTTCTACATAAACAAGACAATACATTTTCTTATTCATCAGAATAAAATATCAATTACAAAGCTGTCCAATCTCTTCTAGCTTTTTACAGATTAACTTTAATTTTATAGTACTATACTTAGGCAGCAACATAAATACATGACATGTTTAAAGACAGATGTTCCATATTGCTGGCTACTTTATTTAACACGGAAAGTCCTATATTGCATGCTAGATAGGCAGGGATTTTTTTTTTTTTTTTTTTGCGATTTAGATAGTTTTCATTCTTTAACAAAGATGTGTGTACTGCCTGGACTGCTGCCCAAAAGTGTTCTCATTCAGATAGCCAACAAGAACAAGACAAATGTGCCATCCATTCAGTATTTGTGCAGGCATCACTTCTGAAGCCAAACCTTTCATTCACTCTGCTTTAGTCAGTGGATGCTTATATATGTACTAGCCGTTAAGCCCGTAACAACGGGCTACATTAAAAAAATTTTTTTGGTCCATTTCCTTCCCCCTCATTTTCCCCCTCCCCTTCATTCTCCTCTCCCCTCCCCCTCTAGTCTCCCTCCCTCCCTCTCACCTCCTCTCTCAATCCCCTCCCCTCTCAGCTCATTCACAACCCCTTCGGATGGCGCAGACAGAAGATCTCCGGGGGAGGTCTCTCCCTCCCGCGCGCCGCCACTACTGCTCCTCTCCGCCACCGCTACTGCCCCTCCCAACGCCATTTTTGTTACAGGCAAGCTCTGACCGACATGCTTGCCCGTGCATGCGCAGTAGAGCTGCTCTCTACTGCGCATTTGAGGCACGTCGGTCAAGCTTCATTTATCTAGTAGATATTCATAATTAAATATAAACCATTAAAGAAAAACAAAAAGAGTAAAGGCACCAACTGCTAGGGTTCAAAGTGATTACTATTGCTAGACCTTTCAAGGTTTCAATAAAATATAAGGTGGTAAAACTTTCCATAGAAAAATACATTCAAAAACAAGGGGTCATGATATAAAGCTGGAGAGAGAGAAAGTGGGAGACTCAGAGGACACAAGAAAACAAAAGATTTACCATACTGGGTCAGACCAAAAGGTCCGTCAAGCCTAGTATCTTGTTTCCAACAGTGGCAAATCCAGGTCACAAGTACCTGGCAGGATCCCAAAAGGTTGATAAATTCCTTGCTATTTATCAGATAAGAACGTAAAATTGCCATGCTGGGTCAGATCAAGGGTCCATCAAGCCCAGCATCCTGTCTCTAACAGAGGTCAAACCAAGCCACAAGAACCTGGCAAGTACCAAAACACCAAGAAGATCCCATGCTACTGATGCAATTAATAGCAGTGGCTATTCCCCAAGTCAACGTGATTATAGCAGTTAATGGACTTCTCCTCCAAGAACTTAGCCAAATCTTTTTTGAACCCAGCTACACTAACCATATCTTCTGGCAACAAATTCCAGACCTTAATTGTACGTTGAGTGAAAAAGAATTGACTCCGATTAGTCTTATATGTGCTACTTGCTAACTTGATGGAATGCCCTCTGATCCTTCTATTATCTGAAAGTTTAAATAACCGATTCACATCTACTCGTTCAAGACCTCTCATGATCTTAAAGATCTCTATCATATCCCCACTCAGCTGTCTTTTCTCCAAGATGATGCCAGTGTGTCGAAGATGTCATTTGAAGAAATTTGTCTTGCCCTGTTGTCAGTTGTACTTAACTTGAAAGTCAAGTTGGATTGTGAATTAGCTATGAAAAATCATGTGCGTAAGCTGGTTAAAATCGGGTAGTTCAAATTGCACATATTGTGTTGATTAAAGCCAATAATTGGGGTTTGTTGATTTTCGGTTAGTCATGCAAATGATGGATTCTAAATAATATTGACTATTGTAACTCACTTCTAGTGTTAACAAAAAAATGGTTAAATTGGTAGAGCTGTTACAAAATTTCATGTCCAGAGTACTGTGTGGATTGGGGAAGTATGAACATATTATGCCTGTATTTAAGGACCTTCATTGGTTACCAGTATCTTTTAGAATTTGTTTTAAAGTGTTAGTGATAATACATAAGGTACTCTTATAAACTGGAAAATCGATGGTTGAGATCCAGATTACAGTGGTATGTGCCACAAAGGGAATTACGGTCTATGAATACAGATCTTTTAGTGACAGCCTCAGTGAAGGAAGCTAGTTTGAACAGTGAACGAGCAATTACAGTGACAGGACCAGTACTCTGGAATTCAATGCCAAAGGAGTAACAGCTAATGAGAGAGCATAAACTATTTAGGAAAATGCTAAAAACCTGGCTTTTTAAGGAGGCTTATAATACCTAAAGGTAAAGAGACAGGGTTGAAGAATTAAGCAGCAAGAGGGTTTAGAGGGGAAGGTCAAAAGTCACTTATTCATGTTGTATGGTTTATACTATTCTGTACTGCTATTGTATTTATTTTAAAATTATATTTATGTAAAATTTATAGACAGCCTAGATTGATGATAGGTACTATAGAAAAAGAGAAAATAAAAAATAAAATAAATAAGCAGTGGATTTCCTCAAGTCCACCTTAATAATGGTTTATGGATTTTTCTTCCAAAGACTTGTCCAAACCTTTTTTAAACTCAGCTACACTAACAGCTTTTACTACATGCTCCGGCAACCAATTTCAGAGTTTAATAATGCGCTGGGTAAAAAAAACATTTTTTTTGTGTCTTAAATGTATTACCTAGTATTACTACTGCATATTCCCTAGGCTTTGTACTTTTTGAAAGCGTAAACAACCAATTTGCATTTACCTGTTTCACTCCACTCATTTTATAGATCTCTATCATATCTCCTCTCAGCCATCTCTTCTCCAAGCTGTAGAGCCTTAACCTCTTTAGCCTTTCCTCACTGGGGAATCATTCATCCCCTTTACCATTTTGGTTGGAGGAAATACTTCTTTATGGAAAGGGTAGTAAATGACTGACGGAAATCAAATTGACAAATTCAAGCGTATTTAAGACTTACACAGGGGAGTGGTAAAAAGGTGAATGGAGAAAGTGTGGGTAAAATGTGGATCTCGGATTACTGGACTGAGTATGGAAACACATGCTCATTTATCTGCAACAGCAAAGTACCAGAATTGAGAATAAAGAAGAATAAAGAAGATGAAAATGGAATAAATGAAAGCTTTATGGAGCAATTGGTTCAGGAACCAACGAGAGGGAGCAATTTTAGATCTAATTCTCAGTGGAGAGCAGGATTTGGTGAGAGAGGTAACGGTGGTGGGGCCGCTTGGCAATAGTGATCATATGATCAAATTTGAATTAATGGCTGGAAGAGGAACAGTATGCAAATCCAAGGCTCTCATGCTAAACTTTCAAAAGGGAAACTTTGATAAAATGAGAAAAATTGTTAGAAAAAAACTGAAAGGAGCAGCTATAAAAGTAAAAAGCATGCAAGAGGCATGGTTATTGTTAAAAAATACCATTCTAGAAGCACAGTCCAGATGTATTCCACACTAAGAAAGGTGGAAAGAAGGCAAAACGATTACCAGTATGGTTAAAAGGGGAGGTGAAAGAAGCTATTTTAGCCAAAAGATCTTCATTCAAAAATTGAAAGAAGGATCCAACAGAAGAAAATAGGATAATGCATAAACGTTGGCAAGTTAAATGTAAGACATTGATAAGACAGGCTAAGAGAGAATTTGAAAATAAGTTGGCCGTAGAAGCAAAAACTCACAGCAAAAACTTTTAAAAATATATCCGAAGCAGAAAGCCTGTGAGGGAGTCAGTTGGACCGTTAGATGATCGAGGGGTTAAAGGGGCACTTAGAGAAGATAAGGCCATCGCGGAAAGATTAAATGATTTCTTTGCTTCGGTGTTTACTGAAGAGGATGTTGGGGAGGTACCCGTAATGGAGAAGGTTTTCATGGGTAATGATTCAGATGGACTGAATCAAATCACGGTGAACCTAGAAGATGTGGTAGGCCTGATTGACAAACTGAAGAGTAGTAAATCACCTGGACCGGATGGTATACACCCCAGAGTTCTGAAGGAACTAAAAAATGAAATTTCAGACCTATTAGTAAAAATTTGTAACCTGTCATTAAAAATCATCCATTGTACCTGAAGGCTGGAGGATAGCTAATGTAACCCCCATATTTAAAAAGAGCTCCAGGGGTGATCCGGGAAAATACAGACCGGTTAGCCTGACTTCAGTGCCAGGAAAAATAGTGGAAAGTGTCCTAAACATCAAAATCACAGAACATATAGAAAGACATGGTTTAATGGAACAAAGTCAGCATGGCTTTACCCAAGGCAAGTCTTGCCTCACAAACCTGCTTCACTTTTTTGAAGGAGTTAATAAACATGTGGATAAAGGTGAACATGTAGATGTAGTGTACTTGGATATTCAGAAGGCATTTGACAAAGTTCCTCATGAGAGGCTTCTAGGAAAAATAAAAAGCCATGGGATAGGTGGCGATGTCCTTTCATGAATTACAAACTGGCTAAAAGACAGGAAACTGAGTAGGATTAAATAGACAATTTTCTGCATGGAAGGGTGTGGGCAGTGGAGTGCCTCAGGGATCTGTATTGGGACCCTTACTTTTCAATATATTTATAAATGATCTGGAAAGAAATACGACGAGTGAGGTAATCAAATTTGCAGATGATACAAAATTGTTCAGAGTAGTTAAATCACAAGCAGATTGTGATAAATTGCAGGAAGACCTTGTGAGGCTGGAAAATTGGGCATCAAAATGGCAGATGAAATTTAATGTGGACAAGTGCAAGGTGATGCATATAGGGAAAAATAACCCATGCTATAGTTACACAATGTTAGATTCCATATTAGGAGCTACCACCCAAGAAAGAGATCTAGGCGTCTTAGTGGATAACACATTGAAATAGTCTGTTCAGTGTGCTGCGGCAGTCAAAAAAGCAAACAGAATGTTGGGAATTATTAGAAAGGGAATGGTGAATAAAATGGAAAATGTCATAATGCCTCTGTATCGCTCCATGGTGAGACTGCACCTTGAATACTGTGTACAATTCTGGTCGCCGCATCTCAAAAAAGATATAATTGCGATTGAGAAGGTACAGAGAAGGGTGACCAAAATGATAAAGGGAATGGAACAGCTCCCCTATGAGGGAACACTAACGAGGTTAGGACTTTTCAGCTTGGAGAAGAGATGGCTGAGGGGGGATATGATAGAGGTGTTTAAAATCATGAGAGGTCTAGAACGGGTAGATGTGAATCGTTTTTTTACTCTTTTGGATAATAGAAAGACTAGGGGGCACTCCATGAAGTTAGCATGTGGCACATTTAAAACAAATAGGAGAAAGTTCTTTTTCTCTCAACGCACAATTAAACTCTGGAATTTGTTGCCAGAGGATGTGGTTAGTGCAGTTATTATAGCTGTGTTTAAAAAAGGATTGGATAAGTTCTTGGAGGAGAAGTCCATTACCTGCTATTAATTAAGTTGACTTAGATAATAACCACCGCTATTACTAGCAAAGGTAACATGGAATAGACTTAGTTTTTGGGTACTTGCCAGGTTCTTATGGCCTGGATTGGCCACTGTTGGAAACAGGATGCTGGGGTTGATGGAACCTTGGTCTGACCCAGTATGGCATGTTCTTATGTTCTTTACTCTCCAATACCTCAATTCGCAAACATATTACCTCGAGTTCAATGTATGCACTGGCTTCCCATTTGTTTCCACACAACACAAAACTGCAGTTATTTGTTATATAACCTCTCTCTTGCCCCTGGATTCTTTCTACTTTAAAATTTTATGTACCAGCATGTGTCCTTAGATCTTTTAGTCAAGGACTACTAAATCCTTGAATGTACATTCTCCACAGCTGGACAGGCACTTGGAATTTCCTCCCTAAAAAAACCTCCAACACACAAGACCTCAAAATCTAAAAAAGGTTAAAACCTATCTATTGAAACGGTCAAATGATGTCCTGTCTCAGATGCATTTCCTGCACACCAATTGTAATCTGTTCCTGTATAAGCTGTAACTTTTTTTGTTGTAACATTTTGATTTATTTTGTTTTATGTTCGTACTTTTATGCAAGTTGGTTTTGTTTTCCGCCCTGTATGAAAGAGGGGTGGGTGATTAACCAATATTTAAAATTTAAAAAAATTGATAGAATGCCCAAATAAACTGTGCCACAATAGTTGTTGGTGATATGCTGCAATAGTGCCAAAGTAGACTGTAACCGTGTTTGTCTATAGTTCCAATTCTTAGAGACTCAGCTGATACTGAAGTAAAGTCCAAGTTGAACATGTAAAGAGATTCTCTTTTTGAGTTGCACACCAATTGGACAATCTTTCCCATTTAAAATTGAAGATCTGGTAAAAGACCTTGTTGCTAAAATTACTTTTACTTCTGAAGAAAAAGGTATCACTTGTATTACTTTGCTTTCAAAATCCAAACCTTGAGGACTAGAGATTGGTGGATGAAGTAAACAAGTGATACACTGTATTGTATTAAAAGAGTTGGAAATATATGCAGATGAAGCAGTTAAGAGATAGCTAGCACTCGGAACCATGGTAACTAAACTTGACATGGTCAAAGGAGGCTACTAAAATTCTTCCTCCCTCCTTTCTTAGCTTCTTGTTTTGGCTCCCCTATGAGGAAGGGCTAAATAGATTAGGGCTGTTCTGTTTGGAGAAGAGAAAGCTGAGAGGGGATATAATAGAGGTCTACAAAATCATGAAAGGACTTAACCATTTCAATAACTGTTCATTTACTCTTTCAGATAATACAAGGACTAGGGGGCACTTCATGAAGTTAGCAAGTAGCACATTTAAAACAAATAGGAGAAAATTCTTTCACACAACACACAATTAAGCTCTGATATTCATTGCCAGAGAATGTGGTTAAGACAGTGTAGCTGGGTTTAAAAACGTTTTGGATAAGTTCCTGGAGAAGTCTATACATTGCTATTAATCAATAGGGAATAGCCACTGTATATTGTCGGCATTAGTAGATGGGATCTATTTAATGTTTGGGTACTTGCCACCAGGTACTTGTTACCTGGATTGGCCACTGTTGGAAACAGGATACTTTTACTGGACTTGATGGACCCTTGGTCTGACCCAGTATGGCATCTCTTAGGTTCTAAAGTAGAGGAACTAAAGAATACACATACATGAGATCCTTTGTCCTATGAAACTGAGAATGTGTCCGACAAGAAGGCATGTTGATTTTTGGAGAATAATACAGGAAGATTATGATTTAACAGTGATGTAAAGAAATCTATCTTCAGCGCTCTCCAGAGCTGAAATAGAAATGTGTTGTAGTGGGAGGGAGAGACTATTCCTGAGGTTGAAGTCGGTAGCTCAGCAAGTCTGCATGAATACTGTCTGTCTGGGAGATTAACAACATTTAGATGTATCTTTCTTGGAACTGCCTATTCCAAATTTAGCAAGAACTCAGTTTTGAGGACCATGTTTCCTCTTGCTTTTCATGTATTACATTGCTACTATATTGTCTGTTCCGATTTGAACTCTTTAGCCATGTTTCGAATACTAAGTGAGCTTTGAAAATGGCCCTCAGTTCTAGAACATTCATGTAAAGATTTAGCTCCTGAATGGATCAAGTTCCTTGAAAGCAGATGATATTGAGATGGCCTCCCCAAACTTGGTTGGCAGCATCCATAGTTAGTACTTGCTGAATGCAGGGTGGGTGAAATTGCTGACCTCAAGTTAGAGTTTCTGACATTTCAGATGTCTCTGCACTTCTCTCAATTATAGACAGGCAAAAGTTGTTACTTGAACTATAGTTACCATGTGGTTCAACATTTTCATGAACATTCTGGTTGATACATATAGCCAGATGGACAAAAGCAAACCATGCAGGTTAAGCTGTTAAGAACATAAGAACATGCCATACTGGGTCAGACCACGGGTCTATCAAGCCCAGCATCCTGTTTCCAACAGTGGCCAATCCAGGCCATAAGAAACCTGGCAAGTACCCAAAAACTAAGTCTATTTCATGTTACTGTGGCTATGTTCATCCATTAAATGGGTAGAAAGGCTTTTCCTTTCTGCATTTCCAAGTATGCTACTATGCATTCCAGTTGATGTAAGATAAAAATTGTCAGAGTAGGAGGTGGTTATGGATTGTATAGGATGTGGTCAAGTGCATTCTTCTGAGTTTCTGTTTGATATTAGCTAGTTGTCTAAATATGGGAAAACTAAGATACTGTTTTTCCTGGCATGGGCAGCTATCACATGTAGGCATTTTGTGAGGACTCTCAGAGCTGCTGCCAGATATAGATATTTCCTGTGGTTGGTATAAATAAGAAGGTGGGTAAGTATCTTTTAGTTCTAGGGTGGCTATCTAGTCTCAGACTTCTAGGTAAGGAAGGATGATGCTAAGGGAGTTAATTTTGAATTTTTCTTTCTTGAAGTATGCTCAAGCTTTTTCGTCCAGGACTGGTGTAGTCCTCTGAATGTTTTGGGATTAGAAAATACCTTGAATAAAAGCTCTTGCCCCTTTCTGAAGCCGGGACTGGCACTATTCATTAGTGGACAACAGGGCTTGTGTCATGGCTGCTATGCAGGTACAGGCGAATGCGCTCTGATACATTTCTGGGTCTTTCTGAACTCAGGCAGCATGTTGTGCATCAGCAGCATCCAGTAATGACACTGAATTGTGTGGCTGAATTAGTTCTGCTTGTCCATGGAGAAAACCTCAGCCTCCCTTTAAATGCAAATCCTCTGGTATAGAGAGATTCTGGCTAAGCACTCTGGTATCAGATTTTATAGCTCCTATACTCATGAAAGATGAGTGGCTAATTCAAAGTTTTGAGACTTTAACCTATGCAAAGGTTGAAAAGTCATTTATTCACTAAGGATCTATACACTAATGGGTGTTAATGCTAAAATTCATGTTGAACGCATGTCAACGCAGATGTTATCTAACATACATATGTGATATTTACATGTGCATTAGCCCTATCACCAATTCCCTAATAGTAATGCTAACCTGCATGCAAATTTTAAAAAAATGTAAATCAGTTCATTAGGTATTTATTCTTTGATGTATTATCGAACATTTATATCCAATGATCGTGACATTAGTTACAATTCAGAAGGTGTAGCTAAATTTAGTGGAGTTGAGCCACAACCTGTCTTAACACATGACCCAAATCCTACTCTTCTGCCAAAAGGTAAAGACCTCCAGGATAAAAGAAAACGTCTCTAGCCTTATCAACCCCCACCTCAAATAGCCAAAGGCTTCTAGATCTTGTTACCTTCCCAACTAGACTCCAAAGCCCTCAAAGATGTCCATGGCATGAGGGACAATGCCTCCGTCTTGCCCTGCTGGCACCAAATTCAAATTGGCATTGGCTGACATATTGTATTAGAATGCAGTGCAAGGTTGGCCCTGGACTTGGTGCCAGCCAGGTAGAAGAAAAAACACTTTTGTTAATGTCATACGTCCTGCATTAGATCAGGATGTAATGCTCATGTTAAAATCAGTTTAAATTGCATGTTATCCACTGATTTTAATGCAGATTACTGCATAATCCCCTAAATGTGCCTGCATGCAGTTGTTAGGCAACAGCATATAGAGTTTCTGTGGTTTGGTTAGTTTAACTTATGAACTATTCATATGGCATTTCTGGTATATTTTGACAGTATTTTTGATTGAATACAATACTAATTTCAGAACATTCCCAACATGTCAATGTACCTTTTTCCATAAGCACATGCTTGGCATTTATCTGTAAATCTATTTTCAGCTATTTAGATCTTTTGCAGACAGGACTGCCTTTTTCTGCGGTACATAGATGTATGTTGAAAAACGTTTGCTTGAACTATAGATTTGGATATTTTATTTGCTATTAAAATACATTAAAAATATAATAGGAAGATAAAGTTTTTTCAGGATTAAGACTGGCGGTATCATCATTTTACTTTAATGGTAAATGATTATAGAAGCGTAACAGAACCCAACACTGTCTACTGGTGCTTGAAGAACAGTGCTCAGACTAAAATGGACTATCGCATTATAAGATACCATTAGTTTGTACATGATTGCTTGTTTTTTAAGCCATAGTAGCATCCTTGTTCCCTTTTTTCTAGTATTTATAAACTACATTCCTTTGAATCAACTGATTGATTTTGATCACTGGCAATGAAGCAGGTAAGAACTCAAAAAATGTTCCATTTCTTCTATTCCAACCAGCAACAACATCGCCTGAGACAAGTTGACCTCATTATTCTGTTGCTGGCACAAGACACATGGTTCCTAGCAGCAGGAGTATTCTCAAAGTCAAGGTAAAACTACTCTGGAACCATGGGGGAAACTTACTACCCAGCCATATTCTCCTGGCTAGAAAATAAACCACCTTCTTTATTTTGCCATTACACCATCTCTTTAATGCTCAAATTGACACTGAAATGCTGGCCAAAGTAGACAGAACTGTCATGAAAGGAACTCAGTCTTGAGGCACATCAAAGACGGGGCACAAACACTTGGAGGAGCAAATGGTGCCAATTGCATTCAACTTTTCTGTTTCATTTCTAATTTATGAAACAAGCCTGGTACACCGTGTTCAACCTTCTGGTGTTATAATGTAATATTAGGTAGATGGCTGATGTGAGCCGAAGAAAAAGTGGCAAAAATGAATCTTTTAATGGAGAGTTGCACTTAAAACTGATCTACAAACATTTAGGGGAAAACAAAAACTGCCTGCATTGGTGAAAATATTGCACATACTGTTCAGCCACAGGGTTTGCACCAAGAATCAAAGCAAAATGACTTGCTTAGTTTTGCTTTGACTACTGCTGTGGCTACAAATTAGCCATAGTATGTATACTTGATTTTTATGCAATCTACACACATTTTCCTCCTCAACCTGAACACGACCTTGGGAATACTTTCTGAAAATGCAGGTAAAAGTATGTGTGTTGTAGAACATGCATATTTTTACTGACGCTGAAGGTGGGCAAGTTACAAAAAGCCTATTTCTGCAGATAAAAAGCATTTTAGCCATTTAAATCTGTTTTCAAACTTGCCCTTTAAAAAAAATTTTTTAAGTTACTATATTTTGCAATTGCTCAGATTTAGTGTGTCTAGGTGTTTACATTTAAAGGTTCTGCTGCTGCATGACTACTACGAACAATAGTCACTATGTTGTTCCAAACACTTGCCCTCAGAGAGAGAGAGAGACCATATTTCACACATAAAATAGCTTGTGAAATGTGATTGTCTTGTTAAATTGTAGAATAAAGAGAAGAGTTTAATCAGTCCCTACCAAAAAAAAACAACATATCAGCAAATCAACTTAAAATGCAAAGTCTCCTGCTCCCAACTGACTTGCTCACCCCTACTGATGAAACAAGCTTCAGTAAACAAACTCATATAAACCTCAGTTCTTTACCCTGACAATCACAATACAATAGCAGGGCCCAATAATTGACAATTTCAGCAAATTTTGTGAAGGGTCCATGAAGTGACACATGAATACAAACTTTATGCATAAAGAAGCTAGTTCAATATTCTACTGCACAGCATCTTTATTCACAGTGCATATCAATAAGTGAAAGGAAGGGAGGCAAATATTTTGAATCTGAAATGTAGAGCCATCAAGCCGTAAAATGATATTGAAAAAACTTTAGAAAATATCAATTGCTAGAAACTGACTGGGCTGGAAGTGATAGAACAGAGTTTAATCATTTTCTGTGCTAAATAAAGAAATGGAGAAATTTCTTACCTGATAATTTCATTTTCCTTAGTGTAGACAGATAGACTCAGGACCAATGGGTATAGTGTACTCCTGATAGCAGTTGGAGACGGATCAGATTTCAATCTGACATCAGCCCTAGTAAATATACCCCTGCAGGAAGTGCAGCTCTTCAGTATTCTCCTCGAAAAGCAATTGTGGATACCTGCATGACTGAATAACTTTGATAACTTGATTAATTTGAATTGGTTGAATTGGTTATAGCTGGAGACCGCCAGTGCCCTCAACCGAGAAATGTCGACACCCAGTAGGATGGGAGTCCTAGCTGGAGGAAATCATGGCTTACCCATGAATCACTCGCTCTCGGGGATGTCACTTGAGAATTCCATGAATAATGGCAGCCGTGGGTGGGATGCTGAGTCCATCTGTCTACACTAAGGAAAATGAAATTATCAGGTAAGTAATTTCTCCATTTCCTAGCGTGTAGCAGATGGACTCAGGACAATGGGTTGTATAAAAGCTGCTCCTGAACCGGGTGGGAGGCTGCCCGTGGCCCACTTAGTACTGCCCTTGCAAATGCTGTGTCCTCTCGAGCCTGAACATCCAGGCGGTAAAACCTGGAGAAGGTGTGGATGGAGGACCATGTCGCTGCCCGACAGATCTCGGCGGGTGACAGCATCTTGGTTTCCGCCCAGGACACTGCCTGGGCTCTAGTGGAATTGGCCTTGATTTGTAAAGGCGGTGGCTTGCCTGCTTCTACGTAGGCTGCCTTGATGACTTCTTTGATCCAGCGGGCTATGGTTGCTCGCGAGGCCACTTCCTCTTGCTTCTTCCCGCTGTGAAGGACGAATAGATGGTCCGTCTTTCGTACAGATTCCAACCTTTCCAGGTATCGAACTAGGAGTCTGCCGACGTTGAGATGGCATAGACTAGACTCTTCCAAATTCTTATGCTCATCTGGCAATGGTAGCGAGATGGTTTGGTTGAGATGGAAGTGAGAAACCACTCTGAGGAGGAAGGACGGAACCGTGCGTAAGTGGATGGTTCCCGGGGTGAGTCTGAGGAATGGCTCCCGGCAGAACAGTGCTTGTAGCTCGGAGATATGACAGGCCAAACAGACTGCCACCAGGAAGGCTGTCTTCAATGTTAATAGTGGGAGAGACAGGCCATGAAGAGGTCTGAAGGAGGCTCCTGCTAAGAAATCTAGGACCAGGTTGAGGTTTTAATGTGGCACTGGCCACTTTAGGGGTGGTCGGATCTGCTTGACTCCTTTCAGAAAGCGGGAGACATACGGGTGAGAGGCTAGCCTGCCGCTCTCACTCTTGGTTCCGTAGCATGACAATGCGGCCACCTGTACCTTGATGGAGTTGAGAGACAATCCCTTCTGTAGATCATTCTGCAGGAATTCCAAAATCGCAGGAATTTTGACTGAGCGTGGAACGATGTTGCGCTCCTCACACCAGGCTTTGAATACTCTCCAAATCCTTATGTATGTTAGGGATGTGGAGAACTTTCGTGCTCGGAATAGGGTGTCAATTACTGCCCCCAAGTATCCGCTCTTCCTCAAGCGAGTCCTCTCAAAGGCCAGGCCGTAAGAGAGAATCGAGCTGGATCCTCGTGGAGGATCGGCCCTTGTTGGAGCAGGTCTCTGTGTGGCGGTAGCGGGAGGGGGCTCCCTGTCAGCAGCCTTCGCATGTCTGCGTACCACGGTCTTCTTGGCCAGTCCGGGGCCACTAAAGTGCTGTTCCCTTGCAGTGTTCTATCTTGTGGATGATTGCGCCCAATATGGGCCATGGTGGGAAGGCGTATAATAGAGATTCCTGTGGCCAGGTCTGTACCAGGGCAATGATTACCTGGAACTGAGGTTCCTGCCTGTGAATGAATAAGCTGGGCACTTGGGCGTTGGACCGGTTTGTCAGGAGGTCCATGGTTGGTGTTCCCCAACGGTTTATCATCAATTGGAATGCTGTGGTCGACAGCCTCCATTATCCTGGGTCTAGACTTTCTCTGCTGAGGTAATCCGCAGCGATGTTGTCTTTCCCTGTGATGTGGACGGCCGAGATCTCTTGAAGGTTCGCTTCCGCCCATGACATTAGGGGGTCTATTTCCAGAGACACCTGTTGGCTTCTGGTTCCTCCCATCACTGTTGATGTAGGCCACTGTTGTGGCATTCTCCGACATTACTCATAAGAACATGCCAGACTGAGTCAGACCAAGGGTCTATCAAGCATAGCATCCTGTTTCCAACAGTGGCCAAATCCAGGCCATAAGAACCTGGCAAGTACCCAAAAACTAAGTCTATTCCATGTTACCATTACTAGTAATAGCAATGGCTATTTTCTACGTCAACTTAATTAATAGCAGGTAATGGACTTCTCCTCCAAGAACTTATCCAATCCTTTTTTAAACACAGCTATGCTAACTGCACTAACCACATCTTCTGGCAACAAATTCCAGATTTTAATTGTGCGTTGAGTAAAAAAGAACTTTCTCCGATTAGTTTTAAATGTGCCACATGCTAACTTCATGGAGTGCCCCCTAGTCTTTCTATTATTCGAAAGCGTAAATAACCGATTCACATCTACCCGTTCTAGACCTCTCATGATTTTAAACACCTATCATATCCCCCCTCAGCCATCTCTTCTCAAAGCTGAAAAGTCCTAACCTCTTTAGTCTTTCCTCATAGGGGAGCTGTTCCATTCCCTTTATCATTTTGGTACCCCTTCTCTGTACCTTCTCCATCGCAATTATATCTTTTTTGAGATACGGCGACCAGAATTGTACACAGTATTCAAGGTGCGGTCTCACCATGGAGCGATACAGAGGCATTATGACATTTTCCGTTTTATTCACCATTCCCTTTCTGTTTGCTTTTTTGACTGCTGCAGCACATTGAACCAATGATTTCAATGTGTTATCCACTATGACGCCTAGATCTTTCTTGGGTTGTAGCACCTAATATGGAACCTAACATTGTGTAACTATAGCATGGGTTATTTTTCCCTATATGCATCACCTTGCACTTATCCACATTAAATTTCATCTGCCATTTGGATGCCCAATTTTCCAGTCTTACAAGGTCTTCCTGCAATTTATCACAATCTGCTTGTGATTTAACTACTCTGAACAATTTTGTATCATCTGCAAATTTGATTATATCACTCGTCGTATTTCTTTCCAGATCATTTATAAATATATTGAAAAGTAAGGTTCCCAATACAGATCCCTGAGGCACTCCACTGCCCACTCCCTTCCACTGAGAATACTGTCCATTTAATCCTACTCTGTTTCCTGTCTTTTAGCCAGTTTGCAATCCACGAAAGGACATCACCACCTAACCCATGACTTTTTACTTTTCCTAGAAACCTCTCATGAGGAACTTTGTCAAACGTCTTCTGAAAATCCAAGTATACTACATCTACCGGTTCACCTTTATCCACATGTTTATTAACTCCTTCAAAAAAGTGAAGCAGATTTGTGAGGCAAGACTTGCCTTGGGTAAAGCCATGCTGACTTTGTTCCATTAAACCATGTCTTTCTATATGTTCTGTGATTTTGATGTTTAGAACACTTTCCACTATTTTTCCTGGCACTGAAGTCAGGCTAACCGATCTGTAGTTTCCCGGATCGCCCCTGGAGCCCTTTTTAAATATTGGGGTTACATTTGCTATCCTCCAGTCTTCAGGTACAATGGATGATTTTAATGATAAGTTACAAATTTTTACTAATAGGTCTGAAATTTCATTTTTTAGTTCCTTCAGAACTCTGGGGTGTATACCATCCGGTCCAGGTGATTTACTACTCTTCAGTTTGTCAATCAGGCCTACCACATCTTCTAGGTTCACCGTGATTTGATTCAGTCCATCTGAATCATTACCCATGAAAACCTTCTCCATTACGGGTACCTCCCCAACATCCTCTTCAGTAAACACCGAAGCAAAGAAATCATTTAATCTTTCCGCGATGGCCTTATCTTCTCTAAGTGCCCCTTTAACCCCTCGATCATCTAACGGTCCAACTGACTCCCTCACAGGCTTTCTGCTTCGGATATATTTAAAAAAGTTTTTACTGTGAGTTTTTGCCTCTACAGCCAACTTCTTTTCAAATTCTCTCTTAGCCTGTCTTATCAATGTCTTACATTTAACTTGCCAATGTTTATGCTTTATCCTATTTTCTTCTGTTGGATCCTTCTTCCAATTTTTGAATGAAGATCTTTTGGCTAAAATAGCTTCTTTCACCTCCCCTTTTAACCATGCCGGTAATCGTTTTGCCTTCTTTCCACCTTTCTTAATGTGTGGAATACATCTGGACTGTGCTTCTAGAATGGTATTTTTTAACAATGACCACGCCTCTTGGACATTTTTTTACTTTTGTAGCTGCTCCTTTCAGTTTTTTTCTAACAATTTTTCTCATTTTATCAAAGTTTCCCTTTTGAAAGTTTAGCACGAGAGCCTTGGATTTGCACACTATTCCTTTTCCACTCATTAAATCAAATTTGATCATATTATGATCACTATTGCCAAGCGGCCCCACCACCGTTACCTCTCTCACCAAGTCCTGTGCTCCACTGAGAATTAGATCTAAAATTGCTCCCTCTCTCGTCGGTTCCTGAACCAATTGCTCCATAAAGCTATCATTTATTCCATCCAGGAACGTTATCTCTCTAGTGTGACCCGATGATACATTTACCCAGTCTATATTGGGGTAACTGAAGTCTCCCATTATTACTGCACTACCAATTTGGTTAGCTTCCCTAATTTCTCTTAGCAATTCACTGTCCATCTCACCATCTTGACCAGGTGGACGGTAGTATACCCCTATCACTGTAGTCTTCCCTGACACACAAGGGATTTCTACCCATAAAGATTCAATTTTGTATTTAGTCTCATGCAGGATGTTTATCCTGTTGGACTCTATGCCATCCTGGACATAAAGCGCCACACCTCCTCCCGACTGCTCCTCTCTGTCATTGCGATATAATTTGTACCCCGGTATAGCACTGTCCCATTGGTTATCCTCTTTCCACCATGTCTCTGAGATGCCAATTAAGTCTATGTCATCATTTACTGCTATACATTCTAATTCTCCCATCTTACTTCTTAGACTTCCGGCATTAGCATACAAACATTTCAAAGTTTGTTTTTTGTTTGTATTTTTATTCTGCTTTTTAATTGATAGGGATAAGTTAGAATTTTTTAGCTCAGGTGAGTTTTTAGTTACAGGCACTTGGACTACTTTTCTAATTATTGGAACCTCACTGTCGGGATGCCCTAATTCTAATGCATCATTAGTATCCTTTAAAGATACCTCTCTCCAAACCATGCGCTGCTGAGCGACTGTCGGCTTTCCCCTTTGTTCTAGTTTAAAAGCTGCTCTATCTCCTTTTTAAAGGTTAGCGCCAGCAGTCTGGTTCCACCCTGGTTAAGGTGGAGCCCATCCCTTCGGAAGAGACTCCCCCTTCCCCAAAAGGTTCCCCAGTTCCTAACAAAACTGAATCCCTCTTCCTTGCACCATCGTCTCATCCACACATTGAGACTCCGGAGCTCTGCCTGCCTCTGGTGACCTGCGCGTGGAACAGGGAGCATTTCAGAGAATGCTACCCTGGAGGTTCTGGATTTAATCTTTCTACCTAAGAGCCTAAATTTGGCTTCCAGAACCTCCCTCCCACACCCACCCAAGGCTCTCCAGTACAGTTTTGACTCTGTTGGTCGCCTGGTGACTTTCCTCTGGGGATTTCGCCCTGATCAGCCAATTGTTTAGATAAGGTTGAACGAGGATTCCTTCCTTCCTCAGTGTTGCTGCCACTACCACCATGATCTTGGTGTACGTCCGGGGTGCTGTGGCTAACCCAAATGGTAGTGCCCAGAACTGGTAGTGACGGTCCAGGATCGAGAAGCGTAGAAAACGCTGATGCTCTTAATGGATCAGAATGAGTAGGTAGGCTTCTGACAGATCCAGGGATGTAAGGAACTCTCCCGGTTGTGTCGCCCTTATTACCGAGCGCAGGGTTTCCCTGTGGAAGTGAGTAATCTTCAGGTGGCGGTTGACCAACTTGAGGTCCAGGATCGGCCAGAACATTCCTTCTTTCTTGGGAACGATAAAATAGATAGAATAATGTCCAGTATTTATTTGTTGTGCAGGCACCAGTGTTATGGTGTTATGGCTAGCAATCTGGTCACTGTAGCTTCCACTGCCATCCTCTTGTAAGGGTCGTGGCAGGGGGATTCCACAAACTTGTCCGGAGGGAGGTCGTGGAAATCCAGGTAATATCCCTCTCGAATAATGGCTAGGACCCACTTGTCTGAAGTTATCTCGACCCATCTTTGGTAGAATAGGGCAAGTCTGCCCCCTATGGCTTCTTCCTTTGGACAGGTCGGCTGATTTTCATTGTGGGGTGCAGCTGGGGCCTGGGCCCGAGCCGGCTCCCCTTTTGTTGTGCTTGTTCCGAAAGGACTGGCTCCTGCCTGTGGAGCGAGCCGCTTGATATGTGCTTCTGTATGGGTTGAAGCGCTGTGATCCTCTGCCCCTGGAAGTTCGGGGGAAGGGTCGCTGGTTTCTCTTATTCCTGTCCTCCAGTAGCCGCGACAGTGGGGATTCGCCCCATTTGTTGGCTAGTTTCTCTAGTTCACTTCCGAACAGGAGGGTTCCCTTGAAGGGCATCCTTGTGAGTCATTTTGGAAGATGCGTCGGCCGACCAGCTTCGGAGCCAGAGTTGTCTTCAGGCTGCCACGGCTGATGACACTCCTCTAGCTGCAGTGCGCACCAGATCAGAAGTGGCATCCATGAGGAATGATACTGCTGGTTTCAGGGTTTCCCCAGGAGTGTTGTTCCTGGTCTGTGATAAGCAGGCGCGTGCCACCATGGCACAGCAGGCCGCGATCTGCAGACATATAGCGGAGACGTCACAAGACTGTTTGAGGATGGATTCCAGACGCCTGTCTTGAGCATCCTTGAGTGCTGCTCCTCCCTCAACTGGGATAGTAGTGCGCTTTGAGACCGCGCAGACCATGGCATCCACTTTCGGACATGCCAGGAGATCTTTGGCAGCTGGGTCCAGAGGGTACATGGCTGACAGGGCACGCCCCCCTTTGAACATAATTTCCGGGGCATCCCATTCCAGGTCAATTAGCTGCTGGACAGCTTGTAATAGTGGGAAATGGACGGGAGGTCTGACTGAGTCCCTCTAGTAGGGGATTCGTCTTAGGTTCCCCCGAGGCACTTGTGCTCGGGATAGCGAGCACTTTCAAGCTGTGTGACCAGGTCTGGAAGCTCATCCTTGGTGAAGAAGTGCCTCATGGTTTGGTGGGGCTCTGTCCCCGGGAGTTCCTCTTCCTCCAGGGGTTCTGATTCCTCATCTGAGTTGTCCGTGTCCCCGAAGGTGGGGCTTCTGGGTGGTGGAATCACTTCCCTGGGCATAGAGGGTCCCGGGATGGTGAGGTCCTCTGGCGGAAGTTGTGGCCATATTATCGGAGGCCCCGGTTGCATGTGGATGAAGGTATGCAGACCTTTGAAGAATTCCACCCAGGAGATAGAAGCTGGGTATAAATTAAGAGGCGCTGTGTCCCTGGGGAGCCCCATTTGAGGGAGGGTCCCTCTGGGAGACGCTAGGTCCGGCAAACTGTTCGATAAGCTGGAACCCAGTACCAGCTGGGGAGGGCCATGGGCTGGATCCCCCAGGGCCTCCTCGTACCTTATACACAGGGCCGTGGCCTCCTCATGCTGTGCAGCTCTAATGTGGCATGCTGGGCAAAGGCCCTGAGCCTTGAGCTTCTTTTCCGGTGGTGCCATGGCTTGTGCGCGTAAAATACAGGGCCCGGGTGGCTTATGCGCTCCTGTGCTTCGAAGTTGTGCGCATAGGATTGGTATGTGTTCAGGGAGATGTGCGCGCTATTGTGCGCACAGATCGAAGTTATGAGCCCGGCACAGTAAGCGTGTGGCTATGTGCGTTGCTTGTGCGCACGGTACTTGGGCGCGTGACGTTGTGCGCACGTATCGGGGCAGCGAACAGATCAAAATGGTGACACCGACCACGCGGTCAATATGGCGACCACCTTGGA
The DNA here is from genome assembly GCF_901001135.1 of Rhinatrema bivittatum. Taxonomy (NCBI): domain Eukaryota; kingdom Metazoa; phylum Chordata; class Amphibia; order Gymnophiona; family Rhinatrematidae; genus Rhinatrema; species Rhinatrema bivittatum. Next base: position 601,131,210 of record NC_042615.1, read on the forward strand.
GAGTCTCCATGTGGGATGACCCTTGGATCTGACCGGGGTCTAGCCCTGCTAGGGCAGATCAACCTGGTGGCACTGGTCCCGGCTGGCGACCTGTGCGACTCCTCGAGCTTCAGAGACCGAAGACTTAAATAGATTTCTACCTTACTTTGTCTCGGCGCTTCCCGGTCTCGTTCCGGGCGGTCTCCGGCTGCAAGTGGAGAGGGAAAATACCTTCACCGCCGTGCTCGAAGTTGCACCCGCTGCCTCTCAGCCTCACCCAATGTCGGGGGCTAGGTCCCTACCAAGGGTCAGCCACCGGTCCGAGGCTTACCTCAGAGGGATCGCGGAAATCACCTCAGGAATTCTCAACTGGGGGAGGGAACCAATGGGTGTCACCGCAGGAGAGCGGGGCTCATCTGTAGAGGTAAAATTTCTTCTTGTTTTGGTTTTCTTTGCTAAATTACTCTTAGCGCTGTGCTAGCGTGCATAGAGTCCCGAACTGCTATGAGACGGAAAATACTGAAGAGCTGCACTTCCTGCAGGGGTATATGTACTAGGGCTGACGTCAGATTGAAATCCGATCAGTCTCCAACTGCTATCAGGAGAACACTATACCCACTGGTCCTGAGTACATCTGCTACACGCTAGGAAAACCTGTATTACAATTTGGGTTTAGTAACTTTTCAAGAGTATATACTAAAGCACTGATTCTCAACCTTTTTTCTGATAGATGACGCTGACATGTGTAACACTGAACATAAGACCATCACGTGGCTAAATGTAAACATGTACTGTGCTTCCGCATGAAAACCCCAACACCCAATAATAGGTACAGGGCAGAACTAGGATATTCCCCCATACAACTCACCAAACAAAAGTAACTGCAACAAACTCCCTTTACTACAAGGTGAATTGTAAAATACAAAATCTGAAGAAAAAAAAACCAAAAAAAACCCCCACACACATGGACTCAAATAGCAGTAGCTCTACCTATGAAAAGGCAACACTGCACAATCACTGCATGTCCTATTGAGAAAACACAACAAATAAGACTGATACAAATTCCTACATGCTAGTAAAATACCTAACTTTGGTCACAAACAGAGAACACAGATGATCAACCCTCAGCATACAGAATAAAAGATCACAAAGTACAAATTTTGAGACAAATTGGATTGGAAACTCCAAGAAGCCCCTCTCCATGCAGTACAAAACTGGAAAACTAGAAACAGAATACATATCCAGCTACACTAAACAAAGTACAAAGACAGAAGAAATGTACATTCTCAAAACAGACACCTCATCACTCCATGACCTCAACTACTTCCACTTCTCCCAACTTCTCATTTTCAATCATCCACTCATACGCTCATTTCCCTGCCCAGCATTCTTGATCCCCACACCCCAGCCTCCTCTTCTCCTTGCTCCCTCTCTTCCCCATTTATCTCTCCCTGCGCCCTTCCTCCCTTCTCCCTACCCAACATATCCCCAACCACCTCTTTTCCACCCCTTCCTAGCTCAGTACCCCATTCTCTTTCCCCCTGCCCAGCAACCCTCACATCCCTTCTCCTTGTCTTCCTGCTCAGAAACCCCAACCACTTTTCCCCCAAAACTTCTTGCCCAAACAACTGAACCCCTATATCCCCACATCTCCCTGTCAAGTAGTACACACATCCCCTCTCTCCTTCACCCCTCCATGCCCAGCGGTCTGCCCAGATCCCCTCTTCTCCCACCCTACTCAGCAAACTCATGATCTCCCCCCAACCACCACCACCACTTCCCCTTCCTAACAGAACTCCCACACCCCATATCCCCTCCATCCCTCCCTGTCTAGCAGCGGTCACACTTCCACTTCCTAGCCAGCAGAAAAGCCTTCAGTCCAGGCCAGACTCTCCCTCCCTTCTTACTAGCAGTAGATGAGGGCAAGACGCACTGGGGAGAGGAAGAGGAAGAAGAGGCAGCAGAAGTCGGCAGTGGATATATATATATATATATATATACACACATATATATATATATATATATATATATATATATATATATACACACACACACACACACACACACACACACATATAGAGCACCACTTCTCTCCCTTGTACTCCTGCTGTCTTTCATATTCGGGCCCCGCAGATGAAGACATCAGCAGCAGCTGGAGGAAGATAAAGTTAGTGTCCTGCTGGGCCCAGAAGAGCAGGAGTTTGCAAGGTCTTATTTTATTTATTTATTTATTTATTTGTGTTTTTCTATACCGGCATTCACGGAAGTTCGTATCATGTCGGTTTACATAAAACAAGGGGTGAGCAATACATTATAACGTACATAGCTAAAACGTAAGAGTATACATTACAAAAGTATAACAAGTGCATAGAAGAAAAGGTCTAGCTCTAATCTGGTGAAGGAGGAAACAGCAGCCTCCCACTGGGCTAGGAAGGGAAGGAAGTGAGAGCAGCTTCCTGTCACGCCCGATTTTGAAGTAGGCCAACTCCCGCCTGGGCTGATGAGTAGTGAGCAGCCTCTTGCTGGCCCCGTGACACAATTGTTGAGAACCATTGTTCTAAAGGGCAGAATAGAAATGACTATTAAACTACCCCCACCAAACAATATCAAAGTTAGCTACCCTGGGCATCGTACTAAATTTCTCTAACAAACATTCTTGGGGCCTGAGAAATAAGTTTTTCCCTTCAAATATACAGAATGAGAGAAATGCTTTAGTAAATCAGTCCCTTAAGTCTATTACTACTACTAAAGAGAGGGGAATTTGAGCAACTGCTATATTTACAGAATTCAGGTATGAATCAGATTCAATTTTCATAGTCACTCGCTCCATAATACTTCAATCAGCAAATAGATTAGTAGGGCTCCTCTCAGGGTGGGGAATAAAGCAGAGTTGCTTACCTGTAACAGGCGTTCTCTGAGGACAGCAAGATGTAGGTCCTTACACATGGGTGACATCGAATGAAGCCCAGCATGCAACTTTGATCTCAAAGATTCTCGAACTTTCAAACATGCCCTTCTGTACAGTTGTAGTCATCACCCTGATAATACAGGAAGAAACCAACTCCTGGTGAGGCGGATGGGTTTCTTGAGGAATAACATCCCGCTGAACTCTGAGAAACCTGTTATAGGTAAGCAACTCTGCTTTCTCCAAGGACAAACAGGATGTTAGTCCTCAGACATGGGTGATGCCCAAGCTTTAAGGTTGTCCAAGCAGGACAAAGCAGGAAACCGTACACTGCTGAAAGTACCACTTCTCTCCTTTTTGCCTGTGAAGCAGACGACCCACAAAAGGTTCTAGGTGATAAAAGAGTTTGGTTCTATAAAACATAGCCATAGAACAGACAAACAAAACCCCAATGCATAATAGAGGCACCTAAGGCAGGAGAGTTAGGCGAGTACCAGCAAGAAACATTCCGCATCACGGAAAACATTACAAGTGGGGTTTCGGATCAGTAAACCCTGATAACAGTTCTAGAACTTCCTGGATACAGGAACAAGTCTAGAGATCTAAACAAGAGAAGGACTCTTGGATGAAGACAGCACAGTTTCCTTCGGTGTTACAAGACAACCGAAAACCAACTGGGGCCAGAGAACTCCCTAGAAAGAAACTGCGGTCTACTGATATCTGAAGGACAGAAAGTCTCTGCAAAATGGTGCCCATGTTTGGCTGATAGGCACAATGGGCAGAAAACCCAAGCAACACTTGGAAAAATAATCAGGAACAACGGCAAGGTCTGTGGCAGACCCTACATGCCAAAGCACCAGATATACAGCAGGAAAGCATCAAGAGTTTCAGGGGATGAAAGGCAATCCCTAAATGGGATCGCTAGCCCAAATTCCTGAGCAGGGAGATAAGTTAGGCCTGAAGCTCACCCACACTGCACCCTGTCAAAGGCAGGGCATCCATCCTGTCTACAGGGCAGTTTAGGTGAGCAGGAAGACAGTTTGAGAAAAGCTAAAGGCAATATTGACCACAGCTTGGCAAAAATATAGGGAAAAAGTGGTGTCGCTTTCCCTGCAGGTATATGCTAGATATTCCATGAATGCCTTAGCTTTTCCTCCCCTCCTCCCAAAATTCCAAATGGAAGCTGGAAGGAGCGAAGAACACAAATGGGCAGACACTTAGCAGCTGAGGTAAGCACAAGTCACTAGGTTATATAACAACCTCAAGTGAATAACTCACTGCAGATTCCAGTAGGGAATTACCCACCAAGATAGAGCCTTCAGCTTGCTTGGAACAACTAAAACTGAGAGCAAATTCCCCAGGGAAGACATCAAGAAACACTCCACTAAGATAGAAAGCTGGGGTGCCACAAGTGTAACTCATGTAGAACAGGATTCCTTCACTAGCCTGGAAACCCTGACTGTACCAGGGCAGGACAAGGGCAATCTCGGAACAGACTGCCTCGACATGGCATAGGTATTAATACCTCAGCCATGAAATAATACACTCCCCCCCCCCCCCCCCCAAGGAAGCATGCAGTCCAGTAAATGGAAAAATCGTTGCATGAACCAGGACTCCCCTTTCCACAGACAGGATAATCCCTAAAATGGGGGAAGTATAACTCATTGCCGATTCCAGTAGGGAATTACCCACTATACTAAATTACTATAGTTTGCAAGCCAGTGCAACCAAAAAGCAGCACCTCATCCCCCCAACTCTCTCAGGCATGGATATGGTGATGAGTTAAAAGGCATACACATCCATTAGATGGATTCGAACTCTTCTCACTGAGAAGAGTAAGAATGACTGGCAATGGTCGTTTTTAATCAAAAATAGCCCATAGAGCTCAGCAGGTAACAAAAGTAGTCCTGGACAAGAGAAACTTCTAATCTTCACCGTGGAGCTACGTTGGCATGGCTCCCTCGCAAAACAGACCTGCTGTGCCTCAGGACGATCTAAGGAGAATGCAACTGCTTGCCTGGCTCTCGGATCCTGGGAGGACCCGAGAGCAAACACCAGTCAAAAGCAGTGACATGCCTTCTCCAGGAAATGGAGAATGAGGAACACCCCCTGAGGGGTCGATAACCAGGCGTCCAGAGGGGAACCCAGTCGAACACCCCCTTCCTGAAGGGACAGGAAAACAGGAATAAGGGTCTCCCAATCCCAAAAAACCTTTGAAGTCTCCAGTTGAGACACAGTCACAGATCACTGAGGTTCAGAAGTGACCAATCTGCCACAGGCAACCACCCTTGCATGGGAAAGGTCATTAAGTAACCAAGGGGCCCCAGGAAAAAATGGTCAGATAACCCCCTCCTGCCATACCCCGACCCTGGACTACAAGGAGATGCATCGATTCAGATAATTGAGGCTCCGGCTCAGCAATAAACCTGCCAGGGACTGTGCCCCAGGGGCTTTCCCACAAAAGAGATATGAGATACAGAAAGGGTCAAAGACATTGTCCTCATCTGAGGAAGGAGAAATCTCCCCATACTACCCTCCTGGTGTCTACTCCCCTTAGGGTTCTAGCAGGAATGTAGTCCTAGGTCAGTCCTGTGGCTGCAGTGCACAACCTGACCAATACTCATACAATGGTATCCCAACCTGTGGATGGCGGCACACCTATGACCCCACTTACTGTGCCTGTGGGAAGAATCCCACGGCACAGCAAGGACCGAATACTACTTGCTAGAGTCGGTGGCTGTGCTCTGTCAAAAGGCAAATCAGAGCTTGTGATGATGCCTTCCTCGCCAGTGCTCCCCAGCACTTTGTGGTGCAAAATGGACGAGGAGACCAAGACCTTGACACAATGATGGCAGAACACTGGTATGGCTGAGAACTGCCTAGACAAAGAGAATGCCGCCTACCATTGCCCAAGCCGCTAGGAGTAGATGACTTGCTGTACCTGCCGCGCATGCTACACTCCACTTTCAACTCCCAGTGGAGTACATACGGACAGCATGACGATGGCGTCCCCAGTACTACTGAGGTTCTGGGTGTGGCATGGTAGTAGGTGGTGTTTTATTACATCACCCCCTCCAGTACCTGATAACTCTCCAAGAGGCTGGACACAGCCCTTAATACTTCGTCGGGAATGGCTCACCGCCGTTTCCCTTATGGCACAACAGCAGTGAAGTCCATGGCGACAGACGGTGCCCATAGTGCTCTGCAGTCGTGTCTTGCAGCATCCAACAGCATCCCACTGGTGCTCACAGTGGTGATGGCAGCCATAGATCTCATAGTGCTTTTGTACTCATCAACGATGGATCTCAATGCTGCACCCAGGTCTTTGATGTCGCTTGACTGACAATCAGTTTGATGGCATATAGTGCCATCCCTAGTGCCACAGGAGTTCACGGTCTTTAATAGCCCAGTAGCACCGATAGAAGCTCCGGTGCTGAAGGAATCTATGGACTTATGGTAGCAAGGATGCCATGGGTACCTGCAGGCAGAGGTTCTGCAGCCCCAACACACCTCATCTGTACCCAGAGAAACTGATGACTGCTAGGGCCATCAACTGTTCCCCTCGGCTCACCTATCCATCCGAGGATGTCAATGATGTGAGTTCTATGGGGGTCCCTTGCCAGCAGCCATGGCTGATGAAATCCCAGCTAGCGCTTAACACAGATGGTGCACAAATCCAGGCAAGGCTTCCAATGTCTCGCAATCCCAGTGGCTCAGGGCCACTGAGATTGGCATCCATGGTGCACAATACCCCTCTGTGCACTGTCAGGACACCAAGGAGCCTCGATGTCACCGGACCACTGCGTACCAGTGTGTACCAAATGCTGCGGCGTACCAGTGTGCCTTGAGTAAATGGCGACCCGGCACTCAATCCGTTCAAGGCTGAAAACCCCATCGCTCAAGGGCTTAAGTGGCACTCTAGTGCTCTCAAGAGCTCTGGTGGTTGATGGCCCCGGGGATGCTCAATGGCGATCCTAGTGCCTCAGTGGTGCTCGATATTGTCGAGAATAAAAACAAAAAGATATCGGTGGCCAATATGCCTGATGGCCTCCATGACGATCCTGCATCTCGATAGCACTGAAGGCATCTATGGAATCTGGGGAGCTCCTCACTGCAATGTCATTAAGGCCACACACCTCGATGGCATCGAGGGTAGCCATTCACGCACCTTGATGGGATCGAGGGCATCAAAGGCCCAGAATGTATCAATGGTACTATGACATCGAGAGCACAACATCGAGGGCGGCTCCAATGGTGCTCAATGGCAGACCTGGTCCCCGACACTAGAGGTCAGTGCCGCTACTCCACCATAACAAGGCCCAAGGCGCTCGATGACACTGGTGCATTGAACCATAATCCACAGATGCCTACAGCACAGAAGGCCCTTTCAGCATTGAGGGCGCCCACGCACCTCGAAGGCATTGAGGGCACCTGTTACCTCGACAGCATCAAGGGTGACCATGGTGTTTAATGGCAGTCCTGGTCCTCGACACAGTCCTGGCATCTATGCATCAGATCAACAGTGCGCTGGCCACAGATGTGCATGGGCAGCCGTTATTGGGCATGGCACCGAAGGTGCAGCAACAAGCTGCTTGCCCAGGCTCCTGCTCACCCTTGCTCACAAGGAGACTGCACTGCCCTCTCTGGCAGAAGGGGAGGCTACATCATCCAGGCCTCCTGCCCATGGAGACTAGTTCCTTGGAATGTGGGGAGGATGAGCTTCCTCCCCCCAGAGAAGCGGTGTGGTCCTCGATATCTGCACTGTCTGAATCTCCATCGATGCCAATCAACTGGCGAAACAAGGAACTCCTGCCCAGGTAGAACTCAGGTGAGTCCCCAGGCTCAGCAGCTTACACAGTCAGTCCTGCGAGCACCTGACAAAGATACAAAAACAGACAGAGCAAGGAGAGGACAGAGACTAAACTGCCAGAGTAGTATTTATTTAATAAGGGATAGACAGACTCTGCCAGACTGCACAGAGACTAAGACCCATCATAAGGCTGGCAGACAGAGGAAAGAAGAAAGAGGAAAGCAAAAAAAATACCATAAGGTAAAGAAAAGAAAACAGCTGCAGCTCTACAAAAAAATCACTTACAAAAACTGTGAGGAGAGCACAAAGCTGAATACTGAAAGACACAGCTCCCGCAATCACAGGGCTCCATGGAGAAAGAGACTAAGGGTCCCTGCCTGGGGGGGGGGGGGGGGGGGCAGGGTGATCACTACAGCTGCACATGCTCAGTAAGGCATGTTTGAAAGTTCTAGAATCTATGAGATCCGTGTTCCACGCTGGGCTCCATCTGATGATGTCACCCGTGTATGAGGACTACCATCCTGCTCGTCCGAGGAGAAAAGAAACTTACATCTCAATTTTACTTTCATAGTTTATGGAGAATAAGCAAATTGTTCTCACATTTGTCCAGAGATCCTATGACATCAGATTATAATTACTGTTTCACTTAAGCATTAAATCTTCATAAAAATGCAGCTGTTACCTGGGAAGTTTTCACACAGTACTTCTATTGGTGTTGCTCGTTTTGTGTCTCCAATTTTCTGATACCTTTCTTTTAGTGTGTCAGCCTAATTGAGAGAGAGAGAGAGATGTGAATTTCAGATTCAAAAGCCCATTTTAGAAAATAAAATTGTGGCAATATATGCAACAAATACAAATTATAAGGCACCTTTCTGTCGAAAAATATTTAGCGCAAATACTGTAGACTACAAATCCATATGATTTTCAATCAAGTCACACTAAACAAAAAGACCAATTAATGGGTGCTAGTAACTGGACCAGATATCTATATGTTGAAATGTAATCAATATTGGGACAGATGGTATTTAAAACCTGAGACCCGTATGTACTGGCTACAATTTGAAACCAGTCTGTAAAAAGCACTTTGTGAATGCATTATGTATTTTCCTGCTGTAATCACATAAAACAAGATCCCAACATGTTTTATCTTAGCATTTCAGAAGCACAAATGGCCATCTCCACGATTGTCCACTGCAAAATCTACTGTTCCTACTCTTCTCCTCTTATTTAAATTATCAGCAGCTAAGAAGCTGCCCAATTGATTTTTAAATGTGTCTATAGTAAATGTCTTTTTTTTTTTTAATCTAAAAAGTGACTTCCTCAAGTAACCCATTACAGAAAAATAAATTATCAAATATGAAGTGTCAAAATAATGGCAAATATCCCCGATTCAACTACTGGAATAAATATATTTCCAAAAAAACAGAGGTTCTTTTAAAAGTCATTTTGCAAGAGGGTGGAAAAAAATACCATACCTTTAAACCTTGCCACGGAAGGCTGCCTCTTAGAAAATACATGAACATATGACCTAAAGCTTCCAAATCATCTCTTCTACTTTGCTCTGCAATATGAAAAACATATTTTAAATAAAATGTGCCACAATTTCAATATACCCATTTTTATAACTCTCCCTGCCTGAATTCTCCACTGTCTTCTTACTTTTCCATGTAAGCAATACATGTTTCTGAATTTGCCAGAAAGGGAGTTTGCTCATCAACTTAAAATATATCCATCAAGACAGGAGTAGGCCAACTAAGGAGAGGTTGCGAAAAACTTCACAATATTATGCTTATTTCATTCAGGAAGTGCATTAATGATTATATTTCTTATGTCATGTCTGACTGAAGAAACACATGGTAGTACTGCTGTTTTAACTTACAATGATTTTGTGCAGGAAAGATTATGGTTATACCTGTAGTGACCAGAGATAAGCCATTATATTTAGCATACACATTACTAACAACTTTATTTAATAATCTTATCTCCTGAAATATTCACTTAACGGTAAATTTCAAAAGATGCACGTGCACAAAATAGCACTAGCATGAATATGTGCTATTTGCATGAGCGTCTATTTTATAAACCTCGCACAAACATGCACAAGTAACTGGTGCACAGATAAATTTGATAGAGCATAAAAGGGGCGGGTAAGTGCATTCCATTTATGTGCACAAGTTGCAGTTTTATAATCTGCAAACTCCATGTGCGTACGGCTGATACATGAGCATATTTATTTCTGCTGTTTATCATGTACAAGCCTGAATAAAACTCTTTATAGCTAAATACTGACAGGGTGAGCTATTTATAACCTGGGCAAACTAGTGAACTAATTGGTAAAACTGGTCATTTCCTTCTCACGTGCATGTTATAAAATATGCTGACTTGTGCAAATAAAAGCTAAATACATGAACATTTTCTCATGCAAATGCTTAAAATTAGGAGAATATGTGTGTGCGAATAGACATTTTATAAAATGTCTGTGCAATTGCGTACGATATAAATCTCATACACATATGCTCATGCCCACATTTGCAAGTATATGGGCACATTTGTTTTAAAGTTACCATCAAAATGTTCACTGTAGATTCCAAGTATAAACTCATAATTAAAACAAACATAAGCATACTCATACAAAATACTAAAATAAACAAAAATAAAAATATATAAAATCAACAATAAAATGCACAAGGCACCATCCAATGTGCAATGCATTCAGCAGCCTTAATCAAAGATCTGATGGCAGAAGAGCCTTAATCTTCTTCCTGAATGATAAATTGTACTTTTTGCAGCTGTTCAGGTAAGGCATTCCATAATAATGGTGCGGCTACTGAGAATGCTCTGAAATACATTTCATGCAACCTTGCTTATTATAATAAAGGCACAAATCCTTGTCTACAGCGTGCAATGTTCATGGAGGAACATATCTTTCCAAAAATTTGCTAAACAATGCAGGTCTTTACCATATCTAATTTTATGGACTAAAAAATAAATCTTAAATATGACCCTTTGCTGAACTGGCATACAACCGCTTCAATCTTGGGGTAATCTTATCTGCTGCATAACTAATTATTCTGGCAGTCAAATTTTATATTAACTGAAGAATACTCAGCAGGATATTTGGCATTCCTAAATATACTAAATTATAACAGTCCAGAAAATTTAAAACTAAAACCTGTATAATTATTCTACACATCATTTGAGTAAAATATTTTAAATGACATAAAAGTCATAATTTATAAAAAGCAGTCCAAACGTTTTTTAATTTGGGGCTTAAGTGTTAAGTTGTCATCTGTTTTTGATGTGCGATTTTACAATAAAAATGGAATTGATAGAAATAAAAATAACTAAGTACATATAATACTGTGTCCTTTAGAAAAATATATAGCAAATGTTGCTTAGCTGTAACAGGTGTTCTCACAGGACAGCAGGATGTTAGTCCTCACATATGGGTGACATCACAGGATGGAGCCCAATCTCGGAACACTTTTGTCAAAGTTTCCAGAACTTTGACTGGCCCCTACTGGGCATGCCCAGCATGGCACTAACCCTGCAGCCAATGGGGTTCCCCTTCAGTCTTGTTTAAAAGCTACAGGTAGTGCCGAAAAATAAAATAAGAAAATGTTACGAACCCAACACCGCGGGGCGGCGGGTGGGTTTCGTGAGGACTAACATCCTGCTGTCCTGTGAGAACACCTGTTACAGGTAAGCAACATTTGTTTCTTACAGGACAAGCAGGATGGTAGTCCTCACATATGGGTGAGTACCAAGCTGAGGATGTCTGATACATGCACCAAATGTAACCAGGTGTGCAAGGCACTAGGACTGGGATAAAAATTTGGCTGAGGGCATCCTGAACCCTAATGGGCAGGCGGAAGGGTGTTGGTACATCACGTTGTAAAAAGGTTACAAAGGACAGACTAGCCAAAGATGGAATCTTGTCTTCCGGCCTTGTCCAAGCAATAGTGGGTTGCAAAGGTGTGGAGAGAACTCCAGGTGGCAGCCCTGCAAATGTCAGGAAGCGGCACCGATCATAGGTGTGCTACTGAAGTCACCATGGCCCTCACAGTGTGCTTTAACATGGTCTTGAAATGGAATGCCCGCTTGATGATAGCAAAAGGATATGCAGACTGCTAACCAGGAGGTGAGAGTCTGCTTACCCACAGGCTGCCCTAACTTGTTAGGATGGAAAGAGACAAACAGTTCAGTGCTTTCCCTGTGGGCAACTGTACGGTCTAGGTAGAATGCTAGAGCCCGTTTACAGTCAAGGGTATGCAGAGCCTGTTCTCCTGGATTGGAATGGGGTCTGGGAAAAAAGGTAGGTAGTATAATGGATTGAAATGAAAGTCCGAAACTACCTTAGGCAAAAATTTAGGGTGAGTGCGGAGTACTGCCCAGTCCTGCAGAAGTTTAGTGTAAGGTAGATAGTTTACTAGAGCCTGTAATTCACTAACTCTGCGAGCCGAAGTGATTGCCAGGAGGAAAATCACTTTCCATGTGAGATAGCGAAGATCACAGGATTGAAGAGGCTCGAATGGTGATGTCATGAGCCGACCCAAAACTAGATTGAGGTCCCAAGAAGGGGCCCGGAGGATGCAGTGGAGGCTTGACGTGAAGCAAGCCCTTCAGAAAACGGGTTACAAGGGGTTGTACTGATATGGGTACATCCCCGACACCTTACATGCATTCTGATAGAAGTTTTTAGACCTGACTCTGATAAGTGCCAGAGATAGTCCAAAAACTTCATGATAGGACAAGTCAAGGGACTGAGAAGAGCACCATGACGTAAACCTGTTCCATTTGTAAGAGTAAGATTTTCTCGTGGAAGGCTTCCGTGAAGCAATAAGGACACAGGAAACTGGTTCAGAAAGGTTAAGTGCCTTGTTTGAACATGACATGGATTTATTGGATGCATGGCGCATTTTAAACCCCACTGCTACTGATTTCATGCATCTTTCGTGTGTGCATGCCACTTATTCCCGCATAGACTACATCCTGCTTAGCACTAGTCTCTTTTCCCAACTTACTGATGTGGGCATAGATGACATTACCTTTCGGACCATGCCCCTGTCTGGGTGGAGTTGACTTGGGCAGCAGGGGCCCCTGCTGCGCACCACTGGGGCTATCCTTACTACTTGGCTGAGGATAATGATTTTAGGGCACACACCCAGGCTAAGTGGAATGAATATGCTTCTTATAATGCCCAACATGTGGAGGATCTGGTGTTTTACTGGTATGCTTCTAAAGCAGTTCTAAGGGGGAAAATTATTTCGTATGTAGCACATCGGAGGAAAATGTTAGATAAACGGATTCTTACTTTAAGTTCTCAACTCCGCAGTGCTTGTCAGTGCTTGCTTGTTCTTAACTCCCCGACTAAGGGCCCAGTATCTCTCCGTGCAAACTGCTCTGAACACTTTACTGCCCCAGAGGGCGAAAAAAAGTGTGTTGTATTACCAACATAAGCTTTTTCAAATGGGGAATAAGCCCGGTAAAATTATGGCTAATTTAATTAAGGCCAGACGACCATCTGGTTTTGTGGCGGCCCTGAAGACCTCCACGGGTCAGCGGGTTACGGATACTCCCAGTGTTCTCAAGGTTTTTAGGGACTATTATGCTAATTTATACTCTGCTGGGACCAGGGATGTACTTAGAGGCCAGCAATTTTGTGCTGGATTAGAGTTGCCCCGTATTACTCCTGAGCAGCAAGCCCAACTAAATCAACCAATTTCAGAGGAGGAGACTTGGAGGGCTATTTGGAGGGCAAAGCGTTTCAAAGCCCCAGGGCCTGATGGCTATACAGCCGAATATTACAAGGCTTTGACAGACATCTTGACTGGTCCCCTTACAAGAACTTTCAATGCCTTGGTTGTTCAGGGCATGTTCCTGCTCCATGATCATGAAGCCTCTATCACTTTGATTCCTAAACCAGGGAAGGACCCACAATCCCCTACCGCATATCGACCTATATCACTATTAAATGTTGATCACAAACTGTTGACAAAAATACTAGCTGATAGATTGGCTCTGATCCTGCCTTCCTTAATTAAACCGGATCAAGTGGGATTTGTACAGAAACGTTATGCTCTTACAAATATCTGCAGGGTACTGACTGCTATGGCGCTGTGCACACAGTTTCAAGAGCCCTTTCTGGCCATAAGCTTTGATGCCGAAAAGGCTTTTGATAGGGTGGAGTGGACTTATTTATTTGATGTGTTGGATGCCATGAATATTACCGGTTGGTTTAGAGAAGCAGTTCACCTCCTTTATAGGGACCCTGTAGTGAGGATAATGGTCAATCATTCTTCTTCTGATACATTTCCAATATCTAGGGGAACTAGGCAGGGCTGCCCTTTATCTCCCCTGTTGTTCCTACTTCAATTAGAACCCCTTCTCTTGGCTATTCAGCAGGCCCGACAAGTAAAAGGGGTTCAATTTCAAAATCAGACATTCAAATATGCGGCATTTGCTGATGACCTCCTGGTCTCTCTGACCAATCCTAGGGCATCTTTATCCCATCTATTGTCCCTTTTTAATGATTTTGGCTCTTTCAGGCTTTCGCTTAAATCCTGATAAATCTGAGGCACTGGCTTATCCGGATACGCTGCGCGAGCGATGGGAGGGCCCCTTTCCCTTGCTTTGGGCACAGAGGAGCATATGATACTTGGGTATTTATATATCTATGGACTTATCTCAGCTTCATGACCTTAATGTACATCCCCTCAACTTTTACTTTAAACCGGATGCTCCACTGGCGGTCTCTGCCACTATCTTTGGGGGGTCCTATTAATCTTTTCAAGATGATTATTCTGCCCAAATGGCTCTATGTTTTTCAGAACTTGGTGTTTACTTTAAAGCTTAAGGACATTCGACGTTTAGAAAGCGGTATGCGTGGATTCTTTTGGCGTGGGGAAAAATCTAGAGTGGCGCTTTATCATTTGCAGAGTAAATGGGGATTTGGGGGTCTTAGTGTTCCCAAATTACACTTATATAACTGGGCAAGTAACTTACAGGTGGTCCGGGAATGGTTGTTGGAGGAGAGCTTTTACATGCATCTTGAGGCAGACCGTACAATCCTGGGCACCCGTGACTTGCGGTTTTGTTTTACAGACCACATGGGATAAACTGACTCTGCCAGAGCCGCTGGCGGGGTTGATCACCCCGATTCGGAGGGCCTGGCTACGTTTATTAAAACTGTTGAAGCTTCCCCAGGGCTGTGCATATTTTCTCCCTTTACAAGGTAATACTGATTTTTCCCTGGGTTCCACATCTATAGTTTTCCAGAGATGGGCAGCTCTCGGGATCACGCTAGTGGGTCATGTTTTTGATGATACGGGCCAATTACTCACCCTCCAACAATTGGCTGACCGTTATAATCTGCAGCACTTATCTGTTTTTGAGTATTTGCAGCTTTCTCATTACATTAAATCCCTTCCGAGGGCCAGTCTGGTACCAGAGGGGGTTCGGGCAATTGTGGACTGTTTTCAGCTGGACCGGACCCGAGTACCAGCCCTATGACATTATCATCAGCAGTTGCGGAATTTAGTCTATCAAACACCCTGTTTAGCCTTGGCAGAGCGTTGGAATAAGGAGGAGCTTTTTAAGGTTACGGCCACCCAATTGGGAACTTGCTTTAAGTGCATTGCTAAGATTTCTTCTACTTCTTACTATAGGGAAATGCAATTCAAATTTCTCTGGAGAGCATATGTATCCACTCAGGCTGCATTTCGCTCTGCTCTGGTACCAGCTGACACGTGTGGGAAGTGTAATCGAGAAAGGCACTTTATCCCATTTGTTTTGGGGTTGCCCTGTCATTCAACATTTTTGGAGACGTATCATCTGTTATTTGGCTGAGCTGTTGGGTCTTCCCCTACAAGCCATAAGAACATAAGAACATAAGAAAATGCCATACTGGGTCAGACCAAGGGTCCATCAAGCCCAGCATCCTGTTTCCAACAGTGGCCAATCCAGGCCACAAGAACCTGGCAAGTACCCAAAAACTAAGTCTATTCCATGTAACCATTGCTAATGGCAGTGGCTATTCTCTAAGTGAACTTAATAGCAGGTAATGGACTTCTCCTCCAAGATACTTCTCCTCTTCTGATACTACTTGAATGTATTCCTTTATTACGTATCCGTGACGCTGGACATAGTCTGTTGTTTATGAAAGCCTGTTTTGTGGGGAAGAAGTTGATTCTACTGCAGTGGAAGGAGGCGACGGCGCCCTCTTTTTGGGTTTGGAGGAATCATTGGCATAGTCTGATGCAGATGGAGTGGATGTCCGCCTGCCAAGATCCCAGACAGCGGCGAAGGTTTCTACAGATCTGGGATCCTTACATTCAGGCATTGCCTCAGAGCGCGGAGTTTGCTCCTTAATGACTGATATCACTTGCCATATTGTCCTGTTTCTTTTTTTCTTAGGTCAAGGGGGGTTTAACCCCGCATCACAGTGTGGTTTAATTGACTTGGGTGGGGGGGGGTTAGGGTGGGTGGTAATCGCGTTGCGTGTTGCTGTATTAGGGATTGCATCTGTTCTTTTCGGTGCTTGTTGGATACTGAAGGACACCTGTGTTCAGCATGCTATCTGTTTTTGTTGATGTATGCCAAAATGCAATTAAAATTATTTGTAAAAAAAAAAAAAAGGTTAAGTGGATGAAGGATTAACCTTTAAACATCCATGCCGTCAGGGACAAGGCTTGAAGATTGGGGTGGCAGAAGCACCCATAGTTTTGAGTGATCAGAAGCGGGTCCTTTCCTAAGGGAATGTGCCTGCGAATGGAGAGATCCTGAAGTATTGGAAACCACACTTGGCGTGGCCAGTGAGGTGCTATCATGATCATGGTTTCCTTGTCCTGATGTAACTTCATGAGAGTCTTCGAGAGAAGAGGAAGTGGAGGGAATGCATAAAGTAGACCGGTTGCCCACGAGAGAGAGAATGCATCTCTGGGCTGAGAGTGTTTACTGCGAATGAGAGAGCAGAAGTTCTCTACTTTGCGGTTTTGAGGAGACGCAAAGAGGTCTATCTGAGGATATCCCCATTGATGGAAGATGGAGTTCGCTACTGAGGGGTTGAGAGACCACTCGTGCGGTTGAAAGATGAGACTCAGCTTGTCTGCCAACACATTGTCCACTCCCAGCAAGTAGGTGGCCCTGAGGTACATTGAATGGGAGAGAGCTTCCGCCCATATCTGTGCAGCTTCCTGACACAGAAGGAAGGAGCCCGTGCCTCTCTGTTTGTTGATGTACCACATGGCCACCTGGTTGTCCGTCTGGATCAGGATAACTTGATTTGAGAGGTGATCCTGAAATGCCCTGAGAGCATATCTGATTGCTCGAAGCTCCAGGAAATTTATTTGGTGTTTGGCTTCCTCTGGAGACCAAGATCCTTGTGTCTGCAGATTGGCCACATGGGCTCCCCAGCCGAGGTTGGAAGCATCAGTGGTGAGAGTTAATTGAGGGACTGGAGCCTGAAAGGGCAAGCCTTGGAAGAGATTGATCTGATTTTTCCACCAGGCAAGAGACTGACGGAGTGAGTCTGTTACGTGGACAATGGTCGACAGGGGCTGAATGCTTTGAGTCCATTGAGACCGCAGAGTCCACTACATGACTCTCATGGCCAAACAGGCCATTGGTGTGACCTGAAATGAGGACACCATGTGTCCCAGGAGGATGAGAAAGTGGCGTGCAGTCACGGAGTGCTGAGACTGCAGCTGGTGTGCAAGAGACACAAGGGTGAGAGCTCACTGTTGTGGTAGAAAAGCCTTTGCCCTCAAGGTGTCCAAGTCTGCCCCAATGAACGACAAGGTTTGAGATGGGACTAAGTAGGATTTGTTGTAGTTGATGAGAAATCCTAATGAAATTAGAGTGTGTAAGGTTAGATTGAGGGACGACAGAGCAGCTTGCTGAGTGGGAGCAATGATTTACCAATCGTCTAGATAGGAGTAGACGTGAACACCTTGAGTCCTGAAGAATGCTGCACCTACTACGAGGCATTTTGTGAAGACTCATGGCGCAGACGCTAGGCCGAATGGAAGCACTCGGTACTGATAGTGCTTGGGGCCTACTAGAAACCTCAGATATTTGCGATGAGATGGAGTTATCACAATATGAGTATGTGTCCTGGAGGTCCAGAGAGCAGAGCCAGTCTCCTCTTTGTAGAAGAGGAAGCAACGAGCCTAAGGTTACCATTTTGAATTTCTCTCACTGGAGGTACTTGAGGGCCCGTAGGTCCAGAATAGGATGAACGCCTCCCGATTTTTGGGGGGATTAGAAAGTACCGGGAATAGAATCCTAGGCTGTGCTGAGAGTAGGGTACGGGTTCTATTGCCTTGGATTGGAGAAGGAAGACCTCCTGATCCAAAAGGATGGAGTGATCGGATGTTCTCCACGTCGGTAGAGGTGGGGAGTCCGGTGGCACGGAGAGTAAGGTCATATGGTAACCCTGAGCAATTATCGCCAGTACCCATTGGTCGAGGTGATTGAGTGCCATATGTTGTTGAAGTGGCACAGTTGACCTCCCACTGGTATGTGAGGCAATGGAAGATGGCTGCTGCTCTCTAGGTACAAGTCAAAAACCTGAAGCAGGACCTGGTTGAGGAGCTGCTTGCGGTTTCTGTTTCCGTGGAACAGGATCTGGTTGGTGGCGGGTAGGTGGCGGGTAGGTGGTTGGTGGCGGGATCTGGTTGGTGGCGGGTAGGACTTCTTCGGGCGGAAAAATGACTTCGAGTCCTTTCGGAAGGGCTGTTTTGAAGAGTAGTCAGAAGGCATCAGAGAGAGCTGTCTTAGGGTCTCAAGATGGTCCTTAAGTTCCGCCACCGTCTGTTGAATCTGTTCGCCAAACAGATTATCTCCTACACAGGGTAGGTCGGATAACCTGTCTTGTACCTCAGGGCGAAGGTCGGAAGATTTGAGCCAGGCCCATCTCCTTGCCGAAATAGCAGCTGCAGATACCCTAGTAGCAGTGTCAAAGATATCGTAAGATCTGATCTGATCTCATGCTTGCCTGCCTGAAAACCCTTGTTTACTAGGGTTTGGAGCTGATCTTGAAATTGCTGAGGCAGGGAGTCTGTGAAATCTTGTATCTGCTTAAAAATGACCCTATTATATTGGGTCATATAGAGCTGATAAATGGCAATTCGGGAGATGAGCATTGATCCTTGAAGACACGACGACCAATGGCATCTAGAAACTTCTGTTCCTTGCCAGGGGGAAAAGAAGTATGAGGCTTTGATCTCTTTGCTCTTTTCTGTGCAGATTCTACCACTACAGATTGGTGATCCAACTGAGTTTTCTGAAAACCCGGAGCTGACTGCACCAAATAGGTAATGTCAGCTTTTCTGTGGACTGGAGCAATGGAGCCAGGATGTTCCCAGTTCTTCTTAAGGAGATCCAGAAGAACCTGGTGGATAGGGATGGAGGTTATTTCCTTGGGAGCATCCAGGAATTGTAGCAACTCCATCATCTGATGTCTATCATCCTGTTCAGTCTGTAATTGGAAGAGAACCAATTCAGACATTTCCTTCACAAAATTTATAAAGGAAAGGTCCTCTGGGGGAGAACGCTTTCTACTTTCAGTGGGTGAAGGTGGTGAAGGTAAATCATCGGTGTCTGGGGAGGAATCATCAGTCCAGGTATTATAGGGATCAGCACCTGCCCCTTTAGGAACTAGAGGAGGATGGGGTGGTGGGATACCAGAGGGTCCTGGTCTAGGCTCCGAAGGAATCAAAGGAATAATTGGAAGCACTGATGAAAGCATCAAAGGCACCGGTGCAGGCATCAAGGGAATCGATGGATGGCTTGGTGGCGCCGACAGGCGTATCGGCACCGATGGTTGGACTGGTGGCGATGGATGTATCAGCATTGATGGCTGAGGTAGAACTCCCGATGGAGGGATGCAGAATGGTGTTTCTCCTCGCGATGACAGAGTAAGCGGGAAGGGCACAGGAGCCATCGGCGACCCGGGGTCCATCGGTGGAAAAGCGGCTATGAGCGCTTCCATCCTGGAGAGCAGCAGTGGCAACACTGCCGGAATCAGGTCAGTGGGCGGTTCCACAATCGGTACCGGTGTCGGAGGAACCTGGAGTAGTTGCAACGCCTTGTCGATGGCCTCCTGAACCATCCGGTCCAGTTCTTATCGGAGACCTGGAGCAAGCAGCCCCAGCTCCGGAACAGAGGAAGGAGGCAGAGGCATAGCCGGAGGGACCACCGTTAAAGGCTGAGTCGTAGCTCCCGATACCCTGTCGGGTGAGGGTTGCCTCAGTGACCCTTTCGCCGAAAAGGTCGGTTCCTTTTCTGGACGGGGTTTCTTCCATGGCGGCGCGGACGATGGCGAGGTCAATGATTTCGTTCCCTTGATGGTCCGAGACTTTCGATGTCTATGTGATGTTTGTCTCTATGATCCCCTCGGTCCTGAGGGGGAGTAGAGGGTGTCGAAGGCCGAGATGTCATCGATGCCGGACGGTCACCGGCCGGGGGTCGATGCTGGTGCGAAATTGATGGGAGCCAGTAAGACGTCGATGCAATGGACGGAGTCGGGGTTTGAGCACGGAAGAGAAGTTCCATCTTCTCCATTCTGGCCTTGTGACCTTTTGGTGTCATTAGGGCACATTTGGTGCAGGTCAAGACATCGTGCTCTCGTCCAAGACAAATTACACAGACTTTATGGGGGTCTGTGATGGACATGGTGCGATTACAGTCTGGGCACCAACAGAACCCCGACGCCCTGGCCATGGAAAAAGTTGAGTCGCGGTATGGTCGACGGCCAGTAGGCCGCGAGGGCCAAACTCGACGGTAATCGACCGAGAACGGGTAAAAAACTCACCGGAGTACCGCGGCTTGAAAAAGTTAAAGGAGGGACCCTTTGGGGCAAATTAACTTTTCTTAATTCTGTGAGGAAAATTCCTGTCACAAATCTCTGCAGAGCTCCTTAACCGCGAGGCTACTGCTGCGCGGAAAAAGGAAGACTGAAGGGGGACCCCTGCTGGCTGCAGGGTTAGTGCCATGCTGGGCATGCCCAGTAGAGGCCAGTCAAAGTTCTGGAAACTTTGACTAAAGTGCTCCGTGATTGGGCTCCATCCAGTGATGTCACCCATATGTGAGGACTATCATCCTGCTTGTCCTGTGAGAAACCATGTATTTAAAATCATTCCAAGCACGTGGAATCCTGTTTAAACTACTAGTTCTAAATAATTCACTTTACAATCTGAAACCATGTCTCACACACCATATGGAATAACTCGGGAAAATGCTCTAACACTCAGAAATAACCCCAAATTATTTTTGACCGGAGACTTCCACTTTATATGTGGCTGATAATATGGCCTGCATTGCTGGAGGCCAACCAAAATCTCATTATTATGGCAGCAGTAATAATGCATATTACTATAACAAATTTTTAGTTGTACCACATTCATCCATACATTACACAGCTTATAATGAAAGATGCCTAATGCTTGCATTCAAAGATAAATACAAACTTGATTTCTTGATGGATAAATCCAGAATAACTGAAAACCAAATCTGTCTCGGCCAAGAGGATACCTTGAGTATCATATTCTTCTGGTCTCTGGAGTTTTACTAAGGTTCTTCCCAACAGAGATAGCAGAAATTTATGTCCCTAGTTCTACAGCTTCTTTTCAAAGAGGTTTGATTTTTGTACATTAATACCTTTCTAAATCATATCCCTTCAGTCTCTCCTTGCTATCCTTTTTGAAATGGTCTCCAGAACTGAACACACTACTCCAGAAGAAGTCTCACCAATGACCCAGACAGGAACATTATCATCTCCTTTTTCCCTGCTTGTTATGCCTCTTGATGCAGATCAGCAAATTTCTGGCCTTAGTTACTGTTTTGTCTCATTGCTTTGCTACCTTCAGATCAGAGAGTTGAGGTCTCTTTCCCAATCAGTGCGCATCAGTCTCACATCCCACATTACATATAGCTCCTTTGTATTACTACACCCAAAATGCATGGCTCTGCACTTCTTTGAACTGAATCCCAGCTGCCAAATCTTCGACCACTTCAAGTTTACCCCATGGCTCAATTAATTGACTACAGGTTTCAAAGCCTGTTTTTTTTTAACTCTATAAATTGAACTTACCTGCATTTTTTATTCTACTAAATACCTAAAATTATACCCATCTACCTTATAAATGGGCTCTGACTGACGGCCCGCAAATGTGCAGTAGAGAGCAGCTCTTCTGCGCATGCGCGGGCGGAAGAGCACGTCTGTCAGAGCGGAACTGAGATGGTGCTGGGACTAGCAGCAGTAGCGGATCGGCGGCGATGATATCGGGCGGAGCAGCGGTGGTATGCGAGTGTCAGGCGGGCAGAGCTACAATAGGTGGGAGGAGCGGCGGCAGCGATATCAGGAGGAAATGTGGCGTCGGTGGCATGGAGCAGCTGAGGTGTGCGCTGGGGAGCGATCCCCGGAGACCTCCCGTCTCCATGAGCAGGCCACGCTGACGAGCATAAGAGGGAGAGGGAGGGGGGTAGGGATTGAGAATGAGGGAGGGGATTGAGAATGAGGGGGGAGGTGAGTGAGGGAAGGGGGGAGGTGAGAGTGAGGGAAGGGAGTTTGAGTGGGGGCAAGGGAGGGAAAGGGGGGTGAGTGACCGAGAGGGAGGAGGATGAGTGACTGAGGTAAATGAGCGAGGGGAAGGGGGAGTGAGGGATAAGAAGTGTAGACGGGTGCAGCGTCCGAAAACGGACCGAAATTTTTTTTAATGTAGCCCGTTTTAACGGGCTTAACGGCTTGTAATGCTATATCTTATATGCTCTTCTAAAAGTTTTCAATACTGCAGCAAAGTGAATAAATCACCTTTCACTAATGAAAATATAAGCCAACAGCAGACAAGAAAATGTATAAAGTCACACTCTTTTCTACAGGGCAGACTACAAAAAAGTTCTTGATTTCTGTAATCAATCTACAGGTATCCAAACACTCTTGTAGTTGCTTTATTATATAAATGCTTGCAATAGCAAGTTTAACATACAAAACTAAAATAGGTTATGGGCTATTATATCGGAAGACTCCATTAACAAGTAAATGATCACTTTACATTAAATTATAATGTAATTTTTTGGAAACTACCAAATGAACTATATGTTAAAGATGGCATCTGTCGTAAATTAGTGACTGCAGGTTTTCATATAATGCCTAGTGAAATGTTTCATTTTAGGAACAGGAAGAAGTAGAAGCATGACATGTTAGAAACCTTTTTAGTTAATGATCCTGATCACCAGCTGGTTGCTTCTGATTCAGCACCAGTATGACTTAAAGAGGCAGCAGCCATTTTCTCAGTTTTAAATTAGAAGGATCATGATTTTTTCCTAAAATGGAAGATTTAAGGAAAAAATGACCCAACTAAATCTTTACTCCAGCTTTAACGTAGTGGTTCTTTGCTCTACTCTTCCCAGCTCTATTTTCCTCTTAAGGCATGGAGATCAAAACTGTGTTGTGTATCCTGTTCAATATGTAGTCCCACTAGGACCTCAAAGTTGGAAAGCAATAGCATGACATTAACATATAGTTTTACATTTATTCAGGAAGCTATTCATGTGGTTGTGTAAAGTCATTTAGAGATTAAGGGGTAGACTTTAAAAGATTTACGCGTGTGACCAGGCCTTACGCGCACAGGGTCAATTTTCAAAGGACCAGCCACGCGTGCAAGTCCCAGGGTTGGTGAAAGGGGTGGGGGCAGGGTGGTCCGGGGGGGGGCAGGGCGGGACTAGAGGCAACTGGCACAGTGGCATTTTGCAGCTGTGCTGGCACAGGCAACTTGCGCCTAAAAGGTAAGACAACACATTGGGAGGGGAACTAGGGAAGACCCTGATGCATCTAAAAATCCTCCCTCCCCCCCCCCCCTTGTGCACGCTGAGCTGGCATTTTATAACATGCGGGCACCAGCGCGTTCATGTTATAGAATCGCACATCCATGTGTGCGCACCGGGTAGCGCATGCACATGGGCGTGCGTGCGCAATCTTAAAATCTACACCTAAGCATAAAAAAAAAACAAGACTAGTCTGAAGGCAAAAAGTTTTGCATTCTTCATACCAAGCAGGAGATATGAGGATGTGGAGTGAAAAATAATGTTCATTTCACAAATATTTTTGCTAATGTTTTTCAAAATATATTTATGAAAATATTTGACATGAATGTGATAATTCTCATGTAAAAAAGGCAAAAAACAGCAACATCTAACAGTTCTACTGCATTTCACCATTCAAGAAAGAAAAATAATATAAAACTGGTTAATAAGTTTTTAATAAAACTGGTTAATAAGTTTTATTGTAAAGCCCTTTGCTGAATTAATGTTGCTTGTAAACCGAGGTGATGTGCCACACGTGCCGCGGTATATTAAAAAAAAAAAAAAGGAAGGTTCCAAACAAAAAATGGCAAATCTGTTATCAATTAGCAAAAATACACATTTTTATGCAAAGGTAAAGTTTTGTTTTATACATCTCTAGATCTGAGCTTGATTTTCATATCTGGCTCCACATCCTTTCAGTAGTGAAACTTGTCAGTTCTTTGTGGGAGGAAGAAACTAGTATTGCTAATACGGACAAATCCAGTGATCAGCTGATGAACAGGGTGAACAAATCTTAATGGAGAAGAGTTAGGAAAAAGCCACAGAAGGTTGGGGGAGGAGGGAAAATTACAGAAACAGCATTGGAGGGCAAGAGCAGGAAAGAGAGGGGGAGAGGGAAAAGGACATAAGAGCAACTGGGAAAGGCGCCATGGTGGGGAGGAGGGGGGAAGAGTAGTAGGAAGTGAAGTTGTGAAGGGATCATTAAAATAGATGAGAGAAAAGAAAGGCAAAAAGGAAAGGAGCCGGGAAAGGAGCCAGGAAGAGGTGAGGAGGTAGACTATTTAGGATAGTGGATGGCAGAAGAGAATTGGGAGGGAAAGGCTCAAGAACAAGAAATAAGGGCGGGAAGGGAAGAAGATTCAGAAAGGGGTCATGGGGAAGGGAGAGAACAGTATTGGGGCCCCATTTCAAGTTTCTACTAGCAACCCTGGCCACGGATATATCAAAGTTCTGCTGATGCTGTGAAGACCCTTTTCCAATCTATGCAGCAGTGGCCTACCTGGCCACTACATGGCAGGAGAGAGAGAAAAAAAATGAATGTGCAACAATGGCTCCTTAGATTACTAGGAAGCAGAATGCTTTGTACTTCTCATACCTGTAAAACACAGGTCTTGTATACAGCCAGTGCTGTAGTGAAAAACTGGGTTGCTGGTTTCAGTACATAAAGACTAAGCACATGACAACTAAGAGAGGAAAAGATCCTTGAAGAGTGAAATATGCAAGGACCTGATTTCAGATTCTTAAATTTTGCAATGTCAGATGCTGTCCCACTTGAAAAATTGTCTAAAATGAATGCTTTTGGCCTATATATTGAGAAAATAATAGAGTAAATGTTTATGTTGATATATTGTAGCTGTCTAAAGAGAGCTGAGTGGGAAGGAACAAGAAGGGGAAAGGCCTTGGGAAAGGTAGAATAATCAGGGGTTAGCAGGCTTTTCTAGCCAATCCATGTAACTGGTGAGGTCCCACATGAGTTAGGTTAAAACATTTTATATACATAGAGAGATACATGCATAATTTGCTGAAGAGAAGTATATATACAAACATGGGCACAATGGGCAGACACCCTACACTCAGACCACACCTCTCAGAATCCAAAACCAGACAAACACATACACAAATTCCACACCAAGACAGTCTACCTAACACACATACATAAGGAATGGAACATTTTTCAAAAAACTTGAATGCTAGCCACAATTTTTCTGTTCTTCCAGTTTTTACTAATTGTTCCTATTTTTTCCTCTATTGTTATTTTTTTTCTTAAAGACATAAGATTTGCTATACTGGGTCAGACAAAGGCCTATCAAAGCCAGTATCCTGTTTCCAACAGTGGTCTATCCAGACCACTAGTGCTTGGCAGGATCCCAAAAGATCAATAAGACTCCATAAGCAGTGCATTTCCCCAACTCCATCTTAATAATGGATTATGGACTTTCCTTCCAGAAGCTTGCCCAAATCTTTATTAAACCCAACTACACCAACAGCTTTTACCACATCCTCCAATAAGGTTAATTATGCACTGAAGAAAAAAATATTTTCTCCTATTTGTTTTAAATGTATTATCTAGTAACTTCATTGTGTCCCCCTAGTCTTTGTAGTTTTTTGAAGAGTAAACAACCAATTCATATTTACCCCTTCCACTCTGCTCATTTTTTAGACTAAGATATCTTCCCTCCATCCTCACCTCAAGTTAGATGCAAAGCATTGATAAGGAAGGCAAAGACAATTTGAAAAGAAGCTTGCTGTGAAAGCAAACACTCAACTTTAGTATATTTGAAGCAAAAAGCCTGTGAGGGAACCAGTTGGATCATTAGATGATCAAGGAGTAAAAGGGGTATTAAGGGAGGACAAGGCCATAGTGGAGAAATTGAATGGATTGTTTTCTTTGGTCTTTACTGAGGAAGATGAAAGGCAGATACTCATGCCATAAGTGATATTTAAAGGTGATGATTCAGAATAAGTGAATAATCTCAGTGAACCTGGAAGATGTAATAGGGCAAATCTGACAAACTAAAGATTGGAAAATTACCTGGACTGGGTGGTATACATCCCAGAATGCTGAAAGAACTGGAGAATGAAATTACAGACCTACCATCTGTAAACTATCATTAAAATCAGCTGCAGTACATGAAGACTGGAATGTGACTAACAATGCCAGTTTAAAAGAAAAAAAAAAAGGTTCCGGGGTGATGCAGGAAACCATAGACCGATAAGCCTGTCAATGCCAGGAAAAATGGTTGAAACTATTATAAAGAACAAAAGTATTGAACATATAAATAGTCAAATTTAATGGGACAAAGCCAACACTGATTTACCCAAGGGAAGACATGCCTCACCAATTTGTTATTTTTTTGAAGGTGTGAACAAACATACAGGTAAAAGTGAGCCAGTTGATACAGAGTATCTGGATTTTCAGAAAGAAATTGACAAAACACTTCAAAGACTCCTGAAAAATTTAAAGCCTCATGGAAAAGCAAGTTTGCTTACTGTAAATAGTGTTTTCCGTGGATAGCAGGATGAATTAGCCATGGTGAATGTCCTCAGGTCCTCTAGGTGGCAAAGCTCCTCAAAGCACATAGAACTTTGCCCTGTGTGCATGTGGGTGTTATATACCATGTGACTCCCAGCCTGCCTTAGTCTGTTATCAAAGCTTGGACGGAATTGGAGTGGAGACTGTTCAGGAAGGTGGGCGGGAAAACATGGCTAATTCATCCTATCCATGGAAAACACCATTTACAGTAGGAAAACTTGCTTTTTTCTCCTCACACAAGCAGTCTGAATTAGCCATGATGTATGGGAGTCCCTAGCTGAAAGTTGAGTGCCGCCCGAGGGCACCTGAAATTGGTGCACCCCATTCCCTCCGGCTTCGGAGGCGCGCTCAACCTGGTACTTGATTGCGGACAGTCTCTTTATTTTGATCCTGACAGGGAGATGGATCAGCCCACCATCACATCCGCTGCTGTATGCTGGTCAGAGCAGTGGTGTGAAGCGAAGGTATGCCGCGACTTGCATGTGTCTAGGACACACCATTTAAATAGGCAATGAATGTAGACACTGCTCTGACTTTTTGGCCTTTGATGCAGTGTTCAGGGCTTCTTATCCTTTGTTGGAGCAGAACAGAATGCATTGATAGACCCAAGACGAAAGAGTTCTTTGGAAACCAGAAGCCCGTGGACTGACGTGAAGAGTTGAAAGGTCCAGGATACAGAATATGTGCGACGCTTGTCATAAGCTGGGGCACGTCTACAGACAGACGTGTGAAGCCAATACTCTGCTTCGGTCTTGTGTGGCTTTGGAAAGAAAGTCGGCAGGGTGACAGCCTGAATAGGATGAACCGCAGAGACCACTTTGTGGAAGGGAGGGGGGATGTGTTCGCAATGCCACCTTAATGTGGTGAGACTCTAGGTATAGTGGGGCAACGCTTGTAGTTCACTGACCTCTCTTGCTGAGGGGAGGGTGATTAGGAAGAAAACTTTCCAGGAGAGATCTCTTGGACAACTGCTGTCCAAAGGTTCAAAGGGCGGGAGCCTCAGATGCTCTAGAACTAGGTTTAGGTCCCATGGGACTGAGGCTTATAATTGGGTGGGCACAGCCTAAGGGTACCTTTCATGAATCTGGAAGTTCACGGGTGGCTTGACACCGGGAAATCATGAGGGGTGGTGTGGGCTGCGATGGTGCTAGCATGAACTGTGACAGATGCCGTTGCCAATCTTGCCCGGTATGACTAATGAAAGTATTCTAATCAGCATTCCTGGGAGCAGGAGGGGTGTCCACCCCGTGTACGTCGCACCACTTTGGGTGTCTAATACATTTGCCCCTCGTAGCTCTTACTGGTGGAATACTTCTTGGGAGACACCAACACCTCTTGCATCTGCAGCGGTAAGTGAAGATGCTTGAATACTGTCCCTTCACTCTCCCAGCTTGTGGATGCAGGGGTGACACGAAGTGGAGAAAGGACCTCCCCCTCCTGAGACAGTGGGTCCCATGCATGTTTGGGGGGCATTAACTGCCAGTGGGTAGGTGGACTCCATGGCGGACCACAGTTGCCGGGTCACTTCGGAGCTATGTGAGTGAGATCTGCTTTGTCCATGGTGCATATCTGGATGGTTCTTGATATGAGGGGGGGAAGGGCATATGACAGTCCCTCCGTCCACAGAGTGAAGGCGGCGTTCTGCATCTGGAATTGGTTGCTGGGTTGCCGGAGTAGAATCCAAGAACCTTCCTATTGCCCTCGGCAGCAGAGATCTATGAAAGGTGACCCAAGATTTGGAAGAGGCCATCCGCCACGTCCTCTCTGAATTCTCACCCCTGCGGACAAAGTCCCGCTGAGTCTGTCTGCCCTGGGGTTCCCTACGCCGGGCAGACAAGCCCGAGGTGTGATAGGTTTCCTCCTTGCCCCCTTCAAGATGCGTACAGTTTCTTGACAAAGCCTCTAGGAACCAGACTCCCCTTCCTTGCTTATTCACACATTACTCCTGGTTGACTTTGTGGACTATGACTGTCTTCCCTTAAGGAGAGCTTTCGAATGTACACTAGGTGTCCCCACTGCTTTTAGCTCCAGAAGGTTGGTCCGTTGGGTTCTCTCTCAATCTGATAGTCGATCTTGGGTTTGCATCTACTCCATGTGCGCAACCTACCCCTCATATGAGACGTGCTCAGTCATACTGACCTGAAGCACTGGGTGCAACCTCCACTGAAGGTCCCTTCTCATGCTTGTGTTGACCTGGCGTGACAAGGGGTACAGATTCCGCGTCCACCGCGAATACAGGCCTCACTGTAGGCAGCGCATGTGTAGGCAGGCCGGGAAAGATGTTTTGTTCAGTATCATGTTGATCGGGGCCCCGATGAATTGAGGGGTCTGCGTCAATCACCGGTTGGACTCCCCGTGGTTGATGAGTAAGTCCAACAGTTTCCGGCACGCGATGGTGACCCACAGGCTGTGGTGCAGTGTGGATGGATCAAGGGCCACCGGCAGCCAGTTGTTTGAGATAAGGAAACATCTGTATCCTCCGGTTCCTGAAGTGGATCACTATCATCGCTGGGCTACTTGGTAAAGGACCTCAGGGCTGATGAAAATCCAAATGGGGTACCTTGTGTTGGAAGTGATGTCCACTGATCTGGAAATAGAGATACTGCCCACAGGTACAGCAGATAGAAATGCGAGAGTATGGATCCCTGAGAACTAGCACATACTAGCTGGAGGGGAATCATCTTAAACTTCTCCCTGGTGACGGGGCCTGTTTAGAGCCTGAAGATCCCAGACTAGTCTCTTGGGAATGAGGCAGTGTGGGGAAGAGAACCCCCTGGCTCCATTGGGAAGCAGGGACTCTACAGATGCAACACTGTTGGAGTATTCTGGAAGTCTTGAGGCCGAGGCTGCTGTCAGCATTGTCCCTATGCAGCCATATACAAGGAGGGAGATTTGGCTCTAAATTTTAGGACACAGCCCTCCTGATGATCTGGAATACCCCACAGTCAAGGATGGTCGCTTCCCAAGACTGGTGAGAGAGGGCATCCTCCCACACTGGTAACGGTGGAGGTGACCCCGGTGCCCCCAAACCCCATGCTGGGTTTTGGAGTTAGCATTATCCAAGGCCCCTCCCCCCCATTGGGGCATGCATTGTGCTGTTGGCCACGGTCCTGTGGTTGTTGATATAATTGCATACCTCCACATTCCGCTCCTACAACTGGGCTGCCGTCTTCAGAAGTTTATCTCCGAAAGTTGTCTAGTAAACACTGGTCCAGAGCTGTGCCGAGCGTCTGGCCGTAATGGCTCCTGGTGATTCTGGCCATCGTGTCCAGTGCCTCAGATGGTCCAGGCCTTTCCCCATAGCATGTTGCTGTTCTGGGGGGTTGCTGTTCAGGCGGTAGCAATGACCTGGCTTCGAGGGCTGAAGGCACTCATACAAGCACTGCATTTGCAATTGGCATTCCCACTTGAAATGTACGCTTTCCGAAGTCATTCAGATACTTATGACACCCCGGAAGGTGTTGGAATGTAGCGTGATTTTCCTTTTTCCCTAAACGGGAGTGTGGGAGAGCTAGGCTATACTGTAGAGTGAAGATTGGCACATCCAGACCTTATCTTTCGAGACATTGCAGGCCCCGAGATGGGGTACTCGTCGTCATTGCATACCACAACGCGTGTAAGACAAGGCGGTTGGTTCTGCTGCTCAATGCTCTTAGTATGCCAAGGACCTCCGCACGGGTCTGGCACCTTCCTGGCCTCCACGCTGAGACTATTTCCCATCTCCTCCACGAACTTTAAGTGAAAGATTTTCCAGCAGGGGGACAGGCAAGGCTGTTCAAGGGGTAACCCAAAGAGCCCAGGAATGTGGAAATAAGTTTAGGGACCGCCTTCCTGGCTAGCACCCTCTTCCCCAGATGAAGCTCCTTTCATAAGTAGGAAATCTGGAATATTGCCTGGGAGCTCTGGGAAGGAGGGCTCCCTTGGAGAGCCTCTGGAAGGCAGTGCCGCAGGCAAATAATCAAGTCTAGACCTCTGGGGTGCGCCTCCTCCACGTTGGGAGCACACCTGTGTCATTTCTCCAGGGGCTCCTGAAGGTGCGACCCCAACTGCTTAGTTCTGGGCACAGAGGATAGACCGGGAAGACGTGGGAGATCCCGTTGACCCGAAACTGGCTCCGCATCCTGAAGCCCGCTCTCACTCCGGGGTGGATGCTCCTTGCAGCTGGAGGCGATAAACCCCTGTCTGCCAGGGAAGCAAAAGCACACAAACTTGATCTGAGTGTCTGTTGTGCATAGAGCCATGCTTCGACACCCTCCTCAACGACATGTGGTGAGTGGATGCCCATGCTCCCACGCATGTGTCGACGCTTCCATGCTTTGTAAATTGATGCGTGCGCTGAGTCATAAGATGGCATGTCTCTTGGCGACGCTTGAACAGGCCCCCTGGTCACCTGAAGGGCTCTTCCGAGGAGGCCCTTTCAGTCTCTGCTCTCAGGGTGTCCCAGCTAGAGCTGGAGGACTGCCCTGGTTGGCTAACCAGAAGGTGCAGGTCCAAATTCTTGCCTTCAAGTCAAGGCACTTAGTAGCCTTGAAGATCTTCATTACCTTGTGCTGTTTCTTACTCAGTTCCTCAGCTTGATCTTCATTCCAAGAGTAAATCGTCTGTAGTAAATGAGAGAGAAGATTCCGCTGCACTGTGCAGCGTAGATCAACAAGACTTAGGCAGGCTGGGAGTCACATGGTATATAACACCCACATGCACACAGGGCAAAGCTCTGTGTGCTTTGAGAAGCTCTGAAGGACATTCCCAGACATCCTGGCTAATTCAGATTGCTTATCTGCAGAAAACAGGAGAAAATATTCTATTGTGGATTGAGAACAGAAAATAGGATGAATAGTCAATTTTCTCAATGGAGAAAGGTAAAGTGCCCCAGAAACTTATACTAGGTCCACTGCATTTTAACATATCTATAAATGACCTAGAGATAGGAACAACAAGGGGTGATCAAATTTGCTACTGATACAAAATTAGTGAGACTAGCATACTAGCATCCAAATGTCAGACGACATTTTTTCTTAAAGATTATCGAACTGTCTTGCAGTCTTTGATTTTCTCGGGTATGGACTATTGCAATGCCCTACTTTTAGGTTTATCGAACTCTGCTTTATATCCTTTGCAACTAATTCAAAACTCTGCTGCTTGACTGCTTGCTGGTACCTCACGTCGAAGTCATATTACTCCTGTCTTATCCTCTCTCCATTGGCTACCAATTAAATACCGAATTCAGTTCAAAGTGTTATCTATTATTCACTCGCTCATCTATAATACTTCATCTACCTGGCTATGTACTAATCTTCGCATATACAAACCCCCCAGACAACTCAGATCCCTCTCCAAAAATCTTTTAGATGTACCTACAATCAAACTGGCCAAATACGAAATAACTAGAAAAAGGGCTTTTTCTGTAGCCGGCCCTGTTTTATGGAATTCACTCCCAGACTCTCTCCGCCTCATTTCCTCAAAACAACAATTTAAAAAAATCATTAAAAACTTATTTCAGAAAGCTTACAGTTTACTCTCCAACTTGCAAAATTAATATTCATTCACATCTCCTTCACACATTATTTTATTTAAATAGCTTCAGTCATAAGATACAATATCACAGATTCAATCCACTTACTGTCTAATGATGTAGGGCACAAATGTCTATTGATTTATTTAATGATAATTTTTAATTTGTTTTATTTTGGTTTATTATGTATGTTCGGTTGGATACCGCTTTTTTATTTTTATTTCTATTTATCTATTATGTATGTTTGGTTGTAAACCGTTTTGATTAATTCTTTGAATTGTAAAGGCGGTATATAAACATTTTTAAATAAATAAATAAATAAAGTGATGCACATAAGAACGAGGAACCCAAATTACAGCTATACAATGCAAGGTTCCACATTGGGAGGTACCACCCAGGAAAAGGATCTAGGTGTCATCCTGGATCATATGTTGAAATCCTCTGCTCAATATGTAGTGGTGGCCAAGAAAGAAAATAGAATGCTAGGAATTATTAGGAAAGAAATAGAGAATAAAACAAAGAATATCATAATTGCCTCTAACATTGCTTGATGGTGAGACTGCACTTTGAGAATTTGATGCAATTCTGGTCACATCTCAAAAAACACATAACAGAATTAGAAAAGATACAGAAAAGAGCAACCAAAATGATAAAAGATGGAACGTTTCCCCTATTAAGAAAGGCTAAAGTGGTTAGGGCGCTTCAGTTTAGAAAAATAGACAGCTGCGGGAAGATATATTTCTATAAAATGAGTAGTGTGGAACAGGTAAATGCCAATTAGTTATTTACTCTTTCAAAAATTATAAAGACTAGGATTCATGCAATTAAATTACTAATACCTTAGGAGAAAATATTTTTTTGCTCAATGCATAATTAAACTTTGGAATTCATTAATGGAGAATGTGGTAAAAGCTGTTAGTGTAGATGGATTTAAAAAAGGTTTGGACAAGTTTCAGGGGGAAAAAAGTCCACAAACCATTATTAAGGTGTAGTTGGGGAAATCCACAGCTTATCCCTAAGCACGGAATTATAATAGATTACTTGAGATTCTGCCAGGTACTTGGGACTGATTAGCCACTGCTGGAAATAGGATATTGGGTTGGATGGGCTTTTGGTCCGACCCAATATGGCAAATCTTAAATTCTTATGCTTTGTACCTGCTTCAAAGCAGGTACAAAGTATCCAGTTTCTTCTACTGGCCTTGGTTTTCAGAGGAACACACAGGAAGTTTCCATTTGAAAATGAACTTGCAGGTCTATAGGTATCCGTGTTTACTTTCTGCCAGGTCACACCAAGTAATCAACAGGAATATTTTTTAACCAAGCAGATAGTTTCCTTTTCCCCTTTGCAGCTGGAGTAGAAGGTGAAGGTCACTGCTGGCCCCTGGCCTGCAATTATGAGGGCGGTTTTTAAATAGCTTTGGAAATTGCCCTCCCTATGCATTCAGTAATCATTTAATATTAAGATGTATACATTATGAAGGATTCTGGCATGATAATTATTTCTTTTATCACATATAACTACATGCAAAAATTAAATCAAAGCATGTGGGGGTCTGCCAAACTTGCAAAGGCTAAAAAAAAAAAAAAAAAAAAGAGGTCCATGCTCCCAGAAAGGTTGGGAGCCTCTGCTCTAGTATATTTTAATTCTCTGTTAAAATACACCATTGCCCAACTAATGCCCTGCATGCTGCCTGTGGTTGCAGTTGTGACACAAACCACTATGGGTCAAGTCTTTCCCTATTTCCACATAAAAGCCCAGATATCACATCAGACACCTGTGACCTAATGCTACCTTAAGCTCACAAGTAAGGTTCATAAGTACAGTACACAGTATAACCCCTTATATGACTGAAAATACTATCTGTGTGTCAAGACAACTGAAAGGAAACAAGCAGCCAGACCTGGAATTCAAGTCCAAAACTACTTGCTTGATGACATTTAGCATTGCCATGGAATCAGAGACAGGTTTTTAAAACCTGTTTTAGATGAAAAAAAATGTTTTTAACCATCTTTAAAAAAAAAATCAAAAAACAAAAACATCCATCTTTATCTATGATTTATCTTGATATGCAAACATTTTGAGTACTATAAAATGGTTAATTCAAAATGCAATCAGCATGGTGTTAATTTGCTCTGGACCCTAAGAGCAATAATTACAACTTCAAAAACATATCAAAACATCCACATACCTTTTCCTAAGTGTGTGTTTATACTCATGTACCTAGCTGTTCCTGTAAGGCTCTTGTGTTCTCGATATGGTATGTGCTTCTTGGTCTCTGGATCTATATACTCTTTTGCCAAGCCAAAATCTATAATATGTATAATTTGCTGGCTTTTGTTTCCTGGTCGTCCTATTAAGAAGTTCTCAGGTTTTACATCTCTGTATATCAAGTTCTTGGAGTGCACATATTCCATACGAGAAATCTTCAATAAAGAGGGGGGGAAAAAAAACAACAAAACAGACGTTTAGTTCAGGTTTCAGGAAAAACACAAGAAAGAGTGGTAAAGGCAAACCAACCATCTCACATCAAACTTTACAAAGTAAGAGCCAAATATTCTGCTGAAATGTCTAAAACAGTTTACACAAGAGACTTCAACAACTCATTAAAGTACAAGCTCATTCATACAAAAGCACTCCTAGCATAATTGTTTCTGGAAGGTATGTACAAGCTCAAAAACTAAAGCAAACCAGGTACGTAAGACCAAAAACCAAAAATGTGATTATTAAAGGCAGGCACAATCCATAAAATATGTGGCAATAAATTAATTGTGATAAAGCAAATGTTGCTTACCTGATGTAACAGGTGTTCTCACAGGACAGCAGGATGTTAGTCCTCACAAATGGGTGACATCGAGGATGGAGCCCACCACGGAAAACTTCTGTCAAAGTTTAAACAGAACTTTGACAGGCCCCTACTGGGCATGCCCAGCAAGGCACTGACCCTGCAGCCAGCAGGGGTCTCCCTTCAGTCTGATTTTCAAAGCTACAGGCAGTGCCTAAAAAGTAAAAACAAAATAAACCCAACACCGCGGGGTGGCGGGCGGGTTTCGTGAGGACTAACATCCTGCTGTCCTGTGAGAACACCTGTTACATCAGGTAAGCAACATTTGCTTTCTCACAGGACAAGCAGGATGGTTGTCCTCACAAATGGGTGAGTACCGAGCTGAGGATGTCCTGACTTGCACCAAATGCACCCAATGACGTGCAACAGGCACAACAACTGGGGTGGAATTTGGTAAAGGGCATCCGCACCCTACCGGGAAGGTGGAAGGGTGTTGGTACATCACGTTGGAAAAAGGTTACGCAAGACAGATTGGCCGAAGATGGAGTCCTGTCTTCCAGCTTTGTCCAAACAATAGTGGGCTGCAAAGGTATGGAGAGAACTCCAGGTTGCAGCTTTGCAGATGTCAGGAAGCGGCACCGATCGAAGGTGTGCCACTGACGTCGCCATGGCCCTCACAGAGTGTGCTTTAACACGGTCTTGAAAAGGAATGCCAGCCTGCTCATAGCAGAAAGAAATGCAGTCCGCCAACCAGGAGGAAAGAGCCTGCTTACCCACAGGTTGTCCTAATTTGTTAGGATGGAAAGAGACAAATAACTGAGTGCTCTTCCTGTGAGAAACTGTACGGTCCAGGTAAAAAGCTAGAGCCCGTTTACAGTCTAGGGTATGCAGAGTCTGTTCTCCAGAGTTGGAGTGGGGCCTGGGAAAAAAGATAGGTAGAACGATAGATTGATTGATATGAAACTCAGAAACTACCTTAGGTAAAAATTTAGGGTGAGTGCGGAGTACCGCCCGGTCCTGCAGGAGCTTAGTGTAAGGCGGATAGGTAACTAGGGCCTGTAACTCACTAACCCTGCGAGCTGAAGTGATAGCCAAAAGGAATAACACTTTCCATGTGAGATACTTTAATTCACAGGAGTGCAGAGGTTCGAAAGGTGGTTTCATTAGACGACCAAGAACCAGATTAAGGTCCCAAGATGGGGCCGGAGGACGTAAGGGTGGCTTCAGATGGAGCAAGCCTTTAAGAAAGCGTGTTACCAGGGGTTGTACTGAAATAGGGACACCCTCTATACCTTTATGGAAAGCGGCTACCGCACTGACATGCATTCTAATGGAAGAGGTTTTAAGACCTGATTCCGATAGATGCCATAAATAGTCCAAGAACTTAGAGATTGGACAGGAAAGGGGATCAAGGGACTGAGAAGTGCACCATGATGTGTACCTTTTCCATTTATACGAATAGGATCTTCTGGTGGAGGGCTTTCGTGAAGCTATCAGGACACGAGAAACCGAATCCGAAAGGTTAAAAGGTTGAAGGACTAACCTTTCAACATCCATGCCGTCAGGGACAAGGCTTGGAGGTTGGGATGGAGGAGGCATCCGTCGTTTTGAGTGAGCAGATGCGGATCCGTTCCCAGAGGGATGTGCCTGCGGATGGAGAGATCCTGGAGTATGGGAAACCACACCTGGCGTGGCCAGTGGGGTGCTATCAGGATCATGGTTCCTCCGTCCTGGCGAAGCTTCACGAGAGTCCTTGACAGAAGAGGAAGTGGAGGGAATGCATAGAGCAGACCTGTCGTCCACTGGAGGGAGAAGGCATCCCTCGGCCGAGAGTGCTGGCTTCGAATGAGAGAGCAGTAATCGTCCACTTTGTGGTTCTGAGGGGACGCAAAGAGGTCTATGCGGGGAGAACCCCACTTGTGAAACAGAGAGGTCGCTACCAGAGGATCGAGTGACCACTCGTGCGGTTGGAAGACACGGCTCAGCTGGTCCGCCAATACATTGTCTATTCCCGGCAGGTAAGTGGCCCTGAGGTACATAGAGTGGGAGAGGGCTTCCGCCCAAATCTGCGCAGCTTCCTGACACAGAAGGAAGGAACCTGTGCCTCCCTGCTTGTTTATGTACCACATGGCCACTTGGTTGTCCGTCTGGATTAAGATTATCTGATGGAATAGATGATCTTTGAAAGTTCTGAGCGCATAGCGGATTGCTCGAAGTTCCAGAAAATTTATCTGGTGTTCGGCTTCCTCTTTTGACCATAACCCTTGGGTTTGGAAGTCGTCCACATGGGCTCCCCAACCGATGTGAGAAGCGTCGGTGGTTAGGATTACTTGCGGATCCGGTGGGAGAAAAGGTAAGCCCTGAAGGAGGTTGACCTGAGTCGTCCACCAGGTTAAAGACAGGCGGAGCGCTTGTGTAACAGTGACTATGGAGGACAGAGGCTGAAAAGCTTGAATCCATTGGTGTCGTAGAGTCCATTGTGTTACTCTCATGGCTAGTCGGGTCATGGGAGTGACTTGGACCGAGGATGCCATGTGTCCCAGAAGAATGAGGAATTGGCGAGCCGTGGCAGTGTTTTGAGACTGGAGCTGGCGAGCTAGGGACATGAGGGTTTGAACCCGTTGAAGTGGAAGGTAGGCCTTTGCCTGTAAGGTGTCCAAGTCTGCCCCAATGAAGGATAAGGTTTGAGATGGGACTAAGCAAGATTTCTCGTAATTGACAAGAAACCCTAAGGAAAGGAGGGTGTGAATTGTCAACTTTAGGGAGGATTGAGCAATCTGAGGGGTGGATGCCCTGAGTAGCCAATCGTCCAGGTAGGGGTAGACGTGGACACCTTCCTTCCTGAGGAATGCTGCTACCACTACGAGACATTTGGTAAAGACTCGTGGAGCAGATGCCAGACCGAAAGGTAGTACCCGGTATTGATAATGGTCGCGGCCTACTAGAAACCGCAGATACTTGCGATGGGATTGTGTGATCACAATGTGGGTATAAGCGTCCTTGAGGTCGAGGGAGCACAGCCAATCCCCCTTTCGTAGCAGAGGGAGCAGCGCGCCCAGGGTTACCATCTTGAACTTTTCTTTTTGAAGGTATTTGTTGAGGGCTCGAAGGTCTAAAATGGGACGTAGCCCCCCTGATTTCTTTGGTATTAGGAAGTATCTGGAATAGAATCCCTTCCCTCGTTGAGAGGGAGGGACGGGTTCTATAGCATTTAATTGCAGAAGAAGGGATACTTCCTGTTGTAATTGAGTCAAATGGCTGGTTAGACTCCACGCTTGAAGAGGCCCAGGAGGAGGCCCAGGAGGAGGGGCTACAGTAGGCCTTTGTTTCCTAGGCTGACGTGGCTGAGGTCTGGCAGAGGATCGAGCTGGACGAGGCCTGGTCGATGGAGGATAGTAACGACGTGGCCGAAAGAACGACTTTTTAGAGTCTCTCTTAAGTGGTTGTTTGGAGGAAACCTCAGACGGAACAGAGGAAAGTTGTTTCAACGTCTCGTGGTGATCTTTTAATTCAGCTACAATTTGCTGAATTTGTTCTCCAAACAAATTGTCCCCTAAGCAGGGTAAATCCGCTAAACGATCCTGTACTTCTGGGCGAAGGTTGGATGACTTTAACCAAGCCCATCGTCTGGCCGAGATGGCAGTAGCTGAAACTTTTGTGGAAGCATCGAAGATGTCGTAAGCAGTTCTGATCTCGTGCTTCCCCGCTTCAAACCCTTTGTTAAGAAGGGCTTGAAGTTGTGGCTGGTATTGGTCCGGTAATGTGTCAGCGTAATCTTGCATCTGTTTAAGGATGGCTCTGTTGTATTGAGTCATGTAAAGCTGATATGAAGCTATGCGAGAAAACAACATAGCTCCATGGTACACTTTCCGTCCCACCCTGTCCAGGAATTTATTGTCCTTGACAGGTGGAGTGGAAGAGTGTGGCTTTAGACGCTTGGCCTTTCGTTGCGCAGACTCAACCACAACAGAGCGATGATCCAGTTGAGGCTTTTGAAAGCCTGGTGCTGACTGGACGAGGTATGTGGAGTCAGCTTTCTTGTTAACTGGTGACACAGATGAAGGAGACTCCCAGTTTTTCTTTAAGAGATCCAGAAACACCTGGTGAATGGGGATGGAAGCGATGATTTTTGGAGCATCCAAAAATTGGAGCAGTTCCATCATCTGGTGTCTGTCATCGGTCTCAGATTGCAGCTGAAAAGGTACAATTTCTGACATCTCCTTTACAAAATTAATAAAGGAGAGATCCTCTGGAGGAGATCTTTTTCTACTCTCTGTAGGAGAAGGTGGTGATGGTAAATCTGTGTCAGAAGATGTATCATCACCCCAGGTATCGTAGGGATCACTTGGGGGTTGAAGCCCTGACGGACCTGGTTGAGGATCCGAAGGCATCGAAGGAAACCTTGAAGGAACCGGTGCTGCAAGCGGTACTGGGAATGGCAGAGGGCTTCAGCGGTGCCGATGGAATCGGTGCCAGTCTTGGAATCGATGGAGCCGAAGGATAAATCGGTGGAGAGATACGAGAAGGCACCGATGGGACCACCCCGGAAGGGGGAATCAGGAACGGTGTTTCTCCTGCCGATGAGAATCCTGTCGGAGACGGTGGCGCTGTCGGTGCTACTGGAATCATCGATGGAAGGGCATGTACAAGTGCCTCCATGCGGTGTAGTAGCGGTGCTAGCGCTTCCACCAGAGGCTCGGTGGTCGGTTCCCTCCTCGGTGGCGGAGTCGGTGCCGGGGTCGGTGCCGGAATCGGTGCCGGAGACGGTGCCGGTGGAAGTTGGAACCTTTGCATCGCTTTCTCGATGGCCTCCTGGACCAGCCGGTCCAGTTCTGCCCGGAGACCAGGGGTAACAATACCCGGCTCGACGGGAGAGGGAGGCTGAGGCAGAGCCGGAGGGACCACCGTAACCGGTGGGATCACGGCTCCCACACCCCGAGAGGGTGAGGGTTTCCTCGATGCCTGCGAACGAGACGTGGACGGTGCCAAGTCTGATCGAGGCCTCTTAGTCGGTGGCTCGGCCTGCTCAGAGGTCGATGACTGTGGATCCTCGACAGGCCGAGACTTGTGCCGTCGATGGCGATGCTTGTCCTTTCGGTCTCCTCGCCCATCCGGGGAGGGGACAGGAGTCGACGGCCGAGAAGTCATCGATGGTGGACGGTCACCGGAGGGTTGACGATGGTGGTGCAACTTCGACGGTGCCGGTTCCGATGACGTCGATGCTATCGATGGCGTTGGGGTGGGTGCATGGAAGAGGAGCCCCATCTTCTCCATCCTGGCTTTGCGACCTTTAGGTGTCATTAAGGCACATGTGGTGCAAGTCAGGACATCATGCTCACTACCCAAACACAAAACACAAACCCTATGGGGGTCTGTGATTGACATAGTCCGGGTACAGTCCGGACAACGACGGAACCCCGTCGCCATGGCCTAGGGCCAAATTTAGCCGCGGGATCGGTAAGTGCCAACAGGCCTCGACGGCCAAAATCGACGGCAGTCGATGAAAAAACGGCAAAAAACTTACCGGAGTCCGCGAAGGTGACAAAAATTTGTCGAAGGGAGACCCCTGAGGGGCAAATTTTCTTCGGAAAGAAAAACCGAATTCCTGTCAGGAACGTGGTAAGAAGAGCTCCTTTGACGCGTGGCAACTGCTGCGCGGAAAAAAGAAGACTGAAGGGAGACCCCTGCTGGCTGCAGGGTCAGTGCCTTGCTGGGCATGCCCAGTAGGGGCCAGTCAAAGTTCTGTTTAAACTTTGACAGAAGTTTTCCGTGGTGGGCTCCATCCTCGATGTCACCCATTTGTGAGGACAACCATCCTGCTTGTCCTGTGAGAAAAGGTGCTATCATATATCATGGTATACAAATCATAGCTCCAATCTGTCTTTGCACCTTCATTTTTAGCAGACTGATTTTCAGCTGAACTTGAATTTTTGAATGCATGCATTTTTGCTTTGCTGATTCATTTCCTCTGATGCAGGCGTTAACATGCTGAAACTTGGCCAAGTCAGGTTTGGACAATAAAAAGGCTAGAGTAGATACAAAAAAAGCTACAATAGGACTCAGTGCTGACTTCTCAATTACAAGCTTCAGTATTTTGAACAAGCTCAGTACTTTCAGCCTGTCAATATTTTTATCACGACTGCTGCAAGACCATACAATTTTTTTCACATCTTTTGGGCATGCTTTGGTAATTCTTGCAAAAAAAGTAATGTAAAAAAGCAACTCATTAAAAAGTTACAAGACTGGAGCTATGATTTAAAATGTTGGTGACACATGGCTGACAGGTCCTGATTTGTCCACAGCAATATCTTTTTATCTGAATTAATTTACAGCCGCCCATTTGTGAATTGTGCCTTTAATATTTGGTGATCACCTTTTTGTTTATTTAGGTATTTATATCTAATATTTTCTGAGCATGTTGTCAACAAATCTAAAAACAATATATAGAAAAGAAACCTGTGCGCTGAAGCAATATTGCAATGGATATCAGATCCTGCTTTCCACTGCATAGACATCAATATTGTACTTAAAGAAACAATGTCAAGGTTGGTCAAAAGGATTTATTTAAAATGCCTGACATTTGTTTACCAACTCAGTCAAACAAGAGAGATATGAAATGTTGTGGAGTTCAGCTTTGATCTCAATATCCATACTGATGTGTCACAGCTGTAAACAAATGTCAACCACTGATGTGGAACTTTATAAAATTGAGTTAAAAAAAAATGTCCATGAAATCCTAAAAGGAATGTAAGGTAGACAAAAGCAATAAAAAAAGTCCCTTTTTAAACATTTCAAACTCTAGTTTTACAAACCAGCATTAACTCGCTAAAGGCATCAGATTATTACAGCATAGAAAATTCTAAATGAGTTAGGAGGCGCAGATATGGCTGCTTAGACCAGTGGTTCTCAACCTAGTCCTCTGAGCACACCTAGCCATTCTGATTTTCTGGACATCCACAATGAATATGCATGAGAAATTTGCAAGCACATCCTCCAGTGTATGCAAATTTATCTCATGCATATTCACTGTGGATATCCTGAAAACCTGATTGCCTTAAGTGTGTCCCAAGCACAGGATTGAGAACCTCTGGCTAAGACTACTTTTAAAAGGATAAAGAAGGATTTCACTCTAAGTCTGAAGGGTGAATGCCAATATGAAGACAATTTTTTTCCCCATAATTTTTTAAATAAAAGTTCTTGTAAACAATTATTCAAACACTGAAATAGAGAAAACTCCACAGTAATACCAAGCAGGTTCATAACATTCTCCCCTCCCCACCCACATACAACTAAATAGAATATATCTGAAAATGAGCAAACAATTGGGATTATAGGTGTCCCAAGCAGTGTAGGATTTAGGTTTAAATGGATTAGATTTTAATTCCAAACAAAGAAGATCAATCATCCTTACTTTCCAAGGCAACAGCTGTGATGCATCTATCATTAACCATTTTAACAAAATACATTGCTTTGCTATGAGGCAACTATTGTAGACAACAACTGAGTATGCCCCAACCCTACCACATCAGGATCTTGTCCCATAATATTCATCATAGGTGATATTGCAAGAGTGACGCCAAGTAGTCCTGAGATAATGTAGCACTCCCTTCCAAAATGATTACATCTCCTGACAATACCAAAGCCCACGAATTAATGTTGCATTTCTAACCTCACATTTCAAACATGCATGGCTTGCAATACCCACTTTAAACGCCTTATATGGGAAATAAATTGTTCTGTC
Source organism: Rhinatrema bivittatum (assembly GCF_901001135.1). Lineage (NCBI taxonomy): Eukaryota > Metazoa > Chordata > Amphibia > Gymnophiona > Rhinatrematidae > Rhinatrema > Rhinatrema bivittatum. The sequence continues at coordinate 601,174,059 of NC_042615.1, forward strand.
AATCACCCTCAAATGCATTTCCCGTAAGAGAATAAATTCTGCACTCTGATATTTGTTCATTATAAGTAAACATGTTATCTTCTGTAGTGTCTACCTGAAGTTCCACATGCCAGGCATCTGCTAAAGTGTTTAACAGCCCATGAGATTGTACAGAATAAAGAAACAAAGTGGATAAATTATATTTTCCCTGTTGATATATGCAATAATATTTGAAAGGGTCCTGATGTGCAATGAACCAATCTGAATTAGAACTGTGTGTGAATAAAGCTTTGGATTTGAAAATACATCAATTGGAAGCTTTAAGACCTACATGCTCTACACAATACGTAAAAAGGCGGATCTGCTTCCTTTCAAGGTCAATAAAAGGGAGAAATAAATTCTTTCAAATCCTGCAAGTTATGATACATGGCACACTCATCACCTGGCTGGAAATACGATTTACCCTTAAAGGCAATAAGAATGACATCCCAGGGAAGTCCCAATTCTTTCTTTAAATATTTCCAAAAACATCTTGCTGCTTTTAAAACTGAAGAATTCACTACCCTGTCAAGTAATTCAGTAAGTTTAGCACACAAAATGAATTTCAAATCCAAGGGGGCTACAAAGTGTAAAATCCAAATAGAAGGCCCTACCTCCTATCCAAATTCCTACAAACCTCAACAAGTATACCATACTACATAAATGAATAACCAGGAACCCCAAACCATCTTCCTTCTTGGGGACCATTAATTTTGTCATATCAAGCCTTGCTCTTTCCCCATCCAAGACATTTAGAGCAGATTTGAAGAATCAATATTTCTTTTCTAAGAATCTATGGAACCATCTGGAGATCATATAATAGTTTGGGTGGTAAAATAATTTTGATCAAGGCAATCCTACCTAAATAAAAGAAATTGGGAAGTGCATCCAGCCTCTCACCCAAGTTTGAAATTCCTGAATAAGAGATGGTATGTTAGGAGTACCACTTAACAGGGTCTCTAAACACCCACCAGCCTATTTTAAAAGAAATCACCTCCAATTGATCTTTTAAGTCTCCTGTTAAATCCATAGCCTCAGATTTAATTGAAGCCCAGAAAAACTGCCATATTGGTCAAAGATATTGAAAACTAAGCAAATATTCCCTTGTACTAGGTAGAAACAGAATATCATCTGCAAATAATGTTTTGATAAATTTAGATGCAGAGATCTTTTCTGCTGTCCTTGCTACCAACTAATGTAAGCAAAAGGGGTTCTAATGTCAATATAAATAAAGGTGACAAGGGACAAACTTGCCACATTCCCCTAGATAAACTAAATGGGTCAGATAACATCCCATTAGCCCATATTCTTGCTTCCAGATCTGAATACAATACCAAAATGTAATCATAGATATGAAACACAAAGCCATATTTATTTAAAAAAAAACAACTTTCAGATAAGACCACACGACTATCAAAAGCCCTCTCTGCATCAAACCCTATTAATACAGGATATGCAAGCTTTGGGTGAACCGAAGACTCTAAAAGCCAGCAAGCTGTGAACATTTAGTATAGATTATCTTCCCTGCACAAATTCCACTTGCCTAGCCAATAGCAAAGTAGGTAAAATAGATTTTAACCAGTTAGCTAGAAATTTTGCATATTTGTCTAAATTCAATAATGAGACTGGCCTGTAAGAGGCTGTATATTTGAGATCATTTCCTGTTTTAAGAAAGACAACGTTTGCACATTTAAAAGTATCTGGCATATAACCATTATCAGCTATTTTTTTCAAATAAAGCCTTCAGGCTTGGTATTATCTAGTCTTAATGATTTATAAAATGAAGCGGTCAGCCCATCAGGGCCTGGTTGACTAACTGTTGAAGCTCTGAGATAGCCAACCCAATATCCTGTTCATGAATGGACTTATTCAAATATTCTGTGAGGAGGAGTCAATATTTTTAAAGAAATTTCTATTCCAGGCCACCAGTTTAGTTTGTATGCTCTTTATATTAGCTTAAAAAAAGTTATACATTGCAAAAGGCTGGTGTTATTTCTATATTAATATTTTAATATACAGGCATGAGAATATGCATAAATATTTGAATGATACAAAATACTACAGTTGAAATTCTACACCAGGGTTAATTGTTATATGGATTAAGTTTCAAAGGAGTTACAAGTGTAAATCTAACATACTATCATAGCAATTTTCAAATGTCATTTACTCATATAAAGTGCACCCAACTCAAGTAAATCCTATGGACAATTCAATGGCATATATTGTATCAATAATCAAAAGGCCACTTAATCGAGTAAAGTGCATTTACTCGAGTAAATATGTTTTAAAATCAGACCCATAATGTATACAAGGTCAACATTTGATTCTCCTGGATCCTACATATAATAAATTACTGAAGAGATTACTTAGCTCATTTACAAAATACTAAATTTTCAAAAAGCTAAAAGAATTTCAAATTGTTAAAAACAGGTATAAAATAGAAAAAAGTATCACAAAACCAAAAATCTCATCAACTAAAAAGTTCTCTGGCTTTTTTTTTTTTTTTAAAGAAGAATGTTTAGACATATATAAATATCTTCAAAGAGAGAAATATAAGTGACAATAGTGAAGAAAACAGGCATAAGGTCTACCATTAGTATTATATTATAGACACATTATATAAAATGGGTGCTAAAACCTCTCCAGTTTGCTGGTGTGGGTGCCATTAGAAAGGCACCTTTTTGCATGTTTGGAGGTCATGCCCAGTAATTAAAATATACTGAACTAAGATCAACTCCTGAAACTATGCTATCACGAAAATAGATGAGCCCGCAACTATTTTATTAGGAAATTATTTTAACTAGCCTGGCCTTTATGGCCAAAACAATGGAGTTAATTATCTGCTTGTGGCAGCTAGGAAAAATATTGCTAACCACTGAAATTCTACCAAAAGACTATTGCTTATGTTTTGCTTACAGACTGTATGGATGCTTGTTCTATAGAAAAAAAAAACTTGCCTACAGCTTAAAGGCTACTAACTGGATGTGATTAGAATCTGGAAAACTTTTACAGATTCAGTAAAATGAGTGGTACCTAGTTTGAATTCATAACAAAGGCTATTTTGAGTATAAGGGATGGTGGCTTTCTTTTATGCATGTATATGACTCAGTGTAATATTGATAAGGGTATTTTTACATCTGTGAGGTGTTTTTGTATTATGCTAGTTGCTTTGGGGATTTTTTTTGCTCATATACTTTGCTCTTTATATTGTTAAAATGCATAAAAATAAATAAATAGATAGATAAAGTAGCCCCCTGTCTCCTCTGAGGTAAGAATAAAATCCCTATTTCCCTGGCTAAGAAAGGTGTAGATTTTCAAGTGTTTGCTCTCTGATCAGCTGCTGCCAGTACGCATTTTGGTTAAGAAGCATCAACAGGAAAGAGTACGGCTGAGGTGATGGACTTCTGATAAATATGAGAGAAAGAAGAAAGCCCTGAATACCGCACCTGTGAAGACCCAGTGGAGCCATACTTTCAGTGATCGTTCTAAGATGTCTAGGTGATTCAAGGGACAAAACAGACAGAAAATGTGATACTTACATTTTACATTATAAGATTTGCTTGGTGAGCATGAAATACAAATTACAATTTTGTCTGTGGCAGGAGAATACCAAAAAGGAATTTTAGGACCAAATAAAGAAGTTTTTAAAGGTACCATCTGCTGCGAGCCTCCCTCTAACAGGGATCTTCAAGTGAGCATTGCTCACAGCTGCACAAGATGCCTCCTTGCTGATCAGCTGATGCCTCAGCTCCAGGCCTACTTAACTCAGTCCAGTCCCTCAGTGCCTCTTCATAAAGTCACCTCGGATCCTTGACCTGTTTTATTTTATTTTCTCTTGTGGCTTATCTGGGCATTCTGCCATGCTCTGTAAGGCTAGCCAGGCCTCCTGCCTTGCTCTGTAGGCTTCACGGTCCTCCTGCCTTGCTCTGTAGGCTTCACGGTCCTCCTGCACTGCTCTGTGCCTTCTAGGCTCTCTGTATTGCTCAGTGGCCTTCTGGGCCTTCCTGTACTGCCTTGTGGCCTTTGGGCCTACTAGAGTTAACTTGCCCTGCCTTGTGCCCTGTTGGCCTTTCTAGTTTACTGTTGCATTTTCTAGTCCTGCATTGTCTAGTCCTTGCCCAGTCCCTTGTCTGTTTCCCGGGTCTTACTCTTGTCCTAAAGCCTTGCCTGTATTCAGCCCCCGTCTGTCCTCAGTATCAGCCTTGCATTCAGCCCTGCATGTCCTCAGTACCAGCCTTACCATCAGTTCTTGAATCCAGCTCCCAGCCTGTACACTCCACTTCCATTCCACGCCTGCTCCAGTGGAAGACAAGTCTTACTCGCCCTAGTCCTGCCCTGAAGTCCTGTGCCTCTTCTGTGGGGGTGCTCCCTGATTCCAGCCTGCCAGACTGACAGCAGCTGCTTACCTTTCACAGGTACTCTCTGAAAATAGTCATTTACAAGTCACAGTAGTGGATCACATAACCACACTTGTCACTGAATGAGTTCTCTGGAAAGGTGGATGTTCCTGCACAGCAGCAGTGCCACAGCTGGTGGGATTGCGTGACTGGTGAATGACTGAATCCAGAGAACATTTGTTACAAGTAAACTACTTTGCTGTCTTTAAAACCAAACTGTTCACCTGAGCCTTATAAGTGGAACACTTAGGCTTAGGGTGTCTTCAACAAAAAAGCAGTAAACAGGTGGGCAATATTCATGTTGGAAAACTCAGTTATTTTATTATATATACATTTATCTATATGAGGGTATAAATAAGGTAAATTTAAGTACATCATCAAAACTGTTTAAATTCACCTTAAATATGTTTTTTTTTAAAATAGGGACAACCACCCAAAATAAAAAAGTGTCATAGAAGCGATGGAGTTGATCTTTGCCCAAAATACCATGAAGAATGGACAATTCAAATCTATCATCTTACTGGGATACTGTGCCCAGACAGTAATGGGATACGAATGCATGAACTGAACTCTACTCAATGAAGGTAAACCTGAAATGTGCAACCAATGCCACCATGGTCCTAATATTACCAGCCCCAATATGCCTTTTTAAGGTCAAGCCTGCCTAGGCATAAGAAAAAGAGATAATCTGCTATACAATTAGAAATAGTGCAGACTGTCACTGGAGCCCTTGTTTATTAGGGTAAAAAAAACACCTAAAAGCTAGGTGAACTTTCTATAGGCATGAGTTTGCTCCAAGTAGAAAGTGAAAGATATCATCCAATACATAAATTGAAGGGCCTTTTTTTTCCACCGAGATTTGATCTTGACTAATCAAAAAGTCCAAATTGGGAAGCACATGAAACCCCAGCTTGCATAAAATTGCTTCAACGACTGCACTCATGGTGCTGAGGTTAGGCCAAAAGGTAGAATGAAGTATTGGAGGTAGCCTAGGGAAAGTTTTTGGAAAGAATTAAGATGGAAATCAAACACTACCTTAGGTAGAAACCTAGGATGTGTGTAGAGCATCACTTTACTATAATGAAATTTGGAATAAGGTGGATACATCACTAAGCTCAGTGACTCTAGATAGAAGAAACCAATACCAAAAATGAGACCTTCCAAGTCAGATACCTGAACTCTCCCAAGTCTGGAGACAGAAAGGCAGATTTCATCAGTTGGTAAAAACTGATGATGTTCCATGTCACTATGTGAAGCTTGATGGAAAGTTTCAACTGAAGCCTGTCCTATATGAATCAGACAACTAGAGGTATAAGCACAATGTGTCAAGTTTGAGAGCCATTTTCCTTAACAAAGATGGAAAAATTTGGACTTTACTGCTTGAAAAATGCACACATTATCGAAAAACAAGGTTATAAAATTTGACAAAACTCAAAAACTGTTTATCTTCAGCCTTAACTGAAACAAAGAACTTGGACTCTAACTGGACATTGTTTATCTTAAAGCATTCTTAAGATCATGTTGTCAAAACTAAGATTAATTCTTCACTTCTCCAAAAAAGAGAATCCTCCAATCAAAAGCTATGCTTGGCTCTCATCCATAATAATGCCTGATGCCTATTTACTTTCTACACAGTAAATAAAATTCCAAGCTGCCACTAATATCAGAGCTGCCATCATCAGAATAGATGCCACTGACAATGGCTGTTGACACCTAAATGCTAGCATTAACAGAGCAGAAGATTTCTATACAAAGGATGCATCTTTGTTCCTGCTTCTGTAACCAATCTGAATCCCTGCCTATGTTTAAAGACAGATGCTAACTGGGGATCCATGCTTTGAGGCACCAAGCATTCTTGCCCTGCATAAAGGCTCTGAGCCAACAGAAAGAGAGAGAAAAAACTGAGCTTCAATCATTTTCTTACTACATTGATTAACAGTCAAATTTTAGGCCGCTCAGAGTTTCCTGCTTCAGTCGGTGAGCTTCACATTACCTGTTACCTTATTGGCCCCGTTGGAGAGAGGGAGGAGCTGGACTGCGTTCAAAGACCCGCGCTTGGCGGCGTGATGCTACCGCTCAGAGTTTCCTGCTTCAGTCGGTGAGCTTCACATTACCTGTTACCTTATTGGCCCCGTTGGAGAGAGGGAGGAGCTGGACTGCGTTCAAAGACCAGCGCTTGGCGGCGCGTCGCCTAAGCCGCACGCGAGGCTTTGTCCGGCTTCGTCCGGAAAGGAATCTAGGCAAATCGACCGTGAGCTTTTTTCTATCTTCTTGAAAATTAACCTGAGCGGCCACAAGAGACATACATAAGTAAAGGGGACTGACTATCTGTTTCTGATCCTCTCCTCTTGATAACGGTTCTCTTTTCCTATAATGCCACATACTAAGAGGAAGGCCCGAGTGAAGGATCCTTCCTCTACACAGATTGCAGGTCTTCATCAACCGCGAATAGAGGACAGTTTCAGAAAATCTTCATTAAGGACTCCGGGGATGGCCGCTGAGGGCTCAAGTTTAGAGCAGGAACAGAGCCCCAGGCCTTTAGAAACATCTTTAAGCCCCGGGGCCCCCGAGAAACCTGAGCCACCATCTGGTAGAAATATCGGAAGGGCATTAGAACAATCCCTAAATTTAGATACTTCTGATTCTCAGAGTTATCCAGGGAGTATACCTGAATTGCCGAACAATTCGGTGGTCAGGGGTTCCTTGGATTTAGAAAATCAGGGTGATTTAGTTCAAGATGCAGAAGCCACTACAAGGGAGGGAGATGATACAATTCAGATTATAACCTCAAAGAAATTTTCACTAGAAGAAATTGGGGAAATGATTATTCAGATGCAGAGGTCAATAAATACTTTGTCAAATAAAGTTCAAGATGCTCTACAAGTAAATCAAGTAATAGAGCAGAGGGTGGAAAAACTGGAAACAGATTTTAAGATCGTAGAGAAGAAGGTGGAATATAATGAGGAAGTACAATCTAATCTGATAAGATCAGAAAAAATGTTCTTGGATAGAATAGAATATCTAGAAAATCAGACAAGGAATCAGAATCTGAGGCTGCTTAATTTTCCTAAGACAAATTTAATGTCTCCTAATGATCTTTTTCGTAGTTATCTAAAGAATATTCTGAAATATTCAGAAGCTTCTATACCAACAATATCTAGGATATATTATCTTCCCCAGATTCATAAAGGAGAAATGGGACAAAATTTGAAAGAAGAGCCTGAAAATATAGATTTAAACTTGACTGATTTTTTGGAAAAATCTTTTGAAACATATAACATCTAGAGCTACTTTGTTAGTTCAATTTGTCTTTATGACAGAAAGATTCTGTGTTGAAATTATATTTTAGAAATCAAAATCAGATGTTCTATGGCCAGAGCATTAGAGTGTTTCCAGACATCGCCCGTTCGACACAGATATGTCGAAAGAAATTCATTAATATGAGATCTGAAGTCCTGGAGAGAGGGGCAAAGTTTATGTTAAGATACCCATGCCGCTGTTTAATCATATACCAAGATTCTAGGGATATTTTTAACCAACCAGAGCAACTGAGGGGATATCTGGATTCTCATTCCCAGTGACCCTTGTAGGAGGGGGGTAAAATTGAATTAAGGATGAAAAGTAAGATAGTTTAGGTTTAATGTATATTATTTCCTTAACTCTGCTCATATATGAAATATGTATGTCTCTTTTTACCTTGCACTATGAATGGTTTAAGATAATCCAAGGTTGTGCTGAATTTCCTTTATGTTTTGAGAATTGTTACTTATGCACCTTGAATTTGTTAATAATTTGAAAAATTCAATAAACAGTAAATAAAAAAAAAAACATTCAAATTTTAATTTTGGCTTTGAAATGAAACTGAAAGATGTTAAAATATTCAGTTTGTGTGGGGTAAAATAAAAGGATCTAGAGCAGTTATGACTAACTTCAGTCCTCGAGTGCCACAAGCAGGCCAGGTTTTCAAGATATCTACAATGAATATACATGAGAAAGATTTGCATACACTGCCTCCATTGTATGCAAATCTATCTCATGCATATTCACTGTGAATATCCTGAAAACCTGGCCTGTCTGTGGCACTCGAAGACTGGAGTTCGCTATCACTGATCTAGGGCCTTGCTCTCACAGCAGATGAAAAACTCCCTTCATTTAAAACTATAAAATATCTGGTATATTCCTTTCTAGAAAACAAAAGTATCTTAAAACATTTTGTGGTAGAAAGAGACATCATATGTCCCTTTTAACATCCAGGCTGTGAGAACCAAAGACTGAATACTGGGGTGGAACATAATGCTTCTTGGTTTTGCACAATCAGAGTTAGGAAAGTGCTCAACTTGACTGGTTTACTTAGGGATAAAGCCCAAAATTGTGAAAAACCAAATTTGTCTTTGCCAAAGAGAAGCTAAGAAAAATCAGATTTCTCCAGTCTCTTACGAGTTTTAGCACAGCTTTCGCCACCAGATCATAAGAATACAGAACACTTATCCCCCAGTCAAGAGAGAAGATACCTACTGCAATTTACCTTCTGATTTTCTTCTTGAGTAAGAGACTGGTGCCTTTCTATTCAGGGTTGTAAATAGGTCCTCCTTGGGTATATCACTCTTGATAAAAATCTGTTTGCCATACCCTCAACCCAGGGACTACTTGTGGGGATCCAGGTTCCATCTTTCCCTGTCTGTTATATGGTTTCTGGGGTGTCCCATGAGAAATAGTCCAGTTCAGTACCTTGACAGTTTCTCAACATAGAAGGAAGCCTGTTTTCTCCCTGTCTATTCAAGTAGAACATGACAATCTATTTATCTGTCTGGACCAAGAATTTGGTTGGCTACCTGATTCCTGAAATCTTTTACAGTACTCAACTGCTCATAGCTTCAGTAAGTTGGTGTGCAACCTCTTCTCCTGGACAAGATCACAAGACCTTCTATGATTGCTTCCCACTTCAGAATGAAACCATCTAAAGTTAAAGGCAATCTGATGAGAAGGGATTTGGAAGGATAAACCCTAGGCTGAACTGTAATGGACAGTCACTAAGTCTCTGAGATCCTCAGTGACACAGATGCTCTTGGAGACTCCGAGTGTCCTGGTTATACTGAGACTTTATGGTTTATTGGGCTTGTCTCATATGGAGACATTCTAGGGGAATAATGAAGTGTGGAACACAGAAGTCGAAATTCAAAAGTCATTTAGATGGATAACTGAAAAGTTATCCATCTAAATGGCTTATCTGGCTATATTCAGCCTTTATTTGGCTAAATGTTAGCCAGCTAATAGGTTAGTTGAATAGAATTTAGCCAGATAAGTCAGGGGCGTTCCGGAGGCATAACTGGAGGAGTTGAGTTAGCCAACTAACTCCGATATTCAGAGTTCATTGATTAATTTAGCCAACTAAGTCTGGTTGGGTCAAAAAGCTGTCCTAAAGTTAGCCAGCTAACTACTTAAGATAGCCTGCTATATTTAATTGTGCGGCTGCACTACTGAATATGTCTCCACAATTAGCCAAATAAGTTTATCCAGCTAACTTTTCTATCCGGACTGTGTCTGAATATAGACCTTATAAGGCCTAAAATTTGCAGCATGGAATAAACTGTCTGCAGACTCTGAATACTCTTCCTATGTGGTCTTGTTGGCAAGGAGGAAAGCCATGGCTACAGGGACCCTACAAATTCGAGCTGACCACTGGGCTTTGTTTTCAGATTATTGACTATGAACCCTAATGACTGCAATAATCGGATAATGATTTTTTCTTAACTAGTCAATTGTTCAAGCAAGGAAATACATGAAACCCTCAAGCATAAAAATGCCACAATGAAAGTAACACATACTGTGAAAACCCATAGAGTTGAAGTTACACAGAAAGACAATGTGGAACTGGAGATGCCTCCTGTCAATTGAATATATCTCCATGTGAGTATCTCCTGTAGATCCAGAGAACCTAGCCAGTCTCGTTTGTTTAGAAGGCAAACTACAGAGCTCATAATAACCATCTTGAACTTTTCACTTTAAGAATTTGTTTGCATAAGTGCATTCTGTAGCCTTCTTTTATGATCCAGAGGATCCAGCTGTCTAAGGTGACAAAGAGCCTATCAATGATGAAAAACTACAACTCATTCTACAAAAGGTGGTCTTCCATAAAAGAAACTGGGATTCTGGCTATATGCTTGGAATTCGGTAAAAATCCTAGTTACCATTTCACCTGGGCAGCTATATGAAGCTTAGTGCTCCTTGGTCTCAAATGGTTAGATCTGTGTGGTGTGAGAAAAGCTGGGGAAGAATTCATTTTGAGGGAAAATGACTTCCTAGACAGATCACTATGAAACCTCTAAGACAATGGGCTTCACTATTGGTTAAACAGAAGCTACTTTGGATTCAATGGGCTGGAGCGGAACTGGATCAGGGAGGGAGGTACCTTTCCCATGTTGTGCCAACAAAGGGTAAGGGGAGGTCCTCATCTGATGTCACACATAGCTGGCTTCCTTCCCTACCCTCTGTAAAGCATAACCCCCTTCTCTCTCCCCTCAACAGCATCCCCTCTCTCACCCTCCTGCTCCCCCTCCCCTTCCATGTCCAACAGCACCCACTTCTCCCTAATAATGAGGTTTTTCTTCCCTCCTCCCCCTTAAAATTTCTCCTTCAACAGAAGCACATGGAAACATAAGCTGTTACCCTCACACACTCTCTCCTTCACTCAGCCTTTCTGCCTCTTGTCCCCATTTGCACTTGCTCATCTGAGCCAGAGCTTGAGCTTCAAGCTGTATTGTTCCTTCTTCCAGCCTGACCAGTTTACAGGAGACAGACTTCTTCTTTCTCCACCTGCGATCAGAAGTGGCATTGGCTTCTCCTCCCTCTAACTATGCAACCTATATAATGTAAACGCTTCTTCTTGGCTGATGCAATGTCAGTTGCTTAGCTTTTTTCTTCAACCTGCACCCAGAGACAGACACTGCACAGGCACTGGAATATATAAAGGAAAGGAAGAAGAGATAGGAGGAGAGTATGTGGGTGGAAACGGGAGGCATTGTGCATGTGTGGAAAGAGGAGGGAGCATTGGCTCGACACCGCTCTATTCCTGCACCAGTCTGGTTTACTCACCAGCTCAAAATGTTGGCAGCAAGTTTAAAATAAACACACAAAAATCCCTGATGCCAAAAGAAGCTGCCACTGGCTCACAGGCTTTACCTTGAAGAATAGTGCTCTAAGATGTAGAGGGCGATGCAAAAGTGGTAATGGATAGGATCTGAAGTGTAGAATGATACTCTCATGAGCTCCACTGCTTCCTAGATGTTTATTTCCAAACTGAATTCCAGCACTGCAAGACATCTGTGACCCTTCTGAGCACACCCTTACAAAAAGCCATAGGCCCATAACCATAAGAGCCTGTGGGCATCAATGATCAAGGCACAGGTTACCGATGCCATGCTTAAAGGATTGTAGATTATGCAGACCATATGATTCGCATATTCCTCACAGGTCCCAAGGTGACAACTCTGCCTGTATTTCTTGAGGCAAGATTCTGAATTGCTGGACTCCTTCCAGGATTTCATACAAGCATTGCATCATATAGATTTGATAAGAAGCTATGTGATACTGCAGCATAGCACTGAGAATGCTTTTCAAAAATAATGTTTAGAGCATGAGAGTTATAGCCAGTTAGTGCAGCAGTATGGGTCTAGACTTCTTGGCCTTGTTCAGGGTGGATTCAGCCACCAAATTCTGGTCCATTAACTGGGATTTTTGTTGAATCTCCTGGTTACCTGGACAAAATGCTGTGTGTTTGTCTTAACAATTGGAAGTACTGTGCAATGTGTGGGGTCTCCTACATCCTAGCCCATACAACCTGGAAGACAGTAGTTGGGCACTCTCACTAACTCTTTAAAGCCATCTGGGTATTTTAAGAAGGACCAAAGGGATAATCGTAGTCATATTCTGGACAAAGTTATGTAAAGAAGAGTCTTCCAGTACAGGATTTGTTCCTGGCCTAAGAGAAAAGATTTTATCTGAAGTTTTTGGAAGAAACAGAACTGAGGGGAGCCAGGGGTTGCAAGAACATGGTACCTACAGCACATGAACAATGAAATGTTTGTCTTTCCAGAGGGCAATGGCAAATTCTGTCGATTTGGCACAGAGTATGGCTACATGACCCATTTGTGTGGTAAGGAACAACTGTTTGCCTTCCTCATTTGTGTGACTAAGGTGAACAAATTGTCTTTGTACAAAACCCATTATTTGCTTCTCTACATTAACATTGTTTCTCAAAATTGTTTCTCAAAATTGCTACTGGGCAGACTAGATGGGTCCATATTGGTTTTACATGAGTCTATTATGTTACTATGACATGGGGCAGCAGGACACAAAAATATATTTATGTGGGCACCAGAGCACGCTAACAGTGCATGTAGGACTCGTAGCATCATGAGGTTCAGGAATGCAATGTACAACCATATACTGGACAGGTAATTCATGATTATGAAAAAAGATGGAAATTATTTTTTAGGATAAAAATCAGAATACCTACTGCTTAACACATCCTACCTCTTCATAGTTTTTGTAGTGGTGATGGTGGCACTGACCATCTGTAATGACTATTTTGTCGCTTAACACTATTCAATTCAGCATAGCATATGCCCCTACTCATTTTCAAGCTGCTGTCTTATACTGAAGTCTGGTTATTCAATCATTTTAATGTCATCTATATAGACTGGAATATCATTGGAATATATTGTGATGCTCCTCCATTGAAGCTTCTGCTATAAACACTTTTCACTTACCAATTGTATGGCTATCATAAGAACAGTTTTAAGAGAAAAAGTTCTCTCACACAGGTCGAACAAGTCTTCCAAACTGGGTCCCAATAGTTCTAGCACCATGGCATTGTATTTGCCACAAGGACCAAAATAGTAAACCTGAGGTATACCATCTGGAAAAAAAAAAAAAGAGAAATATATTTATTTATTTAGCATTTGTTTATATACAGAGGTACAGCTGACAATGCCTTCACTCCGGTTTACATTACAACGAACCAGTTACATTTGAATTCATAACATTAAAACAGATTGAAACAGAGTATTAACTTAGTAAAAAGTTAACAAGTACATTGTTAACTTAGTAAGTAACTAAGTACATAAATTAGTTTTCATTAACTTTTAAGCAAAACACTATCTTTCTTTATAGTGGTCTAAGAATTTGACAGTTACAAAACGATGTTCTGCAGCAGTACCAGCAATGAACAGAAACCTTAAAATAATGTTTAGTACAATTTGTTTCTTTCTTGTGCTATTTTATTTTACCTTTTACCAATTTCATCATTAGTAAAGTGGATAAAAGCACTTGTTGCTATATTGGTTCCATTGCTGAACTGATACATTTAAATTCTATGATGCAAACTATATCACATTATCGATTGTCTTACATCATTTATTGCTTTTTCATATTCTAGTCTTTTCTCACCTATCTTTAGATCAGACACCTTACTTTACTATAATCTTGTCATATATTAAGACTTTCGTCTTTTCATACTCCTCTCCAACTCCCTTACTCAAAGACTATCTACCCTTTCTTTCCTTTGCTCTCCAGCCTTCCCACCCATGCTCAAACCAATACTGGTTAATTGTCCTTATTCATATAAAAATTTTAAAAATTTGCTTTGACTATAAAATCTACCTTCTTTGTACTACTGCACAAAAATTTGAAGATAAGACCTATGAGGCCCTACCACTGCAATAAAAGATATCACAACCCCTAAAACTGTCCTATCATTAGAACAGAAAGTGAGGGTCAGAGTTGGAATGCAAAGAGATAAAAATCAAATGCACACATTACAAATTTTGATGCATGGTAAAAGATTCAGTTAAGAGCGATAAAAGTATATACAGCTCATCTAAAGGTTGTTTCACATGCTTAACTGGATAACTCCAATCCAGACATCTGTTTTATGTCACTAGATTATATCTTAAATTAGTCCATGACAGAGCAATGTCTCCTCAAAAAAAACTGACTCATATGGAGATCCTATAACAATTGACAATATGCCGGTAAGACCTATTAAGATATTTCAAGTATGCAAAGTGTGTGTGTGTACAAGATCAGTTGCATTGAAGAAATTTAGTCATCCAAATGCTGGTTGCTTTACTGATGCCACCCTACATAGAATTCCATGCTTACCTCAGCCTGCCAGTATTTTCTGTAACAAACTTTTAACCAACTCCTTCTAACACGATATAACAGGGGGCTCAGAGAGAAACAGCAGCAATCCATCCAAACCTAAGGAGACCATATGAGAAGAATCCTAACAGGGCTCCTAACTTGTAATGAACTGAACTACATATACACAGATACCTTCACAGCAATACCAGGGGTTAAAACACCTTGACCTAGAAGATGGAAAACGAGAGCAGAGCAAACTGGCAGTCTGAGAAGGACCTGGACTGGCAGAACTTGAGGAAAGGACATTAACAGGTAAGACTAAATTTCACCTTCCTTGTCTTGCTGGACTAGTCCAGTCAAGTGGTATGCACCAAATTCATCCCTTTCAGACTGTGTGGGATACTGCTAGACCCACTCGCATAACACCAGAATCAAAAGCATAATCCTCTCTGTCTTGAAGATTCACTAGATGCTTCATATAATGAATGCAGATGCCCAAGAAATGGCCTGCAAATCTCCAACAGAGAAACTAGGCAAAGCTCTACCTATGAAGACTACTAAGCCCTGGCCATATGATCCCCCAGACCTTGAAGTGACAAACCCTTAGATATGGAAGCAGAGCAGATGGCCTCAGATCCATTGAGCAATCAAAGCTTTCAATGCAGCCCCTCCCTTCTTCTGTCCACTAAAGTAGACAAAAATGATTAGACTTCCTGAAGACATTTGTCATCTTCAAATATCACAAACACCAGCACATACGGGGAACATGAGCTTTGAGGCAAAGGGCAATGATTTAGCAGATAAAGCCGCTACAGAAATCCTTACCATGTATTTAATGGCCATGCAAACACGATTCAGTTCAGAACTGAGTCATACCCCATATCCAATGCCACTGGATGAATTCCATGAGCAACCCAGTGGGGAGGAATTACAAAAATGGATAACAATTGGGTGCTACCAAAAAGGTAAAGAATGGCTGCACCCTAATGGAAAAAAATGTTTGACTACATCAGAAGTGTTGCGATATTTCTGCGCGTGGCATGTAACCATGCATTTGTCTGCAACTGCTTTATTAGCTGGTATACAAAGTAATCACTGGAACCAAAATCTATATGCTTTAGCTGTACAGGTAATTCATAACTGTCTAGTTTGTTCTACTCATATAGCTCGTCGAGGCCCAGCTGTGAGTCCTGGCAGTTTGCCTATTCCCCAGGGGCCAGGTTTGGAATGGCACATTGATTACACTGATATGCTCGAAGCAATTAAAGGAAAACGGTATGTATTGGTATGGGTGGATAGCTTTTCACATTGGATAGAGGCTTTCCCATGTACAAAAGAAACAGCTCATGTTGTCATTGATACCTTTTTGCATAGAATTTTGCCTACTCATGGCTGCCCAATCAAAATTGTATCCAATAACGGCACACACTTTAATAACCAAATTATGACTGAATTACAAGAAATCTGTAATATTATCCACCGACGTGTGTCTGTTTATAAGCCAACCTCAAATGGTTTGGTAGAACGCTATAATGGAATATTGAAAACAAAACTAAGAGTATTGCTCACAGCATTGAATAAAAATAAGACAAACAAATTATATACCTGGTTGGACGTACTACCATTAGCCTTAATGATTATACGAAACACACCAGGTACCATTCATAAAATTACTCCATTCCAATTACAGACAGGACGGATTATGAATCCGATGACAGTAAAACAAACTGATACCCAAGTGGAGTATTGGAAAAAGGTGCAACCCCTAATGGCAATGGCAGCAGACCTGGTACAGGCTGAATCATTGAAAGCCCCTAAAAAGACGTTTTGTGCTTCTTTTTCTGTAGGTGATCAAGTGCTGAGAAAGAATTATACACACAAGACTTGGAAGGATCCGATCTACGTTGGTCCATTCACTATCACAGGGCTGAGCCATACTGCTGCTCGTTTAACAGAACATTCCACCTGGGTACACTTGTCAGATATTCGCTCCTACAGACCCAGTCCATAACGTCATGCCCAACTTGGCTACATTTGTTTGGACTGTTATCCTTTGTCTGGGACTATGGGGGGAATTGAACTCTTCAGCATCCGGTATTTTTGATATAGAATCTGATTCACTTCCTACACGTTTTCAACACAATCTGTGGCTGCGTTTAGCCAATATTACAAATGTCACTTCCTTTTGTTTGACGTATAGTTTAGATCTACATACAATGTTGGGGTCTTGTCTTATTCCAGTGTGTAAGGTCCCGAATGATATTGCAAATGACACTCAGTTGCCACTTATCACTACTGCTTGGCAATACACCTCTCTCCCATTTTGGGGTCGAATAACAAAACGCTTGCCTGCAGATGCCTTGGAATTTCATACCCCGTATGTAGCGAGACCCCATAATGACACTTGTGCTCGTGTCGTAAATTGTACTAAACGAGGTGCCGGTAAATGCCGGGAACTCCCTGAGGGAAATTGGAACTGCAGTCACTATACTAATGTCAGTTTTAACTATGCTCACATTATTTTACCCATAGGATGGTTCTTTACCTGTAGGGCTACTACATTCAATTATATTCCTGCCAATATTAGTGAGTGCACTTGTTGTCTCAGTAGGCTTGTGCCTGTATTGCCCCAGAAACCCGAAAAATTGGATTCCAGGCATCGTCAGACACGTGACTTGTCTTCATTAGAACCCACATGTGATGGAAATGTTTCATTATTTAGTAAGCAAGAATCACTAGCATTAGCTTTGATTAGTGTACCTGCTTTGGCTATGCATCCTGACATAGAGGTCACAAAACTCGCTTGTGCATTGGCAAAATCTATTAATACTACTTCTAAGGCTTTAGCGTTATTGAACCAAGAACAAGATACCCTCCGCAATGCTATCATTAGCAATCGTGGTGCTATTGATTTTTTATTATTGCAGCATCGATTTGGTTGTGAAATTATGCCTGATATGTGTTTTAATATTACTGATAACTCATGGGCCATTGAAAATCAAATTGTTCAATTACATAAGTATGCACAAGATATTAAAATGCATTCTTGGTCCAACATGTGGGACAATATATGGTCCATATTCCCGATTGGATGGATTAGAACAGCTTGTCAATATATCTTAACCTTTCTGATCATTCTGGTTAGTGTAGGCTGTTTTGTACAATGTATACCTAGTTTGATTTTTTCTGTACAGAGATGGTTTCAACCTAAGATTATCAATAACAATATGATAGCCTATAGCAATATTAACCTGGACGCTGCTTGTATAGTGCACACCACAAATCATGTAGGAGATAGGAGGGATGATGAAAGTAAGAATAGTTAAAAGGGAGGTGTCAAGGAAAGATTCTTCCCCAGATTGTGAAGAACGGCCCTCACCTCTTTGCTAGTCCCCTGTGTGAAGAATTGAACGCCGCCAGCGTGAGCCAGCAGCCTTTCTGGCTCAAGGGAGGATTTGCTGATTATGCCCGGGTTCCATCCCCGGCTTCTCCACCATTACTGAATATAATGATGGTATTTCTGCTAAAGAAAAAATACCAGCTAACACCAAACACATTGAAGGCCAGACTCTGCAGGAAAAAGTTATAAACAACTTTTGCATGACAAGAAGAATCAACAAAGACACAGGATGGAGCAGGAGAAAAATGTTGATGGGTACGAACCAGGCAATCTGCTTTAAGGAATGCAAGGGAGAGAGATAAGGGGGAGACAAAACAAACAAAGCAATAATATTTATGGTGTGAAACCTTGCAAGCAGAAAAAACCAGATGCTTTGCTGACTTGGCTAGTTTAAGATATTATTAAGCAGGAGGGCTCAAAGAAAAGGTTGTTGGGGGTTTTTCCCAAAGCCAGCGCTGTGCTAAACAATATAATGTAAGTATATTGTTTTAATTGTTTTTATTTTCTGTATGTATCGCTCTGTTTGTTTATACACAGTATATGATTTACATTAAAGAATAATAAGATAAAAAATTAGAATCAGAGTTGTTCTTTTAAACAATTTTAACTTTGCATTGGGTATTTTCAACACAGGTGAAGGTCTTCATGATCTGCTTATGAAACATCCTTCTTAAGGCAAGGGAGGAAAACCCTTTGGTTAAGATGAAATTGCAAAACTATTTTAGGGAAAAAGGAAGAAATCATGCAGATATTGCCTCATTGGAAAATTTGAGAAAGGATTCCCTACAACAGAGCCTGAAGCTCTGATATCCACCTTGCTGAACATATCACTACCAGAAATACAGTCTTCAAGGTTAAATCTTTCAAATATGCTCTAGAGGAGCTCAAAAAGAGTACCAGTTAAAGTTCTTAGAACCAAATTTAGATTCCACAACGAAACTAACACACTCCTGGGTGGCGGAATATGTTTGACCCTCTTAGGAAGCATGTAACATAACCATGAACTGCAAATGACTAATCCTGTAAACTACTCACAGCAGGGAATGACCACCACCTGTACGTTGAGAGAATTAAGCATGAGCCCTTTTTCCAGATCTTCCTGTAGGAAGGTTAAAACTGTATCCACCACTAGCCTTCCATGGTGAAGTCAGCCTATTTGCACACCAAGCCTCAAAAACCTCACCCCCCCCCCCCCCCCCCATAAAGCTAGTGAAGTGGATCTCTTGCAGGCTTGTAAAAGAGTGAAAACCACCTTGTAAGAATAACATTTCCTTGCTAGATATGTCCTCTCAATGGCCAGGCCATAAGACAAAACAGAGCTGGATTCTTGCATACTGCTGGACCCTATTCTAGAAGACTCCTGCTCTGCAGAAACCTGAAGGGTTTCTCCTCATTGAATTTCATTAAGTTCACAAACCAAATCTGGCACCAAATTACCAGATTTTGAATTCCAGCTATTTTCTGCAAAACTCGTCCCACAATGGGCCATGGCAGCATTAATACATCCAGATCCTTGGAACCTTCCTTTCTTCCGTGACTAAAGAACCAGACCATATTGGCATTCTTCATTGCTATTAAATCCATAATTAATCTTCCCCACCTGATCAAGAGCATCTCACTCTTCTGGATCCAGGGTGTTTAGATTTAAAAAATCCACTTGGACCTCTAGGAACAGCAACGCAGATTAATCTCTGATCATCCTTCCTGATGGGGATGTGAAGACAGCAGTGAGGCAGGGAGAGGGTTTTTTTTTTAAACTTCCCTAGATCTGACAGAAGCCTATTATAACCAACCTAAGAATTTCCATCCAGAACCGAACTTCCAGCGCACTGTCAACCTGCTTTCAATCCAAAATGGGGAGGAAGGTATCTTCATTTTAGGAACCATAAAATAAACTAAATACCTTCCTTGACCCCATTCTAAACCTGGAACTGGAACCACTGCTCCCAACTGACAACATTGCTCTTTAGAGGGGAGTCATAGGGGGACAAAAAAAGGGCATCTGAAATAGGGCATTAAATTGCAAGAAAGAACTGACGATATCCAGGACCCAGTGATCCCAAGTGGTTTGGATCCACTTCCGGTAAAACAATGCCAGGTATCTGAGCCTCCAGAGATAGAACCTCAAATCTTCGTTGAGAGCCTCAGCTGCCGTTGGCCTCACCAGTGGTTCCATCTTTTCCACCCATAGTTAGATTAAGGGGAAGACCAGCGGGACAGATGCCTGGGGCACAAATTTATAGGGGGGGGGTGCTAAGCTGCTTCCTCTGCCTTTGGAAGCATGTCTGACATTTAAGTGATTTGCCTCAGCCTCTCAAACAGCTTTAGCTGGACAGCCAGTTGAGTATCACTGCCACCTTGCTCCTTTCTTGCAGCACCTCTACAAGACTTGGGGTACTACTGTGATCACGTGAGTGTGGCTGAGAGCCCTCAGACACTGTTTAGAGCCAGCATGCAGGGCAGGGAGTGCTCACCTCTCCTGGGCATGAACTCTTGCTCCTGTGTTCCTACTGACTTCATTAATTCTGATTTAGGCCTTTGTTCGGGGCGACTAGCTGAGCAGCCAAGTTATTAGCCTGCTCAGGATTCTGTCACTCCAACCCTGTTTCTATCTCATCCCCATAAAAGAACAGACACTTCTAAAATTGCTAGCTTCGCTGTGATGCTGATGCTCTCCCTGGACAATACTGTTTTGACTCCCTGAAATGGCTCTTAGCAGGAAAAGTCTAGAAAGAAACCTTAACTCTGGCCTCCAGAAGTCTCAGCGAATTGGAGTCTCCCAAGTCCTTCACTAACTTTTCCAAGTTCACCCCAAAAAGAAGCTTGGCCTTCAATGGAAGTTTGGGTAATATGAGCCTTCGAGGCTGAATATACCATAGGGTTTCTCAGTCAGAGAAGACAGCAAGCAGCCACCACTGTGGCCATGTTCTTCACTGACGCCTGAACTAGGTCATAAACATCCGCCAGGAGTGCTATGCCCACTTTAAGATGCACCATCTCCTCCAGCTATATACCAACCTCTTGGAGCTCAAGTTCGGAGCAGGCATGTTCTATCCACACAGCCTCTACAAATGGCAGTCTGCAGCACTAGAACAGAAACCTCAATCTTATGATCCCGAGGATCCTTCAGAACCCTATACTAGGATAATAGTTTTCCTAGTAACTGCACAGATCAGTACATCCACCTGAAGCACCTGCAGCTTCTCATTTTTTTCCATCTACATAGGGTAAATTTTTCCTATCGCTTTTCCAGCCTTCAATCTCACCTCAGGAAAATTCCATTCTGCCACTATCAATTCTCTGAGACTGATGCAGCGGAAATGCTCTTGTAGGCATTTGTATGCTATCTATAATAGGATCTTCAGCAACCTTGTTCCCTTACGCATAGTCAATAAGATATTTTATTGCGGCCAACTGAGAAAGTGGTCAACCTGATAAAACACAACCTACTTGAAATGCATTAGATGTGCGATGGAAGACTCAAGACCCCAACACGGGTCCTGAAGCTCCTGCTGCACATTTAAAGCGGTAGAAATAAAAATAATAAAAGTCGCGACAAATGGGGAGGTTGAGAGGGAGTCAGTGCTGAACTCCATTCTCAACCCAGGGCCACAAGTCTAGGTGGCCCCGACTCACCCCAAAATGTAAATTTAAAAAATGCACCCACATGGCGACGGTACTGGCCCTCCACCACTCTCTCCAAATCCCTCCCATAAAATAAAGGCTCTGGACCCCCTTCCCACCCTCCAAGTGACACTAATGCTCCTCTCTCCCCCCCCCCCCCCCCCCCAAATTAAAAAATATAGTACCAAGGAATCCACCTTGGCCACATTGCATGGGTTCCAATCCCTTGGACCTTATTTCCAGTCACATGGCTGGAGCTAGGTCAGGTCAGTGCTATTTTGTATTCACCCATCCCCAGACGCGGAATGTGTTTTAAGGTACAAGAAGGTGCAGGAGGGGTGTTTGGAGACTTTTTTTCCCTTTTGGTGGAGTGGGACCCAGGACAATTTTTTTTTTTTTAAATCAGGTGAGGGCCACCAGTGTCAATTGGAGAGTGGGTGAAGGGGTGGGTATGGGAAGGGTACGGGGCCAGAGACTTTTATTGGAGGGATTTGGGGTGGAGAGCCAAGGACCATCACTGCATGGGTGCATTTTTAATTATTTTTTTTTAATTTTCATTTTGGGGGGAGTCGGGGCCACCTAGATTGGCGGCCCGGAATTGAGATGGGGGTCAGCACTGATCTCAGAGTCAATGGTGCAGGTAAAAGGATAAAGTTCCATTCAATAATATAAGGTGTTTTTATTGTTAAGTTTCACAATTCATTCAGTGCGGCAACTCCATTCAAAGTAGCAGAGAAGCATTTAAAGTCCCCCGACACGGTCCCGTGTTTCGCGGTAGCTGCATCGGGAGGGACCAAATAATATTCCAAATCTGCAATGTAACATAGGTAATAAAGAATAGAACAAAAACAAAGGCTGCTATATGGAGAATACTAGTATAGTTCACATACCTTATAGAGGAACTTCTGGAGCGCAATCGCCCTCTAATTTTGACAATCATTTAAAGAGCAAAAAAAGGCGCGAAAGCCGAACTCTCGCGAGATGCTGTTACTCGCAGGGCAACACCTGTGATCGTGATGACATGTTAACAACGAGTCCTAATAAAACAGATACCATTCTATGTCTTTGTTTAATCCATTGGGAAAAACTGTGTTGAGGGTATAAATCCATCGCCGCTCCCTCCGACCCAGTATACCGGCGAAGTCTCCTCCCCGCGAGGGGGGCGAGACCACCTCTAATACTGAGAAGGAGAGAGCGGCGATGGAGTGTTCAGCCTGAAGCCAGTGAGTGACTAGAGGTTCATCAGTCCTGGAGGATCTAATATTGGAGCAATGTTCTATAATACGCGTTTTGATCATGCGTGAGGTCTTGCCCACATATAATAGTGAACAAGGACATTTAACCACGTAGATGACTCCTTTAGTGCAGCAGTTTGACTGGGAGTACAATTTGAACACACGTCCTGTCCCAGGATGTATAAACTGTCGAAGACTCCGTGTGGCTGCACATCGTGTAGCGGCCACAGGGGTTGTGCTGACCACTTGTGCGTGGGTGATTATGTAAAGACAATAAAGATGTATGTACAAGACGGTCTCTTAGATTTGTGCCTCTTTTGAATGTAAAACGTGGGGGACCATGCATTAAATCAGTGAGGGACAAGGCTGCCCAATGTCGTTTGATCATGTTAACTATAGTCCTTCCTACGGTGGAAAAGGGGATGATACAATTGTGAGTAACGTCATCAGTCTGTATAGAAGATGTAAAAAGCCAGTCCCGGTGCGTGTACAATGCCAGTTTGAAAGCCTTTTTGATGACCCGCAATGGGTAACCCCTTTCAACAAAACGGGTAAACATACCCCGGGATTGGGAGAGAAATTCCATCCGTGTAGAACAAAGACGACGCAGTCTTAAAAATTACCCCATGGGTATGTTGTCTCGAAGTGCCCGGGGATGACAGCTGTTATAGGCAAGCAAGGTGTTCCGGTCAGTATTCTTGCGGAACAGAGTGGTCTCAAAATGGTCCTCCACCCGAGTGATAGAAAAATCTAAAAAGGCTATACAAGTGGAATGAATACAGTAATTGAATTGAATATGAGGATTAAGTGAATTAACCCAATCCAGAAACATAAAAAACTGGATGTCAGAGCCCATCCAAATAATAAAGATGTCATCAATATAGCGTAGCCATACATGGATGTATTGAAACCATGTAGATGAATAAATATTTGATGTTTCATATTCATCCATGTATAGGCACGCTAAGCTAGGGGCCATCGTGGCCCCCATAGCGGTCCCCTTAACCTGTTGATATATTGTATCCTGAAATTGAAAGAAATTCTTAGTTAACGCTATTTCAGCAAGTTGTACAAGAAAAGATGTGGTGACCCTATGTGGTAGTGGACGTGTGTTCAAAAATTTTTCAACAGTAAGTGCCTCACTTTGAGGAATATTGGAGTAAAGTGAAACCACATCTAATGTAATGAGAAACATTGCGGATTGAGAGACCTCTATTTGTGACAATATTGACATAAAATGAGAGGAATCCCGCACATAGGACCTAATCTGAGGTACCAGTGGTTTAAGGAAAACATCCACAAATTGGGACAGGGGTTCCAGTAAGGATCCTATGCCGGACACTATGGGTCAGCACTGATCCCCACTCAACCCCTTTGTTTGCTATGACTTATTTTTTCTGTCACTTTAAATGTGTGGTGGGAGCCTCATGACCCACGTTAGGGACTCGGGCCTTCTGCTGCACATCTAATGTATTTCAAATAGGTGTTATTTTATTATGGCTGGTCATCTTTTCAGTTGGCCGTGAAATTATCATCAAATTGACTATGCATGACCTTCTTTGCATTATTATTCATGCATGCAAAATCACATGCAAAGATGATCATTCATAGTCAATTTGATTTTAATTTTTTATCGTAGCCAACTGAAAAGGTCATTGTAATCGAGAAGAGTATCTGGGCAAGTATGTATTGACAGTTGTAAAGCCCCAACATGTGACTTTAGCTGCATTTGCACAGTGGAAAGTCCCAGCCACCATGTTGGGTCGAAAACCTCCAGGTGAAAGCTTCAGAGAAAAACAGGAAATTAGACTAGCCTGTACGCATGTGCCAGTAACACAAGGCTAAAGTGCATAAAAGAAGGACACACCAAAGACTGGAAGGATTCCCTGCCGAAAGCTGAACCACAACATGAGCCAATAAAGTCAGCAAGTGACACTTGCCAGACAACCGAGAATCTCCAGTACAGTTCCAGTCCTCCTACCTAAACTGCCTGCACATCAGTCTGGAGAACAAAGACATTTTTCTCAGGAAAGTGACACTTCTGGCTAGGCCATTTGTATATTTATTTATTTTTATTTATTTAGGGATTTTTATATACCGCAGTACGTAAAAAGATACATCACCGCGGTTTACAATAAACAATAATTAGCAACAGGCATGTATGATAACAGGCAGAACAGACAGTAAACCATAAATTAATTAGTTGGGGAAACTTTATTTTGTTGCATCACTTGTATAATGTGTATGCCTCCTGACATTCTTATAAGTGGCTGGTTTGTTATATCTTTGCAAATAATTACAAAATAACTTTTTACATATATAGATATACAGATAGTTATTACTGCCAGAATTCATTATTTCCTTTGGGAAATTTGGGTTATTCCTGCTGTGATCCTCTACCTCCTCTCACTCATAACCCCAGCACTTGGCTCTACCAAAATAGTGGTACTCAAGCTGAGGTGCTCTTCCTTAAGCATGTCCCATGCATGCTTGAATTCTGCAACTGTTTTGGCTATTATCTCTGCTGAAAGTCAGTTTCAAATATCCAACACCATTTCAGTCAGGCCGATTGAACACGCGTTTTCCCTTACCCCTTATTCAGTAAGGGGCAGAAAACGCGTGTCCAACCCGCCGAACCTAATAGCGCCCTCAACATGCAA
The DNA here is from genome assembly GCF_901001135.1 of Rhinatrema bivittatum. Lineage (NCBI taxonomy): Eukaryota > Metazoa > Chordata > Amphibia > Gymnophiona > Rhinatrematidae > Rhinatrema > Rhinatrema bivittatum. Next base: position 601,199,536 of record NC_042615.1, read on the forward strand.
ATGCATGTTGATGGCCCTATTAGGTATTCACGTGCGATTCAGTTAAGTAGAATGTGCAGCCAAGCCGTACATTTTACTTTCAGAAATTAGCGCCTACCCAAAGGTAGGCGCTAATTTCTTCGGGCACCGGGAAAGTGCAGAGAAAAGCAGTAAAAACTGCTTTTCTGTGCACCCTCCGACTTAATATCATGGCGATATTAAGTCTGAGGTCCCGAAGGCTACAAAAAGTAAAAAAAAGAAAAGAAAATTTGAAGTCGGCCGGCGGCTGTCGGGTTGGAAACCGGACGCTCAATTTTGCCGGCGTCCGGTTTCCAAGCCCGCGGCTGTCAGTGGGCTCGAGAACAGATGCCGGCAAAATTGAGCGTTGGCTGTCAAACCAGCCGACAGCCGCCGCTCCTGTCAAAAAGGAGGCGCTAGGGACGCGCTAGTGTCCCTAGCGCCTCCTTTTGCCCGTTTCTACTGCCGGACCTAATTTAAATACTGTATCGCACGCACAGGCGAGTGGGTGTTCGCCCGCTCTCCCGCAGACTTTACTGAATCGGCCCGAGTGAAAGTTATTTTCTTAGGTTCCTCTTGGGCTTTTCCTCCATTAAATGACTCCTTGTTCCTAGCTTTTAATTACATGAACAATGCTATTTTCTGGTCCTTTATTGAAATGTGCTACATATTTGAATGTTTGTATCATATCTCCCTGTTCCTTTCTTTTAGAAAAAATGTTTTTAGCTCCTTCAGTCTATGTGCATGGCTTCAACAGCACCACAAAGCTCATGGCAGACTGCAAGCTGCAGCTGGGAAGAGATAACACTATGATACAAGTGGGGAAGCAGAAAGGGAAAGATTAAGACAGGAAGTGGGGTTGATGAAAGGGAAGGGATGATTGAGAGGTGAGAGTGTACAATGATAGAATAGGGAGAGAAGAGGGAATGAGAGGAACAAGAGCTGGGTGACTAAAGGAAAAACAGTGGGATGAGAGAAAAGGGATGATTATAAGAGCAGCAAGAAGTGAAAGACAACAATGACGGGATAATGAGATAAGGAAATGGAAGGGAAATAAGGAGCAATTGATTAAACAAAGTGAGAGAGTGAGTGGGTTAAAAGATGAGAAGAGGGAAAAACAAAAAATTAGGAAGAAAAAATGAAACTCCACAACAGGCTGGATCACTCATTTGGCAGAAACATTAAAAAAAAAAAAAAAAAAAAAAAGATTTACAATAAAGCTGCCCTTAAGAACATAAGAAATTGCCATGCTGGATCAGACCAAGGGTCCATCAAGCCCAGCATCCTGTTTCCTTCACAGGCCAAAACCAGGCCACAAGAACCTGGCAATTACCCAAACACTAAGAACCACCAATGCTACTGATGCAATAAATAGCAGTGGTTATTCCCTAAGTAAAATTGATCAATAGCCATTAATGGACTTCTCCTCCAAGAACTTATCCAAACCTTTTTTGAACCCAGCTACACTAACTGCACTAACCACATCCTCTGGCAACAAATTCCAGAGCTTTATTGTGCGTTGAGCGAAAAAGAATTTTCTCCGATTAGTCTTAAATGTGCTACTTGCTAACTTCATGGAATGCCCCCTAGTCCTGAGTCCATGTAAATGTGCTATAGAACTACCAAAACACTGCCGCAGAATTTGTTAAGCCTGGTTGCAGAACCCACCTATAAGCTGTTAGAGGAAACCAGGGGATCTTATAGTAATTAAGACATTTCATCAATCTTCTTTTATGTCTGTTTTAATTACTATTAACACATATATTACAAGTGGATATTATGCATTATGAAATTAGCAGAATATTCTGGGGTTCTGAGTAAACACTGAGGAACAAGCTCGACACTACTATTAAATATTAAATTCCCTATTACCCTGAAATGCCTAAAAAGGAAGGAGAGAATCAAGGTTCTTTGACCCTCTGACATGTGGGTTCAATTCTCAGCTGACCACATACCAGAGACAGCTCTAGGAGACACACTGAGAACTTGTTCAATAGCATTCTCTCTGAGCGGAGAACTTTTGTTCAGGCCTGAGGTGTGGATTCTGCCACCCTTGCCAGGAAGTTTGGTTTCAGGGATGCAGTTGCATCTCATTGGGCCCTAGATGGGGAGTTTGGCACCCTCAAAAAAACAGAAACCCAGATTGTACTTCACCCCTCCCATTTTATAGAGATGACAGAATATTTATTTATTTATTTATTTATTTATTTTTAATTTTATATACCGGAATTCCTGTATACAATACAAATCAGTCCGGTTTACAGTAAATGAAGAAATTGCCCCAGTCTGGGAGGTCAGACCTGGGTTGATTACATCGAACATTGAACATTGAAAAATAACAATGCAAAATAAAAAATAAAAATAACAATTAACAATTAAACATTAAACATTGAATGTTTTCGTGACCTAAATTAAATTAAATTAAAATAATTAAAAAGTTAAATATTGCATATATATATATATATGTTGAATATTGTTAACTGTATAAAACAATAAATTAAAGGTTCAATCAGGATAAGGTGCTTAGTTGGATTCTGTAAATTGGAACGCTTGTCTGAAGAGCCAGGTTTTTAACTTTTTTTTGAACTCTGGCAGACTGGGTTCAAGGCGTAGGTCTGGGGGGAGAGCATTCCAATGGTGTGGTCCTGCGGTTGAGAGTGCTCTTTTTCTTAGTAAAGATGTTGCTGGTAAATATAAATATAAATATAAATATAAATGTTTAAATAAATAAAATTCAGTAAGGAAGAAACTGAATGGCTGACATGGTGCAAGCTGAAGTGGCGGCTCTATCCTATGTTGTTGAGTGGGAGAAGAGAAGCAGAGCAGCGTCTCGGAGGGAGCTACCCTCAACTATCAAAGGATACTGGAAACCCTGGCAGTCAAGTCATCTTTGGACGACCTTGCTGATATACTAGCTCATTTGGAAGGGATTCTCCCTGGGTATGTTACTCAGCTTTGTAAACTCATCAGATGCTACTGAAAAAAAGTGCATGATTCTTTACTGGATGACCATACCATGCAGTTAAGTGCTTTATCATCTCAAATTTCTAAGTTACAAGTTGCTAATGTTGCTGTGGTCAAAGTCAGTTATTTCTGTGAACTAAGCTGGAACTGCTGGATCAAAATTCTAGCTACAAGTATTACGATTTTTGAATTTTCCTAGAGTGAGGTTCTTCTCTCCACTGGAGATAGTTAAAAAGCATTTTTGTAAATTTTTAAAGATTATAACTGGACAAATGCTATCCCTCTATAAGGTATATTACCTACCTTCAAAGAAAAAGTTAATTGCATGTCAGAATGGTCAGCTTGAGCCTCTGGTTTTTATAGACCAGGGGGCAGCCAACTCTTGTCCTCAAGAGCCAAACAGGTCTGGTTTTCAGGATATCAACAATGAATATACATGAAACAGATTGGCATGCACTACCTTCACTGTATGCCAATATATCTCTTGCACATCCTGAAAACCAAGCTGGTCTGTGGCTCTTGAAGACTGGGGATGGTCACCCCTACTGTAGATTGTTTAAATGTTTCAGCACTTCTGGATTCATCCCAAGAGGAGAGAATTTCCAGATGAACTAATTGTCACTTTTGTTTTGAAGATGGATAGAGACTTGGTTTTTAAATCATATTACTTCATTCTTTGCTTAAAAGGTATTTTTCCTGATTTGTGTAAAATTTCTTAACTAATAGGCAAAACTTTCTGGCTTTCAAAAAGCAAGTTTTGGAGATGGGCACAAGTTTTATTTTCCCTAAAGCTTCCATGCAAATGTGTTATTTCTTATAATAAGGGCAAATACATTTTCTACGATACGCAACACCTTAAGTCCTTTCTGAATGAGAAAGCCAGATGTTCTCGAGTTCCAATGATAGGTCGTATATATGCTTAACAATTTTCTCTTTATCAATGACTGACTTTGGTTCTGGCATAAATTCATCTGCTATATTTATATTATACCTGAACACATTGGTTACATGTTTCCCCCCATATATGGACCTGATGTTATTTCAGGATTTAATTTCATTAGTTTTTTTATTCTTTGTATGTTTAATTGCTAAATGAACACGGTATTGCCATAAACACATTACTTATGTAAATGTTCACATTTACATACTTATTGCACTGAAAAAAAAAGGAGTTAGCAAAACACCAGGATTTCTTTGTTAAACTGTGCGAATGCTAGCTTTTCTGCCCTGGCAGAATCATCAAAATTTGGCACATGCCTCATGTGCGACATCTGCTGTAACAGTTTCAAAGCAAAGAGACTAAAATTTTTATACCTTTTGAAAGACCAAGCTCAAAACAAAAATTATAGAAAGCAGAACTGCATTCATTCAACAGGTGTTCTCCAAGGAAATCATAATGTCAGTCCTCTCAAGTTGGTGGTGACATCTGATAAGCCCAGCTTGAAGCTTATGAGAAAGTTTCTAGAACTTTTCCTTTGCCTCCCTGGCCATAGACAGCATGCCATTGTGCCGATGTAGGGGCCCCTTCAGTCTTATTTCTTGGCTTAAATAAGGAGAAGCCTATTCCAAGGGGAGGAAAGCAGGTTTCATGAGGACCGACATCCTGCTGTCTTTTGAGAACACCTATTACAGGTAAGCAATTCTACTTTCTCTGAGAACAAGGATGGCAGTCCACACAGGTGGGGGACAGGGCCGGTGCTTCCACTAGGCAAACTAGATTGTTGCCTATAGCATCAACCCTTAGGGAGGGGGCATCAAAACTGCCAGCATGACCCCTATGCTGGCCAAAGATAGAGGCCATAGAAGAAAACAGGAAAGAGAGGCCCGAGCGGAGCCCATCCGAGGCCCAAGAGGACCACAGATGCAGCCCATCCTGCCCACAGCCAAAGCGAGGAAGGAGAGAGGGCTGCAGGCAGATACCAAACCACCTGTAGTCGAAGATAGGAAGGAGAAAAGACTGCAGGCGGATCCCATCCAGCCCATTGCAGAAGAAAGGAAGATAGAGGGCCACAGGTGGAGCCCATGCTGCCCGCAGCCAAAAAGAGGTAGGCCTGGGAGGGTTTGATTAGGGAACCCATCCCACATGCAGCAGATTATGGAAAGAGGCATGGAGCAAGAGAGCAATTGACTGGGCTGACAGACTAAGCAGCTGCTGCTGCACATATGCTTCTACGGGAAGAAGTGGGAGAGAGTGAAATAGCATGTGTGTGACTGAAAGCATGTGTCTATGTAAAAGTGACAACATATGTGGAGATATCATGTAAGATGTATTTGTAATTGAAAGCATGCATGGAGAGAGATGTTTTTGTGCATGTCTATGATTTTAAGCATGTATGTGAAAGAGCATTTGTCTATAGGTGAGGGAAGAAAGTGTGTGGGCAGCAACACTGCTCCAGCCACTGCTAATCCATGACAATCTGAGGGCATCTGAAAATCAAAAGCTCCTAGATATGAAGAGAGGGTAATTATTTTAATTATTGCTTTGGAAGTTATTTGATGTCTGATGTATTGAAATATTTTATTGGTATTTGGAAAGTTTTTACAAATTTTAAATTTTTGGATGTTATTCTATTCGTCAGCTGTTTTGAAATATGTGTTTTTATTAGGCTGATTTTGCTATTATGATTAATGATTTATATTTCTTGATTTTACTGTTTTGATATTTTATGAGGAATGGTGATGTTTGTTCTTCCATTGTAGGGAGCTACCAGAGACGTCACTGTAAAATATGAATTTTAACATCTATGAATACTGACACTGCAAGAGGGACGTAGGCTTCATATAAGAGACGTGATCGGACCCGGTCAAAAGGTGCCACGCAGTTTGAAATGAAGGAAAGTCCCCATCCGTCCCGCTGCTTGACTATGCATGCCTGGGCTGCTAAAAGCAGCAGGGAAGAGAGGGCTAAGGTGTGTTGGGGGGGGGGGGGGGGGGGGAAGAGGAGAGAGAGAGCATGACCAAAAGGAGGACCATTTACACCTGAAGACTATGCCCAAAGCATCACCTTTGCCCTTCCCAGCCGTGAAGGGAGAGCTCCTGTGTCTGAGACAAGACATCTTCATGTAAGATTCCCACTGTTACCTGGCTGCCTACGCCTATGCTGGCTTCCCTTCTCCTGGGTCGAGATAAACCTTCTCAGCCAGCCATTGCAGGGTACAAGAACACAAGCTCTCTTCACTTAAGACTGTCTCCAAGACCTCCAGCCAGAGACTGTTCCAGAGTGAAACAGAAGGTAATCTCCTATATTTGGGAGGCTACTTAGACATTTATTAATATACCCAAAGCAAGGTCTTATATGTTTATGCTTACTAATGATGAGCTTTACTCTGAATAACCTTTACTAAGCAGCAAGGACTTTAGAGATGCACATTGTTTATTTTCTTCTAACTGCTAAACCTGAAAAGTCTGACAAATAAAAGTGATTCTGTAGATAAACCCCATAGTCTTTTCTGAGCCATTCTGATTGTACAGATATAAGGTGGGTAATAGAAAGAACTGTCTTTAGCACTACCTGTCCCAACAGGTGTGGAAGAAGCAGGAAAAGAAGTGCACATTATCACAGGTTACAGAATTCCCTCATACCGCTTACACCACTGTTGCACTGTATACACAGTCTGGCTTTTTGTGGATTTCAGTGCACTTGTTTGCACATTTCTATTTAAATGTTATGGTCCCTATTTTGTATTTGGTGAACATGTCTATGTTCTACATATGTGACCAAGGTGAGGTATTCTGCTAGTGTGTTGTTTCTGTGTAGGGGTCTATAGCAGTCCTGCTTTTCTGTTTTCTTAATAGGAGGTTTATTGGTGTTTTAGAGCCTGCTGTAATGTTTGCAATGTTGCCTTTTCATAGGTAGGATTGTTACTATTTGAGTGCTGGCATTTAGTGCTGTTTTGGTATGGGAGGTATAGGGTTGGGGAACACTAGGATTAGGGACCTCTGTTGCCTCAGGCAAGCATGATGATCTCCAGTCAACTAGGAAGCTTCCCCAAGATAAAGGAGTTCCAAGGGTTTCATGCCCTGCAGATGTGCTCCCTTTCCTGAGGGCCCTGATGATGGGACTGACATCTTCTGGGACTTTACCACCCCCATAACAGTTGGGTTCTGATTCCTTTCCAACTAAGAGACAGGGAAATATTCCTAGAAAGCAAGAGAGCGTCAGGGTTCATGGATTTCAAACCCATGGCCCTTGGGATTCCAGGCTGTGAACCTGCCACAAGGCTGATGGCTTTCCTGGAAGTATTGGCATATTTGTTTCATTTCCTGGGAGAATCAGACATGTCCCTGCAGTCTCCCAACTGGACCAGCACTGGCTGCACCCCATATTCCCAGCAGTATATAAGGCATGTCCAGAAGGCACACAGTACTGGTCCAACTCATTTACTGTCTGCCCCTTGGAAGCACTATTTATCTTCTAGCCTGTAATCATGCCTCAATCTTATTAGAATATAATATAAGGTATGCCATACTGGGTTAGACCAAGGGTCCATCAAGGCCAGTATCCCATCTACAACAGCAGCCAATCCAATTCACCAGTATCTGGCAAGTACTCAATCATTAAATAGATTCCAAACTACTAATGCTGGCAACAAGCAGTAGCTATTCCCTATTGATTAATAGTTTATAGATTTCTCCTCCAAGAACTTATCCAAACCATTTTAAACCCAACTACACTATCTTAATCACATGCTCTGGCAACAAATTCCAGAGCTTGTGTGTTGAGTGAAAAAGAATTCTCAGATTAGCTTTAAATGTGTTACTGGCTAACTTCATGGAGTGCCCCCTAGTTCTTGTATCATCTGAAAGAGTAAATAACCATTTCACATTTACCAGTTCAAGTCTTTTCATGATTTTGTAGACCTCTATCATATCCCCCCCCCCCCCCCTCAGCCATCTCTTTTCCAAGCTAAACAGCCCCAACTTCTTTATCCTTTCCTCACAGTGGAGCCACTACATGCCCTTTATCATTTTGGTCACCCTTCTCTGTACTTTTTCCAGTGCAACTTTATCTTTTTTGAGCTGCAGCAACCAGAATTGTACACAGTACTCAAGGTACGGTCTCACCATGGAACGATACAGAGGCATGATATTTTCATTTTATTCATCATTTCCTTCCTAATAATTCCTAACACAGTTTGCTTTTTTGACTGCCGCAGCACACTGAGCCAATGATTTCAAAGTATTATCCACTATGATGCCTAGATAACTGGGTGATAACTCATAACATGGAACTTAACATTGTCAAACTACAGCATGGGATATTTTTCCTTATATGCATCACCTTGCACTTGCCCACATTATATTTCTTCAGGTATATGGATGCCCAATCTTCCAATCTTGTAAGGTACTCCTGCAATTTATCACAACCCTCTTGTGACTTACCTACCCTGAATAATTTTGTGTCGTCTGAAAATTTGATCACCTTACTCATCGTATCCCTTACCAGATCATTTATATACATATTAAAAAGCCCCGGTCCAAGTACAGATCCCTGAGGCACTCCACTGTTTACCTTTTTCCACTGTGAAAACAGACCATTTAATCCTACTCTGTTTCCTGTCTTTTAACCAGTTTGCAATCCACAGAAGGACATTATCTCCTATCCTATTACTTTAGTTTTCTTAGAAGCCTCTCATGGCCGACACACGGGGGAGCCGACCTGACCATCTCCCGGGCTCACGGAAGCAATGCTAAAGGGCCTTGAGTCAAAATTTGAAGGAATCTTGGACAATTTTCAGGTTCTTAAAGAGGCTATGAGAGATATAGGAAAGAGATTAGACATTGCAGAGGGGCGGATTGCGGCGGTCAAAGAAGACGCACAAGCTCTCACTACGCGTGTGGTCACCCTTGAAACAGAAATAAAAGCGGCGGCGAACAAAGTGGAGGATCTAGAGAACAGGGCCAGAAGGAACAACTTAAAATTCCTCGGGCTTCCCGAAGCAATAAGCGACAGGGAATTGAAAGGGCTGCTGGAAGGCTGGCTGCCAAAAGCACTCCAAGTCCCAGAGCTTGCAGAAAAAATGACTATTGAAAGGGCACACCAATTAGGGCCGAAGCGTGATTCAGAATGAGGCCCCGATTAGTAATTGCAAGATTTCTGGACTGGACTCAAAAGATAATGATTCTGACAGCATTTCAGAAGCAAAAAACTTAAATACCAGGATCAGAAGATAATTATCTTACAGGATTTCTCCGCAGCGGTGTCTGCAAAAAGAAAATTCTCATCTACTTGCAATGATTTATTCAATAAAAACATTCGATTCTCTCTTCTGTTTCCAGCTACCCTAAAAATTTGGAGAGAAGAAAAAGTATTCACATTTGAGGGGCCGGAAAAAGCAGCGGAATGGATGGCTATCCTGGAAGGAAATCGCTGAAAAGACAGAGTATAATCGGATCCAAGTGGCAACGAACTTCATATTCAGTCCTTCTTAGGTACTGGTGGCTGCCAAACGATTGAGGAGGCAGCATGGAACATTTGGGTTTGTGTGGTTTATCTGTTCATATGAGTCTTGTTTCAATATAATATCTCAGTGTCTTCCGGGGTGGTTTGGAGAGCAATGTAGAGGTGTAAGGAAAGGGACATGGGGGCAACACCCGATCGCATAGACACTGACCTCATGCCCTGTTTCAGAGGGGCTGTTGATTTATTCTTGTTACTATGGGTTATTGGGGAAATGGGGAAAAGGGGTTTTGAAGTAGGTGAAAGGGGGAGGGTAGGGAAGGAAGGGGGGTTGGGATGGAGGGGAGGATAAAGCTTGTGCATACTGATGGAGGAGGTATTAACTATGTACAGGGGGAAGTCTACAAGTATGGCAGAATATTCTTTGTGTCTGCAAAATTCAAGATGAAGGATGGCTGGGGGTCATGGCTGGGAGGCCTCCAGCCCCATTTTGGCAACTGATACGAGAGAATAGGCGGTATGACCTAAGGGGGGATGGGTAGGCTGCACTGCTGCACGTGGAATGTGGGGGGACTAAACACACCTATTAAAACGATAGCAAGTGTTGAGTACACTGAAGCGACAAAAGACAGATATCATAGCATTACAGGAAACACACCTCTCGGAACATGAAAGTAAAAAATTAAAATGTGGATGGGTAGGCCAATGTTTCTACGTACCTGCAGCAGGTCGCAAAGCTGGCACGGCTATCTTAATACACAAAAATATCCGATTTGAGCTCTCAAAGCAAGTTAATGATGCAGGATGAATTTTAATACTCGTGGGGAAGTTACAAGGCAAGGAGGTGACCCTATGCTCTATATATGCACCAAATGGGTATTCTCACCGATTTTTTCAAAGCCTGGTGGGAAAGGTGCTCCCTATTCAAACCGGTCCGCTTATTCTCATGGGAGATTTTAATTGTGTATATGAGCATAGCCTAGATAGATCTCAAGCAAGACCTAATAGTAAGACCTTACGGGATAGGGGGATAGCGCATTTGTGTACAGAACTTCACCTTTTGGATATCTGGCGCACTTTACATCCCACCGAACGTGGCTATACCGTTTTGAGGGCCCATGCCAGTATGTCTCAGATAGATTACATTCTAGTTTCAGCATCTGTTCCCGAAAGCCCAGCAAGCGCATATTGGAAATGTAGTGATTTCTGACCACGCTATGGTGTGGCTTGATCTTTTGTGGGATAGGACTGAGATGACCCGTCTCTGGAGATTCCCGTCACAGCTAGCGGAGGATAAGAATTTTCAGGAGTACCTTAGAAAAAATGGCATGATTACGCGATTAATAATCAGGGTCATTCAGATGATCACAGTCTATTCTGGGAAGCCAGCAAAGCGGTCCCGGGGGACATTACGTCAAATCAAATAGCACAGTCCAAGGCCATGCACAATAATAAGCTGCTTGTGGAACAGAGATTAGGCATTGCGAAACATAACTTAGTACAACATAAGACTGAGGAGACTCAGAAAGAGTACAATGCCCTTTTGAGTACTTTAAATACACTGTTACATACAAGAGTGCAAAAAATCCTCCATAAAGGCGCACATACATTTTTTCAATTTGGAAATAAGACTGGAGGTTTACTAGCTAACTTAGTTCATATGCAAAGGGGTAAAACCTTTATTGATAAATTTAAAAACGAACAAGGACTCCCCATTACATTAAGTTTTGAAGTATGTGCGAAATTTAGGACTTTCTATGAGGCACTCTATACGGATGACAGAGTAGGGGGTAGTAAAGAGGAGAATGAGTTTTTTTCGAGATCTCTCTATTCCCCAAGTTACTGCTGACCAACTAGAGCGTTTGAACACACCTATTACATTGGAAGAACTTATTGTTATTATTAAGGGTAGTAAGAGGAATAAGGTTCCTGGTCCAGATGGAATGAGCGCTGAATATTATAAGGTCTTGTTACATCAGGCATCCAGAGCCCTGTTACATTTTTTTCACGACGCACAACAGAGGCGGTGCTTTCCAGCAGGGGTGACGAGAGCTTACATCACTGTGCTAGAAAAACCAGGCAAAGATTTCTCATCCCTCCGCCGCTTACCGGCCAATTTCGTTATTAAATTTTGAAGCAAAATTATTCGCCACAATTATGGCAGATCGTCTCAGTGTTGTGTTTCCCTCGATTATTATGGCCCAACAGGCAAGATTTGTTAAGGGGAGGACAATTAGCGCAAACTACAAAACTCCTCGTAGCCATGGAAACATACCAACGACAGGGACGGGAGGCAATCGTGGTGGGCTTTGATTCTGGAAAGGCCTTCGATAGGGTCTCTTGGCCATACCTTTTCTCAGTCATGGCTCGATATGGCCTAAAAGGAGAAATAGTAGAGAATATCGCTATGTTATATAATGACCCGGTCTCAGCAATCTGTGCGAATGGGCATGTTTCAGAGGACTTTCGTCTATTTAGCAGCACGAGGCAAGTCTGCCCACTTTCCCCATTATTGTATGTCTTGTCCATAGACCCGTTATGGCAAAAGATAGAGGCGAACCCAAAGATAACGGGGTTTAGGGTGGGCAGACAGGTTTTTACAGAATCTGCCTTCACAGATGATGTTTTGGTGTTTCTTACCAAGCCCCAGGTATCTTTAATACAGGTGCTCCAACATCAACTAGTTTTTGGTGCATTTGCAGGCCTGAAAATTAACACGGATAAAACCGAAGTCATGGCATTGGGTGGAGAGGTACAATCGAACTGGGTGGGCCCATTCCCATTGAGATGGGTAGAATCTGATATGCGATATTTGGGGGTGAGACTTCCAAAAGATGTAAGGACCATATATGGCGCAAATATTGGACCCTTGCTCAAAAAGATGGAACAAAAACCACGATTATGGACTACTTTGCCCTTATCGCTGACGGGAAAAATATGTTTGTTGAAAATGGTGGAATTGCCCAGATGGATGTATGTGCTACAACAACTTCCACTATGGTTGACAAAAATAGATCTTGCCCATATCAATCGCATAATTAGGGCTTATATTTGGGGACCACACAAGGTGAGATTAACACTTCAGACATTAATGAAACCCAAGGGTCAGAGTGGTTTGAATTGCCCTAATTGGAGGGACTACAATTTGGCATGTATACTTCGGCATATATATGACTGGCTGAATAATACCAGTGTCTGCACGCCCCTGTCCTTTTTACTTGACTGGTGCTACCCTATCAGGCCTGGTAATATACTTCAAGTTCGAGGATCGGACTTACCCAGGCCCATTTGGGACAGCCTGCTCTTTAGATCAGGAAGGGCGGTATGGAGGTTTCTTTGTATGAATAAATTGGGAATGAAGGGCACCTATACGCCCTACTTAATGCTGACAGGAAACCCGCAGTTTCCAGGAAGTAGGACTGCACCGTTATTTGGCGCCTGGGAGATCCGGGGCCTGACCAATTTATACCAATTCTTAGACCCACGTACTTTAGCAGTTAAGACCTTCCAGGCCCTTAAGGATAACTATGGGACAGAATCCAAGGATTTTTATGGGTATTTGCAAGTACGTCATTACCTACAACAGCTATGGTCTGGGGGGGGGGGGGGGGCAGATCCGTTCCAACCAGCTGTTTTATGAGATTTCTTCTTGCAGATGGGGAAAAAAATTAATTCTAGCGCTATATATATTAAACTCTTGAATTCATTGCCTCATACCGACATATTGATAACTATACAAAGTAAATGGTTGTGACAGGCCAATCTCGCCCTCACAATGGAAGACATTGGTCAGATCTTAAAGAAGGGGGAGGTGTTCTCAGAAAATACTGGTATGCGGGAAGTAGGGTATAAGATACTGCATTGTATGTATGTCTCGCACAAGTATGTCTGCTGCAACACTTTGTGAGTCAGATCTCTGTATAAAATGTGATCAAGCAAAAGGTACTTTTTACCACTGTATATGGGAATGTGATGTGATTGCAGATTTTTGGACAGATATATTACGAGCGATGGACACAATGCTGGGAAGGCATATACCACGAGATCCAAGAATTTGCTTATTGCGCCTGTTTGGTGGTATGGTGCCATCTCTCTCAGAACCTCAGGCATTGTTTCTAGGTAAAGCGCATTTGGCGGGCCTACAAACTATTATGGCTAATTGGATTTCCAAGTATAGTCCGCAAGTGATACACTGGAAAAATCGACTGACCATGTATATGCAATTTGAATATATGACTGCCGTAGCCAAGTCATAGAAGGCCATCACAATGTGTGAGGCCATATGGAAGGGATACTGGTGTCAACTAGAGATGTGAATCGGAACCAGAATCGGGTCGGATTTCAGTTCCGATTCACATCTCTAGTGTCAACTCCCAACTTCCACGAGAGACACTATCACATAAATTACCCGGAATGTTTATCGACCTGCATCTTCATCTTGAACGGAGGACTGAGACTCCATCAACTGAACTATTTCCTGCCAGGTGTGTGTGTGTTGGGGGGGGGGGGGTACACAAGATCGATAGTGCTATTGAAGTGAGTTTTTGTGTTTTCTTGAATATTATACTTTGACAAAAAATTTAATAAAGAAATGATACAAAAAAAAAAGGTATCTTCGGGAAGCAATAGGCATAGAAGATGCAGAGATGCCACCAATATCAAAGTTATTTTTTCCACCTAAATTTAAGAGATCTTCCGAAAAAGATGGAGAGGTGACGACTTTGGTTCCAGTTAATGAACAACCTTTGGACATATCTGCTCTTTTGGAAACTTCAGACACCAAGGGCCAGATTTTCAAAGGGCCCCCGAAAACCTGGCCGAAGTACCCCCTGCGCACGCCGAGCCTATGTTGAGTAGGCTCGGCGGTGCGTGTAAGTCCCGGGGCTTTCCTGGAAGGGGGGGGGGGGGGAGATGTCGCGGCAGTGCATCATTTGGGGACGGGGCCACGGGTGTGGTTTCGGCCTGGGGGTGTTTCGGAGGCGTGGCCAAAGCCTCCGAAACTGCTCCGGGGCCTGGGAATCGCGCGCCAGCTGCCGAAGCAGGCGTAACTTGTACAACAAAGGTAGGGAGGGGGGTGGTGGAAGGAAAGTTCCCTCCGAGGTCACTCCGATTTCAGAGCGGCCATGGAGGGAACGGAGGCAGGCTGCCGATTTTGGGCAGCCTTGCGTGCACAGACCCCGGATTTTAATGGCTACACGCGTATCTATTAAAATCCCACGTGCTCTTGTTTGCGCCTGGTGCGCGAACTAAAGTACGCGCGGGTGCAGATTTATAAAATCTACCCCCAAACTTACAACACCTGCGACTGGGATTATTACCTTAGTATTTGAGTCTGATAGAGAATGTCTATTAAAATCATGCCTTAGGAAAAGAAATGTGGTGGTTTTGGGATGCAATGTTAGGGTTTTCCTTGACATTGCAAGGGAAACACAGAAGAGGAGGAAGGCCTTTCTCTTCATGAGATCACAAGTATTACAACTGGGGGGGGGGGGCTTTTTCCTAAAATACCCTTGCAAGTGCCTTATAAAGCACAGAGGTAATTCCTAGGATTTTTTTTTACCCCCCTCAGTTGTGTCAGTTCTTAGCAGGGAAAGCAAATGTTGCTTACCTCTAACAGGTGTTCTCACAGGACAGCAGGATGTTAGTCCTCACATATGGGTGACATCAGGATGGAGCCCAATCACGGAAAACTTCTGTCAAACTTTCCAGAACTTTGACTGGCCCCTACTGGGCATGCCCAGCATGGCACTAACCCTGCAGCCAGCAGGGGTCCCCCCTTCAGTCTTATTTGAAAGCTACAGGCAGTGCCGAAAATAAAACAAAACGTTACGAACCCAACACCGTATGGTGGCGGGCGGGTCTCGTGAGGACTAACATCCTGCTGTCCTGTGAGAACACCTATTACAGGTAAGCAACATTTGCTTTCTCACATGACAAGCAGGATGGTAGTCCTCACATATGGGCGAGTACCAAGCTGAGGAAGTCCGAACATGCACCAAATGTACCCAACGGCGTGCAACAGGCACAACAACTGGGGTAGAATTTTGTAGAGGGCATCCTGAACCCCACTGGGCAGGCGGAAGGGTGTAGGTACGTCACGTTGGAAATAAATTACGGACAGGCTGGCCGAAGATGGAATCTCGTCTTCCGGCTTTGTCCAAGCAATATGCGAAAGTATAGAGAGAACTCCAGGTGGCAGCCTTGCAAATGTCAGGAAGCGGCACCGATCGTAGGTGTGCTACTGAAGTCGCCATGGCCCTCACAGAGTGTGCTTTAACACGGTCTTGAAAAGGAATGCCTGCTTGCTGGTAGCAAAGAGATATGCAGTCCACCAACCAGGAGAAGAGAGTCTGCTTACCCCAGGTTGCCCTAATGTTTTGGGATGGAAAGAGACGAATCACTGAGTGCTCTTCCTGTGGGCAACTGTACGGTCTAGATAGAAAGCTAGAGCCCGTTTACAGTCAAGGGTATGGAGAGCCTGTTCCCCTGGATTGGAATGAGGCCTGGGAAAAAAGGTAGGTAGTATGATGAATTGATTAATGTGAAACTCCGAAACTACCTTGGGTAAAAACTTAGGGTGAGTGCAGAGTACCACCCGGTCCTGCAGAAGTTTAGTGTAAGTCGGATAGGTAACTAGAGCCTGTAACTCACTAACCCTGTGAGCTGAAGTGATAGCTAATAGGAAAATCACTTTCCATGTGAGATATTTTAGGTCACAGGAGTGAAGAGGCTCGAATGATGGTTTCATGAGCCGAACCAAGAACCAGGTTAAGGTCCCAAGAAGGGGCCGGAAGACGTAAAGGTGGCTTGATATGGAGCAAGCCCTTTAAAAATCATGTTACGAGGGGTTGTACTGATATAGGGACATTCCCGACACCTTTATGGAAGGCGGCTACCGCACTGACATGCATTCTAATGGAAGAGGTTTTTAGACCTGACTGACAGATGCCAGAGATAGTCAAAAAACTTTGGGACTGGACAGGAAAAAGGATCAAGGGACTGCAAAGTGCACCATGATGTGTACCTTTTCCATTTATAAGAACAAGATTTTCTTGTGAAAGACTTCCATGAAGCAATCAGGACACAAGAAACCGAATCTGAAAGGTTAAGTGGTTGAAGGATTAACCTTTCAACATCCATGCCGTCAGGGACAAGGCCTGAAGACTGGGATGGCGAACGCATCCGTCGTTTTGAGTGATCAGATGCGGATCCGTTCCCAAGGGAATGTGCCTGCAGATGGAGAGATCCTGGAGTATGGGAAACCACACTTGGCATGGCCAGTGAGGTGCTATCAGGATCATGGCTCCCTTGTCCTGATGTAGCTTCACAAGAGTCTTCGAAAGAAGAGGAAGTGGAGGGAATGCATAGAGCAGACCGGTTGCTCACGAGAGGGAGACTGCATCTCTGGGCTGAGAGCGCTCGCTCCGAATGAGGGAGCAGTAGTTGTCCACTTTGTGGTCCTGAGGGGACGCAAAGAGGGCTGTCTGGGGATAACCCCACTGTTGGAAGATGAAGTCCGCTACTGAGGGGCTGAGAGACCACTCGTGCAGTTGGAAGACACGAGTCAGTTTGTCTGCCAAGACATTGTCCACTCCCGGCAAGTAGGTGGCCCTGAGGTACATCGAGTGGGACAGGGCTTCTGCCCAAATCTGCGCAGATTCCTGACACAGAAAGAAGGAGCCTGTGCCTCCCTGCTTGTTGATGTACCACATGGCCACCTGGTTGTCCATCAGAATCAGGATGACGTGATTTGATAGGCATTCCTGAAAAGCCCTGAGAGCATATCGCATTGCTCGAAGTTCTAGGAAGTTTATTTGATGTTTGGCTTCCTCTGGAGACCAAGACCCTTGTGTCTGTAGATTGTCCACGTGGGCTCCCCACCCGAGGTTGGAAGCGTCTGAGGTGACGATGAGTTGAGGATCTGGCACTTGAAAGGGCAGTCCCTGGAGGAGATTGTTGTGATTTTTCCACCAGGCGAGAGACAGACGGAGTGAGTCAGTGATGTGGACAATGGTTGACAGTGGCTGAACAGCTTGAATCCATTGTGACCTCAGAGTCCAATGCATGAGCCTCATGGCCAGGCGGGCCATTGGTGTGACATGGACTGAGGACTACGTGTGTCCTAAAAGGACGAGGAATTGGCAAGCTGTTGCTGTATGCCGAGACTGCAACTGGTGAGCGAGAGACACGAGAGTTAGCGCTCGTTGTTGAGGTAGAAAGGCTTTTGCCTGTAAGGTGTCCAAGTCTGCCCCAATGAACAACAAGGTTTGGGATGGGACTAAATAGGATTTCTCGTAATTGTCGAGAAATCCTAGAGAAATTAGAGTGTGTAGGGTCAAACTGAGGGACGACCGAGCGGCTTGCTGGGTTGGAGCCCTGATTAACCAGTCGTCGAGAGAGGGGTAGACGTGAACATCTTCTTTCCTGAGAAAAGCTGCGACAACCACGAGACATTTGGTAAAGACTCGTGGTGCCGATAATAGGCCAAACAGAAGCACACGGTATTGATAGTGCTTTGGGCCTACTAAAAACCTGAGGTACTTGCAATGAGCTGGAGTTATCGCAATGTGTGTGTATGCTTCCTGAAGGTCCAGAGAGCAAAACCAGTCTCCTCTTTGCAGAAGAGGTAGAAGCAAGCCCAAGGTTACCATCTTGAACTTTTCTCACTGTAGGTCCAGAATTGGACTAACTCCCCCGGATTTTTTGGGGATCAAAAAGTATCGGGAATAGAACCCTAGGCCTTGCAGCGAGAGAGGGATGGGTTCTATTGCTCTTAACTGGAGAAGGGAAACCTCCTGCTCTAGAAGGACAGAATGGTCGGATAGTCTCCATGCTTACAGAGGTGATGAGTCCAGTGGAAGAGCAAGAATGTTTAGGTGGTAACCCTGAGCAATGACTGCTAGCACCTATTGGTCGGTTGTGATTGATTGCTACATGCCGTGGAAGTGGCACAATCAACCTCCCACTGGTATGCTTGGCAGAGGAATCAGGCTGCTGCTCTCCAATTGAAAGTCAAAAACCTGAAGCAGGTCCTGGCTGGGGAGCTGCTTGCGGCTTTTGCTTTCGGGCCTGGTGAGGCTGAGGTTTTTGAGAAGGACTCGTAGTTCGGGACTTTGCTGTGGAGGATAGTACTTCCTTGGACGGAAGAATGGCTTCTTAGAGTCCTTCCTAAAGGTCTGGTCTTGAGGGGAAGTCAGAAAGTATCGATGAGAGCTGTTTAATTCAGCCACTATTTGCTGGATCTGTTCACCGAACAGATTGTCTCCTACACACGGCAGGTCAGACAGCCTGACTTGTACTTCTGGGCGAAGGTCAGAAGATTTGAGCCAGGCCCATCGTCTTGCCAAAATGGCAGCTGCAGATACTCTTGTAGAGGTGACAAAGATATCGTAAGCTGTTCTTATCTCATGCTTTCCTGCCTCAAACCCCTTGTTGACAAGAATTTGAAGCTGTTGTTGGAATTGGTCACGCAGGGTTTCAGAGAAGTCCTGTATCTGTGTGAAAATGACCCTATTGTATTGGGTCATATACAGCTGGTAAGCAGCAATTCTGGAGATGAGCATGGCCCCTTGGAACACTTGACCAATATTGTCTAGGAACTTGTGTTCCTTAACAGGAGGGGTAGATGAGTGAGGCTTCGTCCTTTTTGCTTTCTTTTAAGCCGATTCCACTACCACTGAGTGGTGGTCGAGCTGAGATTTTTGAAAGCCGAGGGTTGATTGTACTAAATAGGTAGTGTCAGCTTTTCTATGGACTGGGGCAACGGATCCAGGGTTTTCCCAGTTCTTTTTGAGGAGGTCAAGAAGAACTTGATGAATGGGAATAGAAGTGATCACTTTAGGGGCATCCAGGAATTGGAGGAGCTCCATCATTTGGTGCCTATCATCCTGCTCCGTCTGAAGCTGAAAAGGGACCAACTCAGACATTTCCTTCACAAAATTAATGAAAGAAAGGTCCTCTGGAGGAGAACACTTTCTACTTTCAGCAGGAGAGGGAGGTGAAGGTAAGTCATCAGTGTCTGTGGAAGTATCATAATCCCAGGTGTCATAAGGATCAGCAGACTGACCTGTAGGACGAGAAGGGGGTTGGATACCCGAAGGCCCCGGCTGAGGCTCCAAGAAAATCGAAGGAATCGCCAGGGGCACCGTGGACGGCCTGGAAGGCATCGGTGCCGGTATCGAAGGCATCGATGGCGCCGATGTGTGTATCGCCCCCGATGAATGAATCGGTGGCGAGGGATGAATTGGCATCAATGGCTGAGGCAGTACTCCCGAAGGAGGAATGCAGAACGGTGTTTCTCCTCCCGATGAAGCTGTCAACGGGGAGCGCACTGGAGCCATCGGAGACCCGGGAATCACCGGTGGAAGGGCGGTCATGAGCGCCTCCATCCGGATAGCAGCGGTGCCAGCATTGCTGTCATCGGGTCGGTGACCGGTTCCACTCTCTGTGCCGAAGGAACCTGGAGCCATTGCATCGCCTTGTCGATGGTCTCCTGGACTGGCCGATCCGGTTCTTCCCGGAGACCTGGAGCAAGCAGCCCCGGCTCCGTGACGGAAGAGGGAGGCGGAGGCACAGTCAGAGGGACCACCTTTACAGGCGGAATCGCGACTCCCAAACCCCGATCGGGTGAGGGTGGCCTCGATGTCCCGGTCGCAGGAATGGTCGGTGCCATTCCTGGACGGGGCTTCTTCGATGGTGGCGAGGTCGATGATTTCGCTCCCTCGACGGTCCAAGACTTACGATGCCTATGGCGATGTTTCTCCCTACGATCCCCTCGATCTTGAGGGCGAGAAACGGGAGTCGATGGCCGTGAAGACATCGATGGTGGACAGTCACCGGACGGTGGTCGATGCTGGTGCAACTTAGACAGTACCGGTTCAGATGACGTCGATGCGATGGACGGCGTCGGGGTGTGAGCATGGAAGAGGAGTTCCATCTTCTCCATTCTGGCTTTGCGACCTTTTGGTGTCATGAGGGCACATTTGGTTTAAGTCAGGACATCATGCTCATGGCCTAAACACATTACACAGATCCCATGAGGGTCTGTGATAGACATGGTACGAGTACAGTCTGGGCACCGACGAAACCCCACGCCATGGCCATCGAAAAAATTTGAGCCGCGGTACAGTCGACGGCCAGTAGGCCACGAGGGCCAAACTCAACGGTAATTGACGAAAGATGGTCAAAAACTTACTGGAGTACTGCGGCCTGAGAAATGTTAGAGGAGGGACCCTGTGGGGCAATTTAAATTTAACTAACTCCGTGAGGAGAATTCCTGTCAGGAATCTCTTCAGAGCTCCTAAACCGCGAGGCTACTGCTGCGTGGAAAAAGAAGACTGAAGGGGGACCCCTGCTGGCTGCAGGGTTATTGCCATGCTGGGCATGCCCAGTAGGGGCCAGTCAAAGTTCTGGAAATTTTGACAGAAGTTTTCCGTGATTGGGCTCCATCCTGATGATGTCACCCATATGTGAGGACTACCATCCTGCTTGTCCTGTGAGAAAGTAACTTCCAGCCCCATCGAGCCTAGAGATAACTTATAGTTCTTGACATAAGCATTTTTGACCTGCTGAGTGGTCTTTATTACATCGATTTGTGTTGTTAAACAATTGCCTTAGGTTGTGTATGTCCGATCCCCCACATTTGAGGGCTTGAATCAGAGCAGATGCATTGTTAATTTTAAGTTTAAGAAATTGTGATTCCTAAATATGAATATGAAATATTTGTTTCTGTCTCTGTATTTTCCATCAAGATTTTTTTTGTCTTGTTTTGTATTATGTAAAACTGAATAAAGAAACAATTTTTAAAAAAGTATTCATATCCTACACCTTCCAAGGTTTGGGGTGGGGTACATAAAATAAAATATATAAAATCATTAAGTATCACACAACAATGAAACCAAGCAAAAATATTCAGGTACCAATGTGGCTTGTGATGATAGCAAAGGTACTTAAAGAATTGCTTAACACATGCAACCAGGTTTGATGCCAGCTTCAAAGAATGAAGAGTTAGGTAGGTGCAGGGAAAGCTACTTTAAATAATTTAGTGCTTTCTAAAATTCCTTAGCATCCTTCAGAGAACATATGGCAAGAGGAAAAGAGTTCCACAGTGTCAGCCCTACTACTGAAAAGGTCCCTCTTGCAAATTGGGAACAGGCGGGCTAACTGGAAGGAAAGAATGTCCATCAGTAACTGGGAAGGTGATCCAAGAGTAGAAGGTGGATTATAGAGCTTAAGCATGTAGTTGATCCAGGGAGAGGAAGCTTCTTGAGAAGATTGTGGACGATGACTGCAAGCTTATATTGTAGTCACTGTTGAAAGGGCAAGCCAATGGAACTGTTTTAAAACTAGAGTAATATCTTGATATATCTTATGCCAAAGAGTAGGCACACAGCAGAATTATTTTCAGCAGCTTTGAGGGTCTAATGTAATATGGGAGGCCTGTATAAATAGTTATAATAATCCAGACCAGGATGAATCAATGCCTGAAAACAACTGTTCTAAAGTCGTAGCTTGGCATAAAATGTTTGGACTACTGCTTTAACCTGCTGGTATATAGAAAGGGATGAAACAAGGATGATTCCAAGGTTGCATATGTCTTGTACTATTGGAAAAGTCTGATCATCATATGCGAGTGTAGTAGGAATTTGCACTGTTGCGGTGCAACCTAAAACTATGATTTCAGTTTTGTTTTTTTATTTTAATGTTTAGGGATAATTTGTTGTAGGAAATAGGCATAGTGAAAAAACAAGTTGTGATAGATCATGAAGATTTTAATGAAAAAAAAAAAGACTTTAATGTCATCTGCATATAAACTGTAAGACAAACCCAAAGTGGATAAGAAACGACAAAGGCAAGTAAGGTATACATTAAATAGGACCAAGGAGAGCGCAGAGCCCTGGAGAACACCAATTGGGATGGAATACCAGGAAGAAATTGAGGAGTCTATTGTGATTTGTTGAGTTTGATTATGGAGCCAGGATCTAAAGCAGGATATAATGCCACCAGAGATACCAATGTCAGATAGTGGAGTGAGCAAGATACTGTGACTCAAGATATCAAAAGCAACAGTGATATCAAGGAGTATCAACATAAGATGTTCCAGTGTCAAACCCTCAATGTAAAATGTAGTATCAGAAACGAGTAGTCTCAGTATGATGTTTCCTAAAACCGAAATGATATTGATCCAGTATCAAATTTTTGTCAAAAAATAAGGATAACTATTGTAGAACCTATTCTATTATTTTAGTTAAAAATGGAAGAGCTGATATAGGTCAAAGTTTTGTAAACACTGAGTTATTAGCATTGGATTTTTACTATAAAAATTCTTTAGGATAGTTCCCAGACTCACAAATCCAACAAGAGAAATAAGCTTTTGTTTTGCAAATTGAGTTGCTGATTTATAATCAGATGCACTTGTTCTGAAAGCCTCCAAAACTCCAAGTGATTTGCACTTGTACCAGGCATGCCCAGCTCTTCTAAGGCTATATTTAAACTTCCTTTGGGTGCTGGTATACCACAGGCAATTCTTGGACTTAATACACAATAGTTTATTGGATGATGTCGGAACACCCTTATAAAATTTTTATAAGATGCTTCTAGGATCCTCCCCCCAAGGAGCACACCTAATATTAGCAAAGGAAATCCAACACTTACCAGTGAGCCTTCTCAGAAACAGCCCAAACCCCCAGTAACTCATTCCCATACAGCTATGTCTAATTACATAGAAACATAGAAATGACGGCAGAAGAAGACCAAATGGCCCATCTAGTCTGCCCAGCAAGCTTCACACATTTTTTTCTCTCATACTTATCATTTTCTCTTAACTCTTGGTTCTATTTCCCTTCCACCCCCACCATTAATGTAGAGAGCAGTGATGGAGCTGCATCCAAGTGAAATACCTAGCTTGATTAGTTAGGGGTAGTAGGGGTAGTAACTGCTGCAATAAGCAAGCTACACCCATGTTTATTCCCTTTACCCAGACTATGTCATACAGCCCCTATTGGTTGTTTTTCTTCTCTCCTGCCGTTGAAGCGGAGAGCCATGCTGGTTATGCATTGAAAGTGAAGTATCAGGCCCTTTTGGTTTAGGGTAGTAACCGCCGTAACAAGCCAGCTACTCCCTGCTTTGTGAGTGCGAATCCTTTTTTTTTTTTTCTTCTCCCCTGCAGTTGAAGCTATTCTGGATATGCGTGAAGCCTCAGCTTTTCTTATTCCCCTGCTGTTGAAGCAGAGAGCTATGCTGGAAATGCTTGATGTATCAGCCTCTCCCATGCCATGAAGCAGAGAGCCATGCTGGATATGCATCGAAAGCGAAGTATCAGGCACATTTGGTTTGGGGTAGTAACCGCCGTAATAAGCCAGCTACTCCCCGCTTTGTGAGTGCGAACCCTCTTTTCTTCTCCCCTGCCGTTGAAGCAGAGAACTATGCTGTATATGCTTGGAAAGTGAAGTATTAGGCTTATTTGGTTTGGGGTAGTAACCGCCGTAACAAGCCAGCTACTCCCCTCTTTGTGATAGCAAATCCTTTTTTCCACATTTCCTCTTGCCGTTGAAGCTTAGAGCGATGTTGGAGTCATACAGTAAGCATCTGTATGTTTATTTAATAAGGGTATTTTCTCCGGGCAGTAGCCATCGTTCTGGTGAGCCACCCACTCTACATTGGCGATCTCTTGATCGCCAATGTAGAGTGGGTGGCTCACTATCTCCACTTTAAGAAGCTTGTGAACGCCTGGCTCTTGTGCCAGACCTCTAGCTATTATGACTATGGCTGCTCTGCAGCCGCCTCACCACCAGAGGTCCCTCAAGAGCATGCTCTCTTGGCTGGCCAATCCATCCTAGTCATCTGCTCAATGTTCTGGACTTCCTTTATAACCCTGCCGACCCAATCCCTCAGTGCTTCGGCATCGAGCTCGTTTGGGCTCCCTGCTCTAGCCTCCTTTCTTGCCTTGCTCTGTTGCCTTCGGGCTTTTGTGTTTTGTGTTCAGTGTTAGTGCTGTCTGGTTAGTCTGTCTATTTGTCAGTCTTGTTTCCCCGGGTTCCCTCAGTCCAGTCACTCATACCTACTGTCAATATCACCCTTACATGCACGCTATCCTGAGTCCATCCTTACCAGCACCCAGCTCCAGTATCCTGATCACTTTTACCTGCACTCACTTTCACACATACCTCCATGCTGCTCCTGTGTATCAAGTCACCCTTACCTCCACACACACTGTATCAGAGATACCTCCAGCCTGTATCAGATTCCCTCCAGCTAGCTCCCACCACCACAGGCATCCTCCAGTTAGCATTCAGCTTCATAAGTTCCAGCAGTACTCAGCTCTACGCACTCCTGCCTGCACCAGATTCTTCTCCAGCCAGTATCAGAGGTTCTATTGCTACTCCTGTTTCTCTCCACCCTGAGTTACTCCTGCAGGTGGTGTTCACTACACCTAACCGGTGCCCAATCGTAACAGCTAGCTGCACACACCCTGACTTCAGCTGCATATATTCTATCCAACTGTAAATTATCCATTCTCAGTCATAAGTATTTACGTCTACAGCTTACATTATATTCTTTTTATAATGCCTTAGTTATGCTCTGTCTTCATTTGTTCTACTTCCATATGTCTTTCCTGCTTGTCATTAATATGTAAGCCAATGTTCGAATATGTACTGTGCTGACACAGCGAATATTATTGCTATTGTATAGTTTTAGTTTTATTTCTTTGTTTCCAATTTACCTTGCTTACACTACTTTGATTGAACCTTTTCAAAAAGATGGTTAATAAATACAAATTGGGAGGACAAAATTAGAAATCAAATTAATCTTAAATTAGAAAACTGGGGGGGGAATTAAGACTAAATTCTACAGTACGAGAAAAAATTCTAATGCAGTTACATACAAAAAGGGGAATAACTGGCTAGGCAGCAATACTATAGAAAAAGAATGAATGTTATAGGGAAACAAACTGTGGGGTGGATTTTCAAAGAGATACGCGAGTAACCCCCGAAAACCTACCCCAAACCCCCCCTGCGCGCGCCAAGCCTATCTTGCATAGGCTGCCGACACGCGCAAAACCCCTGGACACGCGCAAGTCCAGGGGCTTTCCTGGGGGGGGGGGGGGGGCGTGTCGCGGCCAGCGTGTCATCGGGGGCGTTCCGGGGGGCGCGCCATGGTCCGGCCTCCGGACTGGACCATGGCGCGCCGGCAGCCGGCCGGGCAGACGTAACTTGTGCAACAAAGATTGGGAGGGTAAGATAGGGCCGGGGGGTGGAAGGAACGGAGGCAGGCTGCGAGGCTCAGCGCGCGCCGACCCTGGATTTTAACAGATACGCGCGTATCTATTGAAATCTGGCATACTTTTGTTTGCGCCTGGTGCGCGAACAAAAGCACACACGCGCATAGTTTTATAAAATCTGCCCCTATATGAGCAGGGTAGCGCAGTAATGTTATACAAAGAAAATAAAAGAAAAAGCTATCAAACTACTAAGATGTCTTAATAAAATCTAAGAACTATTCTCCCTCTACTCAACACTGATAAGGCCACTAAGACTTAAGTTTAGCTTTGAGCCTGGAACTTCAAGACTGATGTGGAAAAACTGGACAACGCAGAGATGGGCAGCAAAAATGATAATGTCTAGATAATTTAATCTTCCAGGAATGGTTCAAAGACTAGGGTTTATTTAACATAAGGAGAAGACAGAGAAGTGATTAAACAGCATTATTCAAAGTGATATTACCAAGATGACATGCTTCCACCTCCACCCAGGGCAGGATATGATATGAGGAAAACATTACAGCAGGACAGATCAAGGTTACATTTGCAAAGAACTTAATAAAAATAGTTAACCAATGAAACAAGTTAACTGGGGAGGGGAGGAAGTCTCTGATTCAAGGTTTTTGTGAACAAATTAAACAAACTCTTATTTATTTCTGCTTTTTAGCAATTTGCTTCTCTTTGAGATGTTTTAGCTTCCGTGAATCCCACCTGGAGATGTGCATTATAAACATATATATATGTATATAGATGCATTCAAAGAGGCCACCACCGAATTGCATGGATGGAAGGGAGGCCACAGCTCGAAAATTTGCTCATCCCTGTACTTGTGCGCAGTAAAATTTGAGTGCTATTGGCCTGTACCATCTCTTTACAGAGGAAAAAGTATGAGTACTATTTTGTTATGGTAATACATTTGAATTCAGAAAATCTATATATTTGAATCAAGCTGAAAATATCCAGCAATAGAACATGCAATGTGAAACTTTTTTGTAACCTCAAAGAATACCTAATTAGCTGGAAATAAACACTTAAATTTAGATTATATAAATACCTAAAAATAGAAACCCTAATTATGATGAAATCTAGTGTAAGGATGAAAAGTCACAGGGATCTGGAGCTGACTTGGCACACTGAAATAAATACCACCAAAAAAGTGAAGTTTGAATCAGGTACTTATAGCAGAGACTGCTAGATCATCAAGGCATATATTATTGTATTTCAGTTAGAACTGTAGGGAATCATTTTTTTCAGGGTTCTATATTGGAATTTATATTTTGATAAATAATAGATGTATTTATTTATTATTTTTATATGCAGACATTCGATCTCAATTGAGATATCACACCGGTTTACATTCAGGTACTGTAAGTATTTTTCTATCCCCAGAGGGCTTACAATCTAAGTTTTTGTACCTGAGGCAATGGAGGGTAAAGTGACTTGCCCAAGGTCACAAGATATGTAATAATAGATATGTAATGTTGTAAGTTATAGCCTAGTAGATATCACGAATGCTATTTGTAAGATGTATGCTATTTGAGATTTTTATAATTCTGAATGTATGTATCATCCTTTGTAATATGGTTTAAGCATGTTTTTGCAATGTATACTCTGTTCTATACAACTCTTGATATTATAAACCTCTATCAATCTCTCAGCTGTCTGATTTCCAAGCAGAGCCCTAACCGGTTAAGCCTTTCCTCATAAGGGAGCTGTTTCCTCCAATTTATCATCTTTGTTACCCTTCTCTGTAATTTTTCTAGTCTTATTTTTTTTCAGATGTAGTGACCAAAACTGCACACAACACTCAAGATGAGGTTGTACCATAGATCTGTCAGAGGCTTATTATATTCATAGTTTTGTTTTCTATTCTTAGAATAAGAGGTCATGATGCTATGCTAAAAAAAGGGGTAGAGTCAGGATTAACAAGAAAACATTTATTCACAGAAAGGATAGTAAATACATAGAACAGACTCCCATTGGAGATGGTATAGGTCAAAGCATGGGATAAGCACAAAGGATCCTTAGAAACAATGAAACACAGAAGGCGGCAGCAGATAAAATCCACAGAGCCAATTCAGTCCATCCACATCTTCTACTCAGCTTTATTCCCATCCTATCCTTCAGATCTTCTGAGATTATCCAATGTTTTCCTTAATGCTGATATGGTCCTAGTCACCACCTCCACAGGGATGTTCCATGTGTCCACTACCCACAAAGAAATATTTTATTAGATTGCACTTAAGTCTACCCCCTTTAACACTCATTCCATGACCCCTTATTCCAAAGCCTCTATTCTATTTAAAGAGGCCCACCTACCATGCATTTATTCCTTGGAGATATTTAAATGTCTTCCTCAAGGGTATACATTTTTAAGTCTGCCCAGATATGCTTTACAATAAAGACTGTTGACCATTTTAGTAGCTACCCTCTGGACTTATTCTACTTAATTAATATATTTTTCAAGATGTGATATGCAGAATTGTATATAGTACTCCAAACATGGTCTCACTAGAGAGAGAGAGAGGCATTATAACTTCCTTTTTCATGCTGGCTATTCTTCCTATACAAAAACATCCTTCTGGCTTTTGTTGTCACCTTGTCTATGTATTTGACAAATCATAAATATGATCACTCCGATCTTGATCTTATTTTTTTGCATAGAATTTCACCCCCTATACGAACCCAAATACATACCCCTACATTTTTTTTTTAGCATTAAATGTTAGCTGAATACAAAGAACTGCAGGTAAAGCATGCAATCAAGTAAATTCTGTAATGGCATCAGAAAGTGGCACACTAGATGAGCTTTGTGGAACTCATCTGCCATTATGATTCTTTTCACTTGGCTGCCTGATCTTTTCTCTGCTGATTTGTATTATGAGCAGTACCAGCATTTTTGTGGTTTAGCAATACTTTTGTCTTTTGTGCTCTCTAAATCTAGCATGTTTGTTAAGCTTTTGTTGTGAACAGATACAACATTTAAACCAATCCTGGTTTCAATCTTATTGCTTTTCCTTCCTGTAAAACCTTAGTCTCACCTCACTGTCTAGTTTCAGTCAGAAAAGCCTTTTCAATTGTTAAATTCCACATTACCTCTTCTAATTTTTCTCTTATCTGAAATCTCCATGTCCTCTACATCAAATTGTTTTTCCTAATAGTACCAGAAATAGTTTAAAAATGCATATGGAGCAAGTAGGCAGTATTTATAACTTCTAAAACCTTCACAAGCTTGAAAAACTTGTTTTTCTACTCAGCGGCAGATGACTGTCACTGGTATAAACATTTGTGTGTTGAACTTTTGCCAAGTTACTTAAAAGTGTGTTGTGTGTTCAGTTCTGAACAATGGGGATAAAAATACCAACGTCACAATGATGCATCATGTAATCACTACTCATTGCTTTATGGCAGTGCTTCCTAACCAGTATGCCTTCATGTCTGATCCAAGTGTGCCACGAAAGTCATCAATGCTTGATACTCAGTTCCAGGCCAACACCTGGGCTCTGCTATCAGCACTTTGCTGAGACTCACTTTGTGCAGCACACACATTGCACAAAACACACCACCTCATTTTCTCATCTTTGAGTCCTTCCAGCATCTTATCCTCAGGCTGAGTGAGACAGGGAAACCATACACAGAGCACTTAATGTGACTCACTCATGTGATGGGTGCAGTAGCAGTGAAGGGACTCTTGTCAGCCACAAGTGTATAGAGCAGTGCTTCCCAACCTTTTCAGACAGAAGGCACACCAACCAAAACAAAAAGGTGTGGCATACCAACCTCCATGAAGCAGACAATGTGGATATGGAGAAAACTCAAGGGCCAAAAGAAGAGCTAGAAAAGCACTTAAAACCTACCAGTCTCTTCCAAATTTTAAAATAAAGAGGGAGGGGGGATGAAGACAAACAGGAGCCCACCATAATGGACCATTTCTCTTTCACTGCGCTGCACCCAGCACTCTGAGGGGCCCATGCAATAAGACACATGCTGAATAGAAGCTTGGACTGAGCACCCATTTTCCTAACGTGCACGCAGCCAAATCTCCTGGGCGCCCAATGCAGTATTTAAATGAAGGACTGCACAAAAAAAGGACACGCTAGGGAAGAATTCTGTTTCCATAGCACTCAAATGTATCGGGCACTCACAATTGCAATGGGCGCTCAATATGAGCGTCTGTTTTTAACTTGCTTCTTCAGGCCAATTTGTGTTATTTTGCTGAAGTTGTTGAAGATGGCCATATCTAAGTGCTCCTTTCTATGGGCATCCAAATTGTGCAGCCATAAGAACTATTATATTTCTTATCAAGCCAATATACCTTTACTTTTCAACACTACAAGCAGTTAATCTAAGTGTCACAGAGGACAGTTTTTTTTTTTTGTTTTTTTTATTGACCGACTTTACGTCACCTCCAGCACTGGAATTAAATTTGCAGCATTAAAAGCGTGCATTGGGCACTCAGATTTTCTGCATCGGAGAATAATAGCTAATAGCCTCATCTACATGGACTTTACATGTGATGGGCGCTATCAGCTGCACGTATGGGCATGCGATCTGGACACGCGCTTTGGACACGCTAATCTCCTTATTGCATCAGGTGCTAGTCTACCGCATTCAAAACATGCACCCAACCGCACTTTAGAACCGAGCGCTAGGCTCAGCGTGCTTTATTGCATCGGCCTCAGATTGAGTCATATCCAGTGCTCAGTACAGGGCCTCCCTGTCTCAGCCTGGGGCTAAGACAGAGATTGGAAGGTCCTTAATATGGGGAAATAAGGAAGTATTGTGTGTGCAACTGTGTGCTACACAAAGTGAATCCCACCTATCCATACCCTGAATGCTGCCTATTAATTATCACCCTCCAAAGCTCATGTTGTAACTAGGAAGGAGAGGAAGTCATGGTTACACATGTTTTCAGAAAGGAGCAGCTGCATGTTTAAGAGCCACTGTTGGTGTCTCAGCAAGGTGCTCAGTGAGGAGCCCATGTGTTCGCCTAACACGGAGTAACAAGCAGTAGTGACTTGATCAGGTGTAAAGGCACAAGAGCGTGCCATAGCACACTGGTTGGGAAACAGTTATACAGAGGGTTGTGATCCATCATGGTGGGTTAGGGTTGTTTTCATCCCCTCTCTCTATTTTAAGATTTGGAAAGAGACTGGTGGGATTTTAAGTGTTTTCCTAGCTCTTCTTTTGGCCATACGAGTCCTATGCATGTCCACACTGATTGCTTTGTGGAAGCTGGGGTACTACACATTTTTGTTAATGTAGGTGTGGCTCAGGCATGAAAAGGTTCAGAAACACTGCTTTACAATCATAACAGTCATGTCGTGTCAGACCAATGTTCTATCGAGCCCAGAATCTCATCTCTGGTAGTGGCAAATCCAGTGACAAACACATTTGGTAGGTCCCAATTAGATTTTCTTGCTGCCCACTCCGAGATTCAGGTCCTGAGGACCCCAATTCATGCCTAGCTACTAACTGTTAATGGACCTGTCCTTCAAAAACTTATCCAAACCTTTTTTTTTTTTTTTTTTTTTTAAATCTGCTATACTATTAACCTTGACCGCAACATATGAAATTCTACAGTCTGTGTATTAACTTGAAATTTTAAGAAGGTGGGGTTTTTAAAGTCCCACCTCAAGATGTAAAATCATTCACAGCAAAAGTATTCATAGCTGCAGATGAATTAAAAAAATAGTATCTCGTGTCTGAAGAATGGTGCACAGGCTTTGTCGCCATCAGCAACTCCAAATAATTAGAATTCTTAACCTGCAATAGGTGTTCTCTCAAGACAGCAGTTCAGTTATAACCATGGGTAATGGGACCATACTCCATGCCAAATGGATTGATTCTTCCAGAGCTTTTGGGAAAAGGCCTAAGAACTTTCACTGTGCATACATAATTCCTGCCCCACAACTCCCTTCTATATAAAAGCTTTGATCAGGGGGTGAGGCAGGGAGAAAAAGAACTTCATAGGGAAGGAGACAGTGTGAGGGTGAACCGCCATCTTGGAGAACACCTTTTACAGCTAAGTGTTGTCTTCAACAAAAAGAGAAACAATAAGAACTACCAACAGGCAGAAAATACTTTTGATGAGAAAAATAATCCTTTCCTTTGGAACAGTAGGAAAGACAACCAGAGATTATCAAATGGGCCTTAGGAGGGATAAATTGGGCTCTACCCCTTGAAAAGAGGGTGGAAAACGTTATCTGACAGATAACAGGATATCAATGTGTGGATTGATAGATTACATCTTTGCATATCTCCACAATGGAGTTAAATGTTATGGGGGCCAACCAACATCACCATGGCCTTAATCCTTGCTTGTGAAAAGTGGATGCAACCTTACCCCTTTCAGCAGTACCTTCAGAATTATTTTATTCCTCGATTCTAAAATGTTACCTTTTTAGGACTTTGTCACAAACTTCTCACTGTACAATATCTCCAAAGAATAGGTCATTCTAACAAATGGTTTGGTCTCTGTAGATGAAAAATAGTTTAAATTTGCCCCATTTGTAATTTATGTTCTAAAGGGAATTTAATCACACCCTTAGTCATTTCAGGGTCTAATAACTTGATTCTCTAGAATCTGGTTTAGAAAGTCTTATTTGTAAGGTTTCTGGCCCAGGGTGCACAGAAAATTCACCTGCTTTTTTTTTTTTTTTTTTTTTTTTTTTTTTTTTTAAAGGTGCCAGACTAATAACACTAAAGACTACTGTAGATCAGGTACATTGCAGAGGCAAGCTTCTGCACATTGTTCTGTCCATGTGCTTTAACCCTATTACAGACAGACAGCCACTTAAAGAACAAAGAATGATTCAATTTCAAAACCTGGGAAACGTTCAGCTGAAACTACCAACAATGGTGCCAAACTAGGAGGCTGGATTTTATGTACACACCTGCCCAATGAGAAACAGACCGACTACAAGACCATTTCAAATAAATCAACAAATGACTTTCAGATAATCTCGGCTTTCAATCACTGCTGACCTGAGTTGGATTGGAAACCATAATGTAGAAGTGAAAGGGTTTTTTTAAATCTTAAATGCATTCTTGAGCCATTCAGTCCCTTAGAAGTATAAAAATCTTACCATTACTGGCCCATATCTCCTGCACAGTGCAGATTTACATGCCAAAAAAAAGCCACAAGCATATTGGTTGAGTCAGCTTTTTCTGGACATCAATGCATTCTATGCAAAAAATAAACAGCAAATCCAGTTTAAACCAGGATCTGTTATATATAAATTCAGAATTGGACATGCTAAACATGATTTGAATTTTATTTGAAAAAATGTATTATTCCAAAAATAAAAAAAATGAAAGAATCCTAAACTTCCTCCCCAACACATCAACATTTAAAAAAACAATCCTACTGTTAATACAACTCAATATGTGATGGTGAGATGGCTAGGTACATATTTCCCTTGATTAGACAAGTTCTGTGAGTTGGTATTTTTGTTTTAGATGGCATTTTTGTGTTATTTAACTTTTTTTTGTTGCTTACAGTGTAATGTGCTTTTTTTTTTTTTTTTTTAACTGAATGGAGCTGTTACTTTTAATATGTAAAATTTGCATTGTGTTTTTGATTTCTGAGGTTTGTTTAAATTTAATTAAATTTATATTCAGTCTTTTGGTAAGTTGAAAGATCATACAGGGATTGATCACAGTTTGAAGATTAATTAGAAAAATATAGAGACAGTGAATTCTGACTTAGGAGATGTAGTTTAAGTACTTTAAGAACTAGAGGTTTAAGTGGCTAAAATAAGAAATTAAAATAATTTGTTAAAAAATTATGTGCTTTCTTTACTGCTAAAAATCTGGACCATTTTATCATTTAATGAATATAATATACATATTCTTACAGTACTTTAACAGAGGATAGTGTATGCTGCTGATAACATAGGAATGAAGACAAAAAAAGACCATATGATCCATCCAGTCTGCCCAGCAAGTTTCTTATGATAGTAACTGCCATTCCATGTGGGCTACCCCCATGTCTCCGCTGAGGGCAGCAACTGCTGCTTCATGCAGTTGACCCCCAAGCCTTATGGTAAGGGTAGCAATATTTACAATTCAAACCAAGTATCTGTCAAACCTATTAAAAAAAGGACTGCTAGCAGCATTTTTACAGAGCTGCCTTCATAACAGACAATACTGCTTGAATGTGCCACGATGGCATTGACTACTGAACCACTGGAGTAAAGCCAGCGTCGACCTCTGAAGAAAAAAAATCAAAACATGGCCATGTCACATTCAGCAAACTTCATTTAATACATGGACAAAATTCTTTTAAAAAACGTGTTTTCTTTTCAAATTAGATAGACAGATATAAAACATTTAGGGATTAAAAGATTGGACTGTAGGGTGGGCAAGGTGATTTTGATGATTAAAAATTGGCACCTAAACTCAAGATGAGTCAAGGGTTGCCTTGTATGAAATTTCCACCTTCTATCCATAATTTGTTGGAGTAATGCAGAGCTTTTACGTTTTTAGCAGCAGTTTAGTTGGAGTGATTAGTGGGAATATTTGAGTGCATATTACTTCTGTGTGAAGAACTGATTTATTGCTTGAATGTGCTTTGCATTTGGACTTGGCTGTTGAAGCACCAGACCATAAAAGTCAGGATCTAGTGTTGGCTCTCATGTTAGAACATAAGAACATGCCATACTGGGTCAGACCAAGGGTCCATCAAGCCCAGCATCCTGTTTCCAACAGTGGCCAATCCAGGCCATAAGAACCTGGCAAGTACCCAAAAACTAAGTCTATTCCATGTTTCCATTGCTAATGGCAGTGGCTATTCTCTAAGTGAACTTAATAGCAGGTAATGGACTTCTCCTCCAAGAACTTATCCAATCCTTTTTTAAGCACAGCTATACTAACTGCACTAACCACATACTCTGGCAATAAATTCCAGAGTTTAATTGTGCGTTGAGTAAAAAAGAACTTTCTCTGATTAGCTTTAAATGTGCCCCATGCTAACTTCATGGAGTGCCCCCTAGTCTTTCTACTATCCGAAAGACTAAATAACCAATTCACATCTACCCGTTCTAGACCTCTCATGATTTTAAACATCTCTATCATATCCCCCCTCAGCCGTCTCTTCTCCAAGCTGAACAGCCCTAACCTCTTCAGCCTTTCCTCATAGGGGAGCTGTTCCATCCCCTTTATCATTTTGGTTGCCCTTCTCTGTACCTTCTCCATCGCAACTATATCTTTTTTGAGATGCAGCGACCAGAATTGTACACAGCATTCAAGGTGCAGTCTCACCATGGAGAGATACAGAGGCATTATGACATTTTCCATTTTATTTACCATTCCCTTTCTAATAATTCCCAATTTTCCAGTCTCACAAGGTCTTCCTGCAATTTATCACAATCTGCTTGTGATTTAACTACTCTGAACAATTTTGTGTCATCTGCAAATTTGATTATCTCACTCGTCGTATTTCTTTCCAGATCATTTATAAATATATTGAAAAGTAAGGGTCCCAATACAGATCCCTGAGGCACTCCACTGTCCACACCCTTCCACTGAGAAAATTGTCCATTTAATCCTACTCTCTGTTTTCTGTCTTTTAGCCAGTTTGCAATCCACGAAAGGACATCACCACCTATCCCATGACTTTTTACTTTTCCTAGAAGCCTCTCATGAGGCACTTTGTCAAACGCCTTCTGAAAATCCAAGTATACTCCATCTACTAGTTCACCTTTATCCACATGTTTATTAACGCCTTCAAAAATGTGAAGCAGATTTGTGAGGCAAGACTTGCCCTGGGTAAAGCTATGCTGACTTTGTTCCATTAAACCATGTCTTTCTATATGTTCTGTGATTTTGATGTTTAGAACACTTTCCACACTATTTTTCCTGGCACTGAAGTCAGGCTAACTGGTCTGTAGTTTCCCGGATCGCCCCTGGAGCCCTTTTTAAATATTGGTGTTACATTTGCTATCCTCCAGTCTTCAGGTACAATGGATGATTTTAATGATAGGTTACAATTTTTTACTAATAGGTCTGAAATTTCATTTTTTAGTTCCTTCAGAACCATCCTGTCCAGGTGATTTACTACTCTTCAGTTTGTCACAGGCCTACCACATCTTCTAGGTTCACTGTGATTTGATTCAGTCCATCTAAATCATTACCCATGAAAACCTTCTCCATTACGGGTACCTCCCCAACATCCTCTTCAGTAAACACAGAAGCAAAGAAATCATTTAATCTTTCCGCGATGGCCTTATCTTCTCTAAGGGCCCCTTTAACCCCTCGATCATCTAACGGTCCAACTGACTTCCTCACAGGCTTTCTGCTTCGGATATATTTTAAAAAGTTTTTACTGTGACTTTTTGCTTCTACAGCCAACTTCTTTTCAAATTCTCTCTTAGCCTGTCTTATCAATGTCTTACATTTAACTTGCCAACGGTTATGCTTTATCCTATTTTCTTCTGTTGGATCCTTCTTCCAATTTTTGAATGAATATCTTTTGGCTAAAATAGCTTCTTTCACCTACCCTTTTAACCATGCTGGTAATAATTTTGCCTTCTTTCCACCTTTCTTAATGTATGGAATACATCTGGACTGTGCTTCTAGAATGGTTGTTTGTTTTTTTTAAACAATGACCACGCCTCTTGGACATTTTTTACTTTTGTAGCTGCTCCTTTCAGTTTTTTTTCTAACAAGTTTTCTCATTTTATCAAAGTTTCCCTTTTGAAAGTTTAGCACGAGAGCCTTGGATTTGCAAACTGTTCCTCTTCCAATCATTAAATCATATTTGACCATGTTATGATCACTATTGCCAAGCGGCCCCACCACCGTTACCTCTCTCACCAAGTCCTGTGCTCCACTGAGAATTAGATCTAAAATTGCTCCCTCTCTCCTTGGTTCCTGAACCAATTGCTCCATAAATCTATCATTTATTCCATCCAGGAACGTTATCTCTCTAGCGTGTCCCAATGATACATTTACCCAGTCAATATTGGGGTAATTGAAGTCTCCCATTATTATTGCACTACCAATTTGGTTAGCTTCCCTATTTTCTCTTAGCATTTCACTGTCCGTCTCACCACCTTGACCAGGTGGACGGTAGTATACCCCTATCAGTATAGTCTTCCCCGACACACAAGGGATTTCTACCCATAAAGATTCAATTTTGTATTTAGTCTCATGCAGGATGTTTATCCTGTTCGACTCTATGCCATCCTGGACATAAAGCGCCACACATCCTCCTGGGTGCTCCTGTCATTGCGATATAATTTGTATCCCGGTATAGTGCCCCTTAGTGATCATTTTTTGGACCAAATGACTACTTCGCAGGCTTTTTGCTTCACATGTGACTAAACATTTTTAATATGACATTTTGCTACCACAGAAAGCTTCTTTTCAAATTCTCTTTGCCTTCATTATAAATATTTTGCACTTAACTTACCAGTGCTTATGCTTTTTCCTGTTTTATTTGGATCCCATTTCCATTTTTTTTAAAAATGTTCTTTTGGCTACAAAAGTCTCTTACCTCACCTTTTAACCATGCCAGCAATTGTTTGACCTTCCTTCTACCTTTTTTAATGCATGGAATTCATTGGGTCTGGGCTTCCAAGATGGTATTTTTAAACGTCCATGCCTGATGTAAACTCAATCTCTGTAGTTGCTCTTTCCAGTTTTTTCTAACCATATTCTTTATTTTATTCTCCCTTTTGAAAGTTAAATGCTATCACAGTACATTTCCTTAGTGTCCTCCCTCCAATTATCAAGTCAAAATTTGATCATGAACCACTTGGCAATAGTGATCATAACACCATTACGTTAGACTAAATCATGTGTTCCACTAAGGATTAGGTCTCAAATGGCTCCCCTACTTGTCAGTTCTTGTACCAGCTGCTTCATGAAGCAGTCATCTATTCCATTTAGAAATTTTATCTCTCTATTACGTCCCAGTGTGACATTTAGCCAGTCAATACTGGGGTAATTGAAGCCACCTATTATGAGTTGCTAATTTTGTTAGCTTAATTTCTGTTAGCATTTCTTTCTGGCCAGGTGAATGATAGAAAAGCCCCCACTGCTTTCTATTCCTCTTCTCACATGTAATTTCCATCTATAATGCTTCTACAATTTAACGATTTTTATATACACACATTCATTGGGAATATCACATCGGTTTACAATGAACATGAAATTAGCTTAATGCGCTTTACAAGGAACTACATGAATTAGAACAAATTTGAAACTGCATAAATATAGCAACATAGAACAACATTAGAACAAGGGCCTATAAAGAGGAGAGAAAGGATAAAGTACAATGTATATACAATGTGGAAAGGGGAGAAGTGCAAACTATATGTACAAGTACAAATTATATACAGAGTAAAGGGTAATCAAACTTGTTTCCTGCAGAATTTTTATCCTGTTTGACTTTATACCTTCTAACATTTAGCACCGCTCCTCCACCAATTTGATCCATCACTATCATTGCTATTTAATTTGTACCCTGGTTTCCCATTGGTTATCCTCCTTCTACCAGGTTTCTGAAATACCAATTATATCTAACTATTCATTCAGTGCTAAATTTTCTAACTCTTCCATCTTATTTTTTATTTTACTTCTAGTATTTGTATACAGGCAATTCAAAGTATGCCCTTGTTTGTATTAATATCCTTATCAGTTGTAAGTAGTGATTTGGAATGTGTGCCACCTCCTATTTGCAAAAACTACAGATACTTGAGAACCCAAAAATAAAATGATATCACCATTAGGCCTTTGTTTTATTATTTTGTTTAAAATGCAACACAGCAAATGACTTCCTAAATTATTAAAAACAGAAAATAAGGCCAAAAGATTAATTATAATTGTTTAAGGCATCATTCCCAAGAACAGAAATGCACAGACTTCTGACAAGACCTGGATTACAAAATAGGGGGCATAGTCAAATTATAACATAGCAAATCTAATTATATCTGAGGCAACTATATTGCAGTTGAGGACATAGAGTGGTGGATCAAGGCAATCTGCTGCCTGAGGCAAGGAAGGTGAGGGTACCCCCACCCCACCCCCAAAAGCAAGTACAGGTAAAGTTACTGAGGAGGCCAAAGTGGAGTCTTGCCCTTTCTGTGATTTGTAATGCTGGGAAGGGGAGACGGAGAGGTCAGGATTCTCAGAGAAGTGGTAGACAGAGCCGTCAATAATAAAATTCCTAGGAAATTGACAACCCTGCCAGACTCCTAGGAACCCTACCATCTGCCTCTCACCCTTCCCTAGCATCTGCTCCTGGGAATGGTTGATTGGTGGGGGTGTCTGTGTGCAGTATGTGCTCTCAAGGTGAACCTTACAGCCATGAGTCAACTCTATCCCCCCTCTCCGGCCCTCTCTACACACAAATATGCATATATTTTAAATTTTCATATTAACCACTTCCCTGATTTAGAAAGAGATTTTACTTGAGAAGGGCATTCAAAACAGTCTTCTGAGATAAAGACATCACTTAGCACATATCTATTTACATGCACTGCTGTTGTGCCAAACAGAAGACCCTGCAAAAGAAAGACACTTGACTCATAGAAACATAGAAATGACGGCAGAAGACGACCAAACGGCCCATCCAGTCTGCCCAGCAAATTTCGCACTTTTTTTTTCCCTTATACTTATCTGTTACTCTTGGCTCTTGGTAACCTTTTGGTTCTATTTCCCTTCCACCCCCACCATTAATGTAGAGAGCAGTGTTTGAACTGCATCTAAGTGAAATATCTAGCTTAATTAGTTAGGGGTAGGAACCACCGCAATAAGCAAGCTACACCCATGCTTATTTGTTTACCCAGACTATGTAAATCAGTCCTTGTTGGTTGTCTGTATATAGATCCACTTTTCTTCATTCCCCCTGCTGTTGAAGCAGATAGCCATGCTGGATATGCATTGAAAGTGAAGTATCAGGCTTATTTGGTTTGGGGTAGTAACCGCCGTAACAAGCAAGCTACTCCCCACTTTTGTGTGAATGCAAATCCTTTTTTCCACATTTCCTCTTGCCGTTGAAGCTTAGAGCAATGTTGGAGACGCATTAACCGTGTGTATGTTTATTGAATAAGGGTATTATCTCCAGGTAGTAGCTATCATTCCCACGAGCCACCCACTCTTCATTCACGTCCTCTAGACTTTATGGATCCACAGTGTTTATCCCACACCCCTTTGAAGTCCTTCACAGTTCTGGTTTTCACCACTTCCCTCCGGAAGGGCATTCCAGGCATCCACCACCCTCTCCGTGAAGAAATACTTTCTGACATTGGTTCTGAGTGTTCTGAGTCTTCCTCCCTGGAGCTTCAAATCGTGACCCCTGGTTCTGTTGATTTTTTTCCCAGACGGAAAAAGTTTGTCGTTGTCTTTGGATCATTAAAACCTTTCAAGTATCTGAAAGTTTGTATCATATCACCTCTGCTTCTCCTTTCCTCCAGGGTGTACATATTTAGATTCTTCAATCTCTCCTCATAAGTCATTCGATGAAGACCCTCCACCTTTTTGGTCGCCCTTCTCTGGACCGCCTCCATCTTGTCTCTGTCTCTTTGGAGATACGGGCTTCAGAACTGAACACAGTACTCCAGCTGAGGGCTCACCAAGGCCCTGTTCAAGGGGATCATCACTTTCTTTCTCTTACTAGATATTCCTCTCTCTTTGAAGCCCAGAATTCTTCTGGCTTTAGCTATTGCCTTGTCACATTGTTTCACCGACTTCAGATCATTAGACACCATCACCCCAAGGTCTCTCTCCTGCTCCGTGCACATCAGCCTTTCTCCCCCCAATCAAATACAGTTCCTTCGGATTTCCACTCCCCACATGCATGACTCTGCACTTCTTGGCATTGAATCTCAGCTGCCATATCTTCAACCACTCTTCCAGCTTCCTTAAATCCAGTCTCATTCTCTCCACTCCTTCCGGCGTGTCTGCTCTGTTGCAGATCTTAGTATCATCAACAAAAAGACAAAGCTTACCTTCTATCCCGTCCGCAATGTCGCTCACAAAGATATTGAACAGGACTGGTCCTAACCCCGATCCTTGCGGTACACCGCTTAAAACCTCTCTCTCTTCAGAGAGAGTTCCATTTACCATCACACATTGTCTTCTGTCTGTCAACCAGTTTGCAATCCAGGCCACTACCTCGGCACTCGCTCCTAAGCTTCTCATTTTATTCACCAGTCTCCTGTACGGGACCATATCAAAAGCTTTGCTGAAATCCAAGTAGATAACAGAGTGCTCTTCCTTGATCCAATTCCTTGGTTACCCAGTCAAAAAAGTCAGATTTGTCTGACAGGATCTTCCCCTGGTGAATCCATGCTGCCTCTGGTCCAGCAATTCTCCCGACTGTAGATAGTTCGCTATTCTCTCTTTCAACAGTGACTCCATTACTTTTCCCACCACCAAAGTGAGGCAAACTGGTCTGTAGTTACCAGCCTGTTCTCTGTTCCACTCTTGTGAAGCGGGACCATCACCACTCTTCTCCAATCACTTGGCACCACTCCCGTTTCTAGGGATCTATTGAACAGGTCACACAGCGGACCCGCCAGCACATCTCTGGGCTCCCTCAGTATCCTGGGATGAACTTCAGCAGGCCCCATGGTTTTGTCCACTTTCAGTTTCCCCAGCTCTTCCCATACATTCTCTACTGAAAATGGAGTTACATCTACTCCACTCCCCTTCCAGTTTCTTAACTAGTAATGGTCCTTCTCCAGGGTCCTCTTTAGTGAACACAGAACTGAAGTATTTGTTTAATATTTCTGCCATTTCTTCGTCTCTCTCTACACATTGATCCTTTCCACCTTTCAATTTCACTATACCACTTTGAACTTCTCTTTTCACTGATGTATCTGAAAAAAATGTTTTGTCACCTCTCTTTACCTCCTTGGCAATCCTTTCTTCCGCTTGACTTTTTGATGTCTTGATTAATTTCCTTGTCTCCCTCAGTTCTACCAGATATTCTTCTTTGTGCTCCTCCCTTTGGGATCTTTTATATTTCTTGAACGCTGTTCTTTTAGCCTTTATTTTGTCAGCCATCTCGTTTGAGAAACAGATAGGTTTCATTTTTCTTTTGCTTTTCTTTACTTTTCTAACATATAGATTAGTTGCCTTGGTAACTGCTCCTTTTAGATTGGTCCACTGTTGATCCACATCTCTCTCGTTCTCCCAGCCTTTTAGTTCTTCCTCCAGGTACTTCCCCATTTCATCAAAGTCTGTGTTTTTGAATTGCAAAACTCGGGTCTTTGTGCTTCTTTTCCGTATCCTTTTTGTGATATTAAACCATACCGTTTGATGATCACTGGTGCTGAGGAGGGCGCCCACCTGGACATCAGAGACATTATCTCCATTAGTGAGCACTAAGTCGAGTATAGCTCCTTCTCTCGTAGGTTAGAACATAAGAAACTGCCATGCTGGGTAAGACCAAGGGTCCATCAAGCCCAGCATCCTGTTTCCAACAGAGGCCAAACCAGGCCACAAGAACCTGGCAATTACCCAAACACTAAGATCATCCCATGCTACTGATGCAATTAATAGCAGTGGCTATTCCCTAAGTAAACTTGATTAATAGCCGTTAATGGACTTCTCCTCCAAGAACTTATCCAAACCTTTTTTGAACCCGGCTACACTAACTGCACTAACCACATCCTCTGGCAACGAATTCCAGAGCTTTATTGTGCGTTGAGAGAAAAATAATTTTCTCCGAGTAGTCTTAAATGTGTTACTTGCTAACTCCATGGAATGCCCCCTAGTCCTATTATTCGAAAGTGAAAATAACCGAGTCACATCTACTCGTTCAAGACCTCTCATGATCTTAAAGACCTCTATCATATCCCCCCTCAGCCTCTTTTCTCCAAGCTGAACAGCCCTAACCTCTTCAGCCTTTCCTCATAGGGGAGCTGTTCCATCCCCTTTATCATTTTGGTTGTCCTTCTCTGTACCTTCTCCATCGCAACTGTATCTTTTTTGAGATGTGGCGACCAGAATTGTACACAGTATTCAAGGTGCGGTATAGAGGCATGACATTTTCCGTTATATTAACCATTCCCTTCCTAATAATTCCTAACATTGTTTGCTTTTTTGACTGCTGCAGCACACTGAACCGACGATTTTAAAGTATTATCCACTATGATGCCTAGATCTTTTTCCTGCTTGGTAGCTCCTAATATGGAACCTAACATCGTGTAACTACAGCAAGGGTTATTTTTCACTATATGCAACACCTTGCACTTGTCCACATTAAATTTCATCTGCCATTTGGATGCCCAATCTTCCAGTCTTGCAAGGTCCTCCTGTAATGTATCATAGTCTACTTGTGATTTAACTAGTCTGAATAATTTTGTATCATCCGCAAATTTGATAACCTCACTCGTCGTATTCCTTTCCAGATCATTTACATATATATTGAAAAGCACCAGTCCAAGTACAGATCCTTGAGGCACTCCACTGTTTACCCTTTTCCAGTGAGAAAACTGATCATTACCATTTGTTTGAACAAAGCTACTTGCAGGGCATCCACTATTTCTCTACTATGATTAGATTCTGCAGATTGGAGTCTCCAGTCTACATCTGGCATATTAAAGTCTCCAATGATCACAACTTCTCCCTTCTTTCCTATCTTTTGGATGTCTTCAACCAGATCTCTGTCCAGCTCTTCCTTTTGGTTTGGAGGCCTGTAAACCACTCCAATAAAAATGGATGCCCCATCTTTTTTTTAGGTCAGCCCAAAGTGCTTCTTCATTGCCCCATCTTCCTTGCAGCTCAGATGCTTGGATATTGTTTCTGACATAAAGAGCCAGTCCTCCCCCTTTCCTATCCTCTCACATAGTATCAGGCCTATTGTAAAGCACATTAGATGTGAGCACGGCCCTCAGAAAACCATGAGTAAACCAAGTTATAATATAGTAATCCTCCCATGCCAAAACAGCACTAAGTACCAGCATCTAAACAGTAACAACCCTATCTATTAAAAGGCAACAGTGCAAATAATACACCAGGCCCTAAAATACCAAGACACCTCTTAGCAGGAAAACAGTACAAGCTAGGCTGCTATAGATCCCTAAACAGAAACTACATGGCAGCAGAATCCTTCACCTCAGTCATATATGCAGAACACACAGACCCTCAAAATACAGAATAAAAATACTTTGAAGCAAGGGTGGACAAATCCAGTTTTCAAGAGCCACAAACTGGCCTAGTCTTCAGGATATCTACAATGAATATGCATGAGGTAGATTTGCATAAAAGGGAGGCAATGCATTCAAATCTACTTCATACATATTCATTGGAGATATCCTGATAAACCAATCCTGTTTGTAACTCTTGAGGACTGGAGTTTGCCACCCTGCCAAAAAGAGAAACATGCAGACAAAAGATGAACTGGAAACCACAAACCAGACTCTGCATGCAGTGCTACAATGGAAAAAATGGAAAACATTTTTCATAAATCAAAATCAAGAAATCTATCATAACAGTAAACCACACTAATAAAAAGAATATTTCAAAACAGCTGACAGAATACCCAATTATAACAATTTTATTTTCAAATTTCCCAATAATCAATATTTCAAAACAGCAGACACATCAAGTAACACCCAATAATCAAATCTAGGATAAAGCAGAGTTGCTTACCTATAACAGATATTCTCCTAGAACAGCAGGATGGTAGTCCTCACACATGGATGACATTATCAGATGAGGCCCAGTACGGAAAACGTCTGTCAAAGTTTCTAGAACTTTGACTGGCACACTGAGCATGCCTTAATCCACGCGGGGTCCCTCTCTAGCTCAACACAGAATTAAAAAGAAATAAAACACAGGAGAAACCCAACTCTCTGGTGTGGCGGGTGGGTTTCGTGAGGACTAACCTCCTGCTAGGAGAATACCTGCTACAGGTAAGCAACTCT
Source organism: Rhinatrema bivittatum (assembly GCF_901001135.1). Classification (NCBI taxonomy): domain Eukaryota; kingdom Metazoa; phylum Chordata; class Amphibia; order Gymnophiona; family Rhinatrematidae; genus Rhinatrema; species Rhinatrema bivittatum. The sequence goes on from NC_042615.1 coordinate 601,244,039, forward strand.
GCTTTCTCCCAGGACAAGCAGAATGGCAGTCCTCACACATGGGTGAATCCCTAGCTACAGGCCATCCCCGAAACCAAACGACCAAAAGACACCTAGGAGGCAGCCTGAATCAGAAAAAAGGACCCTAGGCAAGAAACGTGTTTAGAGCTGAAAGATTCCAGAGCACGGACCAGCCGAAACTGCTGTTACATCGGCCACCCCTATACAGACAATAGTGAGAAGCAAACGTGTGACAGGAACTCCACGTCACAGGCTTACAAATCTCCTCCATAGAAACTGCCCTCAAGTGGACCACCAAAGTCGCTATACTTCTGACAGAATGAGCCTTGACATGACCTCCAAGCTGCAGTTCTGCCTGTGTTTAACAAAAACGAGATGCAATCTACCAACCAATTGGACGCGTCTGCTTACCAACCACTACTCCCAATCTATTCCTGTAAAAAAGCAAAGGAGTTGCGTGGATTTCCTATGACCTTCTGTCTGCTTCAGATAGAAGGCTAAAGCCCTCTTAAAATAGAGACTGTGCAAGTCCTGCTCACCTTGATGTGAATGGGGCTTGGGAAAGGAGGAGGGCAGAAAAGTTGACTGGTTAAGATGGAACTCCATCACCACCTTTGGTAGGAAGTTAGGGTGTGTCCAGAGAACCACCTGGTCAAGAAAGAACTTTATGTACGGACGGTAAGTCACCAACGCCTGAAGCTCACTGACTGCACACTAAAGTGACTGTCACCAAAAAGAGGACCTTCCAGGTCAGGAATTTTACATCACAAGAGCTCAACGGCTCAAAAGGAGCCTTCATCAGCTGAGCCAACACCATGTTGAGGTCTCAAGACACAGCAGGAGGCTTCAGGGGAGGTTTTAACTGAATTAGGCCTTGCAACCCACCAAAGGTTGCACAGAGATGGGCAAACTATCCACACCTTGGTGGTAAGCTCTGAATGCACTCGTGCACCCTGATGGAGTTGTTTTTTAAACTGGCTTCTGATAGGGAAAAGAATCAAGCAGTTTGCCGGTGGAGCAAGAAAATGGATTTAATACAGAATGACTGTATACAAAAGCAATAAAATACATAAAATCCAGGCAACGTTGCTCACACACCAAGGACTCCACTTTAGCCTATAGGACTTCCTAGTGAAATGCTTTCTGAAAGCCACAGGGACCCGGAGACATCATCTGAGAGGTCAAGGGTACACAAGATCAGCATTTCAACATCTAGGCCATGAAAGACAGGGCCCAGAGGTTGGGATGCTGCAGCCAGCCCCAATCCTGAGTGATGAGATCTGGAGAAGTCCCCAGGCTGATAGGTTACTTAAAGGAAAGATCCCTCAGAAGCGAGAACCAGACCTGCCTTGGCCAGTGTGGGGCCACCAGAATCATAGTACTCCGGGCCCTGTTGAAGCATTAAGAGAGTCTTCAACATTAGCGGGATCGAAGGATACAAGTACAGAAGACCCTGACTCCAGCTGCAGGCAAAGGCATAGAGGCTGGGGTAGCCTCCACTCGATACAGAGAGCAGAACTGAGCCACACTGTTACCAGGGGCTGCGAACAGATCCACGTCCGGGGTTCCCCATAGACGGAAGATCTGGTTCGCTACCAACTGGCTCAGGGGACCATTTGTGTGGCTGAAATGCTCAACTGAGCCGATCTGCAATCACATTGTCTGTTCCGGTCAAGTATATGGCGCGGGGCACCATTCCCTGGGGCAGGGCCCAGGATCAGATTTGAACCTCTTCCTGGCACATGAACAATCACATGCCGCCCTGCTTGTTGATGTACCACATCTTGACTTTGTTGTCTGTGTGCTACAAGACCGATCCTAGAAAGCCCAGAGGGCATACCTGATTGCTTGAAGCTCCAGAAAGTTGATTTGGCATTGTGCTTCCTGGGTGGACCACAGGCTTTGGGTGTGGAGCTGCTGCAATTGGGTTCCCCACCCCAGATGGAAGGCATCCATTCTGAGTACAACTTGCACAAGGGAGGGGGCTGAAAGGACACCCCTCTCTCCAGGTCAGAGAATGTCTTCTACCACGACAGCGAGTCCCCATGGTAGAAGACAATCACCTGGATGCAAACCTCGAGGCTCTGAGTGGCCTGATGCCAGTGAGACCTCAAGAGTCCACAGGGGCCTGCGCATATGCAAACGTGCAAGGGGGGGGTAACATGGACGGTAGCAGCCATGTGCCCCAGCAGTTGCATGTGCCTGAAAGACACCCATTGGCTCCGCTGCACCACCCTAGCTAGGGATACTGAAGACAGAGCCCGGCTGTGAGGTAGGAAGGCGTTTGCTTGCATCATGTCCAGCAAGGCTCCGATGAAGTCCAGCTGCACCAAATGGACTCTGGTGCAGCTGGATGATTAAGCGCAAAGAACGCATTGCCCCCACCTGGGTAGTGCTCTTGATTAGACAATCATCCAGGAAAAGGAAAACCTGTACTCCTAACCTACGCAGCTATGCCACCGCCACGGCCAGGCACTTGGTAAAGACCCGTGCTGTAGAGGGCAGACCAAATGGCAACACCCAATACTGAAAGTGGCATTCGCCAACCACAAACCGTAGATATTTCCTGTGACCTCGGAAGATCTCAATGTGGATATAGGCGTCCTTCAATTTAAGGTAAAGAAGCCAGCCTCCTTTTTGTAAAAGGGGTATCAGGATGCCCAGAGAAAGCATCTTGAACCTTTCTCCTTTTAGAAAGGTTTTCAAGACTCAGATCCACGATGGGACGGAGGCACCCAGTTTTCTTTAGAATCAGAAAATACCAGGAGTAGAACCCCCATCGAAATTGCTCTGCTGTGACACATTTGACTGCCCTGGCTGATACTAGGGTAGAGAACTCTGACAGGAGGGTCTCCTGGTACACTGATGGCCCCCAAAAATGGCTCGGAGGAGAATCTGGCGGAACACCCAGCAGATTCAACCTGTATTCCTGTGCACAATGGAGAGAACTCACTGATCTGAGGTGACGTCTGGCCATCGATCCACAAAGAATCCTAACCAACCTCTGACCTTGGTGTCCTAGGGCACAGAAACAGCCAGCTGGCTCTTTCTCCCTTCCCGACCAGTTAAAACCCCATAGCAGGGGTTAGGTTGGGGAGCCAGCTATGGCTTGGGTGCTCCCTGCCTGGAATGGCCTTGAAAGCTCTCCCTCTACAGGCGGGAGTGAGATGCGGGTGGATAGTACATCCACTGATGATAGAAGGATCATTGTGGCCCTTGTGTTGATCTCCTGGCTGAAGATGGCGTGTCAGAGGTATTAGCGGAAAGATGCTGGAAGGTCTCATGGTAGTCTCTCAACTTAGCCACCGCATTCCTCAGTTTATCGCCAAAAAGATTCTCGCCAGTATACGGTAAGTCAGCGAGCCTCTCTTGCATTTGCAGCTAGAGGTCCGAGGCCCGGAGCCAAGCCATCCTGCACGTGCCAATCCCGGCAGCCAGTAGTCTTGCCATCATTTCAAAAATATCGTATGTAGAGCATGCTTCCCACAGTCAATGCCCTGATGCACAACTGCCATATCAGCGTCCTGCTGCTGCTGGGGGAGAAGACTGGCCACCTCCTGGAACCTGTTTTCAGAGGTTACGGGAGTACTGGGTCATATAGAACTGGTAGGAGGCAATGCAGGCTAATAACATGGCACCCTGAAAAACCTTCCTACCCAGCACATCTAGCGCCCTATGTTCTCACCCCGGTTTTGTCTCCAACACCTTCACAGGAAGGCCATTCCATGCATCCACTACTCTTTCTGTGAAGATATTTTTCCTAAAATTGCTAAATCTACCCCCCCTTTCACCCTCATTCCATGACTCTTTCTTCTATAGCCTCTTTTCTTTTGAAAGAGGCTAGCCTCCTGTGCATTGAAACCTTTGTGATATTTAAATGTGTATCACCGTTCACTAATGGCACATCTATAATATGTAATCTATACCAATCAACTTTTAATACTATTTGTGCCTTTTTGTAAACTGTTGTGATGGTGAATTAACTTGACGGTATAGAAAAGATTTTAAACAAATAAATAAATATCTTCCCTGTCCACTGTTCCCTCTAAGCTGCACATATAGGAGGTGCACCCTGCGCATACGGCAAGGTGCATTTAGTCTCATGCAAGATGTTTATCCTGTTGGACTCTATGCCATCCCGGACATAAAGTGCCACACCGCCTCCCGGGTGCTCCTCTCTGTCATTGCGATATAATTTGTACCCCGGTATAGCACTGTCCCATTGGTTGTCCTCCTTCCACCATGTCTCTGAGATGCCAATTAAGTCTATGTCATCATTCACTGCTATACATTCTAATTCTCCCATCTTACTTCTTAGACTTCTGGAATTAACATACAAATATTTCAAAGTTTGCTTTTTGTTTGCATTTTCATTCTGCTTTTTAATTGATAGGGATAAGTTAGAATTTTTTTTTAGCTCAGGTGAGTTTTTAGTTACAGGCACTTGGACTGCTTTTCTTATTATTGGAACCTCACTGTCGGGATGCCCTAATTCTAAAGCATCATTAGTATCCTTTAAAGATACCTCTCTCCGAACTATGCGCTGCTGAGTGACTATCGGCTTTCCCCTTTGTTCTAGTTTAAAAGCTGCTCTCCTTTTTAAAGGTTAGCGCCAGCAGTCTGGTTCCACCCTGGTTAAGGTGGAGCCCATCCCTTCGGAAGAGACTCCCCCTTCCCCAAAAGGTTCCCCAGTTCCTAACAAAACTGAATCCCTCTTCCTTGCACCATAGTCTCATCCACGCATTGAGACTCCGGAGCTTTGCCTGCCTCTGGTGAACTGCACGTGGAACAGGGAGCATTTCAGAGAATGCTACCCTGGAGGTTCTGGATTTAAGTTTTCTACCTAAGAGCCTAAATTTGGCTTCCAGAACCTCCCTCCCACATTTTCCTATGTCGTTGGTGCCCACATGTACCACGACAGCCAGCTCCTCCCCAGCACTGTCTAAAATCCTATCTAGGTGACACGTGAGGTCCGCCACCTTCCCACCAGGTAGGCATGTTACCAGGTGATCCTCACGCCCACCAGCCACCCAGCTGTCTACATTCCTAATAATCGAATCACCAACTATGACGGCCGACCTAACCCTTCCCTCCTGGGCAGTAGGCCTTGGAGAGATATCCTCTGTATGAAAGGACAGTGCATCACCTGGAGAGCAGGTCCTTGCTACAGGATCCTTTCCTGCTACACCAGGTTGATGCTCTCCAATTATGAGACCTTCTTCCTCCAAGGCAGCACCAGGGCTACCAGTCTGAAGTTGGGACTTGGCTATGTCCCTGAAAGTCTCATCTATATACCTCTCTGCTGCCTCAGCTCCTCCAGGTCTGATACTCTAGCCTCCAGAGATCGGACTTGTTCTCTGACAGCCAGGAGCTCTTTGCATCGCATGCACAACTTCTCACCAGTGGGTAAAAAAATCATACATGTAACACTCGATGCAAAAGACTGGGAAGCCCCCCTCTTGCTGCTGGACTGCTGCCTTCATCTCAATTTTTATCAGTTCCTAGTTAAGTTTTAGGTTGCTATGGGAGTAGGAATGTGTCTAATTAACGTCCTTTAAATGTATTAGTGAATTCTCTATATGTCTGGTAGAGGCCTACAGGGGTCTGATCAAGTTCTCAATAAAGTTTTTGTTGTTGGTTTGTTTTTTTGTGAAAATGGCACCTGCCTATAAATTAAAGGATGAGCTAGGGGTGGGTGGGCTGGGAAATACAAACAGTCTAACTTCAGTTAGTCAGCCAGAGCAACTCACTGCTCTCTTGATTAACAAATGTTGGTACCTATTCAAACCAAATCACGCTACCTCAACACCTTTCCAAGGTTAGTAACTAAACTGAACTTTTCAACCTTTTTAGTTAGGTATACACTGCTCCTAGCTTCTGGCTACTTTGTGTTTTTTGTTTGTTTGTTTTTTTTTTTTTAATACAAACACTCAGTTCTGCGTACTAGCTGCCTTACAGATTTTAAAAAATAAACGCACTACCTACTGCTTACTAGCTGTCTTATTGACTATTTAAAAATAGTCTAACTTGTTTATTCACTGCCTTACTATTAAAAGCACAAACACACTAAATAATATTCCCAAATAGTTAAATTTGTCTTTTTTAAAAGTATTGGGGCAATGTCCCAAGCAAAAACTTACTTACTGATTCCTTTCAGCCATCAGCAAGGGATCTTCTCCTCTCAGCGCTTGGCGAGGTCGCCCACGTGAAGGTTGAGATTGTGGTTGGTAACGCTGATTGGGATAATACTGAGATCTATAAGAATTATATGGCCTGAAAGGTGTGCGTGCATAAGGTCTTCTTCTGTATGAAGGATAAAATCTCTTAGAAGAAGGATGTGGATCTAATGAAGTCAGAGATTGAACTGCTGTATTCTGCTCCTTTGGAAGGGTAACTGTCTCACCAAATTTGTTACCAAATAGATTGTCTCCCAGACAAGGAATATCTACCAACTTGTCGTGGACATCGTCCCTTATGGAACTAGCTCTCAACCACGCCATGCGATGTGCTGCTATTGCCGTCGCTGAGGATCGAGCCAATGATTCAAATGACTCTCAAACCGAACGGAGTAAGTGTCGGAGACCCTCCTCCATGTCTGTGAATGGCTGCGGTAAGGAATTATCAGATGCCACACATACTGGACGAAATCTCTGTAGACATTAAAAGAGATATTGTATTACGTAAAATTGATGGTGTTGTATCTTTGTGGCCAGCATGGAGGAATGATATCTTACGGTCAAAATCATCCAGAGATTTATGATCTTTCTCTGGTGGTGAGTTCACATGGAGTTTTGATCCTTTAGCATGTAATAGTGCAGATTCCACTACTACCGAGTTATGGGGTAATTGCGTGGACCCAGACCATGGAATTCCACATCCTGTATTTTAAATCCGTCTTCCTTGAGGCCGCTGAGGTAGTAAAGAGTTTTTCCCACATTTTATGTAGAACCGCATCTAGCACAGCATGTGGTGGTAAAGCTGTTGGCTCTGGCGGCATTTCAAATATCTTTAGGATTCCTAGAACCTCAGCCCGAGGGTCGGGAACCTTTCCCCTTTCAATGTTGAGAAAAGATCCAACTTTTTCTATGAATTTAGCGTAGGATAAATCCTCAGGAGGAGAATACGGTTCAGGAAGGCCCTCAGGGGGATCTGACGGAAATCCTGTAGATGAGGAAGGGGAGGATGAAGACCATGGTGAATCTGGTGAATCTGGTCGAGCCGGAACTGGAAGTAATTTTTCTCTTTGCTTTGGTGCCGGGACCGTTGGAAGATCCAGGAGAGGTTGGAAAAGATGGACCCAGAATCCGTGGATGAAGCGCTTCCAGATCATGGAAGAATGAATTCAAAGCAAGAGAAATTTGTGACATCATCTTTGATGCTAGTGTATGTTGTGAAGGCGTAGGCCGTGGTTCTGCAGGTGGGGGCAGCACTCCTAGGGATAAGTCCTGAGAAGGACAGCATGGTTCCGGATGGTGGATTGATTGAGATCTTTGAGAAGACCAATTCGAATGAGAACTCTCCCCTTCTGAGGAATCATTAGTAGAAAGGTGGACTATTTCTACATCAGAATCTGTCCGTGGAGATTCCGGCATTTGGAGATGTTTCCTCTTAGCCGTTTGTTTGGAATGGTGTTCACGTTGAGGTGGATCTTGGAGAGATCAATGGTGGAGCCATAGGTGGGTCTTGCTGTTTTGTTCGCTTTGCATTACCATGGTGGTGATGTCTAGCATGCTTTCTTTTCCTAACACCATGTTGAGATGACCCAGACAGTGAATCAGTACTTCCAGAAGCACCATCTGATGCACCCTGCATCGTGTGTTAAAGTACCCTGCGCCGATGCGTCATGAGTTGACTGTGGCGTCGATGTGCTGTGCGCCCATGCGCCGTATGGCTGCTCCGTCTGTGTCTCCCATGCTCCGAGTGCTTCGGCGTTGAGGAGCGGGAACGAGCAGGTACAGAGCCCTGTGACCCGAACGGCGCATTGGACTTTCCTATATCTACATCTCCACATCCTTCTTGAATTTTTGGGTTCAAACCCTAATACAATGATCTTACTAATATCAAGCAGGGTGGACAAATATATTCCTGATAAGTCCCTGTATGGTTTTAGCTTTTTCTTCTTAAGACACATTGCTCACTGATATTCAGTTTGTGGTTTACTTTAATCTTTAGACCCTTTTCCACACCACTCCTGCCTAGTCAGTAATTAACCATCTTATATTTATGAGTTTCTCTTTCCTCAGTATAGTATATTGATTTGTACTTGTCTATCACTTCTTTTCAGAATTACTTTAAAACGTCAAGATCATTTTGAATTCCAATCCAGTCCTCCAAGATGCAACTCCTCCCAGCTTGATGATATTTGCAGATTTAGCTATATTATTTTCCATAATCCAAACTGTTTCTTCACAGTTTGGTATTCAACAAATCCTTAGTATTCTTGTTCTTTTCTTCTCTCTTTACTGAGCTACTTTAAACAAGTGTGCCTCTCACTGATTTTTGGATCTTTGAACAAGTACATACCTCCTTGATATATATATACATATACACACACACACACAGCTACACCTCTCTCCTCTTTCCCCACTTGTCGTCCTTGAACAATCTATATACTTCTAAACCAATATTCTAATCATGTAAATTTTCTGATGTCTTAACCAATCATATTTAAGATTGTGAAATGGTAAATGATTGCAATTTAAACTGTATAACCTATTGTAACTTTAGATGAATAGCCACAATTTGATTGCCATTTAAAGTATTCTTTACATAGAAAAAAGTTGCTATCTTGCAAAAAAAAAAAAAACAAAAAAAACCCAAAACTTGACAAGTTATTCCTTTCCACCAGTGCACTTAATTCTTATTTTCGGAGACTTAAGGAAAAATAAAAAAGGATACAAAGTCTGCATGTAACACACTGTCTACAGTAAATTTGTGAAAGTTTCCTTTTTAACCAGGACCATCTCATAGCAATCTATAAGAACATAAGAAATTGCCATACTGGGTCAGACCAAGGGTCCATCAAGCCCTTCATCCTGTTTGCAACAGTGGCCAAGCCAGGCTACAAGCACCTGGCAAGTACCCAAACATTAAGATCATCCCATACTACTGATGCAAGTAATCTCAGTGGCTATTCCCTAAGTCAACTTTATTAATAGCAGATAACTGACTTCTCCAAGATCTTATCGAAACCTTTTTTAAACCCTGCAACACTAACTGCATTAACCACATTCTCTGGCAACAAATTCCAGAGCTTAACTGTGCATTGAGTGAAAAAGATTTTTCTTCGATTAGTTTAAATGTGCTACTTGCTAACTTCATGCAGTGCCCTCTAGTCCTACTAGAAATGCTCCCTGTTCCACGCGCAGGTCACCAGAGGCAGGCAGAGATCCGGAGTCTCAATGCGTGGATGAGATGATGGTGCAAGGAAGAGGGATTCAGTTTTGTTAGGAACTGGGGAACTTTTTGGGGAAGGGGGAGTCTCTTCCGAAGGGATGGGCTCCACCTTAACCAGGGTGGAACCAGACTGCTGGCGCTAACCTTTAAAAAGGAGATAGAGTAGCTTTTAAACTAGAACAAAGGGGAAAGCCGACAGTTGCTCAGCAGCGCATGGTTCGGAGAGAGGTATCTTTAAAGGATACTAATGATGCATTAGAATTAGGGCATCCCGACAGTGAGGTTCCAATAATTAGAAAAGTAGTCCAAGTGCCTGTAACTAAAAACTCACCTGAGCTAAAAAATTCTAACTTATCCCTATCAATTAAAAAGCAGAATAAAAATACAAACAAAAAACAAACTTTGAAATGTTTGTATGCTAATGCCAGAAGTCTAAGAAGTAAGATGGGAGAATTAGAATGTATAGCAGTAAATAATGACAGACTTAATTGGCATCTCAGAGACATGGTGGAAAGAGGATAACCAATGGGACAGTGCTATACTGGGGTACAAATTATATCGCAATGACAGAGAGGAGCACTCGGGAGGAGGTGTGGCGCTTTATGTCCGGGATGGCATAGAGTCCAACAGGATAAACATCCTGCATGACACTAAATACAAAATTGAATCTTTATGGGTAGAAATCCCTTGTGTGTCAGGGAAGACTATAGTGATAGGGGTATACTACCGTCCACCTGGTTAAGATGGTGAGATGGACAGTGAAATGCTAAGAGAAATTAGGGAAGCTAACCAAATTGGTAGTGCAGTAATAATGGGAGACTTCAATTACCCCAATATAGACTGGGTAAATGTATCATCGGGTCACGCTAGAGAGATAACGTTCCTGGATGGAATAAATGATAGCTTTATGGAGCAATTGGTTCAGGAACCGACGAGAGAGGGAGCAATTTTAGATCTAATTCTCAGTGGAACACAGGACTTGGTGAGAGAGGTAACGGTGGTGGGGCCGCTTGGCAATAGTGATCATAATATGATCAAATTTGATTTAATGACTGGAAAAGGAACAGTGTGCAAATCCAAGGCTCTCGTGCTAAACTTTCAAAAGGGAAACTTTGATAAAATGAGAAAAATTGTTAGAAAAAAACTGAAAGGAGCAGCTACAAAAGTAAAAAATGTCAAAGAGGCGTGGTCATTGTTAAAAAATACCATTCTAGAAGCACAGTCCAGATGTATTCCACACATTAAGAAAGGTGGAAAGAAGGCAAAACGATTACCAGCATGGTTAAAAGGGGAGGTAAAAGAAGCTATTTTAGCCAAACGATCTTCATTCAAAAATTGGAAGAAGGATCCAACAGAAGAAAATAGGATAAAGCATAAACATTGGCAAGTTAAATGTAAGACATTGATAAGACAGGCTAAGAGAGAATTTGAAAAGAAGTTGGCTGTAGAGGCAAAAACTCACAGTAAAAACTTTTTTAAATATATCCGAAGCAGAAAACCTGTGAGGGAGTCAGTTGGACCGTTAGATGATCGAGGGGTTAAAGGGGCACTTAGAGAAGATAAGACCATCGCGGAAAGATTAAATGATTTCTTTGCTTCGGTGTTTACTGAAGAGGATGTTGGGGAGGTACCCGTAATGGAGAAGGTTTCATGGGTAATGATTCAGATGGACTGAATCAAATCACGGTGAACCTAGAAGATGTGGTAGGCCTGATTGACAAACTGAAGAGTAGTAAATCACCTGGACCAGATGGTATACACCCAGAGTTCTGAAGGAACTAAAAAATGAAATTTCAGACCTATTAGTAAAAATTTGTAACTTATCATTAAAATCATCCATTGTACCTGAAGACTGGAGGATAGCAAATGTAACCCCAATATTTAAAAAGGGCTCCAGGGGCGATCTGGGAAACTACAGACCTGTTAGCCTGAGTTCAGTGCCAGGAAAAATAGTGGAAAGTGTTCTAAACATCAAAATCACAGAACATATAGAAAGACATGGTTTAATGGAACAAAGTCAGCATGGCTTTACCCAGGGCAAGTCTTGCCTCACAAATCTGCTTCACTTTTTTGAAGGGGTTAATAAACATGTGGATAAAGGTGAACCGGTAGATATAGTATACTTGGATTTTCAGAAGGCATTTGACAAAGTTCCTCATGAGAGACTTCTAGGAAAAGTAAAAAGTCATGGGATAGGTGGCGATGTCCTTTCGTAGATTGCAAACTGGCTAAAAGACAGAAAACAGAGAGCAGGATTAAATGGGCAATTTTCTCAGTGGAAGGGAGTGGACAGTGGAGTGCTTCAGGGATCTGTATTGGGACCCTTACTGTTCAATATATTTATAAATGATCTGGAAAGAAATACGACAAGTGAGATAATCAAATTTGCAGATGACACAAAATTGTTCAGAGTAGTTAAATTACAAGCAGATTGTGATAAATTGCAGGAAGACCTTGTGATACTGGAAAATTGGGCATCCAAATGGCAGATGAAATTTAATGTGGATAAGTGCAAGGTGATGCATATAGGGAAAAATAACCCATGCTATAATTACACAATGTTGGGTTCCATATTAGGTGCTACACCCCAAGAAAGAGATCTAGGTGTCATAGTGGATAACACATTGAAATCGTCGGTGCAGTGTGCTGCGGCAGTCAAAAAAGCAAACAGAATGTTGGGAATTATTAGAAAAGGAATGGTGAATAAAACGGAAAATGTCATAATGCCTCTATCGCTCCATGGCGAGACCGCACCTTGAATATTGTGTACAAAAAAAGATATAATTGCGATGGAGAAGGTACAGAGAAGGGCTACCAAAATGATAAGGGGAATGGAACAACTCCCCTATGAGGAAAGACTAAAGAGGTTAGGACTTTTCAAGCTTGGAGAAGAGACAACTGAGGGGGGATATGATAGAGGTGTTTAAAATCATGAGAGGTCTAGAACGGGTAGATGTGAATCTGTTATTTACTCTTTCGGATAGTAGAAAGACTAGGGGACACTCCATGAAGTTAGCATGGGGCACATTTAAAACTAATCGGAGAAAGTTCTTTTTTACTCAACGCACAATTAAACTCTGGAATTTGTTGCCAGAGAATGTGGTTAGTGCAGTTAGTATAGCTGTGTTTAAAAAAGGATTGGATAAGTTCTTGGAGGAGAAGTCCATTACCTGCTATTAAGTTCACTTAGAGAATAGCCACTGCCATTAGTAATGGTTACATGGAATAGACTTAGTTTTTGGGTACTTGCCAGGTTCTTATGGCCTGGATTGGCCACTGTTGGAAACAGGATGCTGGGCTTGATGGACCCTTGGTCTGACCCAGTATGGCATTTTCTTATGTTCTTATGTTCCAAAAAAGTAAACAGATTCACATTTACCTGTCCTTGACCTCTATTATATCCATCCTCAACCGTCTTCTCCAAGCTGAGCAACCCTAACCTCTTCAGCCTTTTCCTCATAGGGGAGCTGTTCCATCCCCTTTATTTTGGTTGCCCTTCTCTGTACTTCTCCACTGCAACTATTTTTTTTTTTGAGATGTGGTGACCAGAATTGTACTGAATACTCAAGATGCCTCTATCGCTCCTTGGTGAGACCGCATTATGACATTTTCCGTTTTATTCATCTTTCCCTTCCTAATAATTCCTAACACTGTTTGCTTTTTTGACTGCTGCAGCACCCTGAGCCAATGATTTCAATGTAGTATCCATTATGACACCTAGATCTTATTCCTGGGTGGTAGCTCCTAATATGGAACCTAACATCGTGTAACTATAGCATGGGTTATTTTTCCCTATATACATCACCTTGAACTTATCCATATTAAATTTCATCTGCCAGTCTTGCAAGGTCCTCCTTCAATTTATAACAATCCACTTGTGATTTAACTACTCTGAATAATTTGGTATCTGCAAATTTGATTACCTCACTTGACATATTCCTTTCTAGATCATTTATAAATATATTGAAAAGCAATAGTCCAAATACAGATCCCTGAGGCTCTCCACTGTTTACCTTTTTCCAATGAAAAAAAATTGTCCATTTAATCCTACTGCTTCTCTTTTAACCAGTTTGTAATCCATGAAAGGATATCACCTCCGATCCCATGACTTTTTAGTTTTCTTAGAAGCCTCTCAAGAGGGACTGTCAAATGTCTTCTAAAAATCCAAATATACTATATCTACCGGTTCACCTTTATCTACATGTTTATTAACCCCTTCAAAAAAATGAAGCCAATTTTTGAGTCAAGAATTCCTTTGGGTAAATTCATGTCAAATGAATGACATACTTCAAAACTACTATTGGCAATTGCAAACGTTTGCTTAATACAGTCATACTAAATCCTGGATAAAAATATAAAGCACTGAATGAGTATAACCCAAAGCTGCTTACCTGAAATAGGAGTTCTCTATAGACAGAACAAAAGAACTACACAAGTGGGTGCTACATCTCATGGTGACGAGATGACAAAAGCTCTCAGAACTCAAAAAAAAAACAAACAAGATTTTTGAGAATGCACAAGTGCTCCTAAGCAGCATGTGAATCTCCTTAGTCTTCACAGCAAGCTAACCTTCAACTCCACAGGTGAGGATGGTGGGACTGTTGCTGATTTGTTCTGCTTACAAAGCAAGCAATTCTGCTTTCGTTGTGGACAAGCAGGACAGTAATCAGCCACAGAAGTGGGGATTCCCATGCTAAGGATTGTATGCAAGTATTTGGGGGGGGGGGGGGGGGGGGGGGGTTCAGGAAAGGACATGCAACACATACTCTGATAGAGGCCGGAGAGAAAATTTAAGGAATTAGCAATTGATATCCTGACTTGAAGCATTTTCTAGGCAGTAGTGAACCGTGAAGGTATGGCTAGAAAACCTGGTGGCAGCTTTGCAGATTTCTTATAGGTAAGCAGAGCTAAACAGGCTCAGGATGTTTCCATAGCTCTGATCTAATGGGCTATTATCTTACTTTGAAGTTGATGTCCTGACTTAATATAACAATAAGAAATGCAATCCAAATATAGAGATATGAATTTGAAAGAGTTCCTTTTTTTTTTTTTTAATTGAAAACTCTTGCATGACTGGGCTGAAGATAAATTATGAAGATTTTCTGTAAGAGTTTGTTCTCTCCAAATAGAATAAACCTCTTCTGCAGTCCAGGATATGATGAGCTTGTTTGCTTTTATTGGCATGTCTCATAAAAAATGTTAATACAATGGATTGTTTCAAGTAAAATTGAGACACATTTTGGTAGAAATTTAGAATGAGTTTTAAAACTATCCTGTTGAAAATTTGGGTATATGGAGAGTATGAACCTAATGCTTGAAATTTGCTAATTCTGCAGGCAGAAGCTACAGCCATTAAAAACAAAACTTTCCAAGAAAGAAATTTTAGTTCTGCTGTGGCTAGAGGCTCAAAGGGTGACTTCATGAACTGAGCAAGAACTATATTTAGATCCCAAGGAGGAGGAGGATCTCTAAATGGAGGACAAAGATGAATTAGGCCTTTCATGAAACTGATGGCTGTAGGTTGGTGAGGAATAGAATTCCTCCTGAATGCCAGTGGTATGCTCTTATAGTATTTTCATGAACAATCAAGCCTGAATTTTTCTTTGTGAACCCCCACCCTCTCACCAGGGCTCACTTTCAGAGGCTACCGAGCACTAGCCAGCTTGTTGCAGCCACTGGAAAAATAAATATTTGTGTTGTGCATAGTGGATTTCACCTGCGATGCCCAAAGGATCACTAATCAAAACCAGTCCACACCAAAAACTGTTCCAAAATGGAAAAAAAGAGCTACTGAAAAAAAAAAATGAAGAGTCCGGCAGAAGTAGAACCACACCCCAGACCAAAGAAATCAGGTTGAAAAATAGAGTACAGTTTCTTCCAGAATCTAAGTGTGGTTGGGATTTTGAACCACTGACCCTGAAAAGTGGTAGGCTGGAGCACTTGAGAGAGAGCTATTTTACCTGTGGAAAACTGGGGAAGTAGTAGAATTGTTACTCACAGGTATAGTGGGCTGAGTTATGTCCAGTCAGCCACTTACTGGCAATAAAAGTGTTTATCCAGCTGTTTCAAGTTCTAGCCAGCAGGGACCATATTGGATCTCTTCCCTTGGTTGCTCAAGGTTGTTTTTTTTATGTGCAGTTTATAAGTCAAGGAACATGTTTTATGTTTTCACCTCTATTTTCTTTCACTAATCATCAGTGAAGAGTATGGCTACTGTGTTACACTTTTATCAGATACTGACACAGAATATCAATAAATCACACACAGACAAGTCTTATGCTGCCCAAGTTCGGTTCCACAACACTGGGATTTTAGGAAATCCCATCAAGGCTTTCATCTCTACAGCACCAAACAGGAAAATCTTCAGGATCCCCTTGCTCCACTCTGTTTCTCATCCTTAGAGACATTGGCCAAGATAAATCCTTATACTGCTTTCAGATGGTAAGTCTTCTCAAGTCAGCTTTTGCCACTCACAGAAGTCAACCTCTTTCTTCCACGGATCACGCTGGGCTCCAAGAGAAGATACAGCCCTTTGTTGCCCTCCCTGGCTCCCGGTATAAGCAAGCAAGAACTCTTCTCCAAGCTACAACTCCACTCAGTGCCTTGTGGAAACATTAATATATTCCAAGATTTTGCCCACCCCCTTTCTGGGAAGAACTCTGTCATTCATAACACTTTGAACAGCCCATTTTTGGGAAATTCTTCAATTTAAAGACCACCACACTCTAGTAGGCATAGACAGGGGTCACATTTGCTTGGAAAGAGGGTTATTTTGGCTAAGTAGTGTACTATCAGTTGAGGAAGAAATGTTTCACTGTGTGGTATCCAGGTAAGCCCCTATCAGTTGTATTATATGAGTGGACTGCATATTTAATTTTGAGAGACTGATGAATTCCATGGATTGAAGGACCTTCACTGTACAGAACAGTAGAAATTCACTCCCAGCACTTAACGAAAACAGGCCAGGTTTTCAAGATATCCCGAATATGTAAGACATATTTGCATATAAGGAAGGCACTGTATATGCAAATCTCATGCATATTTATTAGGCATATCCTGAAAACCTGGCTTGTTTGCAGCTTCAAGGGCTGGGAGTAAATACCATTGGTACAGAGAGTAAAGGTATGCTAGACATGAGTCAATTGTCTAAGTAGGGAAAAAGACATTTTTCTTCCTTAAGAAAAAGACTGTATTGCCCATCCCGTCTGCCTATACGTCCAATTTAGCGAGTATAGCAAAGCATTGCGTGAACATTCTAGGTGCCACAAAGAGGCTGAATAATACTGGCAATGCTTGTTAGCTATGGTGAAGGAAATACATTTCCTATGAATTTTGTGGACTGAGATGTGCACATAGGTATCTTTGAGGTCTGGAATGATCAGCCAGTCATTTATTTCTAAATAAGGACAGTTCCTATTGCATTCATCCTGAAACTTTCTCTGTTTAGACATTTGAGTTCAAGATGAATTGGAGACCACTTGTTTTCTTTGGCCTACTTGTGTTTCTTTGCAGTATTGGAACTGGCTCCACTGCAATTGCTGCAAGGAAGCTGACAGTCCTTTATTGAAGACGTTTGAGACATTCTGCATTTATGGCACGATTCTTTGAGGGACTGTTCAGAGGTAAGGCTTTGAAATGTAAATATCCCTCATATGGAGTAGCCTAATGGTTAGAGCAGCTGGCTTTGAACCAGGGAGACCAGAGTTCAAATCCCACTGCTGCTCCTTGTGACCTTGGGCAAGTCACTTTACCTTTCATTGCCTCAGGCACAAACAGATTGTGAGCCCTCAGGGGACAGAGAAATAACTACAGTACCTGAATGTAATCCATTCTGAAGTGCCGAAAAGCAGAAAATAAAAATCTAATACATAATATCCAATGCTTTACTGTCATTAAAAACCATAATGGGGTGAAATGCTGAACCATTCCCCCAATGGAAGGCTGTTCAAATCTAATTAGTGAGCTTTGCTGACATTGTAGACAAACATGGTATTAGATTTTGGATGTGTTTGCTTATTAGGCTTGGTTGTCTCTCTCCTGAACGATGCCTGCATTGCTGCTGCTGTTGCAGGTGAGGTTGCTGAAAAGCTTAGTCTTGTTTTCTTCACAAATATAAAATCTACCACCTGTAATGATGAGGCTGACTTTTTTTTACTTGTAGATGGTTGCTCCATTATAGCTGCTGACAGGGAAAGAAAAGTGGAGTAGTGATCTTTAATAAGATCTACCATTTCTGTTACCTCATCTTCTAAGAGATTATGTACTGTGCATGGATCAGCAGCTAGTTTTTAATGAACATCCTTACAAAGACCTTTTGCTCACAGCCATGCTAGCATTCTGAATCCAATGGCTACTACAAACGTCCTGAAGAAAGTGTCATCTACTTGTCTTGGAGTTGAATATGTTTTAGGACACTAAATGTATCTTCTCTAACTTCTGTCTTCTTGTGTAAGGTAATGGGAATCACCCTGGCCATTTTTTTGGACAAAAGCAGGATGATGGCATTTGTGGAGATGCAGTTCTATGCAGTTAAGAAGAGTCTGATGGATCAGCAGATAATTCATCATCAGAATGGTATGAGAGAGAATCATATTTTGATCCCTCTCAAAAGTCCAGCAATATTATAGGTTCCTCTGATGTAGACAAAGGTGAACCTTTAGACAAATTGTAGATCAAGCTGCATAACATCTTGCCTGGATTGATACAGTGGAACAGTAGGTTGAATTTCAGATTTTTGAGCCAAAGATTCCAAAATATGAGACTGACTGGGATGGAAGAGGTGGAGAAACATGAAAGTTAGTAAAGCAAATTGACAGAGTCCAGGCACATTTTCTGCAGAAGAGCTATCTAATTCTACAACTAAAACTGGCAAAGTTTTAGATTCCACATTAAGTTGTTTAATTGATTGGCACAAATGTGTGTCTCGGTGCTGAGAAGTTGATGGCACCAACAATATGGTTTCTTTACTTATTGATGGTGCAGATGCAACTTATCCACCAATAAGTAAAGGCACATTATATCTGTGCGCAGAGAAGTCATCTCTCTGCGCACAGAAAAGGGCCCATTTCAGCACCTACCTGCTTCTATACTGCACAAAGAAATTAAAATAAAGAAATTAATTTAAAAAACCCATTAACAAAAGCTTTCAAGGGGTGGCTGAAGAGAGCAAAATGCTTCCCTTCATGTGAGCTGAAGGTGGCAGCAGCTGTGCGAGATCTCCCGCACATGTTCAGAAACACATTTTTGAGCTCAGATAGAACTTTTTCCGTCTGGGTGCCACAAATAACATCACCCATGTGTGTGGCCGATTACTGTCCTGCTTGTCCAAAGAGAAAAATGTATAATTTAATTCCAATCTATAGCTGTTAATGAAAATTGACCAAACTGTAGCCTAAGAATCCTAGCAGAACCAATCTTGATAAAATTAATGCTTTTAATACATTACTGTTCCTTGCTGCTTTATTTTAATAAAAAAAATACTGGAAAGGAATACTTTGAGTAACAGATTGTTATACAAGAATAATTGTGTAGCAAGTCAAAACTGTGTAGCTAGTTTTAAAAAATACATTTTTAATCTTTAAATATTGTGTCTCCCCACTCCATCTCAGTTCTGGTGCCCTTACATATCTCCATGTATTTTCATTTATTCTTTACTTTCATGCCTTCCTATCTTCTTCCCTCCAATCAACCTCTCCACACTCTCCCTTCCTCATATCCACGATCCTTCTTTTCTTATTTCTCCCTTTCAAAGCCCATTTTTCTTACATCCAGCAAACCTTTCCTTTTTCCTTCTGCCTCACATCCACAGCATTTCCTTTTCAGCCCTCTCCCTCCCTTTTCTTTCCATTCTCCTGCCCTCTGTCAGCCTACATTTCCTTTCCTGTCCTTCCATCTCTTCCACCTGTCCTCATTTTCATGGTCTCTTTTCTCCATCTTACTCATTTCTTTGTGGGCATCAGGAGGAGGAGAGAGGAGACAAGCTTTTATTTTGCAATTCTTCAAGCTGCAGGGGAAAGGATCGCCCAAGTATGGCCATTTCTATTCTCCCAACACCATCTACTGGAAGGAAGACTTCACTTCGTGAGTAATGACATCGGCACAAAAAAGAAAAAAAAAAGTTCATAGAAGTGGTGCAATTCATATTCTATACTGCAAAGGCTTTAAATATTTTTGAAGTTTAACAGGAAAATAATTCCTTGGATAACAATAAGAAATAACTCCCCACTTTACTTCAATCTACAAATACAATATCTCCCTCAATCCCACTCAATTTAAAAAAAAAAAAAAAATTCCATCAGCTATACTACACAAGTACTATCCTGAATCTAGCTTAATAACTCACAGACACCAGGATGATTATCATTCAGATTTTTTAAGGTCTTTCCTCGGAAGAATGAATCCAGTTTTAATGCTGAGAGAAAGGAAATACATTCAGTAAATGTAATATAAAAACAGAGCTTTCCTTAAGAATCAACTATTCATATACAATTTTTACACATTTTTATTTTTTTGTTTTTTAGATTTACTAACTTGCCTTTGTAAATTCAAGCTCAGGGCAAGTTACAATCAGGTAGATGTCAATGCCCCCCAAAAAAGGGCTTATAATCTAAGTTTGTACCTGAAGTAATGAAGGTGGAAATGCCTCATCTAAGCTCACAAGAAGGATCAGTGAGAGGGAAGTGGAATCTGAACCCTGGCCTTCCTGGTTCTCGGTCCACAACTCTAACCACTAGGCAACTTCCTCATGGCCTATACTGGCGAGAACTCCAAAGTTAATTGTGTGATAGAATAATATTAAGGGAAAAGTATTTTTAACGTTAAGATAACATTTTTAGTTATGTCAAACAGTCATGTTTGAATGTAGGCATCTGCAATACTTTTATTCTACAATTCAGGGTCAAATTTAGCAGTGGTCAGGGAACAATATTTTTGTGTTCAGCCACTACTGCCAAGGCAACTATTGTCCCAATAAGACAGCAACACTTAGCACTGAATGTAGGACTTCTTTGTTACTGGCAGGCTAAGCTGTGTGAGGGTACCTCTAATACAGTAAATTGATATTTGTAAAACCATTTCCCTGTTTGATATGAGATTTTATTTTAACTTGGTTCAGTGTGCTAAAGCAGACGCATTGGCGTTCTGCACATTAAAAAGTTTGTAGTGACAAAGATAGTTTCCACACCATAAATGGATTATAATCACGCAATCAGTTGGGACGGTAACTAATTTTGGCGCGTGGGCACACATGTGCGCGCACATTTGCTGGACCGCGTCTAGAGACACGTCTTTTTTTTTTTTTTTTTTTTTTTAACATATGCACGTATATACACAGGTTATAAGATACCCTGGAGACATGCTTATATGCACACAATTTTAAATATACGCATGCATGTGCATGCAAACGTCGTGTCTACTGCTTAAGTGGGAGAATTTTCTAAGGGATGAGTGCCAATGCTATATGTCATTTTCCCAGTTCGCCCATTTTAGGGATAATACTTGCAAGTTCCCTAATTTAAATAGCCTCCCTTTCCCCGTTAGCCCCAACCCTTAAAACTCCACAGACTAGCCTAGATGCTTTGTTTGTTTGTTTGTTTTTAATTACTACTTACACGCCATCCATAGCAGGGGACCCTGGCGTGTGCCTGTGCACGTAGCTATTAATGTGCACATCTCTTGGCCTTCCCCTGACATGCCCAGGCCCACAACTCACTTCCAGCCCCTTTCTGCAAACCTTTTCCTTGTGCCCGCAGCACAAGGTAAGCCCATCCTTGGGCAACTTTCAAAACTCGCTTGGCACGCGCTGGCCCGACTTGTGCATATATCTTCCAGTTTTGGCACATGCAGGGCTTTTAAATTTTATTTTATTTTATTTATTTATTTAAGGCTTTTATATACAGACTTTCTTAATACAAATCAAATCGGTTTACATCAAACAAAGCAGTAACTATAACCAACCAATCAACAAGAGATAAATTAAAGGAGCATAAAGTTACATAATAACAAGGAAGCCATAACTGGGAGTAGGAAGAAAGGAGGGGGGGGAACAAGATAAAAAATTTGCCTTTCAGGTTTGAAAATATCTATTTTTAATTTACACATTACATTTTTTCCCAGGTCCAATAAGTACAAAAGTGTGTGTCCTGAATTCAAACTCTTTGGTTCAATCAATATAGCCTTACAGTTTTTACTCAGGAATCAACAATCAGAATACCACTGAATGGATAAAGTTCTCAAATGTCAAACTATAAAAATAAGAAACTCAATATTATATTTCTCCACTAGTTTAATTGCTTGACTATACCAAATAAAAAAAAATTAGCATTTAAACAGCAATGAAATTAGAGTGACTATTTCTACCTGCTACAATATTTCCAAGATACAAAACTGATAAAGAGATTGCAGAGAGCACTGAATGACAGGCACAGATAAAAAAAAAAAAAAACAGAAAACCAACTGTTCTGATGCAGCAATAAAAAAAAGGTCTGAAATGTTAGAAACAGATTACCTCTATCTTTTGAGAAGATGGTCTACAAAGTTTAAAATCTCTCCAACACTATAGGCTCTATCATTGCTAACATCCAAATCCTGGTAATCATGAAAGGTTAGTCCTATCCAACTTATCTTACTCTTATCTTAATGCTTTTAGTCAAACCAAATATACAGAGATGAATGTTCAAAAGCCAAAATTGAATAATCTTATCATAGGTTTTGGATGACAACACTGCAAGTACCTCTCTGTCTTCCCAGTGAGTTTATTACTCAACATGTTCTGGGATACACAACAGATCTGAAACTGAAACGAGCATGATTTAAAGAGGAGCCAAAAAAAACAAAGAGGAAAAAGTTAAAGTTCCATGTCAGATTAAGCTTTTGCTAAGAGGTTCTCATTAAATATTATCTTTAAGGCTCCTATTTATTAACAGCACAATTTAAAACTCTTACATGGTTGCATAGCAAGACAATGGAAGTGCCAAACTAATCCAGTTAATTCTGGCTAACAAAACATCAGATATACAGTCCCATCACATGCTTCCCCAGGGGTCTTTGCTGTATTATAGAAAAAAAGAGTAGCTATGTTTTAGCTGCATTTCCTAGAAACACTTAAATTCAGTAAACTAAAGCCATTGTACTATCTTTCTAAACCTTTGACTCATCATGGATTCATCAATCCCTTCCCTTCTTGGTCAAAAGCCTAAACAGAAACAATGATAGGGTCCCTTCATTTTCAGCTAATTCTGATTTTCACCGCTTTAATTTATTATTTAAAAGCATTTCTTTCCCGCACCCTTCATAAATTCCTGGATTTTTTTCATGAAAGTGAAAAACCGTTTAAACCAATTTTCACCCTAAATTTAGACTGATTAAAGAGCAGATTCAGTTTAAGAGATACGACATTTGTAGGCTTCCCACCACTGCTAGAAGCCAGTGCAGGACAAGGCGCATACTGTGTTCAAATCCCGCTCCCCACCAGCAAAAGTGCTTGCCCTCCAGCATCACCAATGTGGCATTTCAAGTTCCATCTGCTCCTCCTTTTTAGCAGCCAAAGTTCATGCTCTCTGGTGTGGCTAATGCAGGATTTGAAGTGAGCCCCTATCCATCAGAATATTTTCCAGCAGGCTCCCTGGCCACACACAAAAGCAGAAGTACAATAATGCAAAGTGAGCGCCACAGCAAGAATACAGCTGAAGGAGGGAGGAGGAATCTGGGGCACCACCTGTTGCAGGGGGGGGGGGAGGGAGGGAGATTCTTAGGAGTGGGAGAACATGCTAGTCAGGAGATGGGGTAGAGAGGTGGATGCTGCTGAGTGGGTGGATGGGAGACTCTGTTTAATATTATTACACAGTCCTGGCTTCTGCCTACCAAATAAAACTCCAATATTTTCCTGAAAAAATGAGTCATTTTTTTCTCCATCGATTTTCTCCTGTTATTGTTCTTACTATAAACAACCCTGAAAAATTCCCAAGAAAAATAAAAACCAAAAATGAAAGTCCCAAACAGAATATGACGGCAGACGGAGCCCATCTAGCCTATCCAATTATTACTGTCTTTCTCCTCCCTTCTTCACAACTAGAGATCCTCTGTGCTTATCCTAAGCTTTCTTGGAAATGACTGGGAATAGAAACCCATGATTAAAACTGTTATACGATGATTCACCAGACTGCACATCTAACCTAATATCTTATGACAGTGGCAACTGCATATATCTTTCTAGAGCCACAATGTTTTCAAGGGAGACTTGACATGACAGATTAATGATGGCATGCACTCTTAATGATGGTATGCACTCTTTGGTAACAGAAAAAAATGTCTATTCTATAAATAATCTGTTTAACGATATTAATAGTTTTGACATATACAAGATAAGGGATTTTCATTCTGATTTTTTCAGAGTTTACATTTTTATTGAACTCACAAGAATATTTATATATACAATTTGAAAAAAAAAAAACTTATCTAGGAAGATATCACCACCATATTATTCTTTGTTGTACATCACACATTTTAATAGCACTCAACAAAAAAAATGTATAAATTTATGCAGAACAATCCTTCAAGAATAAATTTTATGTAAAATTTCCCTAGTCAAACAGTTGGAACCATGAATTACATATAGGGACTTGCATTTTTGTTTCATTTTAATTACTTTTCCCAGGAATTTATCAAGGTTAATTATGATGTTGAAAAATAGGAGAAAATGAGTGAAAAAAAATTATTTTTCAAGGTGACTATCAGAGTTTATTTTGGACATAAGCCAAGACAAGGGAAAACACATTAAGCAGATTGATTATCTTAACATACAAAACCAAATCTAATCTCTCCCCAGCCCCCTCTGTTCGAATTTTCCCCACACCTTCCTATGCTTCCCCCGCACCACCCATGGATACCCTTGAAGAAACAACATTCCCCCTACGGCTTAATTTTATTTTTGATCATGATCGGTCAATGTGTCCTTATTGTAAGGAATAGTATTTTGTTCTAAGGTTACATCGTTATAGCTTTACTTTTATTTTATTCATTGTACATTGTTCTTGTTATAATGTTTCATTGTATCACCCACTTGAGTTCTTTGTAAACCGGCATGATGTGCTGCACGAATGTCGGTAAATAAAAGTTAATAAATAAATAAATAAATAAACAAGCACCTATGTTGTAGAGGTCATACTGGATTCTCAGTGTCCCATTCCATCTCAACCTGCATCTCAACCTGCCTATATTACCTCCCCACAAATGATTTTTCTTCTGATCACGATACTTTCCCCTTCTCCCCAGAATTTCTCCTTTTTCTCCCACTCTCCTCTGTCTCCCTTTTTTTCAAAAATCTCCCCAAAACACCCCTCTCCCCCAAAACTTCCCATCCCCCTTCCCCTCCATCAGGCTTATCTTCTCTGTTTTTGACAGCATGCTTATGTTCCCATGCTCTGCAGTACAGCCCCAAGTCTGTGCTGAGCCAGAGATCCTATCAGACCTCCTTCTGTTGGGGGAGGGGGGGGGGCCCTGTTGCTCATCTGTGCATAGGTGGGTGACTGTATAGCCCATGCTCTCGATGCTTTGGTTCCAGCCATCTCTTCAAGCCAAACCAGCGCTCCAACACTCCTGATAGAAGCCATGCTCTCCTACAGGAGCTGAAAGAAGTCATACAGCCTCAGTTCTGCCTGATCTCATCTCCGCATGCCAGGAAAGCTTTCACCTAAGCAGAGGTTTCCTGAGTCACAGAGGTGAAATCATCAGAACTGAGCCTACAAGGTTCCTCCCGGCTCCCACGGAACAGCATGGCTGCTGACGGGAGAAGGTCTGAACACAGTGGGCTGTTCTACATCCAATGGCTTCAGAGAGGTTTGGAAACGCTGCCTCCGCAGCTGTTGAAGACATACAAAATTAGGTTGGAATCAGGTTAAACAGATTTTTCACTTATGGAAAATATAGGAATTTGCGGGTGAAAATAGATTTAAACTGAAAACATAAGTCCCTAATTAAACGGTAACATAGTAGATGGCAGAAAAAAAAAAACAAAAAACTAACATGGCTCATCCAGTCTGCCCAATTATTAGCTGCATTCAAAGGACCAGTAAAGTAATCTGCTCTTCATCATGGCAGAGAGATAATGTTCATTAATCTCAATCTCTGGAGCTTGACAGCCCTGGGTGACAACTTTGAGCAGGTAATTACAAACAGATTATTATGCTCTAACTGTTCACAGCGCAAGGTACTCATAAGAGAAACTTGAAAACTAGCAAGGGCAATGCTCGAAATCACTGAACTTGTTTTCAGCTATTGTGAGGAAATGAGGATGCAAAATTCAAAGGCTGTCTAAGGCTATAGAAACAGGTCACATCAAGACAGAGAAAAGAAACCAACATAAGGCTAAATAACCAGATCAAAAATGTACCAAAAACTTAGAAAAATTTATAAGAGATTATTTAATGTGAAAACTACTAAACGTAAGAAAATTTCTCTGGAGCATTATGCCAAAGAACAAGCCTGGTAAAGCTATGGACAAAAAAAAAAGCACTGATGGGGATCTAGAAAAAATTCCATGTTACCCAGAAAATCCCCTAAGGGCCACCCAGAAAGCAGAGTTGCTTACCTGTAACAGCTGTTCTCCAAGGGCAGCAGGATGTTAGTCCTCAAATATGAGTGACATTATCAGATGGAGCCCGATGTGGAAAACTTACATCAGTTTCTAGAACTTTGACCAGACACATTCAGCATTCTCAGCATGTCCTATACCACGCATCCACATGGGGTCCCTCTTCAGTTTCATTATTTATTTAACAGTTTTATATACCGCAGTTCAGGTAACAATGTTACTAATCACTTTGGTTCACATTTCAACAATTACAATGACAATATAAAGAATAATTTATAATTCTTACATAGAACAGGGAGAGTGAAACTTGGATAATAACTTACAATGAACAGGGAGAATACAATTTATATACAAATAGCTTAGTGGAACAGAATGTGAACAGAATTACATACAATGTACAATTGTACATTGAATTACAATTGTAATTGTGAACAGAATTACATACAGGTACAATGTGGAACAGAATTACATACAATTATGAGGAAAAATAAAAATAGGAGAAACCCAACTCCACAGGGTGGCAGGCGTGGTATCTTGAGGACTATTATCTTTCTGTCCTTGGAGAATAGCTGTTACAGGTAAGCAACTCTGCTTTCTCCAAGGACAATCAGGATGGTAGTCCTCACACATGAGAATTCCTAGCTACATGCTGCTCCCCAACAAAAAAAGGGGTCCAACAGACACCTAACCAGGTACCAGTGAGCACAACACCACCTATGCTGTTGGTAACAGATGGGGAGACAGCCTGAACCCAAACAGACTCTAGGTTGGGAGAGTTGGGTTCTATACCTCATACAGGTTCCGAAGGACAGAGTGGCTAAAACTGTCACATCAGTCATCCCTATCCAGACAACAACCGGATTTGAATGTATGGCGAAAACTCCACGTCGTAGCCTTGCAGCTCTCCTCTACGGGAACTGCTCACAAGTGGGCCACCAACGCTGCCATGGCTCTGACAGAATAAGCCTTGACATGACCCTCAAGATGCAGTCCCGCTTCAGCATAAAAGAAAGATGCTAGCCAATTGCATAATGTCCGTTTGGCAATGGCAACACCCAACCTATTCCTATCAAAAGAAATAAAAAGTTGGTTGAACTATGGGCTTCTGTTTGCTCCAGAGAGAAAGGCTAAAGGCTCGCTTGAAGTCCAAACTGTGCAGTGCTCGTTTGCCTTGATGAGAATGGGGCATGGGAAAGAATATTGGCAGGACGGTTGACTGGTTAGGTAGAAAGTGGTATGAGAACGGCTGAACCGGCTCCAGTTCCGTCAGTGTCACAGGACCATGGCCCTGCAGAACCCACTCCATCACCAGCTGGACCCATCGCTCCAGCTCCTTCTTGAACATTGTAGATGCCAACAGACTGGGAGGAAGGAGAGGTAGCCAGATCTTCCTTGGACCCATGAAGGGGATCAGCAACTGGCACCAGGACTGGTGAAGACAGTCGTGGACCCTGGGCATCGATGGAGGACTGGTAACTCCTCACCACGGGGTTGCTTCAAAGGCATTATGGCAAAAGCAGATGCAGCCCAGTGCCCTGCACCATGCATCGATGGGGACAGGTGCCGATGTTTCTTCGTCTTCCTATGATGCTCGGCCCAGTCTTTCCCTGGAGCCAAGGTCGAAAACAATGAACCTAGCCCCCTCAATCCAGAGGATATTGACAATGATCCGTCTCCAGCACCCCTATCCACTGGCAACCTACACAGAACCAACGGTCTCGCCAATGGCAAGATATCCATCAGTGCAGCTCCGAGGTCTAAGTGCCAATGCCACCAATGAAAAATGTTGATGGGTTGGACTTCGACCTGAAGAGGTGTTCCATCTTGTCAAGTTGAAGCTGACGTCCCTTCACGGTCATCTGGTCACATGAGCAGCAACCCCGGACATCATGCGATGCCCTCAGGCAGAGGATGCAGACTTCATGTGAATCGGTGATCGACATGGTCCGCAGGCACTGGGGGCATCAGCGAAAACTGGATGTGGCCATGATGGAGCAAAACAAAAGGGCTGAAGGATGGAACTGTGGCGGAGAGTGGCGATGACCAGCAGACAGAGGCATCGCTACCATGGGAGAATTGATCGTGAAAGGAAACTTAACCAAAGACATCGAAAACCTTGACTAGGGACACTATGGGAAGGCATAGAGAGACCCCCAGCGATGGAACAGAAAAAAAAGTTGCAAAACCACGAAAAAGTTTTCTGCTAGGCCAAAAGCCAAAACTTTAAGAGTTCAATCAACTGCGAGGCTCAGAGCTCCACAGAAAAGAAGAGATCCTACATGGATGCATGGTATAGGGTGCGCTGAGAATGCTGTGTGCCTAGTCAAAGCTTCTAGAAACTTTGGCATAAGTTTTCCGCATCAGGCTCCATCTGATGATGCCACCCATGAGGACTACCATCTTTCTTGCCCTTGAAGAATTTCCTAGGTCATCCACCTCAGCATCACCAGACGATAGCACCCATTTGTGGCCGATCACCCTGATTTTTCTCAGAGAACTGAGCTACCAACAAAGATATGTCCATATCTAACCACTGAAAACTCCTTCAATGTATTCCTATCAAGTTAATGAGTCTGAACAGTTTCAGCAATCAACTGAACCAACGAGAATGAAACTCTGACTTGCCAATCCACTTTACCAGTGAATCAAGTTTGACATATGTCCAGGTTAATGTTTTCTCTAAAGTTAAATATTAGTTTCAAAAAATGTTTACATTACCAATATATTAAAAGGTGTCAAATCACTGGGAATGCTTAGAAGAGTTTCAAGTGGGTCCCCAATCTCAGGTTAAGAATCAATGAACTGGTGCAAAATTTGGGCAACAATTTTCATTCATTCAGTTATGCTGATAGGCTAACTGATTAGATAAACAGCCTATAACTTAGGTGTAATAATATTTTAATTATTAATGCTGAAAGACCTTGAATGAATGTTGCGAAATCTCAAACTCATTTGCACAGAAAATGTAAACTCTATGTATAATTGACAAATATGTAATTTAACACTGTTCCCCATAAAACAAGTATTGCAATTGTATATATAATAATAATCCTTATTTTTGCTCACCCAATAACACTGTACTCATCTAATACTTTTTAGTCAATGAATTTCATCCTTATATTATATCTTATATACAGTATAAATATACCTTCAATCAATATTATTCATATTTAAAAACACCCAAGCATTCATTCATCTAGATTCATATGCGAACCACATACATAAAACCCCATATAAATCACTAATCCCCTATTGCTTATTTTAAATACAACTTGTTACCAGGGCAAAAACGCCCTTACCCAAATGGGCCTCTAATCAGTCAATTGAGTATATCCTCTTGCTTTACCATTGTAAACATATTACCGCATCAATTTGGCATAATCATTTAAGAGTAATTGTCTCTTCCAATCACACAGTCCATCAAATGATAGAGCAATTCGATACTTTGTTACCATGAGACCTTCAAAGTCCACTGTGATCTCTTTTCGGGTGTTGAAAATCACAGTCAGTACTTCAACTCCATCCGTATCACCAGTATCAAAAGGCAATGCAATCCTTCTTTGTGAGGTGTGTCTCCACCTTAACTTCAACAAACCCAAACCTTCCTTATTCAAGAATACCTGACGCCATGGTGTTTCGGCGGCTCTGTTGCCACCTGCATCAGGGAAACATATCAAATTCGTTTTTAGACTGGCTCACAGGACCATTAATCAATGTCGCAATTCTCAAGCACCCCTCGGCTGAATACTAGTCTCCATCTTGTGGAAGCTGGTTCTCATGTAAATCAAACCGCATTCAATACAAATCTCCAGACAACGTACACTTCAATGTCTCAGCGGTAATACGTTTACAATGTTAAAGCAAGAGGATATACTCAAGTGACTGATTAGAGGACCATTTGGGTAAGGGCTTTTTTGCCCTGGTAACAAAAGTTGTATTTAAAATAAGCAATAGGGGATTAGTGGTTTATACGGGGTTTTATGTATGTGGTTCGCATGTGGATTAGTATGAATCTAGATGGATGAATGGATGTTTGGGTGTTTTTAAATATGAATGATATTGATTGAAGGTATATTTATACTGTATATAAGATAATATAAGGATGAAATACATTGATGAATAAAAAGTATTAGATGAGTACAATGTTATTGGGTGAACAAAAATAGGGACCTTGTCTTGGATGTAGTTCTTGTTTCACGAGGAGATAGGGTTATTCAGTATAATACTGAAAGTGTATATAATAAACGTTTAACATATTGACCAATCTTGTATACAAATTATAGTACAAAAATGAGAATGGTATTTACCTCCAGATCCTAACTGCTTATAGAATCTGTATTCCAGGTGTAACTGTGGTGCTCTGGACTTCATTGGCTCCTGGTGGAAAGCAACAAAATACAGTTTTGAAAAGTGATGTTCAATTTTTCAACTACAAAACATCTCAATGACACAACATAGCCACCATAAATAAATACAAACCAGCCAGGAAACCACTAATAACGCAAAGAAAAAATCCTGCTGTGTATATATACGGGTCAACAATGCGTTTTTCTCAAAGTGACCTCATATAACGTGCCCAGAAAGCTACAGGCTCAAGGAGCTCTAGGGAGCGTTAGGCCTCTTTAACAAGTGCTCCCAATGGAAGTTAAACAGTATTTGAAAGATACTTCAACTGATTAAGTTATCACAAAAAACACTTATCTTGTTAAGTGTGTAGAGATGCCCTCCAGTCCAAATTTTGCTGGTAGTGGCAAAAGGGTGCAGTCCACATGATGGTAAAGAGCTTGATGAAATTAATCTGACAATATCCAACACTGCGGTGTTTCGGAGAACACTCCTTCAGGGAGTCTGATGATTTTTTTCTTGCCGGCACGGGGACTGTAAACTTAAAAAGAAAGTGTAGTTAATTCGACCCTGCGATAAAACATTTTAAAGAAAAGGCACCAGTTTTAGAGGACACTTACTTCCCAGAAATTCTTATGTCACTGCGACCGTGTATTTCACTGAACACTGTGAAAACAATATAAATATCCCATAAAGAATGCCATATCAGTAGAGAGATTCTTATGCTACCCGAACGGTGGAAAAAAAAAAAAAAAACTTACTTGCGCGATGCCAAAAAGCTCTCCGCTGCCCCGCCATGAAGGGTCTATCAGTGACAGCGAAGGAGAGCAGACGCTGACATTTAAAGATCCAAAGCCCGCCAATTCCTCAAAAATGACAGCCGGAAATGACGAGAGAAACTATCCATATATGGGCATATACGTCATCAAAGCGCCATTTTGACTCTTTGCGCTTTCACTGAGCCATCTCTCAAATTGTGAGCTGTCCAAAAATGGGCATTTGTGTCACAGGTGCCATTTTGGATCTATTTGCTGTCAGAACGTGAAAAGCATGCCTGTGCAAATAAGTGTCCACGTTAAATGTGTGCATCATCATAGCACCATTTCAATAGTTTGCGCTATCACCCTATATATATCCAAAACTGGCATATGCGTCAAATGTACCATTTTAGATCTACTTCTTTGTCAAAACAAAAAGGATGCCTGTTCTAAAGGGTGTCCACATATGGGTATACGCATCATCAAAGCACCGTTCTGATTGTTGGCGGTGCCCCCGAGTCATTTCTCAAACTGTGGAATGTCCAAAAATGGGCATGTACATCACAGGCGCCATTTTGGATCTGCTCATTGTGAAAAAAATAATAAAGAAAAAAGAGTGCCTGTCCAAAAACAGGTATATGCATTTTGTTATAAAAATATCATTGCTAGCATGATCTAAAGAACATTTTTTTGTTGTTACATGGACAGCATTAAGTTTGGGTGCCTGTGACGTACATGGACATTCCACAGTTTGAGAAATGACTAGGGGCACCGCCAACAATCAGAATGGCGCTTTGATGATGCGTATACCTATATGTGGACACCCTTTAGAACAGGCATCCTTTCTTTTTGTTTTGACAAAGTAGATCTAAAATGGTACCTTTGACGCATATGCCCGTTTTGGATATATATAGGGTGATAGCGCAAACTATTGAAATGGCGCTATGATGATGCACACATTTAACGTGGACACTTATTTGCACAGGCATCCTTTTCTCGTTCTGACAGCAAATAGATCCAAAATGGCACCTGTGACATAAATGCCCATTTTCAGACAGCTCACAATTTGAGAGATGGCTCAGTGAAAGCGCAAAGAGTCAAAATGGCGCTTTGATGATGTATATGCCCATATATGGATAGTTTCTCTCGTCATTTCCGGCTGTCATTTTTGAGGAATTGGCGGGCTTTGGATCTTTAAATGTTCGCGTCTGCTCTCCTTCACTGTCACTGATAGAACCTTCACGGCGGGGCAGCGGAGAGATTTTTGGCATCGCGCAAGTAAGTTTTTTTTTTCACCGTTCGGGTTACGTAAGAATCTCTCTACTGATATGGCATTCCTTATGGGCTATTTATATTGTTTTCACAGCGTTCAGTGAAATACACGGTCGCAGTGACATAAGAATTTCTGGGAAGTAAGTGTCCTCTAAAACTGGTGCCTTTTCTTTAAAATGTTTTATCGCAGGGTCGAATTAAATACACTCTCTTTTTAAATTTACAGTCCCCGTGCCGGCAAGAAAAATCATCAGACTCCCTGAAGAAGTGTTCTCCGAAACACCGCAGTCTCTGATATTGTCGGATTAATTTCATCAAGCCTGGCTCTTTACCTTCATGTGGACTGAACCCTTTTGCCACTACCAGCAAAATTTGGACTGGAGGGCATCTCTACACACTTAACAAGATAAGTGTTTTTTGTGATAACTTCATCAGTTGAAGTATCTTTCAAATACTGTTTATCTTCCATTGGGAGCACTTGTTAAAATTTTCTCAGTGACCAATGATTAAAAAGCCTAACGCTCCCTAGAACTCCTTGAGCCTGTAGCTTTCTGGGCATGTTATATGAGGTCACTTTGAGAAAAATGCATTGTTGACCAGTATATATACACAGCAGGATCTTTTCTTTACAACATAACCACCGCCATGCTGGGTCAGACTGAAGATTAATTGAGCGCAGCATTCTGTGTCTCCAACACTGCCCACTCCTAAAAGTAGATCCAATTTCTTGTTGAGCTTATGACAAGTTACCCTGAGTCACTTCATTAACTATTTTTGGACTTCTTCCATGAACTTCTCCAAATCCTTTTTAAACCTACCTATGCTAGATGCCTTGACTACCTCTTTCAGCAATAAACTCTACAGCTTGATTGCATACTGAGTGAAAAAATACTTTCAGTTTGTTTTAAATCTGCTACTTATCAGCTTATTGTCCTTCAAAAGAAATTACCATTCTGTATACACCTGTTCTATTTCACTCATGATTTTGTAGACCTCAATTATATCCCCTCTCAATCATCTCTTCTCCAAGCTGAAAAGCCCTAATCTGTTTTTCAGAAGGGAGCTATTCTAACCCTTTAACCATTTTTGCTGCCATTTTCTGTACCTTTTCAAATTTCGCTATATCCTACTCTGTTTCCTGTCTTTTAATCAGTTATTAATCCACACTAAGACAATGCATCCTATCCCATGGTATTTTAGTTTGAGGAGTCTCTTATAAGGGACTTTGTCAAATGCCTTCAGCAAATTCAAATATACTACTGGTTAGCTCTTTAAGCCACATGCTTGTATACACCTTAAAAAAATTCTAATAGCTTAGTAAGGCATGAGGTATCTGTCCAAAATCCATGCTGGGACTTTCCCATTAAGCCAGGTTTGTCTATATGACCAGTAATTTTGTTCTTAATTATAGCTTCTACAATTTTACCAGAACACACATTGGCCTCACGTGTCTAGTTGCCTGGGTCATCCCTGGAGCTGTTTTTGAAAATTGGTGTTACATTTGCTACCCTCCATCCCCTGGTATAGAGGCAGATTTGAATAAACAGGTTACCGATTACCAGTAGTAGATCTGTAATTTCATAACTGAGGTTTTTTTTTTAGAATTCTGGGGTGAATACCATCAGGTCATGGTGGTTTGCTACTATTTAATATCAATTTACTCTAGGACTTTTCCAGATTCACAGTGATTTGATACAGTTCCTCCAAGTCATCACATAGAAAAACTGGTTCAGGTGTGGGTATCTACCCTTCATCCTCCTCTGTAAAGAGTGAAGCGAAGAATTCATTTAATTTTTGTGCTATGGCCTTATCCTAAGTACCCCTTTTATCCCCAGTCACCTAACAGCCTAACTGACTTTATCCCAAATTTTTTTTTCTAATGTAATGAAAAATGTTTTTTGCTCTTTGGAAATTCTCTCCTCAAATTCTCTCTTGCTTGCTTTATTACTATTTTACATCTAATTTGGGAAGACTTCCTATTTTCCTCATTAGGCCTTGCTTTCCATTTTTTAAAGGATACTTTATATTTGACAGTTTTACAGTACCATTAAGCCAGGTTGGTGGGTGCTTGTTGCTCTTCTAGGTAATTTCTTAGTGTTTGCTCAATTTAAAAAGTAAACAAAACAAAGCTAGGTATGTTCTTAGTTTGTGTGCTTGATTAAAAAAACAAAAATAATTTTTTTAGTGCATCTCTTTCCCTCCTACCCTAAGCACATTTTTTGATTTACAGACTCATCCCAATTAAGAAAAGAGACATTTCCCAAAGATTTAGATAAAATAACGTAGTGAACCAGCCCCTTCAACCTTGCATGTCAAACCCATATTAACAAAATACACCAAATAAATTTAAAGGTCTTTAGTTTAGGCATCCCTAATCCCTTAGCAACCCTAACTAAGACCTCTACAATATTCATATGCAGACAACAAACAGTCTGGCAATGAGATAAGGGTCTTCCAGTCTTTTGCAATGAGAGCCACCTATATAATCAACTATAAGAGCATAAGAAATTGCCATGCTGGGTCAGACCAAGGGTCCATCAAGCCCAACATCCTGTTTCCAACAGAGGCCAAAACCAGGCCACAAGAACCTGGCAATTACCCAAGAACCTGGCTGGATAATTACCCAAGAACCAAGGCTGGATAATGTAACCCCAATATTTAAAAAGAGCTCCAGGGGTGATCTGGGAAACTAAAGACCAGTTAGCCTGACTTCAGTGCCAGGAAAAATAGTGGAAAGTGTTCTAAACATCAAACTCACAGAACATACAAGTCAGTGAGAGGTTACATGTGTGCAATGAGATCCTGGATCTGAGAGCATGACACCAAAGGCTAGAGTAACAGACCTGGAGGAGATGAGTCAGCCAGAGTTATATACAGGAGACCCAAGTTCCAACTCCAGTCTGGCAGCTCCTGGGGTACCTTGGAGGAACAGTGTCATCTGGAAGGAGATCACTACCTTGGTGTGGCAGAAAGTGATCCTGTAGCTATGACCTGCTCTCCAGGTGATGTCTTATCCTTTTATACCGAGGATGTATCTCCAGGTCAATGTGCCCAGGGAGGGAAGGATTAGGATGGCTGTTGTAGTAGGTGATTTGATCATAAGGAACGCATATAGCTGTGGGGGGGTTGGTGAGCATGAGGATTACTTGTTAACTTGCCTGCCTGGATCGAAGGTAACAGACTTCATATGTGCTGCCTAGAAAAGAAATGAGTGTGTGCTGGGGAGAAGCCAACTGTCAGGGTACATGTGAGTACCAATGACATAGGAAGGTGCAGGAAGAAGTTTCTGGAGGTTAAATTTAGGATAAATAGGAAACAAATCCACAACCTCCAAGCCTGCACTCTCAGAAATGCTCTCTGTTCCACATGCAGGACCACCAGAACAGACTAAGCTCCAGAGTATCAGTATGTAGATTAGACAATGGTGCAGGGAAGATGGTTTTTGATTTATTAAGAACTGGGGAACATTCTGAGGAAGGGGGAGCCTATGCCAACAAGATGGGCTCCACCTTAACTAGAGTAGAACCAGGCTGCTGGCACTAACATTTAAAAAGTAGATAGAGCAGCTTTTAAACTAGACCATGGGAGAAAGCTGATAGTCACTCTAAAGCACTTACGGGCCGATACAGTAAGAAGCGGTAGGAAGAGCTGCGTTAGTGCCGGGCGCACCCACGTTTGCCGCACGCACAGTCCGGCTCACCTACCACTCGATACTGTATTTAAATAGCTTGCAAATGCAAGCCGCGTCCAAGAAGCGTCCGTGAGGCGTTAGGCCTACGCAACCCATTTTACTGTATAGGCGCTTTATACAGCGCCTATACAGTATCCTGGGTGCGCTGGTACCTGTCATTTCAAATGACATTTGAAATGACATTTGAAATCCCCTCGTGACCCGACACGCAAAGTTGAACTTACTTTTGCCGCAGCCCCCCCCCCCCCCCCCTCCTCCCGGGGGCTGCCCCCTGCCTCCTGGGAGCAGCTGGCGGCAAAAGCGGCCCCGCCGCCGAAGACGGCTGCCTGCACGAGCCCTCTCCCACGATCGCTCCCGGGCGGCTTCCTTACCAAAGCGCGACCTCTCCTCCGCAGCTTCTCCGCCCTTCCACCGTGACGTCCATTCGGGCCCCCAAGCCAGCAAAGCGCCGAACGGGCATGCACGCGTGACGTCACAGCGTACGCCCGTTCGTGCGCTTTGCTGGCTTGGGGGCCCCGAATGGACGTCACGGCGGAAGGGCGGAGAAGAGGCCGCGCTTTGGTAAGGAAGCCACCCGGGAGCGATCTTGGGAGAGGGCCCGTGCAGGCATCCGTCTTCGCCGGCTGCCCCCGGGAGGCAGGGGGCCGCGGTCCATCTCCGGGGGAGGGCTGCGGGAAAAGTAAGTTTAACTTCGCGTGTCGGGTCGCGAGGGGATCGCCACCAGCTGCTTGAGCGCCCAAATTTCGCTTTTTTCGCTTTTCATTACTTCGGGAGGAGGGTAGAGAGGACTGGGCTGCCCCGGAGACCGGCACCCATGGACGCGGCCAGGGCAGGTGAGCGAGGGCTGGGGGAAAGTTTTCCGCCTACCCTTACCCCCTGGCCTCTACACGCAGGGGTAGGCGGTAAATTAGCAGGTTAAATGCGCG
Organism: Rhinatrema bivittatum; assembly: GCF_901001135.1. NCBI lineage: Eukaryota > Metazoa > Chordata > Amphibia > Gymnophiona > Rhinatrematidae > Rhinatrema > Rhinatrema bivittatum. The sequence goes on from NC_042615.1 coordinate 601,281,014, forward strand.
GCTAAACTGCATGGTTAAAAAGGCGATAGTCGGGGCACGCGTTACTGAATGGGGGGGGGGGGGGGGGAATAGCTAACCGATCGTTTACATCTCATATACATGCCGCGGGCGGAAGGGGTTACTCGTTGATTTAAAGAGGCGGGTAAGAATGGGTTAAAGGGGATAGTGAATCGCGGGTTGGACTAACGTGGCCAAATTGTGAGAAGGCGGGTTAGAACAGGGTAACCGCGGCCGCACTTTACTGTATTGGCCTGATAGTTGGAGGGAAGTATCTTCCAAAGATATTTGCAAACCAGTAGAGTAGTGTGTTTTAAAGCTGAAGTAGCCCAGACATCTGTAGACAGAGCACCCAATGTTAATGATTCTAAACTATCTGTACCGTTTGCTAACAAATTGTGAATACCAGAAGTCTGAAACAGTTTTAAGATTAATGAGTTTAGAATGTATGACTTATATGAGGACACATTTAAAGGCATTTCAAAGATGTGGTAGAAGGAGGATAACCAATAGGACACTAATATCAGGGTATAAATTATATCGACATGATAGGGCAGATGGTAGAGAAACTGGTAGAGAGATGGATTTTCATGAAAACAATGGTATAGAATCAAGGATGATAAAAATCCTGCAGGAAAGAAAATGTAATATGGGAATTCCTATCCATAAGGATTCATGTGTGATGGTTTAATAGTATAGCAGTGGGTGCATACTACAACCATCAGGCCAAAATAAATAAAGACTGAAATGCAAGCAGAAATTTAAAAAGTAAATAATTTTGAGAACACAATAATGGGAGATTTCAATTATCCTAGTATTTGCAGGGTCAATGTTTAATCAGGACATGCTATAGAGGTTAAGTTTCTAAATGCCATAAATGACTGCTTCATGAAGCAGCTAGTCCTAGAACCAATGAGAGGGGCAGTTACTTTAGATATAATCCTCATGGTAACATGAACTGCTATGAGGAGTTACTGTGGTGGGGCTGCTAAGCAATAGCGATAATGCTGCATCAAATTTGACATCACTGAACAGAGACCATTAAGTAATACTGCCACAGTAGCATATACTTACAAAAAAAATGGAGACTGTGATAAAATGAGGTAATTAGTTAGAAAAACTAACAGTAGCAGTCGCAGATATTAAAAGTCTGCATGCGGCACAGACATTATTTTAAAATACCATTTTGGAAGACCAGATAAAATATATTCCTTGCATTAAAAAAGGTAAAAGGAAAACCAAAACTCTGCCAGTGTGGTTTAATGGTGAATTAAAGGAGGCAGAAGTAAAAGCTAAAAAGGAATCATTCTGAAAACAGAAAGCAGACCAAAATGATGAAAATAGGCAAGACCATATGCAGTGGCAAGATAAGAGGTATAGCAGTAGTTATACAGGCCAAGAGACACTGAGAAAAAGCTTGCCTAGAGGCAAAACCGAATAACTTTTCCAAATACATTCAAAGCAAAAAGCATGTGAGGGAGTCATTTGGGCGATGAGATGACAGAGGGGTTAAAGGGTTGCTTCAGGGTGGACAAAAGTTTTAGAAAAATTTGGAAGGAGTAACCTAATAGTTAGAACAGAAGACTATGAACCAGGGTTCAAAACCCACTGCTGCTCCTTGTGACCTTGGGCAAGTCACTTTACTCTCTTTTGCCTCAGGTACAAACTTACAGGGTCTTTCATCAAAATGCGGTATGGTGTTAACGCCATAACAATTATCACATGGCACGAATGCACATTTTTTGAAGGGGCAGGATTGGGGGGGGGGGGAGAGCAAGAGAGCTATTAGCTGGCCCTCCTATAGGCAAATAAATAAATAGTTGAATACTATGAAGGTCTTATAAAGTCTCTCTCTCAGCACTTTGTGAGCTGTGAAATAGGAAGTACTATGGGGTGCGAAAAGGTTTACCGCACCCTGCGATACTACCTAGGCAAAGTGTTATAATTCTAAAAATTACCATAAACACGCCCCTTTCTCTACTGTGGGTGTTATCCATGCGATATTATAGTATTTTATGGAATCTAGGGGTTAGATTGTAAGACCTCCAGGATTAGGAAAATAGATGCAGTACCTGAATGTAATCTGCTTTCAAGTGCCAAAGAGTTGCTTGTCTGTAACAGGTATTCAAGGACAGCAAGATGTTAGTTCCTCACACATGGATGACATCGGATGGAGCCCGGCATGAAACTTTGATCTCAAAGAATCTATAACATTCAAACATGACCTACTGAGTATGTGCAGCTGTATCCATCATCCTGCCCCCTAGGCAGAGTCCCTTAGCTCATAATCTAGCTAATATATGGAGAAACCAATTCCAGGGGAGGCAGGTAAGTGTCATGAGGGCTAACATCCTGCTGTCCTTGGAGAACACCTGTTACAGGTAAGCAACTCTGCTTTCTCCAAGGACAAACAAACAGGATGGTAGTCCTCACACATGGGTGAATCCCAAGCTTAGGATGTCCTAGCAGAGCAAAGTGGGAAGCAGTCCCATGCTGAAAGCACAACCTCTCTCCCTTTTGCTTGTGAGCAGCCGACCCCACAAAGGGGTCTAGGCAGGAAAAGAGTTGGGGTTCTACAAAAAGATAACCACAGAAGACAGACAGAAAACCCCGATGCGTAGCAAAGGCGCCTAAGGCAGGGAGTGATACGAGTGCCAGCAAGAAACACACTTTGCATCATGTAAAATCATTACATGCAGGGTTTCAGATCAGTAAACCTTGACAACAAAACCGTAGATCTAAAACTCTCCTGGATACAGGAAAAGGTCTAGAGATGTAACAAGAGAAGGACTTTGAACTAAGACTAAGTTTCCTTTAGTGTTTCAAGACAACCGAGAAACTAACTGGGGCTCAAGAACTCCCCAGAAAGAAACTGTGGTCCACTGACATCCAAAGGACAGAATGTCTCTGCAGAAGGGTGCCCACGTTTGGCTAACAGGCATAAAACTAAAGCAACGCTTGGAAGAATAATCACCAACGGCAGCGTCTGTGACAGATGCTACATGCCAAAGCACTAGACAGCTGACCAGCAAGTCAGCATTAAGAGTTTCAAGGTATGAAAGGCAATCCTTGAATGGGATCCACAGACCTAACCCCTAAGCAGAGAGATGTGTTAGACCTGAAGCTCACCCACACAGTGCCCTGTCAAGCGCAGGGATATGCATCCTGTTTACAGGATAGTTCAGATGAACAGGAGACCCTTTGGGCAACCTAGTGAAGTGAGAAAAGCTAAAGACAGTATTGGCCAGAGCTAGGGGAAAATATAGGGAAAAAAGTGGTGTCTCTTTCCCTGCAAGTATACACTAAGATATACCACGAATGTCTTAGCTTCCCTCCCCCACCCCTAAAATTCTAAAGGAAAGTCGGAAGGACCAAAAAACATAGGCAGACTGTTGGACTGCCAGGGTAAGCACAAGTCGCTAGGTTGTGTAACAACCCCAAGCAAATAACTCACTGCTGATTCCAGTAGGGCGTTACCAGAGATAGAGCTCTCAGCCCGCTTGGAACAGCTGAAACAGAGCAAATTCTACAAGGAAAAAATCCAGAAACACTTCACAAAGATAGGAAGCCAGGGTGCCATAAGTGCAAATCCCAGTCAAACAGGATTTTTTCACCAGCCTGGAACCTCTAAGGGTATCAGGGCAGGGCAAGGGCAATCTCTCAACAGATTGCTCTGAACCTGGCTTAAGTATTAATACCTCAGCCATGATAGCATATAGTACCCCCAAGGAAGCACATGATCCAGTAAATGGAACAATCAATGCATGAACCAGGACTCCGTCTGCAGACAAGGTTATCCCTAAAATGGGTAAGTATAGCTTGCAAGTCACTGCAACTAAAGAGCAGCACCACTGGTTGCAGGGTCCTTCATCCCCCAACTCCCTCAGATATAGTGATAGGTTGAAAGGCATACTCATCCATTAGATGGAATAGAATCCTCCTCACTGAGATAGGATCCCACAGACGATGACAGGAAATAGTGGTCCTTATCAAAAAAAATCCACTGAGCTCAGCAGGTATCAAAGATGACTCCTGCACAGAAGAAACCCCTAATCTTCACTGTGGAGCTACTCTGCAAAGACTCTCTCGCAAAACAGACCTGCAATGCCTTAGGACGACCTAAGAAAGCACTACTGCTCAACCCACTCTTTGATCCTATGAGGAACAAAGAGCGACTGCCATCAGCAAGCAAAACATAAGAAGGGACAGCTCTTGCAGGGGTGGACACCAGGCATCCAGAGGGGAACATCAAAGAGTTGCCCTGGAACCCAGTCAAATCCCCCCCTTCCTGAAGGGACAGGAAAACAACAGGAATGAGGCCCTCTCAATCCCAAACAAGCTGTCAACTCTCCAGTTGATAGGTGAGACAAACACTGATCACTGACGGTACAGAATGACCAATCTGCCACTGGCCAGCAACCTCAGATGGGGAAGGCCACCACTGTAATCAAAGAAGGGGCACCAGCAAAAAAAGATCAGATGACTGCCGCTGCCATCTCCCAGCCCTGGCTTACAAGAAGATGCACTGTCAAAGAATTGAGGCTCTGGTTCAGCAATAAACCTGCCAGGGACAGAGCCGCAAGGGCTTCTCCACAAAAGGGATTTGTGACATGGAAGGAGTCAAGACATATTACTCTTCAAGGGAAGAAGACAACTCCCCAACACTACTCTCCTGGTGTCTAATCCCCTTAAGGTCTGACAAGAATGCAGTCCTAGGTCAGTCCTGTGGCTGCAGCACACAACCTGTTCTGCTCACCACACGGAACACACACACACACCCATACAGCAGACAACAACTAGAGAATACAGCCCTCCGCTGTAAAAGCACATTGACCAGTACTCATATAGTGGTATCTCATCCTACAGATGGCAGCACACCTATGACCCTACTCGCCATGCTTGTGGATACAATACCATGATACAGCAAGGACTGAACACCACTAGATTCAGTGGCTGCGCACTGCCAAAAGGCAAATCACGGAGTGTGAGATGACTCATTCCTCACCAGTGCCCCCCAGCACTTCGTGTTGCAGAACTGACGAGGAGACAGACCTTGAGACCACGGCAGAACCCTGGCATGGCGGAGAACTGCCCAGCCAGGGAGAATACTGCCTGCCATTGCCTGAGGCGCTTGAGTACAATCCTTGCCATACCCGACTGCGAATGCTGTGATCCACTGTCACAGTAACTGTCAGTGGAGTGTATAGAAGCAGTGTGACTACGGCATCCCCAAACTGGAGTTCTAGGTATGGCATAGTGGGTGGCGTTCTATGGCGTCACTTCCTCCAGTACCTGATAATGCTCCAAGAGGCTAAACATAACCCTTGCAACTGCATCAGGATCGGCTCACTGCTGTTTCACTCATGGAATGACAGCAAGCAAAATCCATGGCGACCAGATAGTGCCCATGGTGCTCTGCGGCATCCGACCACACCACTGGTGCCTGTAGGGCAATCACTAATGATGGATCACATCAAGAGTACTAAACACTATATTAGAGCTAGATGGCGCTTGACTGAATCTTGATCCGTTCTACAGTATATAGCGCCATCCCTGACACCACAGGCACCCACCAGACCTCAAAAGCTTGACGGCACCAATAAGGCCCTCGGTGCCCAATGGCATCAATGGACACAGCGGGTATTAAGGATGCCAGGGGCATCTGCAGGCAGAGGGCTCTGCAACTCTGACAGGTTCTCATCAGTACCCAGAGAAGGAGATGACCTGCCAGCACCATTGCTGTTCTCCCTGGGCTCAGCTATCCATCCAAGGACATCTATGCTGCGAGCTAGATGGTGTCCCTCGCCAGCGGCTATGGCTGATGATAGCCTTGCTAGCGCTCATTAACACCAATGGGGCAAGAATCCAGGCGGAGCCTCCGATGTCCCCCAATTCCAGCAGCTCAGAGCCCCCGAGATCATCAACATCCATGGAGACAGATAGCTATACACTAGTGATGGGCAGCACTATGGCCCTCAGTTCCCCATCGGGACACAGTCAAGGAGCCTCAAGCGCACAAGATGCCTCGGTGAATCAGGGTACCTCGAGTAAATGGCAATTCTGGAGCTCCATCCGTGCTCAATGGCTTCAGTGGCACTTGAGGGTAGACTGCCTCGAGGACAGCCAGGGCACTCAATGGCAATCCCAGTGCTTCGTTGCTGGTGCTCGCCATTGTCAAGCGTCAACGAAAGGCATTGGTGGCCAACATGCCCGATGGCTTCCATGGTGACCCTGCACCTCGATGGCATAGATAGTATCAGGGCAGCTCCACACCGCAATGGCAGAGGCCATGCACTGTGATGGCCCTCGAGGACAGCCGCAACATCGAGGCCCACGTACCTTGACGGCATCGAGGGTGGCCACTCACACACCTCAAGGGACTGAGGGCATCAACACACCGAGGGCGATGGCAAAGAGATAGAGGGCGGCTCCGATGGCATCGATAGGGACCATGGCCCTCAATGCCAGACCTGGTCCCCGACGCAGTCCAGACATTGATGCACCAGATCAATGGTGCGCTTGTCACAGATGTACAGGGGCAACCATTACTGGGTATGGCACTGAAGATGCGGCAGAAAGCAGCTTACCCAGGCTCCTGCTCACCCTCTCACAAGGAGACTGCACTGCCATCACCAATAAGCAGGGGGGAGGCTATGTCATCCAGGGCTATTACCCGTGGAGAGTAGATCCTTTTTATATGTGGAAGATGAGCTCTCTCCCCCCCCCCCCAAACACCCACAGGCAATCTCTCCACAATCTCTGCACTGAACCTCCATCGATGCCAACAGATTGGTGAAATGACATGGAACGAATGTTGAGATTACTTACCTGATAGTCTCCTTTTCCTTAGTGTAGACAGATGGACTCAGAACGAATGGGTATAGTATGCTCGTGCTAGCAGTTGGAGACGGATCTGACGTCAGCACGGGTATATATACCCCCACAGGAAGCGTAGCAACTCAGTAATCTTCCTTGCAAAAGCTGTTATGGATATATGTGTACTGCCGATCAATGAATTAGTGAAACAGGATTCCCCTGACCGATTGATAGGAGCTGGAGACCACCAGCATTCACAACCGGAAGGCGTCGACACCTGGCTAAGGGACGCTCTTATGTAAGCAAAAGGACATGGCCTACCTTGAATCGGTGAAACCCATGTATACTGGCAGCCTGGGCGGGATGCTGAGTCCATCTGTCTACACTAAGGAAAACGAGATTATCAGGTAAGTAATCTCAACATTTCCTAGCGTGTAGCCAGATGGACTCAGAACGAATGGGATGTACAAAAGCTTTACTCCCAGCCTGGGTGGGAGGCTGCCTGAGGACAGTGTAGGACTGCCCTCGCAAATGCTGTGTCCTCCCTGGCCTGGACATCCAGACGGTAGATCCTGGAGAAGGTATGGAGGGAGGACCATGTCGCCGCTTTACATATTTCTGCAGGCGACAGCATCCTGGATTCTGCCCAAGATGCTGCTTGTGCTCTGGTAGAATGAGCCTTGACTTGTAGAGGCGGTGACTTCCCGGCCTCTACGTAAGTTGCTCTGATGACTTCTTTAATCCAGCGGGCGATGGTGGGCCGAGAGGCCGCTTCACCTTGTTTCTTTCCGCTGTGCAGGACGAACAGATGGTCCGTCTTTCGTACTTCTTGTGTCAATTCCAGATATCTGGGCAGCAATCTGCCGATGTCGAGATGGCGTAGTAAACGCCCTTCTTCTGATTTCTTCAAACCCGTCGTAGTGGGCAAGGATATGGTTTGGTTGAGGTGAAATTGTGAAACAACTTTAGGTAGAAAGGAGGGGAACCGTGCGAAGATGAATAGCCTCCGGAGTGATTCTAAGAAAGGGATCACGGCAGGAAAGCGCTTGTAGCTCAGAGATGCGGCGTGCAGAACACACTGCCAGCAGAAAACACCATCTTCAAAGTTAGAGAACGGAGAGACAGGCCTCGAAGGGGTCTGAAGGTGGATCCCGCGAGGAAATCCAAAACTAGATTGAGGTTCCACAGGGGCACTGGCCACTTGAGTGGCGGACGAATGTGCTTGACTCCTTTCAGGAAGCGAGAAAAATCTGGATGCGTGGCAATGGTCTTGCCATCCCTCCTGGGACCGTAGCAAGACAGCGCAGCCACCTGAACCTTGATGGAGCTTAGGGAGAGACCCTTCTGAAGCCCATCCTGTAGAAAATCCAAAACAATAGGAATAGTGATCGCATGTGGATTGGTGTCGTGAGTATCGCACCAGTCTTCAAATATTCTCCAGATCCTTACATAGGTGAGGGATGTGGAAAACTTGCGGGCTCGGAGGAGTGTATCTATCACGGGCTCCGAGTAACCTCTTTTCTTCAGTCTAGCCCTCTCAAAGGCCAGACCGTAAGAGAGAATTGAGCCGGATCCTCGTGGAGGATGGGACCTTGACAAAGCAGGTCCCTGAGAGGAGGCAGGGGAAGGGGCTCCCCTGCCAGTAGTCTTCTCATGTCTGCGTACCAGGGTCTTCTTGGCCAGTCTGGTGCCACTAGAAGAACTAGGCCCCGGTGCTTCTGGATCTTGTGGATCAGGGCGCCCAGTAGAGGCCATGGAGGAAAGGCGTATAGCAGAGTCCCTGGAGGCCATGGCTGAACCAGGGTGTCGATCCCGTGTGAGAACGGATCTCGCTTGCGGCTGAAGTATCTGGGTACTTGAGTTTTGGACTTGTCCGCCAGTAAATCCATGTCCGGAATCCCCCAGTGATCTACAATCATCTGGAAGGCTGTGGGTGACAGCTGCCATTCCCCCAGATTTAGGCTTTCTCTGCTGAGGAAGTCTGCCGGGGTGTTGTCCCTTCCCGGCAATGTGGACGGCGGAGATGTCCTGCAGATTTGCCTCTGCCCAAGTCATCAATGGGGCTATCTCTAGAGATACCTGTCAGCTTCTGGTTCCCCGCCCTGGCGGTTGATGTATGCCACCGTGGTGGCGTTGTCAGACATCACTCTGACTGCCCGGTTCCGCAGTCTGTGAGCCAATTGCAGGCAGGCTAACCGGACTGCTCGTGCCTCTAGACGGTTGATGTTCCACCCTGACTGTTCTCTGTTCCACCGCCCTTGTGCGGTGAGTTCTTCGCAGTGTGCTCCCCAGCCGCTCAGGCTGGCATCTGTGGTGAGCAGAGTCCACATGGGGGAGGACATCTTCAACCCCCTGCTCGTTTGGTTGGACTGCAACCACCACGTAACTGGGTCCTCACTCTGGCCGGCAGAGGTAGGTGCGTGGAATAATTCTGGAAGCGGGGGCTCCAGCGAGAGAGCAGGGAGCGTTGTAGAGGTCTCATATGGGCCCTTGACCAGGGTACCACTTCCAGGGTGGAGGCCATGAGGCCGAGAACCTGCAGATAATCCCAAGTCATGGGCCGGCTGGCTCCCATCAAGGACCGGAGATGCGTCTGAAGTTTTAACCTTCTCTTGGTAGTAAGACTCACTGTGTCTGCCTGGGTGTCGAACTGGACTCCCAGGTATTCCAGTGATTGGGAAGGTTCTAGGCAACTCTTGTTGAGGTTGACTACCCATCCCAGGCTTTCCAGAAGGGCGATTACTCTGTTGGTAGCCCGATGGCTCTCCTCTCGTGATTTCGCCCTGATCAGCCAGTCGTCTAGGTAGGGATAGACAAGGATTCCTTCCTGTCTGAGCTCCGCTGCTACCACTACGACCACCTTGGTGAAGGTCCGCGGTGCCGTGGCTAACCCGAAGGGCAGAGCCCGGAATTGGAAATGGCGTCCCAGAACCATGAAGCGTAGGTAGCGCTGATGATCCGGATGGATCGGGATACGCAGGTAAGCTTCTGATAAGTCTAAGGCCGTGAGGAATTCTCCTGGCTGTACTGCGGTCTTGACTGAGCGCAGAGTTTCCATGCGAAACCTCGGGACCCTTAAGTATTGGTTGACTGACTTGAGGTCCAGTAAGGGCCGGAAAGTGCCCTCTTTCTTGGGTACCATGAAATAGTGTCCAGAATTCATTTCCCATGCAGGTACTGGGATAATGGCTTTCAAGGACAGGAGCCTCGCCAGGGTAGCTTCCAATGCTGCCTTCTTGTGTATTGGACACGAAGATTCCACAAACTTGTCCGGAGGGAGATGATGGAAGTCCAGATAATACCCCTCTCGGATGATGGCGAAGACCCACTGGTCTGACGTATTCGACCCATCTGGGGTAGAAGAGGGTTAACCTGCCCCCTATGGCTCCATCCCCCGGATGGATCGGCTGATTCTCATTGTGAGGCGCGGCCGGGACCTGAACCCGAGCCGGCTCCCCTCTTGCGCTGCTTGGTCCGAAAGGTCTGATTCCTGGCCTGAGGATGAGGCGCCTGGTAGCAACTCCTATAGGGAGTAAAGCGCTGGGAACTTCTACCTCTGGAGGGCCTTGGAAAGGCACGCTGGTTTCTTCTGAACCGATCTTCCGGCAGTCGAGGTACTGGAGAGGCACCCCATGTGCTGGCCAGTTAATCAAGGTCGCTGCCGAACAGGAAAGAACCCCTAAAGGGTATTCTGGTGAGGCGTGTCTTCGAAGGCGCATCGGCTGACCAATTCCAGAGCTGCCTTCTGGTGGCTACGGAGGATGAGACCCCCCTTGGCTGTTGTACGGACTAGGTCGGATGCAGCATCCGTGAGGAACGAGAGAGCTGACTCCATGTCTGTTGCCGGAGCATTGTTCCTGACCTGTGACAAACAGGAACGCGTCACCACTGTGCAGCAGGTTGCGATCCGCAAAGATAGAGCTGCCACCTCAAAGGTCTGTTTCAGGATGGCGTCCAGGCGGTCATGAGTCTCCTTGAGGGCCGCCCCCCCTTCAACTGGAATGGTAGTGCGCTTGACCACAGCGCTGACCAAGGCTTCCACCTGAGGGCACGCCAGCATCTACTTGATTGCCGGTTCCAGAGGGTACATGCCCATCAGGGCCCGACCCCCTTTGAATGAGGCCGCTGGTGCAGCCCATTCCAAGTCTATCAGTTGCTGTGCTGCTTGCAAGAAGGGAAAATGGCGGGCTGGAGGACGAAGACCTTCCAGTAGAGGGTTCTGCGTAGAGGGCGCTGTAGTGCTGGGACCTGTAATATCCAACTCTGCCAGGCACTGAGATACCAGGTCGGAAAGAACCTTGGGAAAGAACCGCCTCATGGTTCTATATGGCTCAATCCCCGAGGGAAGCTCCCCTCCTCCGGGGGTTCGGACTCATCCTCCGAGACATCAGGGTCCGTCTGAACCGGACTGCTCAGAGGCGGGTGCCCATGATAAGGGCGCGAAGGTCCAGGGGCAGGATCAGCTGGAGGAACCACCGCAGTGGCAGCAGCAGGGCCTGGACGGGAAGCTGATTGCATCTGTACAAAGGCATGGATCCCCTTAAAGAGATCCACCCAGGAAATGGAAGCGGTCTCAAGTCGGGGTACCAGATCCCCCGGGATCCCAGGTTGTTCGAGACTGCCTGCTAGATCCGGGGTGGCCCCTGGGGAACTGTCAGCAAACCGTGGTTGAGACTGGTCCTGGCCCAAGGCTCCCACTGCCTCCTCACATTGGGCACAAAGGGAGTCTGGCTCCTCGCTATGCGTGGCTCTAAGCTGGCATGTGGAGCAGAGGCAGAGGGCTTTAATGCCTGAATCAGGAGGCGCCGAAGACACTGAGGCATTCTGTTCCATTGAAAAATATGCGCTTAATAATATGCGGCAGCAATGTGCGCTCAATACAACAGGCGCTTAATAATATGCGGCAGCAATAGGCGCTCAATACAACAGGCGCTCAATAATATGCGGCAGCAATATACGCTTAATACAACAGGCGCTCAATAATATGCGGCAGCAATATATGATTAATACAACAGGCGCTGAATACAACAGGCGCTGAATAATATGCAGCAGCAATATGCGCTTAACACAACAGGCGCTCAACAATATGCGGCAGTAATATACGCTTAATACAACAGGCGCTGAATACAACAGGCGCTCAATAATATGCGGCAGCAATATACGCTGAATACAACAGGCGCTTAATATGCGGTCAGCAACAGATGCTCAATGCTATCCAATATGCGCTCAGTCTGGGGTCAGCAATATACGCACAATGATATACAATATGTGCTCAGTAGTATGCAATATACACTCAAGGATATCCCATATGCGCTTAAGCATAGACAGGCGTCTATCATGGGCGCTCAATACCTGAACAAGGCAGACAAAATGGAGACCTCCATGGCGTGCCACATGCAGGCAACGCCGCCGATCCTCGTTCCTCGGAGACCAAAAACTTAGAGATGTACGCCTTACCTGATCCTCGGCGCTTCCCGGTTGGAACCCGAGCGGTCTCCAGCTGTGGGGGGAGAGGGGAAATACCTTCACTGCCGTGCTTGAGGAAATGCACCCGCTGCCTCGTCCACGCCGGGACCAAGGCGCCTCTTTCGCCACGCCCGAGCCCTTCTCGCCCAGGGGCTACGTCCCTGCCGCGATTCGGCCACCAGACCGAGGCCTTAAACCTCCGGGGGATCGCAGAAATCACCCCGGGAAACTCAACTGGGGGAGGGACCCCAAGGGTATCACCGCAGGAGTGCGGGGCTCGATGTTGCTGTAGAAATTGAGTAAGAAGAATATAGAAAGTAGAAAATAGAAAGTAGATTGGAAACACGCTCAGCGAGCGTGCAGGCTCTCCAAACTGCTTTGGAGACGGAAATTACTGAGTTGCTACGCTTCCTGTGGGGGTTTATATACCCGTGCTGACTTCAGATCCGTCTCCAACTGCTAGCACGAGCATACTATACCCATTCGTTCTGAGTCCATCTGGCTACACGCTAGGAAACTCCTGTTTGGGTAGAACTCAAGCGAATCCTCTGGCTCAGTTGCCTATACAGATCACCAATGGACTGCATTCAGTCAGTCCTGCCAGCACATGACAAAGGTACAAAAACAAGGAGAAGACAGATACTAAATTGCCAGTGCAGTATATATATAGTTTTTTTAATAAGGGATAGAAATAGACTCTGCCAGACTGCATAGTGACTAAGACCCACCATGCAGCTGGCAGACAAAGGAAAGAATAAGAAAAAGGAAAATAAAACTATCATAAGGTAAAGGAAAGAAAATAGGTGCGGCTCTAGAAAAAGAATCACTTACAAAAACTGAGGAGATAGCAAAGCTGAACACCGTGAGACAGCTCCAAGAAAAAAAAAAAAAAAAAAGACTGAGGGACTCTGCCTAGAGGGCAGGGTGATGACTATAGCTACACATGCTCAGTAGGGCATGTTTGAAAGTTCTAAATTCTTTGAAATCAAAGTTCATGTCACGCTCCATCTGATGTCACCCGTGAGGAAAAACTGAATGCATTCTTTGCCTTGGTCTTTATGGAGAAGGATGTTGGAACATCTGAAACAGTCTTAAATGATGGAGATTCTGAATAACAAAATCAAATATCTGTGACAATGGAGGATATAATAGATCAGATTGACAAAGTAAAGGTTAACAAATCATCAGGACCAAATGGCATCTACCCCAAAGTACTAAAAGAACTAAAATATGAAATCTGTAACCTTACATTTAAAACAGCCACAGATTCTGAAGTTTAAAAGGTGGCCAATGTGACGCTGATTTTAGATGTGATCCAGGAAACTACAGACCAATGAGCCTGATGTTTGTGCTAGGCAAAATAGTAAAAGCTGTTCTTAAAAACAAAATAACCGGCCATACAGAAAGTCATGGCTCAATGGGGGAAAAAAAATCAACATTGTTTTAGCAAGATGTTCTGTCTTATCAATCTTAACATGTTTTGAAGGTATAAAACATGTAGATAAAGATGAGCTGGTTAATATAGTGTACTTGGATTTTCAGAAGATATTTAACAAATTAGCCCATGAAAGACTCCTGAGAAAATTATAAAGTCATGGGATAGGAGGCAGTGTTCTACTGCAGACTGGTAACTGGTTAAAAGGCCAAAAACAGAGGGCAAGACTAAATAGTCAGATTTCCGAACAGAGAAAGATTAGTGGAGTACCACAGGAATAGGTACTGAGACTTATACTGTTTAATAAATGTTTAATAAATGATATGGAAAAGGGAACGAGAGGTGATCAAATTTTCAAAATGGGTCAAAGTTATTCAAATTTATTAAAATAGAAGCAGACTGCAAGGAACTGCAGAAAGACCTTGAAGGCTAGGAGACTGGGCAACTGAATGGCAGATAAAATTTAATGTACAAAAGTTCAAAGTGATGCACATAGATAAAAATAATCCCAACTACAGGTACATGATGCCGGGTTCTATATTGGAAATCTAACCAGGAAAAGGACCTTGGAGTCCTTGTGGACGATATTTTGAAATCCTTGACTCAGTGTGCAGTGGTCATAAAAGCAAATAGAATGTTAGGAATGATACAAAAAGCAATGGAGAATAAAACAGAAAATATTGTATTGCCTCAGTATCAAGCCATGTTGTGACCGCACCTTGAGTACTGTGTGCAATTCTGATTGCTCCATCTCAAGAAAGACACAGCAGACCTAGAAAAACTACAAAGGAGGGCAGCAAAAATGATAAATGGGATGGAACATCTTTCCAGTGATGAGAGGCTATGCAGGCCAGCTTGGAAAAGAGACAGCTGAGGGGGCGCGTAATAGTTTATAAAAATATGAATGGAGTGAAAGTAAAAAAAAGGACCATTATTTATCCTTTCAAATACTAAAACAAGGGCACACTCAATGGAACTAACCATCAGATTCACAACAAATCATAGTAAGTTCACTCAGCATACTATCCAGCTGTTGGATTCTGTTGCCAGAGGCATGATCAAGGTGACCAGCATAGCAGGGCTTCAAGAGATCTGGATAAGTTCCTGGAGAAAAGTTCATAACACATTATTAGCAGAGTAAAAAAATAAATAAGCTATTGCTATTCCTGGGAGTGAGTAACAGGAATTAGACTATTTTTTGAGATCTGCAAAGTACATAAGACCTGGATTGGCCACCATTAGAGACAGGATGCTAGGCTTGATGACCCAGCAAGGCAATTCATGTCTTTATTACGTTAAAATGTGGGGTTCCTCAGGGGTCAGTTTTATCATCACTAATATTTATGTGAGAACTCCAAGTAGAATAAATCAAGATCAAGGAATTAGATATTTGCCAATGAAATCCAATTCTGCAGCAGCACTCGTTTCTTCCTGTATTTGGAAATGGTCTCCTTGGTCTCTGGGGGTTGGGTGGGGCGGATAGTGGAATTGAGAAAGTGAGAGTGAGAAGGATGAATGTGCTGTGTGCCTGGGTATACTTGTGTATTGAGAGGTAAGAGGGATGTCTGTTGGTATGTTGGAAGTAAGACACTCCTGGGGTGGGTTTAGTTGGAGGAGTAAAGGTGTCTTGCTCTCACAAAAAAAGGAGGCTTGTAATGGGGTTGAGATCCTGTTTGGTGTCATGGGAATGGAAGTTTTATGATTTGTACATCTAGGGGAACTTTTCCCATGGCGTGCTACACTATTACTGTATTCCACCTCAACGATGCCATGTATGCGGATTTTTGATATTGCAAGCCTTGTTTCAATAAAAAATTATTTTGAAAAAGAAATCCAACTCTGTGGATGTAGATATTAACCCTGAAAAAGCAATTCAGTGTTTAAATTGCTCTTTAGTTGATTCTGTATTCTAGACCAGCGGTTCTCAACCGGTGTGTCGTGACACACCAGTGTGTCGCCAAGCACCGGCAGGTGTGTCGCGGCTCCCGATGTTCTAGTGCCCCGCTTGTGCTTCCCTTCTCCTTAGGGGCAGGGCTGAAGAATAGAGAGATGCTGTGCGCCACCGCTGGAGGTCAGGTCGGCAGGGCCGAAGAGCAGAGCGAGACCTGCGCGCCACCGCTGGAGGTCAGGCCGAAGAATGGTGAGACGCTGCGCGCCACTGCCGGTGGCTGAAGAATGGAGAGACCTGTGCACCACCACCGGAGGCCAGGCTGGCGGGGCCGAAGAGCAGAGACCCTGCGCACCGCAGGAGGCGGCTGGAGAGACCTTGCACGCTGGAGGTCAGGCCAGAGGCGGCTGAGAAGCGGAGGCCAGGCTTATTGGGCCAAACAAAGAGAAGAGGCTCCATGTGAGCTTGCGTGTGTGTTAGAATGTGTGCCTGGGTACGTGAGTGGCAGTGTGTGTGTTTGGTTGTAAGTGACAGAGCATGAGAGAGAGAGAGAGACAGACTGGTCAGGGAGATGACTGGTGTGTGTGTGTGTGTGAGAGAGAGAGAGAGAGTCAGACTGGTCAGGGAGGTGACTGGTGTGTAAGAGAGAGACAGACTGGTCAGGGAGGTGACTGGTGTGTGTGTGTGTGAGAGAGACAGACTGGTCAGGGAGGTGACTAGTGTGTGTGTGTGAGAGACACAGACTGGTCAGGGAGGTGACTAGTGTGTGTGTGAGAGAGAGACAGACTGGTCAGGGAGGTGACTAGTGTGTGAGAGAGAGAGAGACAGACTGGTCAGGGAGGTGACTGGTGTGTGTGTGTGAGAGAGAGTGTCAGACTGGTCAGGGAGGTGACTGGTGTGTGTATGAGTAAGAGATACTAGTTAGGGAAGTTACCTGTCTGTGTGAGACAGTGACTGGTTGTGGGCC
Source organism: Rhinatrema bivittatum (assembly GCF_901001135.1). NCBI lineage: Eukaryota > Metazoa > Chordata > Amphibia > Gymnophiona > Rhinatrematidae > Rhinatrema > Rhinatrema bivittatum. The sequence goes on from NC_042615.1 coordinate 601,297,583, forward strand.
CTAAGGAAGAGGGTTGTGAGAACAGAGCTTCAGCAGCCACTGCTGCTGATGGTGAGTGCTATTGGCCTGCAAGGGAAAGGAGTAGGAGAGTTACTGGAGAGGGTAAGTAAAGGCAGCTTTAAGTTTATTTTTCTTGATTGACTGCCATTTTAATTATTGGGTATTGTGATGTGTCTGCTGTTTTGAAATATTTTATTGATATTTGGACAATTTTTAATAATTTTTTATGAGTTTTTAATTGTTGGATGTTATTCTGTTCATCAGCTGTTTTGTAACATTTGTTAGTATAGTTTTACAATTATTTCTAAGTGGGTATCTATCTATAGCAGCTTGGCTTGCTCTGTTTTCCTAATAGGAGGTGTATTCGTGTTTAGGGCCTGGTTAAATATTTGTATTGGTAAATTACTGTCTTTTCATAAGGAGGGGTATTGTGCTTGCCAGTAAAGAGTTTGTTTTGCTTTTACCGAGATGTCATCAGATCCAGAATATCTTTTTTTGTATGGTGAGCTACACGTAATGCCCTAGGTCTGCTCTGCACCCATTTTTGGGGGTAGAGGGGGTTCCTGAGGATGCAGAATGTATATTTACATTTTGCCCCGTGACGGTCACATGTTCAGTGTGTCAAATGTGAGAACCATCCGTCAGGTGTGTCCCGACTGAAAAAAGGTTGAGAACCACTAGACAAAACCCCACAAGCTAACACTAAATCCAGCAAAAACAGGAGCCATATGAACAGGGAGATATCTTGTCTAAAATCTGTTTAACTACAGATGGAGTACCAGTTTAATTTAGCAAGCAAGCTAAAAGCCTTGGAATAATATTTTATCAGTTGATAGCTGATTCGCAGGTCCAGTCTACTGCAAGATCTGCTTTAAATTCCTTTCTGAAAGATCTTTTGTAACAGTGCTTTATGTACTTGTACATTCGACTGGACTACTGTAATTTTCTCTGGTAAACCAATTTATCAAAATACAGCAACCCAATTCATAACCAAATCAGGGCACTATGAATTATATTAGTTCTTAAATCCTTACATCAGTTTCAGTTAAAATAATGCTCCTTAAGATTTCACTCAGTTTTTAAAATTTTGAGTACAGAAACTTCCTCATATTTGGAAGATCAGTTAATACATTAAAGGCCTATACATGGTGCAGAGGACCTTTTTTTGAAAATTCCTATACCATGAGAAATAAGAATCAAATACTAGGAATAAGACTCTCTCTAATTGGCCCTACACCATGGCACCAGTTTCTTAGCGATATTCACTTTTCAAAAGATCTACAGCTCTTTAGAAAAGCCCTTAAAACCTGGCTATTTCAATAAGCTTTTGCCAAGTTTTTAGAAACTATATTTCTATGTTGTATGAAATAATGCACAACAGTGACATATAGGGTTACAATATTGTCATAATAGGAAGGAAAATCTCTTACGATAATGTTAGGTTAGCCAATTTTATTTATTGCTAATTGAAGGATTATTTTTGGATAATGTTTTATTGAGGACTAATTTATTGCTATGCGTATTTTTTTTTGTTTTTAACAGACATCTATTTTAATTTCAACTATATATTGCTCTAAGCTTGCCTTGGGCACTACTAAATTGGAAAGTTTTAAATAAAAATGAATGAAGATTTAACAGAGAAGTCTAGTATAACTTCTGGAGAAGCTTTCACTAATGGCTCTTAAAACCCTGTTGCACACTGAAAACTTACATTGCTGAAAGGCATTAAGTCATTATGTGAAACTTACATTGTCAATGCACAGTACTTTCCTCAAAGTCTGAGGAATATTAATATCAATCTAGTACATTACTGCCAAAATCCACACACACTTTATAAATAATTCATACAAGTATGCTAAACAAGATTCTAAATGTAGAAACAAAGAAAACTGACATCTGAAAAATGCACATTAAAAACAAAAAAAATATATTTTGTTTGCTATCATATAAATCTGTGCTATATAAACTATTAAGGAGCATAACTTTCATTCAAGAACCACATATCAAATAAAACTAAAGAAGGATATCACAGACTTCTAACCCTAAGCATTTAAAACAGTTTCATAACCCTTATGATTTCAGAACTGTCTTACAACTACTCATTTTCTCCACCTTCGACTACTGTAACTCCTTACTAATTGGAATACCTTATTCAAACCTCAAACCGCTCCAGATTCTGCAGAACTCAACAGCCAGAGTTCTGACTGGAACAAAGAGAAATGAACACAACGCCCATATTGATCTCACTTCATTGGCTCCCAATTAAAGCATTCATCGAACACAAATCAATGACCATTATTCATAAAATTCTAAACAATGATCATCAAGGATCAAGTGGCTTAAATATAACCCCCCAGAATCCTCAAAGAAACCTACGTTCAAACAACTCAGGATACTTAAACATTCCCCCCCCCCCCCCCCCCCCCCATCAGAGATGCACATCTGACAACTACAAGAGAAAGAGCCTTTTCCATTGCCTCCCCTAAATTTTGGAACTCCCTACCAAAAGATCTGAGAACCCAACCTCAAAACATTCAAAAAAGACCTAAAAACATTGCTGTTCCGCAAATTCTACACTGACCTTCATACTTCTGAACATCCTAACTCCTAATCGAGCTTTCATCCAAAAACCTCAAAATAACTTCTCTCCAACCAGAACAAACAAGCCTCCTCCCAATTCATGATACTTTCTGGACTTGAAATGTTTAACCTCTGTTTAATATGCACATTGTTATACTTTTGCACAATTGTTAAAAGAGTTACAATTTAAGTTTTGTAAACCGTTATGGTGGCTTTACCGAATGACGGTATATAAAACTCAACAAATAAGACAATGTTTGCAAACCAGAATTATGCATATTGTTTCCTAGGAATTCAAGAATTTTAATAACTATGGAAGAAAGTCTAACCCTCCCACCTGGTAATAAAAGGTCCCTTTCTATACATTTTTTTTTATGTTCGTTTGTTATGATACAGAGATACAAAAAAAAACCAAAACTGCGCAAAGGTAGTATAACAAAAGCAAAACAATTACCCTCGCAATTACTAGCATCTAGAAATTCCATTGCAAAAGACAATGCCAATATCTCCAAACTATAACATTTTGACAAACAATAAGAACACAAATGTTCACATAAAAAACGACACACAAACATCTCTCACAATCCATTAAAGAAAACAAATATAAAACATATAAACTAAAAATATTAATAGTATGAGTATATACAAATATCAGAACCACTGACTATCAAATCCCAACATTTGTAAATGTACCTTAATAGAATCAGACAGTAAATCATACAAGGAAATCCAGGCTTAGTTATAATATTTGGGCAAACAACGATGCATAAATATCACATTTAACAGCTCAATTTGCATCCAATTGCCATAAGGTCCAGGATAGCATGAGCCCAACAGGATAAAGATCCTGCATGAGACTAACTGTACAATCAAATCTTTATGGGTAGAAATCCCTTGTGTGTTGGGGAGGAGAGTAGTGATGGGAGTATGCTGCCGTCCACCTGGCCAAAATGGTGAGATGGACAGTAAAATGCTAAGATAAATTAGGGAAGCTAAACAAATTGATAGTGCAGTAGTAATGGGAGATTTCAACTGCCCCAATATTGACTGGGTAGGTGAAACATCAGGGAATGCTAGAGAGATAGAGTTCCTGGATGGAATAAAAGACAGTTTTATGGAGCAGTTGATTCAGGAACAGAGGAAAGGGAGCAATTTGAGATCTAGTTCTCAGTGGAGCATAGGATTTGGTGAGAGGTACCAGTGGTGGGGCCACTTGGCAATAATGATCATAATATGATAAAATTTGAATTAATGACTGGAAGGGGGACAGTATGTAAATCCACAACTCTAGTGCTAAACTTTCAAAAGGAAAACTGATAAAATGAGAAAAATAGTTGGGAAAAAACTGAAAGGTGCAGCTACAAAGGTAAAGTGTGCAACAGGCGTGGACACTTAAAAAATACCATCCTGGAGGCACGGGCCAGATTTATTCCATGCATTGAGAAGGGTGGAGGGAGGGCAAAGCGATTACTAGCATGGATGAAAGGTGAGGTGGGGAAGGCTATTTTAGCCAAGGGATCTTCATTCAGAGATTGGAAAAAGGATCCTTCAGAAGAAAATAGGATAAAGCATAAGCATTGGCAAGTTGGATGTGGGACACTGATGAGACAGGCTGAGAAAGAACTTAAGGGGAAGTTAGCCACAGAGGCGGAAACACACAGTAAAAACTTTAAGTATATCAGAAGCGGAAAGCCTGCAGGGGAGTCTGTTGGACTGCTGGATGACCGAGGGGTAAAAGGGGCTCTTAGAGAAGATAAGGCCATCATGGAAAGATTAAACGTTTACAGTTTAAACTTTCAGTGTTTACTGAAGACGATGTTGGAGGTTTTTATGGGTGATGATTCTGATCAACTGAACCAAATCACGGTGAACCTAGAAGATATGGTAGGCCTGACTGACAGACTGAAGAGTAGTAAATCACCTGGTCTGGATGGTATACACCCCAGGGTTCTGAAAGAACTAAAAAATGAAATTTCAGAACTGTTAGTAAAAATTGTTGAGATTACTTACCTGATAATCTCGTTTTCCTTAGTGTAGACAGATGGACTCAGAACGAATGGGTATAGTATGCTCGTGCTAGCAGTTGGAGACGGATCTGACGTCAGCACGGGTGTATATATACCCCCACAGGAAGCGTAGCAACTTAGTAATCTTCCTTGCAAAAGCTGTTATGGATGTGTGTACTGACGCTCAGTGAAAAGTGAAACAGGATACCCCTGACCGATTGATAGTAGCTGGAGACCGCCAGCATTCCCAACCGGAAGGCGTTGACACCTGGTAGAGTGTACGCTCTTATGGAAATAGATGACATGGCTTACCTTGAATCGGTGAAACCCATGTACACAGGCAGCTGGGCGGGATGCTGAGTCCATCTGTCTACACTAAGGAAAACGAGATTATCAGGTAAGTAATCTCAACATTTCCTGTTGTGTAGCCAGATGGACTCAGCCTCCCGCCCAGCCTGGGCGGGAGGCTGCCTGAGGACCATGTAGGACCGCCCTCGCAAATGCTGTGTCCTCCCTGGCCAGGACATCCAGACAGTAGATCCTGGAGAAGGTATGGAGGGAGGACCATGTCACCGCTTTACAGATTTCTGCAGGCGACAGCATCCTGGATTCTACCCAAGATGCCGCTTGTGCTCTGTTAGAATGAGCCTTGACTTGTAGAGGCGGAGACTTCCCGGCGTCCACGTAAGCTGCTCTGATAACTTCTTTAATCCAGCGGGCGATGGTGGGCCGAGAGGCCGCTTCCCCTTGTCGTTTCCCGCTGTGCAGGACGAACAGATGATCTGTCTTTCATACGTCTTCTGTCATTTCCAGATATCTGGGCAGCATTCTGCCGATGTCGAGATGGCGTAGCAAACGCCCTTCTGTAGATTTCTTCAAACCCGCCGTAGTAGGCAAGGATATGGTTTGGTTAAGATGAAACTGTGAAATCACTTTAGGTAGAAAGGAGGGAACCGTGCGAAGATGCATAGCCTCTGGAGTGATTCGGAGAAAGGGATCACGGCAGGACAGTGCTTGTAGCTCTGAGACGCGGCGTGCTGAACAGACCGCCAATAAAAACACCATCTTCAAGGTTAAAGAACGAAGAGACAGGCCCCGAAGGGGTCTGAAGGTGAATCCCGCGAGGAAATCCAAAACAAGGTTGAGGTTCCACAAAGGCACTGGCCACTTCAGTGGCGGACGAATGTGCTTGACTCCTTTCAGGAAGCGAGACACATCTGGATGCGTGGCAATGGTCTTGCCATCCCTCCTGGGACCATAGCAAGACAGTGCAGCCACCTGAACTTTGATGGAGCTGAGGGAGAGACCCTTCTGAAGTCCATCTTGCAGGAAATCCAACACAATAGGGATTGTGGTCGCATGTGGATTGGTGCCCTGAGTGTCGCACCATGCTTCAAATACTCTCCAGATCCTTATGTAGGTGAGGATGTGGAAAACTTGCGAGCTCGGAGGAGTGTATCTATCACAGCCTCCGAGTAACCTCTTTTCTTCAGTCTAGCCCTCTCAATGGCCAGACCGTAAGAGAGAATTGAGCCGGATCCTCGTGGAGGATGGGACCTTGACGTAGAAGGTCCCGGAGAGGAGGCAGGGGAAGGTGCTCCCCTGCCAGTAATCTTCTCATGTCCGCGTACCAGGGTCTTCTTGGCCAGTCTGGTGCCACTAGAAGAACTAGGCCCCGGTGTTTCTGAATCTTGTGGATGATGGCGCCCAGCAGAAGCCACGGAGGAAAGGCGTATAGCAGAGTCCCTGGAGGCCATGGCTGAACCAGGGCATCGATTCCGTGTGAGAACGTGTCGCGCTTGCGGCTGAAGTATCTGGGTACTTGAGCATTGGACTTGTCCGCCAGTAAATCCATGTCCAGAATCCCCCAGTGATCCCCAATCATCTGGAAGGCTGTGGGTGACAGCTGCCACTCTCCCGGATTTAGGCTTTCTCTGCTGAGGAAGTCTGCCGTGGTGTTGTCCTTCCCGGCAATGTGGACGGCGGAGATGTCCTGAAGATTCGCCTCTGCCCAAGCCATCAGTGGGGCGATCTCCAGAGATACTTGTCGGCTTCTGGTTCCACCCTGACGGTTTATGTACGCCACAGTGGTGGCGTTGTCGGACATCACTCTGACTGCTCTGTTCTTCAGTCTGTGAGCAAATCGAAGGCATGCCAATCGGACTGCCCGAGCCTCTAAACTGTTGATGTTCCACGCTGACTCTTCTCTGTTCCACCGCCCTTCTGCGGTAAGTCCTTCGCAGTGTGCACCCCAGCCGCTCAGGCTGGCATCTGTGGTGAGCAGAGTCCACGTGGGGGAGGACATCTTCGACCCCCTGCTCGTGTGGTTGGACTGCAACCACCACCGTAACTGGGTCCATACTCTGGCAGGCAGAGGTAGGTGTGTGGAATAGTTCCGTAGACGGGGGCTCCAGCGAGAGAGCAGGGAGTGTTGTAGAGGTCTCATATGGGCCCTTGCCCAAGGTACCACTTCCAGGGTGGATGCCATGAGACAGAGAACCTGCAGAAAATCCCAAGCTATGGGCCGACTGGCTCCCATCAAGTACTGGATACGCGTCTGGAGTTTTAACCTTCTCTTGGTAGTGAGACTGACTGTCTGCCTGGGTGTCGAACTGTACTCCCAGGTATTCCAGCGACTGGGAAGGCTGTAGGCAACTCTTGCTGAGGTTGATTACCCAGCCCAAGCTTTCCAGAAGGGCGATCACTCTGTCTGTTGTCCGATGGCTCTCCTCTAGCGATTTCGCCCTGATCAGCCAGTCGTCTAGGTAGGGATGGACCAGGCCCGACCCCCTTTGAATGAGGCCGCTGGTGCAGCCCATTCTAAATCTATCAGTTGTTGTGCCGCTTGCAAGAATGGAAAATGGCGGGCTGTAGGACGAAGACCTTCCCGTCTGAGTGCCGCCGCTACCACTACGACCACCTTGGTGAAGGTCCGCGGTGACATGGCCAACCCGAAGGGCAGAGCCCGGAATTGGAAGTGGCGGCCTAGAACCTTGAAGCGTAGTTAGAGCTGATGATCCGGATGGATCGGGATATGCAGGTAGGCTTCCGACAAGTCTAAGGCCGTGAGGAATTCTCCTGGCTGTACTGCGGTCTTGACGGAGCACAGAGTTTCCATGCGAAACCTCGGGACCCTTAAGTATCGATTGACTGACTTGAGGTCCAGTACGGGCCGAAAGATGCCCCCTTTCTTGGGTACCATGAAATAAATGGAATAGTGTCCAGAATTCACTTCCCAGGCACGTACTGGGATGATGGCTTTCAGGGACAGGAGCCTCGCCAGGGTAGCTTCCAATGCTGCCTTCTTGTGTATGGGACATGAAGATTCCACAAACTTGTCCGGAGGGAGATGATGAAAGCCCAGATAATATCCCTCTCAGATAATGGCGAGGACCCACTGGTCCGACGTAATCTCGACCCATCTGGGGTAGAAGAGGGTTAACCTGCCCCCTATGGCTCCATCCCCCAGATGAATCGGCGGATTCTCATTGTGAGGCGCAGCCGGGACCTGAGCCCAGGCCTGCTCCCCTCTTGCGCTGCTTGGTCCGAAAGGACTGATTCCTGGCCTGAGGACGAGGCGCCTGGTAGCTAGGGACTCAAGCGCTGTGAGCTTCTGCCCCTGGAGGGCCTTGGAAAGGCACGCTGGTTCCTTCTGAACCGATCTTCCGGCAGTCGAGGTACTGGAGAGGCATCCCATGTGCTGGCCAGTCTATCAAGGTCGCTACTGAACAGGAAAGAGCCCTTAAAGGGCAATCTGGTGAGGCGTGTCTTCGAAGGAGCATCAGCTGACCATTTCCGGATCCAGAGCTGCCTCCTGGCGGCTACGGAGGATGAGATCCCCTTGGCTGTTGTCCGGACTAGGTCTGATGCGGCATCCGTGAGGAACGAGAGAGCTGACTCCATGTCTGCTGCTGGAGCATTGTTCCTGACCTGTGACAAACAGGAACGCGTCACCACTGTGCAGCAGGTTGCAATCCGCAAAGATAGAGCTGCCACCTCAAAAGTCTGTTTCAGAATGGCGTCCAATCACCGGTCATGAGGCGCCTTGAGGGCCGCCCCCCCTTCAACTGGAATGGTAGTGTGCTTGACCACAGCGCTAATCAAGGCGTCCACCTGGGGGCATGCCAGCAGCTCCTGAATAGCCGGAACCAGAGGGTACATGCCTGTCAGGGCCCGACCCCCTCTGAATGAGGCCGCTGGTGCAGCCCATTCTAAATCTATCAGTTGTTGTGCCGCTTGCAAGAATGGAAAATGGCGGGCTGTAGGACGAAGACCTTCCAGCAGGGGGTTCTGCGCGGAGGGTACCGAAGCACTGGGACCCGTAATATCCAACTCCGCCAGGCACTGAGACACCAGGTCGGAGAGATCCTCTTTAGGGAAGAACCGCCTCATGGTTCTATATGGCTCAATCCCTGAAGGAAGTTCCCCCTCGTCCGGGAGTTCGGATTCGTCCGGTGAAACATCCGGGTCCGACTGATCCGGACTGTCTGGAGGCGGGAGGTCAAGCACACGATAAGGGCGTGAAGGTCCCGGAACAGGATCCGCTGGAGCCGTAACCGCAGCGGCAGCCGCCGCCACAGCCAGACCAGCAGAAACAGCAGGGACAGCAGGGCCTGGACGGGAAGCTGTTTGCATCTGTACAAAGGCATGAATCCCCTTAAAGAGATCCACCCAGGAAATGGAGGCGGTCTCTAATCGCCAGGGTACGAGATCCCCTGGGATTCCAGGTTGGTCGAGACAGCCCGCTAAATCCGGGGTAGCCCCTGGGGAACTGTCAGCGAATCGTGGCTGAGACTGGTCCTGACACGAGGCTCCCACGGCCTCCTCACATTGGACACATGGAGAATCTGGCTCTTCACTGTACGTGGCTCTAAGCTGGCATGCAGAGCAAAGGCCGAGGGCTTTAATGCCGGAGGCAAGAGGTGCCCCTGCTGAAGCCGCTGAGGCGTTCTGTTCCATTGCAAAATATGCGCTTAATAATAAGCGGCAGCAATATACGCTTAATACAACAGGCGCTCAATAATATGCGGCAGCAACATACGCTTAGTACAACAGGCGCTCAATAATATGCGGCAGCAACATACGCTCAATACAACAGGCGCTTAATAATATGCGGCAGTAATATATACTCAGTGATATCCAATATGCTCTCAGCAATATGCGGCTTAGCAATATACGCTCAATGATATGCAATGTGCTCTCAGCAATATGCGGCTTAGCAATGTACGCTAATTGATATGCAATATGCTCTCAGAAATATGCGGCTTAGCCATAGACCTGCGCCTATCATGGGCGCTCAATACCTGAGTAAGGCCACAAAATGGCGCCCGTCCACGGCGTGCTGCCCACAGGTCTACGCCGCCGATTCTCGTTCCTCGGAGACCAAGAGTAAGAGATATACGCCTTACCTGATCCTCGGCGCTTCCCGGCTGGAACTCGGGCAGTCTCCGGCTGCGGGGGGAGAGGGCAAGTACCTTCACCGCCGCACTTTGAGGAAATGCACCCGCTGCCTCGTCCACGCCGGGACAGAGGCGCCTCGTTCGCCCCGCCCGAGCCTTGCCCGGGGGCTACGTCCCTGCCGCGAATTGGCCACCGGACCGAGGACTTAAACCTCCGGGGGATCACGGAAATCACCCCGGGAAACTCAACTGGGGGAGGGAACCTTAGGGTATCACCGCAGGAGTGCGGGGCTCGATGGTGCTGTAGAAGTTTTAGTAAAAAGAAAGTAGATTTGGAAAACACGCTCAGCGAGCGTGCAGGCTCTCCAAACTGCTTTGGAGACGGAAATTACTAAGTTGCTACGCTTCCTGTGGGGGTATATATACACCCGTGCTGACGTCAGATCCGTCTCCAAATGCTAGCACGAGCATACTATACCCATTTGTTCTGAGTCCATCTGGCTACACGACAGGAAAATGACATTTACCTGAAAATATTAAATACTGTGGTTGTAATAAGTGAATCATGAAAGGCATGAGGAGTGAGGGAGGTTTGATGATCAGAAAGTGACAGGCAATATAATTTTATAGTTCATAATACCTCACTCAATGTAGAATGCTGTTTCACATTTTCTGCACTGAATGATACACAGTGAATTAGAGGAAGAATACAAGTAGAACCCCCTTATGTAGGGGGAACATTCAGCATAAAGGGATCCTCAACATGCTCCTCTGTTTATATAATTCAATGCTGAAAAAGTGAAGCAGCATGCTATATCTGTTAAACAAGCCAGACAGAGGCAATAGTCAATTCATACACACACAAGACCAGACAAAACACCACAGGAAAGACCAGATCAACACTTCTGTGGAGGAGCACATTTTTGACACCAGACCACTGCATCAATGACCTGCTGAGGATAATAAAAGAAAATGTTAACACAATAAAGAAACGCAAGACTTTTGAAGACAAAATAATCAGACAAATAAGGACTCAAAAACCTAGGTTTCCTAACAAATTATGAACTATAAAATTAATATATATATTGCCTGTTACTGTAACACCCAAACCCCTTTACCCCATTATTGCAATACTTTCTATGATTCATTAATTCCAATACCTCTTTGTATTTCCTGGTAATATCTTACTATTTTGAATTCTTGAAAGATAGTCAAGAAATAAATGTAGTCCAATAAAAAGATATAATCTTATATATTAGGGTTATTTATTTATTTACATTTTTATTTCTGTGCATTCAAGTGGACTAACAGCAACCAAATTACTTTATCCAAGGAGTGAACAAAGCAAAAAGGAGCCAGAGAATTAACATAGTCCAACGGAAGCTGGTTCCATTTGAGCTGGAAGCCTAAAGGAGAAGAAGAACTGATAGGCCAAAACCTCCTTTCCCCCCCAAAAATCAACCATTTCAAGCTTCTAACAAAGCTACACAAATTAAAAGATGCCACCTCCCTATGTTGACATTTATCAAAAAAGTGCTCAATTGATCCAAGTAAAATCAAATTCTATTATGATTTGAGATACTTTACACGCGGCAGGATTCCTCAAAGAAAAAGAATCCCCTATATCCAGCACTCTTTGATAATCTACAAGCTTCTAATGTCTAGACTGTGTGGTCCTAGTAGAACAAGAAAAAATTCTAACCTGCTGCTTGAGAAAAGATTTATCTTTAACCACAATTATTTTTTAGAACATAACATTTGCCATACTGGGACACAGACAAAAGGTCCATCAAACCCAGTATCCTGTTTCCAACAGTGGCCAATCAAGGTCACAAGCACTTGGGCAGGATCCAAAAGGTCAATAGATTCCATGCTGCTTATTCCGGGATAAGCAGTGGATTTCACCAAATCCACTTTAATAATGGGTTATGGACTTTTCTTCCAGGAACTTGTCTAAACTTTTTTAAACCCAGCTACACTTAATTTTCACAGCATCCTCCAGCAATTAATTCCAGAGTTTAGTTACACACCGAGTAAAAAAATATTTTCTATTTAATCTTAAATGTATCATCTAATAACTTCATTAAACATCCCCTAATCTTTGTACTTTTTGAAAGAGTAAACTACCAATTCACATTTACCCATTCCACTCTACTCATTTTACAGACCTGTCATATCTCCTCTCAGCCGTCTTTTCTCCAAACTGAAGAGCTCTAACCTCTTTAGTGTTTCTTCATAAGGAAATTCTTCCATCCCCTTTACTATTTTGGTTGCCCTTCTCTGTACCTTTTCTAATTCTATCTTTTTTGAAATGCAATGACCAGAAATGCACACAACTCGCAAGGTGCGGTCTAACCATGAAGCGATATAGAGGCATTATGATCTGTTTTATTTTCCATTCCTTACCTAATACTTCCTAGCATTGTATTTACTTTCTTGGCCGCCACACACTGAGGAGAGGGAATTGCAGGGAATTTGATACAATAACTTTAAGATGTTTTAATTTTGTATTTATTTGTATTATATATTTTTATGTATGTTATTTCCTAAACCGCACAGAACAGAATGGATTTTGCAGAATAGAAGCTGTATTAATAAATAAATATCATCCACGATTATGCCTATATCCTTTTCCTGGTAGAGACTCCCTATGTGGAACCTTGCATTGAGTAGCTATAATTTGGACTGCTATTCCCCAAGGTACTTTGCACTTGTACACATTAAATGTCATCTGTCATTTGGATGCCCAGTCTCCCAGTATTGTAAAATTATTTTGCAATTTCTCACAATCCTCTTAGAATTTAACAACTTTGAATAATTTTGTGTCAGCAGCAAATCTGATCACCTCACATGTCATTCCCATATCTAGGTTTTATTTATTTATTTAACACTTTTTTATACCGACCTTCATAGTAAAAACCATATCGGATCGGTTTACATAAAACAAGGGTATAACTGAAGCAATAAAAGTAATTAACAAGAGAAGTGAATAAGGTAAAGTTACATTTAACAAGGAGTAAAAAACTTGGGAAGCTTAAGAGTTGGAAGAAAGTTAAAGGCAAAAGGTAATTAAAGAAGCATAATACAAAAAGGAATTTGGATTAGAGCAAAAGATGCTTTAATCAGTGAGTGCCAGAGTCCTTCGTTTGAATGGTTGGAGGACTTTAATCTTCTACGTCCAAGTGAGGAAAAAGAAGACTAAGGATTGTCTGGAGGATCATCGAAGGCTTGGTGGAATAGCCACGTCTTAAGTTTTTTTCTGAACGTAATGAGACAGGGTTCTAATCGGAGGCTTGAAGGAATGTTGTTCCAAATAGATGGACCTGCTATTGAAAAAGCTTGGTCTTTGGTCGAGGAAAGGCGTGAGGCTTTAGTTGGGGGGTAATTCAAAGTACCTTTATGATTATCTCTAATTGGCCTGTTGGAGGAATGAAGTTTGAAGGGTATTTCAAGGCTGAGTTGGAGTTGGTGATGGATGGATTTATGTATTAGGGTGATTGATTTGTAAAGGATTCTAAAATTTACTGGTAGCCAATGTAGGTTTCTGAGGATGGGTGAGGTGATTTCCTCGGCTGGTGTTAGTCAGTAATCTCGCTGCAGCATTTTGTATCATCTGAAGCGGTTTAGTGGTCGATTTGGGTAGGCCAAGGAGGAGGGCACTGCAATAGTCTATCTTGGAAAATAACAACGCCTGGAGTACTGTCCTGAAATCTTTGAAAAATAGAAGTGGCTTGAGTCGTTTCAGAACCTGGAGTCTATAAAAGCAGTCTTTGGATGTAGTATTAACCATTTTCTTAAGGTTTAGTCTATTATCCAGAATTACTCCTAGATCTCTCACCTGCTTATGAGTGATGTATGCGTTGTGAGGGTATGGTATGGGAGTATTTTCTTCATTTGCAGAGATGAGGAGGAGCTCCGTCTTCGAGGAGTTAAAGACCAGATTTAGTCTATTGAGGAGGTTAGTGATAGATATAAGGCAGTTATTCCAGTGGGAGAGTGTTTTTGAAATAGATTCTGTAATAGGTATAAGAATCTGTACATCGTCTGCATACAGATAATGAATTAAATTAAGGTCGGATAGCAATTGGCAAAGGGGGAGGAGGTGGTAAATATTGAAAAGGGTTGGGGAAAGGGAAGATCCTTGAGGTACGCCTAGGTTGGATTTTGTGAATGTTAAAAAGCAGTTGTCTTAGTACAGATCCCTGGAAAACTCCACTATTCACCTTTCTCCACTGAGAAAATTGGCCATTTAGCCCTACTTTTTTTGTTTTGTTTTTATCTTTCAGCCAGTTTGCAATCCATAATATAACATTGCCTCCTATCTCATGACTTATTTCCTCAACTATCTCTCATGAGATAGTTTGTCAAATGTTTTCTAAAAATCCAGATACACTATAACAATTGGCTTACTTTTCTCCACGTTTATTCATGCTTTCAAAACAAAATAGCAAATTGGTGAGGCAAGACTTCCCTTGGCTAAATCAATGTTGACTTTGTCCCATTAAACTATGCTCAGTAATTTTTTCTTTAGAATACTTTCAACCATTTTTCCAGGCACTGATACCAGGCTCACCGGTCTGTAGTTTTCTGGATCACCCTGGAACTCTAAAAACAGATGTTACATTGTTCCTCTCCAATCTTGAAGTACCATAGCTGATTTTAATGATAGTCGTAATCATTCACAACTAACATTCATAGAACTGAATAAAATATATTTCTCTGCAGAAGCATGAATTTTGCCTTTCCTTGTCTCTATTTCCGGGTTTAGGGAGGGACAAGAAAATGAGGGAACTGGCCTTTAATAAGGACAGGAAAAAGGTAGATCTCAGCTTGTTTGGCCATCTTGTAGATCATAATTAATTTTTTTTGACACAACTGTGGCTGTTCTTAAATTGCAGAATTACACATAATCCCTAACCAAGTGTCATGAATAATTGTGTTTTAGCCACACTCCTAAAGGGGCATTATGCCATTATTAGTATACTTTAAGAAGTCCATCTAACATGCTTAGCAATAGCAATGGGAGAGACAACAGGATCATGTGTCAATCCAGGGGATGTGAGCCCTTGAGCCACTGCTATGTTGGTGCAACCTGGGGCGTGCAAACACAGACTATGCTTTAGCAGGCAGTAGCTGACAAGTCACAAGGCAAGATCTTCCACCTAGTTGACCCTCTTCCCTTGCAGGTTCTGGCAGCCAACAGGATTTTTCAGGCAGGGTACAACAACGAGTCAGACAGGGCAAAGGGGGCTGAGGTCAGGGCTGGCAGAGAACTAGCAAGAACAGAATCCAAGCAGAGGTAAAGGCAAGCAGAGATCCAGCAAGGTCAGGCAACTGTCTGGATCAGCAGCAAAACTAGTCCAAGGAAAGGCTGACTGGAAAGCAAGGCAAGGTGAAGCAGGGTAGGAGATCAAGGCAGGGCAGCAAGCAAGAGCATGGCAAGGTAAAGCAGAGCATGGCAGGAGCACAGCAAGGCAGGGCTGGGATAACAGCAACATAGCACTGACAACTAGTGCAGGAGGACTTGTTGCTGAGGCGCTGGCTGGCTGCAAGGAACTTCCTTGTATACCTAGTCAGAATGTGATGTCACCAGTCATCGCCCCAAAAAGTCCCAGCTGCAGGACCTATAAGAGTTGTCCAAGGGTGCAAAAAGTTCCATACACAGCCCTTGGATGCAGAATGGTGCAGGATGCTATGCCTGAAGCACTTGGAGGTAAGGGGCATTACACATGCTAAGGACAAAACTGGAAGGAGTTCAAACCAGAATAATGGTGAGTTTGATATGGAAGTGGACGTAGCACTGCCTGGTTGAGTGGGAGAGATAGAACTGAATCCTTTCTATTCCCAACAGCTGTGGCAGAATCCACGGCTGCTTATGGCACATGCCCACTCTCTCCAACAAGGCTTTATTGTCCATTGTCATATGCAAACCAGAGCAGCTTGGGCAATATCCAGAAATGCTGCCAATGCTACTGTCACAGTCTAATTATCACATGACCACTGTTTTCCTATTAAAAATATTCGACTTTTGGTCACATTTCAATATATGTTTTTCTTTTTGAAGGGTTTTATATATATATATATATATATATATATATATATATATATATAATTTTTTTTTTTTAACTTTTTTCTTCCTCATTCCACAAGTTAATATCTGAGGTCTGTTTCCCATCTGACCACAGCATGCTGCTGGCCCCTGAGAGCTGACCTTGAACCAGAGAGATGGACTTTAAGACTGCCAGATGCTGCTTGCTCCTTTCTGGTTTACATAAGTCTTGGACTAATTTATTCTCTACATGCTGGGTATTTAGCTTTGCAATATGTGAAGAGTGTGGGTTGAACTGATTTGGCACATGTAATATAGGTAATTAGAGTCCAGAATGATTTGTAGGTGTTGCTTAACAAACCCAAGACATGCCATGGTGATTCACTGGATATCAATACAAATCCACACTAGAAATGGGGGGAAAATAAAAGGTGTAATGTAATTCTAATCCCAAGTAAGTTTTTTTTTTTGTGTGTTTTTGTGTGTTTGCTTTTTACTGGCTAGGATCTGAACAGTCTCAGCAAATATGAATGCAGTTATTTGCCCTTCAATTTCACTGGGACCTTTTGGTCCTCAAGGCTCCTCTCTCATACAGAGACATACCAAGGAAATTACATGGACTGTCGAGGCCATAAGGCTCAATGTTGCCCATTCCAATGCCTGCTGTCTTGGAATTACTCCCTTCCCTGTAGTCATCGAACTGGAAAGGAAAAGGATTTCACCTGAGCTGTGTGTAGGAGAGCCCCAATAAATTACAAACAAGGTGAAAGACCAAGCTTTGATTTGGGGCAACTCCAGGCACCCAAATGGTGCACATCAATACACTTGTACCTGTCTACGATGTGCTCTTGAGCAGCACATCGTCCAGGCAGGGAAACGTACTCCATTCTGTTCTGATATGCTGCAATGACTGCAAAACGTGTGAAAACATGTGAAGCAAAGCCAAAAGGTAACATGCAATGCTGAAGGTGTTTCCCCACTACAAACCTGAATACTTCCTGTGTGAGGGATTCAGCCCTATGTAGTATAGTCACCTATGAGATCTAGAATACAGAGGCAATCATTTTGAGGAATAAAGGTGCTCATGGATATCATCTTAAACTTTTTTTCACTAGAAATTTGTTCAAGATCCTTAGGCTATGTTGGCAAAGTGGACCCTTGGGCCAAGGGAGAGTTGGCGCTACCCGTGGGGAGGAGCCCCACAGGTCCCCATTGTCAGCAGGCAGAGCTAATGGAGGCAGAGGCCCAATTAGAGCTTTGCCAATACCAGCCGACATTCCCCTTAGGTTGAGTCCTCGGGTGCTGGGGCCAGCTGGTCTTAGGTGCGGGCCTCTGATGCAACCAAGGTGTAGCAGGTGATGACAAATGTCTGTGGTCCAGCCAGGCAGAGAGCAGGCAGAAATCAGCAGTGTCAGGTCCAAGCTGAGGGTCAAGCAGAAGTCCGGAGTGGGACAGAGGAGGAAAGGGACAGAACAGGAATGGAGCAGGAACACAGGAACACAAAGACTGGCAACTACTACTACTAGGAAGGGTGGGCTACCTATTGTCAAGGCACCAGAGAGAGGTCTGGAGCAGCCTTAAATAGAGCCAGATGGATATTATAGGGTGCCTTCCCCCGGTTCCTGCCACTGGCACTTTAGGAAGGCCCGAGATGGGCACGCGCGCACTTAGGGAGGTCCAGGAGCCAGGTGGCTTCGGCTGCGACTTGAGACCATGGCGTGCAGCGCCGGCGGTGCAGAAGCTGGACCCAGGTCAGAGTTCATGGTGGCGGCAGGCTAAAGACAGGGGCCAACTGCGTGCAGAGTCTCCCCGGCATCGGGCGGCCTCGGGAGCCGGACAAGGCAGGAGCTGAGTGTGACGACTGGTGGGAGAATGCCACCAGCTGGTGCACATAACAGGCTGGACCGGAGCAAAATCCTCCAATCTTCTTGGGGACAAGGAAATGTTTTCACTAGAAGCCTTGTTCTTTGTGTTACAGTGGGACTGCAATAGCCTGCAAAATGGAGGACAGTTCCAGTCACAGTACTACTGGTGTCATATGACCTTGAAAACTCCCTCCAAACCACCCCCTAAGGGATTATTCAAAGTCATAAACAGTAGCCTCTTTCACAATTTGGAGAACCTACCTGACAGAAGTAATGGGCAAACAGATTGCATAAAACCTCAGCTTCACCTGGATTATTCATGGGGTCTTGACATTTTTCTGATCATCAGGACAAGAACTGGAGCTCTGCTGCTGCTGGAATGAGTGGATGGGGGGGGGGGGGGGAAACCTTTTTGGAGGAAAAGATTTCCTTCTTGGTTTGCTGAAATCTCCATGAGTGGAAAGTGGATCAGAAGTGATTGTGGAGTGTGCATGAAGGAAAGAACAATGGTCTTTGATCCATTGCATCTTTGACTTTCATCTCTGAAAATATTATCTCCATTTAAGGGAACATAAAAAAGCCTTTCCTATACATTCTCTATGAAGCTAGAAACTTGCAGCCAAGACAGTCCATGGGCTCTTACTGCCATAATAGAGGCTCCAAATGCTTTCTTGAAAGATCTTAAGTCAAAAAGACCAGATGTTTTCCATACTCTTCAAACAAATCCTCTCTGTAGCACTTAAGGAACATGCTCAGAAAATGATTTTGCCCCTTCCAGAATAGAACACACATACTTGACCATGCAGATCTGATAGGACACTATGTGGAAGCATAGCATAGCATTCTGAAAGAACTTGCTGCTGAAAAGGTTAAAATCTGAGAATTATGTTCAAGAGGCATCAATGAATGAGCTTTTGGTCTTTTGTCCTTTTCTAGAGCAGATTCAATTACCACAGATTGGTGTGGCAACTGAGACTTTTTGAATTCAGGAGCTAACTAGACTTATTATATGTCCATCTTTTCATACACAGGAAGAAAAGACCAGGTTCGCCCACATCCTTTTCTATATGTTGAAGGAGTTGGTGAATAGTCACCACAACCAACTCCTTAGGGGCATCAAGAATTTTTTTGAAGCTGCATAGGAGTATCCTCAGCTCATCCTCTACCTCTAAAATAAAGGAAATAGCCTGAGCCACTCTGAAGAAAGGCTAGGAAGGAGAGATCTTGTGGAGGATATATACTGCTGGCATGAGAAGATGGATCTGAAGGGAGGAAAAGGAGAATAATCCTCTTCAGTCCCCGGTTCTCCAGATCCTACAGCAGACTGCCAGCATTGCTCAAATGAAGAGTCTGAGATCAGAAATGGAGCTCAAGCTTTTAAAGTTCATTCCTTGGCAATAGAGTCATGCATTGTTGAGCAGCTGGTGAAGCCTCTCTCTCTGAAACTGTCTGGTGCCAGCTCTGAATGAGGGGAAGAGATTGTGAAGTCCAAGGTTTGCACCATGCCATTTCAGTTGGTACATGGCATAAACCCAGATAAAGTGTCTGTATAAAAACAGGGCTCATCAAAAGAAGAAGTGGGGACCAGCATAGAGAGGTGGCCCATTGGCCACCTGTAACTGCACTTGCACCGGCTGTCTCAAATATCTGCTATTGCATGCTGCACTTTACATTCAGAATTTTGTTTTGTTGTTGCTTTTCCTGATCAGCTGCTGTCAGTGAGGAGCCTGTGCCACTGGAGAGTAACATCAAAAGACGACGCTGGGACTAGCATAAAGAGGGGGGGCCTGTTAGGCAGGCCCCTGTCTAGGGGCCCGCCCCCTTTATGGGACATTCATGGGGCCAAGGATCTTGTGTCTGTGTAGGAGATTTGTGAGTGTGTTGATATATTGAGTTTTTTTGGGTGTTGATTGCTTAGAACTTGTTTGGGTTGAGATGGGGAATTAAGAATAATAGGATAGTGCTGTTTGAGGTGTGGTTAGTGGGCTGGTTATCTGTTATGATAAACAGAATCCTGGTCATATGTAGCTAGGATAAATATGCTGGCTTTCAGTCACATCATCATAATGGTTTGAGACTAGGTAACCAAAGGAATCTGTTACATCCCCATACCGCTAAATTAGATGCCCTAGCCTTCAAATACACTACTGCAGTGTAATCTACAGATAGGGTATATTAATCCTCTCTCTGTTTATAAAATTATTTGCATAACATTTTGAATCAAAAACAGGTGAATCTATTATTTATATAACCAAATCCTGGCACGCGATTATGTGGCTTTGCTTAATGATTTCCCAGAGGGATATGCTTGTGTGGATCAGGCCTGGCAAACAAAGCAGGGTGGAGAAATGTTAATTTTATACAGGGAAAGCTTGCTCTCCAACGTTTGGAGTCCCACCCACCCCTGTGCCCTATACTCAATTTATGTGATCTGATTCTTTTCAAAATTTATAATTGGGTGATCTGTGTTTTATGTTGTCTGCAAGGTCTTTCTATTAAAACATTAAATAGTTTTAATTTTAGTTTTTAATTTTTTTTAAGGTTTTTGCTTCTTTATCCCTGAGGTATTAAGAATTTATTATTAAGAATTTAAATGTATATACTGATGATCCAACTTCGAGTTGGGCAGAGAATATTTTGGTAGGTTTAACAGTGTCAAGTTTTGGGGGGTTTTTTTTGTTTGTTGGGTTTTTTTTTGTTTTTTTGTTTTGTTTTTTTTTACAACTTGTGTGGGTTCCTACCCACAAAAGGCTGAGCATATTCTAGACCTTTTTTTTGTCAGGAGACAATATCCATTTGATTTCTGGACTTGATATTAGAGGTCTTATGGTCATTTTTTTAAATTTATTTTTGTTGTGGATGAATGCAAGGTGGCTTTTTTAAGACCATAAGGATTATGATTAATAGATTTCTTGCTGAAGCCTATGTTACAGAGCAATTAAAATGTGCTACATTAAGGCCAGTTAAAAAAAGATTAGGCTAGTTAGTAACTGAGATTTTTAATTATCATCCCATTTCTCTTCTGCCATCTTCAATTCATATAAAGAATTAGGATGTTGTCCCAAGTTAATACCCAAATATTTGAATTTTTGTTAAGCCCATCAGAACAAGTGATGAGATCTCAGATATTTAACCAGCTCATCACTACAAGAAATGTTTAGGATTTCCGACTTCCCCAGTTAACCTTGAAACCCGACACCCTACCAAAGTCTCCCAATGCATTTTCAATCGCAGTTAGAGAGGGGTTGCTAACAGTGAAAATTATGTCATTGGCGAAGAGAGTTTGAGAACATTAGTGCCCAGTAATATGGGGGTTGTTCCGGATTTTAATTGCAAGAGGCTCGAGAAAAAGAGCAAATAGTAATGGTGACAATGGGCATCCCTGTGTTGTACCTCTCACCATAAAGTTTGCCTATCCAAGAGCGAAAATAGGTTCCAAACCCCATACGGTCAAGAATACAAAATGCCAATGAACAAAATCAAAGGCCTTTTCAGCATCTATGGAGAGAAAGCAAGAAGGAAGTTTTTCTTTATGTACCCACATGATGTTGACTAATTTAAGGACATTATCTCCAGCCATCCAGCTTGGAACAAAACCCACCTGGTTCTGATGTATTAGCTTGGCAATATGGGTATTAAGGCGGGCCGCCAAGATCTTGGCCAGGATTTTAAGGTCAACATTTATTAGCGATACAGGTCTGTAGGACCAGCATAGCGTTGAATCCCTACCGGGCTTAGAGAACAGTAATACCAGTCAAGTTAGAATCCAGTAATAAGGAACCTCCCTCCCTTAAATAATTATAGACTTTTTGTAGGGGTGAGTCTAAGTAGGGGACAAATTGTTTATAGACTCAGGTCAATAGACCCTCTGGGCCCGGCACCTTGCCCACTTTAAGATCTTTTATAGCTAGGAGAATCTCTGGGGTGGTTATCTCCCTGTCAATATCTGCCTTCATTTCCTGCAACAGGGACGGAAGATTGGACTATTGAAAATACTCCTCTATAGCATTGTAAGAGATAATAGTATCCAAGCTATAGAGCCCCACATAGAATTTGAGTAATCTGTTTCGTATCTCATCAGGATTAAACATATCACTCGCTTTGGACACCTTGATGGGGGGCTCTACACTGGCCCAATCCCATAGGAAACAACACCTTTATAGACTGGAATTTGATTGATATATGGAGATTTCACTTTCCAACCTCTCGCTCCTATACCTACTATTCTAATGTTCACAATAATTATTCAAGAATTGATTACTTTTTAATAGAGAAGAATATCTGTATTAATGTTGCCACCATGGGTGTTGAAGCGATTGTTTGGTCTGATCATGCCCCCATATGGATGAAGGTCTCATTTGCACATTCAAATTAGGTAAATAAATTATGACGTCTTAATGAATCCTTACTCTTAGATCAGGATTTTAACAAGACCCTTCTTAAGGAAATCCAGATTTTTTATTTTTTTTTGCTGTTACAGGGAGACCTTATCTACAGTTGTTTGGGACTGCTTTAAAGCAAATGTTCGAGGTTTGCTTATTTCAAGAGCGACTTATGTTTAAAAACAAAAAAAAAAACCAACTTTCAGAGGACAAAAATGTGAGGACCTGAGACATGCCATCCGCTCTCTATCCCTCCAGCATGCATCAGGCATGTCACCACATGTTCTATCTCATCTAAATAGGACTTGAAGAGCTGAAACAGCTAGAAGTATCACACCTAGCTCACACTCTTTACCTGGTTAAACAAGAGTACTTTGAGAATTGGAATAAGGCTGGGAAGCTTTTAGCTAGAAGATTAAAAAAGGTTTTGTCCTATAATCTGGTGTTAAAAATCAAAGATGGCAAAGGTGATCTGTTTAATCCTGGTGAGATACGAAAAATTCCTCAAATTCTATGTGGGACTTTATAGCTCAGATACTACTCTCTCTTACAACGCTATAGCGGAGTATTTACAATAGTCCAATCTTCCGTCCCTGTTGCAGGAAATGAAGGCAGATATTGACAGGGAGGTAACCACCCCAGAGATTCTCCTAGCCAGAAAAGATCTTACAGTGGGCAAGGTGCTGGGCCCAGAGGGTCTAACAACCCAAGTCTATAAACAATTTGCCCCCCTACGTAGACTTGCCCCTACAAAAAGTACATAAGGAGAAACTTCTTTCCCTCTCTCTCCATAGACGCTGAAAAGGCCTTTGATCTTGTTCATTGGCCTTTTCTATTTTGCGTCCTCGACCGTATGGGGTTTGGAACCTGTTTTCGCTCTTGGATAGGCAAACTGTATGAACATCCACTAGCCTGTGTCAGTAATGGGGGATACTCCAACAATTTTAAGGTGGGGAGAGGTACAAGACAGGGATGCCCATTGTCACCATTACTATTTGCTCTTTTTCTCGAGCCTCTTGCAATTAAAATCCAGAACCTCCATATTACAGGTATCAGGGTGGGCACTAATGTACTCAAACTCTCTCTTTGCCAATGACAATTTTCACTGTTAGTAACCCCTCTCTAACTGCAATTGAAAATGCATTGGGAGACTTCAGTAGGGTGTCGGGTTTCAAGGTTATCTGGAAGAAGTCTGAAATCCTAAACATTTCTTATAGTGATGAGCTGGTTAACTGAGATCTCATCACCCGTTCTGGTGGGTTCAACAAACACTCAAATATTTGGGTATTAATTTAGGATAACATCCTAATATGTCTGGCGAGATTTGTAGAAATGGGAGTGACTATCATTTCCTTGGCTTGGCAGAATATCTTTAATTAAAATGAATGTCCTACCCCATTTCCTTTATCTCTTCTTGACTCTGCCTGTACACATATCTAACATACTGCTAAAGTGTTGGCAACAAAAAATTTTCAGCTTTATATAGAATAGGCCCCCACCTAAGATTCGCCGGAGCAGTGTATATACTCTAAGTTAGAGCGTGGCTTTGGGTGCCAAATTGTGGATGGTATTATGCAGCAGCACAGCTTAGACAAGCGGCAGATTGGCACAATTCCACCCAGCCAAAGTTGTGTCATGGTGGAACAACATCTGTCCACCCTAATGCCACTCGCTGCCCTTTTGTGGCAACCCTGCAGTACTTGGAGAGAAAGGTTAGAGTTACTCCCAACTACACGCAACACTCAGGGGCGGATTTTCAGAGCCCTGCTCGCCTAAATCCGCCCAAAACCAGGCGGATTTAGGCGAGCAGGGCCCTGCGCGCCGGTAAGCCTATTTTACATAGGCCTACCGGCGCGCGCAGAGCCCCGGGACTCGCGTAAGTCCCGGGGTTTTCGGAGGGGGCGTGTCGGGGGCGGGCCCGAACCGCGCAGCGTTTTCGGGGCGTGTCGGGAGCGTTCCCGGGGCGGCCCGAGGGCGTGGCCGCGCCCTCCGGACCCGCCCCCAGGTCGCGTCCCAGCGCGCAGGAGGCCCGCTGACGCGCGGGGATTTACGCCTCCCTCCGGGAGGCGTAAATCCCCTGACAAAGGTAAGGGGGGGGCTTAGACAGGGCCGGGTGGGTGGGTTAGGTAGGGGAAGGGAGGGGAAGGTGAGGGGAGGGCAAAAGGAAGTTCCCTCCGAGGCCGCTCCGATATCGGAGCGGCCTCGGAGGGAACAGGGGTAGGCTGCGCGGCTCGGCGCGCGCCGGCTATACAAAATCGATAGCCTTGCACGCGCCGATCCAGGTTTTTAGCAGATACGTGCGGAGCCGCGCGTATCTACTAAAATCCAGCGTACTTTTGTTTGCGCCTGGAGCGCAAACAAAAGTAGGCCTATTCGCGGAGTATGAAAATCCGCCCCTCAATGTTTGGAAACAGTGGAGACAAAGGTTAGTGGGTCCCCGAGAATACTTTGTCTATTTGTTTCAAAACACCTCCTTTATGCCCTGTGTACCACTATCAGCCTTTAAATCCTGGAGAGAACGAGCCATATATTTAGTGGAGCATATTTCTGAATGTAATCATGTTAAGTACCGCACCATGTAGAATTGGTGTGCGGAAATAAGAGCATTAAGCATTGAGTTCTAGAACACTTTTTTTTTTTTTTTAAAGTTTCCCTGGTAGAGTATTGGAGAATATCCTTGTTTTCTTCACTCGCTTTAGCACTGGTTTCATCATGACTGATGGGGGGGGGGGCACGCAACTGCACCACCTCAAATCGTAAGGTCTTCTGGACTATTTCAGGACTAAATTTCTTGCAACTGGAGCACAGGAAATTAGATTCTTCCACATCCTTGTCTGTAACCCTTACAAAATGAAATGTATCAGAATAGCTGCCGACTTTGTCATGTTGTCTAGGATCTGGAGAAAGCAAAGGACACCTTGCCCTTACAAAGATTAACATCCAAAGCTTTACCCAACTTATCCAGAAATCTGGGATAAAAGCTTCTGCTGGCAACAAGTGTTCCAGATGCTCAGGTAGGGGTTAGGAATTCCCCAAACTTCCTCAGACCTAAAAAGAGAAAGGACTCTGATAGACAACAGCATTGATGTTGTAGGCCACTGAAGTGGGGTCCTCTACAGCTTCTGAGATGAGTATTCCTGGGGAACATCCTCCAACTGGCTGGATTCTGCTGCAAAAGAGTGGCAAGGACTAGAATAAGCTCACAGTTCTGATGATGTATCCCTTTTGGAGAAAAAGAAAGAGGCTCCCTCCTGATGAAGCAAATCCAATACCTTGGAGAGGGGAAATTGAAAAGTGCCCTCCTTGTCCTTAGCCACCAGGGAAGCAAAGAAAGTGTTCACCAACTCTACCACTTGGTCTAAGGGCTGTTGTGTCCTCTGGCTAGGCACTGGGGGTTAAACATCCTCTTCTGAAACCAGAATGGGTCCTTCTGGAAGGTGGTCTTGATTTTGTAATCAGGGGATGCATGGAAATCAAGGGAAAAACCTAACAGATGGGGTCTGGTGTCTCTAGACAAAGACCTTGTTCCAAAAGCCTCGATAGAAAAAGAGGTTTTGAGATAGGAGGTGGTAAATGGAATGAGTCTTCCTCCACATCACCATTCCTCCCTGAATGCCTCGATCGAATTGACAATTTAAGAAATAGTTGCATTGGTAGCATTGAGGCCCTGTGCATTGACAGAGCCAAACTGCGCTCTGACTTCAGTTGTTGAGGTCTCCGCTGCGATGATGGTGTCGAGGGAGGGAACATTATCAACACTGGGGCTTGGTATATAACTGTGCCAAAGCTCCATATGCCAATGGTGCTACTGGCACTGAGGCTCTGTACTATTTCATTGGTGCCGATGGCATTGCTGGCTCCGAGAAGTGATGCTTCTTATGATGCCCTGTGACCCCTGAGAGACTTATGGACACCTGGCAATGGTGTTTTTGCACTTTGCTTGACTTCAATGAGGTGGCGAGGCCCATGGCATGCTCTGGGGGGGGTTCTGCTTGAGGAGCTGTGACTCTTTAATGACTTACGCAGCTCCTCCCAGTGTCTGAGTCTGCAGTGACATGCAGCCACAGTGGTAGCAATTAGGCATGTCATAGTTAGGCCTGAAACACTGGTAACAAATGTCATGGTCATCAGTACATCTGATCACATATACAGTCCTAGAAGCTGCCGAGTGTAGCCTTTTTGGAATTTTGTTTTGGTTTTTTTTTTATTATTATTAATATTAAGTAGCACTTATAAGTGCTGTTTAGGAGCTGTTGAAGCAACAGTTCTTGAGAAAAAAATTCAATACTGAAAAATATAACCAAAGAAAAATTGAGTAAATGATATATATCCGTGCTGTAGCTCTGATGGAGAGACTGAAAGGCTCACGAGGCAACACCTTGGCGGGAACTCCCACTCATGCTCAGTAGAACAAAAGTTCTATGAGCTAAGCAAGAAGGGTCTGTTCGTTACCATGGAATGACATCACAGACATGTCATGGCTAATTCAGCCCAGCCTGTTGACAAAGAAATGTGTCTGCCAACTTTGCATAAAAGGATAGTATAATTTTTGCCCATTCTTGGTAGAGGAGCTCAGGCTGTTTCAGTTTGGCTAACGATAGTCTATGGATTGCAGTCTTCAAGTCTTGCCTCAGATTTTCTATTGGAGTCAGTTCTGGGATTTGACTCGGCCAACTGAGGACATTAACTTTCTTCTAGCTGAGTCACTCCATTGTTGCTTTTGCTTTGTGCTTACAATCATTGTCTTGTTGAAAGGTAAAACTTTTTCCCAGATACAGGTCTATGGCAGACTAAAACAGACTTTCCTCCAGGATCTGCCTGTACTTGAAACTTTCCCTTGGGGAATCAAGATGGCTGCCGAGTAAGAAGCAAGCTAAGAGCTCTCTCTCCTGGTCCAAACATTTCCTCATTTCAGCAATTCCTGGGTTATATTTCTAAATTTGCCTCATACCAAGAGCAAAGCTAACTTCGTGAGATCATATCTATATCTTCAGAGCCAGATGTGGGCCAACAAAGGATTGAAACTTTCTTCGCTTCCACACCGATTTTGCCAGGAGCAAGGGCCGCTGGGGTGGAGGGTGCAGAGCAAGCAGTTTCCTCCCTTGGCCAAGGAGATCTCGCTTAGCCCTGGCACTCCAGCTACACCATCTCCGCCATGTGGTTTGGCTTCATTGAGCCATGCTTTAGCT
The DNA here is from genome assembly GCF_901001135.1 of Rhinatrema bivittatum. Taxonomy (NCBI): domain Eukaryota; kingdom Metazoa; phylum Chordata; class Amphibia; order Gymnophiona; family Rhinatrematidae; genus Rhinatrema; species Rhinatrema bivittatum. Next base: position 601,325,053 of record NC_042615.1, read on the forward strand.
CAGCTTCCCTATTCGGAAGATAGGGGAGAAACAACACTACAGCAAGGAACTTTGGAAGTGCAGGAACAGCGTTGGATAACATTTCAACAACTGCGGATATTTTAGCAGCCAGTAATGACTTGGAGGTCAAAGAAAGAACTGTGAGTACTGCTGTAAAGATTCTCACCGGGGGGGGGGGGGGGGGGAGGGGGGAAATTAGATTTTAACATCGTACAAGCAAAGCAGGGGCGATTCCAGGAATCACAGAAGTTTTGCCAGTATTAATAAGACCGGCAGTCATTACACTGGATAATGTGTGGAATGCAATACAAGCTATAGAGACAACTATTGTCTCTGATCAGAACACTCACGAATCTAATAAACAAGGGCTGGAAGTGGAAAAAACGGTCTTATTACATGAAACCAGGTTGAACTCCATAGAAAACAAAATTTCTTCTGTGGAAAAAATTCTGCAAGGACTGGTACATGCTGAAATGATACATACAAAAACATTGGAGAATATAGAGAACTCTTAGGAGTTTAAACTTAAGGGTCCTTAACTTCCCTCTTGTTAAAATGCTACCTTTAGCAGATTTAAGAGCTACTTGTCTAATGTACTGAAGATTCCACTCTAAGTGTTGCCTATTATAACCAAAGCTTATTACCTACCTGCAGGTGAAATGGAGTCTCCAGGACATGCGACAAACTCAGAAATTGTTGAATATTACCAATGAACTAGAATTATCTCAAGATACTGAAATCTCACAAAGAGGGACATTGTTAGTGTCTTTTGCCTTTATGAATGACAGAAATATGGTTCTTAGGTTTTTCCTTAGGAATAGAAATCTATTATACCATGGGCAGAAGGTATGGATCTACCCAGATATTAATAGGACAACCCAGGAATGAAGGAAAAAAATTCTTGTTATTAAAATCTGAAGCATTGTTATGTGGTTCTAGTTGTGTTCTATGCTATCCATGTAAATGTGTGTTGAAATATCAAAATTCTAATTACATCTTTTTTGAGCCATCACAATTACGATCTTTCCCGGACTCGCATACTTAAGGTTCGTTTAACTAGGCTGGTATTGTTTAGAAGGCTATGGTTAAATGCTTCTTGTTTCTTTTTCAGTTTAGATGTATTGATACTGCTCTAGTTTTCCTTTCTTGGTTCTCACAACATTTCCTAAATATAATGAGGTATATCTTTTTCTTATCTGTAAATGAAAATTTCTGTATTCGGAACTTATGACCCTCAACTGCTGTACAAGTTATACTTGTGTCTTTTTGTGTAAAATTGCAATAAAAATAAAATTTAAATGAAAAAAAACAAAAAAACCCCCACAACTTTCCCTTGTCCATGCTGCAGCAAAGTATCTCCACGACATAATGCTGCCACCACTATGTTTTACTGGAGGAACTTAGCAGGGGGTGAGCTGCTGTGTTTTAGGTCACACACACCACTTATGTTCTGTACTGCCAAGCTAAGTCAGATAAATGATTCATCTAGCCCAACATGCTGCCTATGATAGTGACCCTAAAGTATAAATATATAAAAAATAGGACTACTAAGATAGTTTTACCAACTTCCCCAGCATTTACAGCTTCATAAACCATCCCACTCAATTTCATAAACTTCTGTCATGTCCCCTCTCAGCCATCTCTTTTCCAAGCTGAGGAGACCTAGCCTGAGCAGCCTCTCATCATGGGAGACCCATTCCATCTCCTTTATCATTCTGTTGCTCTCCTCAGTATCCTTTCTAGTTCTGCTATGTCTTTTTTGATAGGGTGACCAAAACTGCCCACAGTACTCAAGATGCAGTCACACCATGGCTCAATACTGAATTTTCATTCCTTTTCGGATCATTCATAACATTATTTGTTTTTTTGTGAACCATGCTGGGTCAAACTTCTTTTTTGGAGGAGGACAGTATCCAGGTATAAGCCCACATAAACCTTTTGGTGCTTGATTACACAATTCAACTCTGGAAATTAACTGTGATTAAAATTTGTTAAAGTTTACATAAGACTTTAATCTAAAAGCAGGAATTGTGAACTTACCAGTTTAATTGCCACATATTCATTTGTGTACAAATTTTTACCTTAAAGAAAGAACAAAAAAGTGAGTCAGACTTTGCTGCTGGTACTGAAGCACAACATTGTAACATTTTTTACAAAAAAATATATCTTCTAAAAACATTCATAAGGCTCTACTACAGCCAAGACATATGTAACATGCCAGAAGAATTTATCAAGGTAACAATTAGATTTATGAATAGTTCAACTACTGTAACAGTACCCATTGTACTTCAATTACTATAGAGCAGTGAACATAAATTACCTTTGCAGAAAGAAAGGTCAACTGATAGCAGAAATACAAAAATGTCACATATTTAACTCAGTTGTACTGCAAACATTAAATATTAGCAGTTTCAAACATTTACCAAAATATGACTATCTGTAACCTAAAAGTGTGTTCTACCCAATTTTAATTCATTGAATAAATTCTAAGTCAAATAAATAACAGTGGAAATGAAAAGGAAATGGAAGGTGAGTCTCAGATATTTTTGGAATAAATGTGGTTTTTTTTTTTGGGGGGGGTTGGGGTGTTTTGTTTTTTTTTAATAATTCTACAGTAACCATTTCACCAAAATTTATCAGTGGTAAGCATAATTGACAATGAATTTGAAAAATGAAAATACCAATGTATTCATTATATACCATCCACAACTGAAAGTTATTTGGGGGAAAAAAACAACCCAGTACCAAGAGGTTATTTCATGCATCACCAAGGGCTCATTACACTTAAGCACCAGATCTAAACAAAATACAGAGGACTGGTTAAATCCACCACATCCTTGTCATATCTAACAGGGAAAAATATGTTCCTAAATGTTTCTAGAATGCATCCTAACCAAAAATAATGCCTGATCTACTCTAGGCCCATCTGTAAACTCAAGTCCTGCTGTGGTGATCCAGAAGCCATAGCATTCCTAAACAAACTTTTTTTTTTTTTCCCAGGTTGAGATAACCCTTGGAACAACAAAGCATTACCCAAATATGGTATATGTGAACTTTTAAAATGACTTACGTTCCTTCACACAACTTGCTAATCACATGCATATCTACTCAGTCTTAAACATAACCATCACATTTTTAAAATACCAAAGTATAGTTGAAAATGAAAATGTGTAGAGAAGAGGAAAATAGGATGTAAAAAGATTAAAAACTGTCAGAGCTAGGCTTTATGGACACCTATAAAACAAATAATGAACTATAAATTGACTTCAACACAAACAAAACATATAAACCTTAAATCTTTAAAACAAAACTATGGTGTTTAAATATTTCCCTTACATAAAAATATTTGATATTTCTTACCCGCCCAATGCTGAGACACTCAAGGCAAGGTAAAATAATAAATACATCTAATCCAAGCATATGATTTTACTGACAGGAAAAATAGTTCAAACGAAAAGCACTTAAGTGGACAATTTTCAAAGCCATTTACATGAGTTAATAGCAATTTCCATGCATCAACTGGCATTCTGACAATTGCCCTCTCAATCCACCTAACAGTATGCACATTATTCCAACTATATTTAGAGGCAGGTTTCTGGTGCATATTTAAGGTGATGAGGAAATTATTTTTTTTTATTTTCCATGAAAAAGTATTTATGGCAAGTTTCAAAGCAAAAGTGCATGCATACTTTCCCTTTGAAAAATACTACAAAGTCCACACGTTAAAGATAGCTGCAGATTTCCTCCCAATACCATCTGAAAATTGCCCCAAACTATTTCAGATGTGCAGATAACTATACATAATCTAGCAGGTCTCTGCTGTAAGAACCATTTCCATTATATTATAGTATTCAAATAATTTATCTTTATTAATGCATTGTCTGCCAGGTTAGTCCACTTGAATGTCAAAATAAGAGTCAAACTATAAATAACTTCTGAGTCCTCAAACACTAAGCAGAGTTGCTTACATGTAACAGGTGTTCTCCCAAGACAGGATGTTAGTTCTCACATATGGGTGACATCCTAAGAACATAAGAAAATGCCTATACTGGGTCAGACCAAGGGTCCATCAAGTCCAGCATCCTGTTTCCAACAGTGGCCAATCCAGGCCATAAGAACCTGGCAAGTACCCAAAAACTAAGTCTATTCCATGCTACTGTTGCTAGTAATAGCAGTGGCTATTTTCTAAGTCAACTTAATTAATAGCAGGTAATGGACTTCTCCTCCAAGAACTTATCCAATCCTTTTTAAACACAGCTACACTAACCACATCCTCTGGCAACAAATTCCAGAGTTTAATTGTGCGTTGAGGATGGAGCCCTATCACAGAACACTTTTGTCAAGGTTTCTAGAACTTAGACTGGCACACTGAGCAGAAAGTAAAATGTGCAGCCAAGCCACACATTTTACTTTCAGAAATTAATGCCTGCCCAAAGGCAGAAGTTAATTTCGGCCGGCACAGGGAAAGGGTACAGAAAAGCAGAAAAAGCAAAATTGCTTACCTTGTAATAGGTGTTATCCCAGGACAGCAGGATGCAGTCCTCACATATGGGTGACATCACTGACTGAGCCCCATCGCGGGAAAACTTCTTTCAAAGTTTCTAGAAACTTGACTGGCAGCCTGAGGCTACTGAGCATGCCATGATATTCTCTGCCACAGGGGTCTCACTATAGTCTCGTATGTAGCAATAAGCTTTAGCAAAAAAATAAAGTAAGAAAAATCTGAGACCCAACTCCGCGGGGTGGCGGGTGGGTTTCGTGAGGACTACATCCTGCTGTCCTGAGATAACACCTATTACAAGGTAAGCAATTTTGTTTTATCCCAGGACAAGCAGGATGGGTGATTAGCAAGCTAGAGGCTGAGTCATTTTGTATTGAGGCAACAGTGAAGTATTGTTGTTGAAATGAATCAGCCGAAGATCACAGCAGGTTGGTTGTAGAAGGAGTTGGGTTTAAACTGGAAACAAGTTCTTTAAGACAGATTGTCCATAGGCTGAATCTTGTCGTCCTTTATCTAAACAGTAATGAGCTGCAAAGGTGTGAAGAGAACTCCATGTTGCTGCTTTACATATGTCAATGATTGGCACTGAACGATAGTGTGCTACTGAAGTTGACATTGCTCTTACTGAATGAGCCTTTACTCGCCCTTGGAGAAGAAGGCCTGCTTTTTCATAGCAAAACTGTATGCAATCTGCTAGCCAATTGGATAGAGTATGTTTACCCACTGCTTTACCCGGTTTGTTTGGATCATAAGAAACAAAAAGTTGATTGGATTTCCTGTGGACTGCAGTGCGGTTTAAATAAAAGGATAGAGCACGTTTACAGTCCAAGGTGTGTAAGGCTGTTTCTCCTTGGTGAGAATGAGGCCTTGAAGAATGTGGGTAAAACTATTGATTGGTTCAAGTGGAATTCCGTAACTACCTTGGGAAGGAATTTTGGATGTGTACGGAGAACCACTCTGTCATGTAGGAATTTTGTGTAGGGTGCGTATGTTACAAGTGCTTGTAACTCACTAACCCTCCTAGCTGATGTAATGGCTATGAAGAAGAGAATCTTCCATATGAGGAATTTAAGATCACAGGAATCTATAGGTTCGAATGGAGAACGCATTAGTCGTGTTGAAACCAGATTCAGGTCCCATTCTGTGACTGGAGGTAGAATTGGTGGTTTAAGGTGCATTAAACCTCTCAAACCGACTAACAAGAGGTTGTGTGGATATAGGTGCATCTTCTACCTTGTTATGGTAAGCTGAGATTGCACTTAAATGTACTCTTACAGATGAAGTCTGGAGACCAGAGTCTGAAAGATGGTATAAGTAGTCTAGAAGAGAAGTAGTGGGGCAAGTGAAAGGATCAATATGGTTTTGCCTGCCCCACAAAGTAAATCTTTGCCATTTGGAAGAATAATTCTTTCATGTGGAAGGTTTACGTGAAGCTATAAGCACTTGGGATACATTGGATGAAAGATTGAGTGGTTGTAAAATCAAGCTTTCAACATCCATGCTGTTAGTGAGAGGGACTGAAGGTTGGGATGGCTAACCGACCCTGATCCTGAGTTATGAGAGTGGGAGCTACTCCCAGGCGAATGGGATCCCTGACAGAGGTCTAGAAGTGTGGGAAACCATACTTGTCGAGGCCATTATGGGGCTATGAGTATCATGGACCCCTTATCCTGTTGTAGCTTCACTAGAGTTTTGGTTATGAGTGGTATCGGAGGATACGCGTATAGTAGGCCTGAGTTCCAAGGGCGAGCAAAGGCGTCCTTGGCTGGCTGATTGTTCTGTGTGTGTAGAGAACAAAATTCGTCCACTTTGTGATTCAGATGTGACGCAAAGAGATCTATTGTCGGTTGTCCCCAACGTTGAAATATCCTGGTCACTACTGAGGGATCCAGGGACCATTTGTGTGGTTGGAACTGACGACTGAGTCGATCCGCTACTACATTGTGAATTCCTGCCAGATAAGTGGCCCGAAGAAACATTGAGTGGTTCAGGGCCCAGCCCCAAATCTGTGCAGCTTCTTGACAAAGGAGATACGAGCCCATACCTCCCTGTTTGTTGATGTACCACATGGCTACTGTGTTGTCCGTTTGGATGAGAACAGTCTTGTGTGAAAGGCAGTCCTTGAACGCATGCAGCGCATAACGTATAGCTCGAAGCTCCAGGAGTTTTTTGGTTACTCCTGCAGGAGAGGATTTCGTTGACGTGGATGGTGATGGAATTAATTGAAGTTGAAAAAGATGAGCCATCTTTTCCCGCCGGAGTTTCCGACCCTTTGAGGTCATTTCTTGACACTGTGAGCATGAAGATATTTCATGCTTTTCTCAGAGGCAGATCACACATTCGAGATGTGGATCTGTTACTGACATGGTCCGGTTACAAGTAGGACATTTCTTGAAACTGGAGGCCATGTTGGCATCGACGGCAGTCGATGAGAATCTCTGAGAAAAAATACCAATGAAAATGAGAATTCTATGCTATTTTTTCACCATCCGGTGACAAATGTGAAGACAGACCCAATGTGGGAGAAAATTGAAAATTTAAGGTGACTTTTTCACATCAAAATTGTGATAAGTCTCACAGGGCTCTGGTAACCGCGATGCTGATGGCAGCGTGGAAAAACGAAGACTGGAGTGAGACCCCTGTGGCAGAGAATATATTGGCATGCTGGGCATGCTCAGTAGCCTCAGGCTGGCAGTCAAAAGTTTCTAGAAACTTTGACAGAAGTTTTCCCGCGAAAGGGCTCAGTCAGTGACTTCACCCATATGTGAGGACTAGCATCCTGTTTGTCCTGGGATAAAACTGCTTTTCTGTACACCCTCCGACTTAATATCAGTGATATTAAGTCGGAGGCCCCAAAATTTAAAAAAAATTTGAAGTCTGCCTGCGGCCCACGGGTTGGAAGACTGACGCTCAATTTAGCCGGCGACCGTTTTCCGAACCCATGGCTGTCAGCGGGTTCAAGAACAGACACCGGTAAAATTGAGCACTGGCTGTCAAACCCGCTGATAGCCACTGCTTCTGTCAAAAAGGAGGCGCTGGGGACACGGGCCCTCATTTAAATACTCGATCGCGCACCTAGGAGAGTGGCCTGGGCGCGCATCGGGAGAGCGGGCACTCGCCTCGGAGCACCGGCTCTCCTGCGGTTTTTACTGTATCGGCCCGTATGCTGTGTTGGAGGTGCATATCGGGGAACAGTTGACAAGGTATTATCCAGATCATGGTTATAATCAGGGCTTATTGTACACAGAATTAGGGAGGGGGTGAGATGAGCAGGACCAGGACAAGGTATGATCTTTCACACTCACACAGTTGAATATTAAGGCTGCCTTTGAAATCACCTCACATTCTAAACTAATTAATAGGCTTGATGAGATTGATATAGTTTTGAAGTGGTTTGCATCTTTTTTCAGTGAAAGAATGTAGAGTACAAGTGGGGGCTAGTCATTCAGATTGGCAGCCTCTTATAAAGGGAGTTCCACAAGGATCATCACTTTCCACTATATGGTCTAATGTGTTTTTGAAACCTTTGGATACAGTGTTATCTTCAGTGCAAATCTATTACATCTATACAAATGATGTGCAATTTTAATCTGCCAAGTGATACTACTGGTGAGTTTCCACTAGCTTTATTCATGCAACCGTTATGCAAAATTAAAAAATTGGTTTGCGGAAAATACATTTGTGCTTAATTGTGAGAAAACAAAGATACTTTGGTTAGGTTCTATGCCTTTAAGTTCCATATATTATATACCAATGTTAGGAAACAGTGATGATTATGTGGTATCAGAAACTGATAATTTGGGGTTTGTTCTAGAAACAAAATTGAAATTGAAATCTCAAATTAAAAAGGTTGCCAGAACTGCCTTTTTAAACTTTAGATTGTTACTGTTTTTTGCACTTTATATTATCACCCTTCAATCTATGTCTTGTGGTCCAGGCATTGGTACTGTCACATACTGACTACAATGCTTTATATGGTGGGTTGCCCAAATATGTGATATGGATGTTACAACAAAATTCAGCTATCAGGACAATATTTAGTATACAGAGAAAATTCAATATCACTCCCTATTTGAAGGATTGGCAATGGCTCCTGGTTGCACAACGGATCAAATTTAAATTGTTGGCACTACAACACTAAAGTTATTTATGGAGATGCACTTTGCCTGAAAAATATTGTAACAGATTATGCACCACATCATGCACTGCGTTCTGTGTCACAGTGTCTGTTATTTGTACCGACATTAATTAATGCTCATCTGTCTAATACTAGGTGTAAGGCCTTCTCTATACTGGGCCTGGAGCTTTGGAACTCTGCAATGAGGTGATTATTTAAGTTTTAGAAAAAAGGTGAAAACTATTTATAGAAGCTTTTCATTGATGTTATGTTTTATGATTGTATTGTACATGGTTTTAATATATTCATAGTTTTTGTGATCCACATTGAAAAAATGAAAATGTGGAATATAAATTAAAATTATACCCAAATCAAAGCCACGTGGCAGCCTTTGTCTCAGGGTTAAGCAGCTCCAACACACTTTGTTCTTCTCCCATTTCCTCCAAGGGCTGGGGGGGGGGGGGGCACACAAATGTATGTATTTATAAATAAATAAATTTTTTTAAATTAAATTTTTTATTTTTTATTAAATTTTTATTAAATAAATAAAAATGTACATATTTTATTTATTTATTTATTCACCCAGTTCTTCATTTCCTTGTTATATGTAAGACACATGTGTTATGTCATCCCAAAGTTATATGTAAACCGGAGTGATTGGTAACTTTGTTACCAGAACCTCGGTATATAAAAAAATGTTAAATAAATAAAATAAATAAAATAAATGATCCATGTGACTACCGGATCTGTTGCCTCAGACGAGCCTAAACTCATACATGGCTAGCTCTGCTCCACTTTCTCGGGTCCCAGAAAAAAGGTGGCAGAATGCCATTCTGTTGTTCTTCTACAGTTTAAGCCCTACGAAATGGACACAAAAAGGGGTTGAATTAAATTTGAAAGCTATGAGCAGTAGTGCCATTCATCAAGGCCAGGGTTGAAGCCTTGACATGGCATTACTGCTCACAACTTTCAAACATGTGCTAACTCAAACCATTTTTTGTTTCTGTTATTTGCTCTGCAATGTCTGATTCAGTATCACCCCTTCCCCTTCTGTTCCCTCCAATACATGAGAAGTGTGTGGGGTGGGGGGGCTGGATAAGGGAGCAAAGTGGCTGCCCTCAGTGTGCTCCCTTTCCTGCAGGCTGCCTGGAGAGGAAAGGCTAGAGCAGAACACCCCTGCTGCTCTGCCTCTTAAGACTATATTTTTGTTTCACTATTGTAACCTGTGCAGTTAGTATAGCTGTGTTTAAAAAAGGATTGGATAAGTTCTTGGAGGAGAAGTCCATTACCTGCTATTAAGTTGACTTAGAAAATAGCCACTGCTATTACTAGCAATGATTACATGGAATAGACTTAGTTTTTGCATACTTGCCAGTTCTTATGGCCTGGATTGGCCACTGTTGGAAACAGGATGCTGGGCTTGATGGACCTTTGGTCTGACCCAGTATGGCATGTTCTTAAGCACTTACTTGGTTAGATGAGAAATTCAATTAAATAATTTAGATATTTATATAGTGCCATCCAAACAAGACCCCAGTAAATTTTACAGTGGCAAGACTTCAGAAGTGGAGGAGTAGCCTAGTGGTTAGAGCAGCAGGGAAACCAGGGTTCAAATCCCTCTGTCTCTCCTTGTGACCTTGAGCAAGTCACTTTACCCTCAGTTGCCTCAGATGGGGATAAGGAAATTTCTAAAGTACCTGAATATAATCCGCTTTTGATGTACACTTTGAAGTGCCGAAAAGTAGAATATAAAGATCTAAATAAAATAAAATTTTAAAAAACTTCATGTGCAGCCAACACAGAGCAGCTAGCAGCATTTTCTGACATCTGAACAAACAAGGCGAGACAGAAAAATAGTACAGAACTATAACTACAAATTAAAAATTTCCATAGCATAAATAGGAATAATTTCAGGTCATGAAGAACATTATGGTCATGAATTTTTGACCACTGCCATTCTGGAGAAGGTTTTAAATATAACTACAAATTATTTTTTTTCTTCTAATTAAACACATTGAGTCAAAATTCATTATAAAGTATAGATAATTCAATGAAACTCATGCCAAACCATACAGACTGGCACAATTAGCATGGAACGCCGAAATAGCACAAAAGGTATTGCCAAATTTTTCTTTCCAAAATGCTCTTCACCATTAACCAGACTAATCATATGAAAAATTTTGTAGAAAAATGGGACCGCATCAGCAAGCCTTAGATGACGTGCTCAGTACCCACACCAAGCCGTTCGGTCTTTTCAATCATTTGCAGCCCGTCAGAAATTATTTTACAAGGATGATACACCATCCGGTGTTCTTCAAACAAATATTTGTATCAATGTTTATATATGCCCTTTCAATAAATCTTATGGTAGTTGTAGAAATGACTCATTTCAAAATAGATGACTCGACAGCGGCCGTGTTTCGCAGCCACTCAGCTGCTTCATCAGGAGTCTATGGAAAAAACAAAAGTATTTCACAATATGTCCTATCAATTATTGTAAAAATCAATATACTTAGCTTGCGTAGGTGTAGCAACCTGTTCCAAACAGGACGAGAGGTCTCCATAAAGATTTCTTTCACAACGCCAGGCTAGAGACTGCATCAAACTGGTACCTTAGGTTAAATAGCCCGCTCTTTTGTGGGCATCATGACGTCAGACGTCTATCACCATGGTAACTGGATGCTCGAAAGGGACACCACTGTTGCAGAAAATCCCTCGGCAGGAAACATCATGTGAAATAGTCAAACGCAGTAGGAATACGAAAAATATCTTTATAAAAATACATTGAGCTCAAGCTCAATGTATTTAAGCCCGTATTATGGTATTTAAGCCCGTCGGGTGTACAGTGTCCAGGGAGTGAATCCAACATTGCTCTGCCTGTAGCAGTTTTCTATCAAAATCACCTCCTCGCCATGATGGAACCAACTGTTCCAAAACACAAGCTTTTCGATCGTCAAAAGCGTGAGCAAATTGCAAACAATGGGCGACTAATGGTGCAGTGATTCGTCCCATGTTAATATGTTTGAACATCAATCGTGTGTCTTGAGAGATCTTTTTGTCTTCCCCACATAGCATAAATTACATGGACATTGAATGATGTAAATCACCCCAGTGAATTGGCAGTCTGCATTTTGCCTTAGTATTACATTTTTATGTAGTCTTGAAAAGTGTAATACCGAGATTGAAATCATAATGTGACACACTGTACATGAGCCACAACTGGTATGAACCTGGGTGTTGGAAAGTGTGTCGCACAGACGAATCAGAATGTACAAGCTGGTCTTTGAGATTAGCGCCTCGCGTGAACGTAAATCTCGGGGTGTTCTGAAATTCCGCATGTAATTGCAAAATGTGCCAATTGTCAGAAATAATCATCATTTTAGGGGTCATAGATGAGTGTGGTAATATGCAGATAAGTATATCTTCTTTATCATCAGATCGTGACAAGAATAACCAGTCACGATGTGTGTACTTTGCCCTCTTAATGCATATTGATGGATAACCTCTCATCTGAAATCTTGTCCATAACTGCTTGGCTTGTTATTGAAATTCAGGTAAAGGGCAAAGGCACCTGATCCTGAAAAATTGACTTGTAGGTAAATTCTCGTGAAATGAAGCAATGTATTACTCGCCACTGGTTTTCTGAAAAGAGTAGTTTCAAAACTATCCAAGGTTTTTAAATATGAATGTCCAAAAAATCAATTTGCGATGTTTGAATTTGGCAGTAAATTTCAAATGTGAATTCTGGTTGTTCAACCACACAATGAAGGCCTGGAAATCATCTGAAGACCCTATCCAAAATAAAAAAGTGTCATCAATGTATCTCTTCCATACTGTAATATACTTTGCAAAGGGGTTATTCAAATAGATCCATTCATCTTCAAACCAACCCATGAACAGGTTGGCTATATCCGGGGCCATCGTGGCCCCCCATGGCCGTACCACAAATCTGTTGAAAAAAGGTGCCTTCCCACGCAAAAAAATTTTTTGTCAGCGCTATACGTGTTAAAGCTACTAAAAAAGTGGATGGAATTCTATGGGGGTCTTGATCTTTTCTCGAAAAAATTGTAAGCAATATTAATAGCTTCTTCTTGGGGAATATTTGTATATAATGCTTCCATATCAAGTGTTACCAAGAACATTGATGGTTTGTCTAGCTGATAATTATCAAGAAAATGTATCAAATGCTGAGAATCTCCGATATAGGATTTCAAGTTGTCAGACATATGGAGCTAGAAAACAAAATCAACAAATTTAGACAAAGGTTCCAGGAGGGAACCTTTGCTGGAAACAATAGGTCTTCCAGGAGGGTTCGTAATGTCCTTGTGTATCTTGGGAAGGATATAAAACCTTGGATGGTTTTGAAACTACTCTTTTCAGAAAGCCAGTGGAGAGTAATACATTGCTTCATTTCACGAGTGCTCATCCCAGGTCTTTGAAGGAGAATTTACCTACAAGTCAATTTTTCAGGATCAGGCGTCTTTGCACTACTTTACCTGAATTTCAATAACAAGCCAAGCAGTTATGGACAAGATTTCAGATGAGAGGTTATCCATCAATATGCATTAAGAGGGCATATATGAGGGCAAAGTACACACATCACGACTGGTTATTCTTGCCACGATCTGATGATAAAGAAGATATACTTACCTGCATAATACCACACTCATCTATGACCCCTAAAATGAAGATTATTTCTGACAATTGGCACATTTTGCAATTACATGCGGAATTTCAGAACATCCCGAGATTTACGTTCACGCGAGGCGCTAATCTCAAAGACCAGCTTGTACATTCTGATTCGTCTGTGCGACACACTTTCCAACACCCAGGTTCTCATACCAGTTGTGGCTCATGTACAGTGTGTCACATTATGATTTCAACCTCGGTATTACATTTTAAGACTACATAAAAATGTGATACTAAGGCAAAATGCAGACTGCCAATCCACTGGGGTGATTTACATCATTCAATGTCCATGTAATTTACGCTATGTGGGGAAGACAAAAAGATCTCTCAAGACACGTTTGATTGAGCATCGATTGTGTATTAACATGGGACGAATCACTGCATCATTAGTCGCCCATTGTTTGCAATTTGCCCACACTTTTGACGATTTAAAAGCTTGTGTTTTGGAACAGTTGGTTCCATCATGGTGAGGAGGTGATTTTGATAGAAAACTACTACAGGCAGAGCAACGTTGGATTCACTCCCTGGACATTGTACATCCGACGGGCTTAAATATCATGCTTAAACTCAATGTATTTTTATAAAGACATTTTTTTGCATTCCTCCTGCGTTTGACTATTTTACATGTTTCCTGCCGAGGAATTTTCTGCAACAGTGGCGTCCCTTTCGAGCGTCCAGTTACCATGGTGATAGTAGGCGTCTGATGACGTCATAATGCCCACAAAAGAGCGGGCTATTTAACCTAAGGTACCAGTATGATGCGGTCTCTAGCCCGGCGTTGTGAAAGAAATCTTTATGGAGACCTCTCATCCTGTTTGGAACAGGTTGCTACACCTACACAAGGTAAGTATATTGATTTTTACAATAATTGATAGGACATATTGTGAAACACTTTCGTTTTTTCCATACACTTTTTATTACATCTTTGACTCCTGATGAAGCAGCCGAGTGGCTGCGAAACACGGCTTCTGTCGGAGTCATCTATTTTGAAATGAGTCATTTCTACAACTACCATAAGATTTATTGAAAGGGCATATAAAACATTGATACAAATATTTCTGTTTGAAGAACACCGGATGGTGTATCATCCTTGTAAAATAATTTCTGTCGGGCTGCAAATGATTGAAAAGACCGGATGGCTTGGTGTGGTTACTGAGCACGTCGTCTAAGGCTTGCTGTTGCGGTCCCGTTTTTCTACAAAATTTATTTCATATGATTAGTCTGACTAATGGTGAAGAGCATTTTAGAAAGAAAAAGTTGGAGATACCTTTTGTGCTATTTCGGCATTTGAGCAGATAGGTTAACAGTACTGCTCTTTGTTATTTGTTACAATTAGCATGGATATGTGTACAGTGGCTTGCAAAAACATTCAACCCCCTAAAAAGTCAGATGGTGTGGATTACAAATGACACTTACACAGATTGTTCCAGACAGTATGTTTATTGCAAACCAGTATACAATCAAAGTAAATTTTCAAAGTCACAATTATTTCTATATTTTTTGTAATGGAAAAATTACTTACCTGAATTTCATTTTCCTTAGTGTAGACAGATGGACTCAGGACCAGTGGGTTATGTGTTCCTCTGCTAGCAGATGGGAGACAGAGTGAGATTTCAAAGCTGACATCACCCTAGATCCCTGCAGTGACCTCAGCTCCTCAGTATCGTCCTCGAAAAATCATTGTGGATATATACCTTGCATAAATTTCTCAAACTTTATTAAACTGATTTAACTGGTTTCAAAATTGGAG
This sequence comes from Rhinatrema bivittatum, assembly GCF_901001135.1. Lineage (NCBI taxonomy): Eukaryota > Metazoa > Chordata > Amphibia > Gymnophiona > Rhinatrematidae > Rhinatrema > Rhinatrema bivittatum. The sequence continues at coordinate 601,340,110 of NC_042615.1, forward strand.
ACCACCAGTGCACTCAACTAAGTTAATGCCGTCACCAGACTAACTGCAGGTGTCTTGAACTAGGGGTAGGCAACGGCTTACCCCTATTTGTTTAGTCTCGAAGTTTGCTTTCTGGGGTCCTCCTTCTCTTGGGCAGCCACGGGCGGGATGCTGAGTCCATCTGTCTACACAAAGGAAAACTAAATTATCAGGTAAGTAGTTTCTCCATTTCCGAGCGTGTAGCCAGACAGACTCAGGACCAGTGGGATGTACAAAAGCTACTCCCGGACAGGGCGGGAGGCTGCCCGTGGCCCACTTAGTACTGCCCTTGCGAAGGCTGTGCTTTCTCGGGCCTGAACATCCAGGCGGTAGAACCTGGAGAAGGTGTGTAGGGAGGACCACGTTGCTGACCGACAGATCTCGGCAAGTGATAGCAGTTTGGTTTCTGCCTAAGATACTGCCTGGGCCCTCGTAGAATGAGCCTTAACCTGCAGTGGTAAAGGCTTTCCTGCCTCCATGTAGGCTGCCTTGATTACTTCCTTGATCCAGCGAGCAATAGTTGCCCGCAAGGCCGCTTCTTGTTTCTTCCCACTATGAAGAACGAAAAGGCGATCCGTTTTGTGCACCGTTCCGATCTTTCCAGGTTTTGCACCAGGAGTTTGCCGATATTTAGATGGCGAAGGCGGCAGGAGTCTTCCGAGTCCTTATGTTGATCTGGAGATGGCCTGGTTCAAATGAAACTCAGAAACCACTTTCGGTAGGAAGGAGGTGATGGTGCACATGGTTCCAGGGGTGAACCTAAGGAATGGTTCAACAGGATAGTGCTTGTAGTTCGGAGATGCGATGAGCTGAACATATTGCCACCAGGAATACAGTCATCAATATTAAGAGGCATAGTGACAGTTGGTGTGAAGGAAGCCCCCGCTAGGAAGTCTAATACCAGATTGAGGTTCCATAGGGGCACCGGCCACTTTAGGGGTGGCCGAAGTTACTTAACCCCTTTTAGGAAACTGGTCAAATCGAGATGATCTGATAGACGGATACTGTTCACTTCGGCTCTGAAGCAGGAGAGGGCGGCTACTTGGACCTTGGAGTTGAGTGACAGCCCCTTCTTCCTATCGTCCTGTAGAAACTCCAGAATCATGGGGATCTTGGCCACCCACGGGAGTATCTCGCGGTCCTCGCAACAGGCTTCGAATATTCTCCAGATATACGTATGACAGGGATGTTGAGAACTTGCATGCTCGGAGCAGGGAGTCAATCACGGGCTCCGAGTAACCGCGCTTCTTCAGGCAAGTCCTCTCAAGGGCCAGACCATAAGAGAATCGAGATGGATCTTCGTGAAGGTCCCCGTGTGGAGGTAGGCACACAGGGCTCCCCACAAGGAGTCTTTGCATGCCTGCGTACCATGGGCGTCTTAGCCAATCTGGGGCCACTAGTAGGACTAGTGGTATTCTATCTTGCGGATGACCCTGCCTAGTAGTGGCCATGGGGGGGGGGGGGAGGCGTACAGTAAGTCTTCCTCCAGCCAGGTCTGAACGAGAGCGTCGATGCCTTGGGAATGTGGCTCTCGTCTGTGGCTGAAGAATCTGAGGACTTGGGCACTGAGATAGGCGGCCAGTAGGTTCATGGCTGGGAGGCCCCAGCGATTTACTATCAGTTGGAAGACTGTGGTCAACAGCGTCCATTTCCCTGGGCACAGGCTCTCTCTGCTGAGGAAGTCTGCTGGGACGTTGTCAGTTCCTGCGATGTGAGAGGCAGAGATCCCTTCTTGTAGGTTTATCTCCACCCATGCCATGAGAGGGCCTATCTCCAGAGACACCTTCTGGCTCCTGGTTCCTCCCTGGCGATTGATGTAGGCAACCGTTGTAGTGTTGTCCGACAATCCTTGAACCGCTTTGCCTCCGAGTCTGTCTGAATTGCAGACACGCTAGTCTGACTGCTCGAGCTTCCAGGCGGTCAGACCATGTCTTCCTTGCTCCATTGTCCGTGGGCCGTCAGTTCCTGACAGCGGGCTCCCCACCCACGCAGGCTTGCATCCATGGTGAGCAAGATCCAATTCGGTGGGGATAGGCTTACTCCTCTGCTTAGGTGGTCGTCCTGTAGCCACCACTGAAGCTGAAAACATCTCTCTGCTGGTAGCTGAAGGTGAATTGAGTAGTCCTGGGACAGCGAGTTCCAGCGTGACAGTAAGGAGCGCTGGAGCGGTCGCATGTGGGCCCTTGCCCATGGGATGACCTCCAAGGTTGCTGCCATGAGGCAGAGAACTAGAAGATAGTCCCATACCTTGGGGCGTGTACTGGTCATCAATCGTCGTAATTGTTCCATCAGCTTCCTTCTCCTCAGAGGAGGGAGGAAGACTGTTTTGTTTGGTGTCGAAACGGGCCCCCAGGTACTCTAGAGACAGAGGGCTGCAGAATGCTCTTGCATGTGTTCACGACCCAACCGAGTTCCTGCAGTAGGTTCCTGACTCTGCTGGTCACCTGTCTGCTCTCCTCCAAAGACTTTGCCCTGATCAACCAGTCGTCCAGGTAAGGGTGTACCAAGATCCCTTCCTTCCTCAGTGTTGCCGGCACGACCACCATAATTTTAAGGGGGGGGGGGCGCGGTTGCTAGTCCAAAGGGTAGCATTTGGAACTGATAATGGTGACCCAGTATCGCAAAACGCAGAAAATGCTGGTGATCCTGATGGACTGGAATGTGAAGGTAGGCTTCGGAGAGGTCCAGGGAGGTTAGGAACTCTCCTGGTTGTACTGCCATTATTACGGAGCAAAATGTCTCCATGTGGAAGTGTAGTATCCGCAGACGTTCTTGAAATCCAAGATGGGTCGGAATGATCCTTCCTTCTTGGAAACGATAAAATAGATGGAATAGCGCCCCATATTTTATTGGGGCGTAGGAACCAGGGATATTGCCTTCAGACTGAGTAGTCTTGTCAGAGTGGCTTCCACTGCCAGTCTCTTGGTGTGGGAATGGCAGGGTAACATCATAAGTTTGTCCAGAGGGATGCTGCGGAACTCCAGAGAGTAACCTTCTCGAATGATGTTTAGTACCCATTTGTCCAAAATGATCTTGACCCATCTTTGGTAGAAGAGGGCAAGTCGACCCCCTCTTTCCTCTTCCTGTGGATGGGTTGACCTATTCTCATTGGGGAGCACAGCTGGAGCCTGCCCCTGGGCCTGTTCCTCTCGGCCTGTCAGTTCCGAAAGTGCTGTGACCTTCCGGAGGAACAAGGTGCCTGAACTCCGAGTTTCTGTAGGGTCTAAAGCGTTGCGAGCCTCTGCCCCTGGTTCTTCTGAGGGAGGAGCTCTGGGATCTTTTACTCCTGACTTCCGGTAGCCTAGGCACTGGAGATCACCCCACTTGCTGGCTAACTTCTCCAATTTGCTTCCGAATAAGAGATCCTTTGAAGGGCATTCTTGTGAGATTCGCTTTAGAGGTCGTGTCAACAGACCAATTCTGCAGCCATAGTTGCCTTCTGGCTGCCACTGAGGCTACTCCTCTGGCTGAAGTACTCACCAGATCTGAGCTTGTGTCCGTCAGGAAGGCTGCTGCAGGTTCCATCATCTCACCGGTATACATTTCGGAGTTATTTGCTTCTCTCGAGAGGAGCAAGCAGGAACGTGCCACTAGAGCGCAGCAGAAAGCAACCTGCAGTGTCACTGCTGTTGCATCGAAGGCCTGCTTAAGAATGGATTCCAATCGTCTATCCTGAGTATCCTTCAGTGCAGCTCCTCCCTCAACAGGAATGGTTGTTCACTTTGAAACGGCACAGACCATGGTGTCCATTTCGGGAAAAAATGCAGGCGTTTCTTGGTAGCTGGTTCCAGAGGGTATAAGGCTTCCAAGGCCTGACCTCCTTTAAAGCTGGCCTCCGGTGCATCCCACTCCAGGTCAATCAGTTCCTGCATGGCTTCCATCATTGGGAAGTAGGAATAGCCTAGTGGTTAGAGCAGTGGACTATGAACCAGGAGACCAGGGTTCAAGTCCTGCTGTCGCTCCTTGTGACCTTGGGCAAGTCACTTTACCCTCCATTGCCTCAGGTACAAAACTTAGATTGTAAGCCCTCTGGGGATAGGGAAATATCTACAGTACCTGAATGAAAACCGGTGTGATATCTCGATTGAGATCGAATGTCGGTATATAAAAATAATAAATAAATAAATAGCATGAGGCTTTACGAAGGGACACCAAGAGGGGTTCTTCTTTGGTGCCACCATAGGGTCTATGCCTGGAATACCCAGAGTTTTCAGAGTCTGGGAAACAAGGGCTGGTAATTCATCCCTGTGGAAGAAGTGGAGATGTTCCGGTATGGTTCCAGGTCTGGAGGAATTTCTCCTTCTTCCAGAGAGCCACCATCATCTGAGGTGTCTGGGTCCCTGTCAGGGAAACTCTTGGTTAGGCGAGGCATGTCTCGAGGCATCCGAGTAGATCCAGGAGGATCTTGTGCTTCCGGCAGGGGTTGAGCACGCCTGAATGAAGGCTTGCATCCCTTTGAAAATTCTAACCAGGAGAAGGTCCCTGGGTCCATGTTAATCCCAGAGTAGGGGCTCCTGAGGTGCCCTCTTGTGGAGAAGCCATCTCGGGGCTGCATAGATCTGGGGAGCTATCATATGTAGTAGTTCTGGACCCATCTTCAGACAGTGAGGGACCAGGATTTGGTCCCCTCTGGGCTTCTTCACAATGCTGACACAGTCAGCTTTGAAATCTGACTCTGTCTCCCATCTGCTAGCAGAGGAACACACAACCCTGAATCTATCTAGCTACAGGCTAGCAAAAGCAAAATTAAACACTGAAAAATGCTGCTTGCATAAGTATTCAACCCCTATGCTGTGGAAGCTGCAAGTTAACACAGATGAAAGATATTGCCTAACAATTGGCTTATAATTGGCCTCTAGCTGTGAATCATTTAAAAAGGTCAGCTTTTCTGAATAAAAGACCCCTTAATTCCAGTACCATTGGTAAAAATGTGAATCTAAAGGAAAACTGAGAAATGAGGTCCAAAGGGCATTCAAAAGAAATTAAAGATAAAGTTATAGACATGCACAAGATAGATAAAGGCTACATAGTCTCCAAGTGCTTGGATATCCGTGAACACCGCTGGATCAATTGTGAGGAAATGGAAACCATATCATACCATCTAGAGAACACATAGATAAGGTCTTCCCTCAAAACTCAGCATCCAAGCAAGAAGACTTGTGAGAGAAGCCACAGAGGCCAACAATCACTCTGAAGAAGCTAAAGAGTTCAGTGTCTTGAGACTGGAGTGGAGGTGCACCAGTCAACCATATCAAGAGCTCTGCTTACAACTGGCCTGCATGGGAGGGTGGCTAGAAAGAAGCGATTACTGAAGAAAAACCACATCAAAGCACGTCTGGAGTTTGTCAGAAAGCAACAGAGTGACCCAGCTAAAATATGAGATAAGGTTTAGTGGTCAATGGAGCTTTCTGGCCAAACTTCAACACACCACTGCCCATTCCTCAAACACCATCCCAACAGTAAAGTATTAAGATGGCAGCATCATTTTCTGGGGATGCTTTTCCTCAGCAGGGACTGGGCATCTTGTTAAAATTCAAGGATGGGTGGTGCAACATAGAGGGAGGAACTGCAAGACATGCTTCAGTCAGCTAAAAAAACAAACTTGGGAGAAAGTTCACCTTTTAGCAGGACAATGATCCCAAGCACAAGGCCAAAGCAATACAGGAGTGGCTGAACAAAAAAAAAAAAAAAGTGAATGCTTGTGCCGCACTGGTGGCTGCTCCTCTTCTGAACGAGTACGTCCCAAAATTATCTGCATTCTCCCGTATCTTGGTTAAAGTCCGCTTGAGTATTGCTGAGAACTGGTATCGCGTTAAGGGGGCCCCATCTTCATGTACAAGTAGATGCTCCCCTTTTTTAGGTCGCACGGCATGATATTTTTCAAAGTTAGCCAATGGGCAAGTCACCTGACTGTGTGATAGTCTAAAAGCTAATCTAAATAACTGCGTCTCAGATACTGAATGACATACGTTGTCCAGCCTATGCAATATTAATATTAACAAATCATGTGTTATGGGATGCCTTCCATCCCTCTGGGGCCCTAATCTTCCCCAACCCTTCAATATTTTGTGTGTCAGAAATCCTTTTGTAGAGTCCCCCAACCTTGAGAACCCATGAAAAATGCCAACCCTGCTAGCTGCTTCTCTACCATGCCCCTGGATAGTTCTGCATCTCTGGCCTATGCTATGTATGCCACAATCTGTTCCTCTGCTACAGGTCCTTTTTTCCAACTATGTTGTCTCAGGAAGGAGCATACTCTCTCGTAACCTCTGCAATATGCGTTCCAAGTGGTGGGAGCCACTGATCGTCGCAACAGTTCTAATGTTGTTGACAACCAATTGCCCATACATGTTCCAGTACTGGAGTTGCCAGTTCGTCCACGTCGGGTACCTGTTTACGGAACAAAGACCATTTAAGCACGAGATAATGAATCTGCCACACCATCATGCACCCCCAGAACATGTCACGCCTTTATAGTGGTGTTAATGCGCAAGCTACTTAAAACTACCTGCCGAAACAGGTCCGCCACCCTTGGACATTTGGCTGTTGATAACTGAAACCACTGCTTGGTTGTCACACCAGAATATGATGTGCTTATTCCGCAAGCACTCCCCCCAAATTATCAATGCCACCCATATAGGGAACAGCTCCAGGAATGTTATATTAGCTGTTATTCCTTCCTCAACCCATGTAGCCGGCCATTGCGTGGCGGCCCACGCACCCTGATAGTACACACCAAATCCCCATCCCCCAGATGCATCTGAATGAATGTCCAAATCCCAGCTTGATATCGGGGGCTCCTGCCAAACTGATATTCCATTGTAACTACTCAGGAATAATGCTCATATCACCAAGTCCTTGCATATAGGCTGTGCTATCCTGATGAAATGGTGCGGATGCCGGACTCCCGCTGTTGCAGCTGCGAGTCTGCGCAAGAATGCTCTGCCCATGGGAATTACCTGGCATGCAAAGTTAAATACTCCCAGCATTGCCTATTTCCTGTAGTGTCATCTTCCTTGCCTTAGATGCCCTGTCTAGCAAAAGCACGCAATTTTTGAAGTTTGTCTATTGGGAGTCTGGATATCATCCATTTCGAATCCAACTCAATGCCAAGGAAGCACATTGTGGTAGTTGGCCCTTCAGTCTTCTCTTGTGCCAGTGGAACTCTGAAATCCTGACACACCTCCCGGAAGGTTCGCAACAGGCGAACTGCCGTCTCTGTTCCCACCGGGCCAATGAACAGGAAGTCGTCTAAGTAGTGTATTATATTGTCTGACTGGGCCCTTTCTGCAGTTACCCAGTGCAAGAATGAACTGAAGACTTCAAAATAAGTGCAGGACACAGAGCATCCATGGGCATGCATTTATCAAAGTAAAACATGCCACGAAACTTGAATCCCAGCAATGGAGCAATGGAAAACTAGATGGGTGTCCTGGCAACAGCCGAAATGCCGATTCAATGTCAGTTTTTGCCATAACTGAAGATTCTCCGCACCTTATTTATTATTTTATTTAAATTCTTTTACTATACCGATACTCAAGACGAGGTCTTATCGTACCGGTTTACAATAAAACAGGGGAAACCAATTAACAAGTAGAAGGTAAAGTTACATTAAACAGGAAGCGAAAACATGGGAGATAGGAAAGATTTTAAACAACTGGAGAGTGATAAAATAGTCAACTACAAAAAAATTAAATTAAATAATCAACTAAAAACTATAGAGTAGTGAGACTTAAACAGAGATTTATCCTAGGCGATTATTAACATAATAAATCCTGTGGGAGGAGGAGACAAGGGGGTGAGCAAGGAGGGGTGGTGTCAGGGCAGGGACTGGAAGCGGGGAGGGGGGAGGGATTAGGGAAGAATCGACGTGTGAGAGTCAATGTTGGTTGATGGAGGTTCCTTCAATGGTAAGCTTGTGTGAACAACCAAGTTTTCAGTTTCTTTCTGAAGGAGAGATGGCATTGTTCTTGGCGTATATCTGGGGGAAGCGAATTCCAATGGAGCGGACCTGCTGTCGAAAGAACCTTCTAAGAAGAGTGATGACGGTGTCAAATGAAGCATACTGTACAGCACATTCTTGTGGCAGGTGGTCATTAACCGAAAGCCCCGGCGGGAATGATAGGTTTTGTATTAGTCTATATTTAACTGGCTCCTTCTTTGGTACGGGGAGATAAAGCCATATTTTTGAATGGGGTGTCGCAAGAGGACCTGCCATTCGACCCAAGGACAGTTCAATGTTTAATTTGGCTTGGACTATTTCCAAATGTCTTGTTGTACATGCTGAATCATTGGCTGTAAATTCCTTGATCTTTCCTTGATAAGGAATTCAGAAACCTTTGCCAAAACCCTTGGTAATCCTCCCTGCGTCCTCCTTCGGGTATTTGGCAAGCCATGCTAACATTCTGTCCAGTCGAATTGACGAGGCTGCTTTTGCCATTGCCTCTTTTCGTTTTCCTGGGGAAGAACTCCCAGTGGCGGTCTTCTTTGTGCATTTGCTTGCTGGATGATGTGCCGAGCAGATCAAGCATACAAACTTAAACTTGCAGTCTTTGAAGGTGCAAGATGTTTTGTTGAATCTCCAACAGACATTATTGGTATTGTTTGTAGATCCACCATAAGCTGCTCCAGTGTACTGTGTTCCATTCCCCGTTCTTCCACGAACCCCTGCATCAGTAGCCCTGTTTGTCATTTGTTTTAGCCACAAGTCTATATCATGCGTCGCCCATGACATTGTCCCAGTCTCCTCCATTCTTTCACAGAAGCGCTCGTCACAATTTAGCCAGGCCAAGCCTTCATATGCTTTGTGCCTCCAAAATTGTGTCTGCGTATCCAAGCATCGGTCCACATTGGTATGGATCATATTTGGTTACCACGCTCATCAGTCTGAGAAATGATCTGGTCTATGTCCATAGGTTGCGCGGTATTGTCTAACATAGAAACATAGAAGTGACGGCAGAAGACGACCTAATGGCCCATCCAGTCTGCCCAGCAAGCTTTCACACCTATTTGTTTTCATACAGATCTGTTACTCTGACCGCTGAGGTCAGGGCCCTTATTGGTAACTTTTTGGTTCCAATTCCCTTCCATACCCACCATCGATGCCGACAGCAGTGCTGGAGCTGCATCTAAGTGAAGTATCTAGCTAATTGGTTTAGAGTAGTAACCGCCGTAATAAGCAAGCTACTCCTGTTTGTTTACCCAGACTATGTAATTCATTCCTTGTTGGTTGATGCTGAATATAAATCATCTTTTCTTCATTCTCCCTGCCGTTGAAGCAGAGAGCTATGCTGGATGTGCATTGAAAGTGAAGTATCAGGCTTATTTGGTTTGGGGTAGTAACCGCCGTAACAAGCAAGCTACTCCCCTGCGTATATGAAGTGTGTGATCTTTAGACTTGAGAGCAGATGACAGTGGGAGAAGATAAATGTTAAACAGGGTTGGGGAGAGGGAGGATCCTTGTGGGACTCCCAAGAGTGGACTTGATCGGGTGTGATTCCTTGTTGCTTATTCTGACCTTGTATGTCCTATTGTTAAGGAATGATCTGAACCATTCAAGGGCTGATCCTGAGATGCCTATGTCTGAGAGCCGGTTGATGAGGATAGAATGCTTTACAGTGTCGAAAGCCGCAGATATATCGAGAAGTGCCAGGAGGTAGGGGGTCTTTTTCTCCAAGCCGGAGAGGACTCTGTCCATCAATGAGATTAAGAGGGATTCCGTGCTGAGGGATTTGCAGAATCCGAATTGGGCTGTTGTGAGAATCTTGTGGTCTTCTAGGAATTCCGACAACTGTTGTTAACTATTCTCTCCATGAGTTTGGCGACAAACGGTAGGTTAGCGATGGGGCAGAAATTGGCTGGGTCTGCAGGGTTCAGGTTGGGTTTCTTGGAGGAGAGGTTTGAGAGTGGCTAGTTTCAGCGTGTCTGGTACAAGTCCTTGTGTTAGCGAGCGGTTGATGATCTCTGCTAAGTGCTTCGCAATGATGTTTGGGATGGTGAGTAGTAATTTAGATGGAATGGCGTCTATCGGATGAATGAAAGGTTTCATCTTTTTGAGAATCGATTCAATTTCGAGTGAGGAAGTGAGTTCGAAGGATTCTAGGTTTGCTTTCTGGCTGAGGGGGGGGGGGGGGGGGGGGGGGGGGGGGGGGGGGGGGGGGGGGGGGGAGTAGAGAGGGGGGCGGTTCTGTATTGCACATAGCCAGAGGTGCTATTAGCTTGAGGATTTTGTTTTCGAAGAATTGTGCAAGTTCAGAGCATCTGGATTGAGCTTGGTCGTCAGGGATAACTGGTGAAGTGGGTTTTGTGAGCTCTGATACATATGAGAACAGTGCTTTGGCATCGAAGGCAAAATTGTGAATTTTGTGTGCATAATAATCTCTCTTTGTGCAAAGGATGTTTCTGTAGCTGTGCATGAGGGTTTTGTACTCATTTAGAGTAATGTTAGATGGTCTCTTTCGCCATGCGTGTTCTTTTTTTCTCAGTTCTAGTTTGATGTTTTTTAGTTCTTGAATGATCCATGGTTTTTTGTTTTTATAGGATGGGTCGAGCTCTTTAGTTTTTAAGAGGCATAGTTTTTCTGCCTCTCTGCCATGTAGAGATAGCTGTTTCTGCGTCAGAAAGGTTGAGGTTAGTGAGTTCCGATGAAAGATGGGAGGTAAGGTCTATCATTGAGCAAGAGTTCCTGTAATGAATTGTGGTTTTGGTGATTGGTGACACAGGGTTGTCATTGATACAGAAATCTGCTGTGATCATTAGATGGTCTGACTATGGGATAGGGGAGCAAAGAGGCAGGGAAGATAGTGTAAGGCCGGAATTTATGAATATAAGGTCCAGTGTGTGCCCCGCTTTGTGTGTGGGACTTTCAACGATTTGTGAGAATCCCATAACCTTGAAGGAGGATAGTAGCATTTCGCAGTTGGAGGATAGAGGGATCGCATCAGTGTGAAGGTTAAAGTCTCCCTAGATGACTGCTGGGGTGTCATTTTTGATGTGTTTGGCAATGAGCTCAATGAGTAGAGATGGATCTTAATCTAGGATGCTGGGCGGAGCGTAGATTAGACAAATTTGGAGCTGTTTTGAGCTAAAGAAGGCAACCTCCAGACGGGAGGTATGTATCGAGATCTGTAGGGATAGTCAGCTCTTTTTTTGCAGCTAAGCAGCGTCCCCCTCTTTTTTTAGGTCTAGGTATTGAATAGATATCATTGAGGTGCAGTGGTAGCTGATTTATAAGAGCTAGGTCTGTGGGTTTCAACCAGGTTTCTGTGATAGTACATATATCCGTTTGTGAGTCCAGGAGATAGTCGTTGATTAAGTGTGTTTTTTCCGACATTGATTGGGCGTTAGAGTGTTAGTGAGAATAAGGAGAGCCCAAGGAATTGAGTGAAAGGGGATGTCATAATTGGTATCAGACGCTTAAGTTGGGGGAGTGTAGGGTCAGGACTTTTTTTCGGTTATTGTAGAGATTTTTGATGATGGGGATAGGGAACATGATCATAGTTGAGGCCCCAAAGAATAAAGAAGATGAAGGAGAGTCGATGATGGCTGGATGAGGCTAGTCTCTGCGGTAAGTGTTAGCTGAGAGGTTGGAGCACTTAATAGAGAATTAACTGAGCGGGAAAAGTGATTGAGTGTGAAGGAGTCCTTAGGGGCTGTAATGAGGGGCGCACAAAGGTCGTTGCGTGGCGTGTGGTCTGCGGTCCGCCAGTCGGAAGAAAGCTGGATGAGTGCTAGGCGTGAATGGAAGAGGCTGGCTGAGTGCTAGATGGCTGGACGTGGATGGATGAGAGCTGGATGAGTGCTGGAAGATGGATGAAATCCATACATGGCCCCAGACCCCAAAATATCTAAAACCTTTATGCCATGTTTTGAGTCAATTATTGAAGTTGTCTATATGACTTAGCCTTTCCTCGCTATTTCCTTGAGTAGGTAATGCTTATGAAAAGGCTGCAGGAGTCTGCAAACTTCTGAACTGCAGAGACGTGTTTCTAGCAAGCTCACTGGTTCCCAGATGAATTAAGAACATAAGAAAATGCCATACTGGTTCAGACCAAGGGTCCATCAAGCCCAGCATCCTGTTTCCAACAGTGGCCAATCCAGGCCATAAGAACCTGGCAAGTACCCAAAAACTAAGTCCATTCCATGTAACCATTGCTAATGGCAGTGGCTATTCTCTAAGTGAACTTAATAGCAGGTAATGGACTTCTCCTCCAAGAACTTATCCAATCCTTTTTTAAACACAGCTATACTAACTGCACTAACCACATTCGCTGGCAACAAATTCCAGAGTTTAATTGTGCGTTGAATAAAAAAGAACTTTCTCCGATTAGTTTTAAATGTGCCCCATGCTAACTTCATGGAGTGCCCCCTAGTCCTTCTACTATCCGAAAGAGTAAATAACCGATTCACATCTACCCGTTCTAGACCTCTCATGATTTTAAACACCTCTATCATATCCCCCCTCAGTCGTCTCTTCTCCAAGCTGAAAAGTCCTAACCTTTTTAGTCTTTCTTCATAGGGGAGTTGTTCCATTCCCCTTATCATTTTGGTAGCCCTTCTCTGTACCTTCTCCATCGCAATTATATCTTTTTTGAGATGTGGCGACCAGAATTGTACACAGTATTCAAGGTGCGGTCTCACCATGGAGCGATACAGAGGCATTATGACATTTTCCGTTTTATTCACCATTCCTTTTCTAATAATTCCCAACATTCTGTTTGCTTTTTTGACTGCCGCAGCACACTGCACCGACGATTTCAGTGTGTTATCCACTATGACACCTAGATCTCTTTCTTGGGTTGTAGCACCTAATATGGAACCCAACATTGTGTAATTATAGCACGGGTTATTTTTCCCTATATGCATCACCTTGCACTTATCCACATTAAATTTCATCTGCCATTTGGATGCCCAATTTTCCAGTCTCACAAGGTCTTCCTGCAATTTATCACAATCTGCCCATGACTTAACTACTCTGAACAATTTTGTGTCATCTGCAAATTTGATTATCTCACTCGTCGTATCTCTCTCCAAATCATTTATAAATATATTGAACAGTAACGATCCCAATACAGATCCCTGAGGCACTCCACTGTCCACTCCCTTCCACTGAGAAACTTGCCCATTTAATCCTACTCTGTTTCCTGTCTTTTAGCCAGCTTGCAATCCACGAAAGGACATCGCCACCTATCCCATGACTTTTTACTTTTCCTAGAAGCCTCTCATGAGGAACTTTGTCAAACGCCTTCTGAAAATCCAAGTATACTATATTTACCAGTTCACCCTTATCCACATGTTTATTAACTCCTTCAAAAAAGTGAATTAACACACTTTTACAGTCCTTACTTCTTTAATTGCATTTAAAATTTGCTTTACATTTCTGTAAACTGAGGACTCTAGAAAGCATTTAACTATTGTGCGTCACCAGGCTCATGCTTTTGGTGAGTTTTCTGTTTTACTGTTTGACTATATTTTGTAATTTGTGCACATTGGATGTTTGGGTTTTTTAAATTATTTCTGGTAACACCTCAATTTGCATTTATGGATTATCATTTTCCAGTGCATAAAAGGCATTTTGTCTGGGTTTCATTTGAGGAAAGGAATGTCAGTCACAGGTCTTACCCTACTTAAGCCCACAGTAATCCATTTATTCCTTGGTTTTTAAATCTGCTATGGGAATATGGTAAGAGTTACTGGATGCTGTGGAGTTACTGGATGCTGTGATTATAGTAGCTAATTCTTCTTTTGGCTTCTAATTGTAGCTAAGTCTGCACTGAGTTAAGAACTTTTTCACTGTAGAGAGCAGCAAACAAATGGGGCAAGCATTAAGCCTCCAGATGACTGCCTTAGGATTAACTGCAAGGACTCAAAGCCCACTATCACAAGTAGGAAAACCGTGAAACAAAAACTAATTCCACAAGAAAATTACCAGTTAATGTATGCGACTGCAAAACATTAGGGATGTTAGACCTTAAATGTAAAGAGTCAAATGGTATAAACTTCAAGACACACTTAATAACCTGATCCTTTTGACTGAGTTTTTCTGTACTTTTGTTTGCTGGTGTCCACAAATCCACAGTAGTGCCACAATTAATATCCAAAGTCAACTTACCTGTGCTGAAAAGTTATGCTTAAGCCCCGACACATATCAACATTTTTCTGGCGATTTCAAGAAGAATAAGTCTAATTGTGACACACCCCCCCCCGAGGCAGAAGGGAACTTGAAACACCTCACCGTGTCGGGGGAAAAAAAAAAAGAACAGGAGGGTGTTTGATCTTATTATATTTTTTATTTCTGTGGAAAAATTTTTTTAATCTTTATCCAAAGTACATTTTTTTTATATTGCATTTTAAATTTATTATTTAGACAGTGATTATATTGTGTTACGTTGACAAATACCTGCAGAATTCCCCCCAGAGTAAAGAGTATTTCTAAATGTTTGGGGCTCCATCAATTCACTGTCAGGCAGCTAATCTACAAATGGGAAAGGTTTATGACTATAGCGATTATTCAGGAGCTACAATCTTGCCAAGATCACAAAGAGCAAATGGAGAAATTATTTACCTGAATTTAGTTTTCCTTAGTGTAGACAAATGGACTCAGGACCAATGGATTATGTGCTCCCGAGGCAGGAGGTTGTCCGTGGTCCGGTTAGCACCGCCCTCGCAAGGACTGTGTGTTCTTGGGCTTGGATGTCCAGGCGATAGTACCTGGAGAAGGTGTGCAAGGAAGACCACGTCACTGCTCAGCAGATGTTGACGGGAAACAACTTAGCGTCCGCCTAGGACACTGCCTGGACCCTAGTGGAATGAGCTTTAACCTGAAGGGGAAAGGCTTCCCTGCCTCTATATAAGCTCCTGTGATCACTTCCTTGATCCAGCGAGCTATGGTAGTTCGCGAAGCTGCTTCGCTTTGTTTCCTTCCACCGTGAAGAACAAACAAGCAGTCCGTCTTGTGTACCGGTTCTGTGCTTCTAGATACTGTACTAACAGCCTATTTACATTTAAGTGGTGTAGGAAGTGATAGTCTTCCAAGTCCTTGTGTCTATCTAGGGACGGTAAGAAAATGGACTGGTTCAGGTGAAACTCTGAGATTGCCCTTGGCAAGAAGGAAGTGCGAAGCTGCAACATTCCTGGAGTCAACCGGAGGAACAGCTCCCGACATGACAGCGCCTATAATTCAGAGAAGTGACAAACAGAGCATATTGCCACCAAGAATGCAGTCTTCGGTGTTAACATGTGTAGAGACAGAGCACGCAGCGGCCAAAAGGAAGGTCCTGCTAAGAAGTCCAATACTAGATTGAGGTTCTATAGGGGAACCGGCCACTTTAAGGGTGGTCGGAGGTGTTTAACTCCTTTTAGGAAACGGGCCAAGTCCGGATGTGTCGACAGGCGGGCTCCATTCACCTCTCTTCTAAAACAGGAGAGAGCTGCCACCTGAACATTCAAGGAGTTGAGGGACAGTCCCTTTTTCAGGCTGTCCTATAAGAATTCCAGAATCATGGGAATCTTGGTCATCCAAAGGGGCACCCCGCATTTCTCGCAGCAGGCCTCAAACATTCTCCAGATCCACACATACACCAGGGACGTCAAGAACTTCCATGCGAGGAGCAAGGCAGCGATTACAGCCGCTGAATATTTACGCTTTGACAGGCAAGCCCTCAAGGGCAAAACAAGACAAAACAGAGTTAGGTTCTCGTGAAGGATCTGACCTTGTTGGAGACTATCCCTGAGTGGGGGGAAGCATAGAAGGCTCTCCCACCAGAAGCCTCCACATGTCTGCATACCACTGGCATCTGGCACAATCCGGGGCCAGCAGAAAGACTAATCCTCTGTGGCATTCGATCTTGCCCAGCTGAGGCCACGGAGGGAAGGCGTACAGTAAGTCCTCCTCTGGCCAGGTCTGGACAAGGATGTCAATCCCTTGGGAGTGCTTATCTCTTCTGCAACTGAAGAATCAGGGGACCTTCGCATTGTGAGATATGGCCAGTAGGTCGGTGGATGGGAGGCCCCAGGAATATACTAGGAGCTGGAAGGCTCTGATCGACAACGCCCATTCCCCTGGATCCAGACTCTCCCTATTGACAAAGTCTGCTATGATCTTGTCTTTTCCTGCAATGTGGAAGGCAGAGATCCCTTGTAGATTTAACTCTGCCCTTTCCATAAGAGGGTCTATTTCCAGAGACACTTGGTGGCTTTTGGTTCCACCCTGGCGGTTTGATGTAGGCTACCACTGTTGCACTGTCAGCCAACAAGCAGACTGCTTGTCCCTGGAGCCTGTGGCAGAATTGCAAATACTCTAATCTGACAGCTCGGGCTTCCAGGCGGTTTATGTTCCAACATGCCTCTTCCCTGGTCCATCGTCCCAGGGTTGTCAATTCCTGACAGTGGGCTCCTGTCTGTCGTGAGTACTAGCCAGTTTGTTGGGGACAGGCTTACACCCTTGCTTAGATGCACTTCCTGTAGCTACCACTGGAGCTGAGAACATATTTCCATCAGCAGGTGGAGGCAAATCGAGTAGTCTTGAGACAGTGGGTTCCAACATGATAGCAGGGAACATTGGAGTGGCCGCATGTGTACCCTTGCCCACGGTACTATCTCCAGGGTTGTCGCCATCAGGCCAAGGACCTGGAAGTAGCTCCACACCCTGGGGTGCATTGGGTTCGTCAACCGACACACTTAGCACATCAGTTTCCTTATGTGAGGAAGACCTTGTCCTGCTTGGTGTTGAACCAGACATCTGGGTACTCAAGGACTGGGAGGGCTTGAGACTGCTCTTGTCCATATTCACGACCCAACTGAATTCCTGAAGCAGGGACCTGACCCTGCTTGTCACCTGGAAGTTTTCTTCCAACAACTTTGTCCGGATCAGCCAGTCGTCTAAGTAAGGGTGCACCAGGATCCCTTCTTTCCTCAGTGCCGTCGCTACGACCACAATAAATTTTGGAGAATGTTCTGGGGGCGGTTGCCATGCCGAAGGACAACGCCTGGAATTGATAATGGTGGCCCAGTACTGCAAAGCATAGGAAACGCTGGTGGTGTTGAATGATTGGAATATGAAGGCAGGCCTCCAAGAGGTCCAGGGATGTTAAGAATTCTCCTGGTTGTACTGCCATTATGACGGAGCGAGGAGTTTCCATGCAGAAGTGAATTACCCACAGATGACGGTTGATGCTCTGAGCTCTAGGATGGGCCAAAATGAACCCTACTTCTTGGATACAATGAAATAGATGGAATAATGCCCCGTACTTTCCTGGGGTGTAGGTACCAGGGTTATAGCCCTCAAACTCAGCAGCCTTAAAGTGGATTCCACTGCCAGTTTTTTGTGCTGGGAGTGGCAAGGTGATATCATGAACATGTCCCAAGGGATGCTGAAAAATTCCAGAACATATCCTTCTCGTTTGATGTCCAGTACCCATTTGTCCGATGTGATCTCGACCCATCTCTGATAGGGAGCCAACTATCTCCTCAGCCCGTGGATGGATTGGCCAAACTTCATTAGGAAGTTTAGGTCTAACCTGAGCCCAAACCAGTTTCTCTTTTTGGTCATCTGCTCTGAAAGAACTGAGACCTTCCCGCGGGCCAAGATGTCTGAAATAACAAATTTCTTTAGAGCCGGAAGCACTGGGAGCCCTTGGCCCAACCCCTCATGGGCGAGGGGTGCTGTGACCTCTTTCTTATCTTCCGGTAGCCGAGGCACTGGAGATTCACTTCCAAATAGAACGGCTGCCTTAAAGTGCATCTTGGTGAGGTTTGCCTTAGAGGTCACATCCGCTGACCAATTTTGCAGCCATAGCTGTCTTCTGGCCACCACCTCTCCTTTGGCCAAGGTACGCACTAGGTCACAGCTTGCATCAGCTAGAAGGCCGCAGTGGGCTCCACTGCCTCTCTGGGATGCGCCCCTGAGTTATCTGCCTCTCGAGAGAGAAGCAGACATGGACGAGACACCAGGGCACACCTGAAAGCAATCTGCAGTGTCATTGTTGCATCAAAGACTTAAGTATGGACTCCAACCGCCTATCATGTGCATCCTTCAAGGCTGCTCCTCCCTCTACTGGGATAGTTCACTTCGAGATGGTGCAGAGCAGGGTTTCCACTTTTGGGAAATGCAGACGTTCTTTGGCTGCTGGGTAGAGACGGTACAAGGCCTCCAAGACCCGACCTCCTTTAAAACTGGCTTCTGGGGTGTCCCACTCCAGGTCAATCAACTCCTGGATGGCTTCCAGCATTGGGAAATAGCAAGAGGCTTTCTGTAGAGACACCAGGATGGGATTCCTCTTTGGTTTCGACATAGGGTCCGTGCCGGGAACTCTGAGTCTTCAGGGACTGGGAGACCAGGGCCGGCAATTCATCTCTATGGAAAATCCGTAGCATGGTCCAGTATGGCTCCAGGCCTGTGGGGATTTCTCTATCCTCCAATGAGTCTGTATCCCCATCGCTGTCCGCAGTGTCTGGGTCCCTGTCAGGGATTCCTTTGGTGAGGCGAGGCATGTCTCGAGGCTTGCTGATAGGGCTGGGAGGACGAGGCCTTCCCAGCTGGAGCTCAGACCAGGCAGGGGCAGCAGCTGACTGTGCCTGAACAAAGGCTCAAAGGCCATGAAATAATTCCACCCAAGAAAAGGTCGCCGGGTCCATACCTAGCCCAGGAGGAACTGGGGTAGGGGCTACTGAACTGCCCTCTCCCAGGAAGACGCAGCCCCGGGATTGCTCAGATCAGAGGTGCTGACAGATAAGGTCATGGCTGACCAGTCCTCCAAATGGGAGGGGCTGGGCTTGGAGAAGTTCTATGCTTCCTCACAGTGCTGATACAGGAAGGATTTTAGGTCAGACTGTGCAACCTTAATATGGCAGGCAGCACAAAGAGAGTGTCACTTGTGCCTCTGTTGCCAGAGCCATGGTTAACTGTAGCTTGTGCATTCAGCCGGTTAGCACCTGAGCTCGAGTATGTACAAACCCATCCCGATGAATGTAAGTAAAAGTGTCCAGTTGTGCGCGAATGTATGCGTGTACTTATGCGCACGGTTATGCACACAGGTATGCGCATGTTAGACTCACAACAGGGCCGGCCCGCTTCATGCGTAGAAACGGTCAATGAGAGAAAATAGCACCGCGCCAAACTGCTCTTAAGATGGCACCGCCGCAGCCTGCCACATGGCATGCCCATCGAGTCTGAAGCTGAGCCTACCCCATTGGGGGGCCGCTCAACCCGCTCGGAAACCCGTTGCCCTAATGGGATCAGGAACGTCGTCGGTATGGCGCACTAAGCAAGAAGACCGGAAGAAAGACTTACCGAAGCCCTTCCACGTCTCTGAATCGGAGAAGTTCTTCTTTACTTACCTGGGCTCAGCGCTTATCGGATGAGTACAGAGACTGTCTCTGGCCGCTGGGGGAGAAGGCATAGGCCGTCCCCACTGCGCTCTGTTTCCTGTACCCACTGCCTTTCAGCTGCTACAGCAGCAAAGTCTATGCCGGGAACCAGCTACCTGACCAAGGCACACCTCTGAGGGATCTCGAAAATCGCTTCAGGAATTCTCAACTGGGAGAGGGACCATTAGATATAACTGCAGGAGAGCAGAGCTCGATCTTTCTCCAACTTAAAGGTAAAATTTGCTCTTCTAAAGAGTACTGTGTTCCCGATAGGGAAGGCATAGTCCACATCTGCTAGGAGACAGAGATACTGAATGGCTGAGTTCACTGCAGGGGTATATCTAAGGTGACGTCAGCTTTGAAACCTGACTCAGTCTCCATCTAATAGCAAGGGAGCACATAAATTGCCATGCTGCGTTAGACCAAGGGTCCATCAAGCCCAGCATCCTGTTTCCAAGAGGCCAAACCAGGCCACAAGAACCTGGCAAGTCCCCATCTGGCTACACGCTAGGAAATCAGGAAGTCATGCACAAAATCAAAGAACCCCATATTGGCATCTAAAGCCCTGCAGGCTTCTCTTGCGGCAGCTGATGTGAGGGTTCATTTGTCAATCACCAGGAAAAAAAGGAATGGTGTTTATGGGAGTATAGCTAGGAAGGAACTCTCAAAAATATATATATGACCCACCAACATCTGGAATAACGTTCTCTAGAGAGAAGTCAAAAACTGAACTTTTTGGTTTTTGCGAAACAAAATGTTTGCTATTGTATCCAAACACTACCTTCCAAAGTAGGAACCTCACACTGACTATTAAGCATGGTGATGGAGGTATCATGGTTTTGGGTTGCTTTGATGCATCAGGATCTAGATGGCTTGCCATCATTGATGGAAACAAATTCTAGAGGAGAATGTCAGGACATACATCCATGAGCTGAAGATGAGCCTAAAGTAGGTCATGCAGCAAGTCAATGATCCTAGACATTCAAGTAAATCTACTACACAATGGCTGAAAAAGATTTTGTGTTTTGGGTTGCCAAGTCAGACACAATTTAAGCCCTATTGAAATGTTGCAGCAAGACTTGAAGTGAGCTATTGATACAATGAAATCCCACAAATATCATAGAGTTGAACCAATTCTGTATGTGCTCTTGGGGAGAATTCTGTGCTACTGCAGCACAGATTTTGCACAGAATTTTATTTTTTAGCACAGAAATGCCCAGTGGGCCATGAGTGGAGCCCATCCCACTCATGGCTGAAGTCAAGAGAGATCTGCTGGGCCGCGAATGGAGCCCATTCCGCTCACAGTGAAGTTCAGAAGACACAGCAGCAAAGGCCTACAGTGAGAAACAAGAAAGATGAGCTCATGAGACTGTGTGACATAGGAAGTGTGCTGTGAGTTGCTGTGTGAGTGTGAGGGAGCCAGTATGAGGGAATGTATATGTGAGGAGAGTGTGAGTGAGAGAATGGGATCCTGTATGTGTGAGTAAGGGAGCCTGTGTGCAGGTGGATGTGTGTGTGTAAATGAGTAGTAGTTTGTATGAGGGTGCGAGGAAGAGATAGTCTTGAGTGTGTGTGTGCCAGAGAAGGAGCTTGTGTGAGGAGGGTGTATGCAGCTATGAGAGCAATAGAGGGAGTTTGTGCAAGGATGTCTGTGTGTGAGAGAAGGACATAGGTGTCGGGTGGAAGGAGAGGGACAGAGCCTGTGTGAGAGTGTGGGTGCAAGAGAGATTGTGTATATGAGAGGGCTAGATGAAGCCTGTGTTAGGGGAGGTCAAACTGTGGGGGTGGAAATATAATGGAAGAAGGAGCTGAGCCTGGAGGGGGAGGGGAGAGATAGAGAAGAGAGGAATTGGGGCTTAAGAGAGCAAAGTGAAAGATCTGGCCAGGGAAGTAGAGAGAGAGATGGGACATAGTGTACATCTAGAGGAATTTTGCTTTGAGAAATAACCTTTCTGCATTACATTTTCAAATTTACTCAAACTCTGATGTATATTGTGTTATTTTAACCAATATAAATTATGCAGAATTTTAAGTTTTTGTGTGCAGAATTCCCCCAGGACTATGTATGGAAGAATGAGCCAAGGGCAGTGTGAGAAACTGAGCAACACTTAAAGGTTACTGCTGCTCAGAGAGGTGTCACAAGTTACTGAATGAAGGAAGGATTTGCATGCTTTTTCAAACAAGGATAATAATTGCAGAATCTTTATATTGAATAAAGCAGAGTTGTTTACCTCTGACAGGTCTTCTCAGAGAACATGACATACTGGGTCAGACCAAGGGTCCATCAAGCCCAGCATCCTGTTTCCAACAGTGGCCAATTCAGGTCATAAGAACCTCACATGGGTGACATCATCAGATGGAGCCTAGCTCTAAATTTTGATCTCAGATTCTAGAGTTTTTAAACATGCTCTAAGCAGCATGTGCAGCTGCCGTTATCACCTTGCCCCAAAGGCAGAGTCCCTCAGTCCAATATATAGCTAATACACGGAGAACCCAACTCCCAGGGGAAGCAAATGAGTTTCTTAGCAAGTTAAATGTAAGAAATTGATAAGACAAGCTAAAAGAATTTGAAAATAAGTTGGCCGTAGAGGCAAAAACTCATAAGACCTTTTTTAAATATATCCAAAGCAGAAAGCCTGCAAGGGAGTCGAACTGTTAGATAATCAAGAGGTTAAAGGGACACTTAGGGAAGATCAGGCCATTGAGGAAAGACTAAACAAATTCTTTGCTTCAGTCTGTACTGAAAAGGATGGCACGCACAGCAGCATGCAAAAACACAGCCGCAACCTACCACGCAGCACGCAGGCAAAAAGCCTAACTGCAGGGCCTAGCCCATCAGGGTCGCTCAACCCACCAGGCTACCCAGTTCCCCTAACCCCTACAGAAGTGGGAACCAACGGCAGAAAGGCGCACCGAGCAAGGAGACAGGAGGAAGTCTTGCAAACCCCCTCTATGCTATCTGTGTCTTTTAAAAAAAAAAAAAAAAAAAGTTTGTAATTTACCCAAGCTCAGCCCTTACCGACTGAGTACAGCAACAGTCTCTGGCTGCAGGGGGAAGGTACAGCAACAGTCTCTGGCTGCTCTCGGCCTCCTGCACATCCTGCCTTTAAGCTATACAATCAGCTACGTCCATGCCAGAAAACCCAGTTACCGGACCAAGGAACACATCTAAAGGACCTCAGAAATCACCTCAGGAGTTCTCAATTGATATCACCACAGGAAAGCAGGGCTTTTCTCTTTCCATTTTAAATCCTTCTAAAATCTGAAGCAATCCCCATATGGAGATGCACATCCACCATCTGCTGGAGACGGAGAATACTGGCAGGCTGGGGTCACTGCAGGAGTATATATACTGTGACGTTCTGTCTCCATCTACTGGCAGGGAAGCATAACCCACTGGATAAATCTATATTTATCAAGAACAAATAGTTCAACATAGTCATACATAGAGATTCTAAAATTCCTCCAGGACTTACTCAGCAGGGCTGAAATGCATGCACAACATACTCATGCCTTCTGCCTTCACTCCTACCCCAATAATTTGTTTTTTGGAGGGGGGGGGGGGCAGCAGCAGAAGTATATGACGAGTGCATTTATTTCTCTTGCAATTGCACCTTTCCTCTATGCGCAGTCCTCTTTCCTCCTCCACTACTTCAAACCTCCTTCTGTGCCCTTTTCCCCCTCTCCTTCAGCCATGCCGGTGTCTTCTCCTTCAATCCCCTCCCCTCCAGCTGGGACTCCAATCTGGAGCAAGGATGTCCCTTCTTTTCCCATCCAAGCCCAAGGGCCCCATTCACAACTTTATTTATTTATTTATTTATTTGCAATTTTTGTATACCGACATTCGTTCGGGGAACATCATATCGGTTTCCATATAACATAAAAGTAGCCAACTGGGCTTTACAATGAACTGATAGGGGAAATGGGTATAAGGGAAAGGTGGGGTGAAGAAAACAAGGGTAAGCTGTACAAATTAACAAGCGATATAGTAGGGATGTATATATACAAGGAGGGCATTATGAACTTATGCTACTCCTGCCTCCTCCCATTCCTGGATCCTGCATCCAGGTCCAGCTTCAGCCATTTCTTCTTGCTCCCGGGCCCACTAGCCAAGAAAATGCATTTGCCCCATGCAAATAGGCAAATACATGTTTGAAGCACTGGTCATATATATAGGTCATGCAACTACACAACGCAGAATGGTCAGATCTTCCCCCAATGGCACTTCCTGTGCTTTGGTTCCTTTACTAAAGATAATTTTCTCTAACCAAAAAATCCTAATTTTCAACGTTCCTGCTCAGCCTATAGGCAGGTTTTTCTTGTTGTGACTGTTGCCAGCAGGCAATTGGGCTGAATATTTTCCTCTTCTTTGACCCATCTATTTTTTTTTTTTTTGAGGAAAATGTTTGATTTCACTGTAAACATTTTTCTCAACATGTGAAAAGTAGGCCTGTGGCTTCAAGTTCTATCCTCAACAGAAAATGTCCCAATACTGATATTCACAAAGTTCACTATAAGAGGGCAATATTCATAAGATTTACCCAGCGAAGTCTGGTTTTAGCCAAGTAAATATACCCATTTAAAAATGTATCCCCTTTAACGAGACATTTGTGCTGCATAAAGTTAGCTGGATTGGAGGTGGTCTTGGTTAGTCAAGCTCACTGCCTTTGAGATAACAGAAGGCCCTTCCTTAATACACTAACCCATGATCATAAATTAAGGAGCAGAGTGAGCTGCTCAGGAACAAAAGGAGTCCCCCCTCTGTGCAGCCATCTGTCTTGTCAAGAACGCTGGGAAAGATGTTATCAGTGCCCTGGAAATTTAACCCAGGCAAAACAACTGCAACTGTGGCTAGTTTAATATTCAGGATATAGGGAAAAATGTTTATGTATACCAAGCAAGAAAAAAAAATGTTATAAATCTTACCTAATCTGAGTTCACCAAAATTACCACATCCAATTTTTTTGCCAACTCTAAAGTTAGGTCCAACCATTAAAACACCAGAGTTCGATGAGCCAGTCCCACGTGTGTTATGACTTGATCTACTACTAGGTCGTGCCATTCTATCATCAAATTTCTCCTTGTCTTTCTTTTTACTATCCATATCAAGTTTGCGGTACTCCACTTTGAATTATTTTACAAACAAGCAAACTCAAATTGGGTGTTGTAAAAGTGGAAACATAACTAGGTAAGTTCGCCAGATGGATAAATGTTATTCAGAGAGCAAATGCGTGTAGAACAGCCGCGTATTCATCCCATTCGCAAAATTTTTTTCCTTGGTCTTCTTGCAGCAAACTATTTCTTCAGTGGATCTCTTTCCCAGCAAGGCTTTATGGTATCAATGGAGAAGCTGTAATACCTTACAAGAAGAAAAAAAATATATAGTCAGAAATACAAGACATTGATGTACAGGATTTGTCATGCATTTAAAGTCTATACACAGTATATAAAAAGATTCACCATTCAATCTATTCAACTAAGACATGCTAGAACAGAAACACAGATTTGTCTGGAATGTATAACCATCCTACCCCAAACCGAATGCATACACAGTTCATTTCTACCAAATATCCTATAAGCTATTCAAACACACGCAACGCTGTCACATAAAAATGTTTGGGGGGGGGGGGTTTAAACACCAAAAAGTTCTATTCCATCTCCCAACCTTTATTAATTGCTTCGTATTATGACTACGCAGTGTAAAACAGCAAGATGTGCTGGTACATTTCAGTAAGGTGCACACCTGTTAAGGATTTTCTTCAGCAGAATTTTATTTGGTATTTTGTTTTGTTTTATGTAGATTGTAATATTCTTCATATTTATTTCAATGCTATGGGCAATTTGTAATCAGCTTGTACAACATTATTAAAAAAGATGGAATAATGTTAAAAAACAACAATAAAAGGAAAATACAAGTACTTTTAGTTTTTGTTTTGGATTTTTTTTTTTTTTTAATCAAAACTACATTAAAGCTATGTACTTTCTTTAGCAAATATTTCAATAAAACCTGAATTAAGACAACTTAACATTAAAAAAAAATATATGTCCTGAAGCACAGGCACAGGAAGGGTAGTTTAATAACTTTGTGGGTTGGGCTAAAGTCTGCATCTAACTTGTATACATAGATTTTAAGCAACATTTTCAAAGTGAGTTTATGCACACAAATTTGATTTGAAAACGTTAGAAGTAATTGACTCAGTAGGCACACAGTTATACTTCCTCTTCAGAGAGCGTAATTTGTGCAGATTAACTTATGTGCATACTTTTTAAAATCAAATTCCTTTTCTTCCTGCTAGGCCAGTCATGTATAGGATTTCCCTCCTCCACAGCTGACAGAGAAGACACACCTCTTTTATGGCTTCATTCTGGGGTATAAGTGAAGTATGGTGCTGGTCCAATCCCTGTAGTCTGTCTCCAGCAACTGCAGACATGCAAGGATGATAGATAACTCCCAGAGCCTGAGAGCAACCCCAGCCTGGTTGAGTCTTTGTAGCTCCTGGGACAACCACATCTAGGGATTGATTTTCCCAGTGGGTGTGTTCCTCCCAGAGCCTTTTCTACATGGACTCTGGGTGGTTATCCCTAGGGCTCAGTGGTGCCCCTGACAATTCAGTTCCTGAATCTTTCAGTAACCTTGCAGCCCTTAAACTAAAAGAACAAAAAAACAAAACAGGGCCAGCAGAAGTGCTCGCTCTCTCTTCCTTTTTCCTCCCCTATCATTCCTTTCTTTGCTTGGTGGAGACTCTTAAACCATCCTAGTTAGCTTAAAGAGTACACATGAGAGAAAGTCGAGCAGAGGTTTTCCAGAGGGGGAGAATAGCGGATGTACCATTTGTTGCTCAGGGGAGGGAAACCTATCACTGGGAACATTGTTTCAGTGATGAAGCTGAGAACTGAAAGCACTCAGTTGCTCAGCACTGCTGAGAAAGGACAGTAGCGAAAATCATTATAGTATTTACTTCCTTTTCTGTGGGCTCCCTCTGGTTTTACAGCTATGCATAGAGGATGGAAGTGTGCAATGTGTGGGGCCAAGCATTCCCAGGTATTGCAGGCTCCTTTTCCCTGGTCTCTGAAGGGGAGCCAAATAGAATGATGCAAGAAAGCAATGGAAGCTCAGCTCCTCAGCAAAGGGAAGAGCAACTGAAAACAGATTCCCTGATAAAACCAGGACAGCAACTATTGAAGCAAGGCAGCCCTGGTCATTTGGGAGAGGGTCAACTCTCCTCCCTTTGAAGCCATGCTGGGTGGTAGCCCCAAGTGGGGGACCTCCGGTGGGGTGGGAGGGGGGGAGAAATTCCCCCTCAAAGAGATCCCTCGACATGAAACTTTCTACAAACTTTTATGGCCATGCATAAAGCATACATGGCCACGAACAGAGCCTCAGAACCAGGATCAACTGAATCCCCAACAGAGACCTTTTACCCCCTATCGGTGGCAGCCAAGAGAAGGCTCAGAACTTCTCCCTATAGGGTATTCGAGCACCCATACACCTCTAGGGAAGCTTCATGGTCTGGGGGCCTTTCCAGAGGATTCAAAGGAAAAAGGGGAGATAGTTTAAAAATTTACACTATGGGACTGAGAGAGGAGAAACCTGGTGCCTACCGGGAGTGTTTAGCTGGGCGGACCTCTGATGGAGCAAGCAACTGGGGAGTGGCCAGATCCCGACGTCATCACCGTGAGTCAGGAAGGCCGTAAAATCGGCCTTGCTGTGGCACACAGCCACAGCGTCGCTTGCGGCTTTGCCCCGAAATAACAGCTGGTTCGGAGCAACGGGCTCTCCACTCCCCAGACGTAAGTGACCATCTCACTTCTCTTTTTACTTTTGCAAAACCGGTCTATGGGGAAGAAGAGAAAAGGAACTGTGAAAGTATACCCATCAATTCCCATAGCACCTCCTCTTTTGATGTCCCAGCAGGCCATAGTTGGTTTTTTGCAACCCAATGAGACCAGCACACCAACAGGGGTTAATGGAATAGAGGAATACCCTTACCCTCTACTTCAGGGAATTCCATCTCCCTAAGACCCAAAGTTCGTATTCCACCAATTTTGGATTCAGACTGCATTCAAGACTGAATTAATTCAACATCAATACCTAAACATCAACTACTTCAACGTTAACTACCTGTAACGATCGTTAGCCATTATTAATCTCTCCTTTCTTTCCTTCTTCGCCCAATTCTATACACCCTGTTACATGTAACTGCTTTTTTCTGCACCATAGTTCCAGTTTAAAGTTTATTATGCACCCCCGTTTTATGTGAACCAGCATGATGTGACTGCTGTCTTGAATGCCGGTATATAAAAAACTTAAATAAATAAATAAATAAGTGAACCTGGGACAAACTAGTGGTGTCCCTTTGGGTTCATCCTTGATGGGAGAGTCTGCAGACATAAGATCTCGGGCATTAATGGCAGATATTAATCTTGTAGTTAATGTTCTGTCAGAAACTGTTCCAAGCCTGCCTGAGATCCCAAGACAGATAACATTGGAAACACTATGAACAGCAATTTAAAAAGTCTTGAAATTTCCCTTGCTGTGAAAATTGAGGGCATTTCAAAAGATGTAAAAATATTACAACCTATAGTTATGGAGCATGATGCTAAAGTTAAAAGTAATATAGAATCTATTGTTAAGATTGAGAAACAATGTGAAAAATTGGAAAAGTGTGACTTAGCTTTGATTAAGAGTATGGAAGTCAATGTGTAGATTGGAGGCTTTGGAAAATAATTTTAAGAGGTTAAATTTGAGGATTTTAAATTTCCCAAAATCTGTAACAAAGACTCCTATTGAGATGGTTAGAGAGTTTTATACTGTGGTGTTAAAAGTATCTCATGACACTATACCCCCAATAACTAAAGCTAATTATATTCCTGTTAAAGCAGAAAATCAGAATATTCCTTTACAAGCCCCTTTGGAAAATTTGACAATTTCTGCAGGAATCACAAAATGAGATTGTGGGAAAAGCAACATTAATTGTAGTGTTTGCTCTTGAGCATGATAAAACATGGACCATGGAAATGTTTTTTAGGTTTTCTGAGAAAATGTTTTACATCAGAAATTAGCATTATTTCGAGAATTAGCCAAAAGCTCACAAATGAGAAGAAAAAAAATTTCTCACAATGAGACAGCGGGTGGTAAATATTGGAGCAACATTTCAATTACAATTCCCATGCAGATGCTTAATAAAAATAGGAACTATAAAGTATTTGTTTTTTGACCCAGAACAGTTGGAAAAGCTTTTGCAGAATAGAGAAATCCCCTCAATTATTTCCTCATAGTCTAAGTGTTAAAGGAAGAAAGAGTAATAATACATGGACAATAGATAAAAAGCAGGAATTTCTTGAATTTAGTGTTTAGATTAACAGTCCCCAAATGGAGGTCTTAAAATGAACGTTTGCTTGTAATAGTTCTTTTCTTTTTTGCTGTATGTTAAGATAATAGTTCAAATATTGCCAGAATGTCAAAAGCTGTTTGACTAAATTAAAAAAAAAATGTACACTATATCCCGCCTATCTAAAATACTAGGCAGGTTAGAAAGGAACATACATAAGTTATTCAATAATATAAAAAAAATTCAAGAAAATGATAGAAATGGTTTAAAATTGTCAAAACAGAAGAAGCATAAAATCATCAAAACCCTTGTCAATAAATTAAATAAAATCTATAAATACATCGAAAATAGTCAAAAGCTTCAAAGACGAGAAAAAAAAAAAGACAAAGACATACCACTGCTAACATATCTCCTTCAAAAAAATCTGCTTACTATACAAAAGTATTCATGGCTTAGCTCCAGCACATTTTAACTATTTTAAACATGTATCAACTCGAGAAATTTAAGATCTGCTTCCCAAATGTTCCTGGAAGGCTTGTTGAATCCAGAGAAAGGCTTTTTTGTGTGTGTCTGGTCCTTGCTTCTGGAAGGAATTACCTGGTGAATTAAAAACTGAAACTTCTGATGTAAGATTTAGAAAGTTGTTAAAAGTGTTCCTTTTTCACAGACCATTAGTAAGGATAGCTAGCCCTCAACTCTTTTTGAAGTTGGCCCATAGTATGATATTTTAAGTAATAAATAGTGCCTGATGTGAATTATGCCTGAAACCACATTTTTATATACTCTTAAAAACAAATAAAATGACTTTGAAACTTGATTCTCCAAGTTACTGGCAACCAATGCAAACGTTCCAAAACAAGGGTGATGCGTTCATAAATGCTACACCCGTAATTAACCATGCCACTACAATCCAATATACAACAAACTGCAGTAATCTATGGTAGAAACTACCAAGGCCTGCACTATTGTTTGCAATTCACATTCACTCAAATATGGTTTGACAGATCTCAAACAAAGTTTAAAAAAACAGGAACAAAAATTTCTAATTTGTGGTTTAAAGGACAAGGTTCAGCCCATAATTCCTAAGTTATACACTTGTCTTGAAATCTTAATATCCACTCCATCAAAATTTAAAGATGGCGGGAAGTTCATAAAATCATCTCAAAAGGAAAATGTATCTCAATTTTATTTACGCTCAACATCAATTTGTTTTCAAACAACCATTTCTCAATGGATGTTAGACATTGAAAGATTTTTCTTAAAAGTCTCAACCATGGAATTAATAGAAATCAATTGTATATCATTAGCATATAGCCCCCATACAAATTAGCAAATAACTGGCAAAATGGTAGCATGTATAAATTAAAGAGGCAGATAAGACAATCTTGTGGCAACCCATGAATGTAACCTAAATAAGGAGGATTTGATTCCTTGAATCACCACTTGTTGGAAACAATTTGCAAGAAATTAATAAAACCAATCATAAACAGTTCCTGACATACCCATCTGCTTAAGGTACCCTAAAAGAATACCATGGTCTAAAGTAGTGATGGTGAACTTCAGTCCTTGTGTGCCACAACCTGGCCAGGTTTTCAGGATATCCACAATGAATATGTATGAGAGATTTGCAAACAATGGAGGCAAAGATTCTGGTCCTTTAAATATTGCTTGAGTTGCAATATAGCATATTCTAAAACTCTGGAAAGAAAAGGCAAATTAGAAATTGACTTGTAATTAGAATACTCAGAAAGTTCTAATTTAGGATTTTTCAATAAAGGATTCACGACAGCTATTTTTAGCACTTGTGAGATTTTACCTTCCTTAAATAAGAAATTAAATGCAGAAAGGAATTCACCCAAGTCATCCTTTAAAACTTTTGAAAGATGCATTTCAGTAGGCACTTAAAGGACAATAAGAAACCTTTATTAGCTACGATCTGAATAACCCCTTTCAACAGACAATTCATTAAAAGAATCACATTTTGACTGGATTAAAAGAAGAAATTCTTCAATAACCTCTGATCGAATTGAGAGGTTAGAATTTTAATATTTTAAAAAGTGGCAAGATTTACTACAGCCAGCTGAAAGGCCAGCATTTATTTTTTTTAAACAAAAGATCAATCAGGAACAGAGTTATATAAAAAGTCCCTAGTTCTAGATGGAGCAGAAGTTAGTACACAGAAAAATACTCTTACTTTTATCAGTAAACTGTATAGCGAAGAAGCTGACCTATATAATTCTAACCTTTGATATGACTTTTCCTTGCGCCAAGCCCTTTTACAATGCCTTACTTTTTGTTTCAAAAGAAAAATATTTTTTTACTAAATCAGGGAGTGCAAGAATTGCACTCACTACTCAATTTTTTTTTTTTTTTTTAATTGGGGCAACATCATCCAGGTCAGAAGTCATGAAAGATTGCCATTCTGAAACGGCAGATTCCACACTACTAAATGATAAACTGCTAACCACTGGAAGCCAAGACACGTAAATGATCCAGTTCAATCTGTAAGAGATGTGTCTCAAAGGTAAAAGAGCAAGCTTTGCAGATACCTGAATCACAGCAGTAACGGAAATTTAAAAAAACGATCAGACCACAGTACCTACTTACATAAATATGAAACAGGATTATTAGATAGCCAATCACTCCTTAGAAAAACCAGAAAAAGCACGTCCTCACAAGTTCTTCTCTGAGGACATCAATACCACCATAGTCTGCTTATTCTGGAAAGAGGAGTCAGTGGCCCTTATTTCTAGCATGGTTAAGTCACTGGATGTGTCAGATACTTCCACTAAAGAACCAGTTGACAGGGATCCTATTCTCCAGGGCATTAGCCACCAAAGGCATTCCCACTGCACAGTGCTCTCAGGTGTATATGTATGCACTGTCTTTCTGAGACACCTCTTTCTGCTGTATTCCTGTATTCTAGTTTTAGACAAAGAAAGCAAAGGACCCTGACTACATGCTGGAATGCAATGAGCCAACACCCCAGACCCATTAGCTGATTGGTCTAATACATTCTCAAATCAAATGTACTGCACTTATCTAAAATCAACACTCTGAATATGCTCTGATTGGTTAGTATGAAGGGTATATATTGTTATGCGCACTGCTGTAAAAATTGGGTAACAAGGTGTTTTTACAATTGTATAGACCTATGTTACTCCCTGGAACAAATTATTTCCTCGTGCTTTGTTCCGGTCCCTGTCCCCTTTGTCTCTCTCTAACTAAAGGTCTCAAAAGTTACATACTGCTGCAGTAGTTTCTTTAGAATAAAGAGGTGTATGGTTCTTACAGAATGGAATACACAGTTCTGGGAGGAATATGACAAGGCGATAGCTAAAGCCAGAAGAATGCTGGGCTGCATAGAGAGAGGAATATCGAGCAAGAAAAGGGAAGTGATGATCCCCTTCTACAGGTCCTTGGTGAGGCCTCACACCTGGAGTACTGTGTTCAGTTCTGGAGCCCGTATCTCCAAAGAGACAGAGACAAGATGGAGGCGGTCCAGAGAAGGGTGACCATAAAGGTGGATGGTCTTTTTCGAATGACTTATGAGGAGAGATTGAAGAATCTAAATATGTACACCCTGGAGGAAAGGAGAAACAGAGGTGATACGATATGGACTTTGGATCATTAAAACCTTTCAAGTATCTGAAAGACAACGACAAACCTTTTCCCGTCAAAAAAAAAAAAAAAAAAAAAATCAGCAGAACCAGGGGTCACGATTTGAAGCTCCAGGGAAGAAGACTCAGAACCAATGTCAGGAAGTATTTCTTCACAGAGAGGGTGGTGGATGCCTGAAATGCCCTTCCGGAGGAAGTGAAGACCAGAACTGTGAAGGACTTCAAAGGGGCGTGGGATAAACACTGTGGATCCATAAAGTCTAGAGGACGTGAATGAAGAGTTGGTGGCTCACGAGAATGACGGCTACTACCCGTCTGCGTTTGGTCTTCTGCCGTCATTTCTATGTTTCTATATGAACGAACATTGCAGTTGCATTAAATATAAAAAAATCAGAAGCTTCTTTAGGGAAATACTGCAAACTGACCCATCATTATTTTGAGGTTCTCACATTTACTGCATCGGAAAAGCCTCCTATGAATGATCGGGGTGGTAATCACAATACTTTTTTTGTTGAAGTAGGACAAACATTGACTTTCAAATTTAACACTGTTGGCCCTTGTGGCTTAACTAAAAGAGACTGAAGTGTTTTTATCTAATGCTTTTATTTTTCCCATTTTATTTTCGGTTTTGTTGCGTGATGGGCGATATGAAGATTTCTGATTGGTTGTTCTATATAATGGCTGCTTGGTCCTCCATGTCACGTTATACCTTTGAGACTTATGTCCATTACAACTGCTGAGAGCTATTTCATAGGGACAAGGGTCTTTGCTAAAACACTCACGACATTACTACTTATTTGTATATGTTTCAGCTGTCAGGAATTGCTCCCAGCATAAAAACGTAAAAAAAATTAACAAAAAATAAGTGTGAATGTGACAAAATCCTAAGCATTCCACAAATCTGGCCTGTTTGGTAGGATGACAAGAAGGAAGCCATTACTCAACTCCACCTTGAATTCTGTTTAAAGTATGCAACCAAACACTCAGGAGATATTGTAGTCATATGGCAAGAAGTTTTCTGGTCTGAAAAAGGATGGCTATGCGCTAGAGTTATCACCTCCAGCACCCACTGGTCTGTCGTGATCTTGACCCACCTCCAATAATAGAGAGGTGACCTCTCTCCTAAACCCAGAGGTGGGTCAGCACACCTTCATTGGGAGGCTCAGGGTGCTCCACTACCTGAATCTGCACCCTGTCTGTCCTGCCTGGGACAAAAGGACTGAAATCTACCCAAAGGTCGAGTCCTCTGAAAAGCCATTCCTCTGTAGGGTCGAAAATGTCTGAACCCCCTAGTACGACCTCTCATGCTGAAAGATCGCAGCACCTGTTCCTTATCCTCTACTAATCAAGGAACCGGGAACTCACCCTACTTATTGGCCATTTCGTCCAGCTCACTCACAAATAGGAGCAAGCATTTAAAGGGCAACTTCGTAAGGTTAGACTTCAAGGTTATATCAGCTTACCAATTCCTAAACCATAGCTGATGTCTAGTCACTATTATCGAAGCCACCCCTCTGGCCAACTGTGGACTAAAATCGAAGCCTCTGACTGCCAAAAAGGCAGCTGCTGGATCCATCACTGCTCTGGAATTTACACACATTCAAACTCCTGAGAAAGCAATAAACAAGATCGAGCCACCAAGGAACGACAGGAAGCTATCTGCAAATTCATTGCCATTGCTTTAAAAGCCTCCTAAAGGATAGTCTCAATTCTCTTATCCTGTGAATACTTCAAGGCTGCTCCCCCTTCTACAAGAATAGTTGTCCACTTGTAACAGCACAAACAAGCACATTCATCTTCAGAACATAGAATTGCTCTCTTGCAACTAGATCCAGGGTACAGGCCTTCCAAGACTCTCCCCCCTTTAAAATTAACTTATGGAGGCCCTTCAAGAATTAATTGCTCTTGAATGAGGCACCCCAGAATATGGAAGAAGCATGAGGCTTTCCCTGCATAAATCAAAATGGGATCTTTCTTTGGCTCAGACATGGATTCAGCCCCAGATACCCCCAGCATCTTCAATGTCTGGGAAATCAGAGCTGGTAAACTCATCTCTATGAAATAACCTCAACACTGCTCCAAATCCCAAAGGAATTTCCTCATCCTCCACGGAGTAAGGATCAGTCTCATCATCCATGCCATCTGGGTCTCTATCGGGAAGGCCGACTCCAGGCATACCCCTATGCTTACCCGCAGCACTAAGCGTGCAAGATTTCACTGCTTGCAATCCTGACTTAAGATTGGCCGGGGCTGGGGACTGTGCCTGAAGGAAGGAGTGCAGTCCTTGAAAAAAATTCTACCCAAGAAAAGGCAGAAGGATCCAAGCCAAAACCAGGGAGCAACTGACCCAAGCTCACTGAACTACCTTCCCCCGTTGATGTACCAGTTAGGGGAGCTCCAAAATCAGGTGACCCTTCTGGCAGCTTTTTTCCATTCCTGCATCAGGCTGAGAACAACCAGGCTTAGTAAAATCTGGAGGTAATTCTCTCTGAGCCTCCAAACAGCACAGATATAAATTCGAGGGAATGCCAAGTTGAGATGCCCGAATATGACAAGCAAGACATAGGGCAAAGCGCTTAGATTTCTTTGCTTTGGGCGCCATTAGTCTGCCAATATACCTTAACAGGCATCTGACAATAGCGCACCCAAACAATTAGGCGCTTACAGATAATGCACACACTACTGGGCCTATATAAGCGCCCAATCTGAGCTCCCTCAAGAAGCATGTGCATGCTTGTAAAAAGGCATGTGGTATGCATAACTAGGTGCCCTGGTAGGCGCTCCTATGCAAGTAACTAGGCGCCTAGCTGTATGCCCAACCAAATGCTCAACATGCTGTACAGTCAGACACACACAAGCACGATCCGAGGACTGAAGAGGGTAGTCTGCGGCACACAAAAACCATGCGAAAATGCCTCCATGGCCTAAGCAGCAGCAAACCAGATGAGCAGGGCCTAGTCACAAGAACTGCTCAACCTGCCAGGCTGCCTTCGTCCCCTAAACTCCACCAGAGGCAGAAACGACTGTCTGATCACGCGATGAGCATGGAGACCAGGAGAGGGGGAGGAATCCCTACCCAACTCTTTTTTATTTTTTTTTAAATTACCCTTTACCTGATCTTAGCCTGTCCCTGCTGAGTACAAGGTCAGTCTCTGGCTGCAGTGGGAGAGGGCAGAAATCTTCACCATTGCCCTCTGCTTGCCTTTCAACTATACCACCACAGAAAAGGTGGGCAAAGTAAATTTTCTTCTTTTCTTCTAAAAAAAACTTACAGCAATTCCCAGTAGGGAGAGGCACATCCACCATCTGCTGGAGACTGGGAATACTGGCAAAATTATATATATACATATACATATATATACATATACACACACACACACACACTGATTTCAGCTTCGCTCCATTTCCATCTGCTGATTGATGTGCATAACCCATTGGTTTTGGATTCAACTGTCTGTATACTAAGACAATATATATTTTTTCAGCACTTGAAAACGGATTACATTCAGGTAAGTATTTTCCTATCCCAGAGAGCTTACAATCTAAGTTTGCATTGGAGGCAATGGAGAGTATAGTGACTTGCCCAAGGTCACAAGGAGCAGATATGCATTACTTAACATGTTGAGAAATGGAGCTTTCCAAGAGTGAAAACATCACTAAAACATAAGAAATCTTTTGTCTTTAGATAATGCATATTCAAAGAGTTGACTTGGAACCAACTAGAAAGTCAACTCTCACTGAAAAAAATAAAATTAAACTACCGTATTTTTCGCTCCATAAGACGCACCTGACCATAAGACGCACTTAGGATTCAGAGGGGGAAAATTAAAAAAAAATAAATTGTGCTAAACCGGCTCTGCGTCTGGGCGTCTTATGGAGCAAATTAGGGGAGTGCATAGTTTTTTTTTTTCTCCCCATTTTGTTTTCGGGTCTGGGGAGGGCCATTTCGGTCCACTCCCCAGATCAGAAAATTTTTCTTTCTGTGGGAACCCCCAAACCCCCCCCCCCCCCCCCATCCCAACCCTTTAAATTAACAACCTCCACCCCCCTGACCCCCCCAAGACCTGCCGAATTAATTTCCTGCAACCCCCCCACCCTCCTGACCCCCCCCAAGACCTGCCGAATTAATTTCCTGCAACCCCCCACCCTCCTGACCCCCCCAAGACCTGCCAAACGTCCCTGGTGGTCCAGCGGGGGTCCAGGAGCGGTCCGGCAACGATCTCCTGGGAGTGAGCCGTCGGCTGCCAGTAAACAAAATGGCGCCGACGGCCCTATGCCCTCACTATGTCACTGAGACCGACCGCTGCTATTGGTCGGTCTCAGTGACATAGTAAGGGCATAGGGCCGTCGGCGCCATTTTGTTTACTGGCAGCCGACGGCCCTATGCCCTCACTATGTCACTGAGACCGACCAATAGCAGCGATCGGTCTCAGTGACATAGTGAGGGCATAGGGCCGTCGGCTGCCAGTAAACAAAATGGCGCCGACGGCCCTAAGCCCTCACTATGTCACTGAGACCGACCAATAGCAGCGATCGGTCTCAGTGACATAGTGAGGGCATAGGGCCGTCGGCGCCATTTTGTTTACTGGCAGCCGACGGCCCACGCCCAGGAGATCATTCCCGGACCCCCGCTGGACCACCAGGGACGTTTGGCAGGTCTTGGGGGGGTCAGGAGGGTGGGGGGTTGCAGGAAATTAATTTGTCAGGTCTTGGGGGGGGGGGGTTGTAGGAAATTAAGTCAGCAGGTCTTGGGGGAGTCGGGGGGGTGTTTGTTAGATTTTTGTTTGGTTTTTTTTTTATATTCGCTCCATAAGACGCACATACATTTTCCCCCCACCTTTGGGGGAAAAAAAGTGCGTCTTATGGAGCGAAAAATACGGTAATCCCTCCTTCCAGAATGGTGGATCTTCTGCAACCTCCAAACCCTCAGCTTTCTGACCTGAATTTTCCTGCACCCCACTTACCTGAGCTCTGCCTAATGGCAGCAGCACCACAAACAAGATTTAAGTGAACACGGGACGGGGTCTCTTATCCTAACATGCACTCCCAGGACATGTAGTGACTTCCCTCTCCTCCTCTACAAGTTCCCTTTTCAAATGGGAAAAGCCATGCATGAGGGACAAGTGCCTATGTGATGCCTATTAACGCATATTGGGCTCACTTACATCCCGATTCCTACCATCATTAAGAAAGCTGACTAAGGGGAGAAGTAAAGTTAGAGTGTTCAGGAGTGTCTGCATCTTGGGAGGACAGTATCCTGCCTTAAGGGAGGCCAACAGCCAGAGAATTAGCAGCACTTGCATTGATTTTAAGGTCCAGCTAGTCTGCCTCTTTTCAGCAAAGCCAGTTGAACACTGGCAACCCCAGAACCAATATATCCAAAATCTCAGCAACAAAAACAGGAATCGGCCAGCAAGATAAGCCAATATCGATGCCATGTTTTGATAGTGTACTAACGTAGCTGTGATGAAGACATGCAGATTAGCATTCTACAATTAGAGGAAGAACAGAAATTTTTCCAGTTGTATTATCTGGATGAAGAGTCTTACCCAAAATGTTCTTATTTAACTTTTTCAAATCCATTATAGAATGATACCTATCTGACCTTCTGGGACCAGAAAATAAGCTGACTTCCAATCAGAGAATGAGAAACTGAATACATGACTTGTATGTCTAGAAGCTGTTGAATAGAATCCAACATTCTTGGTTTTAACTAGTTCTTTGGAATTGTGTGAGCTCTTGTACTTTTGGAGATGAGAACTGAATTTGATAAAGGTGCCCCAGTCGCATATTATCTATAACCCCTGGTCCATTATGAGGAGACCTTATTGAAAAGAATAAGGCCTAACTGTATTGAGGTATTCGCTTCTGGGAGTCAGATTTCTCTGGCTCAGGAATACCCATGAGGGCCTCACTTATCTCTGTGGCTTCTTCCTAAGACAGACCTGTTTGACTATGCCCGACTGGGTAAAAAAAAAAAAAAAAAAAAATTGTCACATTCGAATTCTGTCTAGAGATGTAATAATTTGTTTTTCTTTTCTCCAATACTGAGGGAGATCCTTCTTTCCTTAAGTTCTAACAACCACAATTTTGACCATTTACTATCCCAATATATTACCTCCCTTGCTTAGAGTTGCTTTCAGGCGATTTTTTGACCTTGATATGAACCACAGGTTTCTCCTAGCTACAAAATTGCATGACATGGCTTTAGACAACAATGAAATATAGTCTTAGGCATTACCCAAGAGAGAGATCTCACTACCAGTACCTTCTAGGAGACAAAGTGAGAGGTTTAATATCACCTCTAATTATTCAAGAATTGATTGCAATTCCTGAAACCATTTGTTAAGGGTTCAGGACATAAGAATAGACTAACTCAGACTACAGGATATACCCATTGATCTCACAAGGCAAGACACCATGGTATCCCTCACAATGGCCACATCGAAGGTAGAGGCACTTAGCAAAGGCAGATTGTGTTCTTCTGTCTATTCAGCCAGTTCAACCCTACATTAGATGGGGAATAGGACCCATCTTTATCATTTTATCTATCTTTTACTGTTTATTTTCACAGGGTAGAGAAAAGCTGTCCACTATTCATGATTTGCTCCTGGTCCTCTGCAATGGCAACCACAAGGACCCAGTTATAAAATCCACGAGAAAATGGCAGTCACAGGTGCTTTGGAAGTCATATGAACCACCATCATAGTTATGTCACAGTGATGCTTAAGAAGGGATAGGAGGCAGTTAGTCTGATGAATTCTGCTACTGAAGATCCACTGCTGTCATACTCCTAATGCAAGGCCAACTTCAGACTGGCTACCATCAGATTGTAGAGAAACATAGCAAGTGATGTCATTTTCTATCTGCAATATTGCTGGTCACTCTAACTGTACTAGTCAGTACTGAGCATTTAGAAACATACTAGAAAATGGTTCTTCAAGACCACCCACTGTTCTCAGACGTCTACCGAAATATCAGGAACAATAATGAAATTTAAAAATTGAGAACTATAACTAGGATCCAAATGCTAGATTTCTTTCAGTTTTATTAATCAGTATGGACTGTTAAGCTTACAAATTTTCATATATTTAGGAAATTTAAATATTTAAGATCCTTGCTTGGAAACATTCCATTTTATGCTGTTTGCTATGAATAAAGACCAGAAAAACACTGAATCATGTTATCAATCTGCCACAGGCAATTAATGGGTTTACTCAAACAATAACTCTTTCTATAAATAAGTTTGTAGAGAACGTTTCTCACTAAATGTATTTTTTTAAATGTTTTATTTTAGTCAAACCTCATTACAAGTTAATTTAATGTTATCAACTATCCTTCAACTTTATAAAGGTGTTCAATTTGCCAAAGAATGACCTTGCCATTTTTCAGATTTTGAAATCAGGGCTAACACGGTTGCATAAGTGTTATACTAAGACTTGATATCAAATTTATTTAACTGAAAGCTTTTATTGGTTGAGGAAGTAACATGACCTGTGTTATTACCTACAGATGCAAAATAATAAACATAAGAGAAAGCAAATAGTTAGTGGATATCCCAAATTCAGGCTTTGCCACAGCATTAAATTCCCTAAAAAAAAAAAAATATACATTTTAAGTTTGATAAGGCCCCAGGAATATTTGTAAAAATAATTCAGTTCATAAAGTGAGAATTACAGTACTAATCTAGATATGCTGTCCAAAAAGGTTTAATTCTACAATTTTATAACAAGTCAAAAATAACAAAACTACATTTAAATTTCTTTTATTGTAACTTATTTGAAAGTACCTTAAACTGCTTTTAAACCATCCATTGTAAAATATTGTGAGGATCAGAAGCTATGAGTATATTTGTATGCCATCTAGTACTCTGAATAGAACAAATACACACTTTAAATACATATTTAGCACCTCCTCATGGAGGAACACACCCAAAGGGCACATATGCCCCCAGGAAACAAACCACTACCTCACCCCCAGAAGATGACATATTACTGGACACACAGATTATAGACTCTCCCATATGGCAAGCTCTGTGACATTAAATGGTTATGTTGTCACTTTTCCCCTCACTGAGATATGAACATGCCACCAATAAGAACAAAAACCCTAGAAATGTGCAAAAGATGGTGAAATTAGAGATCAATTGTCTTTCAGGGGATCAGGGCACTCAATAAACAGAACATTTCACAGTAAAATATACTATCTACTTGAAATAGATGAAGGACGCATATGTGCACTTCAGTATTTAACTAAGATCCGGGGGGAACCGGAAATGCAACACCAAATCACCATTATGCTGAAGTGACATCAATAGTAAGTAGTGCCTTGTATAAGACCTGTTTTAAAAATGTTTGGTGAACTATGATCAAGTAATTTATAGCTAAATTGTAGTTGTTTTTTTGACACAGTTAAGCCCTTGAGAAAGGACGAACGTCCGAAACCCGGTCCCGTGTCGGGTGTCCACAAGATCAAAAGAAATCATACCATCGTAGCTTCTTGATACCTAGGCTTGAAGTTTTCAACATTACTTGAAAGATATGTGGAATTTGTCACAGAAACGAAGATATTAATAAGAAGCTATTGGGTTATTGAGACATCAATGGATATTCACTTCTATTCACATATTTAGAAAAATATTTAAACTGAACATTTGACCAATGATTATGAATAAGGCCGAGTCAAAGTATTTTACTACACGATGAAGCCTAGTATGATAGTCATATATAGTTTGAATTTGTGCATCTTAAAATTTAACGCGTTATTCGTGGATTGAGTTGGTTATAAACAGTGTATGTAAAAATAAATTACATTAGCCGTACACACAATCTGCAGCTAGAAAGCACACCAGCTTATGATGAACCCCTGATTAAGTCAGCAAAATACAAGACCTGTGTTGTGCATTTTAAGTTGGAAATGTGCTGTGGCAAAATCATTGTCATGCAAGTGCTGCATTATAGTTTTAAATGCATATGAAATTTCTTTTAAAAAATATTGCATTTTTGGATACCCATTATTATAATGAGCATTTTTGCTTGAATATGTGATTTTAAAGCTCAGATGCACCATATGTTTCTCCAATTTAATGGTTTTTCTAGTAGGATGGTTATTTACCACTATTCTCTAAGTTATCTTTTAGAAGATGTAAAACTGAAGGACAAAGTTAAAATTGTAAAATTTACTATGAAACTCAACTGGGAGCCAATGGAGGTCATGTAGAGTAGGAGAGAGAGGATTACGCCTGTGGCACCACAACAGATGAACTACACCATTCAGTATCCTCTGCAATTTAATAAAAAGTTACAATAATCTAGTCTATTTCTAATTAAAGAGTGGATAAGGATAAGAAGATCTGTATTCTCTAATACAGAGCAAAGTTATCACAGTTGGTAAAGTGGGAAAATAGGACTTCGCCACAGCTGTTATGTGAGGGATTTTTGTCAACTATGATCAGTACATAACTGGATTTCCATATACTTACTTCTAAATACTCAGTTTCTTTAGAATAATTTTAATAATTTTAACTGAATAAGATATCTAATCTACATGTAATGCACTGCAATAAAACTGCCAAGTGAAAGCAATTCATTATGTAAGCTGTAAATCAAAACGGACAGTTCAAGGAAGAATGCCAGAAAACAGTATAAGTGGATAAACAGTAGAATCTCCTAAAACCAGCACCATTAAATGCTGACCCACTTGTCAAAGCAGTAAAAAAAAAATAAAAAATAAAAAATGTACACACATTGTTCTAAACTTAACTGTTTCTGCCATCTCAAGCATCTCCTTAAAACTAAGAAAGAAGGTTGAAAATATTTTTATCTCCCATTTTACTCTGTTATTCTCACCAGGATTCTCTTTTGTCAGTATATTAATACCTATATCAATTTCTTATTCTGTTTGTTTTCAACTTTCTCTTTACTTGTCATTAGGGGTGGGCAGCCAAAAAATGTGATTCTTGTGTCTCAACTTTAGAGCACACTAATCAAAGCAAACGACAGCACATCTCTACTAGTCATCCTTTGTATAATCTCTCTTCCTATAATAATGTGCATAGTCAGGACATATACTTCTTCCGCAACTGCCTTTTTACAACCCCCTGCCCCCCCACCCCAAGAAACAGACAAAATTGGAATAAAAAAGGCCGCAACTTTATTATGACAATTAGGTGCTCAAGTCCACAAACTCAAATTTTTTTTTAGGGACCCCAAATGACCATCCACCACCTCCCAACATGATGCTCACTGCTAGCCACCCGGCCAGCAAGTTCCTGTCTGAAACTCATAATCGCAACCCCCGCCACCTCCCAAGCAAGGAGTCCAAAGTTCACAACTACACCAAATTGTCCTTATAAATTGAAACAATTCAGCAGAAATGATGCTGAACTCCCCAAAAGGCTCAGGCAACCCACTTTCACTCCCCTGCTGAGACTAGATCAAATCCACTTACAGTCGAAAAATGGAAGGGCAGGTGGGAGGAAAGCGGCCGCGGCATCAACAAGGCACAAATGACAATTCAGCACTGTTGCTGCCGAGAACACCGCTAACTCCTCCTACTCCCTAGAACCCTAGCGCCCTAAGAGCCAATGAGCTCTGGACTTTAAAATTTGAAACTATCTAACCTCTGCTAAGGCTGGAAACAGCCCAGCTCATCTCCCCTGGTAAAGCGGTCCGTCACCCTGGTAAGCCACTGGCCCTCCCCTCCCCCTATTACTTCCCGACAGCCTGCTTCAGCGTGTGCCTGACACCACATTACTTCTACCGAGCAGGCACAAGGCCTGCTCAACCTCCCATTCTGTACAACTTTCACTTAATACATGCTATTCTTCAGGTCCCTTCTGATACCAGTGCTCTGTTACAAATAGTTTTCGGTTTAAACCAATATTCACCCCAACTTTGCGTCTTCAATAGCTGAAGAGGTAGCATTTCTGAAGCTCCCAGAAGCCAATCCAGGCAGAAAATCCAGCTGTATTTCAAGTCCCTCCCTCTCCCCCCCACCTGAGTAGTGAAAATATTAGAGAAGTGCATTTGTTGCTCAATTCGTTTGATTTTGGCAGTGAACATATCTCTAACAAATGGATAGTGGGTGCATAAAAATGAATGGTGTGTGCATATGCATGGTCATGTTTACCAAGTATACAAAATCATCAGGAAACGTTGGTTCCAGACTAGCTCAGTAGCAGTGTTGTACGCTGCTATGCAAAGGTCCTGGACTGAATTACTTGGTAAAGTCTTTCATTTGCCAGGCCAGCCAAGACTGGAGTTGCTGCAGGAGTGCCCACAGCTCCAAGGAAGATAGAAATTGAGAGTTCAAGTCATCATACAAGAGCAACATTTAATAGCTGGACTTAAAAATCCATAACTGCAAAATTGCTGAGACCCTGGCACTATTCACCTAAGGTGAGCACATGAGCGATCACTCTTACATTTCCACATCACAAACACACCAAGCAGACCACAGTCTGAACAGAATGACATCACGGCATGCAGTGAAAGCCAGGAACAAGATTGCAGCAGGTTGGTTCATCCTGATTAGTTAGCTGAAGAACTATGTGCTACAACTCAATCACGCCGATCCAATACCATGCGCTAGCCGCTGTGCACAGCTTAACAGGCAAATGGACATGTTTTGGACTCGCATTCATAACCCCCGAGCCAATACCAGGATCAGCACATCCAAATCACCGCATTGCTAATACCGCTCATCACATAGAAATTCATGTAGATGAAATTATTAGCTAAATCCCCGCAAACCAATAAGTTTTCCCACGTGGCCAATAAACCCTTGCAATGCAGCAAATTTTATGCCAGCCAAGGCTGGCAAAAGGTATGCCACGCTCAAGGGCACATTAAAAAAAAAAAAAAAAAAAGACAAATCCTGTTTTCTGAGATTCCTCCTAATAGTATCGTAGCAATACTAAGTGGAGGGAACCAAAAAAAGCAGTAATTATTAAAAAAATAAAAAAAAAAAGTCTTTAAAAATAAAAATTCTGAATTTCCAACACACACAAGAGACACAGTCCAGGCCACGTATCTTAGGC
Organism: Rhinatrema bivittatum; assembly: GCF_901001135.1. Lineage (NCBI taxonomy): Eukaryota > Metazoa > Chordata > Amphibia > Gymnophiona > Rhinatrematidae > Rhinatrema > Rhinatrema bivittatum. The sequence goes on from NC_042615.1 coordinate 601,384,485, forward strand.
ATTTATATGTCAGTAGCGGGAGAAAACAGATGCTCATAGATTAAGTGTCCGTTTTCCAAACCCAATTGACAGCCGTATCTCCTGTGCGCCCGATGCTGAGGCGACGCTAGAAATGCACATTTGTCCCTAGCACCTCCTTTTAGCGCGATCCCTCATTTAATATTCGACTGAGTGCCCAGGAGAGGTGGCTGGCACTGTTAGGAACAGAGTACCCATTTTCTAAGCACATTTATTGAATCAGCCTGAATGCTGTTAACTCTGGCAGCTAACCTAAACCAGGGGAAATCACCACAAAAAAAGAGATGAGGTGAAAATTTACATCAATCTGAACGGATTCATGGGCATCCAAGTAGGTGGGATGGGGAGGGAAGAGAGAGGGAGAGAGATTTAAGTAAAGATGGATTTGTGAACATTTAAGTTAGGGTGGATTTTTTCTTTGCATTGTTACTCACCGAAAATAAAATATTTTGGTACCTGAAAAGGCTGACAAAAACATTCAGATTTATAAAATCATTAGAGGAACAGGTCAATAGGGAACTGCAATTTACTCTTAAATATTAAAATACTTTAATTTCTAGCCATGTCTAAGCATTAAGCTGAAGAGAGTTCAATTAACATCTAAAAAGTGGTGTTTCAGATTTTAGGAGTGACTGCATGTTCTCTTGAAACAGACTTACCACATGGCACTGGACAGCAGGTGCTTCCAGGAGAAATTTTTAGTTACTTGGAGACAGATGGTGTCTCCTAAATTTGCTTTAAAGCTAGATCTCATAACAAATGAACCTCAGGAAAAACATAGACTTACTGGGAAGTGGACCATTTCAAATGACATCTGTACCAAAATCTCATATCGATTCAGTTACAAAACTTAAAACTCAATCCAGAGGATTGTTGGAAAAAAAAAAAAAAGTCTAAACAAGAACATGAAAACAAAAAAAAAAACCCCAAAAAAAACCCTCCCACTGCGAAAACAGAAACCACCTGAAGAGGTAGTAAAGATTTTAATAGACAATGTTTTGATTGTTAAAATTCTTCAATGTTATCAGTCCAGGATATTCACAATCATGTTGCTAAATATGTGAAAATCCCGGAAAGTTAGGGAAGTAAGAATTACACCTTTGAGTTCATCCAGTGTATAAATTCAATGATCGGAACCGATGTGTTAAATGAAATTAGGAAAATCGGCTTACCACACAGTGTCAAATCAAATGACCTTTCAGTTTCAAAAATGTTAATTTTATACATTAAATTTAGGAATGAAAGTGAATTCATTCATAAAACAATATTTGCTGGCCTCATTAAATTAACGGCTTGTAACAGTTTGTCTATTTTTGGGGCTATTCAACAATTTTATATGGAAACTACTTAAATCTGAACCAGATGGTAATGTTTATGTTGGACAGAGCATCACTCATACTGGACAAACAAAAAGGTGTAGCTGCTATTTTGCACCAGACCACACTTTTCAGAGCAACATTGTGTGGCCCATCATGAGGACCTGAGTACAGATGATGCTTGGAAAGATATACCCTTGATAAAAAAGAAAGACTTTAAGAACTGAGACAGCCCACAAGGCCTATAACAATTTTTATTATTTGCCTATCTACTTTGATACTAAAAAGCCAAATAATCAGTAGTCTATCAAAAGCAGAATCATCACCTGAACCACATTACAAAAGTCGGTTGGAGGAAATAATGATTTCAAGCCACACAATATGAGCAGTTTGTAGAATCCCGATTTTACTACCATTTTAATGTGAGGAAGACAGATTAATCCATGACCAGTGGGTTACCTACCTCTACCAGCAGATGGAGAAAAAGCAAATCTAATGTCATAGTATATATATATATATATATATACCCCAGCATTGACATCAGCCTGCCAGTTATCTCTGCAAAAGCCAACTGTGGAAAAACATAACTTAACAGACAACCATTCAAGCACTCAGCTACAGGAAATACCGAGCTCAGGCCAAGAGGGCAACATCACTAATCTAGCATCTAAAACTGACAACAGTTATCCCGACACGTAGCCACTCAGGAGGACCACAGAACCACAAACTGGCAGCCAAGGGCAGGAAGGTGGATTAACCTGTTTTCACTAGAGAAAAGCAAATTATCAAGTAAGTAGTAATTTCCCAGTATTCAGACAGGTTAATCCACAACCAGTGGGATGTATCAAAGCTATTCCCAAACAGAGCAGGTGACTGCCCACAATCCAACCAAAACCACATGCACCAAGGCTGTGTCCTCCCAGGCCTGCACATCCAGGCAGTATTACCTGGAAAAAATGTGAGGAAGAGCATGTCACAGCTCGGCAAATCTTGATGAGACAACAATCGAAGCTCCCCCCATGACACTGCCTGAGCTCTAACCTGTTTAGGCAAAGGCTATTCAGCATTCACATAGGCGGCCATAATAACCTCTTTAACCCAACAGGTTAACATAGCCCGCTATGCCAACTCACACCGTTTACTGGCACCGTGGAGAAAAGGTGGTCGGGTCTTCCTGAGAGGTTTTAATAACCTCCAATACCGCATCAGATGCCTCAACTTCCAAGATCCAGAACAGAGGATATTCATCCACATCTCTCTCCCTGTCCAGCATTGGCAGGGAAATTGATTCGTTCAAATGAAAATCCAAAGCCACTAATCAAAAAGAAGAACTGAACAGTCAACCGCAGGAACGGTTCTAGGCAAGAAAGAGCCCACAGCTTGGACCTGACATGCAGAATTCACCACGAGAAACAGTCTTCAGGAATTTAACTGAAGGAGAGGCTACACAATGGCCAAAAAAATGGAAGTTTGCCAAAATTCTATACCCAGATTAAGGCTCTGAGGGCACAGGCAACCACAAGAGAAAACCAAAATGCATCACCCTCTACTAAACAGGGCCAGATCTGGATGGGCCGACAAGGGTCTGCCATTCACCTAGCCCTTGAAACAACTATCCCCTGCACCTTCAAGAATTTAAAGGCCAAGCACTTATGTGACCCATCCTGTGAGAATTCCAAAATGAGCAGGATATTAACCAAGCCTCAAACACTCTCCAAACCTGAACGTAATTTAAAGAGAACGAGAACTCTTGTGCTCGAAGCAAGGTGAAATTCACCGCAGTGGAGATTCCACGCTTCAGCAACCAAGCCCTTTCAAGGACCACAACAAAAGACAAAATTGAGACAGACCTACACGAAGGATAGGTCCCTGTGGACTAATAATCGGAAAGTAGAGTTTGCCGGGAGCCTCCACAAGTTTGCATACCACAGCCTCCTGGGCCAATGTGGAACCATCAGAAGCACCAGTCCCATGTGTCCTTCGATCTTCCAATCACTCTGCCCAACATAGACAGGTGGAAAAAACATACTGAAGCACGTCGTCCAGCAACTTCTGCTTGTGAGCGTCAACACCCAGATATCCCCTGAAACTGAAAAAGGGGAGGAACATTCACATTGAGCGATGTCGCCAGCAAGTCTATACACAGTAGGCCCCAGTGGCCCACTAGGAGCTGGAACGTTTCATCCAACAATTCTCACTCTCTTAGAGCCAGACTATCTGCTGAAAAATCTGCTCTTACATTGTATTTTTCTGCAATGTGGTAGGCTGAGATTTCCTGAAGATGTACTTCTGCCCATTCCAAGAGCTGGACTATGTCCTGTGACACTTGCTAGCTCTTGGTGCCTTCCTGGCGATTGATGCAAGCCATTGTTGTCACAGTGTCTGACATTACTCGGAGCGCGTGACCCTGCCAATGAACAAGCAGCATACCAACTGTACGGCACATGCCTCTAGATGACTAGTGCTCCAGAGAGATTCCTCTGAAGCCCAGCGCCCTTTACCATCAACTCCTGACAGTGAGCCTCTCAACTCTGAAGGCCTGCATCCATCATGAATACTAGTCAGTCCGGTGTTTGTAAGGAAATATCTTTCCTTAAGTAATCCACTTTTAACCACCACTGCATTAGGATGCTAATCTTCCCTGGTAAATGAAGCCATATCGAAAAGTCCTGACTGTAGACTCCATAGTGCAAGCAGTGTGCCCTTGCCCACAGAACTACTTCTAGGGTGACTACCATCAACCAAAAACTTGCAGATAAGACCATACCGCGAGGCGAATTGCTTCTGTTAATAGCCACACCTGCACTATCCATTTCTGAATATGATCCTCCAGCAGGAACACCCTGCCTTGCTTTGTGTCAAAATGAACACAAACACTGCAGTATCCGAGACAGCTGTAACTTGCACTTCATCACCCAATCTAGAAATTGCAGCAAGGAAACCAGTGCATGAGGCCTGAAGACTCTCTCCATGCCCTTGACCCAAATTATACAAAATGTCTACTTATGAGTGGACCTGAATACCATCCTGTCTCAACATTATCACCACCACCACCAGGACCTTGGAGAAGATACTGGGTGCAGTGGCCAAACCGAAAAGGTAGAGCTCGAAAACTGTCATCGCCCCAAAACATCGAGCCACAAAAGCAATGATGATCCAGCCACATGGGAATATGTAGAATACACCTCTGACAAATCAAGAAACGTAAGAAACACCCCTAACCGTACTGCATCACCAGTGAGTGCAAGGTTTCCATGTGTAAACGAGCCACTCACTCCCTTTAGGACCAGAATAAGTGAAAGGAAACCTTCTTGGGTACAATGAAATAAATGGAATAATGGCCCGTACTTTCTTATGAGTTAAGCACTGGAAACACAGCCCACTAACTCAGGGGCTTCAACAACGTAACCTCCATTGCCAGACTCATTTCCGGAGAATCACAGGGTGACGCAATAAAGTCATCCCGAGGAACACGGAACTCCAGAGCATGGCTGTTGCTCATCACCTCCAGAACCCACTGGACTGATGTGATCTTGACCCTTATCTCCTGTTCTAGGAGGTGGATCAGCATCTTCATTGAAGGGGTTAAGATGCATCGCCACCCAAGTCTATGCCCCTACTGGGCTACCTGGGCCGAAATGACAGACCTACTCAGAGGTTGAGCACTCTGAGGCGGCGGATCTCTGTAGGGTCGAAAACATTGGAAACTTCTAGCACAGCGCCTGCTTTTGATCCTCTGGTAAACGAGGAACTTGGGACTCACCACGCCGATTGACATTTACTCCAACTCATGCCCAAACAAGAGTGATCCTCTAAGGGCAATTTCATAAGATTAGACTTTGAAATTGTAGCAGCTCACCAAATCTCAGCCACAGCTGACATGTGGCCTCTAATATCGAAGCCACCCCTCTGTCAGAGAGGTGGACCAAGGTACAGCCCGCATCCGCCAAAAAAGGAGACAGCTGGTTCCATCACTGCCTTGGTATTCAAACCAGTCTCATCAATTTTCTGAGATAGAAGCAAATACCACGAACCACCAAGGAGCAGCAAGAGTTAACCAATTCATTGCCACTGCCTCAAGGCCAGATTAAGATATCCTCAACTCTATCTCGCGCATTCTCCGATGATGCTCCCACTTCTGTGGGAACGGCCGTCTGCTTGGAGACTGCGCACACCAGCTCATCCACTTTTCAAAAACGCAAGTGTTCTCTCGCTGTTGGATCGAGGGTACAGCCCTACCAAGGTTCGTCCACCTTTAAAATTAGTTTCCGTAGCACCCCACTCAAGGCCAATCGAGGCACTAAAACCTGGTCATTCTTTGGCTCAGACATGGAATCAACACCTGGCATGCCCAGCATTATCAGTGTCTGGGAGATCAGAACCAGCGACCAAAACCCAGAAAAGGTTCTCTATCCTCCAGGGAGTAAGGATTGCTTTGGTCATCCGAGCCAACGGGGTCCCCATCAGGGGAACTCACTGTAGGCCAGGGCATACTCAGACATTTATCCGCGGCACCAGACTTGTAGGATTCCAATAATGGCGTTCCTATCAAATCCAGGAGGTGTCAGAGGCACCCACTGAGAAGTCCTCTCCTGCTGAATTCCAATTAGGGGAGATTCAAAGCCAGGCAAAACTTGACAGATTCCCCTCCGGTCCCATTCCTACATCCTGCTGGGAAGGACTGGGCTCAGCCAAATCCACGGTGGACAACTCTCATCAAGCCTCCAGGTAGTGCTGATAAGATTAGAGGGGACGCCCTGTAATGTCCGAATATGGCAAGCAGTGCAATTCGCAAGATGCTTAGGATTGTTACCAGTGCCATGAATAAGACATCCATTAGCAGCACGCTTTTAAACGAGCACCTGATAAATATGCGTCCTGCACAAGACAAGCCCAGACAGGACACCCAAAATTAGGGTGTTCAGGTATGGGGCATCTATATTTAAGATTCCCCTTACCTAAGCTCAGCCCATCCCATCTATAAGAAACCTCATAGATGAGAACAACAAAATAATTTAAGCCAAGACTTGGCTATGTTCTTTAAGAACAAAGTAAGCTGTTTTAATGTATTTCCGCCCTGGAGGCGACTGTTCAGTTCCTTGTAAACTGGTGCGATATGTATTCTTTACAGGAACATCGGTATATAAAAATTAAAAATAAATAAATAAGCAAAATACCTGGCACCATCAACAAACCCCCTATCACTGAGGAACAATCTGACTCAACAACTATAACACCTTGGTCGAATTTCGATCCAATATCTAACACCGAAGCTGAGAAAATGCTAAGAAAAATAAACACAGCTCGTCACGATCTAGATATAATCCCAACACGAGAATTAAAGGAAATGGCATACATCATTGCCCCAACCAGGAAAAAACTGCAGCACCGAAACTCTGCTACTCAATTTAGCAAACAAAATAAGAGGTTTCGACAACAAGCTAAGCCACCTACTAATCCTACTTGATCTCTCTGCGGCATTCGATACCGTAGACCACAAAAGTCTGATATCAAGACTTGCAAGCATAGGTCTTTCAGGTAAAACTCTCGACTGGCTCACATCATTCCTAAGAGACAGATTCTTCAAAGTCACCCTTAACTCCTCCTTGGATCACTTCCCCCTTGATACCGGGGTACCACAAGGGTCCGCCCTCTCGGCTACCCAATTTAATATCTACTTACTCCCAACTCTAGGCGTAACATTTTATATGTATGCCGATGTCATTCAACTCCTCATTCCAATAACCTCCACTACCGAAGATGCACTGAGGATAACAGCCAACCACCTAGTCTCAATTAGAAACATGCTGAGCCACCTAAAGTTATGCCTCAACATGAACAAAACCGAATGCATCCTAATTGAAAGAAACAACTCAGGACAAACAACCCCTATGCCTTCATTACAAATTGACAACACCAACATCCAACTGAAGAACTCCGCAAAGGACCTCGGTATTTGGATCGACAACGAACTAAACTACAAAAAGAACATAGCAATGAAAACTAAAGAAGGCTTTCATAAACTTCACATACTGAAACACCTAAAACCGCTTCTACACCAACAAGAATTCCGTACCGTTCTGCAATCTCTTATTTTCACCAGTATCGATTACTGCAACTCACTCCTGATTGGCCTCCCAAAATCTGCCTTAAAACCACTCCAACTGTTACAGAACGCTGCAGCCAGAGTACTAACCGGGAAGAAGAAAATCAGATCACATCACCCCTGTTTTGAAAAGCCTTCATTGGCTTCCGGTTGAACAAAGAATTGAATTCAAAACTCTAACAATCATACACAATGCAATGTACAAAGCAGATAACACTGCCCTCAATAACATGATTCAGAAACACAAATCTCAACGCATGACTAGAACCACCAGCAAACTACACGTACTCATACCCTCTCTTCCTTTAGCAAAGCTTTCCAACACTAGGAACAGATCCCTCTCTATCGCAGGACCGAAACTATAGAACTCCTTACCAGAGTACCTAAGCACACTTCGTGAAATCAAATCTTTCAAAAAGGAACTCAAAACATGGATATTCAGCCAAACATTCAGAAATGGCATAGGTTAAGGCGCATGTAGATCTCCGACTGATTGTCCCCCTCTGTTTTACACGCACTAAACTCCATGAGAGATCTCCTCTCATGTCAATTCTCACCATCCACAGTCTCCTAGAATTGTTTTATTTAATCAAATAACTGCCTCTGTCCGCTTCCTATGAAAGGATCCTTCCATCAGCCCCAACATAGCCTAGCAAGAGAAATCTAAACACACCATAGGCTTGATGATATACTCAAGATACTACGTATTATGTTAAATATTACCTGATTGTCCTCTGTTATACCTGTTCAGTTCGCTCGTTTATAGTATGTAATAAGTCGCTCAGCTAATAAGTTAACTGTGAACCAGAGTGAAGGCAGCTTGCTATACTTCAGTATATAAAATATACGAAATAAATAAATAAATGAAAGTACAGAGTAGGTCTCTGGCTGCAGGGACGGGGGGGGGGGGGGGGGCTAATACCTTCACTGCTACACTCAGCTTACTATGACTGCTAACCTCTCAGCTGATTCTCTCCTGGCAGCTAAGTCCACACCACAAAAATGGCTACCGAGGGAGGGATCATGAGATATCACCTCAGGAGATGCAGTGGGTGATTAATCTTTATTCTGAAACAAGCAATCCCCAGGAGGGAGATGAATACCCACCATCTGCTGGAGACTGAGAATACTGGCAGATTGATGTCAGTGCTGGGGTATATATATATTGTGACACCAGCTTTGCTCCATCTGTTGGTAGAGGTGCATAACCCACTAATAGTGTATTAAATTTCTCAGCATTCAGACAGGTTAAGTTACAATCCAACCAAATTCCAAGACTTAACACAAGGAACAATATCTACTTCTTGGTTGGCAGTCTTAATTGATGAAGTTATCTGTTCTCCATAGGAACAGTGAACAATAATAATGGTCTCAAATGGGATTTGGAATTATCTATAAGAAGATAAGAAATTGCTAAACTAGGTCCATCAAGACCAGCATTCTGTTTCCAATAGTAGCCAATCCAGGATATAAGTACATGGCAAATACCCAAACAGTAGAAGAGGACCAGAAGGCTCATCTGCATACTGCTCCCAGCATCCCCCAGGAGAAGACTCCAGAAGTCACAGTGAACGATACAGGCTTTGATCTCCACAGCCCCAACTTCCAAAGGCCCTGCACCCTTTGCAGAAGAGGAGGTCCGGAAGCACAGAGCGCGTGAATCTCAAATCTCTCAATCCACTGAGAGAAGATCAACTTTATGGCAGTTGAAGAGGATTGATAAGTATAGCTTTGGGTTACTTTTCCCTATGTGAAACACTTTGCACTTGTCTATATTAAATTTTATCTGCCATTTGGATGCCCAGACTTCCAATCTCATAAAGTCCTCCTGCGATTTATTACAATCCCCTTGTGATTAACAGCTCTAAATTTAGTGCCATCTGCAAATTTGATCACCTCACTCATCATTCCCCTTTCCAAATCATTATAAATATACTAAAAAGCACTAATCCAAGTTCAGATCCCTAAGGCACTCAATGGTTTACCTTTCTCCAGAGAAAACTGACCATTTAATCCTACTCTGTTTCCTGTCTTAACCAGTTTGCAAACCACAAAAGGACATTGCCTCCTATCCTATGACTTTTTACTTTTCTTAGAAATTTCTCATGAGGAATTTTGTCAAGCAGTTTCTGAAAATCCAAATACACTAAAATTTTTTATCCACATTTAAGGGGTTAATTGGAGAAATTACTTAACTGATTGCTTTCCTTGGTGTAGCAGATGAACTCAGAACCAATGGATATTGTGCTCTTCTGCTAGCAGATGGGAGAGAGTCAGATTTCAAATCTGACGTTACTCTAGATATACCCCTGCAGTAACCTCAGCTCTTCAGTATTCTCTTCGAAAAGCCATTATGGATATATCTTTGCTTAAATAACTTGATTAAACTTTAGTTGAACCAGTCCAAGTTTTACTCATTTCCAAACTAGAGACCGCCAGTGCACTCAACCAAATAATGCCGACACTGGGAAAACTGTGGGTGTCTTGAACTAGGGGTAGGCCGCTGTTCACCCGTATTTGCTTAGTCTCTAGGTTTATCATCAGAGGTTCTCCTTTTCCGGGGCAGCCATGGGCAGGATGCTGAGTCCATCTGTCTACACTAAGGCAAACGAAATTATCAGTTAAGTAATTTCTCCATTTCCTAGCATGTAGCCAGATGGACTCAGGACCAATGGGATGTACAAAAGCTACTCCCGGACAGGGTAGGAAGCTGCCCGTGACCCACTTAATACTGCCCTTGCGAAGGCTGCGTCTTCCTGGGCCTGAACATCCAGGCGGTAAAACCTGGAGGTGTGTATGGCGGGCCATGTCGCCGCCCAACAGATCTCGGCAGGCAACAGCAGCTTGGTTTCTGCCCAAAAGACTGCCTGGGCCCTCATAGAATGAGCCTTAACCTGTAGAGGTAAGGGCTTTCCTGCCTGTATGTAAGCTGCCTTGATTACTTCTTTGATCAAGCAGGCTATGGTCACCCGCGAGGCCCACTGTGAAGAACAAGTAATCCGTTTTGCACACCGGTTCCGATTTTTCTAGGTATCGCACTATGAGTCTGCCGACATTCAGTTGGCAAAGGCGGCGTGAGTCTTCAAGCCCTTATGTTCATCTCACTACCATTCGGAGCTGGTAGTGAGATGGTTTGGTTCAAGTGAAACTCTGAAACCACTTTCGGAAGGAACAAGGGGACAGTGCACAGTTGTCTGGTTCCAGGAGTGAACTTCAGAAACGGTTCCCGACAGATAGAGCCTGTAATTCGGAGATGCGAAGAGCTAAACATATTGCAACCAGGAATGCAGTGTTCAGTGTTAAGAGGCGTAGTGACAGACCACGTGTTGATCTGAAGGAAGCCCCAGCTAGGAAGTCAAACTAGATTGAGATTCCATAGAGACACCGGCCACTTTAAGGGTGGTCGGAGTTGTTTAACCCCTTTCAGGAAGCGAGACAAGTCCGGATGGGTTGATAGCCGGATACCGTCCACTTCTACTCTGAAGCAGGCCAGTGCAGCTACTTGGACCTTGAGGGAGTTGAGTGACAACTCCTTCATACTATCCTGTAGGAACTCCAAAATCATGGGAATCTTGGCTGTCAGCAGGAGAATCCCACAGTCCTCACACCAGGCATCGAATACTCTCCAAATCTATATGTATGACAGGGATGTGGAGAACTTGCGTGCTCAGAACAGGGTGTCAATCACGGCCTTTGAGTAACTGCGCTTCTTCAGGCGAGTCCTCTCAAGGGCCAGACCATAAGAAAGAATAGAGACGAATCTTCGTGGAGAATTGAACCCTGCCCGAGAAGGTCCCTGTGTGGAGGTAGGCACAGAGGGTTCCCCGCAAGGAGTCTTTGCATGTCTGTGTACCATGGTAGTCTTGGCCAATTCGGGGCCACTAGCAGAACTAGTCCCCTGTGATGTTCTATCTTGTGGATGTCCCTGCCCAATAGTGGCCACTGGCCATGGGGGGGGGGGGGGGGGGGGGGGGGGGAAGGCATACAGTAAGTTCATCTGGCCAAGTCTGAACAAGACCGTCAATTCCTTGGGATTGTGGCTCTCGTCTACAGCTGAAGAACCTGGGAAATTGGGCACTGAGATGGGTGGCCAGTAGATCCATGGCTAGGAGGCTGTGGTCGACAGCGTCCATTCCCCTGGGTCCAGGCTCTCTCTGCTCAGCATGTCTGCTGAGACTTTGTCTTTTCCTGTGATGTGAGAGGCAGAGATCCCTTGTTTATCTCCACCCATGCCATGAGAGGATCTATCTCCAGAGACACCTGCTGACTCCTGGTTCCTCCCTGGCAGTTGATGTAGACAACAGCTGTGTTGTCCGACCTTACTCAAACCACTTTGCCTCGGAGTCTGTGGCTGAATCGCAGACACGTTAGTCTGACTGCTCGAGCTTCCATGTTGCGGCCTGGGAGCCGTGGTTCGAGAGTGGACCCTTGAGCCGAACCACCCTGGGTAGAGTAGCTCGGGAGGCGGAGCCACGAGCACGGTCTTTGCCCGGGAACCAGGAACCCCCCAGGAGGAGCCCGTAGGGTCCCAGTCCCTTGGGACTTCTGCACAGTGATAGTCTCTCTAGGAAGGCCCGGGCAAGGGTGAGCAGAGTCCAGTAGCAAGAGTCAATAGGCCAGGGAGCACAGGGCAAGCGGAAGCAGGATCAGAGTCAGTAATGTCTTGACTGGGGCTTACAGGGTGCAAGCTGGGAGCCAGCAGCGAGTAGGCCAGAGCCTGGTAGTGATTCCGGTCCAGGCCAGCAGGAGGCAATGTCCACGAGCGTGGCAGCTGCAGCCGACAGTAGTCGGGTCTGGGACGAGCAGAGGTCGGTGGCTGGCGGCAGGCAGAAGCAGAGTCAGGAACGAGCAGAGGTCGGTGGCTGGCAGCAGGACAACAGAAGTGCAACTAAGAACTACTCACGGTAGCGACCCTCGTTGCAAGGCAATGAGAGGACTGCGGGACGCCGGTTATATCGGGCTTGGGTCGTGGCTTAACTAGCTCAGGCGGGGGTCAGGCTTCCGGCGAGCGTACGTCCATAACGCGCTTCCCTGCGCGCGTGGGGCGGCAGCGAGACGGCCCAGCAATCGCTGAGGCCCAGCATGCTCAGCAGAGCCGCGGGAGGCGGCGTTCCCGGCCTCGGAGGTGAGCCCTGAACACAGCTAGCAAGGGGGAAGCGGTGGAGACCGCAACATTCCAGGCAATTTATGTTCCATCCTGCTTCTTCCTTGCCCCATTGTCCCTGGGCCATCAGTTTCTGAAAGTGAGCTCCCCACCCTCGCAGGCTTGCATCCGTGGTGAGCAAGATCCAGTTTGGTGGGGATAGGCTAACTCCTCTGCTTAGGTGGTCTTCCTGTAGCTACCACTGGAGCTGAGAACGTACCTCTGCTGGTAATTGGAGGCAAATTGAGTAGTCCTGGGACAGTGGGTTCCATCGTGACAGTAAGGAGTGCTGGAGCGGTCGCATATGGGCCTTGCACAAGGGACGACTTCCAGGGCTGATGCCATGAGGCAGAGGACTTGAAGATAGTCCCATAACTTGGGGCATGCATTGGTCATCAATCGTCGTAATTGTTCCATTAGTTTCCTTCTCCTCGGGGGAGGGAGGAAGACTATTCTGTTTGGTGTCGAAACGGGCCCCCAGGTAATCTAACGATTGAGAGGGGTGCAAACTGCTCTTGCCCGTGTTCATGACCCAACCGAGTTCCTGCAGTAGACTCTTGACTCCACTGGTCGACTGCCGGCTCTCTTCCGAAGACTTTGCCCTGATTAGCCAATCGTCCAGGTAAAGGTGTACCAAGATCCCTTCCTTCCTCAGTATTGCCGCCATGATTTTGGTGAAGGTTCTGGGGGCAGTTGCTAGGCCGAAGGGTAGTGCTCAGAACTGGTAATGGTGACCCAGTATCACAAAGTGCAGGTGGTCTTGATGGACTGGGATGTGAAGGTAGGCCTCGGAAAGGTCCAGGGAGATTAGAAACTCTCCCAGTTGTACTGCCATTATTACGGAGCGAAGAGTTTCTATGCAGAAGTGTAGAACCCGCAGATGACTGTTGACGTTCTTGAGATCCAAGATGGGCCGGAAAGATCCTTCCTTCTTGGGAACGATAAAATAGATGGAATAGCTCCCTGTATTTTGTTGGGGTGTGGGAACCAGAGTTATTGCCTTCAGACTGAGTAGTCTTCTTAGAGTGATTTCTACTGCCAGTCTCTTGGAGTGGCAGGGTGACATAATAAAATTTGTCTCTAGATATGCTGCGGAACTCCAGAGAGTAACCTTCTCGAATGTTCAGAACCCATTTGTCAGACGATATCACGACCCATCTTTGGTAGAAGAGGGCAAGTCGACCCCCTATATCCTCTTCCTGTCAATGGGTCGGCCCATTCTCATTGTGGAGCACAGCTGGAGCCTGCCCCTGGGCCTGTTCCCCTCTTGGTCTGTGTTTCGAAAGTGCTGTGACATTCCGGGGGGACGAGGTGCCCAGAACTGCGAGTTCCTGTAGGGTCTAAAGTGCTGCGATCCTCTGCCCTTGGTTCATCTGGGGGAGGGACGCTTAGATCTTTTACTCCTATCTTCCGGTAGCTGAGGCACTGGGGATTCGCCCCATTTGCTGGCTAACTTCTCCAATTCGCTTCCGAACAAGAGAGAGATCCTTTAAAAGGAATTCTTGTGAGATTCGCTTTAGATGTCACGTCCGCAGACCAATTCTGTAACCATAGTTGTCTTCTGGTTGCCACTACAGAGGCAACGCCCCTGGCTGAGGTGCGCACCAGGTCTGAGCTTGCGTCCGTGAAGAAGGTTGCTGCAGGTTCCAATGGCTCACCGGTATAGGTTCCAGAGATATTTGCCTCTCTCGAGAAGAGCAAGCAGGAACTTGCCACCAGTGCGCAGCAGGAAGCAATCTGCAGTGTTACTGCTGTTGTGTCAAAGGCCTGCTTAAGGATAGATTCCAATAGTCTGTCCTGAGTGTCCTTCAATGCAGCCCCTCCCTCAACAGGAATTGTTGTTCGCTTTGAGACGGCAAAGACCATAGCGTCCACTTTCGGGAAACGCAGGCGTTCCTTGGTCACTGGTTATAGAGGGTACAGAGCTTCCAAGGCCCTTTGAAGCTGGCCTCCGGGGCATCCCATTCCAGGTCAATCAGTTCCTGTATGGCTTCCATCATTGGAAAGTAGCATGAGGCCAAGATGTGGTTCTTCTTTGGTTCTGCCACAGGGTCATTGCTTGGAATACCCAGCGTCTTCAGGGTCTGGGAAACAAGGGCTGGTAATTCTTCCTTTTGGAAGAAGCGAAGCATGGTTCGGTATGGTTCCATTCCTAAAGGGATTTCTCCTTCTTCCAGGGAGTCACTCATCATCTGAGGTATCTGGGTCCCTGTTAGGGAAGTCCTTGGTTAGGCGAGGCATGTCTCGAGGCATCAGAGCCGGGTCGATTTTGTGCTTCCGGCAAGGGTTGAGCCTGGGGCGCAGCTGGGACTGATTGCGCCTGAACGAAGGCTTGCAGCCCTTGGAAAAATTCCAACCAGGAGAAGGTCCCTGGGTGTCTGAGTAGGGGACCCCAAGGTGCCGCCTGTGAGGAAGTCATCTTGGAGATGCATAGGTCCGGGAAGCTATTGTCAGTAGTTCCAGAACCATCTCCCGACAGTAAGGGGCCAGGCTTTGCTTCCCCCTGGGTTTCTTCGCAGGACTCCAATTCAGGCTGCGAAGCTCTTATGTGGCAGGCTGTGCAAAGAGATTGCCTTCTGGCCTTCTTGGGAGCCGGTGCATTGTCTCTGTGTTTGCATACATGCAGATGTAAATACGGCTGTGTGTGCAGCAGGGGTGCGCGCAACTGTACGCACAGGTATGCACACGTTTGTATTGGACGCGTGCAAGTTAGGCGCATCAGCCGTCCAGCCTGCCCCATGCATACCGCCGGTTGAGAAGGGAAGATGGCTCAGACGACCCCACGTGTAAAATGGCACCCCCCCCCCCCCGACAGTCTCCACGTGTGGACCCTTGCATCAGATCTGTGCCTAGCCCAACCAAGGCTGCTCAACCCAATCGGTGCTGCCTTCTAACCTTGCTGGGGCCAGATTCGGAAAGGCAATCCAAGCTCCGGAGACCAGAGACCTGAATTTAAAAGATTTTCTTACTTGGTCTCGGCGCTTACCGATCGAGTGTTGAACGGTCTCCAGCTGCGGGAGGGAGAGGGAATTACCTTCACCGCCACGCTTGTTTCTGTAACCGCTGCCTTTCAGCCACACTGGGGGGCTAAGTCCATGCTGGGAACCGGCTACCAGACCAAGGCACACCTCTGAGGGATATCGGAAATCAACCTCAGGAATTCTCGACTGGGGGAGGGACCCTTAGGTATCACCGCAGGAGAGCGGGGCTCGATCTTCCTTAAGGTCAATTTTGTTTGCTGTAATTCTTAACACTATTCTAGTGCGTGGGATAGTGTCCGCATCTGCTAGGAGACGGAGATATACTGAAGAGCTGAGGTTACTGCAGGGGTATATCTAAAGTGACATCAGCTTTGAAATCTGACTCCATCTCCCATCTGCTAGCAAACGAGCACAATACCCATTGGTCCTGAGTCCATCTGACTACATGCTAGGAAAAAACATGTAGCAGATTTGTGAGACTTCTCTTGAGTAAATCCATGTTGGTTGTGTCACATTAAATCGTCTAAACGTGTTCTGTGATTTTTCTTTATAATGGTACATATGATTTTTCCTAGCACTAAAGTCAGTCTATAGTTTCCAAGATCTCCTCTGGATCCCTTTTTAAATATCAGGGTTATACTGGAAACCTTCCAGTCTTCAGGTACAATTTTAATGATCTGTTACAAATTTTAACTGATAGATCTGAAATTTCATTTTTGAGATCTTTCAGAGCCCTGGGGTGTATACTATCTGGTCCGGGTGATTTGCTGCTCTTCAGCTTATCAATCTGGCCTACTACTCTTATCAACTTCAACACCTGAATGGTTTTGCTCATTGATTCTAAACGCATCTCCTTGGAATGTGTTGTTGCCTAGTCAATCTAGGTAAGAAAATACATGCATCCCCAATTTGCATAGATGCATAGTAAATTTCAAAACATTTTGTAAACACCTATGACACTCATGCTAGGGCAAATGCTATTTTTAAAATGTTTTAATAAACATTATTCATTTGTTTTATATCCATTTACTATTTAGGTATTAGAACATTTTAAAATTGTTACCTATAGTAAGTTAAAATTGCCATTGATTTAATAATTGATTTAACAATCTGGCATACTTGTAAATATAAAAACAAATGAAAAATGAACATTTCTCGTTTTCTGGTGCTCATTTGTTGTGTTACTCCTATGTGGATAGCTAGACTCTTTTGTGTTTGGCTCCTGAAGCCATCCTGTTAACCTTTGTCTTCCATAGCAGTAACTTTCCTGTAAAAAGTTATTTTAAACAAGAACTGACAAATAACACCTGATACACAGAGGATATCAATGCAATAAAATTTACTGTGTCACTGTAAATTGGTATGTCATACATGTTAAAAAATTACCACCACAGAATATTCTCATGTAAATAAACTTTAGTTCAGTTTGTTAGTAAATTAGCAATTAGTAGTTTTGTTCTTGTGTCCATTCAAAGTCGTATTTCATTTCGTCCCACTGAGAAACACATTGGAGAGCGCATGAGCTGGCTTTGGCAAGATCCTAAATCACACAGGGTTCCATCCTTAAACAATGGGCAGTCCAAAAGGTGTTACATGTCTCTTGTCAGAATCGCAGGTCTCGTATTTGGAAGAAAATCCTCATTTTACCATGTCAACTCTTGACCTGCCAACTTAGGAACAGAAAAATTTAGAGGCTTCAAGAAATCCTTTTCTCTGCCAGTGAAGAAAGCTGTTCAGTTGCTATGATAGAAAAATAGAGACAGGGAGAAAGACAAATAAGGGAGATGAATCAACCAAAAAAGAAGACAGGATGTGAAACAAAGAAAAAAAGAAAAAAATCAGCCCATCGGTCTAGGGTCAGACCTAAAGCTACATTCTTTTCTACAGCAAGGACTTCAGGTGTTAGATGTGCATTTGTCTGTTCTATTCCTTTTTCTCTAACCTACTCTCCCTTTCCCTTATTTTTTTTTAGAAGAGAAGAGAAAAAGAGAAAGAGGTCAGTGCTGCAGAAGCTCCCATGGCATTTCACAAGTGGGATTATTATGTTTGTTAGGAGCTGGGAACTTTTTTTCTCCTCAAAAAACATTTCTCTTTTAAATAAGGTACAATATGAGCTCAGTAGCAGTTTAATAGCATTAATAAAATTTAAAAAAGCTGATGTTAAAGTTCAAACCAAGCTAGAGGCAGCAGAATGTTTTCTTTTAACAAATACCAGGTGTGCCTAGCCCAAGGTAACAGTGGAAGGAATTTATCCCCTGTAAGATGGGAGTTCCCAACTCAGACAGCAGCAGTGAAAGAGGTATTCATTTGCGAAGGTATTCTTTTAAAGGCTGTTGCTCTGGCAAGGTGAGCTAAGCTGAATCCCAAAACACCATCAGTAAGATAAAACATGAAGAGCAATCACAGCTATCAATGGTTCTACTCAGTTGAATCTTAGACACATTGTCCTGCAATACAGCTGTAAAACTGCCTTACATGAGGCCTATAGCCTAAGTAGTGCATTACCAAAAAGAGAGAAGACCCATTGGGGGGGGGGGGGGGGGGGAAGAGATAGATAGATAGATAGATAGATATATATACTTTGCTTCATATACCAGGTTGACACACTATGCACACCCACCAAAACCACTTTTGCCTAAAGACTCCAATATGCATTTGGAGTAGAAATTAGCCCCATTTCCTAGTACTCTGACCTATCATATGTTTTGCTTTGCGCATTGGACTAGTAAAGGTAAACTACCTAACATGCAGTTATACACATTAATATTAGTTGAGTGATATTCTCAATTCTCCCCGTTTTGGATAAAGGCCAGGGCAGAGAAGCTTGTACTCTGGAAATAAATGAACAGCTGTTTAGATGGTGTCAACATGAGTGTATTGGCTTCCTGGATCATAAGGTATTTCAAAGGGTGCAGAATCTTTCAACACAAAAATAGCAAATCTATTAAGAACATGCCATCCTGGGTCAGACCAAGGGTCCATCAAGCCCAGCATCCTGTTTCCAAGAGTGGCCAAACCAGGCCATAAGAACCTGGCAAGTACCCAAAAACTAAGTCTATCCCATGTTACCATTGCTAGTAATAGCAGTGGCTTTAAACTAGAATCATCAGGGATGAGTGAACAAAAGCCTAGGATTAGTAAATCAAATACTCATATAGAAATGGTAAATATGGGGGGAAAGCAATATTTGGAAAGAAATGGCAATATTTGGAAAGCTATGTATACTAATACACACAGTATGAGGAATAAAGGCCCAGATCTAGAGGCAATCATGGAAGAAGCTGATTTAGATATAGATTTCAGGTGTTTAAAAGTCAGTATCATAATTCATGTCCCTCCTCTTCTCCAAAGTATACACATTTAGATCCTTCAGTCTCATCTCCCGAGTCTTCCAGCGCAGACTCCACAGAATTTTAGTTGCCTCTCTCTGGATCTGGAACACAGTATTCCAGGAAAGACTTCACCAAAAACCAGCACATGGGGCATTATGTCCTTTTTCCTGCTGGTTATGCCTCTCTCTATGAAGCTCAGCATCTCTCTGGCCTTAGCCATTGCATTGTGACTTTGCTTCGCTGCCTTCAGATCAGACACCATTACTCTGAGGTCTTTCACCCCAATCACATAAAACTCCTTTAGACTTCTGCACCCCAAATGCATGACCCTGCATTTCTTGGGACTTAATCACAGCTGTCAAACCTATCACTCCTGAATCTCTTAGATCTCTTCTCATTCTTTCTACTCCTTCAGATGTGTTATCTGTTGCAGATAAGAAAATTATTCCTTACCTGCTAATTTTCGTTCCTGTAGTACCATGGATCAGTCCAGACAGTGGGTTATATCCCCCGACCAGCAGATGGAGTCAGAACAGAGTTTGAGAGCGTCAGCATATTGAGTAGTGCACCCTCTGCTGGAGCTCAGTATTACGCAGAGCAAAGCCCAAAAGCAAAACACAACATTTTGGACTAACATCCTATTGTCCTTGGAAAACACCTGTTACAGGTAAGCATCTCTGTTTTCTCCTAGGACAAGCAGGATGGAAGTCCTCACACATGGGTGAATACCTAGATGCAGGCTGTTCCCGGAATAAAACCACCAGGAGATACCTAACCAAGTGCCAACGGGCACAACAACCAAGGTGCTGTTGGTAACAGAGGGAGACAGCCTGAACCCGAACAAAAGGGCCAGAGGCAGGAAGAGTTGGGATTTACATCTGAAAAAGATTCCAGAGCACATACTGGCCGAAACTGCTCTCTCGTCAGTTGTGGAGGGAACTCCATGTCGCAGCTTTGCGGATCTCGTCCATGGGGACCGCTCTTAAGTGGGCCATCAAACTTACCCTGGCTCAAACAAAGTGAGCCTTAACACGGTCCCCCAGTTGCAGTCCCACCTGCGTATAGCAGAAAGATACAATCCGCCAGCCAGTTGTACAGTGTCTGCTTGGTTACTGCAATTTCCAATCAGTTTCTGTCAAAAGTGAGAAAGTTGTGTAGATTGCCTATGACCTGCAATCCGCTCAAGGTAAAAGGCCAAGGCTCGCTTGCAAGCCAGGCTATGGAGAGCCCTCTCAACCTGGTGCGAATGAGGCTTTGGAAAAAAAGGTGGGTAGGACGATGGACTGAGTCAGATGGAAATCAGTCACCACTTTTGGCAGAAATTTAGGATGTGTATGCATAACCACCTTATCGTGAAAGGATTTCATGCTTTAAAGTTCGCTGACCCTGTGCACTGAGGTGACCACTACTAGAAACACAACCATCCAGGTCAAAATATTTAGGTCACATGAACACAGAGGCTCAAAAGGAGCCTTCATAAGCTGAGGTCCACGATACCACAGGGGGCCTCAGGGGAGGCCTCAATTGGAGCAAACCCCGCATGAAGAGCCCCAAGGCAGGGTGTACCAAGACAGGCACACCATCCACTTCCTGGTGGTAAGCCCCAATAGCACTAAAATGCACCCTGACTGAGTTGGTCTTCAGACCAGACTCCGAGATGTGTAGCAGGTAGTCCAGCGCAAGAGAATGAATTTAACCCATGACCCTCACAACAAGTGGAGAACCTCTTCCACTTAAGGCCATAAGACTTTCTGGTAGACAGCCTCCTGGACGCCATTAAGACCCGGGAAACAATTTCTAAGAAGTCCAGGGGCTGTAAGATCAGTCTTTCAACATCCACACTGTGAGGGATAAGGCTCAGGGGTTGGGATGATGCAGCCTGCCCCGATCCTGAGTGAAAAGGTCTGGGGCAGCCCCCAAACTGATCGGCTCCCTCCAGGCAAGATCCTACAGGAATGGGAACCAGATCTGCTGGAGCTTCAGGAGGGTCTTCAACACCAGTGGAAGAGGAGGATATGCATACAGGAGGCCCCTGCCCCAATGGTGTACAAAGGCATCTGATGTCAGCTGGCCGTTCTCCCCGATCAGGCAGCAGAACTGAGCTACCTTCTTCCTGCAGGGGGAGGCCAACAGTTTTCCTATTAGCCCGACCCCTCATTTGAATGCTGTATTGCATGCCCAGGAGAGGGGGCTGGGCATGCATTGAAAGAGCAGCTGCCAAAAATGGATGCACTCTTAACACATCCATACTGTATCGGCCTGAGTGCACGTACCTGATCGCCACAAGCTCCAGGAAGTTACATAAGAAACATAAGAAAATGCCATACTGGGTCAGACCAAGGGTCCATCAAGCCCAGCATCCTGTTTCCAACAGTGGCCAATCCAGGCCATAAGAACCTGGCAAGTACCCAAAAACTAAGACTATTCCATGTTACCATTGCTAATGGCAGTGGCTATTCTCTAAGTGAACCTAATAGCAGGTAATGGACTTCTCCTCCAAGAACTTATCCAATCCTTTTTTAAACACAGCTATACTAACTGCACTAACCACATCCTCTGGCAACAAATTCCAGAGTTTAATTGTGCATTGAGTGAAAAAGAACTTTCTCCGATTAGTTTTAAATGTGCCACGTGCTAACTACATGGAGTGCCCCCTAGTCTATTATCCAAAAGAGTAAATAACCGATTCACATCTACCCGTTCTAGACCTCTCATGATTTTAAACACCTCTATCATATCCCCCCTCAGCTGTCTCTTCTCCAAGCTGAAAAGTCCTAACCTCTTTAGTCTTTCCTCATAGGGGAGCTGTTCCATTCCCCTTATTTTGGTAGCCCTTCTCTGTACCTTCTCCATCGCAATTATATCTTTTTTGAGATGCGGCGACCAGAATTGTACACAGTATTCAAGTTGCGGTCTCACCATGGAGCGATACAGAGGCATTATGACATTTTCCATTTTATTCACCATTCCCTTTCTAATAATTCCCAACATTGTTTGCTTTGACTGCCGCAGCACACTGAACCGACGATTTCAATGTGTTATCCATTATGACACCTAGATCTCTTTCTTGGGTTGTAGCATTCCTGAGCAGACCAAAGACCCTGGGTACCGAGCCGATCTACATGAGCTCCCTACCCTAGAGTAGATGCATCTGTGGTTAGGACAATTTGAGTGGGGAGACTCCCCTGCTCCAGATTGCAAAGTATCCACCACCAGGACGAGTCCCAGACACACAGGGTGATTTGGATGCAATCAGATGGCTGATGTCAATGGCGTGACGTCCATCAATGTCTATGGCTTGGACTTTTTCGAACCGAAGAACTGACCCATCTTATCGAAACAAAGCAGACATCCCTTCAGAGTCATTTGGTCACACAAACAACAACATCAGATTTCATGCAATGTCCCCAGGCAGAGAATACATATCTCGTGAGCATCTGTAACGGACATGGGTTCTCAGGCATCGGTAGCATTGACGAAAACCGGACATGGCCATGGATGGAATGAAAGAAAAGGGGCCATAGACACGAAATGAAGGTGGTGGCGGCCATGGGGGGGAAATCAACCACAGAAGTAAACTTACCAAAAATGCCGAAAACCCTGACTAGCATACTATGGTGAAGCATAGAGAGGGACCCGGCGATGGAACGATACCAAAAAACCTCAAAAAAAACAAGATGAAAAAAAAGTTTTCCACCAGGCCAGAAACAGCCAAAGCGAGGACAAATCAGACTGCGAGGTTTACAGTTCCGCAGAAGAGACTGGAGAGAGTCCCCGTGTGGACGCGTGGTATAGGGCACACTGCGTATGCTTGTCCTCTGAGAATATTACTGAATTTTTTCAGTGAAGAAAAATGTTATAAATCGCCTTGAGAGATATCAGGAAGGTGATTAATATGTTTTTTTGGGGTTTGGTTTTTTGTTTGTTTTTTTTTTAATAAAGATACATTTTTAAATCTTCTTTCTGCAAGAAAGTGTCTTTTGTCTTTATTTTGTTCATCTGTCCTGTTTCTCTGTGGCCCTATTTGTTGCAATATTCTGGGCCATAATATGTAGTTCTGGTCATAAAGACAAAAGCATCTGCGTGATCTGGGCAAGCAGGCGCTACAGGGCACTGTGGCAGAGGGAAAGGCAGTGCCAGCAGCCAGAGCCCTGGAACTTATGGCCAGCTACACAGATCATGTGGACCAGGGAGAGTACCCCTGGAGGGCACTGTGAGGGGTAGCAGAGGCTATTAGCAGCCAGAGCTGTGAAGACCGGGTTTGGCAACAAGGTAGTGGCCAGCTCAGGTGGTCAACTGGGAATGAGGAAAGTGAGAACACTTCAAGCCTCTCCAGCAAGGTTACAGAAAGAATGGCGGTTTCACCTATACATCTCCTGGGGGCACAGCCTTTTCAGCTTGTTTATTTAACCAACATGCTGAAAATAGAATCATTTTGTTTCTTATCCTTACTTCATATTTTAAATCAGCCAAGTTGAAAATGCCAAGAGAAAACATGGTAATGTTCTGTGCACCCTGTAACAACCCCCCCACCCCTACATGGGGTGGGGACACTGGGGTGAGCTCAGACATTTCCTCCTAGTTCTTTTCATTTTCAACTTAAACTACTCCTACTGGGCTACAGCACCATGAATATTTATTCATAAGGGCTTCCCCCTCCCTCCCCTTATATTAAGGCCAGCTAGTGAAGGGACAACCCTTTAACAGAGTGGCATGGACTATGGTTTTCCTCTGGAACCTGGCACAATTGTGATCTTCGTCTAGGTGCTGCTGTGTGATAGCCGATATTCCAAGGGCTGCCTCTGCAGTGTGCCCAGCTCAAGCTGCCCTAAGGAATCAAACCTGGGTTTCCTGCATGGCAGTACACAGCACAGCCACTTAGCCAATGCAATGGCCAACAAGAATTTTTATATAAAACTAATTCTCTAAGCTGATACATGCACAGAAGAGGAGAGCAAAAATGTCTACCCATTCCATAGAGATTCTGACATCCTATGGTGCTAATCAGGAATCAGACAATAGAGAAAAAAAAAAAAAAAAAAAGAGGAAGAAAGGAAGAGTCAAATCATAGCACCAAGCCCAGAACCCTAGAAACATTTAAGTGTGCACAGCACAACCAGAGCTAAAAATGCAAGGAAAAAGTTGTGTACTTTTAAAACAGTTAAAATTCTTCTTTACAAAAGATGTCCTCCTAATCTACTGTAAGACAAGACCAAATCCTATACAAAGGTATTTTGAGTTCTCTAGAATCAAATCCGAAGTTCACTGCTGTTGCTATTTTTTGCTCCCTCTTTTTTAAATCTTTCTTCTTTAAATATAAACATTGTATTATAGTTAGGCATTTTGAAGGATTCAGAGCTGTGACCTTTCATTATTATGGGCACAGAAAGTCCCCAGTCCCAAAAATCTTCTCCCCCAGGTAACAATGCATTAACACTGTGTGACATTAATGCATCCCAAGGCTTGTACCGACAAGATCAGCACAGCAGCACTCTTAAAATCTATAATGTGACAAATCATTAAGTTGGGAAAGTTTCCAAAACATCATCCTCTCCTATGCTCTTATTTTTCATGACCTTTTTGCCACATTTAACAGTGCTGATCACACCACACGTTTTACTGCACTCTTCCCTCAGGGTCTCTGTCTGTTCTCTTCTAATTAATCTCTCTCTAATCACTAGTGGTCTTCTGGAAATCACTCATCTCTGCTAGGAAGCTCCAAGGGTGAGAGTCTTCCATTCCATTCTTTTCTCTTATCCTTCACCATCCTCTCTTATTTCTAGCTTTGAGTAACTTTTGTAGCCAGATAAAAGCATGATATGGTTCTTTCCCACTTTACCCTAGAATCTTGCACCTAGTTTTCTTCTGCATTTTGGGCCTCTCCTCCCGGATGGCCTATAGCAAAATTGCTTACCTTGTAATAGGGTGTTATCCCAGGACAGCAGGATGTAGTCCTCACATACGGGTGACGTCACCGAACGGAGCCCAGGCGGGAAAGCTTTCTGTCAAAGTTTCTAGAAACTTTTGACTGGCCCTGTGAGGCCACTGAGCATGCTCAGCATGCTATGATATTCTCTGCCACAGGTGTCTCTCTTCAGTCTGTTATATAGCATGAAGCGATAGCAAAAAATAAAATAATAAAAGGTATGAGACCCAACTCCGCGGGGTGGCGGGTGGGTTCTGTGAGGACTACATCCTGCTGTCCTGGGATAACACCTATTACAAGGTAAGCAATTTTGCTTTATCCCAGGACAAGCAGGATGCTAGTCCTCACGTATGGGTGAATAGCAAGCTACAGGCTGAGTCATGTGGTTACAGTGAGTATTGTTGTTGAATGAGTCAGCCGAGGATCCCTGAACATCGGATGTAGGAGGAGTTGGGATTAAACAGGAAACAAGTTCTTTAAGACAGATTGTCCGTAGGCTGAATCTTGTCTTCCTTCTTTGTCTAAGCAGTAGTGAGCTGCAAAAGTGTGAAGAGAACTCCATGTTGCTGCTTTGCATATGTCTAAGATTGGCACTGAATGAAAATGTGCTACTGAAGTCGACATTGCCCTTACTGAGTGTGCCTTTACTCGCCCTTGAAGAGGAAGGCCCACTTGTTCATAGCAGAACTCTATGCAATTTGCTATCCAATTGGATAAGGTATGTTTACCCACTGCTTTACCTGGCTTGTTTGGATCATAGGAAACAAAAAGTTGAGTGGATTTCCTATGGACTGCAGTACGGCTTAGATAGAAGGCAAGTGTACGCTTACAGTCCAGGGTGTGCCAAGCTGTTTCCCCTGGATGGGAATGAGGCCTTGGAAAGAATGTGGGTAAATTTATAGATTGGTTCAAGTGAAATTCCGTAACTACTTTGGGAAGGAATTTTGGATGTGTACGGAGAACCACCCTGTCAAGTAAGAACTTTGTATAAGGTTCGTATGTGACAAGTGCTTGTAACTCACTAACCCTTCTAGCTGAAGTAATGGCTATGAGGAAGATAGTTTTCCATGTGAGGAATTTAAGATTACAAGAGTCGATGGGTTCAAAAGGGGAGCGCATGAGTCCCGTTAGTACCAAATTCAGGTCCCAGCTTGGGACGGGTTTTCGAATTGGTGGTTTGAGGTGAGTTAGACCTCTCATAAATCTACTTATGAGAGGTTGTGTAGATATAGGTGCATCTGCTATCTTGTTATGGTAAGCAGAGATTGCACTTAAATGTACTCTTACAGATGAAGTCTGGAGACCAGATTCTGAAAGATGGTATAAGTAGTCTAGTAGAGAAGTTGCGGGGCAATCAAAAGGATTTATATCCTTTGTTGAGCACCACAAAGAGAATCTCTTCCATTTAGAAGCATAGTTTTTTCGCGTGGAAGGTTTACGTGAAGCTATAAGCACTTGAGATATATGAGAGGAAAGATTGAGTGGTTGTAAAATCAAGCTTTCAACATCCATGCTGTCAGAGACAGGGACTGGAGGTTGGGATGTCTCAACCGACCCTGATCTTGAGTTATGAGAGTGGGAGCTACTCCTAGACGAATTGGATCTCTGACTGAGAGGTCTAGAAGTGTGGGAAACCATACTTGTCGAGGCCAATACGGGGCTATGAGAATCATGGCCCCCCTGTCCTGTTGTAGCTTCACTAGTGTTTTGGTTATGAGCGGTATTGGAGGATACGCGTATAGCAGGCCTGAGTTCCAAGGGCGAGCAAAGGCGTCCTTGGCTGGTTGGTTCTTCTGTATGTGTAAAGAACAGAAGTTGTCCACTTTGTGATTCAGAGGTGATGCAAAGAGGTCTATGGTTGGTTGACCCCAGCGTTGAAATATCCTGGTTGCTATTGCAGGATCCAGGGACCATTCGTGTGGTTGGAAGTGACGGCTGAGTCGGTCCGCCACTACATTGTGAATGCCTGCCAGATAAGTGGCTCGTAGGGACATTGAGTGATGCAAGGCCCAGCCCCAAATCTGTGCTGCTTCTTGACAAAGGAGATAGGAGCCCGTACCTCCTTGTTTGTTGATGTACCACATGGCTACTGTGTTGTCTGTCTGAATGAGAACAGTCTTGTGCGAAAGGCAATCCTGGAACGCATGCAGTGCGTAACATATCGCTCGAAGTTCCAGAAAATTGATTTGATATGTTGCTTCGAGTTTTGTCCAAGTCCCTTGTGTGTGGAGATTGTCTGCATGAGCTCCCCATCCCAAGGTGGAGGCATCCGTAGTTAAAGTAGTCTGTGGGACTGGTTGTTGGAAAGGTAAGCCTTTGCACAGGTTGTCCATGTTGGTCCACCAAAGTAGAGATGATCTTAGTTGGTGGGTCACTTGAATTGGATAGTGTAATGGTTGAATTTCTTGGATCCATTGTGACCTTAGAGTCCATTGAGTTACCCTCATAGCTAGCCTTGCCATAGGAGTAACATGAACTGTTGATGCCATGTGGCCTAACAGAATCAGAAACTGATGAGCTGTGGTTTGTGTCCGTAAGGAGATGGACCTTGCTAGCTGAATAAGGGTTTCTGCCCGTTCTATGGGTAGAATGGCCTTTGCTTGGATTGTGTTCAAATCTGCTCCTATGAATTGAAGCAGATGAGTTGGAGTGAGATGGGATTTTTGATAATTGATGAGAAATCCCAGGGAGTGAAGGAGAGCAATTGTTCGGTTGAGAGAAGTTATTGCTCCTTGTTGAGATGGACTCTTTATGAGCCAGTCGTCTAGGTATGGGAAGACATGGACACCTTCTTTGTGTAAGTGTCCTGCTATTACTGCTAGACATTTGGTGAAGACTCTGGGAGCAGATGCCAGTCCAAATGGGAGAACTCTGTATTGGTAATGTTGAAGACCCACTTTGAAGCGCAGGTATTTGCGCTGAGGAGGGTATATTGGAATGTGAGCATAAGCATCTTGAAGATCCAGAGAACAAAGCCAATCCTTTGCTTGAAGAAGTGGAAGCATGGTGCCTAGAGAAACCATCCTGAACTTTTCTTTCTTTAGAAATTTGTTGAGATTTCTGAGGTCTAGGATGGGACGTAGGCCTCCTGTTTTCTTTGGAATGAGGAAATATTTGGAGTAGAATCCCCTGCCCTTCTGCTTCCGAGGCACTGGTTGAATGGCCTTGGATGTCAGAAGGGTGGATAATTCTGTTTGTAATTGATGAAGTTGAGATTTTTGTTGTTGGCATGATGTTGGTGGAAATTCTGGAGGAATTGAAGTGAAATTTAGTTTGTAACCTCGGGCAACTATTGAAAGAACCCATTGATCTGAGGTTATGCTTTGCCAATTTTCGTGAAAAAGGAATATTCTGACTCCAACTGGTAGGTTTGGTTTGGGATTGCAAGGTTGAATCTGTCCTCTGGTGTAATTCTCAAAAGCCTGTTGCAGGCCCTGTTTGCGCAGGTGGTTGTGGGCGGGCGGGTCTGGATTGTCTGGCTTGAGAACGCTGAGTTGGCCTAGTGGATCTACCTCTATTTGTTGGTTGGTAGTATTTGCGTGGCCTATAGTAAGAGCGTCTTACATCTCTCCGTGGAGGACGACGAGAAGGCTGACCAACAGGTTCTTGTGGAGTCTGAGACAGTTGTTTTAGTGTCTCCGTGTGTTCCTTGAGCTGTTGAACCGCTTCTTGAATTTTATCTCCAAAGAGATTGTCACCAAGACAGGGAAGGTCAACAAGCTTATCTTGAACCTCAAGCCTGAGGTCAGATGCCTTGAGCCAGGCCCACCGGCGAGCAGTGATTCCTGCTGCTGCTGTTCTTGAAGCAGTTTCGAAATTGTCATAAACTGCTCTCACTTCATGTTTTCCTGCTTCAAGACCTTTTGATATAATTTCTTGAGCAGGCTCTTGGAATTGAGTTGGCAAGGAAGTGATGAATTGCTCCATCTCTTTCCAGAGATTTCTTTGATGTTGAGTTATATAGAGTTGATATGCAGAGATTTTAGTACTCAGCATGGAACTCTGGTAAATCTTCTTACCCAATGTGTCCAGGAACCTGTGCTCCCTGCCTGGTGGGATGGAGGAGTGTGGACGCACACGTTTAGATTTCTTCTGTGCTGATTCCACAACGACAGATTGATGGGGCAATTGTTTTTGGTACCCAGGAGCTGGTTGAACAATGTAAGTAGTTTCTACCCTTTTGTTCACTGCAGGTATGGAAGCTGGGTGTTCCCAGATTCTTTTTTGAAGTTCCAGTAACACCTCATGTACAGGTATTGCTAGTACCTGTTTGGGTGGATCCACAAACTGTAGTACTTCGAGAGTTTGTGTTCTGGTATCGTCCTCAGCAGCCAATTTAAATGGAATGGAATCAGACATAGTTTGTATGAAGGATGAGAAGGAAAGATCTTCCGGAGGTGATTTCTTTCTTCGGTCAGGAGAAGAAGGATCGGACATGAACTCCTCTGAGGAAAATTGAGAGGGTTCATCATCCCAGGAGTCTTCTGATTCCTCCCTATAAGTTGCTGGAACTGGAGGGGCTTGCAGCCCGGAAGGTCCAGGTTGTGGATCATCGAGGAAAAAATCAGCAGATACCTTCCTTTTTGTAATAGGTGGTAATTTGTCGATGACCTTTTGGTATCTTTGTAGGAGGCGATGATAAAAAGCTTCATCGTGGATCTCCTCCGATGGAATAGGCTGCTGCAGGGATGCAGTCGTTTGATTCGTCGATGGAATTTGAAAAATCATCGAAGTAGATTGAGTCAGTAGCCTCGGTGTAGTGGTTATAGTATCCGCCGAGGATCTTGAGGGAAAAGATGCTGTTGTCATCGGTGTTATCACCGGCATCGATGGTGTAGGCAGAAGCATCGGCATCGATACTGACGGTGAAGGTATCGGCATCGATGGCATAGCCATCGATGTTGAAGACATCGGCATCGATGCTAGAGGCATCGACACTGAGGGTATCGGCATAGACTCGGAGGTCGGCATCGACAGGCCTGTCGGAAGTTGTTGCTCTTGAAGAGCCTGGAGAACAGCTTGTTTAATCATTGCAGACAATTCAAGCTGTGGTGTGAATGAGGGAGCCGATGGTGTATGCGATGGAAGCGCAACTACCATCGATGACGGTGTCGGTGACGGCGAAGGCCCAATCACCGGCGTGTCTTGATTCTTTGACCGCTTTGGCATAGACTCGTCCTGGGACACTGTTTCAGAGGATGATCGATGGCGATGTTTAGCTTTGGATCGTTCTGTTGACGTCGCAGAGAGTACAGAAGATGGCGAAGATGAACGGTCCCCCGATCCATTCGGACGCGGTTTTTTAAGGAGAACTTTCTTTGTTGCTCCAGCCAGAGGTTGCTCTGTGCTTTTGAGGGAGAAGGAATTAGTTGAAGAGAAAAAAGGTGTTCCATCTTCTCTTGCCTGGCCTTTCTTCCCTTGACTGTCATTTCTGCACATTTCTCGCAGGAATTGACATCATGTTGTTCCCCGAGGCACATTACACACTCCGAATGGGGATCGGTAATAGACATAGTTCTGTTGCAGACCGGGCATTTTTTAAACCCGGTCGCCATTTTTGATCGACGGCCGTCGATGACGAACGTGTGTGTGTGTGTGTGAAAAATTTTCAGCCGGAAATTCTTTAAACAGAGAGTACTCACCAGCCGGCGAGGGAGAGATTTTCCCGTGACAGAGAATATTTAGAAAAAATGACTTTTCAGTCAAAAACGAGATTCCCAACGGTAGGGCTATTGGTCCGCGGTGCGAACGGCAGCGCAGAAAAGTGAAGACTGAAGAGAGACACCTGTGGCAGAGAATATCATAGCATGCTGAGCATGCTCAGTGGCCTCACAGGGCCAGTCAAAAGTTTCTAGAAACTTTGACAGAAAGCTTTCCCGCCTGGGCTCCATTCGGTGACATCACCCGTATGTGAGGACTAGCATCCTGCTTGTCCTGGGATAATACTATCTTCAACTCAACCTGTCAAACAGAACTTCTTTACATTCCTTTTCTCTCTGCCCCATGCTCATCCTAATCAAGGATCAAAACTACTGGCTGTTTTTGCTATTGTTCACAATCTTGATATTCTATTGAACTCTAAATCTCCTTACCCTATGTGCCAGGGTGGCCACAGACATCCATCAGTTACAGTTACTCAGTATTTCTCATACTCGACCTCTTCTCATTTTCAAAAGACCATAAAGATATGCCATGCAGGGTCAGACCAAAGATCCATAATGTTCAGCATCCTGTCTCTAATAGTGACCAATCCAGCTCACAAGGAAGCACCCAGCATAAGAACATAAAATGCCATGCTGGGTCAGACCAAGGGTCCATCAAGCCCAGCATCCTGTTTCTAACAGAGGCCAAACCTGGCAAGTACCCAAACACCAAAAGATCCCATGCTACTGATGCCAGTAATAGCAGAGGCCATTCCCTAAGTCAACTTGATTAATAGCAGTTAATGGACTTCTCCTCCAAGAACTTATCCAAACCTTTTTTGAACCCAGCTACACTAACTGCACTAACCACATTCCTTGTTGTGCCCTCCCAGGGATAAGAAGTGACTGTCCCCAAGGCCACCTGCTAATAATTGCTTATGCACTTTTCCTCCAGCAACTTGACCAAACCCCTTTTAAGGCCAGCTATGCTAGGATGCCTTGACCACCTCCTCCAGTCACAAATTCCAGAGGTCAACTGTGTGTTAAATTGTGGAAAGTGTTTTTTCCACTAGGTTTAAATCTGCTGTTAGTTTCATGAAATGTCCCTTAGTCCAAATACATTTGAAAAGGTAAATAACCATCCCACTATTTACCCTTTCCACCTCACACATGATTTTATAAACCTCTATAATAATATCTCCTCTTCTCCAAGCTGCAGTGCCCTAATCAATTATTAAAAAGAGCTGCAGAGGTGATCTGGACACTATAGACTGGTGAACCTGCCCACATAGACATGGTTTAATGGGAGAGAGTCGATGTGGATTTTGCAAAGGGAAGTCTTGCCTTACCAATTTACTTGATTTTTTTGAAAGTGTAAATAAGCATGTGGATAAAAGTGAGCTGGTTGATAGTGTATTTGGATTTTCAAAAGGTATCTGACAAAGTCCTTCAGGAATTTGAAATGGAGCAGGATCATGGGATATGAGGCAGTGCCCTATTGTGAATTGGTAAGAGGATAGAAGACAGTAAATAGGAGGTAAGACTAAATGGTCAATTTTCCAAATGGAGAACGGACGTTAATAGAATGCCCCAGGGGTCTGCAATGGGACCTGTGCTATGAAGCATATTCATAAATGATCTAGAGAAAGCAATGACCAGCAAGGTAACAAAACAATTATATCCCAACAGCAGCAGATTGAGAGTAGCAGCAGAAGGAATTTGTGAGATTAGGAAACTGGGTATTTAAATGGCAGATACAATCTAATGTGGACAAGTGCAAAGTAATGCATATAGGGAAAAATAATCCCAACTAAGTACACAATGCTGGGTTCCATGTTAGGAGTCACCACCCAGGAAAAGGACCTGTCTTTGTGGACAATACCTTGAAATCTTCAGCTGTGTGTTGGACAGCAGTCAAAAAGGAAAAATAGAATGTTAGGAATTAACTGGAAAGGAACAAAGAACAAAAGTTAGAATATCATAACGCCTTTGTATAGATCCATGGTACAATTGCACTTTGAGTAATGTTCTCAGTTCTGATCAACCCATTTAAAAAAAAAAAAAAAAAAAACACTACACATAACTGACAAAAAAGGTAGAGAGAAGGGTGACAAAACATGATAAAGAGGATAGAAAAGCTCAGTTATGGAAAAATGCTCAAAAGATTAGGACTCTTTAGCTTGGAGAGAGATGACAGAGAAGATATGATTGAAATCTATAAAAACATGAGTTGAATGGGTAAATAAGGAACAGTTATTTACCCCTTCAAAGCCAGAGAGATGCTGGGCTGCATAGAGAGAGCAATAAGCAGCAAAAAAAAGGAGGGGATAATACCCTCGTACAGGTCTTCGGTGAGGCCTCTCTTGGAGTACTATGTTCAGTTCTAGAGACTATCCTGAAAAAGACAAGATGGAAGCAGCCCTGAAGGTAGCAACCAAAATCATGTGGGGTCTGCATCGGAAAGCCTATGAAGAGAGGCTGAAGGATCTAAATATGTATACCATGGAGAGGAGATGTGAGACATACCTTCAGATAGATACCCGAAAAGTATTAAATGATGTACAAACATCAAACCTTTTCCACTGGAAAGGAAACTGTACAACTAGGGGTTACAATATGAAACTGCAAGGGGGATGACTCGGAACCTACATCAGGAAATACATCTTCAAAGAGAGGGGGGTGGATGCCTGGAATGCCCTCTCAGAAGAGGTGGTGAAGACAAAAACAGTAATGTAATTCAAAAGGGCAAGGGATAGAAATAAATAGGGTAACTATGTTAACTTCAGGTGTTAATTTTCTGCACAGAGCAGCAGTTACAACCCTTAACAGAATGCATGGGGTAACCTGCATGGAGCAGCAGTTACTACTGTAAGCAACTTGCTGGGCAGACTGGATGGATCATTTGATTTATTTTTTTTTTGTAATCTGCCATCACATACTGTGTTGTTTACCTTTTCACAGGACACTAGGACTATGAGACACTCCATGAAGCTAGCAACCTGAAGATTTAAAACAAATTATAAAAAGTATTTTTTCATTCAGTGCACAATGAAGCTATGGAATCTGTTGCCAGAGAATGTAGTCAAGGCAACTAACAGGAGTTCAAAAGAGGATTAGACAATGTTCTAAAGAAAAGTCCATAAACAATTAGATAGACTTGACTACAAGTCATGACTACTGGAGGCCTGCTGGGTTCTTCTGACCTGGAATGGCCATTGTCAGAGACAGGATGTTGGGCTCAATTGACATTGGTCTAACCCAGCATGGAACTTATTTTAACATTTTATTTTATTTATTTTTAATTTTTATAGACCGAAGTTCTTGTAGGAACTACAAATCAATCCGGTTTACATACAACTTTTAGATGCCCAAAAATAGTGGGTTTTACATAGAACAGTTGAACAATAAAACAGGTAACAATAGAACAACAATAATGATCATCAGGGATGAAGAAATGGATTTCTATCTCCTTTGTCATTTTTGTTGCCCTTCTCTGTACCTTTTCCAGTTCTGCTATGTTGTTCTTCAGATGGTGTGACCAGTACTGACAAGATCTGCACACTGCATTATGATATTTGCAAGTTTGTTCTATATTCCTTTCCAAATAATTCTTAACATTCTATTAGCATTTTAATCACTGTTGCACACACAATTTTAACCTATTGTCCACACAGACTCCAAGATTCTTTTCTTAAGTGTTTTACCCCTAATATGGAACCCAGCATTAGGTACCTATTATTTGGATTTTACCCCATGTGCATCACACCTTACATTTGTCCACATTAAGTTTCATCTCCCATTCAGATGCCCCTTCTTGCAAGGTCCTTCTCTGCTCTGAATATTTTTGTATTTTGTTCACTTTAGTTATTGCTCCCTTTTCCAAATCGTTAAATCAATAAGTTAAAAACACTGGTTCCAGTACAGATCCATGGGACACTCCATTATTTCTTTTTCACCATTTGGAAAACTGATCCTAGTCTTTGTTTACTAACTTTTAATCATCTTACTTTTTAGTTTTCTGAGGAGTCTCTCATAAGAGACTTTAACACCTTCTGAAAATATGAACACACTCAGCTGATGAACATCTAGATCTCTCTAGCCATTTTTCTTACACTTTGTTTCCACTTCTGATCTTCCTCCCTCGCTTTTCCATCACTAAGCTTTGTTTAGAGCATAGCCACCCATATTACCCAAAGGTGTCAGCAGTATTCCAGTATATTTCCACATACTTTTCAAGGCTCTGTGCTATTTATTCTAACCCCATCCACCTTTTGATTTCTCTTGATAAAGTTTCTCACAACCTGCTCTATTTCTGTCATCCTGTCTCCAGTCAAATTGTGCCACCTTCACGATTTTACACCTTGTTCTATCTACATTGTCCAATTCTGATGGAATAACTATAACCCATCATGGGCCCATTTTTAAGAAAAGGTGAGATCAAATGCTTATAAATAGATAAAATAAGTCCCCACATATATCTAAACTGTCAATTGTGACGTTTAAATACCTTATCTCATCTTGTTGCCTCTCCTGCTGGATGGTCCTGAACATGGCTAAAATGACAATTCTTTACTTAGACTCACCTGCTCAATCAAACCATAAGCCATGCTTGTGCTGTGCATACTTTGTAGAAACTGCAAGCTTGCAAACCAAGGCTAGGGATGATGCAGAGGGATCATCCACAACCTCTGAGGGCAGGAAGACCTATTTGTCATACAATGGCAACACCTAGTGGCCAGATAAGGGCCATGACTTCAGGGCCCCTGAAATGACTGGCCCAAGTGAGTTTGGAAGGGATATAAAACAGGAGGGGCGAATCCCCAGTGAATGGGAAATGAAGTATCAAGGCACCAGATTAATGTACTAGTTCCAAATTGATTGCTGTGATATGTATATGGAGATCCACATTTTTTGTGACTCTTCTTGGGCTTTCTGAATAAGGCATGGAATCAAGAATGAGTAAATAAATAAAACCAAGAGAGCAGGATGCCACCCCCACACAAAAAAAGCATGCAAGCTTAAATACTTTGTGTGGTAAAATAGGATGGTCCTAAAAAATGTTTCATTCTCAATATGGTGAACCTATTAAGAATTAGTGTCTACATTTATCAGAATATAAACAAACACTTCTATTCAAGTCAAACAAATACTGACATGAGCTTATAAAACCCCATAGGTTCAATGTTCCCTCTAAATTTTGAAAGGCAAGTATAAAATTTCACCCAACGAGCGAGGAGGAAAGTCATCTGTCCATGGAGGAGTTTGTCACAGCAAAATCGGGAAGGGATGTCCCCCATAAAGGATGTGTTTTTTTTACCCATCACCAATCCTCCCTTATTATCCCAAGCAGCCCTCACTCATCTACAGAGGTATATGCGGGTCTGCTCCATCCATCTTCCACTGCTCACTTGCCCACTTTTTTTAAATTGTAAAGCCCATCATTTCCTGGCTACTGCTCTTACAATGCAAAAGATCAGCAGCCCAAAGCTGCAGGTTTTGGAAACATGCACAGTCAAACAGCGGCTTTATGCAAGAGGAATCTAAACTGTACGCAACTTAGAGGAAGACTGCACGCATTTCCTTCTTCAGATGCGTCTTTGCTGTCTTACCTCAAGAATAGATCAATGCAATCTCAAATACTCATGTGCATCACCTATGAATAATTCCTAGGTTGATCCAATATCTCCAAAATTAATATAACCATCAGAATGCCACACAGCTCATATCAGTGTTCAAGCATAGCAATTCTAATGTGAATGCAGCTCTCAAAAGAATGGAAGTCAATCATCTCTTCATCCAAGAGTACTAAATGCACGATAGTCTAAGTAGGAAAGAAACAAAGACACATTCCAGGGGTATCAGAAGGGCCAAGAATTAAATTTTTAACTGCATGTTTTACAAAATAAAAATAATTCTTTAAAATTTTGTTTTTAAAAAATGTAACTGAGTAATTTGTACTTTTGTTGTAAGGGAAAACAAGCAATAAATTTGCTTTTGCTGATGTGTCATATTAATTACCTTGCCTGTGCAGATGACAGGGACTAGAGCCCTTGTCATCTTTTGCATGGTGCTGAGCCATGTGCACTGAAAAGAAAGTGGAAGCTGCTAACACCTGAAGTTGGATAGTACCAGAGTTTGCAAAGGAGCTTATTCAGTAGTTTGAGAAGCTAAAATTATATACATTTATAAAAAGGAAAAAAAAAAAGTGTTGGATTTTCTGTAGCACAGAGCTCTCTTTTCCCATCAGGCAGAAATCACAGATGGTGAACATCCTGCTCTTCTGTAACTGGTTGAATTACAATTAGTATTAAGAAATAAAAAAAAATAAATAAAGTAACCCTACTCATCTCTACTACAGAAATTTGAATGGGCCTTGGTATCACTATTTTAATAAGAGAAAACTCTGAATAGCATCCTGCAATTTCAATAGTGTATACTAGCTTACAATTTTTTAATTGACTTTTTTTTTTACTTTATTAAATTACAATACATGAACACTTCCATATTAGTTCTGTGCCACTAAAACCAAAGCTTCAAGAAGTAAAGACCTGTTCACATATGGGCCGGCTTTTTTTTTTAACTTCTGCTGAGAAAAGAAGTTAGTGAATAAGCCCCTAGATATAAATTACAATTTGGGGGAATTACATGCAGGTTTCAAAACCAAATGGGAAAAAAAAAGTGCAATACGTTTATTTTAAGCCTCATTATAACCTAAACATCGTGCGCACACCCACAGAACTACCTGGAAACATCTGCCACCTTCAAAAGCTTTTGAGATCAACACCCACCATCCCTCAAGGTTGAGGCACGGTTTATCATGAGATGAAGTCACCAGGCCTCTTAACTGACTTCGCCTCAAAAAAACAAACCATGAAACCGTCAAATTGTTTACCACACAATCCACGTAATCAGCGAGCAAACCCGCTGAAGCATTATGCAACAGAAAATGCATCAACTTTCACCTGTTCACTTATGCGCCTTGCACTCTACTTTATTCAGCCAACGACAGACATCTCGCCGAATAACAGAAAGCAAGAGCGCTCAGAAGGGTCAGAGAATCGTTGCCCTAATTGCAAGTGGGCATCGCTCCCGCCCTCACCTGGCGAACTCTCGGGGCCCAAGTCCCCCCCGGGCAAAGCGGATCTGCTACCGTGGGGTCTCCACCGTACAAGCACGAGCCGTCGCGATGACGACGACCGGGCTAATCCGGAAAGTTTGCTGCCTTCTCACACCTAACTTGTTCCTTCTAAACCTGCAGCAAAGCATCCTGTCTCGTGCAGCCTCCAGCCGTGCAGATGCAGAGATGCGAAACACAGACACGCGCGCAGGGGCCAAATGTACCCAGCACTTTTTCCCGCGGACACAAAGGGCCCGGATTACGTGGGCTCTTCTGCCAGTCTGTGCCTAAGGGGGGGAGAAAGCTGAGCGAAGCCGGGAAGCGCTCTTCCCTCCATCCGGCCCAGTTAGGTGGGGGAGGGAGGGGGGGGGTGCAGGGGCCCTCCGGTCACTACAATGCCTCCAGCCTCACAATGACGCTCCCGTCAGCCGCAGCTCGCCGCCTCGGCCCTGCCCGCACAGCCCGTGGGGGGGCGGCCGCTCGTGCGATTTACCTGCGGGTGCTCCTGCTCCGAAACAAAGTGCAGCGGCGGCGACGGGGGCAGCCTCTCTCCGCGCGTCCCCTTCTCTCCCTCGCTCTTCCTCCGTCCGTTTCTGGGGCAGTCCTCGGCGTGAACGTGCTTCCAACTGACAGGGGGGCAGGTGGGCCGCAGGAAATACTCACAGCCCGCCCGGCTCTCCTTACGGTGTCCTGTATTATTATTATTATTTCTTGGAGGTTTCTCTCGTTCCCTTTGCTTGCGGTAATGAATGCAAAGATGGCCAGACGGGGCGGGATTAGGCAGGAAACCGTTCCGAGTCAGAGGGGAACCGGGAGCGGAAGCCAGCCCCGTCTCCCCCCCTCCTCTGGCGGAGAAGAGCAGATGGCTCTGCCCCTCTCCCTCCTCCTCCTCCGCAGCAGGCGGTGGGCGGAGACTCGGAGGCTTGACTCCTCCCACCGGAGGAAGGTGGGAACAGGCTAAGTGACGGATGGCGGAAGGACTACTCAGGAGCCGGTCGCCTTGATTGACGTCCACAATGAGCCAATCTTAGCAAGGTTGACTGGGTAGGTGGGCGGGGCCTCTGAGCCTCTTCAGTCGCCGAGCCCTTCGCGTCTCACTGTTTTTTCTATGGCGAGGGCGGGTGTGGATCGTGTGGAGGTGGGGCGAGGAAGGGATGGAATATCTAGCTTGATGTCAAGCTAAGTCAAACAAAGGTTGACAATGGTCAATCGGTGGATGCTTTGGGGTGGGGCAGGAGTAGGGAATCAACCACTGACATGTCTGTATGTATGTATGTGTGTGTGTGTGTGTTGTGGCCGCTTGCAGATGATTGCTGTGTATGGGTACTGCGGCTGACCAATGGGTTGCTGCGGGATCGATCCGTGCGCAGTCTTCCAGGGAGTTCTTGTGTACGTGCATACTGGATTGGGCTCTCTTTCACTTTTGCTCACTTCTTCCCAACTAGGGATGTTCTGTGCTTATCCCTTACAGAGGGAATTTTGGTATGTCAAAGTTAAACTGGTTGGTACGATGGATACCTATCCCACTCAAGATTACCCCCCACCCCCTTCCTTCCTACACACACACCAGGAGAGTAATTAGGTCTTTCAATATTTTGAAGAACACGTAATACAGTGATGTATTGTGTTATACTAGTAAGATGAAACAAGCTATATACATTTGTGCTATTGATATAAATGGGAATGTGTGAGTAGGGCTGGCTTTAAAATTGTGCCCATAGGTAGAGTGCTGGGAGCAGAAGTTTGTTGCCCCAGAAATCAGGGATAAGTAGGAAGAGTCCCAGTTTTGTATGCCTTCAGAATTTGGCACCCTAGGCATGTGCCTTTTTTGCCTATGCCTACATTTGGCCCTGAATTTGAGTTCTGGTTACCCTGAGACTGGTGTGGATTAGCAGGGGCGAGATTGTATACATTTCAACTTTCCTTGATTCCTCTCTCTTTCTGTGGCCACCCACTTCAGGATGACCCCTAGCATTCTGCCCACTTCCTCAAACCTAAATTTAGCATTCTCCTTCATCCTCCATCCCATCCCAGGCTCAACCAACAGTCTTCTCTCTCTCTCTAGGCTCAACTCCAACATTCTCTCTCTCCCACCTGTGTATCTGCTACTCCAAATAATTCAACTGCAGCTACCCTGGCTGCTGGAGTTGTTTCTTCACAGCTTTAAAAGTTAGCTGGTTAAACTTCACTGTTTCAAAATCACTTTGACTTCCGGTTATTCTCTGAGGGGCCAACGCAATAAGACTTGTGGTAAAATGGGTGCTTGTATTCAGCACCCGTTTTCCTGACAAGAGCACAGCTACTTCTGGGCATCTGATGCTATATTACATGAGCTACTGTTGCAGATGTGGACCCTTAGACCAAGGGGGGAGTTGGCGCTACCTGCAGGAAGGAACTCAGCAGGTCCCACCATCGGCAGGCGGAGCTGACAGAAGTAGAGGTCCAACTGGAGCAGAGCCAGTACCAGCCCACGTTCCCCTTAGGTTGAGCCCTTGGGTGTCTGGACCGGCTGGTCTTAGGTGCGGGCCTCTGTGGAGTGAAAATCCATCCAAAGTGATTGCAGGCTAGCGGCGTCAGGACAGGCAGCAGTCAACAGGATCAGATTAATGCTTTGATGAAAGGCAGACAGAGTTCTCGCAGCATCGTGGTTCTGGCAGTGGTCTGAGCAGGCAGCGTTCGGTCAGAAGCTGAAGCAGGCAAGTTCAAGGGGCAGACGGAGGTCAAACAGCCTCGAGGTCCAATCCGAGGTCAAACCAGAAGTTCAGTCCAAAACAATGCCAGAAGTCCGGTCCGAGATCAAGCCAGAAGTCCAATCCAAAAAGACAAGGAACGAGGAGGAGGAAGTAGAATGAGGGATCACTGAGGCGAGTCGAGATGCTGAAGACAGATGAAGGAAGGACTGACCACAAACATACAAATTCAGGAAACGACAAGACTGCCAAGGAACCAAAAACGGGACACAGGAACAACACACAGCGGAAACCAGGAAGCAGGAACTCAGGGCAAGCACTTCTCCAGGAGGAGTTGACCTGTTGCTGAGACAAGGAAGGGCTGCTGAGGTGGCCTCTTATAGGCTTCTGCCGGTGACATCGTCTTTGTGTACCTTCGGTATTTTCCCGCCGAGGGCTCATTAAGAAGGATGGCGTCGACGTGCACTAACCCCTAAGAGGAGCCTGAGGCAGAAGCTGCATCAGTAGCAAGGCCGATGCAGGGGCCTGCCATGTAACCAGAGGAGCTCAGCCCAGCGGCGGGGAAAGCAGTAGAGAAGGCAGATTTAATGCCAGCTCCGGGGCTGGAGTTAAGTTTGGCGCGTTAACAAGTGTGCATTGGGTGTCAAAGGATTTTCTGCATCAGGGGGAATAGCTACATGTGATGAGCACTATCGGCTAAGCAGTTGTTTGTGCGCGCGTTTTGGATGCACAAATCCCTTTATTGCATCGGGTACTAGTCTAGCATGTCCAAATCATGCGTCCAACCACGCACTAACCTGTGCGTTAGGCTGGTGCACTTTATTGCATCGGCCGGCGAGTGGGGAAGCCGTGTCCTGACCATGCTCCCGCCCAGCATGAGCTATTTCATCTGTTTTTGGTGATACAGCGATCTGTACTGATTGTGATGTCATAGTCAAAGGATTCTAGTAAGTGCTCTATCCATCACTATGGACAGATCAGACCAGTAGAGTCAAAAAAGGTATTATAAATACCTACCCAGCAAACCAATTAATGGCAGAGGAATCAACCTCTGAGGATGACACCGGAATTGAGGCTTCTGAGTCAGCTGAGGATGTGGCTTTTTGAATCTGGCAGTCTACAGGCTACCCCCGTGAACCAATGCACTCAGCTCTCCCAGTCTGACCGATCTGTTGCCTCTTAACGCGGCGAAACACCAGCAGCCAGCAACGTGGCAGGGCTGCACCCCTCAGCACAGCGAGACGCCACTAGCAGGACACCGCTGACAAAACACATCGTGCCTCTCCCTAGGTGAGTGTGCACACTGCCTCATGGCATTTAAAAAGACCACAGCAGAAAAGTCCCCATGGCCCCTAGAGATGACATCATCAACACTGCCCTATATGAGGACAGCTCCCCAGAAGCAACTCGCCTCAGCAACAGTTCTAGCTACTCTTCAGTAATTTCTGTTGATTCCCAGTGTAACTGCCTTTTCCCAGTGTAACTGCCTTTTCAGCACTTTGTTATTGTTATGTTTACTTTGCACCCCTGTTTTATGTGAACCAGCATGATGTGACTGCTGTCTCGAATGCCGGTATATAAAAAATCTAAATAAATAAATAAATAAAATAAATGAGGACAGCTCCCCAGAAGCAACTCGCCTCAGCAACAGTTCTAGCTACTCTTCAGTAATTTCTGTTGATTCCCAGTGTTCCTTTTCTTCTGTCTTTGCCCAGCTTGTCTTCACTCTTCAATCCACCTTGTCCCATAATCCTTTGTCCACTTGTTCCAGCCTTGCCTGTCCCAGTCCTATCGTCCCTCTCCTTTGGTTGGATACCTGGTTTGACCTCAGCTCGGCCCTCAGATACACCCAACCGCCAGCTGCCTTTGATCACTGCTTGGACCTCAGATTTGTCTTACTGCCACCTGCCAGATACACCTGACCTCCGCCTGCCTACGACCCTAACTATAGACCTTCCCTTCTGCCAACAGCAGAGACCCCACCTAAGTCCTGCTGGCCCCGGCACCAGAAGGCTCAACCTGAGGGGAACGTGGGCTGGTATAGGTGAAGTTCCTGATGGGTCTCTGCTTTGACTGGATCCGCCTAACGACAGCAAGAACCTGCAGGGCTCCTTCCTGCAGGTGGCGTCAATCTTCATTCAGACAAAGTGTCCACACACAACAGGCTTATTGGAGTGCCTTGCTGGAAAAGTTCTCTAACAAAATTTCTAAAATGTTAGATTTTTGATTAAGTATTTTTGTCAATAAAATGGTCCAATTAGTACAAATAGTGCAAGACAACATGGGACCACTGGTCAAGAAAGATGTGAAAATAGCTGACTTGGAGATGATTGCAACATTTACCACAGCTAAGCTCAAAACAATTGAGCAAAACTACCTGTCTGTCTTGGATAAACTGGATGACCTTGAAAATCAGACCTATCACTGCAATCTTCATATCCCTAGGGTTCCAGAGAAGGCAGAAGGTAATAAGGCTAGTTTTTTTGTTGTTTTTTTTCAAAATGGCTGCCAGAATTACTGCATTCGGACTGCAGCAAGGGCCTTCTTACACTCGATCCAGCGCACCATACTTTGGTCCCTACTCCTTCTCAAGGCAGTTGCCTATGAGCAGTAATTGTTAAATTACCTAATTCTGGCAACAAACATTTGATAATGAATGCAGCGAGGGAGCCTCTAGAGCTTAACTTTCAGTGCAATTGAATCCTGATTTTTCAGGATTTCTCTGTGGTGCAACCAAAGTGTCATGAATTTTGTAACGTGAAGTGTGATTTGCAGAAACTGAACATACAGTATACCATGCTGTGTTGAAGGATGTGAAGGCATTTTGGTGTGATGTGTAGGAATAACTAGGCCACATGTAAAATGGATGCTTTCAAGTGATATATATGAATATGCTGTGCTTAAATGAAAAGAAAACAGTATAGTTGCATACATTAGATAACATTCCTTTGCATATAGTGAAGAAAATGATAGTCATAATAAAGCAGCCGTGCTTAGACACAGTAAAATATTTACAGTTACAAATAAAAACAAATTGCTTTTGCTTAGATATACAGCAGACAGACAGTTAATGACTTGCTTAAGCATAATGGCCGTTGAAGTGCTGAATGTTGTTTATCTCAGAAAAAGTTACAGTTGAAGTATGTGAAGCTGTTTTGCCTAGACATAGATGAAAAATAAAGAAGCCCCACTAGAAAGCAATGATGCAAATGTGTGTATGTGTCTTCTAACATAACCACTGTGCCCCTTTTATTTCTTAATTGGGGTGATGGCTAAGTTGCAAAGGACAAAAAAAATAGGACTGCGCCTGTGCCAGTAAGATCCCTTATACACATTATAAAAGAAAGCCAGCTGAAACACAAGACAGAACAGATGAAAGAGATCCCAAACAGATCTGACCCCAGTTCTGAATCCTCAAGAACTGGGAGAAAAAGAGACTGTATTCCTAGAGCCACCATACCTGATTGAAGGGGACCATTCAGGGGACTGGGGTTCACCTGATCACTTACAGAGCAATCACCGACATATCCTTATAAATACTTTTCTTTCAGCTTTCTTTTGTTTCTCTCTTTTTCTCTTATAGACCATTCTCATAAGTGGTCCTATATAAGTAAAGTATACTTATCCAAATATTATCTTTGTGTAATGAATCCTGGAGGGGTGTGAGCCCTTCGTTCTGCAGTGTAATTGATGCAGCCTCGAGGGCAAGCCCCTGAGGCCTATACCAGAAGCTGGTGAATGCACCCTGTAGTGGGACAGTCTGGAGTTTCACCTTTACCAACTGCTTCTTCCTCAGGTTGAGCCCTTGGATTCTGGCAGCCAGCAGGACAAGCAGATCTCTAGGGCAGAGATGGTAGTAGAGTCTGGAGAGACACCAGAGACAGGATAAACAGGTTTATGGAAGTCAAAAGGGAGCCTATGTCAGGGCAGTGTTATGAACCCTCCTGTAGCGGTGCTATGGGAGGCTCCTTACCTCTTCCTGGAGGCCGCTCCAAAGCCATGGCCTCGCCTGCGAACTGTCCAGGATTTGCTCCAGGGCCTGGGAGGCCTCGATGTCCTTGGGGCCTGCCTGAGGCTGCTTGTGTTTGCATGGACTTCCTGGTTTGACTATTTAAGGCGTGGGGAGCAGGAGGTGGGAGAGTGGCCAAAGGCCACTCCCCCCCCCCCTAAAAAAAAAGAAAACAAAAGA
Organism: Rhinatrema bivittatum; assembly: GCF_901001135.1. Lineage (NCBI taxonomy): Eukaryota > Metazoa > Chordata > Amphibia > Gymnophiona > Rhinatrematidae > Rhinatrema > Rhinatrema bivittatum. The sequence goes on from NC_042615.1 coordinate 601,428,945, forward strand.
AGGGCAGTCCAATAACAAAAAACAAGAGACAATAACAAAATTAAGAAACAACGGTTCTCAGGCGCCCCCTAAAGAAGGCACCTGAGACAAAACAAATAATAAGGGAGGGAAGGGGGAGCCTTAACAAAAGATTAAGGCTGGGGAGGAGGCGGGAGTGGCCTCAAGACCGCTCCGCCCCCAAAAAAGAAAAACAACAAAGGGAAGGGGAGTCACAAACAAAAATAAGAACATAAGAAAATGCCATACTGGGTCAGACCAAGGGTCCATCAAGCCCAGCATCCTGTTTCCAACAGTGGCCAATCCAGGCCATAAGAACCTGGCAAGTACCCAAAAATTAAGTCTATTCCATGTAACCATTGCTAATGGCAGTGGCTATTCTCTAAGTGAACTTAATAGCAGGTAATGGACTTCTCCTCCAAGAACTTATCCAATCCTTTTTTAAACACAGCTATACTAACTGCACGAACCACATTCTCTGGCAACAAATTCCAGAGTTTAATTGTGCGTTGAGTAAAAAAGAACTTTCTCCGATTAGTTTTAAATGTGCCCCATGCTAACTTCATGGAGTGCCCCCTAGTCTTTCTACTATCCGAAAGAGTAAATAACCAATTCACATCTACCCGTTCTAGACCTCTCATGATTTTAAACACCTCTATCATATCCCCCCTCAGTCGTCTCTTCTCCAAGCTGAAAAGTCCTAACCTCTTTAGTCTTTCCTCATAGGGGAGTTGTTCCATTCCCTTTATCATTTTGGTAGCCCTTCTCTGTACCTTCTCCATCGCAATTATATCTTTTTTGAGATGCGGCGACCAGAATTGTACACAGTATTCAAGGTGCGGTCTCACCATGGAGCGATACAGAGGCATTATGACATTTTCCGTTTTATTCATCATTCCTTTTCTAATAATTCCCAACATTCTGTTTGCTTTTTTGACTGCCGCAGCACACTGCACCGACGATTTCAATGTGTTATCGACTATGACACCTAGATCTCTTTCTTGGGTTGTGGCACCTAATATGGAACCCAACATTGTGTAATTATAGCATGGGTTATTTTTCCCTATATGCATCACCTTGCACTTATCCACATTAAATTTCATCTGCCATTTGGATGCCCAATTTTCCAGTCTCACAAGGTCTTCCTGCAATTTATCACAATCTGCTTGTGATTTAACTACTCTGAACAATTTTGTGTCATCTGCAAATTTGATTATCTCACTCGTCGTATTTCTTTCCAGATCATTTATAAATATATTGAACAGTAAGGGTCCCAATACAGATCCCTGAGGCACTCCACTGTCCACTCCCTTCCACTGAGAAAATTGCCCATTTAATCCTACTCTCTGTTTCCTGTCTTTTAGCCAGTTTGCAGTCCACGAAAGGACATCGCCACCTATCCCATGACTTTTTACTTTTCCTAGAAGCCTCTCATGAGGAACTTTGTCAAACGCCTTCTGAAAATCCAAGTATACTATATCTACCGGTTCACCTTTATCCACATGTTTATTAACTCCTTCAAAAAAGTGAAGCAGATTTGTGAGGCAAGACTTGCCCTGGGTAAAGCCATGCTGACTTTGTTCCATGGGAAAACAACTCCCAAGCGCCCCCTAGAGAGGGTGCCTGGGACTAATAGAAATAAGGGAGGGGAAGGGGACCATTTAAAACTATAGAGGTGGCAGGAGTGGCCCTAAGACCGCTCCGCCTCCGAAAAAAAAAGAACAATAAAGGAAAAGGGAAACCACAAACAAAAATGGGGAGATACCAATTCCCAGGCGCCCCCTAGAGAGGGCGCCTGGGACTAATAGAAATAATAAGGGAAGGGAGGGGGACTATAAGACTAGCGAGTAGGCCACGGTTTGATACAGATCTGATCACAGAACCGACGGTGTTGGTTGTCGCTGCCTTAGACAGTAAGCTATACTCCATATCGGAACAAATTAATGATTTAAACGCTACAATTTCAGTATTTGGCTCCTGCTTGAACACTGTGGAGGGGAGGATGTCGCTTCTGGAGGATGATTCGGTGGCCTTTTCAAATAAATTAGTGGAGCCTGAAAAGAAAGTGGTGGCACAGGAAGATAAAGTAGAGTTTCTAGAAAACAGGTCCAGGAGGAGCAATATCAGGCTCGTCATCTGCCAGAGTCTTATAGAAAATCTTAATCTGCCAAGATTCCTAGAAAAGTGGTTGCCAGAGGAATTAAAACTACCAGAGCTGGTGGGAGAATATAAAATTGAACGAACACACAGGCTGGGAAACAAGCACGAGGGAGAATCACAGCCTAGAATAACAATAGCAAAGATGCTCAATTGTATGCAAAAACAGCAGCTTTTACAAGTTTACCGCAAGCTGGGGAGGTGATTTACCAAGAGCGCACAGTCAGGATTTTTCAAGACTACTCGGCAAAAGTGGTGAATATATTCTGATATAATAAAAAAGGTCAAATTCATTCTGCAATATCCAGCGCTAATAAAAATTTAGCTTGCAGGAACCTCTCAAGTGGTTCCTGCAAGCTGTGGCAGTCAAAAAAGCAAACAGAATGTTGGGAATTATTAGAAAGGGAAGGGTGAATAAAACGGAAAATGGCATAATGCCTCTGTATTGCTCCATGGTGAGACCGCACCTTGAATACTGTGTACAATTTTGGTCGACGCTTCTCAAAAAGGATATGGTTGCGATGGAGAAGGTACAGAGAAGGGCGACCAAAATGGTAAAGGGAATGAAACAGCTCACCTATGAGGAAAGACTAAAGAAATTAGGACTTTTCAGCTTGGAGAAGAGACGGCTGAGGGGGGATATGATAGAGGTGTTTAAAATCATTAGAGGTCTAGAACGGGTTAATGTGAATCAATTATTTACTCTTTCGGATAATAGAAAGACTAGGGGGCTCTTCATGAAGTTAGCATGTGGCACATTTAAAACTAATCAGAGAAAGTTCTTTTTCACTTAAGGTACAATTAAACTCTGGAATTTGTTGCCAGAGGATGTGGTTATTGCAGTTAGTGTAGTTGTGTTTAAAAAAGGATTGGATAAGTCCATTACCTGCTATTAATTAAGCTGACTTAGAAAATAGCTACTGCTATTACTAGCAACAGTAACATGAAGTAGGCTTAGTTTTTGGGTACTTGCCATGTTCTTATGGCCTGGATTGGCCACTGTCGGAAACAGGATGCTGGGCTTGATGGACCCTTGGTCTGACCCAGTATGGCATGTTCTTATGTAATAACTTGAGTATCAACTTGCACTTTTTTTTCCTTGAGCTGACCTGTTCTGAGTCCCTCTGTTTTTTGCTGCTAATATCCAAAGCAAACATGCTCAAAAGTCAGCATGAAGAGCAACGCAGTTATGATATACCACACAAGTGTGTAAAAAAGGAATGCACCACTGTGGCCTCTGTAGTTCTTAAATGTGCCCAGGAGCACAATTGTTTTATGAATGGTTTTCTTGGAAACATCTCATTTCAGGATTTAGTACTGTAATCATAAAGATGTGTAAAGAGAAGTCTTGTTTTTAACACATAATTATTTTCTGAAGACTCAGTCTGTTTTTTAATCTCCGGAGTAGCTCTGCCAAATGAAAACTGAGACATATGAAAAATGCTTTCTGTGCTCTATCCTCTTCTCCCAGGCAGCTAGATATGGAATTATAGTGCACTAAGGACCTGATTCACTAAGGCTTTTTTCTCATCTGTGTCTACGGGGGAATAAAAGAATATGAGTCAGGCAGCAAATTTTTCACAAGAAGGAAAAGTAATTTGTGCTTTTCTAACACACATACCGGTAATTATTTTTTAATAAAGTAATATCTTCAAAATCATGCAATGTGGAAAAAAATATTAGTGAGGTAAATTTTCAGCTGCTGTGTGGCTCGGCTAGTTAGCCGGATAAACATATCCAGCTAACTAGTATGGTATATTCAGCGGCGTGGACATGCCACTGAATACACCTGGCTATCTTTAGGACAGCCTTATGGGCAAACCAGAGTTAGCCGCATAAATTAAACAGCTAACTCCAAATATATGCGGCTAACTCTGCTCTTCCCAGGACCACCTCCTGCCCGCCACTGGAATGCCCCCAGCTTTGGATATAGCCGGATAGCTTTTGAATATCGACCTCACTGTTTCTTAAAAATTATTGAGGCAATAATCACACTGCCCAGATTAGTGGAAACATTGCTGGTATTTTTTCTTTGCGCAATTATCAAAGTAAAACTCCACAGGTAGTTTTTACCCTGAGGATTTGCATCAGTAACGCAGGGAAGTACCCGTAGAGAGATGTGCTTGCTTTTTTCTGTGAGTTCATGCATTGTTGCCTCGCCCACCCATGAGAACACGTGACATTTACCCAACATTGAGGGCTGGGAAATTTTCAAAGAGCCCATTTCAGCAGAAATGGCTTTGAAAATTGCCTTCCCCGTTCTTCTTTAATAAGAAAAAATATAGAGCATACGAACAAATCTATACTTCACAGAGTTAAACACAGTGATTATTAACTGTTAAAGTACATATGACCAAAATTAGTAAGACAATTTATATTGTACAATAGTTCTATTAAGGAGAATTCTGTAGGAATATAGAAATATACGACTACAGAAATCGATCCTTTGTAAACCGTTGTGATGGCGAAACTGAATGACGGTATATAAAACTCAATAAATAAATAAATAAATATCAGAACTGGAGCACTGTGTTTAAAAGCATATTATCATATTCATTTCTCCTCAAATGGCACACAGATTTTATTAAAATTTCAAGCTGAGACATAAGATCTGTGAAGGCTGCTTATACAGCATTCTTGAACCTTGGGGTACCTTAACAATTCATGAATACTAGGTGCGTGGATTGGTTTTTCTTGGAAATTTTTTTGCTTGGAAATTTTGCATCACTTTACCAAATAAGGTGATCCAACTGATTGCAATTCTAGAATTTAATTTGATCTTGATTTTGTTTGCAGCCAATATCTTTGAATTGTTGGATATGATGAAAGTACATACTCTGTAAGGTAGATTTTAAAACAAGCGCGCGCACGTCCATCTGTGTGCGGTTCCTGGCATGCGCAAATGGACGTGATCATTTTATAACATGTGTCCCCTTACTTGATTGATCCACAGGCCAAATTATCACGAGCCACTAGCTCTCAGGACGTCAGGTTCAGGGCTGTGGCACCTGGAATGGACCTGTCCTCCTTTTCCTGGGTACAATTCTTTGAGGGATTGCAGACATTTCTACAGGACAGGTCTCCTGAATCGGCAATGCCTACCAAGGTAGGAACATGCGCTCCAAGTGCTCTGCCACCTGGTCTCCATGATCAAGTTCTGTAGCACAGGACAGCCTGACTAAGATTGAACGCAGGTGGATCAGGATGATACCAATGATTATGGTGATGACTCTTCTGATGAGGTAGGGGATATTTCCCCAGATTTGGAGCCATATCAAACTCTTCTCCATTTCTTTCAAAGAGATGAGTGGCCGGACTTGATCTCTCAGACTTTGAAGACCCTCGGAGTGGCTGAGCCTGACTTCTTGGGGATGCAGAAGAAGGATCCTATTTTGGTCATCCTACGCAAGCCTTCTTGTTTCTTTCCCCTCCTGGATGCAATCCAAGAGTTGATTGATCGGGAAAGGAGTGCACCAGAAGTGTCTTTTAAAGGAGGATGTATTTTGGCTGGTTTATACCCCTTTGATTTGCAGGCCAGAGAACAGTTGTGTTTCCCTAAAATGGATGCCTTGGTATGTTCTGTCATGACACTTATCACCATCCCGGTAGAGGGAGGTGTGACACTGAAGTATGCTCAGGATATAAGGATTGAAGCTATCCTAAAGCAAGCTGTGAGGCAGTGACAATAAACTTGCAAATTGCTTTTTCTTTACTTTCAGATTACAGATAGGAACCGGTACTCGCTCCTCGAGGGCCCATGTTCCTGGACATTCTGAAGATTCTCTACTGCGTGGAAGCTACCGCTGCTACAAACAATTGTGAGTTACCATCGCTCTCTCAGAGCTTTCCCTGGAACCAGGTACTCGCTCCTCGAGGGCCTAAACCTTTCCAGCTCCTGAGCTTCCTTGAGACCTTATGTAAGTTTTGTCATCTAGTTCTGTTCATGAACCTTGTCTACTCTACCTACTCACTTTCTACAGTTTCTCAACAGCTCAGCCATCCTGGATTGCGGTTCCAGTGCCTGAGGGACTACAGCCCTGCCGGGTATATCAGCTCACTACTGCCACCTCTGGTGGTTTCCAAAACCTGTTTAATTAAAGAACTAATGTGTGTCTGTCTCCATACTCAAGCCTAGCCGGTGGTCCCTCTCGGGATATCCTCCCAGGGGCGTGGTCATCTGCCACCGGCCCAGGGATTCACCACTACTATCTCAGATTCATAACAGATTGCTAACGACCAGCATAGCGGAATTTAACAATCTAAAACACTACAAGATAGCTGACTCCTCCTTCTTAGGAGCCATTCATTCAGATTGCTCCTCCCATCTACGCCCAGCTTTCTTAACAAATATTACAGATTGCTAACTCCCAGCTCTAACACAAAGCTTTCCAAACAGATTGCTAACTCCTCACGGAGAACCCTAACAAGATTGCTAACTCCTCCCTCTTCAGGAGCTCGAAGTTTAAACAACTTCAGATTTCCAACAGATTGCTAACTCCAGTGGATCCGGCTTAAATATGGGATGTTGTTACTCCAGTGGATCTGGCTTAAACTTTGGATGTTATTAACTCCATGGATCCAGCACATCTCTCTGCATTGCAGGCTATACTGGGCCTGGCCCAACGCATCTCAGAGCAGCAAGAAACTTTGGAGAAACTTACTGCAGCATTTCATCAGTTACACACACAGAAGATACAAGGCACAGCTTCTAACCAAGAAGGTCAGTTACAGGAGGTAACTTTAAAGACTGCTGTACCACTGGCGGCTCCTATCCGCTTTTCTGGAGAAATCCAGAAGACCCGGGGCTTTCTGCACCAGTGCTGCATGCACTTCACCTTATAGCCAACTTTATTTCCCACGGCTCTTTCGAAGACCACTTACATCCTGTCATACTTGGATGGGAGAGCACTGTCGTGGGCATCTATCTTGTGCCGGGCAACGTGACTTGCGAAACCGTACCTGTTACGCTTTGCACCGGAGCGCTCCATACGGAAATAATCTCTTTTTTTGTACTGGAAAAGGCTATGAACCCTATCATCCTGGGGTTATCCTGGCTGCAAATGCACCAACCCCAATTTGACTGGGCATCCTTGGATCTTTCCCGACGGGGCCCAGAATGTCATGGGAGGTGCCTTAAGGAGATCTCGCCTATCATATGCATATCTATGACTCCAGTGATGCCAGGACTGCTGCCCCAATACGCATCCTTCGGGGATGTGTTCTCCAAAGAAGCAGCTGATATTCTTCCTCCACATAGGCCCTATGACTGTGCCATAAGACTGAAGCCCAATACCGAGCCACCAAAAGGAAGGGTGTATCCTCTCTCAGCTCTTGAGAATAAAGCTATGTCGGAATACGTTGTAGAAAATCTCCAGAAGGGCTTTATTCGACCATTTAAGTTGCCAGCCGGCGCAGGCTTTTTCTTCGTGGGGAAAAAGGACGGTACCTTACGACCATGTATCAATTACTGAGGTCTAAATGACTCATGGCTGCTGATATTCATAGCACCTTTTACGTTCACCTTGGCTCAAAGGCGTTCAACATTAACCGTCTTCACGGATCACAAGAACTTTGTGTATCTCCGCCTCGCATACCGATCTGGAAATTGAAACACCAGAGCAAACGCGCTGTCTCGCTTGTTCACTCAGAAGATGTGCCTGATGTTCCATAGCACATTATAGATCCGAAGAAGATATAACATCTATCCGTATTCATGGATTACAGCAAATTCTACTGGAGAGTCATCTTTGGAAGTGGATTTTGGACGTACTCTATCATCGCCACTTCCGCTGAAGCCTCAGTGACGTCCATAGCAGCTACTTATACTGCTGAATTCTATTTCATCTCTTACCCAGCAATTTCTACTGGAGAGTCATCTTTAGAAGTGGGGTTTGGACCTACCTTAACATCACCACTTCCACTGAAACCTTCAGTCCACAGCAGCTCAATCCATTGCTGCTGATATCATCAATATCACTCTGCAAGATTCTTCCAAATCTCAAGATCTATTTGTCATCAATGCAGAAGACGAATTAGAAATTAAGATCAAAGAGATTCTGGATGTTCGTAACAGAGGCAAGACTTTTGAATACCTTCTGATTTGGGAAGGCTTCGGCCCCAATTTAATCTCTTGGGAGCCTCAGACCAATATCTTGGATAAAGAGATGCTTCATCAGTTCCACCTCGCGCATCCTTCCAAACCTAAGCCTGGTACCCGAAGAGGAGATCACCCTTTGAAGGGGGGTACTGTTGCATCCGTCGCTGCTCGATGCCCTCACTCCGCCCTCTTTACTTCTGTGGCGACTTCCTCCGGATCTGATGGACGGCTGGCTGCTGCAGCGTCTCCTTGCCATCTCCCTCTGGCATCCCCGGACCGGCTCGATGTTGCAGATCCGCCATGTTGCCTGATGACCTAGGGCATGTGCACGCTCTGATTGAAGTACCAGCAATGGCACGAACCTCAGGGGCGTCCCCCTGAGATGACGTCATCCGCTTCCTATATTTAAAGGTCTCTAATTCACTATCTAACTGAGTTAGCAAGGAGAGGATTCGGATACGGATTCAGCTACGTTTCTTCCAAGCTACTCTGCCTCCTCGGACTTACCAGAGGTACCCGCTCCTCGGGGGACTCGCTCTTTTCTTTACTTTCAGATTACAGATAGGAACCGGTACTCGCTCCTCGAGGGCCCATGTTCCTGGACATTCTGAAGATTCTCTACTGCCTGGAAGCTACCGCTGCTACAAACAATTGTGAGTTACCATCGCTCTCTCAGAGCTTTCCCTGGAACCAGGTACTTGCTCCTCGAGGGCCTAAACTTTTCCAGCTCCTCCTGAGCTTCCTTGAGACCTTATGTGAATTTTGTCATCTAGTTCTGTTTATGAACCTTGTCTACTCTACCTACTCACGTTCTACAGTTTCTCAACAGCTCAGCCATCCTGGATGGATCATGGTTCCAGTGTCTGAGGGACTACAGCCCTGCCGGGCATATCAGCTCACTACTGCCACCTCTGTTGGTTTCCAAAACCTGTTTAATAAAAGAACTAATGTGTGTCTGTCTCCATACTCAAGCCTAGCTGGTGGTCCCTCTTGGGATGTCCTCCCGGGGGCGTGGTCATCTGCCACCGGCCCAGGGATTCACCACTACTATCTCAGATTCATAACAGATTGCTAACTACCAGCGTAGCGTAATATAACAGAATCTGAGACACTACAAGATAGCTGACTCCTTCTTAGGAGCCATTCATTCAGATTGCTCCTCCCATCTACGCCCAGCTTTCTTAACAGATATTACAGATTGCTAACTCCCAGCTCTAACACAGAGCTTTCCCAACAGATTGCTAACTCATCACGGAAAACCCTAACAAGATTGCTAACTCCTCCCTCTTCAGGAGCTCGCAGCCTAACCAACTTCAGATTTCCAACACTTGTTGCGTCTTGGTCAAAAATCTGGTGGCACCAGGTCCATACTTGGACATATGATAGAACCGAGGGCCACCTTCTTAATTGATGCGGGCTGTGAGCGACCATTTTGCTAACCCGCTGAGAGCCACCTCTCCTGGGCTCCTGCTGCTGAGGAGACACTAGGGGCGCACAATTTCCTCTAGCGCCTCCTTTTTACTGTAGCAGTCCATTTAAATATGACATCGGGATCCCTGGAGAGTTGCATCGACACATGTTAGGAAAGTGGGTGCTCAATCATGAGCGCTCGTTTTCCACACACCGATATTGCATTGGCCTGAAGGTGGCTATTCCTTTGATTTTGGAATTTTTACAGGTCAGCTTGCTTAAGGGTTGGCCTTTATCACCTTGAAGGTTCAAGTTGCAGCTGTTGTGGTTCTCTGAAAATTACAGCCACTAGCTGTAGAGAAAATTTTTTTATTAAAATGCTATAAAATAATATAAATCTTAGACATTAAATAATAAGGTACCATAGGGACAGGCATAGTGCAAGACACTAGCATAAACTCCCTTCAAATGATTTTACTGATATAGCATTATATAGAATTTCAGTTGTATATTTTCAACCCCTAAACTAGGTTACATAATTGTTACAATTTGTATAATTGGCTTTCTATTATTAACAAATAATCTGAATGGCTGTATGATAATTTGCTTTCATTCTTCAAGTTAATTAGTCCTCGTCTCATATGTTAATGTTTTCTTGGAATTTGCCACATTAGCAACCTCGTGTTTGTTCTAAGAATATTTTCTATAATCTTAGATAGAATGTAAACTGACCTCGTCTCTGTTCTTAGATGGAATGTAAACTAACCTCATATCAGTTCAAAATGTTCTAAAGCCTTATATTTCAGCATCTTTTATCTAACTTATAGAATCTTTTATCTAGGAAAAACAAGTGCAAGGCTGAGTTTATAATATTGCTACCGTAGTAATTACAAAACTACTTATGATCAAAAATCAAAAACCCAGGAGTACAGAAATAATGACCTCATATGTGACATGTCAAAAAGTGTTTCACTAAGACTAAGGGCCTATGAGCACCCACATCACAGCCTTTGTTTGTTATAGGGGGAGAGTCAATGGAGGTCCTATGTCTTCCCATGTAGACGTGTCCCGTTTCTTGCAGGGAGTTAAGCATCTTCGTTCCCCTTTGTGGTTTTCTGTGCTTCTGCCCAAACGCTGAGGAAGGATAAATTACTACTTACCTGATAATTTCCTTTCCTCTAGTAAGAGCAGGTCAATCCCAGACTGCTCTCAGCTACCGATGTTTAAATTTGTGGTTAGCCTTCTTCGGGCAAGCTACGCAAAGTATGATTCCTGTGCTTCATGGAACACTGGTAAGTGGCTTTTTCTAGCCCTTAGGGTTGTGGGAGTCTCAGTTTAGTGGACCCTTGGGCCGACCTGCTGGAGACTGGGAATAGATGGTCAATGTCTCCTATGAATAGCAGGCCGGGAGGCAGATGTTCAGGCGGGACGTAGATGCTCTTCACCCTGGAAGCTGGTTCTCCCCCGGGAGGAGCCCAACCGCTGGGACTTAGGTGGCTTCACCCTTGGAAGCCGAAGCCCCCCCCGGCAGGAGCCCGTAGAAGCCCGGCCGCTGGGACTTAGGTGGGTTGTGGATCAGGACAGGTAACTGGAACCAGACTAGGACAGTAGCAATACTGTAACTGGGTTCGGGTTCTGGAACCAGGCAGGAACTATAGCAGGACTCGGGTACTGGAACCAGGCAGGAACTGTAGTAAGACTCGGGTACTGGAACCAGGCAGGAACTGTAGCAAGCAGATAGGAACCAGGCAGGTACTGTAGCAGGCAGGCAGGAACCAAGCAGGTACTGTAGCAGGAACGGAGCGATGAAGCCAAGCGAGTCTCTCCGGGGCACAGCGCAACAGGAAACCGGTAAGCTAACCCGTTGCAAGGTGAGGACTGGATGGCCGCGGCCGGCTTATGAAGGCCAAGCCGTCTGACGTCAGGAACTGGGCGGAGTCACCACTGGCGGGAAATGGGCTAGAAAGGCGCCCAAGTGGCGTGCGCGCGCGCCTAGGAGCAGGGCGTCCTCAGGCACCTTCGCGGCTGCGCAGCCCCAGTGGGGACGCCGCCAAACAGGCCGCAAGCCAGGGCTCCGGAGGTGGGAGCAGGTTCGGGAACAAGGAGGTAAGGGCCTGGCCGCGGTGCTCGCAGCCAGGACGCAACACTTAGTTTCTTCTTTTGGTTGAGCTCAGTATTCCTGTTGGTTGGGAAACATGAATGGTTGATTGTTAATAGTAATTTTCAAGTATAATCAGTTTTTTTCACAGTTTGGCTTTTCCAGAGAATACTGGCGTGCTGTTGTTGGGGCGGTACTATATGGGCGTGACGTCAGCTTTTGTTCCATCTCCATCTGCTGGCAGAGGTGCATACCCCACTCATTGGGATTGACCTGCCCTTACTAGAGGAAAGGAAATTATCAGTGATTTCTCCTTATTGTGTACTATTGATGGGGTGGGAGGTCTGGGTGAACTGGGAGGAGTTCAGGCTGAAGGACCGCAATGGACTGGGTAAACTGGTAGACTAATTGGTAAATTGGTTAATTTCATTTACATGTGCACGTTTTAAAATTGGTCAGCTTATGCAAGTAAGTCCTACTTTACTTGTAAAATATACACATGTATATTTAAAAAATAGACAGGAAAAGTATATGTATTCAGTCCATTGATGTATGTAGCTGCAGTGCATTACATGTATTCGCCCATAAGCTCAATAAGTGTATTTGTTGTGGAGTAGAGATAAGCATACTTTATAAAACGCACGTTATAAAATACTTGCGTAGATCTGCTCACAACCATATATATGCATATATATCTCGACATGCATTTGTTTGAAAGTTATCCTCCCTGACTGTTAGAGAAGTGGACCCTTGGGCTGTGGTGTGGTTGGTGCAGCTGGGCAAGCAAGTCCATATGGCCCACACTGACAGCTGGCAGAGTACCCCAAGTTGTCCTAGCTGAAGCTTTACCTATACCAACCACAGGTTGAGCCCTTGGGTTCTGATGGTCAACAGGTCTTAGAAAGGTCCCTGGGGTGAGAGCAATAGAGAAAGAGTCCAGGTCCAGGCAACAGTCAGGGCAGGCAGCAGACAGCAAGATCCAGTAAACAGGCCACAGGTCAGGGCAGGTGTAAGTCACATCCACAGCAAGGGTCAGGTCCAGGAGGCAATCAGGATGGTCAGAGAACAAGCCAAGGTCAAACCAGAAAGTCAAGCTAAGGGAGACAGGATGCGACAAGGGTGAGGACAGGGCCAAGCCACAACAGAAAGAACCAGGACCAGGCGGGAGAGACAGACCAGAACAGAACCACAGCAGGAAGCAGGAACACAAGTGAACAGGAACATGGGCAGACAATGTAGGGAGAAGCAAGACGCACTGAGGAACATATTCAGGAGAGCTGTTCCCAAGGCAAGGAGTGTAGGGCCAAGCAGGTTTAAATGCCTAGAGGCTGGTGACATCATTCAGGAGTGACTCCTGCAATTTCCTACCTCGGTGCACATATTATGCATGTACTTGGATACATGTGCACCTATGATGTCCTTTACTGGGTCCCCACTGTGTGCTGCATAATGGTCGTATTCTGCCGCAAAGACAGAGCAGGTGCTGGTAAGACAGTTGGCTGGAAGAGAGCAGTTGGGGACTGTGGGTTCTGACACTGTTTTTACACTTTTCAAAGTGAAAGTACAAGCATGCGTTCACTTTAAAATTAGCCCAAGGGAAACTACCTGCACATATTTACACCTGATAATTTGTGCAGGAAAATCTTCTGACTAAAAATATGTGCATTTGACTTTTCAAATGTATAAGCGTAATTCCAAACCCACCCCCAAAAACACCTCCCCCTACTGTGAATAACACTGTTGCGAACACGGGGGTGCGGTTGCTTGCTCTAGAGGGATGTGAGCCCTTGGACCACAGCACGGCTCAGGGGGGGAGCCCCAAGACACACACTAAGCACGGGCAGGAGCTGGAACAAGGCTGGACCAGGATCGAGACGTAGAACATCGAGGAACTGGACCAAGGCAGTCTCAGAGCTCCACATTGCTGGTCTCAAGAGTAGCCCTCCAGCCATTCAGTAGCCCTTCCGGATCCGCTGCTTGGGAACAAGTGCGTGAGGCTAGACGGAGGCTGAGGGCAGAAACAAGACAAGATATGGAACTGAGGAACTTGGAAGACTCAGACGAGGACTCGAGGAACTTGGAAGACTCAGACAAGGATTTGAGGAACTTGGAAGACTCAGACAAGGACTCGAGGAATTGGAAGACTCAGACAAAGACTCAAGGAACTTGGAAGACTCAGACGAGGATTCAGGATTCAGGCACTAGTACAGGGTGAGTACTGCACCATAGCGCGCCCTACACAGCCGCCCATGGCTGGTCGCAGACCATGCTGGAAGCGAAGCAGACTCCACACGAGAAGGTGAAGACTTGGAACTGGAAACAGGACGAAGATTCAGGAGAGGTCTGCACCGAGGCGTGCCCTACACAGCTGCCCGTAGCTGGTCGCGGACCTCGCTGAAGTGGAGCAGGCTCTGACTTGAGTCTAGGGCATGGACGGAAGCAGGAACAAGGAACTTCGAAGACCGGGAACAGAATTCAAGGCTCAGGATTCAAGGATTCAGAACTTGGATTCAGGAACAGACCTCAACATTAAAAGCAAGGGCCTTCCAGAGACTTGCGCTGCAGACATGAAGACAGGCCACGTGCCATGAAGCGCCCTACACAGTCCCCGATGGGCTGGTCATGGACCACGACAGTGGCACACCAGGAAAGGTGGACGAGCAGGAAACCTGGAAACAGGATAAAGAGCCAGAGATGGGAACATCAGGACCAGGACTGAAACATCAGGAACATGGAACATCAGAAACACCGGAGAGACAATGAAGGAGCTCCAACGAAGAACAGGAACATCCATGGAGACCAGGAACTTCTAACACGGAACACGGAACCATCTGGACAGGAGCAGACTACGGAAGACCTTGTCAGACAAAAAAAGCATGGATGACCACGAAGATCCGATACGAAGGCTCCGAGGAGAACAAGCAGAGCCCTTTTATAGGGCTGGACATGGCAAGGACTGATGACATCATCCGTTGGGGCCGTGGGGCTTCTTCCGCCGCTGGCCCTTTAAATAAAGTGCTGAGGCATGCACGCGCGCTGATAGGAGCCCAATGCAGGAGAGAGAAGGAAGTCAGCGTCAGCGGCGTCCCTGCCGCGAGAGAATGGAAAGGACAGTAGCTTCCCTGCCGCTCAGGCAGTGTTGGCAGTGGCACCCCCTGCCGGTCAGAGGACCGGGGCAGCAGCAGCAGCCGGAATGGCACACGGCCATGCAGGAGCAGTGACAGCAGCACTTCCGAGCCGCAGTGAAGGATGGGGCCTGCCATGGTATCGGGCCGGAGGTGAGAGGCTGCTCGCTCTTCTTTGTTGTTCTTTTCTTTGTGAGATGTGAGATTAAAGAAGGTGCAGAAATCATATACGGTATGCAGACTGTAGCACACAAAGTGCAAAGTGTCACAATACATTAAGAGGGTCGTTTTATATCAGCCCACATAGAGTACTTTCTACCTGCTACCTTTAGACCACATTTTCAACACCTGCTCAATAACAGGTCTAAAGTTATCCAGATATAACTTATCCATATAACTAGAACTTACCTGGTTATATTCAGCAGCATAGCCATGCAACTGAATATCCCTTCTAAGTTATCCAGATAAGTAATACCTGGATAACTGGATATCTTTGAAGATTGGGCCCATATTTGTTAGGCAACTCATTCCTTACGATTAGATGTATAGATTTTCCAAATCTGAGAAATACTAATAAAGTTCTGACTGGAGATGGGTAATAAACTCATGAAAAACAGGAATCATGCGAAAGGTTACTGTATAAATTAGCCTCAGGTTATTACTTTTATAAACAGTAACAGAGTAAAGAAATTGTTAAATAACAGGATTCGAGTAGTTGATGGTGTCACAGCCACAGGCAGCAGTACATTTCAGGTTGCTTTTTTTAAACAAGCACATCTTGCTGTACTACATTTCTTTTGTACCCACATGCCACTAATTCTAGGCAGGTAGTAGAAATGGGAGGTAACTATGTACAGTCAGCAGATAAAACATCAGATTCCTAGACAGAGGTTTGTTCAGGAAGAACAATATCTATGAGTTTTTGATCAGCTTGTAGCCAGATCTTTACCTGGTGATTAGCACGTGTTATATGGAGTTGATTAGTGTCTTTCAAGAGGAGTAGCATCTGCTAATCCCTCTTTCCCTTGGTAAATAGCTGTAACGTGGCATTAATCTAATCAATAGTTTGGGCAGGTAAGATTCCATTTATGTGACACCCAATCTCTACGTCTGAATAACACCCATCTCATCCAACACAACTGACAAGGTACAGTTGATTCCAAAAACAACTTTCCAGCGTGATTTTTTCCCATGGTTACTGAAGGACAATACCATGTCACAATCCATTAGTGCATGGAACTTTAGTTAATTGTTCCTTAAAGCATTTGAAAGATTTGTGGCAATATCATACAGTGGGTAGCTTTTTTATTGTTTAGCTGTTCCCAAGACCATCCATGTTTCAGTTGTTTTATCCCAGGACAAGCAGGATGATAGTCCTCACATATGGGTGACGTCACTGGACAGAACCCTATCACAGAAAACTTTCTGTCAAAGTTTCTAGAAACTTTTGACTGGCACACTGATCCAACTGAGCATGCCCAGCATGCCATGATCCCTCCAGCCACAGGGGTCTCCCTTCAGTCTTCATTTTCTGCGCTGCAGTTAGCATCATGGTGAAGGAGCCCTGTGTGAGTTTCCTCACACAAAATAACTTAGAGAAAAAAAGTTTAAAATTTCTCATTTCATCCCCTTCATAGGGGTCTCCCTGTCTTCACCAGCCGGTGAGTACTTCTGTTTGCCTGGTCGATTTCGGTTAAACCAAATTTTTCGGTCAGAAGGCTGATACCATCCCCTTTCAACTAGTAGCAGAAGAGGACACCAGGCAGAAGACCCTAGAAGTTCTGCATTTTGGCCTTATTTATTTATTTATTTATTTATAGATTCTTATATACCGTGGTACGTATAGATATACATCACCACGGTTTACAGTAAACAATAAATTAGCAACAGGCTTTACATACAACAGGTTATACCGGAAGTAAACAAATAACAGCCACAGGCTTTACATAAATAACAGGTTTCAGGAGTACATACTATAACTCCTTTAACTATAAAAATCCTTTAACTATAAATATAAATATAAGTATAAATTTATAAATATAAATATAACTATAAAAAAAAAATCCTTTAACTATAAATCCTTTAACTATAAAAACCAATGCATATTCTATTTCAACAACGAAGCAGGAGTGAAAATATGCCATTAACCTGTTAACGGCCTAATCCAAAGTCAAGTTAATGTTAAGTCACAGATATTGCACATAGGGAGAGGAGGAGTAAATGGAGAACAGAGAAATTAGCAGGTTGAAAACTGCAATTCAGATTAGTCAATGATCATTGAGTGAAAGCTTGTTCAAACAACCAGGTTTTGAGGTTTTGTTTAAAGTTTTATGGCAGGATTCGAGACGCCTTCATAATGCCAACGGGTTTTAAAAAGTGCCCGAACTGCCCTCGCACTATGTCTATCACCAACCCACATGTCGAGTGTGTGCTGTGCTTGGGTGAATCCCATAATGTCTCCACCTGTCCACAATGCACCAAAATGACGGCCAAGGCAGGCGGGCCCCGTCAGGAAAAGATGGAGCATCTCTTCCATATTCAATTAATACCATCGACGTCCATGTTGACTCAGTCGTCTCCGGCTGGGGCAGCTAAAAAATTAGTCGGTCGAAAGCGTCACCCTGATGGCTCTGGTGACCGCTTATCACCGACTCCATCCCGGTCATTGGTGAAATCTACATCGGTGCTTGAGAAGTAAAGCATCAACCACTGGGAAAAGCATAAGAACATAAGAACATAAGAAATTGCCATGCTGGGACAGACCAAGGGTCCATCAAGCCCAGGATCCTGTTTCCAACAGAGGCCAAAAACCAGGCCACAAGAACCTGGCAATTACCCAAACACTAAGAAGAATCCATGCTACTGATGCAATTAATAGCAGTGGCTATTCCCTAAGTATAATTGATAATTGATTAATAGCCATTAATGGACTTCTCCTCCAAGAACTTATCCAAACCTTTTTTGAACCCAGCTACACTAACTGCACTAACTACCTTCTCTGGCAACAAATTCCAGAGCTTTATTGTGCGTTGAGTGAAAAAGAATTTTCTCCGATTAGTCTTAAATGTGTTACTTGCTAACTTCATGGAATGCCCCCTAGTCTTTCTATTATTCGAAAGTGTAAATAACCGAGTCACATCTACTCGTTCAAAACCTCTCATGATCTTAAAGACCTCTATCACATCCCCCCTCAGCCGTCTCTTCTCCAAGCTGAACAGCCCTAACCTCTTCAGCCTTTCCTCATTAGGGATGTGAATCGTTTTTCAACGATTAAAATTATCGTCCGATAATGTTTATATCGTCTTAAATCGTTATAGAACACGATACAATAGAAATTCTAATGATTTATCGTTAAAAATCGTTAAATCGTGTTAGTGCGCACTAACTCGAGTTAGTGCGCACTAACTCGATTTAGTGCGCACTAACTGAAAATGATACAAATAAACACTTTCCAGGTCACTGAAGGTCAGTTAGGAATGAATATGTGTTCCTATTGGCTGGCTGCCCTCTTATCTATTGATGTTACCAAGGTTACCACTGAGGTGATGGTTGGGGGGATGGGAAATGGAACTGGAAACTAACGAACACCAACAGAAAATGAAACAAAGTGTTCACACTTCCCAGGTCAGTAAAGGTCACTTAGGAATGAATATGTATGTATGTATTCCTATTGGCTGGCTGTGCTCTTATCTATTGATGTTACCAAGGCTAATACTGAGGTAATGGTTGGGGGGATGTGAAATGGAAACAGTTGGAAGCTTGACAAAAAAAGTAATGTAATGATCAGCACTCACGTGACTAGAACTTGTTTGTTTATTATTTTTGTTAGCAGGCACCTGAAATGCTAGTGCATGTTGAATTTGCCAATCACTGTGCATTTTAGAAAGGTGGTCCTGGCTGGAACTGTACACAGTTCAAATATATGTAATTGATTGTTGGTAAGTGTATTTTTTAAGTAGCCACACTGGCACAAGTATGTTTACTTTTCCTCCTACTTAACTCACTAGCTCAGCTTTGTAAGAAGGGCTTCTCTGCTTGTGTGTTGTTTTTGTTTGGTGTGAGGAGAGCAGAAACATCAGATCTTTATTCAATCTACTACAGTCATCTCTTACAGTGCCCTATCCCTATTAATACCAGGAGTGTTGTGATCTTCCTGCACACAGTGCCCTAACCCTGATACCAGTCTGAGACAGCTCCCTCCCTGCATTACTAGTGAGAGGCTGGCTTCACAGACAGGGGGGAGCTGCCTGACCCTCACTCCTGACTTCCCCCATGTCCCAGCTAGTGAATGGTGTGTGGGTGAGGGGGGGGGGAGGATGGTGAAGTCTGAGACAGCTCCCTCCCTGCATTACTAGTGAGAGGCTAGCTTCACAGACAGGGGGGAGCTGCCTGACCCTCACTCCTGACTTCCCCCATGTCCCAGCTAGTGAATGGTGTGTGGGTGAGGGGGGGGGAGGATGGTGAAGTCTGAGACAGCTCTCTCCCTGCATTACTAGTGAGAGGCTGGCTTCACAGACAGGGGGGAGCTGCCTGACCCTCACTCCTCCGGGGTATTGTGATC
This sequence comes from Rhinatrema bivittatum, assembly GCF_901001135.1. Classification (NCBI taxonomy): domain Eukaryota; kingdom Metazoa; phylum Chordata; class Amphibia; order Gymnophiona; family Rhinatrematidae; genus Rhinatrema; species Rhinatrema bivittatum. The sequence continues at coordinate 601,448,390 of NC_042615.1, forward strand.
TTCCTGCACACAGTGCCCTATCCCTGATACCAGGGGTGTTGTGATCTTCCTGCATGCAGTGCCCTATCCCTATTAATACCAGGAGTGTTGTGATCTTCCTGCATGCAGTGCCCTATCCCTATTAATACCAGGAGTGTTGTGATCTTCCTGCATGCAGTGCCCTATCCCTGATACCGGGATGTGTGCAAGAAGATCACAACACCCCCGGTATCAGGAATAGGGCACTGTGTGCAGGAAGATCACAACACCCCTGGTATTAGGGATAGGGCACTGTGTGCAGGAAGATCACAACACTCCTGGTATTAATAGGGATAGGGCACTGTGTGCAGGAAGATCACAATACCCCTGGTATCAGGGTTAGGGCACAAGTTCTAGTCACATTGACTGATCACATTACTTGTTTTGTCAAGCTACCAACTGTTTCCATTTCCCATCCCCCATATACTGTCAGTAGGAAACTTGGTAACATGAATAAATAAGAGGGCAGCCAATAGGAATACATATTCATTCCTAAACTGACCTTAACTGACCTGAAAAGTGTCAAATTGTATCATTTTCAGTTAGTGCGCACTAACTCCCAGTTAGTGCGCACTAACTCCCGTTAGTGCGCACTAACTCGAGTTAGTGCGCACTAATCGGAAAAAACGATTTTTAACGATTTTTTAACTAAAAAATCGTGCCTAAGACGATTTTCTTGCCCTGCCACACGATTTCTATCGTTAAGACGATATGGAAAACGATTCACATCCCTATTCCTCATAGGGGAGCTGTTCCATCCCCTTTATCATTTTGGTTGCCCTTCTCTGTACCTTCTCCATCGCAACTATATCTTTTTTGAGATGCGGCGACCAGAATTGTACACAGTATTCAAGGTGCGGTCTCACCATGGAGCGATACAGAGGCATTATGACATTTTCCGTTCTATTAATCATTCCCTTCCTAATAATTCCTAACATTCTATTTGCTTTTTTGACTGCTGCAGCACACTGAGCCGACGATTTTAAAGTATTATCCACTATGATGCCTAGATCTTTTTCCTGGGTGGTAGCTCCTAATATGGAACCTAACATCGTGTAACTACAGCAAGGGTTATTTTTCCCTATGTGCAACACCTTGCACTTGTCCACATTAAATTTCATCTGCCATTTGGATGCCCAATTTTCCAGTCTTGCAAGGTCCTCCTGTAATGTATCACAGTCTGCCTGTGATTTAACTACTCTGAATAATTTTGTATCATCCGCAAATTTGATAACCTCACTCGTCGTATTCCTTTCCAGATCATTTATATATATATTGAAAAGCACCGGTCCCAATACAGATCCCTGAGGTACTCCACTGTTTACCCTTTTCCACTGAGAATATTGACCATTTAATCCTACTCTCTGTTTCCTGTCTTTTAACCAGTTTGTAATCCACGAAAGGACATCGCCTCCTATCCCATGACTTTTTAGTTTTCGTAGAAGCCTCTCATGAGGGACTTTGTCAAACGCCTTCTGAAAATCCAAATACACTACATCTACCGGTTCACCTTTATCCACATGTTTATTAACCCCTTCAAAAAAATGAAGCAGATTTGTTAGGCAAGACTTCCCTTGAGTAAATCCATGTTGACTGTGTCCCATTAAATCATGTCTTTCTATATGCTCCACAATTTTGATCTTGAGAATAGTTTCCACTATTTTTCCCGGCACTGAAGTCAGGCTCACTGGTCTATAATTACCCGAATCGCCCCTGGAGCCTTTTTTAAATATTGGGGTTACATTGGCCACCCTCCAGTCTTCAGGTACAATGGATGATTTTAATGGTAGGTTACAAATTTTAACTAACAGATCAGAAATTTCATTTTTGAGTTCCTTCAGAACCCTAGGATGCATACCATCCGGTTCAGGTGATTTGCTACTCTTTAGTTTGTCAATCTGGCCTACTACATCTTCCAGGTTCACAGTGATTTCGTTCAGTTCGTCTGAGTCATCACCCCTGAAAACCATCTCCGGAACTGGTATCTCCCCAACATCCTCATTAGTAAACACGGAGGCAAAGAATTCATTTAGTCTTTCTGCAATGGCCTTATCTTCCCTAAGAGCCCCTTTAACCCCTCTGTCATCTAATGGTCCAACTGACTCCCTCACAGGTTTCTTGCTTTGGATATATTTAAAAAAGTTTTTATTATGAGTTTTTGCCTCTATGGCCAACTTCATTTCAAATTCTCTCTTCGCCTGTCTTATCAATGTTTTACACTTACCTTGACAATGCTTATGTTTTATCCTATTTTCTTCAGATGGATCCTTCTTCCAATTTTTGAAGGATGTTTTTTTGGCTAAAATAGCCTCTTTCACCTCACCTTTTAACCATGATGGTAATCGTTTTGCCTTCCTTCCACCTTTCTTAATGCGCGGAATACATATGGACTGCGCCTCTAGGATTGTATTTTTAAACAATGTCCAAGCCTGTTGAAAACTTTTAACCTTTACAGCTGCACCTTTCAGTTTTTTTCTAACTATTTTCCTCATTTTATCAAAGTTTCCCTTTTTAAAATTTAGTGTTAGAGCTGCAGATTTACTTATTGTCCCCCTTCCAGTTATTAGTTTAAATTTGATCATGTTATGATCACTGTTGCCAAGTGGCACCACCACCGTTACTTCTTTCACCAAATCTTGCATTCCACTAAGAATTAAATCTAAAATAGCTCCCTCTCTTGTAGGTTCCTGAACCAATTGCTCCATGAAGCAGTCATTTATTACATCCAGGAACTTTATGTCTCTAGCAAGTCCTGATGTTACATTTACCCAATCAATATTGGGGTAATTGAAATCTCCCATTATTATTGCACTGCCAAATTGGTTTGCTTCCCTGATTTCTCTAAGCATTTCATCATCTGTCTGACCATTTTGTCCAGGTGGACGGTAGTATACTCCTATCACTATACTCTTACCCAACACACATGGGATTTCTACCCATATAGATTCTACTGAGCATTTACTCTCTTGTATGATCTTTATCCTGTTGGACTCTATACCCTCCCGGACATAAAGTGCCACACCCCCACCAAGTTGATCCTCCCTATCTTTGCGATATAATTTGTACCCTGATATAGCACTGTCCCATTGGTTATCCTCCTTCCACCAAGTCTCTGTGATGCCAATTATGTCAATCTCATCATTTGCTGCTAAACACTCTAACTCTCCCATCTTTCTTCTTAGACTTCTGGCATTGGCATACAGACATTTCAAAGTGTGGTTTTTGCTTGTTTTAACAACCTGCTTTTCAGTTGTTTGGGATAATTCGGTAATCATTAGCTTTGGTGATTTTTTACATATAGGCATATGAACTATGCTTGCTTTTGATGGAACCTCTCTGTTGGGATGCCCTAACTCTCCTGTTTCATTAGTATCCTTCAAGGATACATTTCTCCGAACCATGCACTGCTGAGTGACTGTCGGCTTTCCCCCTTGTTCTAGTTTAAAAGCTGCTCTATCTCCTTTTTGAAAGTTAGTGCCAGCATCTTGGTTCCACTCTGGTTAAGGTGGAGCCCGTCCTTTCGGAAAAGTCTCCCCTTTCCCCAAAAGTTTCCCCAGTTCCTTACAAAGCTGAATCCCTCTTCCCTGCACCATCGTCTCATCCACGCATTGAAACTCTGGAGCTCTGGCTGCCTTTGGGGACCTGCACGTGGAACAGGAAGCATTTCAGAGAATGCCACCCTGGAGGTTCTGGATTTCAGCTTCATACCCAAAATCCTAAATTTGGCTTCCAGATCCTCTCTCCCACATTTTCCTATGTCGTTGGTGCCCACATGTACCACGACAGCCGGCTCCTCCCCAGCACTGTCTATAATCCTATCTAGGTGACGTGTGAGGTCTGCCACCTTCGCACCAGGCAGGCAAGTTACCAGGCGGTCCTCACGTCCACCAGCCACCCTGCTATCTACATTTCTAATAATTGAATCACCAACTATGATGGCCGGCCTAACCCTTCCCTCCTGGGCAGTAGCCCTGGGAGATTTGTCCTCAGTGCGAGAGGACAATACATCACCTGGAGAGCAGGTCCTTGCTACAGGATCACTTCCTGCTACACCAGGGTGATGTTCTCCTACTGGGAGACATTTCTGATCCAAGGCAGCACTGGGGCTGCCAGAATGAATTTGGGACTTGGCTACTATGTCCCTGAAGGTATCGTCAATGTACCTCTCTGTCTCCCTCAGCTCTTCCAAGTCTGCTACTCTAGCCTCCAGAGATCGAACTCGTTCCCTGAGAGCCAGGAGCTCTTTGCACCGAGTGCACACATACAATCTCTCACCGGCGGGTAAAAAATCATACATGTGACACTTAATGTAAAAGACTGGAAAGCCCCCCTCTTGCTGCTGGACTGCTGCCTTCATCTTAGTATTATTGAGTTCCTAGTTAAGTTTAGGATAATAAGGGAGTTGGAATGAGAGTACTTTAAATTTACAGGTGAATTTAGTAATTAATCAGCTAGTGTCCTACAAGGGGATAATTAAACTTTCAATAAGGGGTGGTACAATATTATGTTTTAGATAAGACCCTGATTGATTTTTAATGAGGAAGTGTCTTGTGCCTAAAAATCAGGGGTTGAGTGGGTGGGAAAGACAGACACTAGAATTAACTATCTCTGGCTTGCTTATTACTTCAGACACACACAAACTCTAAAGAATATATCCCTTAATTTCACCATTCACCAAACCTTTATAAACCCAAATATTTCTGAAAACTATACTTACCAATCCTCTTAAACCACAGTTAAATTAATCTTCACTCAGTTAATGGAAGAACTTGAGATTCGCACGCCGTTAGGCACGCGCTTCTGGTCCTCCTCTACTGCAAACCTTGCGGGGCCTCTGGAAGCTGGGCTGTGGAAGTCAATCCCTGGATCGCTCGCGGTGACCTCTGGACTCCTCTCCCGGGGGATGCTGGGAGCAGAATGCAGATGAGCCTTCCAGTCCTCCTCTACTGCATCACCATCGTCATCGACGGACGTCAACACCCGATGTCATATTGATTCCGGGAACCCCATCGATGCCAAAGGAACCATCGCCAAAAAGGTCTCGAGTGGAGGAGCCATCAATGCCTTCGATGCCTTTCACTCCAAGGCGTTCCCCACAGGTAACGACTGAGCCACCCCAGGGCCCTGTGGAAGTGCTGGTTCGGCCTGCTCTGTCACCTCCTATAGCTGCTCTGACCTCACCAGCTATACGGGAGGAACTGGATGGTTTTATCCGCCAGGCAGTAAAAGATGCTCTCCGAGACCTTCAACCTTCGATGCCATTCGAGCAAACACCTGTACCAATGCCGGCACCGATGCCGGCACCGATTCCGATACTGCCGTCGATGCCAATACCGATGCTGGACCTTTCAATCTTCGTACTGATCCTATCGAAGCTCGACGCCCTCATCAGTGCTCTGCCTGCACAACCAAAGAAACCACAAATACCAATCCCAGTGAGTGAAGACAAAGCCTCCGGGGTTTCTCCCATGCATGAAACTGTTCCAGGACCATCTGGGATTTCTCGGCTGAGAATTCCGGTGTCTTCGTCGATGCCCTTTTCTCCTCCATTAATGCCACTGCAAAAACCATTGATGCCTTTGTTTATACCACACTCTACTCCCCCACGATGTCCATCATCAGACACCTGGAAAGAGGGAGACACGGATTCCTCATCAAATGACGTACTGTCTGAGTCATCACCACCTGAAGAAAGGAGGAAGTCACTTTCAGAGGACCTCTCCTTTTCAAACTTTGTGAAGGAGATGGCTGATACCATCCCCTTTCAACTAGTAGCAGAAGAGGACACCAGGCAGAAGACCCTAGAAGTTCTGCAGTTTGTGAATCCTCCTAAGGAAGTTCTAGCAATTCCAGTACATGAAGTCCTGGTGGACCTGCAGCACATATTGTGGGAGCACCCATGTTCAATCCCACCGGTGAAGAAGAGGATGGATGCCACCTACCTGGTACAACATATCCCAGGCAACCAAAAGGCCCAGCTCTCTCACCAATCTGTGGTGGTGGAATCCGCCCAAAAGAAGTTGAAAAGGATCTGTCCCCACTCATCAACACCTCCTGGCAAAGAACAAAAGTTCTTAGACACTCTGGCAGGAAGGTCTTTCAAGGCTCAATGCTTGTTTCCAGGATAGCGTCATATCAACTCTATATGACTCAGTATCAACGCAACCTCTGGAAGCAGAATCAACAACTATCTGAGACTTTACCTCAACAGTATCAAGACTCAGTTAATGACATAATACATAAGGGCCTAGAAGCAGGCAAACATGAGGTCCGTGCAGCCTACAATAGCTTTGAAACCTCATCCAGGATGGCTGCAACTGGAATCAGTGCATGCAGGTGGGCCTGGCTGAAGGACTCTGACCTCAGGCCTGAGGTTCAGGAAAAGCTAGCAGATTTGCCTTGTGCTGGTGACAACCTTTTTTGGAGGAAAGGTTCAGGATGCAGTAGCACAATTAAAAGAACACTCTGAAACTCTGCATCAGCTCTCTGCTGTTCCAACAGAAACACCAGCTTCTGCACGTAGGACAGTACGTAAAGACACCAGAAAACCCTATTACCGGCCATGGAGGTATTATCCACCAGCACCCCATGGTTGGGCTTCTAGACTAGCACAAAGGAGTCAGCCTAGACAACCAAGGGCATCTAGGCCTCAACCTCCACCTCAGACAGGCCCTGCATCAGGATTTTGAGATCCCGCCAGAGGACAACAGCCACTCCACCAACCTGATCCCAAATCTACCAGTGGGAGGCTGGGTCTCTTTCTTTCAACCCAATTGGTCAAACATCACAACGGATCAATGGGTACCATCCATTATAACACACGATTACCAACTGGATTTTCTCACAGTACCAAAAGACTCTCCACCAAAGTCTCTTTGGATACACAAAGATTGTATAACTCTCCTAAACACAGAATTATCCACCCTTCTGAGAGCCAGGGCCGTGGAACCAGTTCCCCGATCTCAGCAGGGCAGAGGATTCTACTCCTGTTATTTCCTCATTCCAAAGAAAACAGGAGGCCTACGTCCCATCTTAGACCTCCGCAATCTCAACAAATTTCTACGTAAAGAAAAAATTCAGAATGGTCTCCTTAGGCACCATGCTACCCCCTTTTTCAAGCAGGAGACTGGTTCTGTTCTCTGGATCTGCAAGACGCTTACACTCACATTCCAATATTCCCTCCTCATCGCAAGTTTCTGTGTTTCCTGATGTGTCATCAGCATTTCCAATACCGGGTTCTGCCATTCGGACTCGCCTCAGCACCCCGAATATTCACAAAGTGCCTAGCAGTAGCAGCCCCTCATTGGCACAAGGAAAGTGTACACATTTTTCCTTACCTGGACGACTGGCTCACCAGAAGCCAGGCAAACCAAGAAGCTCTCACCTCTCTCAGGCTCACAATCAATCTGCTCCACTCGTTGGGATTCCTTATCAACTACCAGAAATCCCACCTCATACCATCTCGCCTACTGCAATTCATTAGAGCAGACTTGAACACCATAATATCAAGAGCTTTCCTCCCAGAGGACCGGGCAGAGACACTCTCCTCATTAGCGAACTCTCTGTGCACAAAGAAACAGGCGACAGCATATCACTTTCTAACTCTGCTCGGCCACATGGCCTCCACAGTTCACATCACTCCTATGGCCAGGTTAGCCATGAGAATAACCCAATGGACATTAAGGTCACAGTAGATACAAGTCATTCAACCACTGTCGTCTCCAATTCAAATAACCCACCAGCTATGTTCATCTCTCCTCTGGTGGGCGAACAAGAACAACTTGCGCAAAGGCCTACCCTTCCAACAACCAGTTCCACAACTAATTTTAACTACAGATGCATCCACCTTGGGTTGGGGAGCACACATAGGCAATCTCCAAACTCAAGGTATTTGGACAAAACTCGAAGCAACATTTCAAATCAATTTCCAAGAGCTTCAAGCTATACGTTATGCTCTATATGCGTTCAAGGACTGCCTTTCACATAAGACTATTCTTATACAGACAGACAACATAGTAGCCATGTGGTACCTGAACAAACAGGGAGGTACGGGCTCGTATCTCCTATGTCAAGAAGCCGCACAAATTTGAGATTGGGCACTGACACATTCCATGTTTCTATGGGCCATTTATCTAGCAGGCATCCACAACGTTGTTGCAGATCACCTCAGTCATCAGTTCCATCCCCACAAGTGGTCCCTGGATCCTTTGGTAATGACCAGAATATTCCAACGATGGGGCCAACCAACCATAGACCTCTTTGCATCTGAACTGAATCACAAAGTGAACAACTTCTGCTCCCTATTCCAGGGCACCAACAAGTACACCAGGGATGCCTTTGCTCGCCCCTGGAATTCAGGTCTTCTATACGCGTATCCCCCATACCGCTAATAGCCAAAACATTAGTAAAGCTACAACAGGACAAAGGGGCAATGATACTCATAGCTCCATATTGGCCTCAAGTGTGGTTTCCCATACTTCTCGACCTCTCGATCAGAGAGCCAATTCGCCTGGGTACAGCTCCCACTCTCATAACTCAGGATCAGGGCAGGTTGCGCCATCCCAATCTTCAATCCCTATCCCTGACAGCCTGGATGTTGAAAGCTTGATCCTGCAATCACTTAATCTTTCAACTAATGTGTCTCAAGTGCTGGTAGCTTCATGTAAACCTTCCACACGAAAAACCTATTGGTCTAAGTGGTAGTGATTCACCATGTGGTGTGCACAGAAAGGTATTGACCCCTTTTCCTGCCCCATATCATCTTTGTTAGACTATGACTGGCACCTTTCAGACTCTGCTTTCAAGACCACGTCAGTAAGGGTACATTTAAGTGCTATCTCAGCTTACCATCATATAATAGAGGATGCACCAATATCAGCGCAACCCCTTACAGTAGATTTATGAGAGGTTTAATACACCTTAAACCCCCGTTATGGCCACCAGTCACAGAATGGGACCTTAATGCAGTACTAACAAGACTCATGCGTTCCCCTTTTGAACCCATGGATTCCTGTGGTATTAAATTTCTTACATGGAAAGTTCTCTTTTTAGTAGCTATTACATCTGCTAGGAGGGTTAGTGAGTTACAAGCACTTGTCACATACTCACCCTATACAAGATTCTTACATGACCAAGTGGTACTCCGTACTCACCCTAAATTCCTTCCCAAGGTGGTTACAGAATTCCACTTGAATCAGTCCATAGTCTTGTCCACATTCTTCCCAAGACCTCACTCTCACCAAGGTGAGAGGGCTTTGCACACCTTAGACTGTAAACGTGCACTTGCATATTACTTAGACCACACTGCAGTCCATAGGAAATCCACTCAACTCTTTGTTTCTTTTGATAAAAACAAACCGGGTAAAGCAGTGGGCAAACAAACTCTCTCCAAATGACTTGCAGATTGCATAGAGTTCTGCTATGAAAAAGCAGGCCTTCCTCTCCAAGGGCGAGTAAAGGCACACTCAGTAAGAGCAATGTCAACCTCAATAGCACACTATCGTTCAGTACCAATAGCTGACATATGTAAAGCTGCAACATGGAGTTCTCTTCTCACCTTTGCAGTTCATTACTGTTTGGACAAAGAAGGAAGACAAGATTCAGCCTACAAACAATCTGTCTTAAAGAACTTGTTTCCAGCATAAGCCCAACTCCTTCCGCATCCAACCTGCTGTGATTTCAGGCTGCCTCATTTTTTCCAACAGTACACTGGTTGTTGTGCCCATTGAACAACTTGTTTCCTGGTGATCCAATACAAGAATGACTTAGCCTGTAGCTTGCTAATCACCCATATGTGAGGACTATCATCCTGCTTGTTCTGGGATAAAGCAAAATTGCTTACCTTGTAATAGGTGTTATCTCAGGACAGCAGGATGTAGTCCTCACGAAACCCACCTGCCACCCCGTGGAGTTGGGTCAGATACATTTTATTATTTTATTTTTGTTAACGCTTATTGCTACACATGAGACTGAAGGGAGACCCCTGTGGCTCGAGGGATCATGGCACGCTGGGCATGCTCAGTGGGCTCCGTGTGCCAGTCAAAAGTTTCTAGAAACTTTGACAGAAAGTTTTTCGTGATAGGGCTCCGTCCAGTGGTGCCACCCATATGTGAGGACTACATCCTTATGTCCTGGGATAACACCTTTTACAAGGTAAGCAGCTTTGCTTTTTTTTGCTGGGAAATACAGAAGTACACGCATAACATCTGTATCTGTGCAAATAACGGACCCAAAAAAACAAATCAGAAACCGATCCAAGATGGCTATGTAGCGATCAAGGGAAACAAGATCGGTGTAAAAAAGAGACCTTTATTCTTAGAAAATACGTGCCCGACTCTGGCCGAGTTTCGCTCTTAAGCAGAGCTGCCTCAGGGGCAACTAGAGTCAAACTCAGAACACACATATAAGAAATAATAAAAACAAATATGTTCAATACACTGCATATGCTTCCCACACTTTTGATAGCAGAGCGGGATTTTTACCATTACAATTCCTGGATTTTAGACTGCAATTTTAGACACACAGCTAGTATTTTTGGTTTTTCTTCTTTCTTTTTGTTCACAATTGTTCTTGATTTTTTGATTTTTTGTTTTCTGACACATTGACTGAGTTAAGATTAGTTCTGAGTGATAGTGATATGCTTTAGCCTGACACCAAGTTGTCTGTTTTAGAATATTTTACAATATGTATGTATACCTCTACTGATCATTGACTGTAGTGATTACCTTTTAAGATTCTCCTATACAGGTATTTAAAATCTTCATGCCCTGTATAATTTCCTCATTTAATTCAACTTTATGTGTGTAACTTATCCTTGCATCTATTTCTGTACCATTTATGTGCCATTGCGATGTATTCACACACATACACATTTTTATGTCATTGTAAAGTTTCAGTTTTATTGCTTGTTGATTTATGTTTCTATTATTTTACACAAATAACAATGTATGGTTTTTATTGCATATTTGTTTTTATTATTTCTTATATGTGTGTTCTGATTTTGATTCTAGTTGCCCCTGAGGCAGCTCTGCTTAAGAGCGAAACTCGGCCAGAGTTGGGCATATATTTTCTAAGAATAAAGGTCTCTTTTTTACGCCGATCTTGTTTCCTTTGGTCGCTTCTGTGCAAATAACTACAACTTGTTCATAACCTTTTTCAACTGCCCCAGAAGCATGAAGGATCAATCTTATGTCAGCTTCTTTATGGTTTTCCTGAAGTCTAGGACACTATCTCTTAGTTGATTGTCCAACCATGATTTGGTGAAGCCACCAACAGTCACAGTCTCATACTGCTGTTGCAAATGTACCTTTTTCTTCATAAGGACATCAGAGAAAAGTTGAGCTAGTTCAGTTTTATTTTCATTCATGGCAATAAATTGGCCCCATATCTGTGGTAGTTGCACATCAGATCCATCAATGAGTTTTCGTATTTGTCTTTTTAGACACATATGCTTGGATTGTGTTTTCCATTTGTGGCATATTCTCCAGAGTAATGATCAAAGATTACACCCACTCATGTATGCTAATTGAAGTGCCATATCACAAGGCTGAAGAATACAGCACTATAATCTCCAAGAGATTCATGTTCAATTGAGTTTGTCCAGCTAAGTTCGGACTTGGCCAAATCTCATATTTTAAGTATTTCCTTCCTTCCTTCCGTTGACCATATGTTTTAGCCAGGCAAGACATTACCTATGTTCCACTTGGCGGTCCACAGGCTTCTCCCACAAACTACCGCACTCACTCCTTGGTCTGGGCCATTCCATCAACCACCAACACTGCCAAGCTCTCCCATCTGAGCGGAAGAATACCAAGTGTCAAAGGGCTAGGATGCCACCGATGCCATGCCACTCAGCCAGGCCTCTCCTAGGTGCACGCATGCCCAGCGTCAGGATATTTAAAGGTCCCGCAGTGGGAAATCCCCTGCGGCACCCATTGATGACCTTACAGGCTCAGGCCTATAATAAGGCCTTTGCTTCCTCTTCCTCGGTGCCCTGGCAACAGGTCTCCCTACTTTTCAGTAGTGCGTGTTGCTCCAGCGTTCCTCATCATCGGCTCCTGTGACCCCTGTCTTCTGTTCTTTAGTTTCTGTGATCCTTATCTTCAGTTCTCCAGTTCATCTTCCCTGCCTGCCTGCCTGTCCTGCTCATCACCTTCCTGCCCTGCCTATCCATCCCGCCATTCCCTTCAGACGGATACCAGGTATTGAACTCGGCCTGACTTCTGGAATCTCTTGATCGTCACCTGCCACTGACCATCGCCTGCCACCAGTTACGCCTCACCTACTCCAATCCAGCTACCTCGACAGATTTATCCCCCATCAGCAGAGGCCCCCACCTGCCGGCCCTGGCACCCAAAGGCTCAATCCGAGGGAAACGTGGGCTGGTAAAGGCGAAGCTCCAGCTGGTCCTCTGTCTCATCTTGGTCCGCCTGCAGAGAGTTGGGACCTGCAAGGCTCCTCCCTGCAGGTTGTATCAACCCCACCTCAATTTAAGAATCCACAAATGCAACAACCCAGCTAAGAGGCAGCATAAGAAGATGGTATTGGAAGATGGATCTAATTTTGTTATGAATTTGCCTTTAGATAGGCTACAGGTAACAGCAATGCTGGAATCTTCTCACAAAAAAACTGTTACAAGGGCAATCTTATAAGTGTCTTTTGTTTTAAAACCTGATAGGTATTGGGCTCTAAAAGTTTTTTCATAGTAAAGACATTTTTCTATGATCTTAAAGTCAGGGTGTATCCAGATTTCTGTAGACATATACAGGAGAAACATAAAGGTTTTTTTTCTTATAAGCAGACTTTGATCCAGATGGAAGCAGATTTTTTCCTTAAGTTTCCTTCTAAGTGTTTAATTAAATATCAAGAGGCTACCAATGTGTTTTATGATCCCTTGCAGTTTCAGAGGTTTATCGATGAGAAGAATAAAAGTGGGGCTAATGTTGTGTCTCTATCGGAGGAAGAGTGATTGTAATTAATGTCTCACAGCTTGAGTTTCCTTATAAGTTTGGATACAGTTTTTGTACCCAAGTTGCCTTATTCTCTCCTCATCCAATCATGGACTTTAATTTCCAAACAGCTATTCAAATTTCTTTTATTTATATTCATTTTCCTTAATATTCTTGTATATGATGAACAGATTATTTTCTATGAGGATGTTTATGCCCCTGTATTATTTATAAAAATAGGCAGCATGGGGACATTCCTGGGACAGGGCTTAAACTTAGCTAGTTAGCACTGATATTCGGGTAAGTCTGATCATAAAGGAGAGCCATCAGTGGCCCCATCCCCCTGTCCATGCCCCATAAGTTATTTAAAAAAAAAAAAAAAAGTTCAGGTCGTATCAGCCCAATCCCCTTTCCCCGCTTACAAAAGTGGGATACCACTTCCACCTCACAACCCCCTCAAAATATTCCATTAACCTTCATTGATAGCAGTGCTGACAGCATACAGGCAAAGTGTTGCTATTAGAGAAATGCAGGACACGTAGCTGGGAGGTGATGCTTGTATCCACCCTGCTAAGATTTTGCTTCTCTTCAGGTACGACTTCTGTCTGGGGAGTGGAGGAAGGAGGATCAGGAAATGGGATGGTTCAGCCAAACGTTTTGCACTGTGGGTGGGAAGTGGTGTCGACGCTGCACATGACTGTGAATTCTAACAGGAGAGAGAGGAATGTGTGTGTGTGTGGGGGGGGGGGGGGGGATCTGGGTCCCCCAATATTTTTAAAGGTGCAGGGTGTAAGGAGGGATGCCAGGGTCCTTGGTGGCTCCACCCATTTAACATTTTTATTTTGTGGATAGGAAGTAAGTGCTTTTCTCTTCCCATGGCTATGATGGAAAACTTTGGGAGGGCTCATGGGAGGTGGGGGTGATGCCCTAATTTTGTAAGCTGAGAGGGGAGATCGAACCCTTGCTGCAGGGTTGGACAAGTCGGTCCTTGAGGGCCACAAACTGGTCAGGTTTTCAGGATATCCCTAATGAATATACATGGCAGCAATGAGCATACAACTGAGGCAGTATGAATGTAAATTTCTCCCATGCATATTCATTAGGGATATTCTGAAAACCTGACTGGTTTGTAGCCCTCAAGGACGGGAATTGCCTACCCCTGCCTTGTTGGCCTATGAGGGGTTTTTTTCTCACAACTCCAACATGGGAGAATGTGCATACCACAATGCTTCATATATCAGTATATGTGCTTGAATTGCATGGTAATATGTATGCACTATCTTCCATCATAGTGTGTGCACTAATAGCTGTCTACACACCTGATGCTGTCCAAAGATCATCCAAACCAAGTAGTTGAAATAAACATGAAGCCCTTTCAGTACAAAGATGATATTCTTAAAATATGTTTTTGGCCACATCTTGCTTTTGCTATACAGGAGCTGATCGACTGTAATGACTGAATTTCTGTCCAAGATATTTTGAGATGTCAATAACGTGATGGATAACCATAATTATTGTATTGTAATCATCAGCTGATGCTTGAAGAATGGGCAATATACCTTATATAATTATAGCCTGAGCAGTAGCACAGGTAGCTTCATTAAATGCTTGCCATGATGGGACTGCTAGATTTTCATCATAAATCAGTAAGATAAATCACCCATGCCATGTCTGTTAACCATAAATGCTTCATTTTTTCATGGCTACTGAACCAGCCCTCTCCACATAACAGGTCATACTTCAGATGCTTTCCTCTTTCCCCTGCTTCCTTTACCTAAATAATGTGCAGTGGGCTGCATGACAGATCCTTCTAGCCTTCCCCAAGATAAGCAGCAGGATACCATCGATGTGTCAGAAGGCACATCTGAGCAGTCTCCTCTTTGCAAAAGTGCAAGGATGGCACAGAAGAGAATGAGCACTTTGGGAGTGTATGAGACTGGGAAGAGGACCTGAGCCTCTAGATTTTATATAACTGTAAATATCATGCAACATTTCTAAGTATAATCTATTTCTAACATATATAGCAGCACTGTGAGGATGCTGCTGTATTATTTGCAAATCCTCTGTTACGGCTAGACTGCTGTGAGGGTAGATGGTGGATCCTTGGGCCGGCCTACCAGAGATCACGGGGCAGGCCGGGAGGCGGAGACACGATCAGGCGAGGTTTCACCTGGAGCCGGAGACCCCCCCGGGAGAGGCCCCTAGGGGCCCGGGCCCTTGGGACTTAGGCAAGGCTGTGAATGTTCAGAAGGGCTAGTGCGTAGGAAGGTGGAAGGCCCAGTAGCAGCTGAGGCGGCTCGAGGAATGCCAGAGAGTCACAGAGGAAGGCTTAGGTCAGGAAGCTGGCCCAAGAGGGACACTCAAGGCCAGAGCAGGCAGGCAGAGATAAGAGTTCGTGGCAACCCGGACCGGGGTTGGCGGCAGGCTGTAGCGAGGTCAGAAGCAAACCGGAGTCACGGCAGACAGCAGGCTGCGGTGGAGTCAGAGGCAAACCGGAATTATGGCAGACAGCAGGCTGCGGTGGAGTCAGAGGCAAAACCGGAGTCTAGGCAGGCAGCGGGCTGTAGCGGAGTCAGAAGCAAACCAGGGTCTAGGCAGGTAGCAGGCTGTAGCGGAGTCAGAAGCAAACCGGAGTCTAGGCAGGCAGCGGGCTGTAGCGGAGTCAGAAGCAAACCGGGGTCAAGGCAGGTAGCGGGCTGTAGCGGAGTCAGAAGCAAACTGGGCTCAAGGCAGGTAGCAGGCTGTAGCGGAGTCAGAAGCAAACCGGGGTCAAGGCAGGTAGCGGGCTGTAGCGGAGTCAGAAGCAAACCGGGGTCAAGGCAGGCAGCGGGCTGTAGCGGAGTCAGAAGCAAACCGGGGTCAAGGCAGGTAGCGGGCTGTAGTGGAGTCAGAAGCAAACCGGAGTCTAGGCTGGAATCAGAGATACAATCAGGAAACGCAAAGTGGAAGCAACTAGTCAGCTCGGAACCTCGTTGCAAGGCGTTTAGTGAACGACTGAAAGCCGGTTATATCGGGAGCGTGACATCAGCCGAGAGGGCGGAGCCTTACTTCCGGGAGCTGGACGCACAAGAAGAACGTCTTCGCTCGCGCGCAAGGCCGGAGAGGAACGGGCCTGTAATGGTGTCTGCCACGTGGGAAGCGCGCGAACGGAGGGCCCCCCGGGGACTGGACCAGGCGGAATCCTGCGGCTGCCAGAGCGGAGGTAGGCGGGCCTGAGCCCGATCAGGAGAGGGGCGGTCGGGACCATAACATCCTCTTCATTCTCAGAATCAGTATGATTTGATGCACTGCTTTTGCCCTGAGTTGCATATAATCCGTGCTGTACAGCTATATTAGGGAAGATGTAGCTTTCAAGGAAAGTCTAAGAGACTTTCTCTGGGTTACACAGTAATGTACTACTAGATTGATCAAAGCATCTAAAATGGGATTTTTCAATATCAAACATCCTTTCAATGACAGATCTGGCATGCTTCTAAGCTTCATTGTAACATTCCTTTGCAATAATTATAGAATAAGAGATGGGAGTCATCACCCAGTTCTTGAGGGGGTAGCCATGATCACCTTTGCGAGAGAAAACAGATTTCATAAGTAGGAGAAGTCAGACAAAGAAGGGATCAGATTCCCTTAGGTAGGAGAAGTCAGGCAAAGAAGAGGAGAATAAGTAATATTTGTACAATATTTGTACAATGTTCTCTCAACTTAGCTTGATGGACTTTCTACCTGATATTACCGCAAAGTGTGTTAACTTTTCACATTTTGCTGTAATACCACAATTATTGCATTTCCTACCTGCAACCACTGGAGGGGGAGAGAGAGAGAGTCTTTCAGAGTGAGGAAACTCACACAACGATGAGATTTGTACAATGTTCTCTCAACCTAGTTTGATGTTACCCAGGTAGAAAGTCCATCAAGCTAGGTTGAGAGAACATTGTACAAATCTCATCGTTGTGTGAGTTTCCTAACTCTGAAGGACATCAGATCTTCACAAGAGGGTACTGTTCTGTTCGTATGTCTCACTCTGAATGTCAAAGTGGCCCCTAACCCCTACACTACTATCTAAATCTCAAGTTACTAGTACTTTGTCATTAAGGCAAAAATGTAATAAAATCACCCAACAGAGTCAGTATCAGAACAAACATTTGAAAATTCACAAGTTGCAGAAGTTCTCAAAAAATCATAGAAAAAGATGGCCAGGGCTATTGCAAGTGGTGGGCAGGAAGATCTGCTGCCAAACCAGGATTGGCGTCATATCATCCTTGTAAGTCTGCAAGCATGTGAACCCAAAAGGGAAGGGAGATGGTGAAAGCAACCCTTGCCTAGAATGCCTTTATGTCTAGCGATTGCCATGATGATGGCAAGTGCAAACCATACAGTCTAGCTGTGCTCAGTTTACTTTCTAGTGCATGCCATAGACCCCAGATGATCTCTGGTTTTCTCCTAATTCATAGCTCATTGTTGTAATTACTAGAGTAAGTCTCTTCCTGCATATTTATACTTTTATTCTTTTCTAACTTCTGACTGAATAACAAACGTGGTAGCATTACAGTTAAATATTTTGATGCAAAGATATTCATTTTCTGTGTAATAGCAAATTAAATTCCATACCAAGCAATGTGTCTCTTGTAGAAAAGATATATTGGTAGTCATTGTAAGAAAACTAGTAAATTTTAGCATCTTTTACTAAAATACTGCTACAAGAGATGTCACAATGGATCATTCCAGCAAACAATATACTATAGTGATCCCTACACCTGTTCCAGAACTAATGAGTGAGGAGTGAGATTGGAGTTGGCACCAGAGAGAGTAGTTTTTCTCTCTCCTCCCTCTATAGCAGGGGTGTTGCTACATGCTTAAAAGATCCAGGGCACAGACCCAAAGGTCTTTCTCACCTATCTACTTTCCCTGCTTGCTCACCACCCCCAATTTATTAAACTCATGATACAAGTATAACTGGGATACAGGCATAGCTACCTGGTTGTCTTGACCCTCTGTTCCCGCTTGGTGCAGTTGCAGTTTGAAAAGGGAGGCCTATGGCAGTACTACATGGTCCATTTGGCATGGATTCCAGTCTTTTGCATCACAGGCTACTCCTCTCCTGAGTGGAGAGGAGTAGCCTCTATCTGCCTGGCCTCTTCTTGCACTGGAGGTGGTTTCTGCACAGCTTGTGGTTTGGACCGCAGACAAGGAAGGGACAGAATCTATAAAATCATGCACCTCCAGTTCTGTAATACTCCCCTCCACAGAAATTCCCCCAACAGTAGATAGAACATGTCCCCTTCCAACTCACCATACAAAAAAAAATTCAAATTCTAGCATTACCTCAATAATAGCAATATAAACATTCCACTGCCAGATACTTTTTGAAGTAACACAAAATCCTGCAAATACAACAACAGAAAGAAAAAAAAGACAGGACCTATGTAGCAAACCAGCTATACCATAGCAGCACTGATTCCTAGGACTCAAAGAGCAGCAATCTTTCCTGAAAAAAGGCAGCACTGCCTTAGAACACCAATATACCAGCCAGACTGATATAGGTCCCTACACAGACGCTACATTGTAGCAGAATCCCTCACCTCGATCACACAAGCTAACCATTACAAAATAAGGAGCACAAATTACAAACTGAATCATGCAGATAGAAACTGAAATGGAAACCCCAAGAAACCAGACTGCATGCAGTGCAGCACCAGAGAAAAAGAAACAGGTGTATTTCGTCCTGCACTGAGAAAAAAACAAACATCTAAGAATTGCATATTCCCAAAGCTAGCACATTCCTTTCTTTAAAAACAGAAAATAAAATATTTTCCTTTTTACCTTTTGTTTGGGCATTTTACTTTTTTAAATTGGATTTTATCTCTTTTTTAACTTCTTCTATGTTCTTTTCCAGGGTTTATTTTCCATTTCCTCTCTCTCTCTCCTGCTGTCTTCTTCCCTTCTTTCCCTACATCTGTCTGATACTGGTTTCCTTTTCATCTTTTTTCTCCATTTCTTTCTGAGTTAAATTTCATCACTCCTTATCCCCCATTTAACCCTCTAGTCCTCAGTCTCTCTTTTTAGCTTTCATCTACTTATAATTGTTCCATCTCCCACTCTCACCCCTCCCCAATTCCCCATCTCTCATTCCTTCCTCAGTCTTTACCCACTCCCTACTTCTCTATTTCCGTTCTGTATACTCCCCCTCCCCCTAACTCCCATCGACTTTCCTCTGCCTCTCACCAGTTTCAGCTCCTTCCCTCCCAGGTCTCCAGCCTGTTGTGCTGCTTACTCCCTACCCAGCCTCCTATTATCCCTCCTTTACCACCTCCCCAGCCTCATTCTAACCCTCCTTACCCCATTCTCACATACCTCCCCAGCACCCCCCATTCCTTTACACTGTGTCTCGCCCTCTCTCCAGTCCTTCAGGTCATTCACACCACCTTCTTACCCCCATCTCTCACTTCATATCCACTTAATTGCTCAATCCCCATTGTCCGTCCCCCCCCCCAAATCCTCTCGGCCCCACCCCACATACTCTATATCCAAGCCCTATTCTCCACTGGTCTCAGAGTACTGCTCTCCCACATTCTCATCCTGTCCTTGAGTCCCCATTCTTTCTCTCCCTCCCAATCCCTGCTCTTCCAGATTCCCACCCAGCCTGGAGAGTCCTTGTTCTCTCCCTGCTTTAGTCCCCAAACCCTGAGTCTCTGGTCTCCCAGACGCCCACTCAGTCCCTGAGTGCCTTTTTTTTGTCCAGATTCCCACCTAGTCCCTGATCCTTCCTATTCTTTCCCTGCTCACTCCCAATCCCTGAGACCATGGTCTCTGACTCCCACTCAGTCCCTCTTCTTCCAGGTTCCCACCCAGTCCCCCGTTCTTGCCCTGATCTCTCCCAGTCTCCTGGTTCTAGTCTTTGCCTTCTCTTCCCCAAGTCATATTTCAGATTCCCACCCAGTCCCTGTGCCTACCCTGTGCTCTTCTTCCTGGTCCTCAGGTTCCATTTTCCCCTGCTCTTGCCCTTATCTCCAACCAATTTTCCCCTGCTCTTGTGCCTACCTCCTCCCCAAGGAACTTTTCACAAAACTACAGTTCATCAGCCCTAACCTGGTGAAGCTGCAGCTCCTTCCTTCTACTTTGGAGCCTTCCTCTTCCTTCTGCCCCTATAGTTGAAATCTGAGCTGTTTGAACTGTGGGGACTCTTGTATCTAGGAAGCCTAGCCTGGTTCAAACATCAGCTGTTTGAACTGTACAGGATTGCAGTATCAAAAAAACAGCCAATGTTTGAACTGTATGGTGCTAGGTTGATACAAAATCCCCCATGGTTCAAACAGCTCAAATTTCCCGTGAGGATAACAAAAAAGGATAAGGATAAGGATATCCTTTTTTGTTACCCAAATGTATTGGGCAACTGCTCCCAGAGGTGAAATGTGGTTGGCATGATGGCTTAATCACTTTCTGTGTTGGTCTCTTGCAAGACAAGCATTTCCTGCCCTCTGAGGGCTTGAGGGGCCCCATGTCAGTACCTCTGAGAAACTGGTTATAATTATATACGCTTCTCACAGATGTCTGTCATGTTGGCAGGTGTACCAAATCTTCTGTGCATTATTCGGACTCTGATTCCCTCATTATCAGTTAGAGTCCCGGCAGCCACAGACATCAATGAAGGATTATGGACATGCCAGGAACATATTAATTGCTCATGTGTAGGTGCACAAACTGCTGGAGGTAGTCTGTCCCCAAAAAAGGGCCAACACATATGTGTGACTGTATGCTTCTGGGTAAGTGATGTGCTGTGTTAGCCTTGGTTTACATCTGTGTCTGAGCGTGATGTTGGCCTCGTTGTTCCCTCTGGGGAGATTTTCTAAACTACGCGGGCTGGGTACCTGGCACGCACAAATGTACACCCAATTTTATAACATGCGTGCGCTGCCGCGCGCATGTTATAAAATCCGGGGTCGGTGCGCACAAGGGGGTGCACACTTGTGCACCTTGCGCGCGCTGAGCCCTAGGGGAGCCCCGATGGTTTTCCCCATTCCCTCTGAGGCCGCTCCGAAATCAGAGCGGCCTCAGAGAGAACTTTCCTTCCACTCCCCCCCACCTTCCCTTTCCTTATCTAACCCACCCCCAGCCCTATCTAAATCCCCCCCCCCACCTTGTTTTCAATAGTTACGCCTGCCGGCCAGCTGCCAGCACACCATCCCCCGGCACAGCCACTGTGCCGGAGGCCTCGGTCCCGCCCCTGGACCAGCACCCCGCCTTCGACCCCGCTCCCTTCCCGCCCCTTTTTCAAAGCCCCGGGACATTGCAAAATAGGCTCGGCGGATGCAGGAGCAGGTTTTCGGGGTTACGCGCGTAACCGTTTGAAAATCTACCCCTCTGTGACCACACCTATACATACCCCAAAGCAGGCAGTGTGTGTGCATTCATTTTGCATGGACTGTCTTTTGACACAAGTGATCCCGATCCCGTGCGTCCACTCTTTACAATGAGTGTCTCAGATTTATGATTCTATTGTATGGAGAGAAAATGGCCTCACACTTACTCAAAGAATATTCAACCTACAGCTCACACTGTTTATTCCTTGTGTTGAAAGGTGGGGGATGTGAAACTTGACAGTGTCAGACTTCAGATACGGTGTGTCACCTTTCTGGATGAGTAGATATCTGCCTGTAGTGTTCACCTTCCATCCCCTGGACCCTGATGCTCTTCCATCTAGTACTTGGAGTGGGCCTAATTGCCCTTTTATTTTGGGGTGTGCATGGTTCCAAGAACTTCAGCTGCCAGAGACCATTTGCTGGGGGGTTTTTGGGGGGGGGGCTGCTAGCACTCCTAATAGAGGTTCCCTTTATCAAGACCGTAGCCTACTTACCTTCCTCTCTGTAGAACAGATCCTGGACACTCCACATAGAAGCTGCTACACCAGGCCACATCTTTTGCATCTAACTCTGCCAGATGTATATGCCGGCAAGTTTTGCCTACAAAGATGCTGCCATATGTAGCTTGATATGTTTAGTGTGCAAACATAGAAGTGGGGGGCATATTTCTGCAGTGGATTTTAGGGGACAGGTTTAGTAGACAATTTTCTGTGCATCTCTTGTCCTCTACACAACCTGTGCATTATGCACCTCTGTCTACTTGCAGGCTGCTCTAACACTGTGTCAGCAGCTGTGTGACATCTGAGCAGGAGAGGGGGAGTTGTGTAGATTAGAGAAACCCGACAGCCCAACAGCAGACATCTAAGAGGCCTGTAGTTGCTTGGGAGCAGGCAGACCTGCATAGATTGGTTGCCTCCCCTGTACTGGCCTAGCATGTGGATCTGTATAATATCTGTTCACAATCAGCCTTGGCGAACAGATATTATACACTTAAGTTTTTGTTTGATGATATAATATAAAATAAAATTGTGTTCTTTGAGCAATATTTAAATGTATTGGTTTTGACATTTGCTCCTCTCTCGTTTTGCTGTATTGTTATGGGTAAGTAATTTTTTTTTAAACTGCCATATTTCATGTAAACACCCATTTACCCAGTGTAAAAAAGCCTTTTGAAAATTGCTATTCCCCTCCATTGAGGTAAAAATACCTACACCGTGAACAGTATGCAGACTTTTACCTGCTGAGAAAAAGGAGCAGGGCTAGGTTGAAGGAGAAAAAGTACATGCAGGGATTTAATTCTGAAATACTCATGCATGCTTTCAGTTATTTGCTTTGCACCTGATACAAAGCACATGAAAAGTATGCAGCAACAAAAGTACTGGCTTTCCTCTGCAGGCCCGAATTTTCAAAAGGAAACTCCACAGGGCTGCAGATACCAGTGTTGATTTTCTTCCAGGTTGCACCAAGTTGCCACCTGGAACTTTTTTGAACTTACTTCCTTTTTCTCATTGCAGCTAGATTGATAGGTGGAATGGCCTCATCCTTCAATTCTAAGTGCAATTTTTAAATAGCTTTGGAATTGCCCTTCCTATGTATTCATTTTAGATGTAAGTTTTATATATTATGAATGATTCTGGAGTGCATATCATTTCTTTTGTTATAGCATGCAAAAAAGAGAGGGATGTGGGGGTACATGAAACATTTTGAAGCTGAAAAGGGGTCCATGTTCCCTGAATGGTTGGGAACCCCTGTTTTAAGGGCATTAATAGCAGTGTGGCTGTTTGCACCACTAGAGAACAATGATACGTTTGTCCCAGCATTATTGTTCTCTTCAAGCATCTAAAGGTTTTGATAAAGAGCTTATTGTTTGCTTTTTTTAGACTGATCCTGCCTGTGCCTATACTTACACGGTCAGTAGGAGGCATCTTTCACTGTCAGAGCTGGCACCTTCAGAAGTTTCTAGAATATTTAGGACAGCTCAATTTTTGCCTTAAAAGTGTCACCCTGCAGAACAAGAGCAATGCTTCCAACCAAACATATATGCTTATTGCAATGAAATAAAAAACTGAATACATTAAATTAAGAATAACTGTATTTATAAAAATAAACACAACATTGGAAGAAAAGAGAAAATGTTTATTTGATGATGATGACACAACACAAGGCACAATAAATCCAGTCTTGTCCAGGACATAGTAGAGATCTTCATTTTCAGTTTTTTATTTTATTTTGCCTGGGAATATTAATGTTACAACAAAAGCTATCAGTGGAAAAAATGATTGATATAATACTTACGAGCAAATTGTTGTGTTCTGCGCCTGTGGATGGCCATGAGCGCGGACCCCTACCTCACCTGCGGCGGCGACCCGTCGCGGCAGCTCCTAGATATACCCCTAGGCCGGTGCCCGTCGCTCCGGCGCAAGTCCCTGGTCTGGCCGCCAGGTTGGGAGCCGTCCCTGCTCTTCCCTCGCAGCGTCCTGCAGTCTTTCCTCCATGGAGGAAATCCAAGATGACCGCCACCATCTTTAGGCATGAGGCCGCGCCTCCTCAGTAGAATTAAAGGGACCTGATCCCTTTAACCATCTTCAGCTGTTCCCTATAAGCCAGAGCAGAGTAAGTATATAAGGAGACTTCCTCTGCTCATTCCTCGACTTGGCAACATTCCACGTAGTCAGGTCTGCTTGCTTCGGTGAGTTCTTGTACTTCGGATCCTTGTTCCTGTCTCGTCTTGGTGTTCCTGGTTCCTGACTTCGGATTGGCTAGTGGTGATTCCTGGTATGTGACTTCGGACTGGCAAGTGGTGATTCCTGGTTGTGACTTTGGACTGGCAAGTGGCGATCCCTTGTATAAGACCTCGGACTGGTAAGCGACGACCCTCTGGCACTTGACCTCGGACTTCTTCTGGACCATCGTCTCCAAGGGCCCACCTAAGTCCCAGCAGCCTGGGTCCCTATGGGCTCCTCCCGGGGGGACCGCGGGCTTCCAGGGGTGAAGCTCCAGTTAGCCCTTGCACTGAACTCTCGACTCTTTGACCTCTCAAAGGTCCACCTAAGTCCCAGCGGTCCGGGTCCCTACGGGCTCCTCCTGGGGGGACCACGGACTTCCAGTGGCGAAGACTCCGTTCTTCTCCTTGACATCACGACTCTTCGTCTGCTTCCACAGTCGCCTCAGTCTCCAGTGCCAAAGCTGGAAGAGGGTCAGCTGGTCGCATCTGCTGTTCTGCCTCACCACCTGACGGGAGAACCTACGAATCTTCCTCCTAAGGTATACCATCCTCCCTTCGGCCCAAAGGTTCACAAGCCTGAGCATAACACAAATCAGTGGAAAAGTCATTTTCTACTGATTTCTTTTTTGTTCTAACTTTTAAATTCCCATACAAAATAAAATAAAAACTGAAAATGAAAGTCTCTATACGTAAGTCATGTTCCTCTTTCACTAGACCTTTTATTGTCTTATGTATTTCTTGGATATATCAATGAAACTGTCAAACAAAAGGACTCTATTCCATGTCTATTTAATCTAGTACAATTAACCTGAAAAAAACAATTAAAATACAGTTTCTAGTTCCTTTTGCACCACCCTAAGAAATTGTACCACAATTACTTCTTACCGGAAAAGCAGATTGGTGCGAGTGCCTTACTTAATTGCTATTGATAACACTTCACATGAAACAAAGCAATATAAAAAAAATGAATTTGCCTGTTCACAGAATGCTTCAGCATTTGTGCATAATCCTTTAAAATGTAATACCACTTTTTAACAATGAATGTGTCTTTGAAAGGGTATTTTAGAAAGAGATAATTAGGAAAAATGTGTTTACTTAAAGTAAAAGATTTTTGTTTTTAAAAAAGAATATTTTCATACTGTAATTACACAGAAAGTAACACAGAAAGCTGCTTTTGGAGACGAAAATGTAATTGGTTATACACTTTACCATGAATGCACACATATAATCTCACTTGCATATAAGCCAACCCATTCCTAAATTTTTACCTCAGTATCAAATAGAAAGCACACCCACTATTATTTTCTTCAGTGCAGATGACCTTGAAAAAATCAGCTGTCACATTTGGTTAAATTGTAAGGAAGAAATGATGTTGATAATAGCAGGCTATATTTTTTAATGTAACCATATGAGCAGAGATATTTGACATGCACATTAAATTTATCAAGGATGAAATATGGCTAACTATACTGCTGTCTTTCCTCATTTAAAAATAACCAAGCTGTTGGCAGCAGAAGAACAAATGCTGAATGTAACCTGCCTAGAGCTCATTATTCACAGTCGCAAGC
Source organism: Rhinatrema bivittatum (assembly GCF_901001135.1). Taxonomy (NCBI): domain Eukaryota; kingdom Metazoa; phylum Chordata; class Amphibia; order Gymnophiona; family Rhinatrematidae; genus Rhinatrema; species Rhinatrema bivittatum. The sequence continues at coordinate 601,474,002 of NC_042615.1, forward strand.
GTGCCTGTAGTTTTAGGGAGTAGGACCTTCTGGCTAATGCCAACTTGATCTGGAACAAAGTAAAAATAGCACCAGTTAAATTTAGGATGGCCAGCTTTCAAACACTAGTTTCTGAAGGACATATTTGGGACTCATGGTGAAAAAGGCAGGCATTTCTTAAAAGTTTCATTAAAATACAGTGATTACATTTTTGTAGCACAAAGCAGGCAGAAATTAGGAGGAGGTGGACAGTATTTCTACAAAATGTGAAACTGTTTCTCTAAACAAAGGAGAGCTAGCCATCATAGCAAGGTTCTATATTTTCTTTTAAGACACAATTAAGAATCATTTTCTTTAACTAAGTGCTATAAATATTCCAACTAATTTCAGTATTTTGCCAGGCTTTGATAGATCATCTTCCTTGTTGCTTTCTGGGCCCATAGATTTGACACAGGGACAGGTTTGTGAATGAGGCAGGTTGTAGGCTCCTGAGGTCATCAGCCGTCAACACCTTCTGTAGCTTTTATGCTATACACGGAACTAATGATTAAGAGTGTCTCAGCACACCTTTTATGCTCACCACTAACTGTAAAAGTGACATACAGCACATGAGACAAAGCCTATAGGACAGCAACTCTTCCAGCTTGGGCACAAGTCATGACAGCCATGTGGACCAACAAGGGCCTCCAACCATAAAACACCAGAAAGGTAGTGACTCACCTTGGAAACTGACCATTCTGCAAGCTGTTACCCCAGGAGTGATCAGCCTATGTGCTTTAAAGAGACCACAGATAGCATAAGAACTGTAACTAATACTAGCAATTGCAACAAGCAAACTACTTGGTATATTTTCTAGGTATATATAAACATACAGCAGCACTACATGACTAGCCTTGAGCTAGACCGGCCAAGTGCCTTGCAGCACCGAGACATCTCCATATTTGACAAAGGCTACCTGTGGTGGGTCAGGCGAGATGAATAGCTTCTATCACACTTTTGTGTTGCGTTCAGTGACATGACTCTTTTTTAAAATGTGGGTGCTCTTAGAGTCATTAGAAACTATACTGTGATGTTGACATTTCTGAGGTGACTTGCGTTCATACAGTCTGACCAGCATCCTTGTGTAGCTTCCTCAAGAAGCTAACCTAACCATCATGAAATCCCAATGACCAAGGCCTTCACCATCTGTTCGAGATAACTGACATTTTGCCTAGGTAGTTGTAACAGGGTGCATCTGTGTATGGATGCATGTAACCATAACTCTGTGATTGACACCTTAAACTATCTAACTGTAGCTTTAGGCTGTGCTTTTAAGTTTCAGAGCTACTTGTAATTTATAGGATTTCTAGAGCTGTTGCTCTCCATGTTCAAGGCCCAGCTGGTGTTCCATCACACCTATGGCACTATCTCACCCATATGTGAGGGCTAGGATAGGGTTCTAGGGGTAGGCTAGCCAAGCAAAACACCGCAAGCCAGGCCAAGCTATGTACACTGAACTGGCAGTCCTACATGAACTCTCTTGTGACACATGACTCTTTTAGACTCACTATCAGTCATAAAACATTAGGCCAGCCACTTGTATTTCGTGTTATCTTTACTTTGTCTACAATATTTCAAGTACAGTCTACTGCTCCATTGTCAAGATGAAGCCTAAGTAGGCATACATGGTTTCTGTTACATACTGACCCATGCAGAGGAGGAGTGAGTGAAAGAAAGATGATAAAGAGGAGAACAGCTGCAAACACTCTACTGACCATGGTTGAGGCCTAACAGGCAAAGTAGTGCTCTATGAGGCTTTGCCGAAGCTGGCTGCTACTCAGTGTGGTGTTCTCAGCTTGTGCAACCTCAGATGGGGATCTAGGGGTAGAGCTGAAAGTATCTCCATTGGTATGCCATGGCATAGAGTGAGTTTATGTAATACACAACAGAGCAGCACTATATCTTCTTCTTTGGGTGCATGTATTAAAGCTCCACCCATTTTGTCCAACAGCAAAATCTACTTTTGAGGACTCCGAAGGTGCATTCTGTGATATAGCAGGTTAAACATAAGGCCTCATTGCACTTCATCTCCACCGGCATGTTGGGAACAGCAATGAGGGAAAGGAGCCAGGTCCTGCAACCATATCCCAAATCTCCTATGGCAAAGACACCACAGTCACTTTGAGATATGGCTGCTAAACCACAGCATGCTATATGACAGTAGAAGCTAACCTTTAGCTTAGCATGAGCCTTAAAAGCCTTTTTCACTACCCTAGGTGCATGCTATCTTTTTCTGTGACACTATGTGACCAGTATTGTTATGGCTAGCGTCAGTCTCGAGCAAGCACTCGAGGTTTGGCATACCAAGGCTCTCTCGGTGGAAGAGAAGTGAGGTGTGCCCTTGCGGTAGTGAAGACGGTTCAAGTCCCGGCCACTCCACCAACCTACACGCCCCGGGAGACCACACTATTATGGTGGTCTCTGAACAGTCCTCCGACCTTTCCCAGCCCTTTCGGACCTGCTGCAGGGAGCAGCAGAGGCAGCAGGCCGGACGGAGGTCAGGCTGGCTCAGGACTGAAGCGGATAAGGCAAGGCCTTGGAACTTGGAGCAAAGCACAGAGGAGTTCAGGACGAAGACAGGAACAAGAGGGATGAGCAGGACCCTCAGGCACCCTACCATTCCATTGCCAACGGGCGGCCCCAATGGATGGTCACGGACCACACTGTCTACTTCGTGCCCTACACAGCCCAGAGGCTGGTCGCGGACCACGAGAAGAGTGGGAGAAGCCCGGGAAGTCATTCAGCACAGGGTAGTGGGAACCCCTCGGGTCCTTCAGAGTCGGAACTAGGAATAGGAAGCAAGAGTCTAGGAACTCAGAACACAAGCAGGAACTCTTGGAGGCATGGGTTCCACATCCTGGAGCATCAGGACTGGAACATCAGGAACAAGCAGGAACATCAAGACTGGAACATCAGGAACAAGCTGGAACATCAGGAAGTCCAAGGGAGACATAACCTAGGTAGACTAGCCCCATTGCCGAAGCAAAGACTGAGTGAAAAGGTAGTCCTTTTATAGGACAGGAAACAAGCAACTCCCTGGGAGGAATTCAGATGAGCCACACCTGGCTGGCCCTATAACTGGAGAGAAGAGCTGCGGGCCGGCCCCTAGGGAGAAGGGCGGGGCCCAAACCAGGAAGTCCAGGTGGAGACTGAAGCAGGCCTCAGGCAGGCCCCGAGGACGTCGAAGGCATCCCAGGCCATGGAGCAAAACCTGGCAACCAGATCACGCGAGGACCCGGCTTCGGAGTGGCCTCCAGAGAAAGGTGAGAGGCCTCCCATAGCTCCAGCTACAGGAGGAATCGTAACAAGTATAGCAGTAGAAGAATCTAGGTCAGATCTTCCAGACTAGAAAACTGCATCTGGGGATTCTATCAAATGTGTGGCAGCCCCTCACAACCAAGCTAAGGCTACTCGTTTGTAGCAGTCATCAAACCCTGAAACAGTACATCAGAGCTGCCACACCTGTCCTAGCAGACAAACCTCAACCTCATGGTTTGCATGTGCATGTCCCTGGCTGTTCTGCAGTATGTCTTCCAGAGATACCGATTTGTGAGCGCTGACACAGGTAATATGCTAGGTCTCAAAATGCACAAGCCACTGCTTCAGGTTTACCTGTGTGATGGGCAAGAAAAACTGTGCCTGACATCCTGGCTGACCCATCACTATCAAGGAACACATCATCTGTGATTACCAGCAGTGTGGACACTTAAAGGATATGATTAACCAGTGAAATTTCAGCTGCTCCAAATGGGAGGAATGGAAAAAGCCATTGTTTAAAGTGAACCCGTAGAAAGTGTGTAGTGTCTGCTCACACACCAAGCTTTATGGCTAGTGCATTCTCAGTCCAAGTGCATTCTCACAATCCAGTGGGAGCACTGAGAGGAGAGGATCACCTTGTTGGTGGCTGAAAGGAATCAGTAAGTTTTTGCTTGGGAAATTTTCTTTTTTAAAAGTATTGGGGTGAAGTTAACCATTTGGGAATATTATTTAGTGTGTTTGTGCTTTTAATAGTCAGTAAGGCAGCGAATTGTTGAGAGTCCCGTCCGCGCTTGGCCCGTGCCTGTTCACCTTTCCAGCTCCTCCAAGGGTCCCGAGTCATCCTCCCCTGCAGTGGTGGCAAGCACAGCCAGGCCTTGGCGTCCCGTGGCGGCGGTCGCCGGGCCTTCTTCCTCCAGTCAGGCCTCACGGCAGGGCTTGGTGTCCTCCATGGCATCGGCCCTGCCCCTAGGCGCGTGCACACGGCCCACCAAGCACCTTAAAGGGCCAGAGGCGGATCCCAGCTCCGCTGTGCGCCCTGATTGAGCACAGTATAACAGGAAGTTCCTACCCTCACTTCCTTGCCTTGGCAATCGGGTCGATCACATCGTGATTTCTAGTTTGCCTATGTGTTCCAGTCTGTGTTCCAGTCTCGTTCCAGCCTTGTTCCAGTTTTGTTCCAGTCCTGTTCCAGCGTCCTTCTGTTCCAGCGTCCTTCTGTCTCCTCGTCTCCCCAGGTAGTATCTCTAGGATTATCTTCTCGGTACTGACCTCAGCCTGTTCTTGACTACGTTGATCGCTGCCTGCCCAGACCCTCTGCTTGTTTCTACGAGTACGTCTGCATGCTGCCTGGAAATGACCTCTGCCTGATTACCGACCACTTCTGCACGCTGCCTGGAACTGACCTCTGCCTGAACTCGACCATGTCTGACTATCTCCTGGAACCTGACCTCTACTTTGACTGACTACCCACGAACTGACTACTGGTAATTGACTCCTGCTTTGCCTGACTATCCACAGACTGATTACTGGCTCTGACCCTTGCATTGGCTGACCACACTTCCTTGAATCTGGCCTTGATCCTTGCCATACATTCAGAGACTCTGTTTTGGCCTTCTCAGGCATCCCGGACATAAGAACATAAGAAATTGCCATGCTGGGTCAGACCAAGGGTCCATCAAGCTCAGCATCCTGTTTCCAACAGAGGCCAAACCAGGCCACAAGAACTTGGTAATTATCCAAACACTAAGAAGATCTTATGCTACTGATGCAATTAATATCAGTGGCTATTCCCTAAGTAAACTTGATTAATAGCCATTAATGGGCTTCTCCTCCAAGAACTTATCCAAACCTTTTTTGAACCCAGCTACACTAACTGCACTAACCACATCCTCTGGCAACAAATTCCAGAGCTTTATTGTGCGTTGACTGAAAAAGAATTTTCTCCGATTAGTCTTAAATGTGCTACTTACTAACTTCATGGAATGCCCCCTAGTCCTTCTATTATTCGAAAGTGTAAATAACCGAGTCACATCTACTCATTCAAGACCTCTCATGATCTTAAAGACCTCTATCATATCTCCCCTCAGCCATCTCCTCTCCAAGCTGAACAGCCCTAACCTCTTCAGCCTTTCCTCATAAGGGAGCTGTTCCATCCCCTTTATCATTTTGGTTGCCCTTCTCTGTACCTTCTCTATCGCAAATATATCTTTTTTGAGATGCGGCGACCAGAATTGTACACAGTATTCAAGGTGTGGTCTCACCATGGAACGATATAGAGGCATTATGACATTTTCCGTTTTATTAATCATTCCCTTCCTAATAATTCCTAACATTCTGTTTGCTTTTTTGACTGCTGCAGCACACTGAGCACACTGAGCCTAAATCTTTTTCCTGGGTGGTAGCTCCTAAAATGGAACCTAATATCGACTGCGCACCTTTGATCATGGTGGGCACACCTCTGAACTTTCTATCTAGGAGATCCTGCAAGGCCCACCTAAGATCAGATGGCCTGTGTACCCAAAGGCTCAACCCGAGGGAACCCCGGGTTGCTAGTGGTGAAGCTCCAGCTAGCCTCTGTCTCCTCTTGTGCTCCACCTTCTGGTGGCAGGCCCTCTCTGGATCTGACCAGGGAGCCTAAGAATCCTGCACTAGGCCAAGGGTCCACCTCCTGGCGCAACACAAGACTTCAGGACTATTTATTTATTTATTTTTAATTTTTCTATACCGAAGTTCCTGTATGAATACAGATCACACCGGTTTACATAATAACAACAAAATTCGCTTAGGAGAGTTACATATAACAAATAACAAATAACAAAGAAGGCATAAAAATATGAAAAGAATTTTAACTTAATATATAGTAGGCAGTTCATATCCTATCATATCAATTAACTAGAACACAAGGCATCGACATTAGGAATGCAAGACGTCCGGACATCCGGAAAGGCGAGCAGATGGAAGCTCATCCATAGAAGGCATCTGGAACTAGAGTGGATGGAGGCTCAGAGCATCAGAAATGTCTGAGGCAAGGATATCTCTTACGGACCTTGGGAAATCCAGACGAGACAGAAGGAACTGGGATGACTTGGACAAAGACACATGGGCACTATTCCTCAGGGCGCCCTACACAGCCCACTGACAGGGGCAGACCCAATGGGCTGGTCATGGACCACCCTGTCCCACTGCGTGCCCTATACAACCTGGAGGCTGGTCACGGACCATGCGGGAACGGGGCAGGCTCAGGAAGGGAATCCAACTGACCGAGGCTCCAATGTCAGAGAACAGGAACCGGACAAAATGGATTACCCTCGGGATGGACATCTGGAGCACTTGAGAAGCTGAAACATCACAGGAACAGACATCAGGAAGATCAGAAACGTAAGGACCTCTAGCCATCGAGGACATCAGGCCTTCCGGAACATCAGGATGGTAGAGACGGAGGACATCGGGAACATCAGGACATCAGAGACGGAGATCAAGAACAGCAGAGACAAAACGAAGAGGGATCCCTTGAAATACTGGAACACCAAACAAGAGCAGGAACATGGAGTCCAAGAGGAAGGAGAAGCTCCTCAGAAGACTGGTTCATTGCGAAGGCACTGGAGGAATGACTGAAGAGCCCTTAAGTAGGGCTAAACACAGGCAACTCCCTGGGAAGAGTTCACATGGACCACACCTGGCTGGCCCTTTAAATCTAGTGAGGAGCGGTGGGCCTGCCCTTAGAGAGGACTGAGCAGGACCATGGACAGCGGTCATGCTGACCCTGTGACAGGAGAGGGGAGAAGGCCAGGGGAGGGCTGCAAACAGGCCCCAATGCTGTCGGCGGCGTCTAGCCGCAAAGAGGAGGTCCGGGAGCGGCACCAGCCGCAGGAAAGGTCCCGGCTTCAGCGGCCTCCAGGCCACAAAGCCACACAGTCACCGGCGGCTTCCTGCTGCATTGGAGAAAACTGGCACGGCTCCTGCCATGCCGGCAAGATGGCAATCAGGCCGCGAAGATCCACGGCATTGGATGGCCTGCTGGAAAAGTCCCGTGCTGCTGGGGCCTCCAGGCCGCGAAGGTAAGCGCCTCCCGTAGTGCCAGCCACAGGAAGAAGTATAAAAGGATCCAGGATACTTGGAAGACTCAGGTGAGGATTCAGGGTTCAGGCACTAGTACATGGTGAGTACTGCACCGCAGCGCGCCCCCTTCACAGCCGCCCATGGCTGGTCACAGACCACGCTGAAAGAGAAACAGACTTGAGACGAGAAAGTGAAGACTTGGAACCAGAAACACGTCGAAGATTCAGGAAAGGTCTGCACCAAGGTGCTCCCTACACAGCTGCCCGTGGCTGGTTGCGGACCACACTGAAGCGAAACAGGTTCTGGCTTGAGTCTTGGGCATGGACGGAAACAGGCACAAAGTACTGAAAAGACTGGGAACAAGATTCAAGACTCAGGATTCAAGACTCAGGATTCAAGACTTCGGAATTCAGATTCAGGAACAGACCTCAGAATTAAAAAACAAGGATCCTTCTGGACACTTGCGCTGCAGCCATGAAGACAGGCCTCGTGCCACGAAGCTCCCCACATAGCCCCCCATGGGCTGGTCATGGACAAAGGTGGACAAACAACCTGGAGGCAGGACGAAGAACCAGAGATGAGGACATCAGGACTAGGACTGGAACACGGAACATCTGGAATATCAGGAACTTCAGGAACATGAAACATCAGGAACTTCTGGACATGGAACATCGAAACTTCAGGATAAGGAACATCAGGACTTGGAACATCAGGACACCGAAGAGACAATGAAGGAGCTCCAAAGAGGAACAGGACCAGGAACATCAAACAAGAAATCATTAAGACACGAGAAGACCACGGAGGTCCTTGACCGGCGAGAGAAGCATGGACGACCATGGATCCAATTCGAAGGCCCTGAGGAAGTGGAAGAGAGCCCTTTCATAGGACTGGACTAAGGAGCAGGCTGATGATTGTTACGATTCTGCCCGCAGCCAGAGCCGCAGGCAGCCTCTCACCTCTCTTTTTCAGTGTCTTCAGCGGTCTAGAGGCCACCAACATGCCCACTGCGAGGCCGGAGCCGCTGCTTGTCCTTACAGACAGGAGGCCGCTGACGTCCTTGTTCCTCCCCACCTCACGGCAGGGAGCCGCTGTGGTCTGCGGCGGGCCCTTTGCCGCTGCCTGTCCTTCATGCGGTCTAGGAGGCCACCGCTGTTCCCTTTTCAGTGCAGCCTGTCTTCGTCTCGTCTTCGTCGAGGTCTCTCGTCAGATCCTGTGTCTTGTTCATCCAGATCCTGATGTTCCTGATGTTCCTGATGTTTCATCCTTCAGAGTTCCTGAAGATCTGATGTCCTTTCCTTTGGACCTCTTCACATCCTGATCTTCTTTTGTCCAGATGTCCTTTACCTTGGCAGTGTATGCCTCCAGAACATTTCGGCTTTTAATCTGCCAAGCTTCAGGTTTCACACTCCGAGTTCGCTTGAGCTTCGTGCTGAGCCTTTTACTCCGAGTCCCTGCGATCATGAGGCCCTTCTCCTTTTCCTGTATCCTGTCCAGGTCTTCGGAGCCTATTTCATTTGCCTTGTCCATATGAATGAACTCTGCATAACCTGTATCGTAATAGCGTGGTCCATGCCTTGCCTTAACTGGCTGTGGAGGGTGCGCCTCAGTGTAGGCCTCGGAGTCTTTGTTGAGGAACCTCCAAGTAACCTGAGTTGGGAACCATCAGCGTGGTCCATGACCAGCCTTGATTGGCTGTGTAGGGCGCGTGGTGTGGCAGTACCTATTCAGAGTTCTTCAAGTATCTTTGTGACTATTTTGGAGTCCTTCTCTTCAAGCAACCTGAGTCCGTCTCATTTCTTCAAGCAACCTGAGTCCATCTGAGTTCTTCAAGTCTTTGTGTCAATTCTTTAAGTATCCTGAGTCTTGTCTCAACCTTCAAGTCTTCGTCTCAACCTTTGAGTATCCTAACTCTTCGTGTGCATCCCTCACGTGTCCTGAGTCTTTGTCTGAGTCTGATGTCTTCACCCTTCAGCCTCTGTCCGTCCTGTTGCATTTGCTGTTCTGTATGCGGTCCGAAATGGCTATCGAGTGGCCGGAGGGCTACCCCAGAGACTGGCATAGTTGAGAGGAGGAGGCGCGTCATGGTGGCATTCCTGCCACCAGGTTGGACCCTCCATTGTGTTACTAGGTCTCTTTGATGCGATCAGGTTCGGCAGAGGCGATGGTCCTGCATCTTCAGCCAGTGCTTGGACACTCCTCGCCTGCCTCGGCGCTTCCCGGAGCTCCTCTGTGGTCGTGTCGTGGCGGAAGGATACACAATCTCCCAGAAATGGGACCGCCTCCAGTATTCCCATAACAGATTGCGAAGGCCATGTGCCCGGTGAGGGTGTTCCTGTGTTGGGCCTATACTTTGCATTTCAAAGTTTTTCTTCTTTTTTCCTGGAAACTTTTTTTTGGGTTACACGACCTGAAGGAGGAGCCTATTCCCAGAATTCTATCTCCAACTCGTTGGACCCTCCAAGTCGAAGGATCGGACTTGGGAGGGTCCTTGGGGGGGGGGTACTGTTACGATTCTGCCTGCAGCCGGAGCCACAGGCAGCCTCTCACCTCTCTTTTTCCTCCTTTTTCAGCGTCTTCAGTGGTCTGGAGGCCACTAACGTGCCCTCTGCACGGCCGGAGCCATTGCTTGTCCTTACGGACAGAAGGCCGCTGACGTCTTTGCTCCTCCTTGCCTCGCGGCGGGGAGCCACCGTGGTCTGCGGCAGACCCACTGCCACCGCCTGTCCTTCATGCAGTCTAGGAGGCTGCCGCTGTTCCCTTTTTGGTGCGGCCTGGAGGCTGATGTCTTCTCTGCACGGCTGGAGCCGCTGCCAATGTCCTTCCTTGCGGCAGGAGCCACCGACATCTTCAATTCCTCTTCTTGCGGCTGGGAGGCCACCTGGAAGCTTCTCTTCGCAGCCCAGAGGTTGCCGCCGGTATTTCCTTGTGGCTGGAGCCACCCTCGGTCCATCTTCTGTGGCAGAGAGCAGCCTCCAACGTTGCTAGGCCGGGGTTTGCAGCCTAGCTCTGCTCCTGTGCTCAGTGGCAGGGACGAAGCTCTCCAAGGTCCTGCCCACTTCTTCCTTAGGTGCAAGGCCGCACTTCTTCTCCATTCTTAAAGGGCCAGCGTGGGAGTGGTCCTCCTGTGATGTCATCGTGGGAGCCTCTTCTTCAGTCTCTTCAGAAGATGGCGATGTCTCCCCGTGCGGCAAGAAGGGAGGCCAGGTCAACCCCGGAGGAAATTGCCGTGTAGCTGGAGGGTCCATGAAGTGCGGGAGGAGTATGGGTGCAGAGGCGGCTGCCCACAGCCGCCAAGGAAGTCGGGCCAGCTCCGGAGGCCCTGTGTCGAGGGTGAGTGAACCCAGCCACAGGCCAGCCGCAGTTGGGGACTGCAAACAACTTCCATTCCAGAGGTCGCTGTATTTGAGTTTCTAAAATATTATAATCATAAAGCCTGCCAGGTTGTCGTATGGATGAATAGACACCGTAATATTCTGTTCTAACTAGTTCATTCATTTACATGAGGACTGTGTGGTGTTTTTTGTTTTTGTTAATGAGATAAAACTGGTTAATTTGCTCTGAAACCTCCAAATCATGGAATCCATTTAGTTGCTGCCAATACATTTGTAAATTTATTTTTCTAAGTTCAAAGCTAATTTTCTCAGTAGTAGAATAAATTAGTTAGCTAAGCCCTTTAGAGCAAATTCATTAAAGCATGACTGATTAGTATTCCGTGGAGATTTTTTACATGGGAGTTCACTCCAGCACTATTCTTTCAGCCTAAAAGTGAAAATTCCTGTATGGGAACTTCGTTTTTAGTTTTTAATTTATTTTTCCTGGGAATTTATCAATATTTATTTCAAGAAGAACAAGAATGAGAGAAATCAATGGAAAATAATGACTTGCCTTTTTTCTGGGTAAATATAATTTTTTTCTTGTTGTAATAAACACTGAGAAATTCCAGGGAAAACTATAATAAAAACTGAAAATGAAGGTCCCTACGTATTATGCATATCAGTGTATGACAGTCTGGGTTTAAAATGTTCAGTATGATAGATATGTAGAAATGTTTCCATTGCATCTTTTGAAACTGAATACAAATGACCCATGTTCAATCTGCAATTAAGTTTTTTCACGTTGTATTTCAGTCTCAGTACAAGAGGAGTTAACAAGACTATACATTTTTATTCCAAGTGTTACCCCATCCCAGGAGGCAGGCTGCACTCTGATGGGGCCATAAACTTTTTTATAATCTCTTCATGGTTGGAATCCTGGCTAGCTGTTCCTGCAGTCTCTTTCCCCAGGGTATGGATTATTTGGGGGGGAAGAGTTAATTTTTCAGAGCCCTGAGGTCTAAAGGTAACTTTCCTTAGAATGCCCTTGCGAGAGAGGCCTCACTCCCTGACTCTTTGTCCCCAAGGAGAGGGGTACGTTTACTCAATGTGTGCTGTAGGTGCCAAAAACCACTTTGGAGTCACATGTTTAGTGTCAAAAAATGAAAGTCTTTACTGTTTCAAACATTACTAAGAATGGCACAACAAATTAATCTTCAGCACCACAGAATTTCAGTTGTATTACAATGTCTTTCCCTCTATCTGTGCAGGAGTAACTTGCACCAGAGCAGGGAAGTCTCCATCCTCCAGGGTAAGGAAAAGTGACGTTCTCAGGTGGATAGAGGATCCTTGTGTGGACAGGAAATATCCTTCCAACAGTGGCAAAAAGGTTGAAACACCTTCTCTGCACAGAGAGTAAAATCCTCACTCTCTCCCCAGGGGTGAAGACGCTAGATGGGTGTCCTTGATGGTCTCAAATTAGTTTTACTCATGGTTAGAAAATCTTTGAAATCTCTTTGGTTCTCTTACAGTCTTCTTTCTGGATCCCCGATGAGAGGGATCCCTTGGAAACAGGTTGCTCACCTTGCTCCAAGTACAGGAAGGAAGGGGCAGCCAAAACTTCCTCCTGGATCTTGAATTCAAAGTCACCACCTCCTCTGTCCTCATTGAGGGTTTGGAAGGGCAGGTCTTCCCTAACCTGAACAGCCCCAGACACAGGATTCCCTGTGCCCTGAGCCCAGGTGGTGCGCAGGCTCATGCAAGGCCCCTGCCACAAAAAAGTGTAAGCCTGAAAAACAACTCAGAGGGAAAATCTTGACCAGCCAGGGAGTGGAATGAATAAGGAAAACCCTCCTGTACCTGATCAGTATCCAACTCTGGAAAAAACTCCTCTCTACCTCCTAACACTAAGCTAACCATAACGGACTGCCTTCAGACACTCTGCAGATGGCTGCTTAAAAAAACTCTCAAGGGGAAGAGACATTCTAGACCCCTCAAAGGGAGAGGTTGCATTTTAATGGATCCTCCCCCATCTTACTAACAAAGGGTTCACCCAGGTTTTAAAGTAGGGTGACCAACTGCCCAGTTTTTGACTGGACAGCCCGGTTTTGCAGCCTGCTATACAGTGTCCGGTTACAAGGGAACTGAACACTGTAAAACCCGGTCAGGCAAGGCCAGCGGCCAATCAGAGTTGGCAGCTTGGCAGCGCTCCAATCACCTGCCTGTTTTCGGGGCTTGGTTTGACTCGCCTCCTCCTCTGCCTTTCCCATAGCTGTGCTGCACTTGTTACTACTTCGTGCTGTCCTCCTGGGAGTCACAGAGGAAGAGGAGAGTCGAACTGAGCCCCAAAGACAGTCAGGCAGAATCTGCTTAGGAAAAAAATCTATGCTTGATTTAAAAAGGAAAAAGCAGGGGGGGGGGGGACCGTCGCCCCCCCCCAAGTGTCTGTTCCTGCTCCATGGAACAGTTGGCAACCCTACCTTATTGGTAACAGAACTGGGTGTTTGTTACACAGGAAAGAAAAACAATTTTCAGGTCATCAGTATACCTGCTAGGGATGTGCAGAGGGATGGCATACGTTGCATTCGTAATTCGTATTCTTCGGGGGGCAGATATGTTGCATTCGGCAAGGGGGGCCCCCGATACGTTCATGCGTTCATTCTTATTCGTTTCCTGGCTAAAATTGAATTAACTACAACCCCCCCCCTCCTGACCCCCCCCCCCCAAGACTTACCAAAATGCCCTGGGGGTCCAGCGGGGGTCCGGGAGCGATTTCCTGCACTCGGGCCATCGGCTGCTAGTAATCAAAATGGCGCCGATAGCCTTTGCCCTTACTATGTCACAGGGGCTACCGGTGCCATTGGTCAGCCCCTGTCACATGGTAGGAGCACAAGATGGCACCGGCCATCCATTGCTCCTACCATGTGACAGGGGCTGACCAATGGCACCGGTAGCCCCTGTGACATAGTAAGGTCAAAGGCTATTGGCGCCATTTTGAATACCGGCAGCCGACGGCGTGAGTGCAGGAGATAGCTCCCGGACCCCGCCCCCGCTGGACCACCAGGGAGTTTTGGTAAGTCTTGGGGGGGTCAGGAGGGGGGGGTTGTTTAAATTTGCTCCTTTAGACGGCCGAATAAGTCGGTGAAGATTCATTGTATTCGTGGGGAATCGCAATACGTTTCGCTTCCCCATGAATACAACGAATTTGGCCCTATACGTTGCGGATTACCAATACGTTGGAAACGAATGCACACCCCTAATACCTGCATACAGTATAGTATGGTTTTTATTTTTTAACAAACTGTAATCCAGCTGGATGCAGTAGTTTGATCCTAATGAAAAGACATACATGGTTACACTGAAACAAAAATGACAACATAGGATACAGTAGCTGAATCTGTTAACTTTTAGTTAACCTTAAAGCTGAACTGCAGTAGCTGACATAATAATATAGTGAAACAAATAACAATGTCATATGTATGTAATAATTTGTTCATTTCTTGGCAGACTGGGATATGATGATGATGCTATTTTATTATCATTTTCATTATTTTACCATCTAAAAGTCAACATATAATAAATAAATATTTATTACTGAAAGTATAAGCAGGGGGGGAGGGGCATCATTTGACCTCCTCCGCCCCTTGGATTTCAGAGGGTAATTTTCAAACAGACCTCATTAGGTACAGTCTACAGGTACGTGGAACCCATAGACTTTAGCCTGAATATTCAATGTGGACCTAGGCGCATTAGACTGCTTTGAAAATCTGCAAGTTGTCCTGCTTTGCATGTTGACATACGTGCACATAGTTACAACTGCTTCTGAGCATGTGTAACTTTGTGTGTATGGATTTACATGCATACTTTAGAAAATCAAAAGTACGCACGTACATTCTTTCTCCATGCTGATCCCCCCACCCCCGGAACGCTTTTTGGCTGCACACAAAAGCATGCATGAAATTGGGTTTTGCACTTACTTTTATGTACATAGCTTCCGGATTAATTTTCAGAAGGCTACTTATGTGCAGAAAATCAGGTTATATGCATATATATCCAACTGAAAATCAATCACTTAATGATTGATTGTTTTTGTAACTATTTCTGTTTTTTGCCCCATCCCAAAAAACAATTTCTGTGGGCAACCCTGCATTATGGGGCTACCATTTGCCATAACTTGCCCCAGTGTCCAATTTCCTTTTCCCTGCTATCTATCCAACTAATCATCTTTCTCTGAATGTTAGAGAGCGAGATATGCCAAATTCTCATCATTTCAGATTCATACCATGCTATCCCACAATGGCCTCCAACTTTTATAGATTACCATAATCACTAGGTGAGATTTAGTTTATTGAGCAAAACTATGCCAGGTAACAAATGCAAAGGGAAAGATGAAGCTGGTTCTCTTTCTAACATGAGCCAGTACAATATATCTTCCAATTTAACAGATTGCAGCCAAAATCCTCCCTGGCATAATAAAAAAAAATGCTTGATGATAAACAAGGAGGACCATATTCAGAAAGAGTCTGGATAGCAAAGTTACAGGGTCATAAGAACATAAGAAATTGCCATGCTGGGTCAGACCAAGGGTCCATCAAGCCCAGCATCCTGTTTCCAAAAGAGGCCAAACCAGGCCACAAGAACCTGGCAAGTACCCAAATACTAAGAAGATTCCATGCTACTGATGCCAGTAATAGCAGAGGCCATTCCCTAAGTCAAGTTGATTAATAGCAGGTAATGGACTTCTCTTCCAAGAACTTATCCAAACCTTTTTTACACCCAGCTACACTAACTGCACTAACCACATCCTCTGGCAACAAATTCCAGAGCTTAATTGTGCATTGAGTGAAAATGTTTTTTTCTCCGATTTAGTCTTAAATGTGCTGCTTGCTAACTTCATGGAGTGCCCCCTAGTCCTTCTATTATCTGAAAGTTTAAATAACCAATTCACATTTACCTGTTCAAGACCTCTCGTGATTTTAAAGACCTCTATCATATCCCCCCTCAGCCGTCTCTTCTCCAAGCTGAACAGCCCTGACCTCTTCAGCCTTTCCTCATAGGGGAGCTGTTCCATCCCCTTTAACATTATGGTCACCCTTCTCTGTACCTTCTCCATTGTAACTATATCTTTTTTGAGATGCGGCGACCAGAATAGTACACAGTATTCAAGGTGCAGTCTCACCATGGAGTGATACAGAGGCATTATGACATATTCCATTTTGTTAACCATACCCTTCCTAATAATTCCTAACATTCTGTTTGATTTTTTGACTGCCGCAGCACACTGAGCCGATGATTTCAAAGTATTATCCACTATGATGCCTAGATCTTTTTCCTGGGTGGTAGCTCCTAATATGGAACCTAACATCCATATTGACCAGAGCTTAATGTGACAGTTATTATCTGTGGGTTGCTCCAGGAATGAGTGTCCTAATATCTGGAGTGGCATATCTAGGCCAATGACAGTGAAAGCAGGATCTGAGTGTGTCATTCTACGCAGGAGTGGCCAACTCTGGTCCTCAAGAGCCACAAACAGGCCAAGTTTTCAAGATATCCACAATTAATATGCATCTTCTGCCTAAGCCGACCACCTTCCCCTCAGGTTCTGGAGGCCGGTATGGTATGAAAAATAAGGGTAACCTCCAATATCTGCAAGGAGTTTGAAGCTTGGAATCAGAGCAAAGAACTGGAACATATCAGGAATCCAAGGAGAATAGGCAGGGATACTGAAGATAGAGGGGTAGATTTTATAAAACTACGCCCGCGCGTACTTTTGTTCGCACACCAGGCGCAAACAAAAGTATGCTGGATTTTATAAGATACCGTGTAGCTGCGCGTATCTTATAAAATCCGGGGTCGGCACGCGCAAGGGGGTGTACATTTGTGCACCTTGTGCACGCCGAAACCTGCGCGTGCTGCCCGTTCCCTCTGAGGCCGCTCCGAAATCAGAGCGGCCTCGGAGGGAACTTTCCTTCAGCCTCCCCCCACCTTCCCCTAACTAACCCCCCCCAGCCCTATCTACACCCCCCCTACCTTTATTGCGAAAGTTATGCCTGCCCGAGGCAGGCGTAACTCGCGCACGCTGGCCGGCAGCCGCCGTGCGATTCCCCGGCCCGGGAGCGATTTCGGAGGCCTCGGCCATGCCCCCAAAATGCCCCCGGGCCAGAACCACGCCTGTGGCCACTCCCCCGAATGACGCGCCGCTGCGACACGCCCCCCAGGAAAGCCCCGGGACTTACGCGCATCCCGGGGCTTGCGCGTGCTGCTGAGCCTATGCAAAATAGGTTCGGCACACGCAGGGGGGGGGGGGTTTGAAAGGGTTACGCGCATAACTTATGCGCGTAACCCTTTTAAAATCTACCTGAGAGTCTGGAGATGAAGAAATCTTCTGGATTCAGAAATGGAGACACAGTACAAGGACTGGAAGGTAGGACAATGTTCTGGCAACTGACTGATGAGACTGCTTCAGTATAAATATCAGTCTGTACAGGAAACAAGATGGCCACCGGGGGAAACTGGGGTCATAGGATTGGGAGGACTTTATAGATAGTCCATGTAGCTCATAGTGCCACCCACAGGATGCAGGAGAATTTGGCAATTGATCCTTAAGGTAAAATAGCATCCTTAAGGTAAAATAGCACCAGAAATGCCTTTGATTGTTCTCCCATTGTTTTAAAGAGGTGATTTTCCAGGATTACTTTGTATCCTTCTCATGGTAAGATGTGGTTCATAAAAGGTGGCTATGGGAATGCTATGTGAATTAGTTATAGGAATAATATAATTTACTGATTTATATTGTATTTTTGATTTATGGCTTAGGTAGGATAAATGACTGGATTTCTTCTATAGTAGAAATAGCTTGATATCCATGTTCTTCTCTGATTTTATTTTTATGCTGTCTCAGTTTCACTATCTTGCCTTTTAAAATGAGATTTGGCAATTATTCTTTTACAGAGTATCTTTATGTGGTACTCATACTATATTGTTTAGCAGATCATGAAGTGAGCTTTCCCTCTGTAATAGTAAGTAAAAGAAAGCTCTAATAAAATGAAAAGTAAAAATTAAAGAACATTTACCATTATCACTGCCTATTTAGAATGTTGCTTGGATTTTCTGAATTTACTCTATAGATGCCAAGACACTCTACTAGAAGTCTCCCTGTTCAACAATATCAGCGAGTTACCCAGCAGGAACACTCTGTTTTTCAAATTGTGGTATCTGTACACATATGAATTGGGGGTGGTTTGGTCAGATGATGATGACAGTAATGGAGAAATGGTTCACGCTGAATACTGTTGTTCATTGTGAGTAAATTTCTCCTGGCACACAGCAGTGCTGTACAAATATTTCTTGGTACCAAAAATCTTGGTTGTTTTTTCCAGAAGCCCACAGATTACAAGTAGGATAGGAGACAACAGATTTAAAAATACTTTTCCCTATCTGTGATAAATAATGGATAACCTGAGAGTCAGTTACAGGTACTAACTCACCTGAGAGAATAAGCTGTCATACTTTAAGCAGAACAGCACATCTTCTGATGCTTAGAAATGCCTCTATGACCTTGAGAGAGAGCGAAAAAGAAACAGTGGCCATTAATACACATTTGGCAAGCTATACTGTGGACTATTTCCAATCCATTATGTAAACATTTTTTTTGAGATACAACAAAACACTTCCAAGACAGATAACTCAGAGTTTCTGACATAAATGGAAATAAACAGAATAATTAATATCCTGCAGTGAAATACAAGGAAATATTTCCACAGTAGGATGTTTTTTATTTATTTTATTTAAAAGAATTTCTCATTCACTTATCCACAGTTCTAGGTGGAGTACAAACCATACATTCACAATCATGTGGAAACATAAATCACAAACCAGACATAAAGCACTCCAATTGTTTAGAGGAAAACTTTTTTTTTTAATGCTTGCACATTCACGAATTGTGTAATCACATAAACAAAAGGTCACTGTAGTGCAGAGATGCAACTGTTCTTACACATACCTTCAAGTATATTATGAAAAGAATGGATCCAGGAATGCCAATCATGCCCTCTCTCCTTTGCCTGTGCCTGGCCACAACTGAAGAAAAAGCTTCCATTTTCAGGTGCCCGATGTTTTCATAACCTCGACTCACCCCAAGCACATACATAACATCTCCCCCTATGATGGTTCTGTAGGACATCATTAAGGGCAAAAGTATTTGAGGGTTATGGCAGCAGGATGTTCTTTTCTGAGCAGAGGATCTTTTTTCACTTTAAAAATATCACTTCCACCTTGGATCTGTGCTTGCATCTCTGCAATCCCTTTGGCAGCTAACAAGGCATCTTCCTGCAAGGCTGCAGAGTCCTTACTGCAGCGGTCCTGGTATGCTGTAGAACAGGGATGGCCAACTCCGGTCCTCAAGGGTCATAAACAGGCCAGAGTGCTGGGATATCCATGATGATACCCTCCATAATTTGAAAATCTATCTCATGCATATTCATTGTGGAGATCTTGAAAACTTGGCCTGTTTGTGGCTCTTGAGGACTGAAGTTGGCCACTCCTGCTGTAGAATGACACACTCAGATCCTTACCCCAATAGAGCTGTTTCCCATCACCTCCACAGAGCAGCAGTGATGTGCAAAGAAATAAGGAAGCAACAGAGTCTCAGTGCAAGCTTAACAGAAAATTTCTCAGCAGAATGAACCAATCCTCTTATTTCAATTTCCATATCGTTGCCGCTGTACCACCAAGAAAACTAAAACAGGAGATTCAAGCCAAAGCATAAAACAAAGAAAGACGGTATATTAAATAAAATTAACTAACTAGCAAAAATGTCCTTTTTTTTTCCTACAACACTTTTGGAAATTTAATGTAAACTGGTTTGCAAATTTGTGATTAGATCACTTTTATAAGCTCTTCCATTTTCATCTTCCTCTGTGGAGCCACAGCAAAGATAAGTAGATTGTAGCAGGTTGAATCCATTCTGTTGAGATCCATTAACACTCAAAAGTGTAAATTTCATTCATTTATCCACAGTTCTAGGTGGGGTACAAACCATACATTCACAATCATGAGGAAACATAAATCACAAACCAGACATAAAATACTCCAATTGTTTAGAGGAAAACAGTATTCAGTGTGAACCATTTCTTTCATCGTCATCTGACCAAACCACCCCCAATTCATGTTACGCGCCCCACCTGCGGTTGTCCCACGCACGGGACCGCTCACCTTCGGGGTTCCAAAGCGGGTCCTGGTCCTGTCGCCCTCACGGCCCTTGCAAGTCCAGCTAGGCCCTGGCGTCCCGCGGTGGTGGTCGCCGGGCCTTCGGCTGCATGCCAGGTCTCACGCCGGGCCTCGACGTCGTAGCAGCTAGCCATGCCCCTACGCGTGCATGCGCAGACCAGCTGCCCTGATGTAGGTTCAAGGGCGGGGCCTAGTTCCGTGGCGCACCCTGATTGAACTCATATTAAAAGGAAGTTCCTGGCAATCGGGTTGGTTTGTTCCTGAGATTGCCCTTGCTTGTATTCCTGCTTGCTTGTTCCTAGTCTCGTTCCAGGATCCTTCTGTTCCAGTTCCGTTCCTGCTTGTTCCTGCCTTGTCTACAGTCCTCATCCAGCAGTCTTTGGTTTGTCTCCTGTCTTCATTCCAGTCTGTTCCATCCATGTTGCCCACCTGTTCTTGTCCTCGCCTGCCCACCCAAATACCTGGTTTGACCTTGGCTTGGACCTTGGATATGACCGACTGCTCCCTGCCTCTAACCATTGTCTGGATCTCAGATACGTCTGACTGTTGCCTGCCTCTGACCATTGCCTGCAACTGACTGCCACCTGCCTGTAACCCAGCTTACCAAGGACTTTCTTCCCTGCCATCAGCAGAGACCCCTACCTAAGTCCTGCTGGCCCTGGCATCCAAAAGCTCAACCTGAGGAGAAAGTGAGCTGATATAGGTGAAAGTCCTGACTGGTCTCTGCTTCGCATGGGTCTGCCTGCCGATGGTGGGAACCTGCAGGGCTCCTCCCTGCAGGTAGAGCCAATCCTGCCTCGGCCCAAGGATCCACAGATACAACATAAAGTAATACTTGAGAGGACTGGTGATTTGAATATCTTTAAATTTACAGGGCTGGAAATGTCTTGGAAGCCAGGTCAAGCAGATGTCTCCAATTTGGCACCTGTTTCCTAAAATTCAGAAAAGCAAAATATAAAATTAAAGGAAAAGACGCAAACAAAACCCCTTTTTAAATTAAACTAAAAAACAGACAAAACAAAAAGTAAAATAAGAAAAACATTAAAACAAAATAAAAAACAAAATAGCCACAACCACAAAAAAGAGTGAAAAAATGAGAAGAAAAAGTAAGGATAAAGTTTTTCTTGACTCCTAAAATTTTGACTGATGCCTTAAAACAGCTCTGCATCATGATCTCATAGAAACATGATGGCTGAAAAAGACCATGTGGCCCTTTTTGTCTACCCACCCACACAACTGTTCAACTTTACAACCTCTACTACTCCCTTAGAGATCCCTGTACTTGTCCAGTGCTTTCATGAATTCATATACTGTCCTTGGCTCCACCACCAATACTGGGAGGCTGTTTTATGCATCCACTATCCTTTCTGTAAAGAAAAAGTCATTAGTTTACTCCTAAGTCTAGCTCCTTTCACCCTCATCCCATACTCTCTGTTCCATTGTAAGAGACCACCTCCTGTGCATTTATACCTCTGTAGAGATCTTTGACAACTTTCAGAATTCAACAATAAAAGTTATGTTGGAAACCATAATTGATTTCAGTGTGCTTACTGCTGTTTACCCTTATGATATCACCCATGCTGTTTACAATGAATTGTAATGTGGGAAGTTACTTTAAGCAATGCACAGAGCACAGATTATTCTTCCCCCCCACCCAGGGAATCCTGAATATTCAGATAAACTTAACATTTTGGGAGGACTTTAAAATCAAAGACTGTGCTTGAGATGTGCTTCCTGGGACCCTAAGCCAGACTACCAGCCCAGGGGTTACACGTCTAAGGTATTTAAATGTCTTTATAATATCTCCCCTATCTCACTTTTCCTCTAGTCTAGGGTATACATGTTTAGATCTTGAAGTCTGTCCCCATATGCTTTAGAATGACGATCACTGACCTTTTTAATAGCCACCCTCTGGACTCACTCCATCCAGTTTATATCTTTTTGAAGGTGTGGTCTTCAGAATTGTATACAGTATTCCAAGAGAGGTCTCACCAGGGGCCTTACAGGGGCAACCTCACCTCCTTTTTTCTGCTGATCATTCCTCGCCCTATGAAGCCAAGCATCTTTCTGGCTTTTACAGTTGTCTTATGCACCTTTTGGCCACCTTGAAATAATCAAATATATATACCCCAGATTCTGTTCTTGATTCTGTTCTTGATTCGTGCATAGAACTTGGAATTTTCATCCCAAATGCATGAATCTGCATTATTCAGCATTAAATCATAGCTGCAAGACTTTAGACCATTACTCAAGCTTTGCCAGATCTCTACTGGGTTAGAGACATTCTTTCTTCTCATGAAATAGTTAATCAAGAATCTCCTATAAGCTCTTTGCTGAACATCACAGGTTGTTTGCCATTCATATTGTAGCCCTTTGTACACCATTGTTTCCGGATTTTTGTCTTTGTCTCTTTTCCTTTCTGATGTACTTGCCTCCTCCCACTACTGTTCTGCCCTTCTTATTACCATAATAGCATAAACCTAAGATCCTTCATTTTCAGTTTACACCAATTTTCACCCTAAATTCCCTGATTTTTCAAAAGTGACAATTGGTTTAAACAGACTTTCACCCTACTTTTTAAGCCAATTAAAGAGCAGCTCCAGAGGTGCAGATGCAGCGTCTCAAGGCCTCCAGCTACTGCTGGAAGCTAGTATGGGCCAAAGCACCTACAGTGTTTTAGGTCCCACTCCCCAACAGCAAAAGTGTTCACCCTCCAATGCCACTGAAATCCCACCTGCTTCCCTCCAAGCAGCCAAAGTGTCTGTTGCCTAGTGCCACCAATGTAGCATTTAAAGTATTTCCCAGCAGACTCACTGATCCTGAGAAAAAGAGGTACAGTGCTGCAGAGTGTGGGAGCCTCAGCAAGCATCCTGTTGAAGGAGAGAGGAGAAACCTGGAGCCATCACTAGTAAGGATGAATGCTATTGCAATGATGGGGGAAAGATTTTCACTGGGGGTGTTGAGAAAGGGACATGCTAGGCAGGAGATGGGATAGAGAAAGGGATGCTCCTGAGTGGGTGAGTGAGAAAATCTGCTTAATATTGTTTTATTGCCCTGGCTTCTGTCCACCAAAATAAACTCTGATATTCACCCAGAAGAATGAGGAGTGACATTTTTTCACTGATTTTCTCCTGCTTTTGATATTGTCAAAATAAATCCTGATAAATTCTTATGAAAATTAAAACAAAAAAAAAAACCGTTTATGAAGGTCCCTTCATAAACCTCACCCAATATCTCTAGCTTTTTAGGGCCAGGCAGCTGAAGCTGCAACAAATTTTTAAAAAGCAGAACAACTGCAGAAAACCCAAAAAATTATGATTAATCTAAAATGTGATTAATTTACTTTCTATTCTGGGCGCAGTAATTTCTCAGGCTGTTCATGACAGGGTGTCACGTCAGCTCTACGAGGACCAAGTCCCACATTCCGTGTGAACAAGAGGATATCATCCCCAAAAGAGGATTTTCGTCTGCAATTCCCCCTCCTCTCCTGAAGGTGGTACTGCACACCAGTCACCCGTCTGCACGCTACCCGCTCAACGCTGCTGCTGCTTGGGCCCCTTGAGTATCAAAGAGATGGAGCGTCCTGCCTAGAGCGTCTCTCCACTTCTCTATTTCTGGAACGGAACGAGGCAGGCGGAGTTATCAGACGCCTGAAAAGGTGGACGTCTCTTGGTCTAGCGTCCGGTTGCTAGGCGGAAGTGACGCGATGGCGGTTGTCGTTAGGGTAGTTTTATTTTAAAGAGAAGCAGAGGCGGCAAGGGGCTGAGCTGGGGCGGGAGGCGGTGTTTGTGGCGGCTGGAACAGCAGCAGCAGCAGGATGGGGGGCAAAGCAGAGCAGTTGCTGATTGTAGTTTCCATCTTGGAAGGTGAGTTACTGCAGATCGCGTGTCGCTCCTCGGGGCCCGGTGATGGTTGCTCTTGTTTCGCAGGCGGGGGATGATGGATATTATTTGGACTGTACTTTAGAGCTGACTCGGATCAAGCGAGCGCATTCCGTCTTAGTGGGGTTTCTCATCCACTCTCGCTGGCTTCTTCTGTCTTTCTGGGTGTATAGCGGTTCTCGGCTTGGGGAAATGAGTACTAGCAAGGAGTCTGACTTAGGTTGTTAAAGCCTGCAGGTTCCCAAGCATATCTTTAGAGTGCTTCTTCTCTTCTTCATTGGCTTAGATGTCCTTCCCCTATTTAGTCTCCTGCTGCTGCTTGGAGACTCCGGGACCCCCAGCAAACGCACAGAAATGTGCCCCAAAAAACAATTAGTTCCAAATGACAGCTTTGAAATAGCAGTTCCTATTTTCCTCCCCCCAACTAGTGCAGCACGATTTCTTTTCCAGGACTAAAGAGAGTCTGTTCAAGTAAAATAAGTTGTCTGTTCAAGTTATCTGCGAAGTTTCAAAGTCACCAACTGTCAGTGCTCTGCTCTGCTTTTTGTTTTCCTGTGTAGGCTTGCTCCTGTGATAGGGTTGCCAACTTTTCCATAGACCAGGACTGGACACTTGTGGGGTGGGGGAATGGTACCCTCTTATTTGCTTAAATTTTAGATCCTGCCAGTGAACTGCCTAAACAGTGTATCTATGTATCTGCAGAACCACTGGGAGCTGAGGGCTGTGCACCACCTCCTCTCCTTATGCTGTCCAATCGCAGCATGGGAAAGGAGGTAAGGATACAGCACTGCTGCCTTTCTCTTCCTCTAAGAGGCTGTGGGAAAAAGGAGGATCCACGTGCAAAACTGGACATTTAGTGTCTGGGCTGTACCTCTGGCTGGACACTGTACAGAATGCCTCGAAACCTGGCTGTCTGATCCAGAACTGGACTGTTGACAACTCTGTTCTGTGACCCACTTAAGCCTCTTGAACCACTGCTGTAGAATATCTGACCTCTATAGCCTTTAACTTCTTCATTGCCCATTTTAGGCCCAATTTAAAAAAAACCTGGAGATACGCGGGTGGCTGGGCCCTGCGCATGCTGTGGCTATTTTCAAAAGTCTGTGGCTACACACGTTTCTCCTGGTATGTGCAGAAGAACTGGTTTTGGGGGGGGAAAAATGGGTGGGCTGGGGTCTGAGTGTGGGTAGCCTGGGACAGTGCCATTAGGAAGTGTCCCGCTGAAGCGCTTGTCGGCAATTGACCGGCTCATGCAATCTTCTACTGCTCCAGAGAGAAGGAAAGTAATAAAACAAACAAAAAAGGTTATTTAGAGGGGTTTTAGGGGTCAGTAGGGGAAAAGGGAGGCAGGTTAGGTAGGGGGTTTGGGCCTATTGTGTCACTGCGTGCATCATGTAAAATTCCCCCCCCCTTACGTGCGCAAGTTGGCATTCATGTACACATTCACGCTGGTAACAGATTTTATAACACGTGAGCGTTGTGCGCACATGTTACAAAATTGTCACGTCTGTGTGCGCATGCTGGGAACCATGCGCACATGGACACCCATGCACAGGTCTTAAAATTTCCTTTTTTGATTTTAGTCCTTTTTGAGCATAGGCTTGTGGAAAAACGATTTAATTTTCAAATCTATATTGGTGTCTTTTTTTTTTTTTAGCTTGTTAACTTTTGACTTCAAGACGTGTGTTTACTGGGACCCGTTTTTAATCTACAATATAAATGGGCTCTGACCGGCCCACAAATACGCAGTAGAGCGTGGCTCTGCCCGATGTGCCGCGCATGTGTGGGTGAGAGAGCATGTCGATCAGAGCGGCGCTGGGAGGAAATGGAGCTGTGTGAGGGCTGCAGTGAGGTGTGCACGAGAGAGACCCGCAGAGCATGTCGTTCAGAGCTCAATGTGCAGTACAAAGCGGCTCTGACGGATGTGCCGCACATGCGGGGGCGATAGAGCACGTCGGCCTCACAGTAAAGGGACTAGAAGGAGGATAGTATGAGGAAAGTGGAGGGCCACAGTAGAGGAGGAGGAGTGGGAGAATAAGGAAGAGAAGGGTGCTGGGCAGGTGAGGAGCAGTGAGGGAAAGGGGAGTGTAATGGAAGAATGAGGGGAGATGGGGGCTGCAGCGGCAGACCAGCGGGTGATAGAATGGGAAGGGGCTGCAGGAGAGGACCTGTGGAAGAAAGGAGGAACACTGGTAGAATGAGAGATGAGGGGGTTGGGGAGATGGGGCAGCAGAAGAGTAAGAGGAGAGGGGAGCTGGAGGAGGGAGCATTGGATACAAGGGGAATGCAAAGGAAGAGGGTGGAGGAGGAAGAGTACACATCCTGACACCTCCACACACAACACTTAGCTGACATTTGGAACAAACATCTCGCCCATTTTAACGGGCTTAATGGCGTGTGTGTATGTATGTATGTGTACATATATATGTATATATGATCTGCAAAGGAATACAATGAGTGATGTAATCAAATTTGCAGATATAAAATTATTCAGAGTAGTTAAATCACAAGCGGATTGTAATAAATTTCAGGAGGACTTTGTGAGACTGGAAAATTGGGCATCCAAATGGCAGAGGAAATCTAATGTGGATAAGTGCTGTAGTTACATGATGTTAGGTTCCATATTAGGAGTTACTACGCAGGAAAGAGATCTAGGCGTCATAATGGATATATTGAAATTGTCGGTCAGTGTGCTGTGGCAGTCAAAAAAAAAAGCATAGAAAATTCGAAGTAAGGCTAAATGTCCCAACAGTGTGCTATGAATTAAATACACCGTGTATTACGGATTTTTTTGTTTCATTTACTGGCCTCATATGTTGGCATGAATGTCAGTGCATATTAGCAGAGATTGTGAATGCCGGTAATATAATCATAGGACCAAAACAAAAAATCCGTAATACACGGTGTATTTAATTCAAAGCACACTGTTGGGACGTTTAGCCTTACTTCAAATTTTCTATGTACTTACGGCTACCATCACCTCTTTGAAAAAATCCTTAGAGAGATTTATTGATTTCTGAGTCAAAAAAAGCAAACAGAATGTTAGGAATTTTTAGGGAATGGTGAATAAAACGAAAAATGTCATAATGCCTCTGTATTGCTCCATGGTGAGACCGCACCTTGAATACTGTGTACAATTCTGGTCGCCACATCTCAAAAAGATATAGTTGCGATGGAAAAGGTACAGAGAAGGGCAACCAAAATGATAAAGGGGCAGGAACAGCTCCCCTGTGAGGAAAGGCTGAAGAGGTTAGGACTGTTCAGCTTGGAGAAGAGATGGCTGGGGGGGGGGGATGTGATAGAGGTGTTTAAAGTCATGAGAAGTCTAGAACAGGTAAATGTGAATCTGCTATTTACTCTTTTGGATAATAGGACTAGGGGGCACTCCATGAAGTTAGCATGTAGCACATTTTAAAACTAATCGGAGAAAGTTCTTTTTCACTCTATGCACAGCTAAACTCTGGAATGTGTTGCCAGGGGATGTGGTTAGTGCGGTTAGTGTAGCTGGGTTTAAAAAAGGTTTGGATAAGTTCTTGGAGGAGAAGTCCATTACCTGCTATTAATTAAGTTGACTTAGAAAATAGCCAGTGCTTATTACTAGCATCAGTAGCATGGGATAGACTTAGTTTTTGGGTACTTGCCAGGTACTTGTAGCCTGGATTGGCCACTGTTGGAGACAGGATGCTGGGCTTCATTGACCCTTGGTCTGACCCAGTATGGCATGTTGTTGTTATAAACAAAAAATATGAAGCCTCAGATGTATTTTATGTTTTTCAGTATTTCCACCTAATCCCTACTCTTGTCAGCTGGCTGTTTATAAACTTTTCAAATGACAGGATGCAAAGAGCAGCTGGGTACTAGTATGTTGGGGAACTTTCTTTTTGAGCTTGTTTGTGGCTAGTTGCACTAGAATGCCAAAAGGTCTGTCAGAGCTCTCCTAGTAGTTCAACGAACTGTTGGTGAACATCTGCAGCTGGGGGTGGGGTGTAGAAAAATAGAAATCCTATTCTTGCAGGGCTCTCGTTTGAATGCTTATTTGAATGCTAGGGATGGGAAGAGGGCAAGTCAGAATAAAAAAATACCGTACGAGTCATATCCTATCTTGGATGTTTTGATTCCTTAGAGAATTGCTGACTTGGAAGCAGTATTGCAGTTAGCACAAATGTTGGATAAGCAACATGGATCAAACATCACAGCACATGAACAAGTTGGGCCAGTCAGGTTGCCTGGTAGTACATAATTCTCCCATGCCCAAAAAAATAAACAAGAAAACACTCCTGTCTTTTGGTGCATTTCATGGTTTCCAGTATTTTGGGGGTAGTTTTGTCTGTCTGTAATTGCCTTTCTGCTGTTCTGTTTCATTGGATTTGCACCGATATTGGTAAAATGAATAAATAGAGAATTGAGAAACCAAAATAGTTAATGTTCAGATAATGTACAAAAATGCTGTATTTGGTATTTCTGTGATCTCTTGTATTCATTTGCTGAATAAAAAGTTAAAAAAAATGATGTACTTGTTTATATTCTGATTAGAGTGGTGTGTATATATGTACAGGCTCTCTGCTACTCAAAGCTTCCTATACTGTGCAGATGTCAGTGTAAGCCCCGTTCACTCAGTGGTTCCACCTACATAATCTACTGCACTGTGTATCCTGATGTAAAAAGTATGCACTGAACTTCACTTCACATTCATTTTTTAGTTCATGAGTAAAGAAAACTTTGGATGCAGTAAATTTAGTATATAAATGAAATGGTAGATTTAAAAAAAAAAAAAGCTTTTAAAAATGAATATATAGATTATAGAGATAGAATGATGAGTTGTGAAAAAAAAGGGGTGGGGAGCGATGATGGGCTGGTTATCATGTGCAGTAGGGCCTTATGTGTGATAAGGCCCTACCGCATGCGATACCGGCACATTGAAAAATAATGAATGACCCTGATTGTTTTTTTGTGTTTTTTTTTTCCCGAAACACAAAAGCCTTTATTTTTAGAGAGAACAGGTAGCACTGCTTTAATGAACTAAGATATTATTGAAGTTCACTCTATTGAGAGTCCATCTCTATAGTTAAAAAATGGAAGAGTATTTTTATTGTTATTTCTTAGTCTGGCCTAGCAATAGAATGTATTTGCGGGTTTTTTTTTTTTTTTAACTTTTCATTTTATTAACTTGATGGACAATACATGCAGCCAACAAGTGAACAGAGTACAAAGAAACAGTCCGCACAAACATTGTGACCCACTAGCATAGTAAAATTTCCTGTGTGGGTCCCAAGTTTTATCATAGAATTCAACATTATCTTTCAGCATATATGCAAGTTTTTCACTTGGGGCAATAGCATGCACCTGTCCCCACCAATGTTTTAGTATGGGCACCAATTTCCATTTAGTCGCAATTGCAAAACATGTAGCAGATGCTGAATTAACAATTTCTTGAACTTGCCCACCATCCCAGAAGACTTAGCTCCAAAGTGAGGGTCAACTGCACATTCACCATCTGTTCCAGCCTCCCCACCTGCCTCCAAAATGATTGGATAAGTGGGCATCCCCCCCCAGACATGCAAGTAGGAGCCCACCTGCCTGCATCCCCTCCAACAAAGTGGGGATGACACAACTCATTTTGGTAAGAGGAGTCGACATCTATAAGTGCGCAATACCAGTTTAACCATTAGCTCTGTCCTACGTGCACACAGATGGTTTATGCAAATTCTGCCAGATCCTCCTTTACCCGAGTTCAAAATGCAGCCCAAGGTTGCTTTCCTATTGGACCTCAGCTGATAATGCTGGTTCTATACAACAAGGAACTAGCTTTTTTTTTTTATGGGTGGATCAGGCGTAAGAACAGCCTCCACTGGATTGGGCTCCACCCAGCTCCATCCTTCCTTAACTTAGCTTAGCCACCATGCTCATTAATTTAGCCTAATAGGTCTGGGTTTGTTCCAGCACTCATCCTGCAGCTCAGAAAAAGATTTAAGCTGCCCTTCCTCGTATAGATAACCGAAGCACCATAGCTCCAAATCCCACCACTGTTTGGCTTCCACACAAAAGGAGTGTACAGCGAGTGCTGGGTTGCACCACAAAGAAGCTAAAGCTGAAGGACAATTAGCCCCCAGCCTCAGTCCTTTAGGCGTTTTATATCCAAACCCACACAGTACAGACTATAAGGTGGCATCTATGGTAATCCCTCCTGCCCCCAGCGTCAAAGGAGCTTGAGTAATCCAAGGTCATAAGATCCATTTCCTCTGCCATCTCTGTCGCCAAATAACACCAGGGAATAGTGTGATCTCTGTGGCGCTATATAAGCAACCCTGTAACCATGCCAACCCAAAAATATTTTGTAAATTTGGGAAGGCCATACCTCCCTATTCCTTAGGCCTCCACAAAGCCCACAGCTTTACCCTCGAGGGTTTACATCCCACAGAAACCCTGAAAGCAGTCCATTAACTCTGACAAAGAAATGGTTTGGTAAAAAAAAAATGGCACATGCTGGAACAGATAAAGTATGTGAGGGATTACATTCATCTTTATGACATTCTCTCCCAGCACAGGAAATATAATGCCCCCTCCAATCTCTCAGATCTTGTTGAAGTTTGTGAACAAGGGGGCATAATTAACTATATACAAATACCCCACATTGCGAAGAACACAGATACCCAAGTACTTAATATACTTTGCTGACTTCCGAAAGGGGGCAAAGCATTCAGGAATGCCTTCTAAGGAACATGTCCCAATTGGGAGAATTTTGGACTTGTGATTAACTTTGTAGCCTGCAATCCTCCCAAACGTACAGGCTGATACAGTACAGTGCGTTCAGATGGAGCCTGCTATTGGACGCGCGTTTTCCCTTACCCCTTATTCAGTAAGGGGAGGAAAACGCGCGTCCAACCCGCGGCACCTAATAGCGCCCTAAACATGCAAATGCATGTTGATAGCCCTATTAGGTATGCGCGCAGGATACAGAAAGTAAAATGTGCAGCCAAGCCGCACATTTTACTTTCAGAAATTAGCACCGGGAAAGTGCACAGAAAAGCAGTAAAAACTGCACCTGTCGGGCCGAAAACCGGACGCTCAATTTTGCCGGCGTCCGGTTTCCGAGCCCGTGGCTGTCAGCGGGCTCGAGAACTGATGCCGGCAAAATTGAGCGTCGGCTGTCAAACCCGCTGACAGCCGCCGCTCCTGTCAAAAAGGAGGCTCTAGGGACGTGCTAGTGTCCCTAGCGCCGCCTCTTCCCCGTTTCTACCACGCCACCTAATTTGAATACTGCATTGCGTGAACCGGCGAGGGGCCGGTGCGCGTGCCAGGAGAGTGGGCGTTCGCTCTCCCGCGGACTTTACTGAATCGGCCTGGTAGATAATAATCTCAAAAGCCTAGGTCTGGATCCTATAAGGTTAAATAAAAATAGAATATCATCAGCATGTAACGAAATATGCTTCTTACCCCCCAGCCCAGAAACCCTGTAAATGAAGATCAAAGTGTATCTTACTTGCCAGTACCTCTATGGCAAGGTCAAAGAGCAAGGGTGATAAAGGACACCTTGTCTTGTACCTTTCTGAATAGGGAAAAAAAAGACATCAGTTCATAAGAATCCTGGCCCTAGGTTTCGCATAAATCCACTGGCAAAACTGCTCATGGAACCCAAACTTCTAAAGGACAGCAAACAAATAAGACCACTTAAGTTTATCAAAGGCATTTTCTGCATCCAGGCTAATCACCAACCTAGGGATCTTACTCTTCTGGGCCAATGATATGTCAAAAAAATCTCCTGGTGTTTGGTTATCAAAGAATGACCCTTGATAAACCCTTTTTGGTCCACCCCCACCAGATCCACCATACATCTCTCTAGATGCATATGTGAAACTTTCGCCAATATCTTAATATCAGCATTTAAAAGGGAGATCAGTCTCCCTGCTGCTACTTCCAACCCATCCCCTCCCTGCTTGTGAATTAAGATTATATTAGCAGCGGTCAGGATGCCAGTCTGCCCAGAGAAAGGTTGTAAACGATCAATTACTAACTTCAGAGGCCCAACCAGCTCCTGCAGAAAGACTTTATAAAAAT
This sequence comes from Rhinatrema bivittatum, assembly GCF_901001135.1. Taxonomy (NCBI): domain Eukaryota; kingdom Metazoa; phylum Chordata; class Amphibia; order Gymnophiona; family Rhinatrematidae; genus Rhinatrema; species Rhinatrema bivittatum. The sequence continues at coordinate 601,505,812 of NC_042615.1, forward strand.
GTACAGGACACTCATCAGGACCAGGGCTCTTTTTCCCCGGAAAGCATTGTATTGTCACCTGCACGTCCATGTAGTTATGGGCACTGCTAATTTCTCATTCTGCCTATCTGTCAAAGTGTTACACACCAAATGTTCACCTAGTGCCTGTTTTTATATCGATTGCAATGGGTAATTTCCCGCATACCATTCAGCAACTTCAAATTTTATAAATGAGTGTGACCCTGTTATATTTAATAAAAATATTATGGAATATGGGTGATTGTTTCATATATTTCAAGTCACCATCCAGGTGCCATATTTATGCTGTAATCATTAACAACCAACCGCCTCCGTTTTTTAATCAAACTACTGTATTTTATTTAATTTTTTTCAATTTTTTTTAAAATTGCTGTAATGGATAACAGAAATACCCGTTTCTTTGTGTTGAATATTTATGTTTATATTTTCTAATATTTAATAAAGAATTCTTTCTGTGTCTAGCACTTTTTTCAATTTGTCTAATTGTTTAAAGCCGTCAAGATACCACCGTTGTTTACTTAGCTTCAAAGAATGTCTCTTATACTCCCGACTTGTGCAAGTTTCGACAATCTGTCTTCCTCAGGGTGTATTCATTCTTTTATCCTCTGATGTCTCCAGTAATCACCTTTCCCTTTCTACGGTGCTACATCGAGCCTCCGTTCTCCTTCATTTACTGACGGCGTTTGTTCGCTCTATCTTACTTCCTATCTATTTTTAAACCCACTTCCTGGATGTTAGAGGAACCAATCCAAAGCCTTTAAATCAGAGAAAACCAATCTAATTGGTCATTGAGTCCATTGGGTTGTTCCGTGTGCAATCTGAATATCCATGCTTGTTCACGGCGATTGAGCACTAGTTGTCCACCTTGACTCTCCGTAATGCTATCAACAATACTCCATCGTAATTGTTCAAACGTGTGTTGATGTTCTATACAATGCTGGACAATGGGCGCTGTGATGGTTGCATTATTTATGCGAGAACGGTGTTCAGCTATTCTAAGTTTTACTGCCCTACTGGTACGACCAACGTACACCTTCGGGCAATTGCATACAATCACATATATTACAAATTTCGTGGTACAATCAGTATTGGCCTTTCTAAAGATTTTATATCCTGAAACAGGATCAATCCATGTATCTCCCTCAATAGTAAATTCACATACTGTACATTTACCACCCTGAGGAAGACATTGTCGAAACTTGCGCAAGTCGGGAGTATAAGAGACATTCTTTGAGGCTAAGTAAACAACGGTGGTATCTTGACGGCTTTAAACAATTAGACAAATTGAAAAAAGTGCTAGACACAGAATTCTTTATTAAATATTAGAAAATATAAACATAAATATTCAACACAAAGAAACGGGTATTTCTGTTATCCATTACAGCAATTTTAAAAAAAATTGAAAAAAATTAAATAAAATACAGTAGTTTGATTAAAAAAACGGAGGCGGTTGGTTGTTAATGATTACAGCATAAATATGGCACCTGGATGGTGACTTGAAATATATGAAACAATCACCAGTATTCCATAATATTTTTATTAAATATAACAGGGTCACACTCATTTATAAAATTTGAAGTTGCTGAATGGTATGCGGGAAATTACCCATTGCAATCGATATAAAAACAGGCACTAGGTGAACATTTGGTGTGTAATAGTTAGTACTCACTTAGTGAGGACCTTTTGGATATTATTTATCTGTCAAAGTGGGCACAGGCACCTCCCCCAGATAAATAGTAATTTCCTCATCTGCAATAGCCTCGTGTGCAGCATATAACTGTGCAAAGTAGGGCTTAAATCTCTTTAATATCAGGAAGCGAGCGAGCGACCCATCCGCTCTGCGAATGCCTGTAATTTGTTTCCTGAGTTCTACGCTTCAGTAGCTGGACCAACATATCACCAACCTTATTCCTATGTTCATATACCTGCTGCCGGGTGTAACACACTGATCTCTCCATGTCCTCCAACTGTAAGGCTTTGAGATCTGCCCTACTTTTCTCAAGCAATCGATAGGTCCGGTAGGCCCCCGTATGCTTATGTAGCCATGCCAGCTGACTAATCAGTCTTTCCAGCGGTAGTTCCCGCTTCCACCTTTCCTTCTTATGATAGGAGGTGAAGCTAATAATCTTCCCCCTCAGCACAGTTTTCAAAGTTTCTCACAAAATATCTGGTGTATATTTCTCAATGCCATGGACCTCCAAGAATTCCCTAATCGCCTCTTTAATCATAGTTCTAAAGGCCTTATTGCGAAGAAGAGCAGTGTTAAGTCTCCAGCATTGGCTCATACCAGGGTTCATAACCAATCATATGGGCAAAAGGATAAGACAGTGATCTGAAATGCAGCTACCTAATATGTCAGTATGATGTCCCCACTAATACCGGTATATAAAAGTTTCGAAATAAATAAATAAATGTCAGTCATCCCCACACCTGTCATTAAAGATCCGGTGCACAAGAAAAAAAAATCTGTGACTATATGTTCCATGGCATGGAGAATAATATGTATAGTCCTTCACAGAGACATTTTGCACCATCCAAATATTCACCAGCCCCAGGTTCATCATAAATTTTAAAGTCCACCTGCTGCACCCCGCCTGCTGGCTAGATGATGTTCTGTCCATCTGTAGCTCTAGACAGACATTCCAGTCATCCCCCAAAAAGACAAGAAGTCTAGAAAAAGCCTCTGTCGCCGTCAGCCTCCTATAGAAACCTTTTTGATTGACATTAGGGCCATACACACAGGCCAGGATGAAAAGCTTCCCATAAAGTGAACATTCAAGCAGGACTAACCTGCCTTCAGGATCTTATCAAATCCCATGGGCAGTGACTTGTAGATGAGGGGACACCCCCCCCTACTCTTACAGTTAGAGGAAGCAAATTCTGCCCAACCCACCCAATCCCTTACCAACTTTACATGTTCAGCATTCATCAGGTGGGTCTCTTGTAATAGGGCCACCTGTGCACCTTTCTTCTTAAGGTACCCCAGTATCTTGTGCCGTTTTATCGGAGACCCAATTCCCCTCGCATTAAGGGAAATCAGATTGAGAGGGGTGTTAGCCTTGATTCTCCTACACACAAACATCGAATCATAGCATGTGAAGATTGATAAAATTGTGTCCCCTTCCCTTGCAATGATCCAAGAGCAAATGGCCTGTATACATGCCTTGCATTTTTATTATAAACCCTAAGCCCAATCTAAAACTTGTAAAACACACCCCTCCCCAACCAAATAGTCCCTCCTCTCTCCAACCCCAATGATAGCAATGTTTTCTGTCGATAAGCAGGCTGAGTTAGCCCTACTATTTGGGTGACGTTATCAGATGGCACGCCGGTTCGGACACTGTCTTCAAGTGTTTTTTGGTGCTGCACATGTACGGCATTTCCCATGCCCAACTCGCGGCTCCTCAACGGCAGTTATTTTTTTTCCGTGCTCAAGCACGGACGTGCTTTTCTGTTTCTCATCCTCAAAAACAAAACAAAACAAAAAACCCCCCAAAAAACCAAAACAACTCTTCGAATCAACAGCACTTTTATGTGCTCATATGGCTATGAGGAAAGCCTGATTTAAATATTATCAGTGCGGACAAATAATATCCATTACTGTCAATAATAACTATTACTGTCAATCATAACTATTACTACATCATGTCGGGATTGTGGGCGCATGTCACCCAGAGCCCAAAAACAAAGGGCCGTCAAAATAGCCAGCCTTTGACGATCATTGGACTCAGGATCATATGCTCCTACCTTGGGACGATCAATTTAATCTTCCCCGGGGTCTAAGAAAAGTTTACCTAAGAGGTCCTCTTCTGTTGAGCCGAGGCCCAAAAGCCATCGGACCAAATTGGACCCCTCAAAGGTAACTAAAACTGGGAAAAAAGGGGTCCCAACTCATATGCGTTGCAAAAAACCCGACACAAGACCCAACCAAAGCAACCAACTCACAACGCAACTACATCGTCCGACTCACTCAGTACGAAGCATCCTGCCTTGATGCACATTGCGTCACAGACACTCAAGCACGACTCATCGATGCAGTCTTATAATCACGATTCTTCAACGCATTCTTGACACAGAACTCCCAACGCAATCGCGTCAAAAGGTGGCTCATCACTCATGTGATGACCATGAATCAACGCATGCATCAATGAATTCAAAGAAAAAATCACCATCACGGTCCTATAAGACCAAAGACCCCATTTTGGACATCCTATCAAAACCTCCATGGGTGTCACCACAAAAACCACTCTCGATCAGCTCAAAATCATCATAGAATGATCCATGTGAATACTCAGGACTAGCCTCGAATTCCCATAATAAATCCATACATCAACAGGAAGAACTAACACCGAGAACCATACCTCCCAGAAAGGAGCTTGCCTCTTGGACACCTCGACCTTCTTCAGATATCCTCCTTGCAGGCGTTACCCACAAGAAGCTATCACCTCTCCCTTCCAAAAAGGACCGGGGGGATTCTACCACTTTCCATTCCCAAGAAGCCATAAATCAAATATTTACAATAATTACAACTGTTTTCATCCTTGCATCCACAATTTTCTCCTCGTTTTTCTGATCCTCCAGAGGAGTTGCCACACCCTACTAATCCTGGCTCTCTGCATTCTCCTAATCCAAAGGATCCTACAGACAAAAACCAGTCACCTCAATCATCACCACAAGATTTTCCCAGAGATTGCTCTCCCTGACAGTTCCTCGGGAATCCCCTCTGATCCCCCAGAGGAACTACCTGACCATACATCTCCTCCCAAAGACCTTACATATTCTCGTTTCATTGAGAAATTGGGCCCTCTTCTCAAGGTTAAAATAAATTACCAGAACCCAGAGAAGAAGTCTTCGGTATTTAAAAAAAATTTGGACGTTCCAGCTGAACCATCAGTGCTGCCTTCACATAAACTATTGGACTCCATTTTGTCAAATCTCTGAGAGTCCCCTCAAGCAACAGCCCTAGTATCTAGGAAACTGGACATAAAATTCAGGATGCAGAAATCTAACATTTACGGAGTAGTTCAACTACCACTCATGTCAATCGTTGTAGAATCAGCGATGAAACACGCTAAAAAAGACTAGACTACATGCCTCCACGCATCCTCTAAAAGAACAGAGAATTCTAGATGACTACGCTAAAAAATCTTTCCAAAATGCAATGCTCACGTCCCGCATTCAGCAACACCAATTCTACATGGTACAATACCTCTATGAACAGCTCCAACTATTAAAACCGTATCTTTGTTCGGACACAGGACAGTCCGTCACACCTCACCTTTCTACGACATAGAGGAAGATCTCAGACATCTTCTCAGAGCGGTATACGAATCTTTTGAGACTTCGGCCAGAATATCTGCCATAGCTATTGCAGCCCGTTGTATGGCGTGGCTATATTCCAGTTCCATTAGAGAAGATGTTCACGAAAAGTTGTCAAACCTCCCTTGTGTAGGAGACAATGTTTTCAGAGACAGATTTAAAGAAATGGTCACTCAGTTAAAGGATCAAAACACAGCAGTCCAATCTCTATCAGGATCGGTGGACCCGCAATCTGCTTCCAGATGCCATTTTCAAAGGAAGCCAACTTATCAGAGATGACCATACAAGACTTACAACCCATACAGAACACAACAATACCAACCTTACCAGCTGCCTTGTTCACAACCAAATTTAACTCAACCTAGACCTCGCTAGAGGGAAAGAAAACAGAATATGGTTCAAACACCTCTACAAAATCCACACAACCTTTTTGAAAACACCTCAGCCACAACCGGACTTACCAAAAGGGGGCAGAATTCAATATTACCTTCCAGAATGGCAAAAGATCACATCAGACCAATGGGTGCTCCAAATTGTGAAAGAGGGATATCACCTCAATTTTTTTTCTTCAAACCCCTGGAATTTGTTGCCAGAGGATGTGGTTAGTGCAGTTAGTATAGCTGTGTTTAAAAAAGGATTGGATAAGTTCTTGGACGAGAAGTCCATTACCTGCTATTAAGTTGACTTAGATAATAACCACCGCTATTACTAGCAACGGTAACATGAAATAGACTTAGTTTTTGTGTACTTGCCAGGTTCTTTTGGCCTGGATTGGCCACTGTTGGAAACAGGATGCTGGGCTTGATGTACCCTTGGTCTGACCCAGTATGGCATCTTCTTATGTTCCCCATCTGACCACCAGAGCGACGGAGATTTCCACTGCTCACATATTAGAACAACAACTACAAAAGCTGCTGCAACATCAAGCAATCCAATTAATCCCGGAAAACAAGATCAGTTCGGGATTTTACTCCCAATACTTCATTCCAAAACACTCGGGTGGTCTCTGACCAATTCTAGACCTTCGGCTCTTTAAACAAATTCTTGCAGAAAGAGAAATTCAAAATGACATCCCTTAAGTTAGTTCTCCCATTTATGCAACAGAACGATTGGATGTGCTCTCTAGACCTCAAAGACGCATATACTCATGTCCCGATACACCCCTCCTGCTGGCAATTCCTCTGCTTCCAGGTGAATTCAAACACTACCAATACAAGGTTCTTCTGTTTTGGTCTTTTCTCTGCTCCAGGAGTCTTCACCAAATGCCTGGCTGTAGCGGTAGCCCACTTCTGGCGTCAGGTAATTCGGATATTCCCTTACCTGGATGATTGGCTAATAGTTTCACCGGATCGCAACTCCTTGTTTCAACACCTAATGGCAACAATCACATGTCTGGAGTCCCTAGGATTTCTAATCAATTATGAGAAATCTGTTCTCAAACCGACTCAAATTATACAATTCATAGGGGCAAAGATAGACACTGGTCAAACCTGTGCGATCTTTCCTCAGGAAAGAAGGGATCGCCTACTTTATCTTGCGTCAAAGCTGTTGACCACATCAAATCCAACAGCCCACCATGTTCTTATTTTTCTGTGACACCTAGCAGCAGCAGTCCACTTGGTACCCCATACCCAACTCCTTATGCAGCGTCTTCAATGGGGATTGAAAAATCAGTGAATGAGGACAATGGACACAAGTCGAGAAATTATATCCAATCAATTTGTTGGAGCTCAAAGCCATGAGGTAGGCACTGAAAGTTTTCACACATCTCCTAAAGGGCCAAACCGTAATGATACACACAGACAATAAAGTAGCAATGTTCTACATAAACGAGGATCAGGTTCCTGGACCTTTTGCAGGGAAGCTGTGTGGTTATGTGACTGGGCCCTCCAAAATTCAATATTACTGAGAGCAACTTATCTACCAGGTATTGACAATACATTGGCAGATTGTCGCAACAGAATTTTTCTCCCTCACGAATAGTCACTGAACCAAACCGTTGCAGACAAGATATTCCTGGGGTTACCCTTGGATAGACCTTTTCGCAATGGAACACAATCAAAGTCCCACAATCTTGCTCAGTCCACCCTAGCCCCTTCAGCTACAGACAGGATGCTTTCCTGATGTCATGGTCTTCTCTGTGCATTTCCACCAATTCCTCTCATATCAAAGACCAGTTCAGAAATTGATACAAGATAGTTCATGAATGATACTCATAGCTCCTACTTGGCCAAAACAACCCTGATTCTCGCCTATCTAGTTCAGTACTCTGAAATGGATCCTTGGAATCTAGGTCAAGATCTAAGCCTCCTGACACTGGAGGGAGAAACCCTCTTTCATCCCTTCCATAACTCCCTTTACTTGATAGCATGGATGTTGAACTTGAGATCTTAAAAAGTTTCACTCTCTCAGAGGACATTCAACACATCATAGCATCTAGAAAACCCTCAACAAGGAGAAATTACTCCTTCAAATGGAAACGATACATTACCTGGTGCCACTCTCAAAAAGTACCACCCTTTTCTTTAACTCCTGCGCAGATATTGACCTATTTACTTCATCTTTCTTAGTCAGGCTTGACCACCTCGTCAGTGAAGGTACATTTAAGTGCCATAGCAGCTTATCATGAAAACTAAACGGTATTTCCATAGCCTCACATTCTTTTGATAACTCATTTCGTGAGAGGTCTTCTCAACTTTCACCCTCCTCTTCGAAAACATCAGATTCCCTGGGACCTAGATATAGTTTTATCACAATTAATGAAACCTCTGTTCGAGCCTACACACTCTTCTCATTTAAAATACCTAACTTGGAAGGTAGTTTTTCTAGTCGTAATAACCTCAGCTCAGAGAGTGAGTGAACTCCAAGCTTTAGTTAATTACTCTCCCTACCTACAATCTTTTTCATGATAAAGTGGTTCTGAGAACTCATTCAAAGTTTCTACCTAAAGTAGTTTCAATTTTCCATATAAATCAGAGCATTACACTACCAATATTCTTCCCTAAGTCGCATGCTAACAAAAGGGAGTCTCAAGTCCAAAAGAGCATTAGCGTATTACAAACAAAGAACTCTGATCTTTCACAAATCTTCACAATTATTTATCTTTCAACCCCAACTAATTAGGGATTGCAGTTTCTAAAAGAACTATATCTAACTGGATCTCAAACTGTATTCAATTCTGCCATAGTTCATCACAGACTCCTCTATCCGGATCAGTTTCAACACCAATCCCGGGAAAAAGGCATCTTCTATGCCCATCTAAAAAATGTTTCAATGGAAGAAATATGCAAGGCTGCAACTTGGTCTTCAGTTCATACCTTCACAGCTCACTACTGCCTAGATTGCCCAACATCTTCTGACAGCATGGTTGGTCAAGCAATTCTATCTTGTATTGTAGATCAGAAAACCACGTCTACCAAGGAGTTAAAAACCAACCCCCCCTTCCCAAAAAAAACCAAACATCAATACATAACAACAAATATTAAATTAATGCTTGTTTCCATCTTGTTTTTTCTATTCATGCTTGGGGACTCCCAAATAGCAGGGCTAATTCAGCCTGCTTATCGACGGAAAAGAGCAGGTATGCTTACCGTAAACGGTGTTTTCTGTAGATAGGAGCATGAATTAACCATGCTTCCCACCCTCCTCCCTGGACGTGAAGGTTTCTGCAACTTTCTATACATTCAAAACCTGATAGTTTGGAGAACAACTTCTGTTGAGGAGCCATGAGCTGCATGTGGGAAGTGCCGCACATGTGCAGCACCAAAATCACTTGAGTCTTGAAGACAGTGTCCGAACTAGTACACCGTCCGATGACGTCACCCAAATAGCATGGCTAATTCATCCTGCTATCTACAGAAAACACCATTTATGGTAAGCAAATCTGCTCTTCTTGTGAGGTTGCGACAGCTCCAAGAAGATCACCAGTGCCACCAGCTCTCCCCCTCCGCCCCCAAGTAGGAGAAAGCTAAACAGGTGAGGGAAACCCTGAGACCTGCCTACTACAAATATCAGCTCTACCCACCCACTCCCTACTCTGTTTAATACACATCAAATAAGCATCCACAGGCCCAAACTCTGCCCTTGCTCCAACTGATAGCTGCTCTCAAGTGATCTGCCAATTTCACAGTTGTGGGTTCGATGTTTTTAGATTTAGGTATTACCTGCACGGGTGGTTTTTGTGCCCAAGTGATCTACAGCAGATACATCTATGTACTAAAGGAGAACATCATCACTGGGCTGGCTGCAGCACATGCTCTGATCTCTTTCTGCTGCCCATCTGCCTTCCATTCACTGAAGCCCTTACCTTGATGTTATGGTTTTGAGGTGTTTGAGTGGGTTCCTGGGTACTGTGGGGATGACCACGCCCACGGGGAGGAGCTCCGTGGGGAGCCACAGTACTGGGCTAAACTAAAGATGCACAAACACAGTTTTGTCTTTTATTGTATAGCTGATGTATACCACCAGAGGTGGCAGTAGTGAGGTAATCCAAAGGTAGCAGTCCAGGGACCCTCGGCAGAGGGAACCCATCTCACCGAGATGGTATAGGGAGATCCAGGTGAAGGTTCCAGCACAGGAGAGCTGTAGATGAGACAGACAGATTGAGAATTAGATTAGTCACTAGATGGTAGCTGTAAGGTTGTTGATTCCACCATGCAGAAGTAGATGGTACAGGCACCGAGGCAGGGAGAACAGGCCCTCGAGGAGCGAGTACCTGATCCCAGTAAGGCACCTGAAAGAAAGCAAAGGGCCCCCGAGGAGCGGGTACCCAAGTTAGAGATACCCAGAAGGGCAGAGAGAGCTTCCAGCGGCAGCACGGAAGCAGCAGAGTAGCTTAGACTGGACAAGTCCAATCCTTGCTAACTCAATGAGCTAGCAAACAAGCACAGGCTAAATACCCGGATGGCGTGATGTCACTCGAGGGGGATGCTCCCGAGGTTCCCGTCATGACGTGAATAAAAATGTGGGTGGCGTGCACACGCACAACCTAGGAGCCCCTTAGGAGAAACATGGGGTGGGGCTTTGCCATAGCCGTTCCAGGGACGCCACAGAACGCAGCTTGTAGCCATCTTCCTAAGGCTAGTGGGGAGAGCAGAGAAAAAGGTGAGGCACAAGGGTCGAAGCAGTCTGAGACCAGACGCAACATTTGAAGGGCCCCCACTCCCCACTCAGAGCTCTGGAGAATGATTAACAGAAAATAAAACTAAGCATATATCCTCTTCCCTTGTCCTCAACCCCTACCCTTCCTCCCCCACCCAAATGACACATCGCAATAGAACATAATGGACCATAACAGGTCCTCATGTATGAATAACATACTTGATGACTTGCCTCTATTCATCCTTTTAACACTGAGTTTGCACACAAAGGCAGCTTTAAAGGTATATCAGGCATCCACGTGGCTCATGGTGCTGCATCGGGCGCCTCCTTGTTGAGGTGCTGCAATAAGGACTGTACCTCTGTCACTGTGCCAGATATGGAGGCCTTAACAGCACGGGCAACAACATGACACATACCAGACCCTTGTATTGCAACTCGCGCTTGACCCCTGCAAACTTCTTCCGCTGAACCTCTGCCGAATAGTCCTGGAAAATGTAGGTACACTGCCCCATAAATCGTAGCTCTTTCTGCTGCCTATATGCTTCCGCCATATGGCACTTGTCTTCAAAATTATATACCCAGAGAATCACTGCTCTTGGTTGACCCTGTTCTTTCAGGGTTGGAGTCAAAGCTATGTGAGCCCTGTCAATTTTTACCTTGGCATTTTTACATACAATATATAGTAAGGTAGGAAGCCAGCTTGAAAAAAAAGGCAACCGCATCTGCACCCTTAGCTTTCTCTGGAAGACCGATGATTCATAAGTTGTTTCACCGGCTCTTATTCTCCAGGTCATCCTGCTTTTCATGTGTTCTTTTATGGGAGCATTCTCGAGTCTCCAAATGCTGCTGCATGGTTATTGAGAACATGTAGAGTTCCTTCGCACATTCTGTCATGTTGTCCAAGCATGCCGATGTTTCTTTCCCAGTCGATACCAACTGGGTGACTTGGTCCACTACTGATGCCAGCTAGAATGTATTTTGTTACCCAGCTGGTTCATAACTAACTTGACCCCTTTGGTGATTTTGGCGGGAAGCACTGCATCTGCCATATTTTCCTCACTTGAGGCTTGCTCCTCGCTAGAGGCCGCTCTTTCCACCTCTGTTTTCTGACAGGTCCTTTTTAGTTCTGAGGTTCTGCTCTCCCCACATTATTGGCAGAGACTTTTTGGATGTCTTGTCTGCCATAAAAATCTTGGGGATAATTGCAAAAAACTGGGGTATGGCATGTTAGACTATGTCGGTCAGGAGCAGTAGAGATCAATGTCTGCTCAGCCCTGATGCACCTCGTGACCCCCCCCCCCCCCCCGTTTGCTTTTTTGATCACCATAGTACACTGAGCCTTTGATTTTAATGTAATTTCAGCTATGACTCCCAGATTTGTTTCCTGGGTGATAGATTCTATATTAGGAGTTAACATCATGTTAACTACAGCATGGGTTATTTTTCCCTATATGCAACACCTTGCACTTGTCCACTTTATATTTCATTTGCCATATGGATACCCAATCTTCCAGTTTCACAAGGTTCTCCTGCAATTTATCACTATCTGCTTGTGACTTAACTACTCTGATTAATTTTGTGTCATCTGCAAATTTGAACTTCTCACTCATACCCCTTTCCAGATCATTTATAATATATTAAAAAGCATGGGTCCAAGTAGAGATCCCTGAGGCACTCACTCCACTGTTTCCTTTTTCCACTGAGAAAACTAACCATTTAATCTTACTCTCTGTTTCTTGTCTTTTAACCAGTTTGCAATCCATGAAAGAACATTGCCTCCTACCTCCATGACGTTTTAGTTTTCTTAGTCCTCTTATGAGGACTTTGTTAAATGCATTCTGAAAATCCAAATACATTGCATCTACTGGTTCACTTTTATCCACATGTTTATTAACACCTTAAAAAAAATGTAGTAAATTTGAGGCAAGACTTCTCTTGGGTAAATCTATGATGGCCATGTCTTTTGTTCTGTGATTTTTATTCTTTATAATAGTTTCCATGACTTTTCCAGCAACGAAGTCAGGCTCACCGGTCTTAGAACATAAGACTTGCCATACTTGGTCAGACCAAGAGTCCATCAAGCCCAGTATCCTGTTTCAAACGGTGGCCAAGTCAAATTTACCTGGCAGGATCCCAAGGGGTAGATAGATTCCAAGATACTTATCTCAAGAATAAGCAGTCTATTTCTGCCACTCTACCTTAATGGTTAATGGACTTTTCCTCCAGGAAATTTTCCAAACCTTTTTTTTAAATGTAGCTACATTAATAGCTTTCACCATATCCTCTGGCATAAAATTCTAGAGCTTAATTATGCCTTGAATAAAAAAAAATTTTTTCTTAGTTTTAAATGTATTACCTAGTAACTTCATTATGTTTCTCCTGGTCTTTGTATTTTTCAAAAGAGTAAACCACTGATTGTTTTACTCATTTTATAGTTTACTTGGTAGATCAGTAAAAATACTGAAACACACCTCTTTTGAGTTACACTGGAAGCATATTTCCCAAACCCATTTTGCACCAGTGTAAAAATAAAATTGCTGGTTTTTGTTGATCAGTTTTGCTTAACTTATATATTTTTCAGGGCGTCATTTTCCTAAGCGCCCGAGGCACATGCTGGTGGTAGAAGCCAGGTTTGATGGAGAACATTTGGCTACAGATCCTGTGGATCACTCTGATCAACCAGAGTTTGCTACAGAGTTGGCCTGGGAACTGGACAGAAAAGCACTGCATCAGCACAGGTTGTACACTGCTGCCTTTACATATCATCTTAAATTTGTTGCTTGTTCTAGGTTTGTATTTTGTACCTTGTCTTTGATGTTTGACAATTTGGTGAGTAATCAAGGTAAAATAAATGTGTAATAAGCAAAAAGGCAAGCTGGCATCTTGGTCACCTAGAGGATTTTGGAAGCAGTATGTTTTTATGGGAATAAAACAAAAGTCACTGTGACCCCTCCCCTTACTAAAATAGTCATTGCTTTACAAGATAATGTTTTTGTAGCTGCATATTTTGCTAAATACTGAACTGACATTGTAGTTTTTTGTTCTTGGATTTCTTTAACAGTGCAGCTAGAGAAGCACAGAAATCCAACCATATTTTTAATGGGCTGCAACTCCCGTTTTCTTATTCAGAGTTTAAAAAACTACTTGAAAAACTGAGTCTGTGCTAATGACATAATATAAAAACAAGTTCTGCTGTAGGATAAGAGGACAATGTGAGGAAGATGATTTGGGGCAGTGTTGCTAAATGGGGACAAAGATGTAGAAATAGTGGCATGAAGACTCCAAAGCAGGCATGCAGACTCGGTACACTAAGCAAGACACTCACATACAGAAAAATTAGTATATGGTCACAAACATTTACTTAGAAAATGAGCTGCCTGCTTTTAGTCATTGGTGTCACTGCACATGCTGCAAGATATATCTTGGGAGAATTCTGTGCTAGCATGGAGTGCAGAATTTGCACAGAATTCCTCTCCTGTGCAGAATTTCAACTTTTTGTGCAGAATTTGGAGAGAGGCACAGCGGCTGTGAGTGGAGCCCATCCCATTTTTGGCAAATCTGGCATACTGTGAACGAATACCATTCCTGCTCGCAGTGAAGATGTGAAAGCCCGGGGTGTTACAAGTGGAACCCAACCTGTTGGCAGGAAGATGTGACAGGCCGAGTGAGAGAGAGAGAGTGTGAGTGTGCCATTGTGTGTGCCAGAGAGAGGGAGATTGTGAGGGAGTGTTTATATGTGTGAGAGATTGGGAGCTGGTGTGTGTGTGTGTGTGTGAGTGAAAAAGGGATGTGCAAGTGTGTGTGAGAGAAAAGGAGGGAGCCTGTATGTAGGGATGTGTGTGAGTGAGGGGGAGCGTGTGTGTGAGTGGCAGTATTTAGAGATGGGTCAAACTCTGGAAGTGGCCAAAGTGGAAGGGGGTTGAACCTAAAGGGGGAGGCAAGAGATAATGGAAGGTGAAGGAGTTGGGACCTTAGAGGGCAAAGTGAAAGGGGTTTGGGTAGAGAAGTAGGAAGAGAGGGTGGAAGGGACACGCTTACAATGTACTTCTTGGAAAATTCTGCTAAAATATTTAAAACTCTGCATCTTTAAGTGATAACTTTTCGGTATTACATTTTAAATTAATTACTCAGACTGTGATGTTTCTCCTAGGACAAGCAGGATGGTAGTCCTCCAACATGGGTGACATTATCAGATGGAGCCCTGTACGGAAAACTAAGCATGCCACTATCCACATGTCCACGCAGGGTCCCCCTTCAGTCTCTTCTTTTCCGTGGAGCTATAATCTTGTGGTTGTGGAGCTCTGCTCTTTTCATCAATCTTTTTTGATAAATCTGTCAGTTCTGACTTTTCCTGTGCCAGGGTCCCTCTTCTTCCTACTGGTTGGTAAGTAGGCAGTGCGTTAATTTTTTTTTTCTCCCTTCTTTGCGGTCAATTCCTGGTGTCTCGCTCTCAGTGGCCGCTGGGCACTGACTGCTCAGGTATTTTTTGCAATGGCATTGTTGGGTTTTCGCTGATGCCCTCAGTGTCCGCGGACTATGTCCCTCACGGACCCGTATAGGGTTTGTATCTTCTGCATAGAGGCATCTCATGACATCTGGGGGTGTCATTTTTGCGACCAGATGACCCCTAAAGGCCATAGCGCCCGGTTGGACAAGATGGAGAAACTCTTTGGTTCCCAAAAAACGGAACTTTTGACTCTGGCGTTTTGGGCATCGACTCAGAGAGGCCTTGGGGAACCGATGGATACAGAGTACTTGCTGTCCACTCCCCCCTCTGGGGCCTCCTCTGGAGAGAGGAGCTGGAGATACGCCTGCTTGAAGCAGGCGTAACTTGCGCGCACCGCCTCGCATCCCCCGGCACAGGCGCAGTGCCGGCGGACTCGGGACCGCCCTACCGGCCCGCCCCTTTTACGAAGCCCCGGGACATGCGCGCGTCCCGGGGCTTTGCGCGCGCCGGCAGCCTATGCAAAATAGGTGCGCAGGGCTTCTAAAATCTAGCTCATAATGACAAACTTAACTTGAAAATATATAACATGAATAAATACCATATGTAAAATATATTAATACATATACCAAAACACAGATAAAGAAAATAAAGAGTGAGAATACAAAACATCTTTTTAAGAGAAGGCTGTGCAACGAAAGGGTATAATTTATATCTACTTGTATAGTTCAGACCAGCTTTCTCAATTGTCTTTAAAATTCCAAATTCAGTCCTCCTTTGTTGTTACAATGTTCTTAAATATCTACAATGTTACAATGAACAGAAACATGGTGCCAAAATGTCCTTTTTTTGTATTACAAAACTATACCGATATTGTCAACAATAAGAACATATTGATTTTGAACTTTAAAAAAAAAAAGTTACTTCAATATTATAGCTAAGTGTATGGTGACGTATAACATTAAAAAGTGTCAGCTGTAATAAACTTTACTGTCCCCTATTTACCAATTAATACTAGTGGGTTTTTTTTTAAACTGCTTTAGGGAACACTGTATGCTAGAAGCCAATGCCTAGTTATAACATAAATAAACTTTTAAAGAAAAATGAGTATACATATTGGGATTGCCTCATCCTCTGCTAGACATATAACCATATTAGTACCAAAATCCGTAACATCCCCTAAATGCACTCATTCCAACCTTTGTCTCAATTTAGAAAAAGCATAAATAGCATATAAATAATGAGATTTATAGAGCCTTACACTAGCTTTGTTTGATGCCGGAGTCAGCATGTCCAGCATTTTCGTGCTGGCAAACTGGAAATAGTCCTTTGAACTCTGCTGGCCGTCTTTTCTTGCCCTTATATACCCAGATATTTATTAAATCTTTAAATTAAAACATCATTAGAGTGGCTTGGAGTTAAAATTAAAACCAGAAGAGACATTAAAATACTAGCGCAAAGGACATACCACTTAAACAGGCAATCCATAAAAATTATTGTACTTGTTTTAAATTCTTGTTAATAATTGAACCATTTTGTACACTGTATTTCCTGTTGAATGTAAAGCTTATTGCTGTGTTATTGTTTATTGTAAACCGAGGTGATGTTTTTAACGTGCCGCGGTATATAAAAAATCACTAAATAAATTAAAAAATGTATAAATGAATGATTAAAAATATATAGTGTAAAGGACATGTCACTTAAGCAAGCTATCTCTATAAAATAAAAAATTATGTAAAAAAAAAAACCAGTGATTGCCTAACTCTTACACCTTTGTCATTGCGTGAACAATAAAAAAATTAAAATGCACAGTGCAAAAATATGCTCAATGCAGATATGTGGTCACCATATAGCTATGAGTATTGAATAGGTATTAATCTATGTATACGAAAATCGGCATTCAAAAACTGATTTGGTGGGTGAACTAAAATAAATAGTATTACGGAATAACCAAAATGCATAACTTATCAACTAATATGCTATAAAAAAATAAACAATTAGTAAAAAATGTATACCACACGTAATGGCTATATACAGCAAGAATAGAATTAAAAGTATAAATCGAACAAATCACAATGGAGTATATGTACTGAGCGATGACTAAACTTCGGAACTAAAAAATTAGGAGCAAAAAATGAAAAGAAACTGATTAATAATTTTAAGTATAATTGACACCATGTGACTATAAGATGGAGAAAATTATTGAAAACCATATTTGTCATTCAGTACCAATCTCAAGAAATTGACCTTACGAGCACACATTAAATGTAAACTTGGCTCTTCATAAATATACCAAAAGATCAATCTCAAGATTAAGGCCATGTGGTGTCATGGTGTTAAAGTAAAAAATACATTTCTGTTCAAGTCTTAAAGTTTTATTTAAATCGCCACCTCTCCAATTTCTCTGTGGTTTTTTTATGACACACAATTTATATGTATCAAATTTGTGCCCGGCTGTAATCTAGTGTTTTACTAGTGGTTTGCCTTCGATTTGCCTATTCACTGCGCTCTTATGTTCAATGATTCTTCTATTTAGTGATCTTGTGGTTTTGCCCACATACATTTATTACATGGGCAGATGGCTACATAAACTACTCCCTTGCTCTTACAGTTAGTGAAACTTTTTAGAACAAATTCTTTTTGTTGCACCAATCGTTATACTGGTTGTTCTCATATTCACATTGCAAACACTTCAATGACCACATGGCCTATGTCCAGCTGGTCTGATGTCAGTCATATTGTTCATCGGTAATGCTGACTGTGACAAATCTTTTAGATTTTTGTCTCTCTTAATGGCTATCAGAATTTCCTTATCTTGAAATGTTGGTAAAATTTGTAATATGTGCCAATGTTTCCTTAATATTTTCCTGATATCTGTAGACATACAGGTGAATGTAATTGGGCAAACAATCTTCGTTTTGAGGTCTAGACTTGGGTATTAGTAACACTTTGCAGTTTTTGTTTTGATGCGTCTACAAACCCTTCATCTATACAGGTCTCAGGATATCCTCTATTTATAAAGCGTGCTTTCATTTAAGCTGATCTGAGGGAGATCTGGTGATGCCTCCCCCTCCTCTGTCCATTCTGTCCTCTGAGGACTTCCAAGAGTAGTTGGATTGTATGGTGCAATTGGCGGTGATCTGAGCCCTTCAATGCACTGAGCCACTGGTGCTTCCATCTGTGCCTGAGCCTGCACCCTCAATGCTGGCACTGTTGGACTTGTGCTTTTCAATATATTTTATAAATGATCTGGAAGGGAATATGAGTGAGGCTATCAAATTTGCAGATTCAAAATTATTCAGAGTAGTTAAATCACAAGCAGATTGTGATAAATTGCAGGAAAACCTTGCGAGACTGTAAAATTGGGCATCCAAATGGCAGATGAAATTTAATGTGGATAAGTGCAAGGTGATGCATATAGGGAAAAATAACCCATGCTATAGTTATATGATGTTAGGTTCCATATTAGGAGTTACCACCCAAGAAAGAGATCTAGGCGTCATAATGGATAACACATTGAAATCGTCGGTTCAGTGTGCTGCGGCAGTCAAAAAAGCAAACAGAATGTTGGGAATTATTAGAAAGGGAATGGTGAATAAAACGGAAAATGTCGTCATGCCTCTGAATCACTCCATGGTGAGACCGCACCTCGAATACTGTGTACAATTCTGGTCACCGCATATCAAAAAAGAAATAGTTGTGATGGAGAAGGTACAGAGAAGGGCGACCAAAATGATAAAGGAGATGGAACAGCTCCCCTATGAGGAAAGACTAAAGAGGTTAGGACTTTTCAGCTTGGAGAAGAGACGGCTAAGGAGGGATATGATAGAGGTGTTTAAAATCATGAGAGGTCTAGAACTGGTAAATGTGAATCTGTTATTTACTCTTTCAGATAATGGAAGGACTAGGGGGCACTCCATGAAGTTAGCAAGTAGCACATTTAAGACTAATTGGAAAAAATTTTTTTTCACTCAATGCACAATAAACTCTGGAATTTGTTGCCAGGGGATATGGTTAGTGCAGTTAGTGTAGCTGGGTTTAAAAAAGGATTGGATAAGTTCTTGGAGGAGAAGTCCATTACCTGCTATTAATTAAGTTGTCTTAGAAAATAGACACTGCTATTACTAGCAACAGTAACATGGGATAGACTTAGTTTTTGGGAACTTGCCAGGTTCTTATGGCCTGGATTGGCTACTGCTGGAGACAGGATGCTGGGCTTGATGGACCCTTGATCTGACCCAGCATGGCATGTTCTTATGTTCCTCAGACTCCTCTGTGAAGGCATATTCGGACATGTCTTTATTGTCAAAAAGGAAGAGATGTTCCTTTCCGTTGCAGGTGCCTCTCGAAAAGAGACACAAGAAATCTCATAAGAGTGAAATACCCACATACTGTCTGAGGGGGCTGGACTCAAACATCCTTCTGGCTGCAGTCCTTCCATCAAACAATGGTTGTAAGAGGCAGGTGGGATTTGCAAAGAAGCTTCTTACCGCTGGAGAAGGGGTGCTGGCTTTCCAGGCAATGTCACAGATATCAGAGAGATTCTGTCACAGTTCTTCTCTTCTCTCAAGTAACAAAAAGAGCTATCTATCGAGCCCTTCCTTTGAGGATCTCTCACTGGTGGGGGAGTCTGTCTGTGCCTTAGGAGGAGCATACTCCACCAGAGGGATCGCTGAGTCTCCGTCTGCAGTTTTCCCCGCAACCTGACATGGGACTGGAGGACTCACCTCCGACTTCGCCACGGTCATCCAGGGGAATTCCGTTGGACCCGCCGGAGGACCCACCAGAACAGTCCTCGCCTCCAGAAGACCTTACGTATTTCAAATTTGTCGAAGGTGGGAGCTTGCCTCAATATTGAGACCAAGAAAGTTCCAGACACAAGAATGGAGGTTTTAGGGATCATAAAAATCTTTGAAGTCCCAGCTGAACCTACAGTCATGCCATCCTCAACTCAGTGATGACAAAGACCTGGGAGTCGTTTTTCTCTGGCCCGCCAACATCCAGAAAGACTGACCTCAAGTTCAGGATGAGGCAGTACCCCCCCCCCCCCTACTACAGAATGGTATAGCTGCCACATGCTTCTGTGGTGGTAGAGTTGACATGAAGTGCTCAAAGAAGTCTCGCCTTCACTCAGATACTCCGCCAGGTAGAGACAGCCGGTATTTGGATGACTTTGGGAAGAGGGCCTTCCTAGTGAAAATGCTGAATGCATAAATTCAACAGCATCAGTTTTACATTACCCAATACCTTTTATGAGTGTTTGCAGTTCCTCAAGCCCCACTTCACGACCACCTTAACTAACATAGCTCTTCCTCAGCTGTTCTTCGACCCGGAAGAGGGTTTGTGCCATTTACTCCGTACGATAGACGAGGCTTTCGAGACATCAGCCTGTACATCCATAGGGATGATAGTGGCCCGACGAATAGCCTGGTTGAGGGCCAGTGCCATTCGGGAGGATGTGCATAAGAAACTAGCTGACTTCCTGTGTAAGGGCGGCAACTTAATTGGGGACAAGCTATGGGAGACAGTCTTCCAGTTAAAAGAGCAAAATGTGGCAGTGTTGTTTCTGGCATCACTAACGGAGCAACAACTCTGGACCAGAACATACTACCAAAACTAAAGGAAGGGCTATTACCAAAGGCACTATTTCAGATATTTGCCTTACCGCTCGCCGACCTTCCAGCAAAGTAGACAACAGCCACAACTGCAGCCCAGAGTTAGGTCAAGGGGCTAACAACAGCAGCCGCAGAGCAACATCCCCAAACCTCAACAGGGTTTTTTTTTAAGGTAACTGGGCCACCTCTAGTGCCAGTAGTGGGAGGCAACTCTTGGGAAGTGATCACCTTGGATTGTTGGGTGTTAAGCATCATCCATGAGGGATGCAAGCTGAACTTAAGAGCAAGCCCCACCCTTCTGCACCTTGTCCCTTCCTATCGGGCCTGCACACACGGACATCTTCTTCAAGAGGAAGTAAACAGTCTCCTCCAACAACGGACAGTTCAACAGGTGCCTCTGCACAAACGGAACAAGGGGTTTTACTCCCAGTACTTCTTCATTCCAAAGAAATTGGGAAGTCTCCGACCAATCTTGGACCTGCGGGCTCTCAACAAGTTTATTTGGATGGAGAAGTTCCAAATGACGTCCTTTAAGTCAGTCCTGTCATTCTTTCAACCCAGCATTTGGATGTGTTCGTTGGGTCTCAAGGATGCTTACTCCCACAACCCAATGCACCATTCTTGATGGCGCTACCTATGCTTTCAAGTCAATACTTGCCATTATCAATACAGAATGCTCCCCTTTGGGCTGTCGTCTGCACTGAGGATCTTCACGAAGCATTTAGCAGTGGCCCACTTGAGACGGAAGGGAATAGTTTGATTCCTTTCCATCTGGTAGATTGGCTCCTGATTGCAGCACAGCCAGCCACTTACACATGGAGGAAACTATTAGTTGCCTGGAGGGGCTGGGATTCATCATCAATTATGAGAAATCTAGCCTTCAGCTAACGCAAGCTCTACTTCAGTTCATTGGTGCCAAGATAAATACTGTTGTGGGGAAAGCGTTCTTACCAGCAAACGGGGTCCGAACCCTTCAAAGTCTTGCCTTACAACTGAAAGACTGCGTGCGTCCCTTGGTGCACCAGCTTCTAACTACTGGGTCACATGGCATTGGCAATATTTGTAGTCTCATGCACACGACTGCACATGCGCCACCTTCAGTGGGGCCTGAAGCGCAATGGACCCAATTCTCGCAACCATTATCAAGGAAGATAGGTTTGACCAGGGCTATGTGAAGGGACATGGTGTGGTGGTTACGCTCTACAGCTCTCATCATAGGAGCCCCAGTTGGTTTTGACAACAGATGCATCAACCGGGGGGTGGGGGTGTTGCAAGCCCATTTGGGGCATGTGCAGATGCAAGGTTCCCATCAGAACACACTCAGCAAATAAATTTGCTAGAGCTCAGAGTGATAAGAAATGCCTTTCGCATGTTTTGCTACCTCCTCTGGGGAAAGAATGTCATGGTCCATATGGACAACCAGGTGGCCATGTTCTACATAAACAAGGAAGGTGGGTCCGGTTCCTGGATCCTGTGCAAGGAGGCGTTCAGATTCTAGAATGGGCAGAAGAATGATCCAGCTCCCTCCAGGCAATCTATCTCTGGAGTGGTAAACACCATGGCTTACAGACTAAGCAGGATAAGAACATAAGAATTGCCAAACTGGGTCAGCCCAAGGGTCCATCAAACCCAGTATCCTGTGGCCAATCTAAGTCACAGGTACCTGGCAAGTATCCAAAGATTAAATAAATCTCAAGCTACTATTACTTATTAATTAATAGCAGTAGATGTTTTTTTTTTTTAAACCCAGTTACATTAACTGCTTTAGTCATATTCTCTGGCAGTGAGTGAAAAAGCAGAGTGAAAAAGAACTTTCTTCGATTTGTTTTAAATGAGCTTCTTGCTAACTTAATGGAGTGCCCCCTAGTCCTTCTTCTTTTATCTGAGAGAATAAATAACTGATTTACATTAACTTGGTCAAGTCCTTTCATGATTTTGTAGACCTCTATCATATTCCCTCTCAGTTGTCTCTTCTCCAAACTGAACAGCCCTAGCTTCCTTAGTCTTCCCTTATAGGGCCATCGTTCCATGTCACTTATCATTTTGGTCGCCCTTTTCTGCACTTTCATCCGCACGAATGAGCTCTCTACCAGGAAGTGGCAAACAAGCTCTTTGTGACGTGGCATGCATGGACCTGTTCGCGATGATACATAACATAAAGGTGCAGGTGTCTGCTCAGTCTACTCCAGCAGGGAGTAGTTCACCTAGGATGCGTTCTTTTTATTGTGGTCGGGAGGTATTTTAACACTTGCCCTCCAATTCTGATTTTCAGGACAATCCAGAAATGTATTGCGGATGTCGCAGACCTCATTCTGATTGCTTCAGTTTGGCCCAGAAACCTTGGTATGCCTATCTAGTTTGACTATCCATCGCCTCGCTTATCTCCCTAGGCAACAGCGTGGATCTCCTGACTCAAGAGAATGGCACTCTCCTTCACCCCATACCTTCCTCACTGCATCTCACTGTTTAAAGGTTGAAAGGCAAGTATTGAGCCACTTGCACTTGTCCATTGAGGTCCAGGACATCTTGATTTCATCAAGGTAAACTATCAAGGCAATTGGCACTGTTACTTGTCTTGGTATCGGGGCAGAGACATAGACCCATTCTCTTGCTTTGTTGGAATACCGCCATATCCTGTATCAGTCAAGTTTGGCAACAGCATCAGTGCGTGTACTTGAGTGCTATTGATGCGTGTGTCACCCATGCAATGGGCTTCTGTGTTTCCAAACCATCCCTTGGTTTCCCGTTTCATGAAAGGGATCTTGCGATTATGACCTCCCATGACCAAGCCTCCTGTTCTGTGGGACCTCAACTTGATTTTGGAACAGCTCTTCAAACCATTGGATAGCAGCTACATGAAATATCTAATATGGAAAGTGCTCTTTCTGGTTGCAGTGACCTCTCCAAGAAGAGCAAGTGAGCTACAGGCACTGGTGCACTACTTCCCGTATCCACAGTTTCACCACAATAAGGTTACTTTGTGAACACATCCCTTTTTTTTTTTTTTTTTTACCTAAACTCATATTGACTTTCCACTTGAATCAAACCATCACATTGCCAACATTTTTTCCAAAACTGCATGAAAATGAGAGGGAACAACTACACATGTTGGACTGTAAAAGAGCTTTAGCTTACTATAAACAAAGGACTCATTACGAGAATAGGACTTCTCAACTTTGTGTCCTTCAGCATGAATGCACCGGGCCTACGGGTGGCCAAATGAACTCTGTCAAATTGGATCTTGCAGTGCATTCACTTTTGCTATTCAAAGCGAGCAGCAAGCCTTTCTGGTACACCAAAAGTGTACCAAGTAAGGGCTGTAGTGGCTTCGATGGCCCATGTTCACAAGATACCATTGCTGGACGTTTGTAAAGTTGCCACGTGATCATCGCTGCATATGTTCACATCACACTACTGTCTAGACCAGCAAGCCTCTTCAGACGCAGCGCTGGGCTCAGCAGTGTTGTCAGCGGCGACGAGATAGTAAGACTGTCTGCACCAGGGGTGGGTTGAGCGCACAGGCAATATCCAGGACTGCAGGAGTCTATTGCTTCCATCACTGAGTCTTCAACTGTACGGGGCACAACCCTGAGCTGTGGGCTGCCAGATAGCATGGCTAATTCAGCCTGCTTACTGACAAGAAAAAAGCAAGTTTGCTAACCGTAAACGGTGTTTTCCGTAGATAGCAGGATGATTTAACCATTCTAACCCACCAACCTCCCTGAACAACCTCCAAATTCTTTGCTTTGCTGGATGAGTTAGATTATGGAATGAGGGAAGCTGGTGCCGCGCAGGAGAGGACATGCAGTTGCACAGAGCCAAAGCTCTGTGATCTTGGAGAAGCTCCACCTGGAGGTCATCCCAGACAGCATGGCTAATTCATCCTGCTATGTACAGAAAACACTGTTTATGGTAAGCAAGCTTGCTTTTTCTTACAGGTGGCCATGATGGCTTTATTCAGTATCTTTAGTTCTTTAGTTTATATGCTCTTCTTTTGCCCCTCTATTGTATTCTATGATGTTATTGGGAGTTGATGCGATCATATGTGTAATATGTATCTCTTGCAGTTAATAGCTTGTAAATTGTAGGTAGGCAAGTTTATTGGTCCGTAGATTTTGAGGACATCACTTGGGTCTGCCTTTGAAAGGAGCTGTATTCTTCCTAATAGCCATTGTGGTGCTAGTTCTGGTTGTCTGGACATTTCATTTTTGCAGTATTTTAAGTCTTGATGTTTATCAAGTTAACTGTTTAAGCCAAAAGTTTGGCATGCCATCAAGTTCAGTGCTTTAAATGTATTGTAGATTACATTTAATATTTTATTTTGTTTTTGATGGGTGATTATACAAATTGAAAAACAAAGTATTTCAGGTCATTCTATAGTTATGTTTGCCCTTTCCACGTACACCTGTATGCTGGGTTGCCATTTTGCGTCTCTGTGCTCTTCAGGATCCTTCACAAATTTCTCCTGAAACTTTGAATTTCAGGTTTAGTTGGTGGTGTTTTAACAGCACTAATGCTCTTCCTGAATTCCCTGTAGAATTGTTCTAGACCAGGGGTCAGGAACCTTTTTGGCTGAGAGAGCCATAAACGCCACATATTTTAAAATTTAATTCCATGAGAGCCATACAATATGTTTAAAACTAAATACAAGTAAATGTGTGCATTTTATGTAAGATCACACTTTTAAAGTACAATAAGTCTCTGAAAATATTACACCAGGCCTTAAGACACCAATACATCTCCTATTAGGAAAACAGACCAAGTCAGGCTGCTATAGAGTCCTACACAGAAACTACACGCCAGCAGAAAACCTCACCTGAATCACGTGCTGTCCCTCACCTAACATAGAATAAAGAGACCAAAACGCATAACAAGAAGCATGCAGAAAAAACTGAATTGGAAACTGCAACAAGCCAGAGTCTCTGTATGCAGTGTAACAAAGGAAAAAAGAAACATCACCCATCCTTATAAAACAAATCAAGAAATATAAAATCATCAGCAGTAAAACTGTACTAACAAAAAGAACATATTTTGAAACAGCTGATGAGTGGAATATCCAATAATTAAAAACTCATATAAAACATTTCCAGATACCAACAAAATATTTCAAAATAGCAGACACAAAGACCCAGTAATGAAAAATAATAAGGATACAAAAATTTTTTTGCTCTGCATACCTGGGAACGTTTGATATCCAGGTATCCTGAGATTGTTCTGAATTAGCAGGAGGTGGGGTGGTTTGCTTGGAACTTTCTCCTCTCTCAGTCACATACCAGCGCTCTCTCTCACACTGGCTCTCAATGACACACCTATACACACATGCTCTCAGTACTCACATATACACATGTTTTTTCTCTCTCACTTATATAGGCTCTTAATTACACATTTACACACATGCTGTCTATCTTTTCACGCTTACACACACACACAGGCTTTCAATCACATAAATACATGCTGTCTTTATCTCTCACACACAGACTCTCATTCACATGCTTACAAACATGTCCTCTCTTTCTCTCATTTACACACAGGCTCTCAATCACATACTCACATGCTCCCTCACCTAAATCAGCTCTCAATCACACACAGACACACATGGTCTCTCTCTCTCATTTAAACACAGGCTCTCAATCACATACTCACATGCTCCATCACCTAAACCAGCTCTCAATCACACACAGACACACATGATCTCTCTCTTACTTATACACACAGGCTCTTAATCATACATACACATGATTTCTCTCACACACAAAGGATCTCAATCATACACACATACTCCCCCACCCCCGTGGTGGGGGTGGGGGAGAGAGAGAGTGAATGAGCGAGCAATTCACTCTCTCTCCCCCCCACCCCAGGAACTCGCGGCAGCAGCAGCCTCCTCCCAACGCTAACCTCTTCATTTTCAGCCCTCGCGGAGGCGGAGTCCCATCGGCAGCGGTTGAAGCTCTTCATTTTCCTCCGAGCCGCGCTGCAGTCTTCTTTTCTTCGGGCCGATGCCGAGCGCACTAGCGTGGCCTCTTCTTGCCGCGCACGCACCCGATACTCTCCACTTCCTCTTCCGGGCCGCGGGGGGGGCGGGAAGAAGAGACCATGCCGGTGCCGCTGACTCCAGCTGTCCTGCCGCGTTCCGCCCGGGCTGACAGCATTTTAAGCCCGGGCGGAGGAGGACCGGGGAGCAGCTGGGTCAGCGGGAAAGTGTGGCGACTGTCTGCGAGCCAGATGCAGCCCGCAAAAGAGCCATGGGTTCCCGACCCCTGTTCTAGACTGAGACCCAAATTTTTTTTTGTTGTTTGTTTCTCTGTGTGTTATCTCTGGAGCATTTGTGCTCTGGAGCATTGTTGTCCTGAGCACATGCTAAGGGATTTCTCTGGTGGAACTGTTTAACTGCATTGCAAAATCTTCATTCTGGCTAAGTATTTTCTGCTTATTTTTACTTCTTTTTGCTTATTGATCTGAAGTTGTGTAGAAGCTTGTGTAGAAAGCTTCTGTTGATTATTTCCTGTCTGCAAAGCTATCAGCTTTTAAACTGGGAAAATCTCTCTAGTTTGGGCTTAGCTGGCACAACTAAAAAACTGGGGCATAAAGACTGTTTTTTTTTAAAAAAAGAATTGACCAAAAGGCAAAGACAACAGTCCAGTAGTGCCCTGCTTTACCCAGCTTGTCCCAGGCTAAACTGTTTGACTCCCTCCCACCCTACCCCTCTACCCACCCACCCCTGGGGCTTGTTTCTAATAAAGACTGCCTAGATTACCATTGGCAGCAAGATAAATTAGTACATTGGTTACAGTCAAGGAAATAAAGCCACAAATTACCAAGATGAGGACTATCCAATGTAACTGCTGTGGAGCCTTTATTCTGAGGGAAAGCATCTGGAAACTTAGAGCTTGCCCAATTTGTGCACAACTCTCGTCCTTGAAAATGGAGCTGACTGTGATTAAAGATCAATTAGCTTCAATTAAAAGAATTACACCCACATTGCATTACTCAGAAAATAATTCCCCAATACCACAAACAAACCAGGAGTCAAGAAAAGGAGATCCATTAGGCTCAGGTAGGACCCACAGTCACCCATTCTTGACAGAAGAGCAGCCAACAGGTATACCGCCCCACTCAAACAGGTCATCAGGAAATTCTTTAAAAACCAGGAATACAGTTGGCTCTGGTAGAATTAGACCTGTGATGAGGAGACACACAATGTACCAAATGCAAAAAGAACAAGCAGCCTTCTCTAAAATAAAAACTGAAGAAGTTCTTGAGAAAAGCATTGCAGTATTACCAGAAAAGAGAGAGAAAACACAATGCATGCAGTATTTAAAGATCCATAAGCAAAAAAAAAATCTAATTGAGATGGAAAACTCTGTCAACAGTGGCACTACCGCAAAAAGAAATAGTGAAGTGAATAACAAATCTCAACAAATATCTCACAAGCAGTCCAGGAAATGCAATAACCGTAAAGAGAGTACCTGGAAGGCTATGACCACAAATGCTCATAGTTTGGGAAATAAAATCCCAGATCTGCAGGCCCTAATGGCTGAGGCAGAATTGGACATTGTTGCTATCACAGAAACATGGTTCACAGAATCTCATGAATGGGATACAACAATACCAGGCTACAACTTGTTAAGGAAGGACAGAGAGGATAGAAAAGGGGGAGGTGTGGCTCTTTATGTCAGAAACAACATCCAAGCAACTGAGCTACAAGGAAGTTGGGGTATTGAAGAAGCTCTATGGGTCGACCTAAAAAACGATGACGGAGCATCCATTTATATTGGAGTGGTTTACAGGCCTCCAAACCAAAAGGAAGAGCTGGACAGAGATCTGGTTGAAGACATCCATAAGATAGGTAAGAAGGGAGAAGTGGTGATCGTGGGTGACTTTAATATGCCAGATGTAGACTGGAAAATCCCATCTGCAGAAACTAAAAATAGTAGAGCGATAGTGGATGCCATGCAAGTATCTTTGTTCAAACAAATGGTGTTGGAACCCACGAGAGAAGGAGCTATACTCGACTTAGTGCTCACTAATGCAGATAATGTCTCAGATGTCCAGGTGGGCGCCCACCTCAGCAGCAGTGATCATCAAACGGTATGGTTTAATATTACTAAAATAATAGGGAAAAGAACCACAAAGACCCAAGTTTTACAGTTCAAAAACACAGACTTTGAGGAAATGGGGAACTACCTGGAGGAAGAACTTAAAGGATGGGAGAACGAGAGAGATGTGGATCAGCAGTGGACCAATCTAAAAGGAGCAATCACCAAGGCAACTGCTCTATATGTTAGAAATGTAAAGAAAAGCAAAAGAAAACTGAAACCTATCTGGTTCTCAATGGAGGTGGCTGACAAAATTAAAGCTAAAAGAACAGCATTCAAGAAATATAAAGGATCCCAAAGGGAGGAGCACAAAGAAGAATATTTGTATCAACTGAGGGAGACAAAGAAATTAATCAAGTTGGCAAAGAGTCAAGCGGAAGAGAGGATTGCCAAGGAGATAAAAAATGGTGACAAAACATTTTTCAGATACATCAGCGAAAAGAGAAAGGTCCAAAGTGGTATAGTGAAATTGAAAGGTGGTAATGATCAATGTGTAGAGAGAGACGAAGAAATGGCAGAAATATTAAACGAATACTTCAGCTCTGTGTTCACTAAAGAAGACCCTGGAGAAGGACCATCTCTAAACAACAAGAAACTGGAGGGAAGGGGAATAGATGAAAATCCTTTTACAGTAGAAAATGTGTGGGAAGAACTAAAGAACCTGAAAGTGGACAAAGCCATGGGGCCTGATGGGATTCATCCAAGGATATTGAGGGAGCTCAGAGATGTTCTGGCGGGTCCGCTGTGTGACCTGTTCAATAGATCCCTAGAAACGGGAGTGGTGCCAAGTGATTGGAGAAGAGCGGTGGTGGTCCCGCTTCACAAGAGTGGGAACAGGGAAGAGGCAGGCAACTACAGACCGGTTAGCCTCACTTCGGTGGTGGGAAAAGTAATGGAGTCACTGCTGAAAGAGAGAATAGTCAACTATCTACAGTCTGGAGAATTGATGGACCAGAGGCAGCATGGATTCACCAGGGGAAGATCCTGGCAGACAAATTTGATTGACTTTTTTGACTGGGTAACCAAGGAATTGGATCAAGGAAGAGCACTAGATGTCATCTACTTGGATTTCAGCAAAGCTTTTGATACGGTTCCGCACAGGAGACTGGTGAATAAAACGAGAAGCTTGGGAGTGAGTGCCGATGTGGTGACCTGGATTGCAAATTGGTTGACGGACAGAAAACAATGTGTGATGGTAAATGGAGCCTTCTCTGAAGAGAGAGCGGTTTTAAGTGGTGTGCCGCAAGGATCGGTGTTGGGACCAGTCCTGTTCAATATCTTTGTGAGCGACATTGCAGACGGGATAGAAGGTAAGGTTTGTCTTTTTGCGGATGACACTAAGATCTGCAACAGAGTGGACACGCCGGAAGGAGTGGAGAGAATGAGACGGGATCTAAGGAAACTGGAAGAGTGGTCGAAGATATGGCAGCTGAGATTCAATGCCAAGAAGTGCAAAGTCATGCATATGGGGAGTGGAAATCCGAATGAACTGTACTCGATGGGGGGGGAAAGGCTGATGTGCACGGAGCAGGAGAGGGACCTTGGGGTGATAGTGTCTAATGATGTGAAGACAGCGAAACAATGCGACAAGGCGATAGCAAAAGCCAGAAGAATGCTGGGCTGCATAGAGAGAGGAATATCAAGTAAGAAAAGGGAAGTGATTATTCCCTTGTACAGGTCCTTGGTGAGGCCTCACCTGGAGTACTGTGTTCAGTTCTGGAGACCGTATCTACAAAAAGACAAAGACAAGATGGAAGCAGTACAGAGAAGGGCGACCAGGAAGGTGGAGGATCTTCATAGGATGACGTACGAGGAGAGATTGAAGAATCTAAATATGTACACCCTGGAGGAGAGGAGGAGCAGAGGTGATATGATACAGACTTTCAGATACTTGAAAGGTTTTAATGATCCAAAAACAACGACAAACCTCTTCCGTAGGAAAATAATCAGCAGAACCAGGGGTCACGATTTGAGGCTCCAGGGAGGAAGATTCAGAACCAATGTCAGGAAGTATTTCTTCACGGAGAGGGTGGTGGATGCCTGGAATGCCCTTCCGGAGGAAGTGGTGAAGACCAGAACTGTGAAAGACTTCAAAGGGGCGTGGGATAAACACTGCGGATCCATAAAGTCAAGAGGCCACCAATGAAGAGTGGGTGACTCGCCAGAATGATGGCTATTGACACAATACCCTTATTAAATAAACATACACATGCTTACTGTGACTCCTACATCACTCTAAGCTTCAACAGCAAGAGGTAATGGAAAAAAGGATTTGCACTCATAAAGAGGGGAGTAGCTGGCTTGTTACGGCGGTTACTACCCCAAACCAAATATGCCTGATACTTCACTTTCAATGCATATACAGCATAGCTCTCTGCTTCAATGACAGGGGAGAAGAATAACTGATACTTCACACATCCAGCAGAGCTCTCTGCTACAACGGCAAAGGAGAAGAAAAAGGGTTCGCACTCAAAACGCGGGGAGTAGCTGGCTTGTTACGGCAGTTACTACCCCAAACCAAATGTGCCTGATACTTCACTTTCCATGCATATCCAGCATGGTTCTCTGCTGCATCGGCATGGGAGAAAGACTGATACATCACGCATTTCCAGCATAGCTCTCTGCTTCAATGGCAGGGGGAAAAAAAAAAAAAAAAAAAAAAAAAACAAAAAACTGATGCTTCACGCATATCCTGCATAGCTTCAACGACAGGGGTGAAGAAAAAAAAGGATTCGCAATCACAAAGCGAGGAGTAGCTGGCTTGTTACGGCGGTTACTACCCCAACCAAATGTGCCTGATACTTCACTTTCAATGCATATCCAGCATGGCTCTCTGCTTCTACAGCAGGGGAGAAGAAAAAAAACAAACCAACAAGAGCTGTACAACATAGTCTAGGTAAAACAAATAAGCATGGGTGTAGCTTGCTTATCGCGGCGGTTACTGCCCCTACTACCCCTAACTAATCAAGCTAGATATTTCACTTGCATGCAGCTCCATCACTGCTCTCTACATTAATGGTGGGGGTGGAAGGGGAATAGAACAAGGAGCTAAGAGTAACAGATAAGAATGAGAGAAAAAATGTGTGAGGCTTGCTGGGCAGACTGGATGGGCCATTCGGTCTTCTTCTGCCGTCATTTCTATGTTTCTATGTTTCTATTACTTTCAATTTATTGTTAGAACATATGAATTTAAGGGCTGCTTCTGTTTGGTGCAGCATGTTTCAGCTTAATGTTTTGGATCTTCCTCATTATTCTTGGTAATCTTGATCCTTTGAGGCACTCGGTTATCAGTGATTCCCCTGCACACACTAAGTTTATTTTTAGCTTTATGTATATTGTTTATAGCAGGAATTACCTTTCTCATTCTCTTTTGACTTTGAGTCCTTGGTGGTGGTACTATCAGCAATGAATTTTGCTATGCAATATTTAATTTCTATATTGTCGGTTGATGGTCCCTTTTTGCAGGTTATTGCCTCTTTTGGTCTTTCTTTTCATGCACTTTACTTGGGATGCCAGGTTTAGTTTTAAGTAGTCTTCCCTCTCCTGGACCCCAGCATACATATTAGTCTTCACATGGAGGAGCTGGCACCTGAACTCATGGTCTGTCCTCTAGTCTCTCGCCTGCCTTTCATCTTCATTTTGCTTATGTTTAAACGTTTTTTATTGATTTTCACAACAACTTAATATTACAACACTGAGGCTGGTGGGACTCTTAACCCTCCTCAGAAAAACACTTAACATATAACAACCCACAGATTACACCCTCTCCCACCCCCCTCCCCCCCGCCCACTACATGTGACAGTCGAATGGCATTGTCAAGAATCACAACTCTCATTCTATTGTAAAGTTTACAGATAAGCAAGTGATTACATAAAGTTCTTAATCATTAATTAGGAGACTACGTATACAATGTGGGAGGGCTTGAATATAGTGGTGCCACACCTTCAAAAATAATTTCCTAGTACATGGTGACTTTAGAGAGGCTATATTCTCCATGGCCATCATCGTGTGCAAACTATTTCTCCAGGCCCAGAAAGACAGGTCATTAGTGGTGCGCCACTCAGAATAATTTTTTTTCCCACCAAACAAGCCTTGTGAAGAAGCATTTGCGAGCCAGGGTCTCTGATCCGAATGGGCGATATGCAACCAAATAGCAACCATAATGGAGTGGTAGGAAATGCTACATCTAGCAAATCAATTAAGTAATCGGTAATCGCCCGCCAGAAGCGTTGTACCGATGGACAGGCCCAAAATGCATGTGACATAGTGCCGGTAGCCTGGCCACAGCGAGTACAATTGGCCGAGGTGGTTAACTTAAGATGATATGCTATCTGGGGTGTCACATATGCCCGACTCAAGAATTTAAATTGCAATTCTCGGTAATATGCATTGACCGAGAGCCTGGCTACACGGCTAAAGCAAGCTTTAAGTATATGTCTGGTCACCACAAACTCTCCATCATGATTCCAGCGAGCTTCCAGAATGGCACAGATATCACCTTCTATACTCTTTTTCAACTGTGCATAGTAAAACGATAAAGATGGAGATGTCCATGCCTTGAATTTAAATATTTGGTCCAAAGAATGAAAAGTTGAGGGATTTTTATATTCCCAGGGAATGGACCATAAGTAGTGGCCAATTTGTAAATAAGAAAATGTCTGATTATCCCCTAGACCATAGGAGTCTTGAAAGGAGAAGACAGCTCCCTCGACAGTAAGCAGGTGACCTAAGTAGGTGATACCCTTAGTCTGCCAAGTCTGAAAGCTTGAAGACTGCATGCCCGGTGTAAAGTCAGCGTTTCCTCTAACTGGAAAAAAATAAGCACACCTGTCAGGAAGCTTCAAAATTTTCATCACTCTTTGCCAAGTCTGTCTAATTGGGCGTACAAGCGGTGAGTGAAGAAGACATGGTGGGAGTTGGGCCGAAGCTGCTTGTATTACGTATGCTGGAGTGAACGGAGCCAACATGGCTTGCTCAGAGTATAAAGTAATAAATGACTCCAGATCTAACAGCCAGTCTCTGACTACCCTCAGGTTACAGGCCAAATTATAGGTGGCCATGTCTGGCACTCCCATCCCGCCTCTTCCCCACTTATTCTTCAACCAGGACAAGGAAACTCATGATTTCCCCCCTTTCCAGAGATACTGCCGCAGTGTACTATCTAATTTTTGGAGATCTCACCTTTTCAAAATTATCTGCACATTCTGGAGAAAATATAGCCATTTAGGTAACATTATCATTTTGAAAAGATTTATCCTACCGCTTAAGGAAATGGGCAAGCGGCTCCAGTTCTTCAAGCTATCAGTGGTGCTCTGCAAGAGGCCTGGTACATTAACCTGATATACCTGATCTGGGTCCGCTGGGATATATACCCCCAGATAACTAAGGGGACCTGTGTGCCAATGCAGGGGAAAGTCATCCTGCCAACTAGATTGTAAGCTCGGCGGGTAGGCTATCACCGAGGACTTAGTTTCATTCAACCTCAGTCCCGAAAAAACTCCAAATGACCATATCAAGTGAAGCAAATGTGACAGGGAGTTTTGAGGGTCTGTAATAAACATAAGTCATCAGCGAAAGCCTCGCCCTTAAATATACGTGGTCCAAACCGAACCCCCCCGTACTTTGTGGCATTGGTGTATCGCGAGCAATAGAGGTTCCAGTTGTAATATGAACAATAATGGGGACAATGGGTATCCCTGTCTGGTTCCCTACGCTACTGCGAATGGTTCCGATCGGGCTCCATTTAACAGTATTACAGCCCTGGGGTCAGTATATGACAGACGCACTGCCTGAAGAAAAAAACCCGAGAAGCCCATTTTTTCCAAAATGTAGACTAAATACCGCCACTCTACCCTGTCGAACGCCTTTTCGCCAACTTCTACCGTCACTTCATCCCACAGTACTCCACCTTGGTGGCTCCTCTAACGGCCCTCACCCGCAAGGGTGCCGATGCCCGAAACTGGACTCCAACCGCCGTACAGGCCTTCCAGGCTCTAAAGGAAGCCTTCCTTCAAGACACCTGTCTCCGGCACCCGGATCCCGTACGCCCGTTCGTAGTAGAGGTGGATGCCTCCAGTGTGGCCGTCGGGGCCGTCCTGTCCCAGATTTCTAACGACGGTAAAGCCCGGCCATGTTCCTACTTCTCCCGGAAATTTTCGCCCGCCGAAAAGAACTATGGCATCGGGGACAAAGAACTGCTGGCCATCAAGCTGG
Organism: Rhinatrema bivittatum; assembly: GCF_901001135.1. Classification (NCBI taxonomy): domain Eukaryota; kingdom Metazoa; phylum Chordata; class Amphibia; order Gymnophiona; family Rhinatrematidae; genus Rhinatrema; species Rhinatrema bivittatum. The sequence continues at coordinate 601,540,618 of NC_042615.1, forward strand.
CCTTTGAAGAATGGCGCCAGTGGTTGGAAGGGGCCCAACACCCAATTGTAGTGTATACGGACCACAAGAATTTGGCGTACTTATCCCAAGCACAAAGGCTCAATCCCCGACAGGCACGCTGGTCACTCTTTTTTTAGTCGCTTCAACTTCTCCCTTCGGTACCGACCGGCGGCCAAGAATATTAGGGCGGACGCCCTCTCACGCACTACAGAAAGTGAAGACACCTCGGAACCCCCTCAGTACATTCTGGATCCAGCGAAGGTCCAATTGTCTGCCACCGAACTGGTATCCGCTGGGAAGGTGGTAGTTCCACTCCGCTCGAGAAAAAGGGTCCTAGCTTGGGCGCACGACTCTGACGGCTGGCCATCCCGGGATCACCCGGACTCTGGAACTACTAACCGAGTTCTATTGGTGGCCACGGGTAAAAGAGGATGTTCGCCTATATGTCCAGTCTTGTCCCACGTGCGCACAACAGAAGCCCTTGCCGGGCCGTCCCTGGGGTCTCCTCCAGCCACTCCCTGTACCCACGGAACCGTGGACCCACATCTCCACGGACTTTGTGGTAGAGCTACCCCCGTCCCAGGGTAAAACGGTGGTGTGGGTCACCATTGACCGCTTCTCGAAGATGGCTCATTTTGTGCCACTGGCCAAGTTACCTACGGCCCCGGAGTTAGCTGAACTGTTTATCCATCATATCTTCCGACTGCATGGTTTGCCGCTGCACATTGCCTCGGACCGAGGGCCCCAATTTACGGCGAAGTACTGGCGGGTGCTCTGTAGGAAATTTGGGGTTCAGCTAGACTTGACCACGGCGTTTCACCCCCAGGGCAACGGCCAAGTGGAACGCACGAATCGAACTCTGAAAGCGTTCCTCCGAGCCTTTGTGGGGGACCAGCAGGACAACTGGGCGGAGTTCTCGTACAATCGCCATCGACACTCCGCCACGCTACAGTCTCCCTTCAAGCTGGTTTATGGAAAGGTTCCCAAACCGCCACTACCCTTATCAGTCTCTACCTCCTCGCCAGCGGCGCAACTGACGGCCAGCCAGATTCAGCAGCTTTGGCACTCCACACAAGAGAGACTCCACCACACCGCCGCACGCTTCAAGGCTTACGCGGATAAATCTCGGCGACCTGCTCCATTGCTTCTGCCCGGTTCAAGGGTATGGCTCAGTACTAAGAACATCCAGCTTCGGCTTCCGTCCATGAGGCTAGCGCCTCGCTACATTGGTCCCTTCCAGGTAGCCGAACGTGTTGGCGCGGTTTCCTACCGCCTACGTCTTCCATCTACCCTTCGCATACATGACGTCTTCCATGTCTCTCTCCTCAAGCCGGTGGTCCTCTCCCGCTTTCGACCTGTGCCTCCGAAGCCCACTGCTGTCACTTCTGATCCGGGAACCACGTACACTGTTAAGGAGGTACTGGATGTCCGGTTCCGACGTCGTCGCTGGGAATACCTCCTTTTGTGGGAGGGCTACGGGCCCGAGGAGAACTCGTGGGAACCCTCCTCTCACGTCCTGGATAAGGATCTCCTCCGCCGGTTCCATCTGGCTCATCTGGCCAAGCCCCGGCCTCCAGGGAGGGGGCGCAGGGGGGGGGGTACTGTTGCGATCCCGGGCCGTCCCCGGGACCGCCACTTACCCCGCCGCGGGTCCTCTCCGGTTTCGCCGCTTCTTCGGGCTCCCCCGAGCCTCGGTCGGGCCGTACAGGCCCCAAGTACGGCGCTTCCACGCCGCGCTGGCTGCCGGCATTCTCCGCGGCTAGGCCCCGGCTCTTAAAGGGGCCAGCGCGGGAATCCACAGCACTGCCTCCTGGATGACGTCAGACGCTCAGCATATTTAAACCCCGCACCAAGACTCTCTCCTTGCCTTGCAACGAGGTTCCCAGGTTCTCCTGTATCCAGTTGCTGCGTTCCTGCTTCCTTGTCTTCTCTTGGCTTCTGACCCCGGACTGGCTTACGTTGATTCTCTGGCTTCTGACCCCGAACCGGCTTACGTTGATTCTCTGGCTTCTGACCCCGGACCGGCTTACGTTGATTCTCTGGCTTCTGACCTTGGACTGGCTTACGGTGATCCATTGGTTCCCGACTCTGGACTGGCGAGAGACGGCTCTTCGGCACTCAACCTTGGACTTCTTCTGACCAGGCCCCCGCGGGCCCTCCTAAGTCCCAGCGGCCGGGTTCCTACAGGCTCCTCCTGGGGGGACTCCAGCTTCCAGGGTGAATCTCCTAAGTCCCAGCGGCCGAACTCCTACGAGCTCCTCTCGGGGGAGGATCGGCTTCCAGGGCGAAGACCTTCTCACCACAGTGCCAGCGCCACCATCTCCTGCTTCCTCGCCAAAGCCCTTGGTCGCATAGGGCTCCCAGGGTTCCACCTTCGGCCAGCCATCAGCCTGTCCTTGCCGCCTCCCGGCCGGGGCCACTGCTGCAACCATCTTCAGCAATCCATCCTCTGGCTCCGACCGGCCCAAGGGTCCACGAATCCAACAGAATTAGCCATGCTGTCTGGGAGCGCCTCGTGACCGGTCAGTAGGCGGAGTTTTCTCAGTTAGTACAGAGTTTTGAACTCTGTATGGCTGCGCGGTGAACTTCCTGCGTGATTGCCTTGTTACCTCAGTCTCTTGTAGCCAAGCGAGATGTACGTGGAAAACGTTTTTGGTAAAATCTGTAGACTGTCTAGGGAGGTGGGATGGGATCGCATGGCTAATTTATCCTGCTTTCTACGGAAACACCGTTTACGGTTAGCAAACCTGCTTTTTCCTGTCGATAACAGGGCTGAATTAGCCATGCTGTCTGGGAGTCCCAGGCTCCCGGGTTGTGTCCATATAATACGTTTTTCCAATTGAGAGCACTACCCTTCAATAAAGGTAGACAGTCTTACTCATCATGAAGGGTTGACAAAACTGCTGAACCTAGAGCTGCATCGAAAGTTGCTTGTTGTCCAATGAGATGTGAAAGTATGAAGAGAAGACCAGGTTGCCGCTTTGCAGATGTCAAGCAGTGGAAACCTTTTCAAATGTGCATCAGATGCTGCTGTTGCGCGAGTCTGGTGTGCATTGGGATAACCAACTAGCAATGGTTCTTTTGGAGACAGGCTGGTTTGGATTATTAGGGTTAAAGGAGAGGAACAATTGAGAATGGTCTTCCTTGAGATTGAGTACTGTGTTTGTAGTAAGCTAATGCCCTTTTATAGTCTAAGTGCAGAAGCTTGTCTCTGTCATTATGATGAGGTTTAGGTTTAAAGACTGGCAATATAATTGACTGGTTTATGTGGAAAGCCAATACTACCGTAGGATGAGGCCAAAGAGTGACCTTATCATGGTAAAATTCTAAATAAGGAGAATAGTGAACCATAGTTCACTTACTCTCCGTGCTGATGTGACGGCCACTAGAAAGACCATTTTCCAGGTTAGGTATTTGATGTGGCATGAATCTAATGGCTTGAAAGGAGGCAGCATTGGTTGTTCGAGGACTATATTGAGATTCCATGGTATAGGTTGTTTTGACACCGGTGGCCTTAGACGTAGCATGCCCCTCATGAATCTGGAGATTAATGGACGGTTGGAAATGGGAAGTCCGTTGTGAGCATGGTGGAAAGCTGCAATAGCACTAACATGCACATGAACTGAAGCCAGCGCTAAACCAGCAAGGTAGAGTGTATGAAGATACTCCAGGAGTTGTGTGGCTGTTGATGTGAGAGGTTTTAGCTTTCTTTGTTCACACCATTCCATGTAATGATGCCACTTTCCTGCATAGTTACGTGTAGCTGAAGGTTTTCTGGATGCAATTAGAATATTTTCAAGTGGAGCTGGCAGACCCAGATGGTTTAGTAATTGCCTTTCAATCTCCAAGCTGTCAGGTGGAGGGATTGATGCAATGGATGAAGGCGGGATCCCCCTTCCTGAGTCAACAGACGTGGATGGTTCTCCAGTGGAATTGGTGGGCGAATGGATAGTCGCATGAGGTACGGATACCAGGGCTGTCTTGGCCATGCCGGAGCTATGAGGATCATATCCGCTATACATTTTTGAATCGCTATACATTTTTGAATCGTCCTTGATATTAGCGGAATGGGAGGTTAGGTGTATAGTAAGCCCTCTGTCCATGGAATGAGGAAGGCATCTGGAGCGTGACGCAGTTTGCTCGGGTAAATGGAGCAAAATATTTTTGTTTGATGGTTGTGCTCTGTGGCAAAGAGATCTATCATCGGGTTGCCCCAGCGTTAAAAGATTCTGGTTGCAACTTCCTGATTTAAAGTCCATTCGTGTGGATGAAAAGTCCTGCTGAGGCGATCCGCCGTGATGTTGTCTAAGCCTGGAAGGTAAGTGGCTTGCATCGAAACTTCGTTTGCTATTGCCAACGTCAGATTTCAAAGTGTTTCTCAACAAAGGATCCATGAACCAGACCCTCCTTCCTTGTTTATGTAGAACATGGCTCTTCTGTGTAGACCAGAGACCTTGAGTCTTTAGTTCACTCAGATGAGCTCCCCAGCCCCTTCTGGATGCATCCGTCGTGAGAGTGAGTTGATGGGGAGGTAACCAGAAGGGTGCCCCTGAGGTCAAGTTGCCGGTGTTCTTCCACCAACGAGTGTCGATGCGCATTTGGGTGGCGAGTTGTATCTTGGTTGAGAAGGGCTGAAAGTATTGAGACCATTGATTCTTTAGTTTTCACTGTAGGTGGCGCATATATAGTCTCGTGTAGGGAACTACCTGGATAGCCGTCGCCATATGACCAAGTAGCTGAAGGACTTGACGTGCCGATGTATGTGATCGGTTGTACAGATGTCGAGCCAGTGAGGATAGAGTTTGAATCCTGTCCTGTGGGAGGTATGCTCTCTGTTGTGTTGTGTCAATGAGTGCTCCAATGAACTGTAACGTTTCAGTCGGTTGCAGGTTGGACTTTTCGTAATTGATTATGAAGCCCAAGGTCTGCAGACAATTGATTGGAACGTGTGAGTTTGTAGAGTAGCCTGATCCGAGGCTACTAAAAGCCAGTCGCATAGATAGGGAAAAATCTGGATCGACAGTTGTCTGAGGTGAGCCACCACCACCGCTAAACACTTTGAACACTCTTGGGGCTGAAGACAGGCCAAAGAGAAGAACCTTGTATTGATAGTGATTGGTCTGAGCTTGAAAACAAAGGTATTGCCAGGAAGAAGGGTGCATGGGGATATGGGAGTACGCATCCTTCAAGTCTATGGAACACAGCCAGTCATTGGCTTGTAGGAGGGAAAGAATAGTCTTGAGAGACGTCATCTTGAATTTTTCTTTTTGAATGTGTTTGTTGAGATTCCGTAAGTCTAAGATTGGTTGAAGACCTCCGGACTTTTTTGGAATGAGAAAATAATGGGAGTAGAACCCCTGATTTTCCTGTGTCCTTGTAATTCTTTGAATGGATTTTTGGCTTTGTAGATTCTTTAACTGTTCTTGAAGGTACAGTGAATGGGTTGATGTATTTCGGGGAAGGGGAATGTGAGGGAGACCCGGGAGTGTTACAAAATTTATTCAGTAGCCCTCCCTTATATTGTTCATCACCCAAGCATCCGAAGTAATCGCCTCCCAATTGGCATAAACAGTTGAAGGCGACCTCCTATGTAAGGTGGTGGAGGTGGCCCGGGATAGCTCAAAAAGATGAAGTCTGTTTTTGAGGAGATGCTGGTGTTTGCTTTTGTGGCCTTTGTTGACGAGGCCGTCCACGGGACTGATGGGCTTGAGGTTGGTATCTTTGGTGGAAATAATTCTGTGATCGATAGGTATTATATGGCTTATAGGGTACCCTTGGGTAGGACTTCTTCCTGAAGGAAGGGCAAAATTTCCTGGACGAGGTATGGGGGTCTGTGGAGATGAGTGATAGTACAGCGGTACTCTGTTCTTTAAGAAGAGTAACAGTTTCCCCAAACTTCTCACCAAAAAGATTGTCACCCAGGCACAGTATGTCCATTAACTTATCGTGAACATCCTCTCTAATTGCACTTGCTCTCAACCACGCCATCCGTCTGGCCGCTATAGCCGTAGCCGAGGACCTTGCGGAAGACTCAAAGGACTCATAGACAGACCGAAGTAGATGGCGAAGCCCTTCTTCCATGTCTGTAAAAGGTTGTGGCAGAGTATTTTCAGAGGTTAAACATAAGGGACGTAATCTCTGAAGACATTCAAATAAATACTGGATTATGTAAAACTGATGATGTTGAATTTTTGTTGCCAACATGGAGGAATGGTATACTTTACGGCCAAAATAGTCCATAGACTTATGATCTTTTCCTGGTGGTGAATTGGAATGAAGTTTTGACCGTTTTGCCTTTGAGAGTGCAGATTCCACTACTATTGAATTATGTGGCAGCTGTGTGGAATTCTGCATACAGTACTTTAAGTCCGTTTTCCTTGATGAGGCCGCAGTGGTAAATGGTCTGTCCCACATTTTATGAAGAACTGTATCCAGCACTGTAAGTGGTGGTAAAGCTGTTGGTTCTGGAGGCATTTCGAATATTTTCAGTATCCCTAACACCTCTGACCTAGGATCAGGGATCTTTCCCGTTTCGATGTTTAAAATAGAGCCCACTTTTTCGATGAACTTTGCGTAGGACAAGTCTTTGGGAGGGGAATAAGGTTCTGGGAGTCCTTCTGGAGGGTCATATGGGAACCCTGTAGATGACTAAAAAAGCAGCAAGGAAAGTTGCTTAATAAAAAGCCGTGAGAGCAACAGTACAAAATAAGCAACCAAATGTCCGATCTTCTAAAAATTTATTATGTGGAAACAAATGTATGCAAATGAGCCCGACTCCAGCCGAGTTTATTAATTTTCATTTTTTATTTTTTTATTAATTTTTATTTATTTTTTTACCACTGATCATCCATATCCTAATCATCACTTGTTACCATTTTTACTTCACTTACTTTTTTATTTTATTCTTGAGTTCTCTTTTTAGCTATTCACATACTCGGGTTCACTCCTTCAATATTTGACATTATAGTTTGGTTCACGATTTATTCTACACTTATTGATAGGTTTTTACTTCACTTGCATTTCACCTTTTATAAATCTTTTTGACTACTGTTGTTGAAAATCAGCGTTCATTATTGTTCATTTCTATACTAATTTCACATCTATATTTTTTCTACTTGAGTCACTCGTATTCAATCCAGTCTCACACAGCCACTCCCCCTTTTTTGACAGACAGTCCGTTTTGGCGCGTTTTTATATGCTTTAAATAGAGTACGCCGGCGCCGGCGTCTTATTGTGTTTTCAATTTGCTAAGAAAGTGACCGTAGCGAATTTGCACTACGGAGATCGGGAGGTTCACTTCTGATATAATTTATCTCTTGTGGCTTACACTGCACAGACTGGCGAAACTTTGTGAGTAGCGATATTTTTATTTGACAATTCGCAGCCCAGTATATCTGATGATTTGCCATAAGTGACTTTTTCCTTACTCTGCATATTCAACAGTTCGTGCCTTTAGATTGTGACATTATATTTCTGCTGACATTTAGACGGGCTGGTTTTAATGATTCATATTTTTCAGTGAATTTTAAAGTTGATCTAAGTTGTGAAAGAATCCAACTATACAGCTAGTTATGTCAGATGTTAATTACATAGTTATATTTGGCGTACGTTGCAGTTATTACTAAGGCAATTGGCATGTTGCTGGTATTTTTAAGATGATTCATAACATTTATGACAACCATCGATGCAAATGTTTTAATTTAATAAAATAGCTGGATATTTTGTACAGTATAATCTTGACTAAATTCACCGCCATGCTGCCGTTGCTTTTAAACCCATTCTGCCATTGTATTCCGTGGTAGATGTGTAAGTCGTGTAAGTGGTTCAATTTAATCACAAAGCTATTCTCCCCCCCCCCCCCCCCCCCTTTTTTTGACTGACAGTCTGCTTTGGCGCGTTTTATTCGGTTTAAGTAAAGTGCGCCGGTGTCTTATTGTTTTTTCAATATGTTTAGAAGGTGAATACAGCGAATTGGCACCACAGAGATCGGTAGTTTTACTTTTGACATGATTAAAGTTCTGTGGCTTATTTTGTACTGTTGCTCTCACAACCCTGTAGATGAACCAGGCGACTATCTCCATGGTGAGTCTGGAGTGTCTGGTCGGCCTGGGATTGGAGATGGTGCCAATGGCTGAGATGGAAGGAGTGGAGTTGGTGATGCAAGTGGCGAAGGTTGAGAAGGTGCAAGTGAAGACTGAGGGTGTGTCGTGTTCAGTTCTTGGAAGAAAGTATTTAACACTAGATGCTAGAGGTTGTGAAGGACCTGGAAATGGCCCCATTCCTGAAGACATTGCTGATATAAGCTCGTCTTGAGGAGGCAGGTCTGAGTTATGGAGAAGCAGAGGGGATTGTGGTCTACTAAGAGAAGATCTATCAGAATCCGAACCCTCGCTAGATGTGGCAGTGTCATGGACAGAGTCTAGTTCCACCTGTTGGTGAGAATCTGTCACACCAGGTGTTGTAGATATTACATGCTTAGTTTTTTGTGACTTCTTAAGATGTTCCTGACTTAGTAGTGTGACTGCGTCACACTGGTGTCAAGTGTGTCAGAATTCGAGGTTGAATCGATAGTTTCGCATGTTTTGAGACATGGTGCTTCAATACGTCGTGTAGAATCGGTGCTGCGCGCTTAGATGCACCTTTGTGCACTGATGCGTTGTGTGTGTCGTTGCGTGCCACCATCGTGCGCCCCTGTCATGTGCACCATCGTGCGCCCCTTGTACGTTTAGTTATGTGTCGAGGCCTCGGGTGCCGACTTGTGCACCGGTGAGTTGTGCACCCGGCTATGCGCCGTGCGCGCATCTCAGCTCTGACCCGCTGTCCTGCTTTGGCCGAGTGGGTTCAGTGAACTGAAACCCATGCGGCTCATGAGGGGATTTCTGTGAAAGAGGAGTTGCGGCCTCAACTCCCTTCACTGACCCTGGTGGATTTACCGACCTGGCCCAGGTACCCTCTAGCGAAGCAGACCTTTTAGACTGAGTCTTCTTCGGTCTCTTTGACTGTCCCGGCGAAGACTGTGTGGATGATATCTTTAGCAGCGCAATTTTTTCCGCGTGTTTCCTTTGTGCTCTGGGGGAAATACGACCACAATCCCGGCAGGAGACTTGGTCATGTTCCGGTCCCAGGCATATATAGCAGTAATTATGTCCATCAGCAGCATTTAAATCCGGATGGCTTAGGAGCCATCACTGCCCAGAAGAAATGAATAAGATAAAAAAATTGAGAAAAAATATCTTCAGAGACAAGGAGGAGAAAAACCCTGAGTGCAGACTTGCTCGCGGAAAAAGAGACTGAGGTAACAAGGCAATCGCGTGGGAAGCTCACCGTGCAGCCGAACAGAGTTCAAAACTCTGTACTGAGAAAACTTCGCCTACTGACCGGTCACGAGGCGCTCCCAGACAGCATGGCTAATTTAGCCCTGCTATCGAAGAGAAAAATCATATCATATAACACCTCCCAGCTCTCTCTTTTCTAAGATGAAGTGCCGTAGCCTGTGTAACTTCTCATAATAGAGGCATCCCATCTTCTTCATCATTTTTGTCTTGTTTCTCTGGTCTGTCTCCTGCTACAGTGGGTCCATGAACAGGGTCACTATGGCCTATAGCTGCAGTGAGGGTATTTTTCTTCGCCTGAAGATTTGGCCCTGTTACCATCCTTAGCCCTAGTGCTGAGGCTAATGGTGGGTACCCTTTTTTCCAGGTGATGTGCAGCCAGTATACATTTTTCTTTTTCCTCTCACTCTTGAGATTTGATTTTGATGTCAATGAGTTCACCCTCTGAAGGTAATTAACGAGACTTGGCAAGAGAAATTTACTCTCCAATTATTCTTTCCCCACTCAGACCCCAGATTCGAGGCTATATGAAGAAGTTTGCATCTAAAATCGGAAGGGTCTAATTGATAAACTTTGTGGGATGCATATACAATGAAGGTTTTTGTCAATAAATCTTGCATAAAAAAATTAGAAAGTAGATAGCTTTTTGTAAACTTTAAGTAGCAAGGTCAAGTTTGTGGAAATCAGCAGTATAAGTCTACTGACTGTATATAATTTTGAATTAACAATGCCTGTCATACAGCATGATTTTTTAATTTACTAAATGTCCTATAACTGAAGATATACCAATAAGGTTTTAGTTAAATAGAAAAGTACACAGCTAATAACCTTGCATCTGTATTTAAATCTGCTGCTGTATTCAAAGCAGTTTGCATCCTACCATATTATTTTTAGATCTACATTAATGTCCTAAGACCTTACATTGTTTTCATCCAGCTAGATAAAGATTTTTATTAGAATTTGGCATGATTCTTAATTATCAACCGGTATGTGGTCTGAAATGTCATCTCTGTTTCCACAGGTTACAACGTACACCTATCAAGCTCCAGTGTTTTGCTATAGATTCTTTAACTTCAGCTAAGGAATCTCTGGGATATATTGTATTAGACTTAAGAACTGCTCAGGAACAAAAACAGGTATTGAAAAACTGGGACTATATCTTATCAAAAATTGTGTAGCAATGAATCCCACTTGTGCACTGACTTTTAAATGATTTTAATAAATGTTTTTCTAACCTCTTTATATTGGGCTTCTTGTAAATGACATTTCAATTGTGTTTTTTTTTTTTTTTGGCTTTTAATACTTTCTCTTGAAAATAGTGCCTTTGTCTTGGTGTTATGCTCCCTCCTCATGTGTTTTTAGTTTTCTTTAGCTGTCTCCACAGATTCTGTTTTCTTGGTCTCCCTTTATCCCTTCCATAAACCTTCTTTTTTTTCTCCCTTCATCTGTTAGTCTGCAACATTTTTTTTTTCATTTCTTCCTTCCTCTGCTGTCATCAAAATGCTTTTTAGATCTTTATACCAAGGGATCTAATCCTGTGCCAATAAGATCATAGGGCATATAAAGAATATTGGGATATGTGGTTTGTCTGTATTCTTACACTATCAGTATCGCACTCCAGGAGAGACGGTGGTCTCCTGTCTTATACTATATTTTCAGTAGTCCTTGACTGGACAAGTCAGACTATATAGATGATCCCATAGCCCATTAAGTTGGTAAAAACCTCCAGAACTCATCCACCCAGAGACTAGAATGAGACTATCTCAATGGGAAATTCTAAGGTTCTATCTATCTATCTATCTATCTATCTATCTATCTCCTCACATATGGGTGACGTCACTAGCGGAGCCCTAGTGCGGGAAAACTTTCTGTCAAAGTTTCTAGAAACTTTTGACTGGCCCTGTGAGGCCACTGAGCATGCCATGATATTCTCTGCCACAGGTGTCGCTCTTCAGTCTTCGTTTTTCCGCGCTGCTACCAGCATCGCGGTTCTGGAGCCGTTGAGTTTTTCTCAACCCTTCAATTCGACTTTAAAGTCATAATTTGATATTCTCTCTCTCAGAAAATCTCTCGGGACCTTTTTCTTACCGGCCGGTAAGTAACCCAGTCTCAAATTTTCTGATTACTGGAAATTTATTTTCCCCTCAAGACGTATCGACGGCCGTCGATCGAATAAAAAAGTCAAAATGTCAACAGGGTTTAAAAAATGCTCTGTTTGTACCAGAAAAATGTCACTCACAGACCCACATACTGAATGTGTAATATGTCTGGGTGACGAACACGACGTGAGTAACTGTCCACAATGCGCGGAGATGACACCGAAAAGTCGGAAGACCAGGCTTGAAAAAATGGAACATTTATTCAGCCTGCAACTAATACCTTCTCCATCACAGTCATCGAAGTCGTCTTCGGCTGGAGCGACTAAGCGCATAATTCTTAAAAAACCTCACCCGGGACCATCGGGGGACCACTCGTCCCCTTCATCGTCCTCGACGTCGACAAAATCCGCCGAAAAAACTAAGTCTAAACATCAACACCGGCATCGAAGCCCCTCGTTGTCAGACTCTGCTTCCCAGGAAGGTTCGACAGCAAAGCGGCCTAAACACCAAGAAACATCGGAGTTCTCCACGCCTCGGCCTACCTCGATTCCACTACCTGCACCAGATCCTCCACAAGGTACTGTGCAAGAACTCGTACCTCAGCCTACGCCACCGCCCTCAACCGCTCTGGTTCCATCGGTTGTGCGGCCGGAATTGTCAGATTTAATCCGACAAGCAGTTTCACAGGCTTTGAAAGACCAGCTTTCAGGGCCGACTTCTCTGTCGATGCCGATGCTTGCAGCATCGATGCCGGCAAATTTGCCGATGCCGGTGGTAACACCGATGCCGGGGTCACTCTTGACTCCGATGACAGCAAGGGAATCGATATCGACACCTAGAATTATTACGGCATCGACTTCCATATACGCTCAGATTCTGTCTGCTCCATCGATGCCGATGACTATGATACTGCCGTCGACAGTATCGACGCCGAGGAGACCAGGTTCCACGATTGCATCGATACCACCTATTACTTCATCGATACAACCAGTGGCAGAGGACACTGACCCTCAGGAGTTAGCACTCTTTCAACATCTTCTACAGAAATATCATAACGTCATTCACACAGTTCCACAGAAAACCACGGATAACCATCCCTCCATCGTTTTCTGTCGATGAACCATTACCTGGACCATCAGGTATTCATTTAAAATCAAAACCAACCCCAAGAACTCCCTATCAAGATCCGGATGATGATGATTCTTGGGATGATCAAGGGTCAAACACCTCTTCTGAGGACTTTGTCAGAACCCTCACCTCCTGAATCACGAAAAAGATCCCCACCAGAGGATTTATCTTTTTCTAGTTTTGTGCAAGACATGGCGGATACAATCCCTTTCAAACTATCCTCCGAACAAGATTCTAGACAACACACTCTAGAAGTTCTCCAGTTCGTGGATCCACCAAAACAAGTTCTGGCGATCCCCATTCATGATGTGCTTTTAGACCTGCAACACCGGATTTGGGAGCACCCATGCACGGTTCCAGCAGTAAACAAACGTGTGGACACCACCTACCTAGTGCAACAAGCACCAGGTTTCCAAAAAACACAATTACCACATCAGTCTGTGGTGGTGGAATCCGCCCAGAAAAAATCAAAGCGTGTACGTCCACACTCCTCAGCTCCTCCAGGGAAGGATCATCGTTTTCTCGACTCCCTTGGCAGAAAAATTTATCAAAGTGCACTCCTATCTTCCAGAAGCTCTGCCTATCAACTGTACATGACACAGTATCAAAGGGATCTCTGGAAGCAAATGGAAGAACTCACAAATTCTCTACCAGTGCAATTTCAAGAATCAGCACAGGCCATAGTTACCAAAGGTCTGGAAGCAGGAAAGCATGAGGTACGAGCTGCTTATGACAATTTTGGCACTGCCTCAAGAACAGCAGCAGCAGGAATCACAGCACGAAGATGGGCTTGGTTAAAAGCATCAGACCTCAGGCCTGAGGTACAAGAAAAGCTTGTAGACTTGCCTTGTCTTGGAGACAATTTATTCGGGGAAAAAGTACAGGATGCTGTCCAACAACTTAAGGATATATAGATAGATATAGATAGATATATTTAGAGAGAGAGCTAGAGAGATAGATATAGATATATATATATATTTAGAGAGAGAGATATAGATATATATATTGAGAGAGAGAGATAGATATATATGAGAGACAGACAGACACAGAGAGAGAGACTGAGTTTGGTACCAGGATGTGTCTTTTTATGAAGGGTAATGGCTTGAGTGATAGGTGAATAAAAAAAACAAATTTACAGGCAGGGTTTACTCTTTTTATTTGTAGAGGGAAGCTTGTTAAGAACTTGGACATGTTCATGGTCTCTCCCTGCAGAAGAAGCAGGCAGTGGAGGATACATTGGCAAGGCTCCTCAGTCTGAGGACTGTGATTCCGGTGTACACGTTTCAAGAAAATACAAGGCATTATTCAATTTATTTCATTGAGCCCAAGAAAGTGGGATCCTCTTGTCCTATCCTGAATCTCAAGGGTATCAACAGTCATCTGTGGGTGATGCATTTTCGCATGGGGACCTTGTACTCAATGATAATGGCCGTGCAGTCAGGGGAATTTCTGACCTCTTTGAAGATATGCTTCTGTTATGGTTTGTGGGTTTTGTGGACTCTTGGCCCGAGGTTAGAGTTGTTACCACCTGTGGGGAGGAGCCCCACAGGTCCACACCATCTGGAGGCGCGAGGTCAGGTGCAGCAGGAGCTCTGGGAGAGAATCTGTGGGGGAGGTCCTGAGGAGAGGGATGAGAGATACAGCACTGAGGAACCCCACAGTATACAGGTTGGACTGGAGAGCAGTACCTGGGCAGAGACCTCTGAGAGGGTGGCACTAGACAGGCCCGAGGAGCGGGAGCGTGAGGCAGGAAGTGCAGGAGGTATACTGCTGAGGCAGCCCCGAGGGGCGGAGCTGTGTAGCGAGGAAGGTACTGATGCGATGACTTAGGTTAACCCGCGGAGTGGGGAAGCCCAAGTCGGGTCTCCAGGTGATGACTTAAGCAACACCGAGAAGCGGGGAAGCACCGGCAATCACCTATGTAGAACGTAGGCGCTGCCCCAAGGAGCAGGGAAGCAAGGAGATAGTCTCCCAAGTGGTGAGAGCATTCCTAGAGACAACCTGAGAGCGGGGAAGCCGGCAGGTAGGACTCCTGGAAGCCGCAGGGCTAGCCCGAGGAGTGGGAGAAGCCAGGAGACCAGGTCTCCGGAGAGAGCGCACGCAGGCCCCTGAGGAGTGGGTACCTAAGTCAGGGTCCAGAGTTCAAGGAGGGTCCGAGATAAGTCACCCCAGGTCCGAGGAGACAGGAGCAAGTAGAGTAGCAATGGAACTCGTTGCTAAGTGGGCTAGCAAGGGGCGAAGGTGGTGCTTAAGAACCCTGACCAAGTGATGTCATCAGTCAGGGACACTCCTGAGGTTCCTGGCATGGGTGGCGACGGCGTCCCAGCCGCCACGAGGAACCTTGAGATGCCGCCGCGAGCAGGCCCGGAGAGGGGAGCAGAGCAACACAAGATGTGAGTAGACGTGGCTGCAGCTGTCTGCGACAGATGGTCATAACAGCTTTGGACACGTCCACATTCCCATTCGACTACAGCATCAACCCTTTCTATGGTTCACAGTTCTGGGATGCCATATCAGTTTCGGGCACTGCCTTTTGGTCTGGCCATCACTCCCAGGACATTTTCCAAGGTAATGGTGGCAATTGTGGCAGAATTGAGAAATGATGGGATCCTAGTACACTCGTATTTGGACGACTGGCTGATTTGAGCCAGGTCTCTGGAGGAGAGCCGCCTGGTGACCCGCATGGTGATCTTCCTGTTGCAGGAGCTCGGCTGGATTGTGACTCTGGTCAAGAGCAGTCTTCAGCCTGCTTAGTCATTGGAAAAGCTTGGGAGTTCGGTTTGACATGAAGCAGGGCAAGTTTTTTGTGCCGGAAGCTCATATTCAGAAGTTGAACGATCTGTGCCTGATCGTATGGTCCTACCTGCAGGTACTTGGTTTAATGGCAGCAACCCTGGAAGTGGTACCATGGGCGAGAGCACATATGCATTGTCTTCAGCGCTCCCTGCTGTCTCTGTGGAACCTGCAGACTCTGGACTATTTGATTCGGCTCCATCTACTGATGGAGGTCTGCTCCTGACTGCAGTGGTGGTTACAGCTGGATCATCTAAGGAAGGGAGTTTCCCTGGTGCCACCGGACTGGCTAGTATTGACAACAGATGCAAGCCTCCAAGGTTGGGGAGCTCACTGTTAGGTGCTGACAGCGCAGGGGTGCTGAGATGTAGAAGAATCTCTCTGGAACATCAATTGTTTGGAAGCTCTGGCAGTCCGGCTGGCATGTTTGCAGTTTGGCGACAGTGGCTTACATAAGTCGGCAGAGAGGAACCAAGAGTTAACAAGTATTGCAGGAGATAGATCAACTTATGGAATGGGCCGAACTACATCTCCAGATGATCTCAGTCTTGCCTATAGCAGGAAAAGACAATGTAAGAGCAGACTTTCTCAGCAGGGAAAGTCTGGACCCAGGAAAAAAGGCACTATCAAACGAGGCATTTCAGCTGATTCTGGATTGCTGGGGTCTCCCGTTTCTAGACCTACTGGCAACTTTTTGCAGTGTGAAAGTTCCATGATTCTTCAGTCACTGGAGAGATCCAGAGTCACTGGGGATAGATGCCTTGGTGCAGGAGTTATCCAGAAGACAAGTTGCTGTATGCCTTTCCTCCATGGCTCATGTTGGACAGATTAGTCTGAAGGATCGAGTGCCACAGAGGAATGGTGCTCTTGATTGCTCCAGATTGGCCCAGGAGACTGTGGTATGTGGATCTGTGGCGACTCCTGGTGGAATCTCTCCTTCGGTTTCCAGCACACAGGGATCTGTTGTGGCAGGCTCCTGTTCTTCACAAAGATCTGACTCTATTTTATCTTATGGTATGGCCTTTGAAAGGGCTTGCTTGCTGAAATGTGTATACTCTGTGGCAGTGATTTCCACCTTGCTAAGAGCTAGAAAGTTATCCACTTCCTTGGCCTATGTGCTCATTTTGGAATTTTTTCAGGATGGCTTGAATAAAGGCTTGGCCCTCAATTCCTTAAAGGTCCAAGTAGCAGCTCTTGTCTGTTTCAGAGGTCAGGTGAATGGTGGATCCTTGTGGGCCATTTCTTGAAAGGAGTGAAACGTTGTCATCCTTTGCGGTTTTCGTTGCCCTTATGGAGTCTTAATTTGGTATTGGGTTTCTTAGCAGGCCCTACGTTTAGACTGATGGGTAAGCTGAACTTGTGGTTACTGATCTTGAAAAATGGTTTTTCATATGGAAATTTGTTCTGCGCATAGGGTTTCTGAACTGCAGGCCTTGTCTTGCCGGGAGCCATTCTTCTGAGTGACTCCAGGGATGGTACAGCTGCGTACTGTTCCTTCTTTTCTATTGAAGATGGTCACTAACTTTCACTTTAATCAGTCCATCTCCTTGCCCTCTCTGGACAAAAAGAAAGATGTAGAGTAGTACAGTCTGTTGCAACTCTTGGATGTCAAGAGATATATTGTCCTGTATCTGGAGGTTACTAAGGCTTTATGGAAAACAGATCACCTGTTTGTACTTCAAGGTGGCACTAGGCAGGGAAAGCTAGCCTCGCAGGCTACCATAGCTCTCTGGATTGAGGATGTAGTCAGGGCTGCATACATTGATGCTGGGAAGCCGTTACCTAGTCAGGACAGGGCTCATTCCACTAGAACTCAAGCCGTGTCGTGGGCGGAAGTGACGTTGTTGTCTCCTGTTGACATTTGCTGAGCTGTGATGCGGTCCTTGTTGCACACATTTTCCAGATGATATTATCTGGATGTGCAAGCCCAGGAGGACGCAGCCTTTGCACGTGCAGTTCTGACTGGACCGCGGGCAGTCCTCCCACCTTATTCGGGAGTAGCTTGGGTATATCCCACTTGTTCTGGATTCATCTGACTGGATGCTTACAAATGAGAAATTACTTCTTATCTGATAATTTCCTTTTCTTTAGGACATTCAGATGAATCCAGCTTCCCTCCCTTGGCTGCCAAATGGTTGTATTATGGTCCTCCTCCATGGCTATGTGTTAAAGGGATTACTGGTAAGTGTTCCTCCAGTCTCTAGACTATTGTTAATACATTCTTGTCTGAGCTGAGTGTTGCCTGTTGGCTGAGTATTGAAATGGTTATCTGTTTAATCAAGTTTTGCCAGTCTGTCCACAGTTGCTTTTGAAGAGAATACTGGCAGGCTGATTTAACTGCAGTGGTAGATATACTGTGACATCCGTTTGCTCTGTCTCCGTCTGTTGGTAGAGGTGCATAATCCACTTGTTTTGGATTCATCTGACTGTCCTAAAGAAAAGGAAGTTATCAGGTAAGTAGTAATTTCTCATTACTTAAAATGTGCTTTTAAAAGAAAAACCTGTCTCGTCCTTTTGTCACTGGAACACATTTCATCTTTATTCAAAGTCAGCATATGCTTAAGAGCCAAAATCAGCAAGGTTATTAATTTAAAGTAGCAATTAGCTAAGTTTTGAAGGCTTTAGATGAATACAGGCAGCCAGAGTAACTCCTAAGATATTTTTGTGCAGTGCAGAATTTTCTATTTGCTGCACAGAATTTGGCTAAGAAACCCAGGAGGCTGTGAGATCAGCAGCATACTGGACCTGCACGGCCAGAATAGGCGCAGAGTTGCATGTGTGACCAGAAAAGGAAACTTTATTGGTGTGGGTAGAAAGAGGGAGGCTGCCACTTCTGACCTGTGCAGATTAGAAGGAAGTGACAGCCAGCACAGGCTGCTGCTGTTTCACTTTGCAGCTGAGATGGAGGAGCCAACAGGGTTGAGTTGAGGCAGGGCAGAAGAGAAGGATCTGGGAAGATGTTAATTTGGAGAAGAGAGGTCAAGCCTGGGGAGATTTTGGGGGTGAGAACATTGGAGGGGAGGGGTGTGAGCTAGGAGGGGAAAGAACTAGAGGGGAGGAAGAGAGCAGTGTGTGGTGTGTGTTTTCAAGCCTAAGGGAGCAGGACCTTATGATGTACTTTTATAGTACTTCAAGGGTTTCTGCTGAAAATATTTATTCTGTATCTTTGAGTAATAATTGTCTGTGTTGCATTTTCAATTACATATTAATGAAAATCTTATACTTCAATGGAAGAGATTCTGTACTTGGTGTGGGACCTGTCAGCTGGATCCCTTCTCTTGTGGCCCAAGTGACTTGATTCAGTATTTTTCACTCTTGTCCTTGGGCCTCAGCACATCTTAAGATTTAAAAGTTAATCTCTTTGCCATAGCACGATATAATCTTCAATCTCGTTCCACTCTTTAGCATCTAAATTTATGAAGGGACTCTGGCATTCTAAGCTTCCAGTTAGTAAACCTCCAGTGCTTTGGGACCTCTGACATGGTCTTGGCCCAATTCATTACATCTTCCTTTGAACCTCTCAAGTTTGGACTTGGTTTCCCACCTGGAAGGTAGTGGTTCTTGTGGCTGTTACATTGGCATAAATAACAAGCATATTATAGGCTCTGGTGCCATATTTGCAGTTTTTTCGCAACAGGAGTTCTAAGAACTTGATCTGAGTTCTTCATAGTAACATAGTAATGATGGCAGAATAGGACCAAATGGTCCATCCAGTCTGCCCAGCAAGCTTCTTATGGTAGTATCTGCTGCACTGTACAGATTATCCTATGTTTCTGTTAAGGACATCATTTGCTGTTCTGTGCAGTTATTCAGTGAGCCGCCTTGAAAATTCAAACAGTGCTGATGTGTTTTGCTTATGGACTTGGCCTTACACAGTCTTCTACTTCTTCACTTATGTCTGCTTATTAGTACCCGAAGGTCCATGCTGATGATCATCTGAATCCAATTCCTTTTCCAGCCTCTCCCTGCCTCCCACCCACCACATCAAAGCGGAGAGTAGTGTTGTAGTTGCATCCGAAAGCATCAAGGCTTATTGGTTAAGGGTAGTAATCTCTTGCCATTTGTTAAGGATAGTAATAGCTGCACCGTGCAGATTAACCCCTTGCTTGATAGTTCCCCAGACCATAAAAGTGTGGGCTCTCTGTGGTTGTCTGAATCCAACTCCCCTTTTCCCTCTGCCATTGAAAGTGTTGCATTTGCATCAGAAGTATCAAGAGTAGTAACTGCCACACCAGCAAGTTACCTCCATGCACCCTTTTGTTCATTTATATCCTCTGGCATTTAGGGATCCACAGTCTTTATCCCATGCCATTTTGAATTCTTTGACTGTTTCGTCTTTACCTCCTCCTCCGGAAGGGTGTTCCAGGTATCCACTACCCTCTCCGTGAAAAAATATTTTCTGCTGTTCGTTCTGAGTCATCTCCCCTGGAGTTTCATTTCATGACCTATAGTTCTACTGATTTTTTTTTTCCAACGGAAAAGGTTTGAAGTTTGTGCATCATTAAAACCTTTTAGGTATCTGAAGGTCTTTATTGTAGCTCCCCTGCAACTCCTGTCTGACAGGGTATACATATTTAGATCCTTCAGCCTTACCTCACAAGTCTTCTGATACAGTTACCACACTATTTTGGTCACTCTTCTCTGGACTGCCTCTATCCTGTCTATCCTTTTTGAGATACGGATTCCAGAACTGAACACAGCTCTCCAGGTGAGGCCTCACCAAGAACCTGTACAAGGGCATTATCATCTCCTTTTCCTTTCTGGTTATGCCTCTCTCTATGCAGCCCAGCATTCTTCTGGCTTTAGCTATCACCTTGTCAGATTGCTTTGCTGCCATCAGATCACCTGACACTATCACCCCAAGATCTCTCCCTTGGACTAGGCACATCAGTCTCTCACCACCTATCACATACAGCTCTTTTAGATTACCACATCCCAGAAGCATGACTCTACACTTCTTGGCATTGAATCCCAGCTATTAAATATTCAACCATTCTTCAAGCTTTCTTAAATCACTTTTCATTCCCTCTACTCCTTCAGGCATGTCCACTCTGTTGCAGATTTTAGTATCATCTGCAAATAGACAAACTACCTTCTATCCCTTCTGCAATGATGCTCACAAACATATTGAACAGAGCCAGTCTCAATACCACTTAACACCATTTTCTCTTCAGAGTAGATTACATTTACCATTACCCTCTGTCTCCTGTCATTCAACCAGTTCGTAATTCACGGCACCACCTTGACGCCGTTCCCAAGCTTCTCAGTTTATTCAAAAGCCTCATATGTGAGACTGTATCAAAAGCTTTGCTGAAATCCAAGTAAATCACGCTGGGGTAGATTTTATAATTTTGTGCAAGCTCGTACTTTTGTTTGCGCACCAAGCGCGAACAAGAGTACGTGGGATTTCAATAGATACGCGCGTAGCCATTAAAATCCGGGATCGGAGCGCTCAAGGCTGCCAATTTTGGGCAGCCTGCGCGCGCCGAGCCGCGCAGCCTGCCTCCGTTCCCTCCGAGGCCGCTCCGAAATCGGAGCGGCCTCGGAGGGAACTTTCTTTCACCCTCCTCTCACCTTCCCCTACCTAACCCACCCCCCCTACCTTTATCGCCGGATTTACGCCTGCCGGAGGCAGATGTAAATCTGTGCGCGCCAGCGGGCTGCTGGCGCGCCATCACCCGACCCGGGGGCTGTTCCGGAGGGCGCGGCCACGCCCCCGGAACGCCCCTGGGCCGAAACCGCGCCCGCGGCATCGCCCCCGAAACGTCACGTCACCTGTGCCACGCCCCCGACACGCCTCTCCATGCAAGCCCCGGGACTTACGCGCGTCCCGGGGCTTGCGTGCGCTGCCGAGTCTATGCAAAATAGGCTCGGCGCGTGCAGGGGGGGTTTGGGGTAGGTTTTCGGGGGGTACGTGCGTACCCCTTTGAAAATCTACCCCATTGAGCGTTCTTCCTTGATTCAATTCTCGAGTCACCCAATCAAAAAAATCACTCAGATTTATCTGACTAGACTTTCCCCTGGTGAATCCATGCTGCCTTAGATTCAATAATTTACTGGTTTGTAGATGGTTCTTTTTTTCAGCAGATTCTCCATTAATTTTCCCACCACTGAGGTGAGGCTAGCCGGCCTGTAGTTTTCAGCCTTCTCTCTGCTACCCTTCTTGAAAAGTGGGACAACTCCCACTCTTCTCCAATCTCACAGCCCCACTCCTGTTTCCAGAGATCTCTTCAATAGGTCTTTCAGTAGACCCGCCAGGACATCTCTGAGCTCCTGTGGTATCCTGGGATTTACCTCATCTGGCTCCCATGGCCTTATCCACTTTGTTTTCCTAGCTCTTCCCATACATTCTCTTCTGGAAAGGAAGTTGTCTACCCCATTCCCATTTTTGGTCTTGTCAGCCAGCAACAGTCCTTCTCGAGAGTTGTCTTTAGTGAACATAGAACTGAAGTTATTTGTTTAATATTTCTTACATTTATTCATCTCTCAGAAAGTAATATGTCAACTTTCTTTGAGACCGTATGCAGAGAAAAGAGAACAGGCTATTCACTTCTTGGACTTCAAGAGAGCACTCAACCTCACTGTCGAGCTTCTTAACTGCTTGTTCATTTGATCCCAAAAAATTGGGAAGAGCAGTTTTCATATGAACTGTATAGAGCACTATTAAGAACTGGATGGCTTACAGATTAGACTCTAGGTTTATTAAGTGAGCCATTGTGGTTTCAGTGGCTCATCTGTAGCCATTTCTGTTGAAGATCTACGCAAGTTGATCCTTGGACATCTGTTCACACTTTTTGCATCTTATCAGTGTCTGGATAGAGTATCTCAGGACAGTAACTTTGGGTAAGCTGATCTGTGTAGCTTGTTCACCCAGTAATCCACAGTCTACTGGCTGGGTCATGTTGTCTGTCTTTTAATAGTTTCTACGCAATGCAAACCTCAACTTGAGATTCCCCATGCATTCTGGCTGATTTTATCCCTGTTTGTTGATAGAGAAAGCAAGTTTGCTTAACTGTGGACAGCAAGATGAGTTGGCTATATTTAATGCTTGCCCGCCTCACTGGAGAGATGATTAGCTTGCTAAAGTTTTAAGTTCTGGAAGAGATTGAGGGGCTCATAAAACAGCCACCATATGCAGGAGCTGCCACTGCCGCACATATTTGGATTTCATCTGAGCTTTGAGAGTTGGTTCTGTCTGCACCATCAAATGACATCACCCATGTGTTTAAGGCTGACTTATTCTGTTGTACATAGGACCTTGTTGACAGACAAGCAAACTTGCTGTCCTCTCTAATGTGCTAAGTAATAGCACATGCTTTTCTCTTCCTCTAGGATGTTGGATAATGTGCTTACTACTTGTATATTTTCTTATATAAGGAACAGTGGCCAGGGTTTCCTAGTGTAGCTGCCCCCCCCCCCCCCCCGATGGGGGTACATAAAATGACGGAATGGAACTTCCCCATTGACTAAGGGTTGTCCTTCCAAATTTATTTGTGAGTTCCAAAATTAGGTCATGCAGATGAAGTGGACCTTTGATGACAGCATGGTTCAAATCAGTACTCTATTTCCCTTTGACTGCTAGGACAGGGAGGATCTCATTCCCCTTGGAGGGTCCCTGGGCTTCCCAGCCTACAGGCCATGTACTCCAGAAGATCACATAGCTGGAGGGTCCCTAGTTCCCATCCTATTATGGAATGGGCAGGGAAGGAAAGGTAAAAAATCTGTTTAAGTTCCCATTTCTATAGCTCTTGCTACAAACTTGGTCACCCAAGCCATTTTAAAGGAACATACCCACAGTGTTTGTTCTTTTAACTTCACAGAAACACATCAAGTTTAATGTTCACCCATCCGAAAAACTGTCCAGTGGTTTTTTGGAAGTACTACATGCAAAATATTTTAACATGTTCAAACAAGGCAACCATGGAATTCCTCAAGTCTCCCCCACCTAGATTTTCTGGTACAACTTCTCATATTTAAAAGAATACACCATATTTTGGGGGTTCCCCTACATTAGGCTGTGGGAAGCCAGAATTTTTACATTTTATTGAGGTAAAATTTTACACTGTGGATAGAGGGCATTTACTACCCATCCATTTGAGTATTAAACAGATATGATTTCTCTTGACTTTAGTATGGCCTTTTGATTATCATGTGATCTATTCATAAGCTAAATAGACATGTAATTTAGGCCAGTTCTCAATGTGTAGACATTTGAAAACTTGGGATGGGTTCCTAAATGCAATGGAATAAGGATTCATGTTTTATATAATTCTCTAACTGCATGTTTAAATGAAATAATTTAAATAAGAATTATAATACTGATACCTGTCAACTTTTGAAGCTTCCAAAGTACTTGAAGCTATGTAGGATGGAAGGTGGATTGTTTTGAGCCTGAAGTTGCTGCTTTGGTTGCTTCTGTAATTGAAGATAATTCATTTTGTACTTGCAGTATGTTTGCACTTTCCTGTTGGCTCAATAAGAGATCAGAATCATTACTGTATTGATTTTCTGCAATATAGTATTAAATTTGTACTTTTTTTTTATTGTGCAGGCTCCAAAATGGTATCCATTACTCAGCAGCAAATACACAAAGTTTAAGCCTGAGATGCAGATCAGTCTCTCACTGGAAGCTGATACAAAACCTCATATAGATGGGTTTAAAGCAAAAGAAGCTCCTCCTAGGGAAGGGAAAGGTGAGTATATTGTGATCAATCCTTTGTTACAGGTGCCATGCAAGACCACTTTATCCCTTTAAGGGGCCCCAGGCTAGCTTTAGAGGATGGATTCTTTTTTTTTCCCATAGTAACCACCTCCTCCCCCTCCCCAACTCTGTTGCTGCAGTTTTCCTCCTGTGTGCCAGCTGATGTGAAGGCAGCTATATATCACCACCTTCTTCTGGCCTATGCAAGTTGATACAAGCACACTCATCTTTGTCTTTGTCAGCTGACACAAGAAAACCTCTACATTCTGGCCTGAGCGGGCATATGCACCAGTGGTTAAGGCATATTCCTCCTCCTGGCTTATGTGGGCTGGCATAAGGGCCGGTTTAAGAGCGTTGTGTTGTGGCCATCACCATCATAAGGGTATTAAGCACTCTAGGTGAACTTTCAACCTTGTTACCTCTTTCACCCACAATTAGCTTTCAGACCCCAGTCCTCCCTTGAGGTTTTAATTATTAAACTCAATCATTATCCTTACCACCACCACATCTTGTAAGAATATATAACTGGACATTACCTTAAACTATTAAACTTTATTTCTTATATATTCATTATGAGTAGATAACCAAACCACTGGTGGCCTGGCAAACCTCATGATTGGTTTTTACCCCAATAATTTGCCACTATAACACTGTTATGAAAATTTTAGAAGCTGTCTGCTTCAATGGTAAAATGTGCCATTTTATTATTGATGTTGATATGCTGAATTGAAATCTGACAGTTAAACCAGCTGATTGGCTGTTTCCATGATACTTAAGATTTTATGTTTAGTCTATCTATTGTGCAGGTAGAGCATAAATAGTGTTAATAAATTTGTCTTTGTGTATTTATGGTTGCATAATATTTCACCTGACCTGTTTAAGTTACACTTTATAATCCTTTTGCAGATTTAATTTTTAGAAATAAAACTTACTGGAAACAAAATGCTAAAAACTTTTATGTATGTACAGAGGCTTGCAAAAGTATTCAAGTCCTCTCTCTCCTAAAAAGTCAGCAGATTTCTGTGGATTTCAAATGATACTTACATAGATTGCACCAGATAATATGCTTATTGCAAACCAGTATACTGTTAAATTAAATTTTTCCGTCGATAGCAGGGCTGAATTAGCCATGCTGTCTGGGAAGCATCGTGACCCCGAAGTAGGCTGAGTTTCCTCAGTGAGTCACAGAGCTTTGATTCTGTGCGTCTGCGCGATGATATTCCCGCGCGATTCCCTCTTCTCCTCAGTTTCTTTTTTTTCTGCAAGCCGAGTTGCACGCGGGCTTTTTCCTCAGTAGATTATTTCTATCAGGAAATCTTTTTTGCAATTTTTATTCAACCCCCCCACCCCACCCCGCTCATGTTTTTTAAATCTTTTTTGATCCCAGATGGCTCCGAAGCCATCTGGATTCAAATACTGCCAGTGTGGCAAAATTTATGTCCATCATTGATGGACATAATTATTGCTACATCTGTTTAGGTCCTGACCACGACCAAGCCTTGTGTAGAGACTGTGGTTGGATGTCGCCAAGGGCCCAGTGCCGTTCCACCATTCCACATACTTGGCATTACAGCTGAAAATGATCTATTTAATAGCCACTATTGCCGAAAGGTTTTTACCCTTGCCTATTCTTGATGTTGCCTGAACTTCACTGGCCCTGACTCCATCCCATTTTGGTTCGGTCTCCTCGTTCCTTGCACCCCACCAGGACCCGCAACCTCGACCCAAGAGGGAGAGGGTTGACCAAGCAGAAGACCTTGCCTTGTATCATGTCAGCTACTGCCTTCTAGGGCCTGGTCCATATTTGCATGCCCCAGACTGCATCAACCTAGCAGCAGCCCAAGGACTGACATCCCCCATAGTGTGACAGATTGCTGAGCCATGAGCTCAGCTTCAGCTTTTGCTATACAGGGTATAGCAACAACAAGAACTCAATCATATCACAGGCTTCCTGCAGGACTTTGCCAACTGCAAGAACAACCTACAAGCTGCCAGTTCTACGACCCCCAACTAATGCTATGATGCTGCCCCCACCAGTGCACTCTCAGCTTCTCCAGGACCTGCTACTTGTCTCTCTTCTCCACCCCTCTACAGTGGAGATCCCAAGGCCTGCCAGGGTTTTCTTAACCAATGCCTCATACAATTTGAGCTGCAGGCTGCCAGCTTCACTACCGACCATGCCAAAGTAACCTTTATTTCGCTCCTGTCTGGCCAGACGTTAGCATGGGACTCTTACCTGTGGGAGAGAAATGTCCTGATTCTTGCCTACCTCTCGGAGTTCCTAGCTTAGTTTAGAAGGGCCTTCGAGCAAGGCCAATCCTCCTTAGCTGCTGCTGACCTAATTTGTTTGTGCCAAGGATCCAGGATGGTGGGGCAGTATGCAATCTAGTTCTGCACATTTGGCTTCAGAACTCTGATGGAACAAGTAAAGCCAGATTTCTGTTTTCTGGCAAGGTCTCTGACTAAATAAAAGGTAAACTGCAAGAGGCTTCCCCATTTGGATGACCTGATCTCCCTATATATCAAGGTATACATACAGTTGTGCTTATAAGTTTACATACCTCTGGCAGAATTTGTAAGATGTGTAGTATTTTAAGAAAACATGAGTGATCAGACAAAACATATGTCTGTTATTTTTAATGTGTTTCAGATTAAACTATTATGCATCACAGAATAGAACAATCATTAAACCATAGCAATAAAGGAAATAATAAAATGGTGCTGTTAAAAAGTTTGCATACCTTTGAATGTTTGGGCTGATAATATATGCTCAAGTTGACACACACAGGTTGAAATGGCAATGAAGGGTAAAGATATCCACACCTGTGCCTTGTTTGATTGTCATTAGAGTCTGTATATAAATATATACATGGATAAGCTACTGTTAATTGTACGAAGTTGTTGTATATGTAAACCGGAGTGAAGGCAGCTAGCTATACTTTGGTATAAAAAAACTCATAAATAAATAAAATAAAATAATCAAGTTTCTTAGCTCTTGAGAAACCCTTGTGTATTTAATCCAGGGCTGCACTGACTTTAACAGTTCTTTTGCTTTCCACATGATTCAGTAACCAAAGGATCTGCGAGCAAAAGTAGTTCAATTTTTTTTTTTTTTTTGTATTTAAGATTTTTATTGAACCAACAGAAAGTTACAAACCAACCAAGTTATGCATAAACAACATTGATCTGATAGTGCAAACATTAATCATTACAAAGCAGTCCAAGCTGTGATTTTCCCCCGCACGCAGACCTTCATGGTTCGTTTGATTATTATACCCCCCCCCCCCCCCCCCACATGCTTCACACGTACACAAAATCATTAAGAGACAACTGAGGTCACAGTCAGGGAAGTTTAGGAAACCACCTTAAGATAACCAGGGGACGTAAGACAGGAAATGAGCCTGTCCGAAATCCAAACGATATTCAAAGCACTGTAACACCAGACATTTTAGAGAACCATTTGTGATATGGGAGCCAAATTGACACAAAGCAGGACACTCTCTTGTGTTTATAGGCTGTGATTTGAGATAGTAAACAAATCCTCCGTACTTTTTGTTGGATGTCCTCTATCTTAGGAAGGTTGAGGGATTTCCACAATCTCGCTATCTCACAGCGACTGGCTGTGAATACTTACTGAGTGAACTGGTGAAAAGACTTCGGCACTCCAGACTTCACCTGACCCAGCAACACTTGTGCAGGTGTGAAAACTGGCATTCCAGGAAAAATTTCGCTTAACCAATGAAACACTTTCCCCCAGACCGTCTTAACATGAGTACAGGCCCACCACATGTGATAGAATGTACCCTCCTCTGTACAACCTCACCAACATGTATCAGGGTAAAGAGGTGTGTATTTATGCAATTGAGAAGGACACCTGTACCATCGGTATAGGAGTTTGTAAGAGTTTTCAATGAGCGAAGCAGCAATATGTCCCCTGCCCAGGTTCTGAAAAATCGATTTCCAAATTTGAGGGGTCCAGTTAACCTGAAGGTCTTGCTCCCATGCCTTTTGAAAGGCATAAATGGTGGTGTCCCGTACCATTAACATTTGATACAACCTAGACAATATTCTAGTACAGCTATGAGCCCTCTCACATAACTTTTCAAAATCGGATGCACCCTGGGCGAAATGTGTAGCAAGCAAGTTAGTCCTAGCAAAGTGAGCCAATTGTAAGTAGAAGTACCTGGCCGACTCAGGTAAATCATAAGCCCGCTGAAGGTCAGCAAAAGGGCGTAAAGATGAGGAACCCCAAACATGTCCCCATGTCCATATGCCCCGTCTCCTCCACTCTAAATAGGCCGAGCTCTCAAATCCCGGGCTAAAAGCTTTGTTGGTATAAATATGTGTGCTAGCATGATATGCCCTATTACCCACCAACGAAGCACTATATCGGTGCCATAACTGAAGCAGCATAAGTGTGGAGGGAGGCAGCACCGAGTCTGTCTACCAACCAAGTATGTTTAGGCTGCCATATAAAACTAGAAAGTGGTATGTCTCCAAGAAGTTCCTGATTAATAAGCGCCCACTGCTTCGGTCGTCTGGTGAGATGCATATCTACCAAGTTTTTGAACTGAGCAGCACGAAAGTAACGGAGAAGATCCGGTACTCCCAAACCACCCATACGTTTTGGTTGGGTTAAGATTCTCCTGGCAACCCGGGGCCTGCGACCCCCCCCCCCCCCCCCCCCCCCCCCCCCAAATAAAATTCATACAACGCCTCTGCCACTGTTGTAACGTGGATACTGAAACCTGTACCGGGAGCATCTGAAAAAGATATAGTAATTTCGGGAGAATGCTCATCTTAAAAACAGCCATTCTTCCCAGCCATGAAATCTGGTAGCGACTCCATTCCTCCATATCCTTAGATAATTTACTCCAAAGGGGGGTGTAATTGATGTGAAACAAATCGGAAGAGGCAGTCAACTGGATCCCTAGATATTTAATTTGGGTTTTGGCCCATTTAAAAGGAAACAACTCCTGTAGTTGACGCACTGAGCGGGAGTGTAAGTTGATAAGTACCTCTGATTTATCCCAGTTTACTGTAAAACCAGAAACCCTACCAAAAGCCTCCATCTCCTCAATTACACAGTCAAGGGAATTTGCTGGATCTGTGAGCGTAAAAAGTATGTCGTCAGCATACAGAGAAATTTTGGTGATGAAATCTCCTATGGTCACGCCAGAAATATTTGGATTTCTACGAATGTTAATAGCAAACGGCTCCAGAAATAATGCAAAAAGGAGCGGGGAGAGCGGGCATCCCTGCCTAGTCCCCCTACCCACGTCAAAGGGAGCTGAATAACCGCCATTAATCTTCAAACAAGCCCGAGGTGAATGGTAAAGCTGACCCAACCACTGCAAGTAGGAGGCGCCAAAACCCATATGTGCCAATGTTTGGAAGAGATAAGGCCAGTGCACCCGGTCAAATGCTTTGTCCGCATCAATTGACAAAGCCACCGCCGGAATTTTATGTTTTTGGGCATACCATATAGTATCAATAATTTTGTGGACATTGTCAGCGGTGGTTCGACCGGGAATAAAACCAGCCTGGTCAACCCCTACCAGTTGAGTGATAAAACAAGTTAATCGATTCGCTAGGATTTTTGCTAGCAACTTGATATCAATGTTTAGCAAAGAAATAGGCCGGTATGAGCCACATACAGAAGGGTCCCGGCCAGGTTTAACTAATAAAGTAATCCCAGCCAGATTAGTCTGTGCAGGCAAGGTGGACCCTGTCTGCAGGGAGTTAAAAAACTTCAGTAAAATGGGGGAGAGGGCCGTAGCAAATTGTTTATAGAACCGGGGCGTAAACCCGTCAAGGCCTGGCGATTTTCCCACTTTAAGTGAATTAATAGCTTCCTCTAATTCTATAGATGTAATATCTCTATCGAGAAATTGCCTCTGGGCTGAAGTCAGCTGAGGGAGAGGCATCCGAGAGAGGTAGGCCTCAACCGAGGCCGCCTCTATATCAATTTCCCCCTTATATAAGGTCGAGTAGAATTTATGAAAACATTGTCGAATTGAGGTATTATCAGTGAAAAAGCCCCCCGAATCATCTTTGAGTTTAGAAATATGAGCCTGGGCCTATTTCCTTTTAAGACAATGAGCTAAGTATCGGCCAGCTTTGTTCCCGCCCTCAAAAAACTGCTGTTGGGCCATTTCCAATTGATGGGCGATCCGAGCAGAATCTAAAGCCATGATCTTACCTCTAAGCTCCTGCATGGGACCCCGTAAGGATGGGCGATCCCCTCCCCGCATGTGAGCCCGCTCCAACCGTGCCAGATCGGTCAGCAAAGTCTGGCGCTCCCGCTCACGTCTCCGTTTGGCATAAGATGCCCGCGCAATGCAGGATCCCCGCAAAACATATTTTAAGCATTCCCATAGCGTCCCTGCCCCCACCTCTCCTGTATCATTAAGACGAATATATTCCTTAATTTCCTGTGCCAGCTGTTTCTGAAAGAGATTATCTTCCAGCAGGGAATCATTCAACCGCCAAAAACGTTGGCCGGTATCCGACTGGCCCACCACTAGTTTAAACCAAATAGGAGCATGGTCAGACCAAACTGTAGGCTCAATATCTACTGCCTGTACAGCATTAAGTTTAGTTTTGTCAACCATAAACATGTCTAAACGCGAGTAGCTATTATGTGGGGGCAAGAAGTAAGTATAACATCGAGAGGTTGAAAAGCGGGAGCGCCAAACATCCACCCCAGATACAAGCGTGAGGATCTTCCTGAGAGCCTTCCGGGCAAGGGCGGGGTCAGAGCTAGACCCCGTGGAATTATCTAAACGTGGATTGAGCGTCAGATTAAAATCCCCTCCCAAAATGACACTGCCCACTGCATGAGCCTCTAGCACCTGGTACAGCTTAATATAGAATGCTTCCTTCTGAGAGGTGGGGCCATATACAGAACACAAAGCATAGGGTTCCCCACCCAGTATGACATTAAGGAGTAAAAACCTTCCTTGAGGATCAGAAACTGTATTCTGTACTTCTACTTGAACATCTTTATGAAATAGAATGCCAACACCTGAATATTTAGAATCAGGGGTTGCTGCCGCCCAAAATTGAGTCGGGTATTTATCTGAGCGTAATAGACCCTCATACCGCTTACGAAGGTGTGTTTCTTGTAAGTAAAGGATCCCGGCAGATAAACGCTCC
Source organism: Rhinatrema bivittatum (assembly GCF_901001135.1). Taxonomy (NCBI): domain Eukaryota; kingdom Metazoa; phylum Chordata; class Amphibia; order Gymnophiona; family Rhinatrematidae; genus Rhinatrema; species Rhinatrema bivittatum. Next base: position 601,571,829 of record NC_042615.1, read on the forward strand.
ACCTCCTGGTATAATAGCTTCCGTTTCCTGCCAGAGTTTAAACCCTTAACATTAAGTGAAAGAAAGGTAATTGAAGCCATAATCTTTAAATCCATTCACCCAGCTCTGCCATCAAAAACAGACTCAGCACCTCCCGTGAGAGGGCCGCATGGTTCCCCAATCTGTAGAGACCCCACATACTATTCGTCCCCAGTAATCTTCCCTCCCCCATAGTCATGTATACAATGTGAAGCAAAATCCCCCAAACCCCCCACACCCCCCACCCTCAGAGTACCCTGGATGGATTCCCACCATCCAGGAGAAACCTAGGGAGGAAGAAGCCATGCCGGTGGGCGGATTCCTCCCACCCCCGAAGCTTCTCGCCATTACTCCTGTATCGCAACCAGAGAAAACTGAAACTGAATTAACCCACACCATTACCAAGTCCAACATTGAAGATAGGGGACAACATTAGAAAATGTCCAACCGAAAAAACCGGTCTGTGAGAGACATATCAAACAGTCTGTCCAGGCAGCTCAAGTATCAACTGCAGTCACCCCTGCGTCACTAGCATTCCTGCGAAGCCGATGACCTCCTTTGGTGACACGTTGCCACCGTGGGGCAGCCGGTGCAGAGCCGGAGGGTCTCAGATCCTTAGATGCTGGTAAGTCCACCGAAAGTCCCAGTTCTTTTAGAACCTGTACTGCTGTATCCAGAGTGTGGACTTTGTAGGATTTCCCGTCCACCTGAAACCACAAGCTGAAAGGAAAGAGCCATCTGCAGCATATTGATGCAGTAGTAAGTGCCGCAGTGATCAGACGAAAAGATAAGCGCTTGTGTAGAGTGCTTGAGGCCAAATCCGCGTAAATGGAAATCTCATTTCCTTCCCAAATCCACACTCGGCGTCGCCTGGCTGCCACAGCAATTTTTTCTTTGTACACAAACAAGTGAAAGCAGACTACGATATCACGTGGCCGATTGCCAACCTTAGGTCCCAGCGACCTATGCGCTCGCTCAATCTGTGGATCAGCAGTAGTGCCCCCATCTTCATTCTCCGGACCCCCGAGATTGCAGCGTCTAGACCTGTTCTCCAGGTCTTCAAGCTTATCCTCCAGAGCTCTCTGTGCAGATTTTAAGCCTGCAATCTCCGCATTTTGTAGCAGCCCTCGTTCCTCCTGCTCATCCAGCCGCGTGTCAGCCTCGTCCAGTCTGCGGCCTAAGGCCGCATGGTCCTCCCTCATTTCTTGCAGCGTTTCGGCTATTTCAGTCTTAAATACCTTAATGTCTTTCCGCAGCTCTATAAACCAGGAGCGCATTTCGGAACGTAGAGGCCGATCCGAATCCAGAAGTTCCGGAGGAGCCCCCTCAGTCTCCAAATCCTCTGACTCAGCAGCCGCCGCCATTTTGTGGTCCGTGGGGTCCGGGGCCTCACCGCTTTTAATATAGGAATATTTTTTGAAGTCCACCATTTTTTTCTTCTGAGCCATGGTCCCCCTGGTCTCCGCTGCCAGGATCGCTAAAATTCGCCGCAAAACGAGGGGTTTTACTGTTGATTATTGCTTAAAACGCTCCGGGGGCTGAGAGCTCTGCTAAAAAGCACCCGGCATGGGAAGTGACGTCACTTCCTCCAAAAGTAGTTCAATTTTATAAATCAGGAAGAGGATATAAAACGATATCCAAAGATTTGAAAGTGCCAATCAGTACTGTTCAAACTCTGATCAAGAAGTGGAAAATTATGGGTTCTGTTAATACTAAGCCACGGTCAGGTAGACCAAGAAAGATTTCAGACACAACTGCCAGGAAAATTTGTCGAGATGCAAAGAAAAACCTACAAGCACTTCTACTGAAACAAAGTGGTGTGGGTGTTTCAGCATGCACAGTAAGGAGATACTTGAACAAAGATGGGGATGCATGGTAGAGTTGCCAGAAAAAAGCCATTGCTGCACCAATGCCACTAAACAGCCCGCTTATAATACACCAAACAGAACCTAGAGAATCCTCAAAACTTCTGGAATAAAATTTGGAGTGATGAGACAAAATTGAACTTTATGGTCACAACCGTAAATACTATGTTTGGAGAGGAGTCAACAAGGCCTATGAAGAGATGCACACCATCCCTACCATGAAGCATGGAGGTGGATCTCTGCTATTCTGGGGAGGTGTGAGCTACAACAGTACAGGGAATTTAGTCAAAATTGATGGCAGGATAAATGCAGCATCTTATCAGAAAATATCGGAGGAGAATTTGCATTCATCAGCTAGGAAGCTGCGCATGGGTTGCACTTGGACGTTCATCATGACAATGATCCAAAACATTAGTTCAAGTCGACCCTTCAGTGGCTGCAGCAGAAGAAAGTGAAAGTTCTGGAGTGGCCAACACAGTCTCCTGACCTCAACATCGTTGAGCCACTTTGGGGAGAACTCAGGCAGTTCATGCTAGACAACCAAATAATATACATGATCTGGAGGCAAGAGGAATAGGAAGCTTTGCTACATGAGAAAATAAAATAAAGGGCCTCATTCACAACTATAACAAACAACTGCAAACTGTTATTGATGCAAAAGGGAGCAATACATGATATTAAGAACTAAGGGTATGCAAACTTTGAACAGGACCATTTTATAATTTCCTTTATTACTATAGTTTGTTTAATAATTAAGCTATTCTGTGATGCATACTAGTTTATTTTGAAACACATTAAAAATAAAATATTTTGTCTGATCACTCATGTTTTCTTAAAACGCTATATAGCGCCAATTGTCCTTGTGTTTCTCTTGGCCTCACTGGCTCTATCCAGGCTGGCAGGGGCTTGTAAATCTGTCAAGCTGGTCACATACACAACAACTGTATTGTCTCTCGCTCATCTCTGCATTTGGTTGCAGATAGCCATACTGGCCAATGTCCATTTTTCTGACATCAGCAAGAATTGGGATATCCTTATACACTCAGATAAGTCCTGCTGGCTTCCAGAACCTATGGTCTTAAGTCAAGGGGGGAGGGGTGGGTCAGGCAGAAGACTTTGCCTTGTCTCATGTCAGCTGCAGTCTGCTAAGGCTTGGTCGGGGTTTGCATGTTGCAAGCTGTGTCAACTTAGCAGCAACCCAAGGGCTCACATCTCCTGCAGCATGACACTCAATCTCTCCAAGAATCACCCCCTCTGCCTCAAGACTTCTCTCCTTTCCCTTCTCTCCCAACAGCATTCAACCTTATCTGTAGTGATAGCTCATGGTTCCTCTTCCCTCCTCCTCCTCCTCAGGCAGCATGCTAATGTTGTGGCTCTTGCATTCTGTAGTGTAGCACTGCATTTGTGTATCTGCGCAGAGTGAGTAAGCTTGTGGGAAGTGCTTCTTGGAGGGGCAGCATTTCAAATGCTACATCATATCAATGGCACTGGATAGGACAGCTGGCCCTTTGATGGGGAGGAAGGGATGGGACATAAGAGTTATTTTATTTTGGCTGTTTGGTGGGGGACTAGAAATGCTATATCTGTAATACAGGAGGGCAAATGCTTTTTCCAGTGGGGGGTGTGTTTGTGTGTAAGATCTGAAATGTAGCATGTTTTTCTGTCTGCACTGGCTTCTGGTAGTGGTGGAGGGTGTAGAAATGTCGCATCCACAGTTCTTCAAATGGAATAAAATTAGGGTGTACATAGGTTTAAACATACTGTTGCAATTTTCAAAAACACTTTATTCATGTTAAGTACACTTAATATGGATAAAATCTATTGACAATTCAATTGCATATGTTAGCTTTTCATTTACTGCAGGTAAGTCAGGCTTTGAACCACTTTAACCTAAGGGAGTGGTTTTTTTTTTGGTTTTTTTTTTTTAAAGAAGTGATGACATTATCTGTTACATGTTTTTCATTTTTCTCTGTTTGACATTTCCTAATAGAGCGGGGGCATGAGGCTATTCAAGAGTATATTTGATTGAGGCAGGGTGGTGACTGAAGTATGGGCAAGTGTCTTTAGCTTCTTGCCCATGGTTTGTTCTGCTGTCACGCTGTGAGTATGCTTCATGAGCTGCTTCCATCTTGTTCTAGATGATACTGACCTCATGAGAGTGTAATGGCATTTCTGAAAAGGGATGAATGAGGTTCATGCATATTGTAATGGAACTGATAATATATTACATGCTGAAGACAAGGGCCTGGGTTTTATTTATTTTATTTATTTATTTAAAAACTTTTCTATACAGTCGTTTAGTAGTATACCATCACAACGGTTTACAGATAGGCACATAAATAAATCTGGTTAGGATTATAAATTAGCTAGTAGGTGCCAATAAAGTTTCGGTTACATGATTCAAATAATATACGCTATTTGGATCGTGGATTGGAAATTCTATTTATATGAATAATAGGATATCCATATATGAGAATACTGTACTCTTAAATTAATTTTTAGGTATGAAAAGATAATAAAGGAGGGATAACAGCTATTGTTGACTTTTAACAGTGTGTCTGAGTTTTCTTTCTTGTCCGCTAGTATTCCTTACTCCCCACTCTCATTGTGAAAAGCTTTTTTGAAGAGCCATGTTTTTAAACTTTTTTTTTAAAGAGTTTTAGATGTTTTATTAGTCTTATTTAGAGTGGCACTGTGTTCCATAATATTGGGCCGGCTAGGGATAGTGCTCTCTCTCTTACTTGCGTCAGTTTTGCTGTCTTTACAGAGGGAATGGTTAGTAGAGCTTTATTGGCTGATCTTAGATTTCTCTGGGGGACATGTAGTCGTAGTGCAGTGCTTAGCCAGTCAGTATTTTCCTCATAGATTAGTTTGTGGATTGTGCATAGTGTTTTAAATTGCATTCTTTGTTCAATTGGCAGCCAATGTAATTCCGCGAGCATTTGAGTGATGTGATCTCTTCTGCCTTTTCCAGTTAGAATTCTGGCTGCAGAGTTCTGTAAGATTTGTAGTGGTCTTAGTGTTGTGTATGGTAATCCAAGCAGAAGTGTGTTACAATAGTCTGTGCTCGCGAATATAAGTGCTTGAAGAACAGTTTTAAAGTTCGCTTGGGTTAATAGGGGTTTTAGCCTTCTAAGCACCATAAGTTTGGCGTAACCTTCCCTAACTTTCATTGATATGTGTTGCTTAAGATTGAGTTCATTGTCAATTATTACACCTAGGTTTCTGGCTTTTTCGGTTAGTTCCACTATCTGATCCTTTTTAAGTTTGATGGGGGAGGTATTTGGCTTGTTTTCTGAGATTCTTGGAGCCTGTTTACTATCTTTTTATTCATGTGATGCAGCAAATAGATAGGGCTTCCGAAATCTGACTCGGGGACCCCACAAGTCCAGTTTTCAGGATATCCACAATGAATATGCATGAAATTGTTTTTTTTACATTTCCCTGATCTGTATGACATGAGAGACTCCTCATGAACTACTGCTCAAGAATTAGTCATGCGATAAGAAGTAGTGGCCTATTATGGATTAGTAACTGGTTTAAAAGACAGGAATTAGAGAGTAGGACTAAATGGTCAGTTATCCAAACAGAGAAAGATCATTAGTGAAATGACCCAGGAAGCGTATTGAGACCTCTGCTATTTAGCATATTCATAAATGATCAGATTTGCAGATGACAAATTCAAAGTTGTTAAACAGTGGATTATGATAATGGGCATATATGTTTACATGAGGTGAAAAAATTGGGGATAAATGTACAAAGAGAAATAAGAAATGACTAGTGTGCATTTAGAGGTGGCCCTGCAATTATGTTAAGGAATTGGATTTCTCAATATCTTCAAAAGAAGAACAAATTAATTTATTGTATATAGTGAGGCTTACCATTGCATAATATTGGACAATATCTCCTTTGATAGAATTCTGATTCGAATCAGTGGCTGAGATTGCTTCATTGCAACAGATAACTTTTGCATTCAAGCGCTAGCTGAAGAATATCTGAGTATTTTGGGTAAATATTAGGAGTAGTGAAAAGCAAATTTTATAAAATCTGTGTGTGTATTTTGTAGTTATCTCTGTATGGACCTCTTTTCTTCATTGCTGAAAATGTTCTTTATGGAATTTTCTGTACTTATATGTTACTGGTCTGTCCTGTTCAGTTTGAAAATAGTTAAAATAAAAACAAAACAGTGGCTTGTGAAGAACTGCAGAAGGACCTTGTAAGATTGAGAAACTGGGCATTTGAATGGCAGATAAAATTTCACGTGATCAAGTGCAAAGTGGCTTATATAGGGAAAAATTATCCCAACTACAGGTGCTCTATGCTGTGTTCTGTGTTGGGAGTTACCAGCCAGGAAAAGGACCTTGGACTCCTTATGGATAATACATTGAAATCCTCAGTTTAGTGTGTGGAATCATCTGAAAAGAAATGGCGAATAAAATGGAGAATATTATTTTATGACCTTTGTATTGATCCAAGATGCAGTGGCACCTTGAGTGTTGCGTGCAGTTCTGATCAGCTTATCTCAAAAAAGATATAATGGGACTAGAAAAGGTGCAGAGGAGGGCAGCAAAAATGATAAACGGGATGGAATTGCTCCCTTATAATTAGAGGCTATGCAGATTAGGGCTCTTCATCTTGGGGAAAAAAGTAAGTTGAGAGCGACATGATAAAGTTTTTATAAAATCATGAATAGGATAGATTGGGTAAATAAAGAATGGTCATTTACCCTTTCAAATAATACTAAGACAAATGGCACTCCAGGAAACTAACAGTTAAAAACAACAAACAAAAAAAACCCCATCAGAGAGAAAAATATTTTATTCTATGCACAATGAAGTTGTGGAATCTGTTGCCAGTGTGACTAAAATAACTGAATTTCACAGAGATTGGGGAAAAGTCCTTAAACATTATTAATCAGATAGATTAGAGAGAGCCATTTCTATCCCTGGGTGTGAGTAATAAGTTGATGTACACTTTGGGATTTTCCGGTTATGTTTGACCCAGTCTGACCCCAATTTGAGACAAGATGCCACATTTAATCGATCTGACCCAGTGTGGAATGTCTTATGTTCTTATAAATGATATTTAAATTTTAAATCTGTGTGCACTGGAGAACCAGCATATGCCGATTTATCTCATGCATATTCATTGTGGATTTCCTGAAAACCCGATTGACTGACTTGAGTTCTGGGAGGCCCTGAAATAACTACATATTGTTTTAAGTCCCAAGTGGGTTAAATTGAGCCAATATACAGTCATTTACGAAAAAGTGTTGTGTGCATGCTCATGGCTTGTCAGTTGATATTTCAGGTAATCCTTGTTTAGAGTTACCAGATAGCTCCAGGCTGAGCTGTTTTTAACCCCTTGCATACAGATGGCGGAGGGAGGGAACCAGTACTGATGCCACAAGTCCCTGATGGCAAGGAGCCATCTGGTAATTCTATTCTTGTCACTAACCCGCAGACAGATGGCCTGTCAGACCATTATTACTTTCTCTTTGGTGTTATAATGGAACCTAAGCAGACGTTGACTATATGTACTTACTCGATATATAATACATTTGGCTTCTGTCCAGTAGTTCTCTGTCCTTTAATGCCATTTTGGCTGTGCTCACCAAGGATGTTGACAGTTGTACAATGCATGTATTTGTTTGAACTTGTGCTGTTTGCCACAGAACGTGGGCAGTTTTCAAAGACTATATGCTTTAGCTTACATTCTTTACAAAGCCACACAGGGCCAGAAACACAGCCATATGGTTGGACAGAGGCAGTGGGACAGGTGGCCTGCACAGAGGAGGATGCCTGAAACTAGAGATGTAGGTTGGGGATAGAAGTATGCTGCTGTCTGGGTGGTGAGGTGGGGGAAGAGTGCTGCCATCAGGGTGGGTGGGAGCAGGGGCCTAAGATCCTTGGAAGTTTCAGTGGGTTGCAACTAGCTGTCACAGAACTGCTTAGCAGCAAAGCACTGATATTGAGAGATGACTTGTGAAACATTAAATGTTTTTATTTTTTGTGGATCTGAAGCATATGATATGCTGACACCCACCATATAACAAAGAACGAAGTGCCCATGTATTTGTGTGCGGTATTATAAAATACAAGTAAATGTACAAAGACAAGTAAATGTAATTATTCATCCATTACAAAACTATTTTGATTCTATTTCATTCTTATCTTATAAATCAAAATCCTACTTTTGCATGTTTTTAATTCCTTTTCTACCTTTAAGGGCTAGGAACTGAGACCCATGCTGTAGTACTCTATAAACACTGTCATTGTTTTTTTGTTCCCTGATAAATATCCATGCTATATCTGCCAGAGCCTAATGCCGTCCCTCATTTTAGAAATGTAGTTATTGTAGTCACCTCTTAATAACCATGTTTAATAGTTTCTCTTAATGTCCTTTCCTTGAAATATAAGCTAATAAACAATCTGTAAGGGATTCCTTTATTATTGGATTTGCTTAATACATTTGACTAGCTTTTGAGAGTTAAATGTCCTTCATCTGGTCCATACAAGTGTTGTATCTGAAACATTTTTTTCAACTTTGCATACTTTGCTTCTAGATTATCTTTTAGGGTAACTATCACATAAGCTAAATTATTGAGGATGAATTGGTATGTGGCTAGAGCTTTCATGAGAACACCAGATTCTGATTTAGTGATGCAGTAGGGAATCAATTCAAAGGTAGTGAAACTAATTAGGTGGTTGAAGGTAAATAGGAGTTTTTGCCAATTGAGTTGTTCAGCATTGATGCTTTGTCTTAACTTGTGGACAATGGATTTTGTTCTGAATAGTAAAAGATCAAATTGGGGCATTTTCCCCTCTATTAATAGGTTATCCATGCATGAGGGAATCCCAATATGCTGTTTGATAAGTGAATTGAAAAGGCTTCTGTTTTGTTTTCAGGCTTGTATACTAAGGCATACTACATTCTCAGGTTTGAGAGACTGGTTTGGGTAGAAGAGATTTTTTCTTTTTTTGAACTAGGGAACCTAATAAGTAAGGATAGACTAGGATTTACAATTATTTTTTTGATTTTTTTGATTTATTCATTTTTGATTATCTGCTATTTTTATCATAGCACTTGGTGGTTTGGCATGTTTTGTATATGTCCCTTGTGTGTTTGTGTGAGATGGTTTGCACTTTTCTCACAAGACAAGCAGGATGGTAGTCCTCACATATGGGTGACATCAGGATGGAGCCCAATTACGGAATACTTTTGTCAAAGTTTCTAGAACTTTGGCACCTACTGGGCATGTCCAGCAATGCACTGACCCTGCATCCAACAGGGGTCCCACGTGGGTTAAGGAGCTCTCGAAATTCCTGACAGGAATTTTACTCACGGAACGTCTTTAAAAATTTTTCAAAATATTCTACCCCATAGGGGTCCCCCTATCGATATCTGTACTCCGCGGTCGAAAGGTAAGGTTTTACCCTTGTTGTGGTTGATTCCCGTTGAATTTCCCCATCGGAGCCTAACAGCCATCGACCACACCACGGCTAAATTTTTGTCAAGACCATGGTGTCTGCTTTTTGTCAGTGCCCTGATTGTCCTCTGACAATGTCCATCACAGACCCGCATAGAGTTTGTGTTTTGTGCCTGGGGGCCAACCACGATACCCTAACTTGCACCAGATGTGCCCAAATGACGCCAAAGGGCCGCAAGCCTCATTTGGAGAAAATGGAGTTTCTTTTTCATTCAAAACTTCCGACTCCATCGACCGCTTCAACTTCATCTGAGCCAGTGCCATCGACCTCTCGCCAGCAACGAGACACCGGTGCTGTTCGTCTGGCTTCGACTACTCCGAAGGTGTCAACGTCTTCCTCCTCGCCTTAGGAAAAGGACGGAGGAGAACATTGTGAAAAGCGTCAACACAGACATAGGAAGGCTGAGTCCGCTAAACCAGGCAAGCCCCTGGCATCGGTGTCGACAAAGAAATCCCATCCAGAGAAGGCCCTATCCTCCTCTGCGATCGGGTCACCGAGGCGTTCCCCACCTTCATCGGTGCAGGGAACCACGATTCCACTTTCACCAGTGGACCCTCCGGCTACGCCAGTGCTGCTTCCTACTCCGGTGCCGGGGTTACACGCCCCAGGCTACCATGAGGAATTGGATCGGATGATCCAAGAGGCCAATCGGTTAAAGCACTACAGGGCTTCCAGCCTCCATCGATGCTGGTGCCTGAGCCGGTCACTGATCAGATTCCCATGGCGCTTGCACCGCTACTGGGTAGGCTGGATTTGTTACTTGGTGCCCTTCCCTCGATGCTGATACCTGTGTCATCAGAAGACGAGGAAACACAGATACCCATACCGCTGTCTGGGATCCTACCACTGACCCGTCCATCGATCCCTCCATCAATGTCGTTGGTGCCTCCACCGATGCAGTCTATGCCACCTCCGATGCCATCGATGCCTAGGCCTGGTCCTTCGGGATTAACACCATTCCTCACTTCTGAAGATCCTCAGGGAGCTGGTGATCAACCTTATGATCCTTGGACTGATAATTCTTCCCAGGATACCGATGATCTGCCTTCAGAGCCCTCCCCTCTTGAAGAGAGAAGGTGTTTTGCTCCTGAGTATCTGTCCTTTATCAATTTCATTAAAGAAATGTCTGAAACAATTCCATTTCAACTTCAGACAGAAGAAGATTTAAGGCACAAGATGCTGGAAGTACTCCAGTTCCTTGATGCCCCTAAGGAAATCATGTCAATTCCCATTCATGAAATCCTCATTGACCTGCTGAAGAAGAATTGGGAGCACCCAGGTTCAGTTCCACCTGTCAACCGTAAGACAGATGCCATCTATCTTGTGCAGTCAGCTCCTGGGTTTCAAGGATCACAACTTGATCATCACTCTGTGGTTGTAGAATCAGCCCAGAAAAAGGCAAGACGTTCCAAACCTTATTCCTCCATTCCCCCCGGGACGGATCAAAAATCCGTGGATGTGTTTGGCAGACGGGTCTTCCATGGATCAATGCTAATATCTTGCATTGCTTCTTACCAGTTATATATGACCCAGTAAAACAGGAACCTTTTTAAGAAGATCCAGGATTTCTCTGAATCTTTGCCTGAACAATTCCAGGATGAGCTTAATGCTCTAGCCCAGAAAGGCCTGGATGCTGGTAAGCATGAGGTCCACGCTGCATATGACATATTTGACACTGCTTCTAGGATGTCCACAGCGGGGATTAGTGTACGAAGAAGGGCCTGGTTGAAATCTGGAAGAGCAGGCACAGGACGGATGCTATACCAAATATCCAAAGCAAATGGAAATCCCAATATATTATTCAATATAGTAAAAACCTTAACAACCACTCAAAGAATGTCCCACTAAGTTCGACACTGCCTTATGTAATAAAATCGCTAACTATTTTAAAACTAAAGTTACAGATATTTCAAATCAACTCTCTAAATACCCACTACCCTCATATAAAGATACTGAATCCACCTACATATGGTCAGAATTTAACTTGGTCACAGAAAATACTATACAAACCATCATTAGAAAACAAAACCCCTCTAATTCCCCTAATAACCCCTGCTCTGGTGCTTTCTTCAAAGCACTAGGTCCACATGCTAGCAATTTCCTAGCGCAATTAGTGAACCAATCCTTAGAAACTGGCTCCTTCCCATCTTCTCTCAAAAAAACCTCCATACTACCCATCATAAAAAATAAATCTAAGGAAGACTTTGACCTCAGTAACTTCAGACCTATTGCCACATTAACATCCCTAGCCAAGTTAATTGAATCAGCAGTACTATCCCAACTATCAGACTATTTATCAGACAATGACATATTACACACAAGTCAACATGGATTTCGTAAAGGTCACTCCACTGAAACCCTTCTTCTGACCTCCTTTGACTCTATATTTCGGGCTTTTGACTCTTATACGGATCACATCATTGTTTTCTTAGATATATCAGCAGCATTCGATACCATTGATCACCAAATTCTTATTTCCATTCTTAAATCTATAGGTATTACAGGCACTGTATTACAATGGTTCATCTCATTTCTAACTGACCGTATTCAACAAGTCAATATAAATAACTACTCTTCCGATCCATACTCCATTGCATCAGGTGTTCCACAGGGTTCTTCTTTATCTCCTATTCTTTTCAATATCTATTTGTTACCTCTCTGCCACATATTAGCCTCATTAAACATAAAATTCAAAATCTATGCTGACGATATACTGTTCATGGTACCATATAACACTTCCTGGACCCATACACTATCTTTAGTATCATTATATCTCACAACCATTGACACCTGGCTCTCTCATAATCGCTTGAAATTAAATCCAAAAAAACCAGAAATAGTTCACCTCTCATCAATCACTGATTCATCTATAGGCCCCCCCCCAACTCATATTCAATGGAATAACCATCCCCATATCAAAATCTGCAAAAAACTTAGGCATAACCATCAATACAGATCTCTCATTAAAACAGAACATATCCATGCTAACTAGGAATTCTTTCTACAAACTTCAACTCTTAAAACGGTTACGTCCTTTACTTTTTTCCACGACTTTCGAACCATTCTTCAATCACTCATCTTCTCCGGACTGGATTATTGTAATTCTCTATACATAGGTCTTCCAGAAAACACACTTCACTCACTCCAGCTAATCCAAAATGCAGCAGCACATATTCTAACAAATTCTTCAAAAAAAAATCACATTACCCCAATACTTCAATCATTACATTGGTTACCAGTCAAATACAGAATACAGTTCAAAATTGTATCCATTATACACTCTCTCATTCACACTCCCAATTCGGTCACACTATGCTCCATTCTTCGAATTTACAAACCAACTAGACATTTAAGGTCACTGGACAAAAATCTTCTCGACATTCCTTCACCTCGACAAGCCCGCCTCGATATTACTAGAAAAAGAGCTTTCTCAGTCATAGGCCCCATTTTGTGGAATTCACTACCAGACTCCATCAGATCCATATCTAATTCCAAACAATTAAAAAAATCCTTAACTCATTTATTTCAAATTGCATTTCATATACCACCCACCAAATAATTACATCACATTTCCAGAATACATACATACTCAGTTTGGCACCCGATTCCTTTTCGCTTGACTACTGATTTGTTTTATGTTACCTATTTTATTTCAAACAATTTTTTATTTTATATTAACGAAATTTTTGTAATTTTATACTCTCCATAAACAAATTTACTCCTAATTAATCCTTAATTTATTTTTAGTTCTATTTTATTTGATATTTGTAAACCGTTTTGATTAAACATTGTTTGTAAATACGGTATAGAAATACTTTTAAATAAATAAATATAACCAGTAATAAGGAAAAGAGGACCACGGGAGGGGAGAGATAGCACCCAAGGTGAAACTATATGGCTAGGGACCCACTGCACTTGCTCTTCTTTTTTCACTCAGAAATATGTTCTTTGTCAATGAGTTCTGTTTGTTCCATATTGGTTGAATAATAGAAGGGGAAGTGAGTTTTTCTGTGTTCAGGTCACTACGACAATATTGTATATGATTTTATACTGCTTTATGACAGGGCATGTTACAACAAATTACTTGGAGGTACAAGTCCCTGCTGAAAAGAATCTAATGTATCTTGTGATAAAATATTTAATAGCATGTTTGACAATCTTAAAGAGGTTTAAAGTGAAAGGAGGGGGAATCGGAGATGCATTTATGTACATAGGTACAGAGTAGGGGAAAAGTCCTTATTGAAGATCCATTGTCTTCTTATGAATGAGGAAACAGATATCACTTTCTTTTTTTTGAGTGATCATTTTAATTTCAAATGTCTCATCCCACTGTACAGTAGTTCTGAAGTTCCCTTGTAGTATCCTGATCATAAAGGTCATTGGTGTAATGCTCTGGTCTGGAAAAATGTTGTTCCCTGGAGCATCACCTTGTTCTTTTTTTATGATATTTGTAAAGGATGGAACTGGAGAGAGGAAAGTGCATAGGGCAGAAAGAGGATGGCAGAATCCTTGATTGTATGGGGATAAACAAATCTGGAAAGGATTAAAAATAAAACTCTATCATTTGATTAGAAGAGAAAAAAAAAAGAACTCTTCCTCAAAATGTAGCACAAAGGGAGTTATAGGGTTGTGAACGTGTTGTTGGATAAAACTCAGGGTAACCAGGTGCCTATGGCTGTTCCAGATTGAAGATTTTTGGAGTTTTCTTTGAAAAGAAAATAGTCACAGTCAGGATAGAATTGGAGAATACTTACCAAGGGAAAGATGAGCTATCTCCAATAACAGTTTATACTTCTCACCTAGAAAACGTGAGGCTAATATTCAAAATCTATTTAGACAGATAACTGAAAAGCTATCCATCTAAATGGCTTAACCGTGATATTAAATGGCTTATCTAGCTAAATTCTAGAATGATGATGTTACTAGAGGAGGTGCTGGGACAGGTGTGTGTGCTAATTAACAGAGCTTTGCAAGAAGGAGGGATATCAGATTATTTTAAACAATTGGTAATTAGACCTAGTGGAGGTGGGTGAATAGATATGGATCCTATATTATGCACAAGTGACAAATTTGCCATTTTTGGCAAAAATCTTGGAAAAGGCAGTTTTGACATAATTAACTTTATTTTTTAGAGGCATCTGAGGTACTGCATATTTACCAGTCCAGATTCTATATAGGTACTAGTTATAGATAGGGTGTGTCATTGCTGTGATAATGGTCATATTGGATCTAACCTGTGCCTTTCACCTACTGAATCATAATATTTTGCTGCATAAATATACTGAATTGGAGGGACAACATGGAAATGGATTCAGTCATGCTTAGAAGGAAGGCCCCAGTCTGTAATGGTAAATGGGTATTTCTTTAGTTAGCTTCCATATGGAGTGCACAGGGCTCAGATTAATCTTCTGTCTTTTTCAGAATGTTTCTTAAACCTTTTAGGGTAATTGTCAGGAAGCATGGGATTGTAGCATCTCTACATGCAGATGATGTACAACTTTCAGTCCCACTTGGAAGAGAGATGAGGCAAAAGAGGGAGATGTTGAGCCTCTGTCTGCTGGAGGTAACATATTGGTTAGCCAGCAATAAACTATTGAGGCTTAATGTTGAGAGAGGATAGGACAATTAGATCCTCTTGATATCTTTTCAATTTTGGTAGCGAGCACTTCATGTCATCCACTAGAAGAAGTTAGAAATCTGGGAATAAGATTGGATTTCTCAGTTTCATTAGAGACACATATCCAGTTAACTAAGAGAACATTTAGTAGGCTTTGGTTAGTCCATCACTTGTGGCCTTAATGCAGCCAGGAGGAATTAAAAAAAAAAAAAAAAAAAAAAAAAAAAGTGATAGTCATACGAGTCCTTCTGATCTTGGCTGCCTGCCAAACATATTTACAGGCTGCAATTATTTCAGTATCTGGGAGCCAGGGCTATCGTAGGTAAATCACATAGAGCAAGAGCATCCTCTTTGCTGAGAACATGGAGGAGGGAATAAGATTTAAAAGCTTGTCCCTAACCTTACACTTGTTGAGAGTTAATAGCCCAAGATACTTGTACTGGTTTTCAGTTGCTTTAGTTCTAAACGTGATCTTTAGTCCCTGCAGGACTGCTTTTTGGAACTTCTAACAATAAAAACTATTCAGTGTGGAACAAATAGGAACAAAGCCTTTTCAGTGGCAGCTCCTATATTATGGAACACCTTGATGAAGGAAATTAGAATGCAGCTAAATTTTCTAAGGTTTAGGAAGAAATAAATGAAAACTTTTCTCTTCCTGCCAGGCTGATGTTTGATAGAAAATAGTTTAAGGGGAAAGAGTTAAGTCGCAAGTCTACCAGTCTGGGAATAAAATTGTAGATGTCAGGGAATGGTAGTTCATGGGGAGGGAAAGAATCAGCGTAAGTAGGTATGCTGTGTGGAAGGGATGGGGGCAATGATGGGAGTTAGCATTAATAGGTAGGACATGGGGAGGGATGTTAATGACATGCAAAGATTCTTCAGTTCTGCTACGTAAGATAGAATTGCTCTTCTCTGTCGTCGCGCTTCAGACCCTGACAAAGTGGAAATGTAGATGACAGAGCAAACCATAATGTGAGAGAGTAATCTTCTTGAACATAGTTTCAGAATGGTTTAAAACTGATTTATTTTTTCTTTAAGTGCCTGCTGGAGTTTCTGGTCTGGACCCTAAGAACCTTGTGGCTGTCCTAAATGAAGCAGAGGGCTATCACCAGATTGGACCTACCGACTACTGTAGAGACTTCTTTGTTTTGTCCGTCACTGTGGCCTTTGCCACACAGTTGGAACAGGTGAGTTATGTAATGACAGGAGATGCTGAAACGTGTGTGTGTGTGTGTGCTAATTAACAAGGAAAAAGGATCTTGGATTGTTTTAAACAATTGGTCATTAGACCTATTTGGGGTGAGGATGGGGGAACAGATATGGTTCCTGTATCATGTACAAGTTACAGATCAGTTACAAATTTACCATTTTTGCCAAAAATCTTGGATAAGGCAGCTTTTGAGTTAACTTCTGGAAAGGCATCAACCATTTAGTACCAATTACTTTTGACTTTAAGAAGTAAATCTTATGTTGTGGCTAACTACCGTATATCTTTCTTTAACCATACTTTTTTATCTTTTTATTTTTATTAAATGATTTATATTTTAAATGACAAACTCTTCTTTTTTTTTTTTATAACTTTAATTAATAAATTTCACAATGATAATACAAGAGACCCTGTTTTAGAAATACATAGCAAATATAAACAAGCTGCAGCTTATTTAATAGAAGGTAGACAAATGAAGAAAAATGTCCAGCCATTTAAATGATAGAAATGCTTCTGGTACACTGTTTAATTCTCCCCATTTTAATTGGTAAAATAAATTTTATGTGGAATACAATGCTATGCAAAATATTAACACTGTAATACTACAAATAAAAATAACTAAGATTATAATATCATAATTCTGTAAGGTCTCTTTTATATATGCATGGCAATTAAATGCTTAGGGTAGCTACCAATAATTATCCTTACTCAAACATTTTTAAATTCTCTTCCTTGTTTCACGATGTGCTAATGTCATTAGCAATGAGGGGGTTTTTTTTTAATTACTTGATTGCAGACATAAATCAAAAACATATGAGAACTTAAAGGTGAGCTAAAAATTCATTTTTTTAATTGTTTGCATTATTACCTTTACTTTCTCGTAGTACCAACATGACAAAACAATCTGTCTTCAGGCTGTAGTGTTTTTATCAATTTGGTATCTAGGTATTAGTGATTTAAAACAGTAGTACTACTATTGTTTACAAATGTATCCCTGTCTGGGTGTTATTCCTTTATAAATCTCTTTGGATCAAAATGTTTATTTTCTGTCAGGGCTGGCCAACTTCATTCTCTAAGAGCTAGAAGCAGGTTTGGATTTCAGAATATCCACAGTGAATATGCACCAGAGAAATTTGAATGCACTGTCTCCATTGTATGCATATCTTTCTCATGCATTTTCATTGTGATTATCTTGAAAACCAGGCCTGTTTGTGGCTCCTGAGGTCTGGAATTGGCCACCCCATTCTGTGTTTTGTGTTTTAAAATAGAAAGTGGCCACCTCCTCTTAGGTTCTGCTTCAGTTGTTTGTTATAGATTCCTACTTTGGGATAATAGTACTAGCATGGTTTTCTGCTGGTGGCCAGTATAGCAACATCCCTTATATATCTGGAGGAGTCCATTACTCCAAGGAGGAGCTTTCAAAATCTTCATAGCTATTTTCAAGTGCTTAATAATAATAATAATAATAATAATAATAATATGGAAATCCTAATTTTTTCATTTGGCAGCTGAATAATTTGACCAATCACCATGGTCTCTAGAGACACAAAATGTCAAAAAAGCTGGTGCATAACAGATGTTTTGGTTGCTGCTGAAATTTCTGGGTGCAAACTGACATGTTTCTGAATTCTGTAACTTTGATCCAGATTACAGTATGCTATTTGCCTTGTTTTTACAATAAATTTGTATTAGGTATTTTTGGTGATTATACTTTATTGACTTTTATTTTTGGCAGCCAAGGACTTATCACTTGATTCAAGAACACTTGATTTCTAATCTTTTTTTTTTTTTTTTAGACTTAGCTCTTAATTTAATTTATAACCCCACCCAGTTTTAATTACAAGAACAGCAGTACCATGTTCTCTATTTTTTTATTATTCTGTTTAATTATAAATCATCTTTCTTTATCATCCCACCAGACCAGTCCAGAACACATGGTTTTACCCCCTTGCCAGCAGATGGAGACAGAAAACAGCTGATTTGTTGAAGCCTCTCCATATAGGGCACTATGAAGCCTGTAGTACTTAAGTATGTCTTTAGTAGATGGTGGAAGTGTAAATCCTGCAGCCTAGATGTTTGGGGGACAGATTGCTCCTAGGAACTTTCAGCCTTTTGGAGCGGACTTTGTAATGGAGTAGGTATTAGCAGGGGGATTGGTGGCCTCTCCTGGCTTGATTTGTTTAGTGGGAAAGTCTGATAGCCAGTTATCCTAGCTACCTCATTTCCCCCTGGTCCTGCTGAGTTGCTTGTTTTGCCTTATCTTGAAGCTTTTGGAAGGTTGACACTGGTATCTGGCAGGGACAAAGAAGAGCACTGGCAGGGAGCAGTTGAACTGACTTTTGCTCTCTCTTAAGGGAAGTATTTAATTTATTTTCTTGTCAATGATAAAGTGATAACCCCCAAAACAAACTAAAAAAAAAACCACTAAAGGAGCCACCACCTAGGAGAAAGAGTCTGCTGGCAAGACTGGCAATTGCAGGGGTGTTAAAGGGGATCATGACCCTTCTCCCCAGTGGGAAGGTCAGCAGTAAGACCCAATAGCTTCTTTTGGTGGGCCTGCCTTGCAAGTATGGTGGCACCCAGAGAGTGTAGGAGATGGCATGGGAACACAGCTGTTGCTGCAGACTCTGCTTGGGGTGTGGGGAGGAGAGGGGCAGATAGGCCCTTGATTTTCGCTGTGGGAGTTTCTGACTGTCCTAGAGCAGGGATCTCAGAAAGGGAGTCTGTCAAAATAGCAGTAATGGCTATTTTAGCTGGTAGTGGAAGCAGCTGCTGTGGCAGAAGGGTCTTCTCTGACCCTACTATTCTCACCCCAGTGGGGAAGAGCCTATGGGACTGCAAGAGGAAGGGGACCAGAGGGCGGGAAGTGTAGATGTCTTTCCTTAAGCCTCTCCTTACCCTTTTTAAGTGGAATTTAGGCTCTTAATGCACGATGCCTCCTATTTAAGGAAGGGTACCCCCTTGAGGGAGGGAGGGAGGTTGGTCCCTGGTTATCTCATGGCGGAAGCCCTGGGCCAGACTTTATCTTAAAAGCCCAGATTGGATCTAGAGAAGGATCAAGACAGGGAATCTGTTTTCTTTGGGCCAGATTCCTTGCTAGAAACCCTTGAAGGGTTGGGCCTGGGTGGCAGCAATGAGGAGGATGAACCTCCAGAAGGAGACACTCCCCTAGCCGAAGGGTATGATTCAAGGATCACCCATCTCTTTAAGAAGGAGGAGCTTCCCTTTATAATTTCTTAGGCCTTGGCAGAGATAGGGTTCAAAGAGGCTCCGTCTCGGAACCAACATTAGAAGGAGAGGACCCAAATCTGGAGAATTTGTGCACATCAGTGAGGTCCTTCCATGTCTACCGGATGGTAAAGACTGTTGACTGTGGAATGGAATATGCCAGAGCCTGGTTTGCATGTGGGCATAGCCATGGCAAAGCTTTATCCTTTACCCATGGAAGGTATGGCGCTTTTGAAATTTCCAAAAATGGATGCCCTGGTTTGTTAAAGGATGCCTTGTATAGGAAAATAGTTTGTTCTAAAGCAGTCTTTCGAGGTGGCCTTCCTTGCACTCCAGATGGCAGGGTACAGTTGGTTGAGAGGTTTTTATTTGACTTGAAAGAAGCAGAACGGCTGAAGCTGATGTTGCTTTGGCTAGAGATATGACTTTGTCAGCTGCAGCTAGATATTTACTGTGGCTAGGGAGCTGGTCAGCTGACATAGCTTCAAAGACAAGGTTGAGTAACTTGCCCTTTTAAAGGAAAACTGCTATAGGGAAGGATTAAAAAAAAAAAAAAGTCAAGCATTATGGGGACAGCAAATTTAAGTTGCTGGAAGAAAGACTGAAGGGGTCACAGAAAGGAGGTCCTAACAGACCCAGGTTTAGAGAAGCAATGCAGTATCATCCAGGTAAAACCCCTCATCTCAAGGGGAATGGATTGGTAATAAGTCTCATTTCTTTTGTTCAGGAAAGAGTATCTTGGGGGCTGGACATGCAATTAGCGTATACACTCCCAAGGGATCCCAAAGAAGTTAAAGGGGGACACTCTCCAAATTCTTCAATTGAGCATTGTCTATCCCAGTTTTACAGGGAGTGGGTCCACATCATGTTGGATCAGTGGGTTCTTCGGTGATTAAAAAAAAAAAAAAAAAAAAAAGTTACTCCTTATTTTGATTGAATAAATTCCCCTGTGCATCTCTGGAGAAGAGAAGAGCTGTAAAGTCAAAGTTGAATCATCAATTTTAGTTGGTCACAGCTGTCCCAGTACTCAGAGAAGAGAGTGGGATGGCACACTCATTATCAGGGCAGCTCGGGGTCTTTAGAGCTCATCTGACATATCTTGGTCTATCAGTCGACTAGAGACAAGCCATAAGGAAAGTTCTGTAGGTTTTTTTTGCTTTGATACAGGGCAGATCACTAAGTGTATTCTCTGACAATGCGACAGAAGTAGCATGTGGCATAAGGTGTTATTTGGTGGCGGTGAAAATGGAGCTTTTGTTGAGATGTGCCGAAAAGCATCTTAAAGCACTGTCAGCCTTTCACATAGCAGGCATAGAGAATGTCGAGGCGGATTAGTTGAATCATCACACTCTGGATCTGGGCAAGTGGGAACTGGCCTTGATAACACGCAAGTAGGGGATTCCGAGTTGGGATCTCATGGCTATGCGCAGAAATACCAAAGCAACAAAGGAATTGGGTTCCTCAGGAATCTATTTTTCTCAGCAGTGGCCTTGTTGGACCCTCCTTTACATGTTTCTACTTTTGCCAATGATAGAATGAGTATTCAAAGAATAGAGTTTCAGCAGGGGCTCTAGTTTGGCCCGGGTATCTTTAGTATGCACATCCCATGAGGCTCAAGGTAGAGGAGCTGCTGAGCTTGGAAAGTGTTTGGGATCTCTTAAAGCAGGGGCCTATTATCATGGAGGATTTGGCTCCCTTTTTTTTTTTGTGGCTTGACTATTAAAAGGAGAAGGCTTAGAAACAAAGGTTATTCTGAGGAAGTAGCAGCTATTCTTTTATAGGCAAGGAAGAAATCTACTTCTCTGGCTTATATTTGTGTCTGGAATATTTTTGAGGTAAGGTGCAGGGGGTGTGGGTTTCCCCTTTTAAGGCTTTGGTTCCCTTGGTTCTGTCCTTTTTGCAGAATGGTTTTCAAAAGGGTCTAGCTTTGAATTTCCTAAAGGTGCAGTTAGCAGCTATTGCCTGTTACAATGGTGAAGTCCAAGAGAGTTTGGTTGCCTCCCATTCACATGTTGCTTGTTTCCTAAAAGGGGGGGTGGAAGGGGTAAGCATTTTCATCCTCCACTAGGAGAGAATTTCCTCCCTGGGATTTAAATTTGGTCCTTAGAGCCTTGATCAGAGACATATTTGAACCCATTAGAGGAGTGTATGTGAAGGACTTAACGCTGAAGACAGTTTTCTAATTTGTTCGGCCCAGTGCATTTCTGAACTACAGATCCTGTCATATAGAGATCCATTACTGAAGATTTCAGAGGTGGGATTTTCCATTTGCATGGTCCTTTCCTTTCTGCAAAAGTGGTCTCCCTGTTCCATCTAAACTAGTCAGTGGAGCTGCCTTTTTTCCAGAGTGTGATTCAAAAGGATGCTTAGGCACTTGAGAATGACTGACTAATTTGCCTATGACAAGCAGGATGATAGTCCTCACACATGGATGACATCATCAGATGGAGCCTGGCACAGAAAACATCTGTCAAAGTTTCTAAAACTTTGGCACACTGAGCATGCTCAGCATGCTTTAATCCCTGTGTCCACGTGGGGTCCCTCTTTAGTCTTTTTTTTTTTTTTTCTGCAGAGCTGTCAACATGCGTTCTTGGAGCTCATGCTCTTTTCTTCTGGAAAACTTCCATTTTTTGACTAATTGTCTTTTTTTCCCCCATGTGCTGGGTCCCTCTTGGTTCCCCCTGTATTAGTCAGTCCTTCAGCACGGTATGTCTTCATTGTGTGGTCTGTTCCCATAGCTGTATCCTTTGGAAGCTCTCAGGCCATCAACCGTTCGCCAGCCTTGTTTTTTTGATATGGCGTTGTCGGATTTTCATCGGTGTCCCCAGTGCCCTTGGATTGTGTGCATCCTCTGCCTGGGGGCATCCCACAACATTCGGGGGTGCCAGCTCTGTGATCAGATGACCCCACCTCTACAAAATGGAGAAGATTTTCAGCTATAAGAGGTCCGAGCCAGATTCTCCTCTGAGCCCTCTTTGGTAGCCAACAGTGTGTCAGGAGATCCTTTTTGTGGATCTCTTCCTTAGTAACAACCAGGGCGATCGAGCCTGTTCCACCGACTCAGTGGGGACAGGGTTTCTACTCCCGGTCTTTTCTGATTCAAAAGAAAAGTGGGGGTCTCCATCCCATCCTGGATCTGAGGACCTTGAACATATTTCTAAAAAGAGAAAAGTTCAAGGTCGTCTCTCTGGGCACCCTGATTCCCCTCTTATAAAAAGAAGACTGGCTATGCTCCCTCGATTTAAGATGCCTACATCCACATCGAGATCTTCCGAGGTCACAGGAAATATCTTAGGTTTGTGGTGGTCGAATGCCATTTTCAGTACCATTTGGTCTGGCCTCTGCACCATGGGTCTTCACCAAGTGTGTGGCTGAGATGGGAGCACATCTGCATAGGTTGGGAGTACAGGTTTTTCCTTATCTGGAAGATTGGTAGATCAAGAGCATTACCCAGGTGGGGGCAATGTGTTACCTGTGCTTGACCATCCGGGTGCTGGAGTGATTTGTTCATCATCAACTACTTGAAGTCTCATTTCAGCCCGTCGACTCAGCTGGATTTCATCGGAACCCTGCTGGACATGACTCAGGCAAAGGCCTTTCTACCCCACACCAGAGCACTGACCTTGTTGTCCCTTGTGGGGGTAGTGCAGTGGAGTTAGCGGGTCTCCGCGAGGCAAATGTTGTAGCTGTTACGGCACATGGCCGCTACCATCCATGTTACTCCCTTTGTCCACTTGCACATGCACAGGGCCCAATGGATCCTGAGCTCTCAGTCCTGTCAGGCCACCAGAGCTTCCGGGTTCACATCTGGGTTACGCTGTCTCTCCGGAACTCCTTGTCCTGGTAGGGGAATCTCTCTGATATGAAGCAAGGTGTGGTGTTTCAATCTCCCTTGTTTAGGTTGACCTCATCACAGATGCTTCCATCCTGGAGTGGGGGGCTCATATGGAAGGGCTGAACACCCAGGGACTGTGGTCTGCCCAGGAAGCACAATGGCAAATCAACTTCCTGGAGCTCTGGGTAATCAGTACGCTCTCTGGGCTTTCAGAGATCGGTTGGTTGGGAAGGCGGTCCTGATCCAGACCAACAACCAGATTGTGATGTGGTATATCAACAATCAGGGGAGGTGCAAGATTGTTCCTCTTGTGTCAGGAAGCGGTCCAGATCTGGTCCTGGGCCCTGTTCCAGGTGATGGTGCTCCAAGCCATGTACCTGGCTGGAATGGACAACGGGATAGCAGACCTGTTGAGTTGAGCCTTCAAGCCCCAGAGTGGTACCTGGACCAGGTGGTGGTAGATGGGATCTTTCATCTCTGGGGATTCCCAGTTGTGGATCTGTTTGCATCCCCCTGCAACAGCAAGGTGGCTCAATTCTGCTCTCTCTGTACCAGGCAGACAGCACTCTGGCCTCGGATTCCTTTGCCCGCAACTGGGGTTAGGTACTTCTGTATGCATAACCTCTGATCTTTCTAGTGATGAAGCCTCTCTTGAAGCTTCGCCAGGAACTGGGGGACTATGATCCTCATAGCCTCTCAATGGCCAAGGCAGATCTGATTCTTGCTCCTGCGGGATCACTCCCTCTGGGAACCAATCAGTCTGGGGACTTCCCCAGAACTCATCACTCAGGTTCAGGGCAGGCTGTGACATCCCAACCTCCAGGCCCTATCTCTCATGGTCTGGATGTTGAGAAGTTGATTCTGTGGCTCCTTGACCTCTCAAATGATGTGTCTTGGGTCCTGGTGGCTTCCAGAAAGCCTTCCACTAGAAGTCTTACGGACTGAAGTGGAGGAGGTTTTCAGTGTGAGCAACGTGGACTGAATCCCTTTTCTTGCTCCACTCTCAAACTGGTTTATTACCTCTTCCACCACTCAGATGCTGGTTTGAAAACCAACTCCATTAGGGTGCACTTGAGCATGATTGGAGCTTACCACCAAGGTGTGGATGGTTTGCCCACCTCCATGCAGCCTTTAGTGGGGCAGTTTTTGTGAGGCCTGAATCAGTTGAAACCTCCCTTGAAGCCTCCCATTGTGTCTTGGGACCTCAATATGGTGTTGGCTCAGCTGATGAAGTCTCCTTTCGAACTAATGAAGTACTGTGACCTGTAATACCTGACCTGGAAAGTCATCTTGTTGGTGGCAGTCACTTCAGTGTGCAGTCAGTGAGCTTCAGGCGTTGGTGGCTTACCTTCCATACACAAAGTTATTTTGTGGCCAGGTGGTTCTCCGCACGCATCCTAAGTACATGCCCAAGGTGGTGACAAAGTTCCATCTTAACCACTCTGTTGTCCTGTCTACCTTCTTTCCTAAGCCTCTTACCATCCAGACTGCTCGCCTTGGTGCAAGAGGGCTTTAGCTTTTTATCTGGAGCAGAGAGAAGGTCATAAAGAGTTGCATGGATTGTCTGTCTCTCTTGAAAGGAATAGATTGGGAGTTGCTGTTGGTAAGCAGATACTGTCCAATTGGATAGCAGATTGCATCTCTTTCTGTTATATGCAGGTGGGACTACAGCTTGGTGGTCATGTCAAGGCTCATTCTGTCATAGCAATGGCAATTTCGGTGGCCTACGTGCAGGCAGTTCCTAAGGAGGAGATTTGAAAAGCTGTGATGTGGCGTTCTCGTCACACATTCGTCTCACTACTGTCTGGATAGGGATGGCTGCCATGATAGTAGATTCGGCCAACCTGACTTCAGGAATCTTTCAGGTCTAGAACCCAACTCTTCCTGTCTAGGGCCCACTTTTTTTTTTTTCAGGTTCCGGCTGTCTCCCTCTGTTACCAACAGCATCAGAGTTGTTGTGCCCATTGGCACTTGGTTAAGTGTCTGATGCCTTGTTTTGGGAGCAGTCGGTAGCTAGGGAATCACCCATGTGTGAGGACTAGCATCCTGCTTGTCCTAGGAGAAAGCAGAGTTGCTTACCTGTAACAGGTGTTCTCCTAGGACAGCAGGATTTTAGTCCTTATGAAACCCGCCCGCCACCCCACAGAGTTGGGGTTTCTCCTATGTTTGATTTATTTTTTCGTAATTCTATGTTACAAGACTGAAGAGGGACCCCATATGGATTAAGGCATGTTGAACATGCTCAGTGTGCCAGTCAAAGTTGTAGAAACTTTGACAGAAGTTTTCCATGCCAGGCTCCATCTGATGATGTCACCCATGGGTGAGGACTAACATCTTGCTGTCCTAGGAGAGCACCTGCTATAGGTAAGCAACTCTGCTTTCCTTCAGGAAATCTGATCATTGTTCTGTTTGGTGGTTGGGTGAAAGGATGCTGCTTTGAAAGCTACCTTAGCCAGATGGAGGCAATTAGATCAGCCCACTTTTCCAAGGGTTTTCAGATACCCGAAGGTCTTCAAGCTCCGTCTACAAAGGGTCAGGTGACTGTGTGTGAAGCAACATTTTGTGTCATTGGAAGAGAGATGCAAGGTAGTCATGTGGGCTTCCTTGTATGCCTTTTCTAAACATTACAGGCTAGACAGGCAGGTCAAGATGGTAGCTGCTTTGGGCGGGTATCTTGATGGCAGGTTTATAGGGCTCTCTCTCTGTTTAGGGGCGGCTTGAGTACATTCCATGTGTTTTGGAATGGTCTGGTGGGACGATAAGAGAGGAAATATTAGAATTTTTTACATAATTGTCTTTACTTGAGTCCTACCAGACTAGTCCAGGATCCTTTCTGTTTTAAATGGAAATCCTGCTATACAGTGCTGCTTGTTCTCGAAGTGTTTGAGAAGGCATGGTTAGAGCTTGCTTGGTTGGGGACCACTTCTCATTCCCTTTCTCTTCGGGGGTATGTTAAAATGTTCCTACAGATGTTTTTTTGTGCTTTGATACTGTTTCTGAAGTGCACTATATAGGATAACTTCATCAAATCAGTTGTTCTGTCTCCATTTGCTGGCAGGGGGGCAAAACCATGCATTCTGGGCTGGTCTGGTAGGACTCAAGGAAAGAAAATTAGTGGGTAAGAAACCAAATTTTTCCTTATTCTAGCTAAGAGTATTCCATTCCAGTTGACAGTAATTTCACAAATACTTTATTGCTTTCTTGTCATATTTGTAGTTAATTCCTAGTACAATGAAATTGCCAGAGCGACAGCCAGAATTTTTCTTCTACTACACATTATTGGGAAATGATGTTACAAATGAACCCTTCACCAATTTGATGAACCCGAACTTTGAGCCAGAGAGGGCATCTGTTAAGATACGCAGTAGTCCTGATGTCCTTCGTTTATACTTTGGGGTGCATCCAAAACTACAGGTAATCAGTTTGGTCAACTTTCTTATGTTTACTTTGCATTATCTATTTCCCCCTACTTCTCAAACATTTTGAGAAGAGTCTAATTAAATATCTTAAAACCCTTCTCGAGTTCTAGTGCTGAATTTAAGGCTCCCTTTTTCTTTAGTTTTTCTGTCCCTCATCCGTCTTCCCATGTGTCACGCTATCCGTATACTGTACTCTTCCCTTCTGCTCCATCTTCCTCTCTTTAGTCTAGCTCCTTTCTTTCTTCAAGCTGTCCCTTCCTTGATTTCCTCTCTGTTGCCAGTTTATTAGCTTATTGAATACTGTGAACAGCCATTACTATTTAAAAATATGTACATATTATAAAATATAACATCCAAAAAGTCTCTTCTATACGCCCTTGTCACTGTAACATTAAAACCATTACAGGGTATTATATATTAATCATCTGCTTTGTCCGGTACTTAAAATGTAGACAGCTTTTGATTTTATGTTCACAATGATTCTTTGTTTTATATACTTTTATATGCATTTAAAAACTTGCTCTTAGGCTTCAATCCAGTTTAAGAGCCAAAATGTTCTTTCTTGGCCTATTCACGTAAAAAAAAAGGTGGCTGGATGAATGAGAAATGCCGACTAAAACTCTTTCTAGCCCCTAAGCAGGCACATAGTGTCGAAACGCTGTCATTGTCAGGCATAGGCTACTATAGGAGGATATAAAGAGTGGGAAATATAAGGAGAGATATTTATCTCAACTAAAAAAGATAAGTGGCATATTTCATTATTCCTTGTGAAGTAAGAGTGTCATCGCTGAGAGAGTACATTTTGGCTCTTAAAAAATGGATTGAAGCCTAAGAGCAAGTTTTTAAATGCATATAAAAATGTATAAAAAATAAAGAATCATTGTGAACGTAAAATCGAAAGCGGTACTATATTCATGTACAGCTGGGAGATTGGTTGATTTCTACATTTTAAGTACCAGACAAAGCAGTTAGACGATTTAATATATAACATACTGTATTGGTTTTCATATTTTAAAATATACATATTAATTTATAGTAATATGTACAAATACTTCTAAGTTCAGTTGTGAAAGCAAATTGGTACCTATCGTCTCTAGTCCCATGAGTTAGCTGCTCTGAAGCGATTGGTCTGATGATTATATCGAGGTTTAACATTAATAAGTAGCCTTAGTGGAATTGCACATGGGTCACATGATCTGACTGATTAGAGGCTAACTCCACTGAAGACTCTGGCTGTAGTACTACTTTTAAAGACTCTGGAGTCTGTGGCATTGCTGGGATTTTCTAGAAGTTAAGCTTTTCCCAAAGGTCTTCATTCTGTACCACCTTTGAGAAAATAATGTCTGTGCATTGTGCTACTTCTGTTTCTGAGTTGCCTGAACTTATGCTTCCGCCCTTTTGAGACCATTGACTCCAAAGCTCCATAACTTTTAGTCTGCTAGGGCTTGCATGTTTGCCCTTCATGGCTTCTGGTGCTTGTGCTTTCATAGTGTCTTTGCCCCCTTGCACCATGTTCTATGAACAGTTACTCACTGGAACGGCTCTGAGGTACTGTACATCTTGGGAGGCATGTTATGGCTGCCATGCCCCTCAAAGCTGTACATTGGCAGAGAACCTGTGCCCATTCATAGCAGCACCATGGAACATGGGCCTCTTCAAAGCGGTGTTATGTCCGACTGCCTTGCTAAGTCATATTAACATTTCTCCAAAGACTTTGACAAACGTTTTCCGTGCTGGGCTCCATCTGATGATGTCACCCAATTGTGAGGACTTCTGTCCTGCTGTCCTTGGAGAACACCTGTTACAGGTAAGCAACTCTGCCTTCCTTGCAAATGTTGTATCCCTTGGCTGCATTATCATATGTCTAATTTTGATATAGAAATTTGTTTTATATTTGTTTTGCTTTGTTATTTAACTTGTATATTTTATTTACTGTTAACTACTAGGAGTATTTTTGAAATCTAAACTGGCTGCACATTTTCAGCCATGTCATGGTGCATTCACCCTTCAGGGTTTTACTGATGGTAGTTGAATCCATTGAAGTCGTACTGACTGGGTCTTTATATCCTGTCATAGTGATGAAATGTCTCAGGAAATGACTGCTTGGAGCCACATCTTTTTTACTAGATCTTATTAAATCACTATTGGGATCTTTTTCAGAGGACAAGCAGGATGCTAATTCCTCACATGTGGGTGATGTCAAGTAATGGAATGTGACATAGGAGATTACTTAAAAAACCATGCTTTTAGCATGCTCAACGGAGCATGTGAGGCCTAACCCATGCCACTGCATTGTATGGTGCTTCTTCATTCTGGGTTTTTCCACAGAGCCTTTCAGTTGTCATTTTTTCTCTTGCTCCTTCTTCTCAGGAAAGTAGTCCAGAAGTGCAGGATATGTTTTCCAGAAGGCTTCCTGATGATTCTTCACTCTTCCAGCCTCTCTGGATAGGTTTTTCAGTTTTTTTCCAAGTTACCTTGTTTTTTTGTTAGCTGTGGAGTGCACTGGTAACAGTGCTTTGGGTGGCATTGGTGGCAGTTTTACTTCTTACTCTTCAATAGTTTAATTTTGACTTGTTAATTTTTTATCTGATGCTCAAGAAAGAGAAGGTGGTCTGTGGTTTCAGCAAGTATCCCTTCTGCAAATGCATCATGTCTACCATGGATCCTTATGATAAATGTGTGCTTTGCCTTGGGGGACTACATGATATCTTGGGTTGTTCCCTATATGAGAAGATGGTCCCTAAAATATATCATTCCTGGCTGGATCTAATGGAAATCTTTGTGAGAGTTAACTCTGTCCTTTGGCATTGGAGACATCAACATTGAGGGACCGAGGAGATGCTCCAACTACTGGCACTATATTGACATCAGGAGGACATCAATTTCCCTTGACAGTGAGCTCCCAAGGAGGACCTACAAAAGACCATTGTTTAGCCCTTGCTACATGAAGAAAGTACAAGGTTCATTGTTGCTGGCATCAAGGAGTTCGAATCTGCATCAGATGAAGGTCAAGAAGCCATTGACATCTATCTTGGGAATCACTACAGCCTTACTGGAGTCCAGATGTCAGTCCCAGATCAACAGAGTAGGGGAGACCTAGAAGCAGGGAATTACAGTAATCCATTTTTTTATAGCATTGTTGCTTGTAATACAGTACGGAAGTCTTGGGTGTGGAGTAAAGGTTTAAGTTTTTTGAGAATGTGGAGCTTGAAGAAGCCTCCCTTTATAATAGTGTTAATATGGTTTTTGAAACTTAGTTGGTGGTCTAGGGTGACACAGAGATCTCGCACGAAGTGGGAAAAGTATTGGGGGGGGGGGTGAGTTCGCAAGGGGGGGTGTACAGTCAGGGTGGTTTGAAATGATGAGGAGTTCAGTTTTGGATGAGTTTAAGGCAAGGTGGAAGTTGGAGAGGAGGGTGTTTATGGAGATGAGGCAGAACTTAAGGGATTTGGTGAGAGATTCTTGAATGGGGATGAGGATTTGGACGTCGTCTGCATATAGGAAAAACTTGAGACCAAGGTCTGCTTCTAGGCCTCCCCTACTCTACTATTAGACCCTTGCAAATGTTACAGAATGCTATGGCCAGAATCCTTACAAATACCCGTAAAGCCGACCACATCACCCCCGTTCTCAAGGAACTCCATTGGCTACCCATCTCCTCCCGCATCAGATACAAAACACTCACCATTATTCATAACTCCCTGCACAATCATAAGCACTCCTGGCACCCTCTACACCCCCACCCTTAAATGTGCTCACCACTCTTCCACTAGAGAAAGAGCCCTTTCCATTGCAGGCCCCTACCTCTGGAATACCATGCCACTTGAGCTCCGATTGGAACCATGCCTTCGGAAATTTAAAAAAGGGGTTAAGACATGGCTCTTTAAATTGGCTTACCCTGACCCCGATCCTACTTAGGTGCTCTTTAACTGGTCGACCCTCACCCGGAGCATTCTTAGTCCCCCCTCCCCCCTGAGTAAGAGTCCAGTCATTTCTTAACTTACAGCCCCCCTCCCCCGTTTCCTTTCCCAGCTCTCTGATTTGTCTCCTACTTCTCTGCCCTCCTGTATTTTTCCTCCTCTTCCCCTGCTTCTAGTCCCCTTCCTTATCCGTTAGCTACATTTGCTAGACTACATAAGAACATAAGAAAATGCCATACTGGGTCAGACCAAGAGTCCATCAAGCCCAGCATCCTGTTTCCAACAGTGGCCAATCCAGGCCATAAGAACCTGGCAAGTACCCAAAAACTAAGTCTATTCCATGTTACCATTGCTAATGGCAGTGGCTATTCTCTAAGTGAACTTAATAGCAGGTAATGGACTTCTCCTACAAATTATACGTTCGAAGGAACTATATATGATAATTATACATAGTGCTTTCCGAGTTGTATAAGTTGTATAATTTAGATACAATGCATAAGGTCACATTAAGTGCCTTTTGAGTGTATAGTTTCTATATACAGTATAATGTTACATACAGTACCTTTTTGAATGTATAATTTGCAATATAAGATCTATTCATTTTTAAATATTGTTTCTCCCATCTTGGTACCTTTTCTGTCCTCCTGGTACTGTTCCTTTTTTCTCTCTGTCCTGTTTTTCTCCCTCTCTTCGCTCACCCCTTCTATCTTCCTAGCTGCTCCCCTTCCCCCACCCTGGTTTTTTGTACTTTCCTCCTGCAGTTATATTGTAAACCGGCACAATGTACCCACGAATGTCGGTATACAAAGTTTATAAATAAACCTCTAGTGTCCAAGGAAGACGTGGTCTCTCCTTTTGCTTCCAGGTCCATATTGGAATCGGCGGTTTTTGAGAAGTAGCTAGCAAAAGAATCGTATTATTATATTATTATTTATACATTTGGTCTTATTACCCTGTTTAATCCAAGTCTTTTCCCCTGTTTAATGTAACCGCATTCTTACATGCTTGTTTATTGTTATAATGTAAACCGAAGTGATATGTAACTTTGCTACATGAACTTCAGTATATAAAAATGTTAAATAAATAGGATAAAGGTGGCTCATATGACGACAAGCATCAGTGCACGGACTTTGGTGTCCTTGCAGATGGATGTCTAACTCTTGCCGGAGACTCTTTGAGCATTCAGTAGAAGGGTTTCAATGACAGTTCCTGGAGAGTCATTGGCATTGGGTACTGCTGCATCAATGCTAATTTCCAGCATGTTGGAGAGGAAGCTTCAGAGATGCAGACATTCATTGGGGTCTAGACCCCCACAGACAAGTACTGCCCTTTTAGGGCTTTATATGCTAGTTAAATGTGGCCCCAGTTCTCACCCTAGATGTACTAGCCAGATTCTGACCCAGAGTATTCTTAGGGGTTCAGATATAGATCTTGGGATCCTTCTAATAAAGAGGGATTAATAGCTCTCCTTTTGGACCTCTCACTTCCACAGGAAAGGAGAAGATCTCTTCCAAAAGACCTTGCCTTTATGATTTTGTATAGAGATTTTTGGAAATCATTCTCTCTTGATTTGTAGGAGGAGGAAAAGTAAAGGACCAAAATGCTTTACATACTCAAATTCGTAGATTCTTCCTGCTCCCAACAAGTATATCATGGTGGTGGTTTTCCACAAGATTCTCCAGGAGAAGCAATTGAGAATGTGAGAGAGCCCTCTTTCTATGTCTCCAGTCAACAAGAAGGCAGATACAATATATGATGATCAGAAGACTCCCAGGTTAGAGTGGCAGCAACTGCAAGAAGAATCTCTAGCTGTAAGAGCATCTGCTGCTGGCTCTCACTCTTATCTCTATTCTTATGGTGCATTGGCAGACAAGACAGCGTCTTTGGAGGGGGTGGGGCATTGGGAGCAGATCATCCTAAAGCAACACAGTACTCCACCAATTTCTTCCTGAGCAGTGTCTGCAGCAGATACTTGGAGAGAAGTAGTAATTCAGATGAATCTTTTGAGGATATTGAACTTGTAGAAGCTCAGGAGGATTTGGGGAATCTAGTTACTAGCATGCTATCCTCTAGTAGGCAGCTGCAGCACAAAGTAATACTGCCATGGCAAAGAGCAGGTAGTAGTGATGCCTCTGGCCTTTTACCTCCCTGTCTGACTTTAACCCCAGCCCCAGCAGCAGCAACCAAGCATTCAGAGAGGGAAAGGAGTTCTCACAGTACTCCAGAGGTTTGGAGGGTCCTTAGAGTTAGGGAGGATCAGAATGCATTCATTGTTGTAGGACTTGCCTTCGGAACCCTCTCCACCAGAGGAGAGGCGGAAATCCCCTCCAGAGGATCTTTCTTTCACTAGTTTTGTTAAGGCCATGGCGGAGTTGCTGCCTTTTTAGTTTTTGACAGAGCAGGATTCTTGTCACAAGATGTTGGAGATCCTGCAATTCCTTGATGCTCCTAAGGATGTGGTGGTTGTTCCAGTCCATGATATCTTTAAGGAGCTAGTTGCCAGATTCTGGGAACACCCCCATCTCTATTCCTCCTGTGAACCGGAAGACGGATGCAATCTTTCTGCTCCAACCCACCACGGGGTTTAAGTGCCGTCAGTTTCCTCATTAGTCAGAGGTGGTGGAATCGGCTCTAAAGAAGGCGAAGAAACTTAGAGCTCATGCCTCGGTACCCCCAGGCAATGAACACAGGGATCTGGATGCTCTTGGATGCCGGGTGTTCCAGGGCTCGATGTTAGTAGCTTGTTATCAGCTTTATATTGGACAGTACTCCAGGAACCTCTGTAAACAAGCCTAAGAGTTGGGAGAATGCCTCCCATAGCAATTTCAGGAGGACTTCCAGGAAATAGTTTAGCAGGGCCTAGACTGTGATAAAAACGGTCTGTTCTGCATACAACGTGTTTGAGATGGCTATGAGAGTTGCCGCCGCAAGCATTGGGGCTTGCCGTGTGCCTTGGCTGCATGCCTGCGCCCTGAGGTCCAGGACCATTTAGCCCATCTACCCTATATGTGCGAGAACCTTTTCGGGGACAAGATTAAAGAGGCGGTGGCCCAACTGAAGGACTATCACGAAACCCTTCAACAGTTGCCAGCCAGCACCTCTGACACCCAGCCTTCCAGAAAAAAGCCTCCCAGCAATATCCAAGACGACCTTTTTTACTGGCCACACAAGTACTATCCACTGGCCCCTAGGTTGCAACATTAGCAGGCTCCGGCAAGACCAAGAGCACGGCAACCTCGTATTCCCTACCCAGCCCCTGCCCTGCTGCAAAACTGCATCACGGGATTTTGACTGGCAGCTAGGGAGTTTTGAGCCAGCCAACCCTATTCCAAAGTGTCCAACCCCCTGGTGGGCAGCCACCTGCAGCTGTTCGAAGACTGATGGACATCAATCACCTCGG
Organism: Rhinatrema bivittatum; assembly: GCF_901001135.1. Lineage (NCBI taxonomy): Eukaryota > Metazoa > Chordata > Amphibia > Gymnophiona > Rhinatrematidae > Rhinatrema > Rhinatrema bivittatum. The sequence continues at coordinate 601,605,828 of NC_042615.1, forward strand.
TCCACTGGGTTCTATCCATAGTAAGGCACTGGCACAAATTGCATTTCCAACGAACTCCACTCCATTCTCCTCCATGTCCCTGGTAGAGAAGTGTAGAGAAGCAGGAGATACTCCGCCCTCTTAATGGCTCGAGCAGTCGAACGAGTCCTGTCCGGCCAACAGGGGGATGGGTTCTACTCCAGGTATTTCCTGATTCCCAAGAAAACTGGTGGCCTTCGCCCCATTCTGAATCTGAGGACATTGAACCGGTTTCTTGTCAGCGAGAAGTTCAAAATGGTCTCGTTGGGTACTTTGATTCCCTGCCTCAGGGCTGGAGACTGGCCCTGCTTCTTTGATCTTAGACGAATACGCCCATATCCCCATTTCTCTAGCGGATCAGAGGTACCTATGATTCATGGTAGAGGGGGGAACACCACAGTACTGCGTACTGCCCTTTGGCCTAGCATCGGCGCCCCGTGGCTTCACCAAATGCCTGGCAGTAATGGGGGGCTTATCTTCGAAGCTGAGGGGTTCATGTCTTCCTTTACCTCGATGATTGGCTTATCAAGAGCGACTCCAAGCAGGGGAGCACTGCGTTCCCTACAAGCAACCATACTAACCTTGCAAACCCTGGGATTTCTGATCAATTATCCAAAATCTAATCTCCAGCTATCGCTACAACTGGACTTCATTGGGGCCAGGCTGGACACCGTCCAGAAAAAAAGCCTTTCTGCCTCGAGACAGGGCAGAGACTCTTGCTGCCCTTTCTCAGGTGATCTCCAGTTGCTCCCATGTCTCAGCACATCAGTTTTTAAGACATTTGGGGCATATGGTGCATATTACTCTGTTTACTCGGCTTCACATGCACAGAGCTCGGTGGACACTATGTTCCCAGTGGTGTTAAGCCACCCAGGATCTTCGGCCTCGTGTCCGGATCACCACTCCCTTCCTGCACTCCCTCGCGTGATGGGAAAGCCCATCCAATCTGGAGCAGGGGATGCCCTTCTGGGGCCTGCAGCCCCAAATTGTCCTAATTACAGATGTCTCACACTGGGTGAGGAGCCCATTTTGCAGACCTTCATACTCAGGGTCTTTGGTCTTTGCTGAGAAGCAGTCCCTGATAAATTTCCTGGAGTTAAGGGCGATCCGTTATGCCGTGCATGTGTTCAGAGAGCCACCTGCACAACAAAGTGGTTCTGGTTCAGACCGACAATCAGGTGGTGATGTGGTATCTGAAGAAGCAGGGAGGAACAGGGTTGTATGCACTCTGTCAGGAAGCCGTACAGATCTGGTCATGGGCTCTCGATAACAGTATCTTCCTTCATGTCTCTTCTCCAAGCTGAAGAGCCCTAACCTCTTTAACCTTGCCTAGTAGGAGAGCTATGCCTTCCTCTTTTTTCATTTTGGTTGCCCTTCTCTTACCTTTTCTAGTTCTGCTGTATCCTTTGTTGAGCTGTGGCAATCAGAATTGCACTTAGTGCTCTACGTGTGGTTGCACCATGGAGTGATATAGAGGATTATGTTACTCTGTTTTATTCTCCATTCCCTTCCCAATAATGCCTAACATTCTATTTGCTTTTTTGACTCACTGTAGACTGAACTGAAGATTTCAACATGTCATCCATGATAATGCCTAGATTCTTTTCCTGGGTGGTTACTCCTAATATGGAACCTAACATCATGTAACTACACTTGGGATTATTTATCCCTATGTGCATCACTTTGTATCTGTCCAAATATGATGGAAGATAAAGCATTCGGCCCATCCACATCTCCTACTCAGCTTTATAGTCGTTTCCCCCCCCCCCCCCCACCCATGCTGGTCCCATGTTCTCATGAATTCCGATACTGTCCTTGTTTCCACCACCTCCACTGGGAAGTTGTTCCCACACATCCACCACCCTTTCTATAAAGAAATATTTCCTTTTTACTCCTGAGACTACCTGTTTTTCCCTTCATCCCATGATTCTTCCTTCCATAGTTTTCTTTCTGTTAAAATAGGCCCACCTCTTGTGCATTTGATACCTTGGAGGCATTTAAATGTATTTCCCATATCTCACCTTTCATGCCTTTCCTCTAGGAATGAAAGATTAGATATGGGATAGTTAGATCTTCATCTAACCCCATATTATTTCAGTTTAAGTCCATAGACCATTGAAGTAGTTGCCCTCTGCATAAATTGAACAGTATCTTTTTGAAGATGCAGTATCCAGAATGCACCAAAAACTTAGAGACAATATTACCTCCCCTTTCCTTTCCTGTTTACGCAAGCATCCTTCTGGCTTTTGCTATTGCGTAATCTACTTGATTGCTTGCTTTATAATCCTCTAATATTGCTCCAGGTTCCTGATCTTCTTTTGTGCATAGAAGAACTTCACCCACTCCCCAACCAGACTGTACTGCTCCCTTGAGGTTTTTGCAACCCATATGCATGATCTTGTATTTTTTAGTATTAAATCTTAGCTGCCAGACTCTAGATTCCAACTCTAGTGTCCAACTCTGGTCATCGAGGATTGCAAATCAGTCTAGTTTTCAGGATAACTCTGTTAAATATGCATGAGATTAGATTTACATACTACTGAGGCAATGTGCATGCAAATTTTTCATGCATATTTAATAGGATTCTTCTGAAAACCTGATGGTATGTGGCTTTTTCGAAGACCAGAAACTGAACGTCCTCATGCTTCATTAAATGCCTTTTCATATTTTCCGTACTTTCCAGGATGTTTACCCTGTTAGTTTGGTATCATCCACAGAAAATCAAATCTTTCTTGTTAGTTGTTATGCGGTATTGCTTACAAAAATGTTAAACAGAACTGAACCAAGGATATATCCCTGTGGCACACCACTGGTAATTCCTGCCTTTCCTTGTTGTGACTTCCATTTACCACTTTTATCTCCCACTCAACCAGTTTCTAATCCAGTCAATCACTTTAGGGACTATACCTAAGGTGCTCATTTTGTTTAGTCGTTTTTGTGGAACTGTATCAAAGACCTTGTTGAAATTCAAGTTCACTACATCTAGTGCCTCCCCAATTCAGTTCTCTGGTTTCCCAGTCGAGGAAACTGATCATATTTGTCTGACAAGGTTGCCTCTGGTAAAACTGTGCTGCCTCAAATCCTGTAATCCACTGGATTCCAGAAACTGCACTATCCTCTGTTTTAGAAGCAGTTTCATTAATTAACTCACTTCCAAAATCAGACTAACTGACCTAAAGTTCTTAGATTTCTCCCTCCACTTTTTTAAAGAGGAATCACATCCTCTTGTCTCCAGTCCTTTGGAACCACCCCAGCTCTAAAGAAGCACTGAATTTTTTAAAGATACCTCTGTGTGAACCATAAACTTCTAGGTGACTATGTGCTTTCTCCAATAATCTTGTTTAAACGCTGCTCTAATTCCTTTTTAATCAATAGTGCCAGCATCCAGGTTCTATCCTGGTTAATGTGAAGTCAGTCATGCTGGAATAAGCTCTTCCTTCCCCAAAATGTTGCCCAGTTCCTAACCAATCTAAAGCCTTCCTCTGGGCATCATTGTCTCACTTGTGCAATAAAATGCTGGAGCTCACCCTGTCTCTGGGGTCCTGCATGTGAAACCAGGAGCAGTTCTGATAATGCTATCCTGGAAGCTATAGATATCAATCTCCTATCTAAAATCCTATGTGTTAGCTTCCAGAACTACCATATTGTTTTTCCCTATGTCACTGGTAACTACATATGCCACAATAGGCTCCTCCCCAGCACTTTAAAATTCTATCTTGATGATATGTGAGGTTCATTATCTTAACCCTAAGCAGGCAAGTTACCAGGCATTCTTCATGCCCATTGTGAGGGAGTGTACAGGAAACTCCTTCAACCCACTTTAAGGGACTGGCCGCAACTATCAAGTCTGGTGCTCCTAAAGTATCATCCCCAAAAGGGATTCCGGGCCCAGGGATGAACCCTTCAGTCTAGCATAAGAAGGCAGGACCCAGAAGGGTTAGACAGGCCTCAAGGAATAAGCAGGAAGGCAGAGTACGCCAAGACTGGTTACGTATGGCTTTATTAGCACTGCAAAGTAAGCAGTTTTCTTGCTTTGTAAAATGTATATAATAAAAAAGCCATTGTTTGCCTCCTTTATCCCACTAGCTGTTTCCCCAGCCATTACTATCCTAAATTAGCACATTTGGTGGCAACAGTGGGATCTCTTGCCTAAGCAGGAAGCACAGGCAGAAGTCCACAGCTGTAGCAGAAAAAAAAATACAAATTTTTTTTCTTTTTCCTGGGGCCTCATTCTTCTACTTTCCCAGCCCAAGTTACAACAGGCCAAGGGGGCTAGCCCTGCCCATGTAGTCGGGGTTCAAGAAGGAAGAAAAGACTGGACAGGCCAACAAGATTATTTTTTCTCCCCCTCTCCTTCCCCCGGAGAGAGAGACAGTATGGAAGCAGGGAAGATGGTGCAAGTGATCCATATCCTTGCTACAGGGCAGCAGCAATTGCAGAATGCCCTACAGACTCAAATTGTCCAGCAGCAGCTACTGCGAGAACAATTTATGCAGCAAAACACAGTGCTAACTCAGGTAGCACAGGCTGTGACCATTCCACCTTCCTTGTAACTGGACCTACTTAAGATGACCCCAACTGGCTTTACTTTACTTATGTACCTCTAATTTTTATTTAATTTTAGTTTTTAAATTTTATTTATAATCTTAAATTGTATTCTATTATTTATTCTATTCTTTATGTATGTTCTATTGTAAACTACCCCGAACCATGGAGGGTGTGGCAAACAAGCAATTTTAAATAAATAAATACAGTTCTGCTGACAAGCTGGCCAGAAGATGGATATCTATCTGGGGAATCTACTCATCGGAAGTAGTCAAGATGCTTTCCAAAAAGCCAATCTGGAAGGGAAGGCCATATACCAGGAGGTCAAGGTTGCCATTCTAGAGAGAGTAGGACTCACCCCAAGCCTACTGACAGAGATTTTGGTGGGGAGTTCTGCAAGCTGGGGAAAACCCAAGGAACCTATTCACTAATTGAAAGATGTCACTTGAAGATGGCTGTGCTTGGAAGGGAAAACCGTGGGTGGAGGGGGGGAGGTCGCCAAAGCAGTTCTGCTAGAACAGTTCCTAGACAGCCTAGAAATGGCCTATGTGGCAGTGAATCTGCCGACATCCAAACCTTATACTTGATAAGGTGGAAGTAGTGGAGATCTATTACCAGGCTTAGACCATGCCAGAGTCACCATGGTCCCAAAGAAGCCACTCGACCCAGGTAGAGGATGGTGGTTTCTTAAGAGCCAGAAGCCACGACAGCCAGTAACACAGATCCAGCAGGACTTTTCCCCTCGACCGCAAGCCTCATCTGGTCCGCCATGTTTCAGCTATGGAGAAAGGGGGCATTTTGCCAGAGACAATCCCCATAAGGGTTTAATGGAACAAAAGGACTGGTCCTTTTCCTCCGATTGGTTTATCCTGCACTATCTCCATTTTCTATTTAAGGTATTTAAGGAGTAGTTTAATTCATGACGTCAGATGCTGTCTTCATATTGGGTGCCATGGTGGATTGATGAATGTGTTACTTTGATGAACTTTGATGAACTTTGATGAACTCAAACAAAACAGAGCTGCTACTGATTTCACACAACCCGAACACCCACCCAATTAGCCTCGCACAACCCACACCTTTAAACATGGAGCTCTCTGCAGACGTAAGGAATCTAGGAGCATGGCTCGACAACCAACTTAACCTAAAAAAATTCATAAACACAACCACCAGGGATTGCTTCTTTAAACTACAGGTCCTAAAGAAACTAAAGCCACTCCTTCACTTCAATGACTTTCGCCTCGTTCTCCAATCCATTATTTTTTTGAAACTTGATTACTGCAACTCAATCTTACTTGGACTCCCCGCCAACAGCATCAAACCTCTACAGATGGTACAAAACACCGCAGCCAGAATCCTAACTAACACTAATAGAAGAGACCATATTACCCCCATCTTGAGCAACCTCCACTGGCTACCCATCAAGCAGAGAATCCTATATAAAACCTTAACTATTATTCATAAAGCAATTCATAACATCGCACCTGTATCTCTACAAACTCAACTACGTCTACACTTACCCTCCAGACCCATCAGAAGCGCCTACAAAGGCACATTAGTCGCAGCTCCAACCAAATCAACTCTAAGAAAAAGAGCACTCTCAACTGCTGGACCACACCAATGGAATGCGCTCCCACCAGTCCTACGACTCGAACCTAGTCTACCAGAGTTCAAAAAACGGTTAAAAACCTGGCTCTTCAGTCAAGCCTTTCAATTCCCAGAGGGTAAATAGGCACCTCAGCATGACTCTCAGTTCCAACCATTGCAGGTTGACATTAACACCTTGCACTTAATTACATATATGTACTTGCTTATTCGTTATGTTTATTTAACAGTCATTATTTACATACTATATAACAGTACATTTGCAGATTATCTTCACTACTAAAGTTCCTTGTAAAAAGTTGTACACACACATTCTATTCCAAAACACTAATAATGTTAATTGCCATTTGCTAAATGTTATTTTTACCTTCAATGTTCCTTGTAATAATGTTTAATGGTTGATTGTTATTGTTCAATGTTTAATGTTCTATGTACAAAACCCCGGTCTAACCTCCCAGACCAGGGCAACCTTTTCGTTACTTATAAACCGGAATGATTTGTATTGCATACAGGAATTCCGGTATATAAAAATTAAAAATAAATAAAATAAAATAAAATGAAGAGATGAGTATCTTAGAGTGTCTTTCTAAATGAGGTGAACACTATTAAGAACATTTTTTGGACTATGTTTAGATGAAGAGATGTATACATTTCTCAACGTCTTCTAATGAGGTGAATACTATTTGGAAAGCCTTTTTGGATTGTTTGATTAATCGGAAGAAAAAGACCGTTCCCTGAGGTAGGAAGCATGGTGACTTCCGAAACATGGACCACATTGGTTGGTTTTTGGTCTTTCCTCTTTGGAAATTCAATGAGACATTCTGTGGAGCTTTCATCTACCACATTTAAGATGTTGTTTTCACTAATTTTCATATTTTTAAGATAAATGTTTTTCACAAATTCTTATAACTTTCACTGAAGCAAAAATAAGTTAAAATAAGGAGGAGGCATAGACCGAAGATTAAAACAATATTCAGGTATTAAAAAAAGTTGCAGTAATATTGCAGCATTAAGCCTGAAGATATGATGGTCATGCTTTTTTATTAAGCATATAAAATGTGTTTTTTAAAAAATAAAAAATGAACACACTGAGTTCAATGATTTAGGGAAGGTTTTTGTTGTTTTTTTGGATTTATCAGAATTTCTTCTCCAGGACTTTTCTTATTATTCATTTATGGTCCCATTTATGGGGTGCCTGGCTGGGGTTAAGATACACCCACAGGTGTGGTACAGGACTGCAAGGCTGGACAAGAGCTGTTCTTCTGCCTAACCAGCCCTTCCCTCGCAAGTTGAGCCCTTGGGTTCTGGGGGCCAGTAGGGCTTGGCTTCGGCAGAACATCATGGCTGGTCATGACTGGAAGCTGGGCTGGTGGTCTGCCTAGCCAGTCCCCTCACCTGCAGGTTGAGCCCTTGGGTTCTGGAGACAAGTAGGGCTTAGCTGGGCAAGGCAGGCACAAGCTGGACTTGAGATCTGGCACAACCTGAATGTTGTGGGCAGAGACAGACTAAAAGTAGAGGTCTGGGTATGAACAGGCAGGCTGGACAAGACTGGACAGGATACTAAGCAGGGGTGAGGACTGGATACAGACACAGTCTTAGACAGGATTCTGAGCAGGGACTGGGACTGGATATGGACACAAGTAGATTGCTGGGATTGGGTACAGACTGGGGCAAGGCAATAGCAAGGTAGGGAATGGATATTAGAAGCTGGACTGGGCAGGGCAGGACAAGGTAGCTACTTACTTGCTCCTGGCTGGCTATTTCTTGGTCTGCGGGGGATGGGGTGGCAGCCAGGATGTACAGTGGTTATGGATATGGAGGAGCAAGAGAAGCAATATTTAAATTTAAAAATGAACAGAAAAGGGGGTTATGATAGGGGTGCTGACCTGTGAATTATGTTTTTTGTGTGTTTTTGGTTTATTTTTTTAAACATTGGAAGGGTTTTGGAGGGCGGGGGGTGCAGGACCATGTATAAGATCTTGGGGAGGGAGGGGGGGGGGGGGGCAGGAATTGGGCTGCAGGCCCAAAAGCACTTTTGAAAATTATTTTGACAGTGCCATTTACCCGGATATCCGGCCGCACAAGTCCAGATAACTTAAAAACCTAACCAATAATAATCATAAATAGCTAGTTAGGTTTTTACATTATCCGATTATATGTAGCTGACAACTTTAGATGAGTATATTCAGCGGGAAGTTTATCCTGCTGAATATCCAGGACAAGTTATTTGCTAACCTTAGCCAGATAACATGTCTTCTTGCCGGCTTACTGAATATGGACCTCTCTGTATTCTGAATTGTTTGTACCGCATTCAGTTTTAGATGGATGATGCATAGGCTTAATAAATATTGTACTTAGCTTGAATTGTTTTCTTAAAATATTCAGATTACATTAAGTTGAGCATTATTGTATATCTTTTTAAATATGTAATTAGATTGTCTTCCTTTTGGATAATTACTCAACATGGTCTGAGTCAAGATTTTTAAATGTTAATTCTAATTAATACTGTGTTAATCAGATTTCTTTCTTTTCAGTAGTTGGCAGGTGAATGAAAAGTGTCCTGCAGGAAGCATGGTTTATGCTCCTATGACTGTTTTTCTTCTTTACTGTCCATGACAACTCTTCTCCTTCTCTGTTTTCTCTCTCACATGAAAGCTTAAATCCTATCCATTCTGGACAAAAAATGGCAAATGCCTTCACCTACCTCTGTTCATATTGTCTTTCATGGGTCCAAGAGCAGTCTCTTCACTTTTCATCAAATTCTTCCAGTAATTTAGTCCTCAGAGTTGTGTTTTCTTTTTAGACTAGTAATGTCTTTTGATATAAACTCTTGTTTGTTACTGAATTCTAATGGCACCACCCATGTAAATTATGAGATATATTTTCCTTTGATATAGGTGCCCTATTGTAAACTGTTATGATGGTGAATAACTTAATGACTGTATATAAAAACTTTTAAATAAATAAATAGTGATCAAAAGAATTAAAAAAAAAAAAAAAAAGACCAGTTCATTTTTTATATCAGAATCTTTTTTTTTGGCCAGCAAGTTTCTTCTCATTTGGGCTTCCAGCTCAGTTGGAACCAGGGCTGGTATTTAGTGACATGAGTTACCATTCTTAAATACCCAATGATTTTTTTTTTTTCCATATCCCTTCTTAGGTCACCTAGTCCAGTCATCATGGCGACAGTTAACCAATGATCATACTATAGGGCTCCTTCTAAAACTCTGCAATCATGAATACTAAATCCAGCCATTAGATGTTCCTGCGCAGTATCCCCAGCCTTGGGCAGCCCTAGGATTTTAAGCAAACCCAGGTCCCTCTGCATAACAGTCGCAGCACTGCCACTGAGTTACCAGATCGGCCTCATATCTGAATCCTTGATCCATTTTTCAGTCCTTTCAAAACACTTAAATCTTAATTAACAAATGTTTCTAGGTAGGTCTTACCTTTTCTAATGGTGTGAGCTGAACATTGTTGTCTTTTTTTTTTCTGTTTTCCAAAAGGCAGATCTTTATTCTTATTGAGCACTCTTATTTTTTAAAATAGATCCACCTTTGCTGTGGGGACCAGTCACTTGGCAGCACAGAGATACCACTAACTGGATTGCTAAAAAAGGAGAGTGCAGAGATGGGGGAGCAGGCTGTAGTCATTGAAGGGGTGTTTATCCTTGTTCCTCCAAACAGAGCCAAGCAAAATCTGCCACCAGTGCCTGTGGAAATGGCTCCTACTGTTGGAATATCAGTAAGTCTACAAAAGGAAGGCATTCCTAGCAAGGTAAGGGTTGCCCTTCTTGTTTTCTTTATTTTAAAAGTATTGTTTGCCTCATTCAATTATGTATTGTTGTAGGTGGATTTAAAAGTTACTTAGAAATAAAGGTGGTCAAACAAGTTCTAAGTTTTATCTTTTCATTGGATTAACATTTGTTATATATTAGGATTTGAGTTAAACTTACTTCATTAGTTTAGTGCAGATAGTCACAAAAGAACTGGTTTAAAAATAATAATAAAAAAAAAAAAGTATTTCCTGGCGTGTAGCCAGATGGACTCAGAACGAATGGGTATAGTATGCTCGTGCTAGCAGTTGGAGACGGATCTGACGTCAGCACGGGTATATATACCCCCACAGGAAGCGTAGCAACTCAGTAATTTCCGTCTCCAAAGCAGTTTGGAGAGCCTGCACGCTTGCTGAGCATGTTTTCCAAATCTACTTACTAAAACTTTTACAACATCGAGCCCCGCACTCCTGCGGTGATACCCTAAAGTCCCTCCCCCAGTAGAGTTTCCCGGGGTGATTTCCGTGATCACCCCGGAGGTGTAAGTCCTCGGTCCGGTGGCCGAATCGCGGCAGGGACACAGCCCCCGGGCGAGGTTCGGGTGAGGCTTTCGAGGCGCCTCGGTCCCGGCGTGGACGAGGCAGCGGGTGCATATCCTCAAACACGGCGGTGAAGGTACTTGCCCTCTCCCTCCGCAGCCGGAGACCGCCCGGGTTCCAGCCGGGAAGCGCCGTGGATCAGGTAAGGGGTACATCTCTTATTTCTGGTCTCCGAGGAGCAGAGGATTGGTGGCGTGGCACGCCGTGGAGGGCGCCATTGTGTGGGCCTTGTTCAGGTATTGAGCGCCCGTAATAGGCGCGGCTCTATTCCTCCTTGTGCATATATTGCCTTATTGCTGAGAGCATATTGAATGCCATTGAGCATGTCTTGCTAACCGCTTACTGCTGTGAGCCTATTGAATGTCATTGAGCGTGTATTACTAACCGCTTATTGCTGAGAGCCTATTGAATGCCATTGAGCATGTATTACTGACCGCTTATTGCTGAGAGCCTATTGAAAGCCATAGAGCGTGTATTGCTAACTGCATATTGCTGAGTGCATATTGCATACAATTGAGCTGTTTTCATGGCCGCCTATTGCTGAGAACATATTGCACATATTGCTGCAGCTTATTAGTTTTATTGTGCGCCTGTTGGATTAAGCACATATTGCTGCCGCATATTCTTATTATTGTGCCCCTGTTGGATTAAGCGCATATTGCTGCCGCATATTGTTATTATTGTGCGCCTGTTGGATTAAGCGCATATTGCTGCCGCATATTATTATTGTGCGCCTGTTGTATTAAGCGCATATTGCTGCCGCATATTGTTATTATTGCGCGCCTGTTGTATTAAGCGCATATTGCTGCCGCATATTGTTATTATTGTGCGCCTGTTGTATTAAGCATTCAGCGCATACTTTTCAATGGATCAGAACGCCGCAGCGTCTTCAGCGGCGGCGCCGCCTGCCTCAGGCATTAAAGCCCTTGGCCTCTGCTCTGCATGCCAGCTTAGAGCCACGCACAGTGAAGAGCCAGACTCCCTATGTGCCCAATATGAGGAGGCCGTGGAACCCTCGGGCCAGGACCGGTCTCAGCCACGATTTGCTGACAGTTCCCCAGGGGCTACCCCGGATTTAGCGGGCAGTCTCGACCAATCGGGAATCCCGGGGGATCTTGTACCCCGGCGATTAGAGGCTGCTTCAATTTCCTGGGTGGATCTCTTTAAGGGGATTCATGCCTTTGTAGAGATGCAAACAGCTTCCCGTCCAGGCCCTGCGGTTCCTGCTGTTCCTGTTGTTCCTGTTGTTCCTGCGGTTTCTGCGGTTCCTGTGGTGGCTGCGACTGCGGCGGCTGCTGCAGCTGCCGCTGCGGTGGTGGCTCCTATGGATCCTGTTCCTGGACCCTCACGCCCTTATCATGAGCGGGAACTCCCGCCGCTGGACAGTCCGGATCAATCAGACCAGGAGGTTTCACCGGACGAGTCCGAACTCCCGGACGAGGGGGAACTTCCCCCAGGGATTGAGCCATATAGAACCATGAGGCGGTTCTTCCCTAAGGAGGATCTCTCCGACCTGGTGTCTGTGTCTGGCGGAGTTGGATATTACAGGTCCCAGCGCTACGGTACCCTCTGCGCAGAACCCCCTGCTGGAAGGTCTTCGTCCTACAGCCCGCCATTTTCCATTCTTGCAAGTGGCACAACAACTGATAGATTTAGAATGGGCGGCACCAGCGGCCGCATTCAAAGGGGGCCGGGCCCTGACGGGCATGTACCCATTGGCACCGGCTATCCAGGACCTGCTGGCGTGCCCTCAGGTGGACGCCTTGATTATTTATTTATTTATTTAAAGTATTTCTATACCGGTCTTCATGAAGGGATTCATATCAGACCGGTTTACATGGAACTTGGGGATTAACTAGATAACCAAACAAGAACGCCGAAGCAAAGTTACATATAACAAGGAATATGAACTTGGGGGCTAAAGTAGCCAGGAAGTAGAGACAGAAAAAAACTGGAGGTAAAATACAATGAAGGGTAATGGGATTAGCGCTGTGGTCAAGCGCACTACCATTCCAGTTGAAGGGGGGACGGCCCTCAAGGAGCCTCATGACCGGCGACTGGACGCCATTCTGAAAAAGACCTTTGACGTGGCAGCTCTATCTTTGCGGATCACGACCTGCTGCACAGTGGTGACGCGTGCCTGTTTGTCACAGGTTAGGAACAACGCTCCAGCAGCTGACATGGAGTCAGCTCTTTCGTTCCTCACGGATGCTGCATCAGACCTGGTCCGGACAACAGCTAAGGGGATTTCATCCTCCGTAGCTGCCAGGAGGCAGCTCTGGATCCGGAGATGGTCAGCTGATGCGCCTTCAAAGACACGCCTCACCAGATTGCCCTTTAAGGGCTCTTTCCTATTTGGCAGCGACCTTGATAAACTGGCCAGTACATGGGGTGCCTCTCCAGTGCCTAGACTGCCGGAAGATCGGTTCAGAAGGGGCCAGCGCGCCTTTCCAAGGCCCTCCAGGGGCAGGAGTTCACAGCGCTTTGTTCCTTACAGGGGTCGCTACCAGGCACCACGTCCTCAGGCCAGGAATCAGTCCTTTCGGACCAAGCAGCACAAAGAGGGGAGCAGGCCAGGGCTCAGGTCCCGGCCGCGCCTCTCAATGAGAATCCGCCGATTCATCTGGGGAATGGAGCCATAGGGGGCAGGTTAACCCTCTTCTACCCCAGATGGGTCGAGATCACGTCGGACCAGTGGGTCCTCGCCATTATCCGGGAGGGATATTATCTGGACTTTCATCATCTCCCTCCGGACAAGTTTGTGGAATCTTCATGTCCCATACACAAGAAGGCAGCATTGGAAGCTACCCTGGCGAGGCTCCTGTCCTTGAAAGCCATCATCCCAGTACCTGCCTGGGAAGTGAATTCTGGACACTATTCCATTTATTTCATGGTACCCAAGAAAGGGGGCACCTTTCGGCCTGTGCTGGACCTCAAGTCAGTCAATCGATACTTACGGGTACCGAGGTTTCGCATGGAGACTCTGAGCTCCGTCACGGCCGCAGTACAGCCAGGAGAATTCCTCACGGCATTAGACCTGTCAGAGGCATACCTGCATATCCCGATCCATCCGGATCACCAGCGCTACCTACGCTTCAAGGTTCTAGGACGCCACTTCCAGTTTCGGGCTCTGCCCTTTGGGTTGGCCACGTCACCACGGACATTCACCAAGGTGGTCGTAGTGGTAGCAGCGGCACTCAGGCGGGAAGGAATTCTGGTCCATCCCTACCTAGACGACTGGCTGATCAGGGCGAAATCTCGAGAGGAGAGCCTTCGGACAACCGACAGAGTGATTGCCCTTCTGGAAAGCTTGGGCTGGGTAATCAACCTCAGCAAGAGCTGCCTACAGCCTTCCCAGTCTCTGGAATACCTGGGAGTACAGTTCGACACCCGGGCAGACACAGTCAGTCTCACTACCAAGAGAAAGTTGAAACTTCATCAGCGTATCCAGTATTTGATGGGAGCCAGTCGGCCCATAGCCTGGGATTATCTGCAGGTTCTTGGTCTCATGACATGCACCCTGGAAGTGGTGCCTTGGGCGAGGGCCCATATGAGACCTCTACAACACTCCCTGCTCTCTCGCTGGAGCCCCCGTCTATGGAACTATTCCACGCGCCTTCATCTGCTAGCCAGAGTGCGGACCCAGTTGCGGTGGTGGTTGCAGTCCAACCATATGAGCAGGGGGTCGAAGATGTCCTCACCCACGTGGACCTTGCTCACCACAGATGCCAGCCTGAGCGGCTGGGGAGCACACTGCGAAGAACTCACCGCACAAGGGCGGTGGAACAGAGAAGAGGCAGCGTGGAACATCAACTGTCTAGAGGCCCGGGCAGTCCGATTGGCATGCCTTCGATTTGCTCACAGACTGAAGAACAGAGCAGTCAGAGTGATGTCTGACAATGTACATCAACCGTCAGGGCGGAACCAGAAGCCGACAAGTATCTCTGGAGATCGCCCCACTGATGGCTTGGGCAGAGGCGAATCTTCGGGACATCTCCGCCGTCCACATTGCCGGGAAGGACAATACCACAGCAGACTTCCTCAGCAGAGAAAGCCTAAATCCGGGAGAGTGGCAGCTGTCACCCACAGCCTTCCAGATGATTGTGGATCACTGGGGGATTCCGGACATGGATTTACTGGCGGACAAGTCCAATGCTCAAGTACCCAGATACTTCATCCGTAAGCGCGACCCGTTCTCACACGGAATCGATGCCCTGGTCCAGCCGTGGCCTCCAGGGACTCTGCTATACGCCTTTCCTCCGTGGCCTCTGCTGGGCGCCATCATCCACAAGATTCAGAAACACCGGGGCCTAGTTCTTCTAGTGGCACCAGACTGGCCAAGAAGACCCTGGTACGCAGACATGAGAAGACTACTGGCAGGGGAGCCTCTTCCCCTGCCTCCTCTCCGGGACCTTCTACGTCAAGGTCCCATCCTCCACGAGGATCCAGCTCAATTCTCTCTTACGGTCTGGCCATTGAGAGGGCTAGACTGAAGAAAAGAGGTTACTCGGAGCCCGTGATAGATACACTCCTCCGAGCTCGTAAGTTTTCCACGTCCCTCACCTACGTCAGGATCTGGAGAGTATTTGAAGCATGGTGCGACACTCACGGCACCAATCCACATGCGACCACAATCCCTATTGTGTTGGATTTCCTGCAGGATGGACTTCAGAAGGGTCTCTCCCTCAGCTCCATCAAAGTTCAGGTGGCTGCGCTGTCTTGCTATGGTCCCAGGAGGGATGGCAAGACCATCGCCAAGCACCCAGATGTTTCTCGCTTCCTGCAAGGAGTCAAGCATATTCGTCCGCCACTAAAGTGGCCTGTGCCCTTATGGAACCTTAATCTTGTTTTGGATTTCCTCGCGGGATCCACCTTCAGACCCCTTCGGGGACTGTCTCTCCGTTCTCTAACCTTGAAGATGGTGTTCCTATTGGCGGTATGTTCGGCACGCCACATCTCAGAGCTACAAGCACTGTCCTGCCGTGATCTCTTTCTCAGAATCACTCCTGAGGCTATCCATCTTCGTACGGTTCCCTCCTTTCTACCTAAAGTGGTTTCACAGTTTCATCTTAACCAAACCATATCCTTGCCTACCACGGAGGGTTTGAAGAAATCTGAAGAAGGGCGTTTATTACGCCATCTCGACATTGGCAGATTGCTGCCCAGATATCTGGAAGTGACACAAGAACTACAAAAGACGGACCATCTGTTCGTCCTGCACTGCGGGAGGAAGCAAGGTGAAGCGGCCTCGCGGCCCACCATCGCCCGCTGGATTAAAGAAGTTATCAGAGCAGCTTACGTGGAGGCCGGAAAGTCTCTGCATCTACAAGTCAAGGCTCATTCTACCAGAGCACAAGCGGCATCTTGGGCAGAATCCAGGATGCTGTCGCCTGCAGAAATATGTAAAGCGGTGCCATGGTCCTCCCTCCATACCTTCTCCAGGTTCTACCGTCTGGATGTCCAGGCCAGGGAGGACTCCGCATTTGCGAGGGCGGTACTACATGGTCCTCAGGCAGCCTCCCGCCCAGGCTGGGAGTAAAGCTTTTGTACATCCCATTCGTTCTGAGTCCATCTGGCTACACGCCAGGAAATGTTGAGATTACTTACCTGATAATCTCCTTTTCCTTAGTGTAGACAGATGGACTCAGCATCCCGCCCCGCTGCCTGTGTACATGGGTTTCACATATTCAAGGTAAGCCATGTCATTTGTTTACATAAGAGCGTACACTCTACCAGGTGTCAACGCCTTCCGGTTGTGACTGCTGGCGGTCTCCAGCTACTATTAATCGGTCAGGGGGATCCTGTTTCACTATTTCACTGAGCGTCAGTACACACATCCATAACAGCTTTTGCAAGGAAGATTACTGAGTTGCTACGCTTCCTGTGGGGGTATATATACCCGTGCTGACGTCAGATCCGTCTCCAACTGCTAGCACGAGCATACTATACCCATTCGTTCTGAGTCCATCTGTCTACACTAAGGAAAAGGAGATTATCAGGTAAGTAATCTCAACATTGCCTATAACTTGTTTGTTTCATATTTTTATGTTTAGATATATTAACACAGCACCCTTGATACTGACCTAGATAATATTCTGCAAAATTAGAAAATGCAACTTACATTACAGAAATGGAAATCAAAAGTAACTTTTGAAAAAAAAAATGTTGTGGACCATGAGCTTTACTTGTGGGTTGCAAGCTTTTGAGGCCAGATGATGATCACAAATAGCAAAATTAGATTTCCTAGTGTGTAGACAGATGGATTCAGGACCAATGGGTATAGTGTATTCCTGATAGCAGATGGGAGACGGATCAGATTTCAAAGCTGACGTCAGCCTACATATACCCATGCAGGAAGCTCTGTTCTTCAGTATTTCTCCATCTCCTAAGCAGATAGGGACACTACACACACTAGAATAGTGTTAGCAACTCTAAAACAAAGAAGAGAGAAAATTTAACTCAAGAAGACGAGCCCGTACAGTAAAAACAAATTATATTATCTAGAAACAAAATATTTACCAAAGTCTCAATTTTTTTAATTTTTCTTCATCTGATTTTCTGTCCTTGTTTTTTAATGATTTGCTTAAAGCAACAGTTTTGCTAAACCTATAACCAGTTGTTAAGTTTAAAGTTTTATTTGTCATCACTTCTTGCTGGTTTGTATTTCATAGTGTACTCTCGTAAATCTAAAATTATTAGGTTGCCCAGTAAAGGTGTTTTGAATCTCTCTACCTCACCAACCCCTACCACCTTTAGCTTTGAAAGAGAATAGTGAAATTATTCTAAATGAGTTCCATGTTTGGTTTTTTTTCTTGTAGCCAGATTAAGTAGCATTATTTTGCTGGGTCTTTTCTTGCTTGTATTAGCTATTTTTAGTGAACAGTATGTAAACCAACTCATATAAACAAAATCTCTACCTTTAAATTATTTTACAATGGTTCTAGTGTTTTCATTAACTCATTTAGCTCATTCATACTATACTAAACCACTATAGAGTACATTACGAAACCCTGCTAATCTGCTGTTCTGTTGAAAGCAACTAAGGAGATAAGACAGGAGGAAGATATAGAATGCAATAGGGATCAGAATGAAGACTGAAGGATGTTTGATCAAGCAGTTCAAAATGACTTTGAAAAGAGAGCACAGGGTTTTTAGATAAAGTATGAAAAGTGTGAATAGGAATAATAAGCAATTGCCAAGAGGATTTTCCACCTAAATGATTTACTATGTTTATAATATACACTAATCCTACCATTTTTATAAATACTGTCTAGTACAGTTCTCAATGCAGTGTTGAGGACATACCTAGCCAGTTTAAGTTTCAAGATATCCACAATAAATATGCTTGAGAGTATATTTTGCATTCTCTGAATCATCAAATGCAAATCTATCTCATGCATATTCTTTCAGGATATTCTGAAAACCAGATAGGCTTATTGTGTCCCGAGGATTCTGCTGAGAACCATTAGTTTAGTACATATAAATTTTTTATTTAATTATGCAACTATTTCTTTTCAGTCTTCAAGCCAATTAAAAGCTGAAACTGAGCTAGAAAGCCCAAAAAAGAAAACAGTTTTATCCCCCACACTGAAGAAATCTCGTAGTCCAAAACCGAGACCCCGGAGTGCGTCGCCTACACTACCTCATTACAGCAATTCACCTCCAACAAAAGATGAATCAACAGAAGGAGAGATAGAAAGTTTACAGGAGAATGATGCACCAATAACTCAGAAAGGTAAAGTTTTCATATAAGAAAAAATAAATTTATAAACAGAATTGAGAAAAACCTGAGCTTTTCTAAATAGTTTATTTGTAAGTTAAAAAAAAAAAAAAAAAAAGTAATGACATCTTCTCCAAGGACAAGCAGGATGATAGTTCTCACACATGGGTGACATCATCAGATGGAGCCTGGCACGGAAACGTTTCTAGAAACTTTGACTAACACACTGAGCATGCCCAGCATGCCACTATCCACGTGACCACATGGGGTCCCTCTTTTTCTGAGAAGCTAAAACCTCGTGGCTGCGGAGCTCATGTTTTTTCTCTTCTTTCACGAGTCCTGTCGGGTCCCTCTGCGTGTGTTTTGGATTTTTCCTTTCTCGGTATCGGTAAGTTTCCTTTGTAGTTTGTGGTTGAATATCGACTGTGTTGCCTCCCGGTGGCTGCTGGGCATCGACTGCATGCCATGTTCTTTTTTTTTTTTTCTATGCTATCATCTGGCTACCACCATTGCCCCTAGTGCCCCCGGACCATGTCCATCACAGACCCTCACGAGGTCTATGTCCTGTGCCTGGGGGCATTGCATGATGTCCATGGCTGTGATCTTTGTGCCCAAATAGCCCCCAATATTCGTTGGGCATGCCTGGACAAAATGGAAAGAAAAGCTGTTCGTAGCTAATAAATCTGAATCAACACTGGCGTCTGGGACTTCAACTCCGCATAAGGGAGTCTCGGCAACAACCCCCTTGGTGTCTCCTCCGCCACAGAGTCCCGGCCTAGTACGAGTGGGAGACTAAGCGAGGCCCAGATCCGGTTCCTCTCCATTTCCCTCAGCATTGGGTAAGGACCAGGGTGAGCACCGGGAAAAGTCCAGGAAGCACTGACATTGGTCTTCATCCTCAAAGATGTCTGACCACGGTAAGGCACTGATGTCATCCTTGCCTTCCCCGAAGCGGTCCCCTCTGGAGGATTTTGTACCTGCTGGACAATCCAAGGAACTTCTTGGATCTCCACCGATACCGATGAAGGGTTTGGTACCCCCCAACGGTTCCAGGGTCGATCCGATTTTGCTGCCTCCTCCTCCTCAAGCCGTCCTGTCCTTGGCATCCTTTGAGGAAGAGTTAGAGATGCGTGTGCGGCTGGTGGTCAGCCGGGTCCTGCAGGGCATCGAGCCTCCGGTTCCACCAGGACCGCCACTGCTGCAGGAGCAGACTCTATTGGTGCTTGCACCTCTGTTGGAGCAGCTGCACCTGCTGCTCAGTGGCTTACTGCCGCAGCCAGCTCTGATGCCTCGAGTGCCTTCTCCATTGAAGGGTGCATCGCCACTGCCTTCACCGGTTCCAATTCCGGTGAGTGATTCCTCTGATGAGGAAGGTCCATCGATGTCGACGGTACCCAGGCTGCGCATGACGCCCCAACCGGCGCTAGCCCTCCTGGGTCCTTCGGGGCCGGTGCCCTCATTGCCCGGTACTTATTTGACCATCGGTGCCGATGTGCCCCCATATTCCACTTGTGCCTTTGGTGCCTGCTTCGGTCCCATTGATGTTTCTGAGGCCTTTGGGGTCTTAACTTAAGACTCCATTGGGGGCTCCAGCTCAAGTGACCCTGGGCTTCTAAATTGAGGCGGATGCCCCCTACGATCCCTGGGAGGGAGAGGCATCAGTTTCCTCCATAGATGAAGCTGAGGGACTTGCCTTCTGAACCCTCTCCAACAGAGGAGAGGCGTAAATCCCCACTAGAGGATCTGACGTTTGCTAGATTTGTAAAAACCATGATGGAGTCAAGTGCCTTTCCAGCTCTTAACAGTGCAGGATTCTAGGCATAAAATATTAGAGAAACTACAATTTATTGATGCTACTAAAGAAGTGTTGGCTGTACCAGTACATGACATTTTTAAGGAGCGTGTTGTCCAGCTCTGGGAATATCCCATCTCCATTCCACCAGACTGACACTGTCTATCATATCCAGCCCACCATGGGTTTTGAAAGCCGACAACTCCCACACCGGTCGGTAGTGGTGGAATCGGCCTTGCAGAAGGCAAAGAGGCTCTGGACTCATGCTTCGGCTCTCCCGGGTCGAGAGCACAGGGCTCTGGATGCTCTTGTATGGCAGGTAATCCAGGGCTCAATATTGGCAGCCAGGCTTGCCTGCTACCAACTTTATATGGGCCAATAGTTCAGAAACCAAGATTTGGTGGAACACCTTCCACAACAGTTTCAGGATTTCCAGAAGGTAGTTCAACAGGGCCTGGAATGTGACAAACACAGAGTCCACTCCGTGTATGACGTGTTTTGAAACCACAATAAGGGTTGCAGCGGCTGGCTTTGAGGCTCGTCGCATGGCCTGGCTTTACGCTTCCGACCTCCATTCCAAAGTTCAGGATCGACTAGTGGACTTCCCCTGTACAGGGGAGAACTTCAGGGACAAGATTAAGGAGGCGGAAGCACAGCTGAAGGATTATCGCAAAACCCTTCAGGAGTTGTCAGTCAGCATGTCAGATACCCAGCCCTTGGGCAAGAAGCCTCCCAGGCAATTCACAAGGCACCCTTTCTACCAGCCACAAAAGTATTATCTGCCGGCGTCCCTAGCAAGACCCCAGTGGGCACCAGCTAGACCAAGGGCATATGGCAGCCATGTGCCCCTTGACCGGTCCCTGCCCCACCTCAGAACCCCACCATGGGGTTTTCATTGGTGGCGAGGGGGTGTAAGCCAGCAGACTCTACCCCAGGACACTGATCCCCCAGTGGGGGCTGCCTGCAGCTCTTCGCCACCCGGTGGATTTCAGTCATTTCAGACCAATGGGTCTTCTCCATTGTGCAGCAGGGGTACATGCTGCATTTCCAACGAACTCCTCTGCATTCTCCTTGTGTCCTCAGTGGAGTTGTTCAGAGAGCCAGCAACTACTTCGAGTAGAGTTCTCTGCCCTCTTAATGGCTCGAGCAGTCTAACCAGTACCACAGGCCAGCAGGGCGACGGGCTCTTCTCCAGGTATTTCCTGGAGGACTTTGCCCCATTCTAGATCTGAGGGCATTAAACCGTTTTCTTGTTGGACCTATCCTTCTTCTCAGAGCTGGGGACTGGCTCTGCTTCCTCACATTCTAAGATGCATATGCCCATATTCCCATTTTTCCTGCCGATTGAAGGTATCTGATTCATGGTAGAAGGGGAGCACTATCAATATCGGGTGCTGCCTTTTGGCCTGCTGTCAGCGCCATGTGTCTTCACAAAATGCCTGGCGGTGGAGGGGGCTTACCTCAGAAGGCAAGGGGAATATGTCTTCCCTTTCTTCTACGATTGGCTCATCAAGAGCGACTCCAGGCAGGGGATGCTGCGTTCCCCACAGGCCACCATATGTGTTCTGGAGGATTTGGGATTTTTAATCAATTACCAGAAACCCCATCTCTAACTGTCCCTACAGTTGGACTTCATCGGGGCCAGGTTTGATATGGTCAGGAGGAAGGCCTTCCTGCCATGGGATAGAGCGATAACCCTTGCTTCCCTGGTAAGGGTAATTTCCTCCTGCCCTCACATTTCGGCACACCAGTTTCTGCGCCTTTTGGGGCACTTGACAGTGACTGTTCATGTCACACCATTGGCATTGCTATACATGCGCAAGGTACAGTGGATGTTAAAGTTCACAGTGGCACCAAGCCACCAGGATCTTCAGTCTTGCATCTTAGTCACCACTCTGCTTCAATGATCTCTCGTGTGGTGGGAGACCATACCCAACCTGGAGGAGGGGATGCCTTTCTGGGTACCTCAGCCCCAGATAAACCTCCCAGAGCTGCGGGTGATCTTACACCCTATGGGCATTCCAGGACCACTTAACCAACAAAGTAATTCTCGTTCAAACAGACAATCAAGTGGCAATGTGATATTTGAACAAGCAAGTGGGGATGGGATCATACCTCTTCTGCCAAGAGGCAGTGCAGATTTGGTCCTGGGCCCTCACGAAGAGGTATCTTTCTCCGAGCCATGTATCTCCCAGGGACGGACAACATCCTGGCAGACCCATTGAGTTGGGCCTTTCGACCACATGAATGGTCCTTGGATCAGGAGATCATGAGCCCCATCTTGCGCCTGTGGGGACCCCAGACATAGATCTGTTTGCCTCCCCAGAGAACAGGAAAGTGTATCAGTTCTGCTCCCTGGTCCGAGCTGGTAGGGGACCAATATCGAATGCCATCTCACAGCACTGGGGCACCGACCTCCTGTATGCTTATCTTCCTCTGCCACTGGACTTGAGGACATTTCAAAAACTCACAGGACTGAGGCACCATGATCTTGATTGCTCATTTTTAGCCGTGCCAGATTTGGTTCCCACTTCTGCGGAAACTGGCCTCCCACCCTCTGATCTGGCTGGGTACTGCCCCAGACCTGATCCCACAGGACTAGGGCAGGCTGCACCACCTCAATCTTCGAATCTTATCTCTCACAAATTGGATGTTGACTGGGTGACCATACAAACTTTGGGCCTTTTGGATGGCATGTCTCTGATTCTGTTAAAGTCCAGGAAACCTTCCATGAGGCGGTCTTACAATCTCAAGTGGAAGAGGGTCTTGGTTTGGTATGAAGGGCATGGTCTGAACCCATACTAAAGCTTTTGGGCTACCTATTGCACTTCTCCAAGGTTGGCTTGAAGACCAGTTCGGTGAAGGTTCATCTCAGTGCCATTGGAGCACGTTATCAAGGGATGGCTGGGGCCTCCATTTCCATCCATCCACTTGTAGGGCATTTCATGCGGGGTTTATTGCAGCTTAAGCCTCTGACGTGGCCGCCAGCACGGCCACGTCAGAGGCTTAAGCTGGGACCTCAATGTGGTTTTGGCCCATCTTATGATGGCACCATTTGAGCCCCTGGGATCTTGCAATCTGAAGTACCTATCCTGGAAGGTCACCTTCTTGGTAGCTGTCACCTCACGCACAGGGTCAGTGAGCTTCAGGCTTTAGTATCATATCCACCTTATACAAAATTTTGTCATAAGGTGTTCTTAGGTACAAACCTGAAGTTCCTCCCAAAGGAGGTCACGGAATTCCATCTCAACAATCCATTGTCTTGCCTACTTTTTTCCCAAGACTGCATGTTCACCAGGGTGAGCGCGCCCTACATACTCTGGATTGTACATAAGAACATAAGAAATTGCCATGCTGGGTCAGACCAAGGGTCCATCAAGCCCAGCATCCTGTTTCCAACAGAGGCCAAACCAGGCCACAAGAACCTGGTAATTACCCAAACACGAAGAAGATCCCATGCTACTTATGCAATTAATAGTAGTGGCTATTCCCTAAGTAAACTTGATTAATAGCAGTTAATGGACTTATCCTCCAAGAACTTATCAAAACCTTTTTTTGAACCCAGCTACACTAACTGCACTAACCACATCCTCTGGCAACAAATTCCAGAGCTTTATTGTGCGTTGAGTGAAAAAGAATTTTCTCCGATTAGTCTTAAATGTGCTACTTGCTAATTTCATGGAATGCCCCCCCCCCCCACCCCCAGTCCTTCTATTATTTGAAAGTGAAAATAACTGATTCACATCTACTCATTCAAGAGCTCTATCATATCCCCCCTCAGCTGTCTCTTTTCCAAGCTGAATAACCCTAACCTCTTCAGCCTTTCCTCATAGGGGAGCTGTTCGATCCCCTTTATCATTTTGGTTGCCCTTCTCTGTACCTTCTCCATCGCAACTATATCTTTATCCCAGGACAAGCAGGATGCTAGTCTTCACATATGGGTGACGTCACTAACTGAGCCCTATCATGAAAACTATGTCAAAGTTTCTAGAAACTTTTGACTGGCATCCTGAGCATGCCCAGCATGCCATGATCCCTCGAGCCACAGGGGTCTCCCTTCAGTCTTCTTTTTTCCGCGCTGCTGTTAGCCTCGCAGATAAGGAACCCTGTGTGGGTGAATATTCACTACAAAAATAGTTTCAAAAAATTCGGAAAAAATTATCCCGCCGTAGGGGTCTCCCTCTTTCCACCATCGGTGAGTGATTTATTTTTTTCCGGTTGGTTCCGATATCATTAAACCTAATCAGAAGGTCATCGATGGCTATCCGGCCTTCGTTATGGCTACCGGTTTTAAAAAGTGCCCGAACTGCTCCCGCACTATGTCCATAATGGACCCACACATAGAGGGGCGGATTTTAAAAAGCATTTACATGCGTAAATCTGGGTTTTACGCATGTAAATGCACTTTACTCGAGTAAGTGGGCTTTTGAAAATTGCTACAATATATGCCATTGAATCGCCCATAGGATTTATTCGCATAAGTGCCCTTTACGTGAGTAAATGGCTTTTGAAAATTGCTACAATAGTAGTTACATTTATGCGCGTAACTCCTTTGAAAATTTATTTATTTATTTATTTTTATTTTTTTCTATACCGAAATTCCTGTATTAGATACAAATCAGTCCGGTTTACAAAGAACTTGAACTCGCCCGGGTCTAGTTTAGCCGGGGCTTTTTACATTGTAACAGTTTTAACATTGAAAGGATTAGATAAACTTTCCATTACAAAGCATTAGAACTTTTACATTTTACATTGAAACCTTGAATCATTGAAACATTGAAAAAATAACCCCCAGAGTGTGTACTCTGTCTCGGCGAAAGACATGATGTGTCGAGATGCACCGAGATGACTTCGAAAGGCAGACGAGCGCGCATGGAAAAGATGGAACATCTTTTTCGTCTGCAACTGATGCTGTTGCCTTCGACTTCGACACAATTGTCTCCGGCTGGAGCGATTAGAAAAGTCATCCTGAGAACTAGACGTCGCCCGGATGAAGCAGGTGATCGGCCTTCACCAACCCCCTTCACAGTCATCGATAAAGTGTACATCTACAATTGAAAAAGACATCGACAGAAGCATCGACATTGGAGGCCTCAGGATCCGGAATCGGACCCAATAACCGGAGTTCCCTCGATAATTATCGAACCAACTCCGAAGAAACCTCGGAGAGAAGAGTCTGTATGGCCGTCAAGGCCTTCAACTCCTAGGCGATCCCCACCGATACCAATGCCGGGAACCGTACCTCCACAGGAACCTGTGGAGATACCGGTATCTCCTTCACTGCCTCCCCCCATAGCTGCTCTGACTTCACCAGCTATGAGGACGGAACTGGATGGTTATATCTGCCAGGCAATTCGAGATGCACTCCGAGACATGCCTTCGATGCCAGCACTGACGACGGTTCCACCCTCGATGCCAGTTCAATCGTCTACATCTGTGCCACCTCAGTCACCGGTGTCGATTCAGATATAGTCACCAAGTCCATCGCCAGTTCCGGTTCAACCACAGAGACCATTAATATCACTGGCACCGATGCCTACACCAACGCCGGTGCCGGATATGTCCTTCCTAGCGCAAATACTAGCAAAGTTGGACACTCTCATCGGTGCCATTCTGGTGCAACCATCCGATGCTCCGACGCCAAGACCGATGGAAGAAGAGATAACAAAGGATGTATCGATGCCTGAGCCTATACCAGGTCCATCAGGAATCTCTCGTCCAAGACCATCATTTTCTCCACTGTTTCGATGGCATCGACCGGTGAAACCGTCGATGCCATCCTTTCCTCTTCCATCTACGACTCCTCGTCCACATTCATTGGACACTTGGGATGATCCAGATACCAACTCTTCCTCGGAGGAAGTCCTCTCAGATCCTTCTCTGGAGGAAAGAAGGAAATCCCCTCCAGAGGACCTCTTTCTCTACTTTCATTAAAGAGATGGCTGACACTATCCCTTTTCAGCTAGTATCCGAAGAAGATACTAGACAGAAAACACTGGAAGTATTGCAGTTCGTGGATCTACCTAAAGAAGTCCTAGCGATACCAGTTCACGAAGTTCTTGTGGACTTGCAACACAGGCTATGGGAACATCCCTGCACCATACCACCTGTAAATAAATGAATTGATGCTACCTATCTGGTCCAGCATATTCCTGGCTTTCAGAAAACACAACTACCTCACCAATCGGTAGTAGTAGAGTCAGCTCAAAAGCAGTCTAAAAGGAGTAAACCTCATTTATCAAATCCTCCTGGAAAAGATCACAGGTTTTTGGACACAATCGGCAAGAAAATGTTCCCAAGGTTCCATGTTAGTGTCCAGAGTTGTGTCCTACCAACTCTATATGACGCAATATCAGCGTAATCTGTGGAAACAACTTCAGGAGTTATTGGAATCTCTTTCCCAACAATTTCAAGATACCTTTAACATCATTCATAAGGGCCTGGAAGCTGGGAAACATGAAGTTAGAGCAGCTTATGACAGCTTCGAAACTTCATCTAGAATGTCTGCCACAGGCATTAGTGCTCGCAGATGGGCCTGCCTTGTGCAGGAGATAAGGTACGTGAAGCAGGCTCTCAGCTGAAGGAACATTCGGAAACATTATGTCAACTTTCATAGAAACATAGAAACATAGAAATGACGGCAGAAGAAGACCAAACGGCCCATCCAGTCTGCCCAGCAAGCTTCACACATTGTTTTCTCTCATACTTATCATTTTCTCTTAACTCTTGGTTCTTTTTCCCTTCCACCCCCACCATTAATGTAGAGAGCAGTGATGGAGCTGCATCCAAGTGAAATACCTGGCTTGATTAGTTAGGGGTAGTAGGGGTAGTAACTGCTGCAATAAGCAAGCTACACCCATGTTTATTCCCTTTACCCAGACTATGTCATACAGCCCCTATTGGTTGTTTTTCTTCTCTCCTGCCGTTGAAGCGGAGAGCCATGCTGGTTATGCATTGAAAGTGAAGTATCAGGCCCTTTTGGTTTAGGGTAGTAACCGCCGTAACAAGCCAGCTACTCCCTGCTTTGTGAGTGCGAATCCCTTTTTTTTTTTTTCTTCTTCTCCCCTGCAGTTGAAGCTATTCTGGATATGCGTGAAGCCTCAGCTTTTCTTATTCCCCTGCTGTTGAAGCAGAGAGCTATGCTGGAAATGCTTGATGTATCAGCCTCTCCCATGCCATGAAGCAGAGAGCCATGCTGGATATGCATCGAAAGCGAAGTATCAGGCACATTTGGTTTGGGGTAGTAACCGCCGTAATAAGCCAGCTACTCCCCGCTTTGTGAGTGCGAACCCTCTTTTCTTCTCCCCTGCCGTTGAAGCAGAGAACTATGCTGTATATGCTTGGAAAGTGAAGTATTAGGCTTATTTGGTTTGGGGTAGTAACCGCCGTAACAAGCCAGCTACTCCCCTCTTTGTGATAGCAAATCCTTTTTTCCACATTTCCTCTTTCCGTTGAAGCTTAGAGCGATGTTGGAGTCACAGTAAGCATCTGTATGTTTATTTAATAAGGGTATTGTCTCCGGGCAGTAGCCATCTTTCTGGTGAGCCACCCACTCTACATTGGCGGTCTCTTGACTTTATGGATCCACAGTGTTTATCCCACGCCCCTTTGAAGTCCCTCACAGTTCTGGTCTTCACCACTTCCTCCGGAAGGGCATTCCAGGCATCCACCACCCTCTCCGTGAAGAAATACTTCCTGACATTGGTTCTGAATCTTCCTCCCTGGAGCTTCAAATCGTGACCCCTGGTTCTGCTGATTTTCTTCCTACGGAAAAGGTTTGTCGTTGTCTTTGGATCATTAAAACCTTTCAAGTATCTGAAAGTCTGTATCATATCACCTCTGTTCCTCCTCTCCTCCAGGGTGTACATATTTAGATTCTTCAATCTCTCCTCGTACGTCATCTGATGAAGATCCTCCACCTTCCTGGTCGCCCTTCTCTGTACCGCTTCCATCTTGTCTTTGTCTTTTTGAAGATACGGTCTCCAGAACTGTGAACACAGTACTCCAGGTGAGGCCTCACCAAGGACCTGTACAGGGGAATAATCACTTCCCTTTTCTTACTCGATATTCCTCTCTCTATGCAGCCCAGCATTCTTCTGGCTTTTGCTATCGCCTTGTCGCATTGTTTCGCAGACTTCATATCATTAGACACTATCACCCCAAGGTCCCTCTCCTGCTCCGTGCACATCAGCCTTCCCCCCCCCATCGAATACATTTCATTCGGATTTCCACTCCCCATATGCATGACTTTGCATTTCTTTGCATTGAATCTCAGCTGCCATGTCTTCGACCACTCTTCCAGTTTCCTTAGATCCCGTCTCATTCTCTCCACTCCTTCCGGCGTGTCCACTTTGTTGCAGATCTTAGTGTCATCCGCAAAAAGACAAACCTTACCTTCAATCCCGTCCGCAATGTCGCTCACAAGATGTCGCTCACAGATGTCGCTCACAAGAATCCCAACCATCCACACGTAGACTTCCAAGGAAGGATTCAAAAAGGCCATATTACAGACCATGGAGATACTATCCTCCTGCTGCCCGTGGAAGGTCATCAAGGCCAGCACAAAGATCGCAGACCCGACAACCAAGAGCACCTAGAGCTCAACCCCCACCGCAAATGGGCCCGGCTTCGGGATTTTGAAACCTCATCAGAGAACAGAAGCCTGCCTACCAATATGACCCCAAATTTGCTGGTAGGTGGTTGGATCACTTTCTTCCATCACAATTAGTCGCACATCACTACAGACCAGTGGGTACTCTCGATAACATCTCAAGGTTACCATCTGGACTTTCTAACTGTACCAAATGATACTCCACCCACCTTGTTTTGGACAGTGAAAAATCAGTCCACACTCTTACAAAAAGATTTATCCACCCTTCTGAGAGCCAGGGCCATGGAACCAGTTCTCCGACCTCAGCAGGGCCGAGGATTCTACTCCCGTTATTTCCTCAGTCCAAAGAAAACAGGAGGCCTACATCCCATATTGGACCTCCGGAAGCTCAATAAATACCTACGAAAGGAAAAATTCAGGATGGTATCGTTGGACACCATGTAACCTCTACTTCAAAAAGGAGATTGGCTCTGTTCTCTGGATCTTCAAGACGCTTATGCTCACATTCCAATATTCCCTCCTCTTCGCAAGTATCTGCATTTCTTAGTGGGACATCAACATTTCCAGTACAGGGTGCTACCATTTGGTCTTGCCTCAGCACCTCGAGTGTTCACAAAGTGCCTGGCAGTGGCAGCAGCCCACTTGCACAAGGAAGGCGTACACGTTTTTCCCCTATCTGGACGACTGGCTCATCAGAAGCCAAACAAGACAAGGAGCTCTCAATTCTCTCAAGCTCACGATAACTCTACTCTATTCCTAATCAACTACCAGAAATCCCATTTCATACCATCTCACCTGTTACAATTCATCAGAGCAGACTTAAACACCATAACGTCAAGAGCTTTCCTTCCAAAAGACCGTGCACAGACACTCGCCTCTTTGGCAGACTCTCTACGTACACGGATGCATGTGACAGCCCATCAGTGCCTCACTCTTCTGGGTCACATGGCCTCCACAGTTCATGTCACTCCTATGGCCAGATTAGCCATGAGGGTCATTCAATGGACACAGAGCGCAGTGGATACAAGCCATTCAACCACTGTCCTCTCCAGTTCAAATAACTCAACAACTACGTTCTTCGCTCCTCTGGTGGACGGACATGAACAACTTGCTCACAGGCCTATCTTTCCAACAACCAATTTCGCAAGTAACGCTAACGTTAACTATAGATTCATCCACCTTAGGATGGGGAGCACACATGGGACATCTCCAAACCCAGGGTACTTGGAAAAACTCGAAGCCACATTTCAGATAAATTTCCTAGAGCTTCGAGCTATATGTTATGCGCTGCTTGCGTTCAAGGACTGCCTTTCACACAAGACTATTCTAATACAGACAGACAACACATTAGCCATGTGGTACATCAACAAACAAGGAGGTACGGGCTCGTATCTCCTTTGTCAAGAAGCAGCACAAATTTGGGACTGGGCCCTAACGCACTCAATGTTTCTGCGGGCCACTTATCTGGCATGCATTCACAACGTAGTAGCAGACCGCCTCAGTTGCCAATTCCAACCTCACGAATGGTCCCTGGATCCCTTAATAGCGACCAGGATATTTCAACGTTGGGGGTCAACCAACAGTAGACCTCTTTGCATCAGCACTGAATCACAAAGTGGACAACCTCTGCTCCCTGCACAAGCAGAGAAACCAGTTACCCAGAGACGCCTTTGCTCGCCACTGGAATTCAGGCCTTCTATACGCATATCCCCCGATACCGCTAATAACCAGGACTCTAGTGAAGCTGCAACCAGACAAAGGTCCATGATACTCATAGCCCCGTATTGGCCTCGACAAGTATGGTTTCCCTTATTCCTCGATCTTTCCATCAGGGAACCAATTCACCTGGGCACAGCACCCACTCTCTTAACTCAGGATCGAGGCAGGTTGCGTCATCCCAACCTTCAGTCCCTATCCCTCACAGCATGGATGTTGAAAGCTTGATCCTGCAACCTCTCAATATTTCCTCTGTCTCTCAAGTGCTTGTAGCTTCACGCAAACCTTCCACACGAAAAAACTATCGTTCTAAGTGGAAAAGATTTACCATATGGTGTACACAAGAGGGTATTGACTGTTTTTCCTGCCCCACATCATCTTTATTAGATTATCTGTGGCATCTCTCGAACTATGGTCTCCAGATCTCATCCGTAAGAGTACACTTGAGTGCAATCTCAGCTTATCATAATACCGTCAGGGATGCACCGATATCTGTACAACCCCTTGTTGCTAGGTTTATGAGAGGTTTAATTCAACTTAAACCTCCACACTGTCCACCGGTCACAGAATGGGACCTTAATATAGAATTAACTAGGCTCATGCCGTTCTCCTTTTGAACCCATGGATTCCTGTGATGTTAAATTTCTCACTTGGAAGGCTATCTTCTTTAATAGCCATTACATCTGCTAGAAGGGTTAGTGAGTTACAAGCACTTGTCACATACTCACCCTATACAAAATTCTTACATGATCGAGTGGTACTCCGTACACACCCAAAATTTCTTCCCAAGGTAGTTACGAAATTCCACTTGAATCAATCCATCATCTTGCCTACTTTCTTCCCAAAACCGCACTCTCACCAAGGAGAGAGAGGGCTTTACACACCTTGGACTGTATGCGTGCACTTGCATATTACTTAGATCGCACTGCAGCCCATAGGAAATCCACCCAGCTCTTTGTTTCTTTTGATAAAAACAAACCAGGGAAAGCAGTGGGCAAACAAACTCTCTCCAACTGGCTAGCAGATTGTATAGAGTTCTGTTATGAAAAAGCAGGCCTCCCTCTAAGGGCGAGTAAAGGCACACTCGGTAAGAGCAATGTCAACCTCAGTAGCACACTATCGTTCAGTGCCAATAGCTGACATATGTAAAGCCGCAACATGGAGTTCTCTTCTCACCTTTGCGGCTCACTACTGCCTGGACAAAGAAGGATGACAGGATTCAGCCTACGGACAATCTGTCTTAAAGAACATGTTTCCGATATGATCCCAACTCCTTCCACATCCAACCTTCCGTGATTTCAGGCTGCCTCATTTTTCCCAACAGTACACCAGTTGTTGTGCCTGTTGCACAAGTTGTATACTGTTGGTCCAATACAAGGATGACTCAGCCTGTAGCTTGCTAATCACCCGTATGTGAGGACTAGCATCCTACTTGTCCTGGGATAAAGCAAAATTGCTTACCTTG
Organism: Rhinatrema bivittatum; assembly: GCF_901001135.1. NCBI lineage: Eukaryota > Metazoa > Chordata > Amphibia > Gymnophiona > Rhinatrematidae > Rhinatrema > Rhinatrema bivittatum. Next base: position 601,637,674 of record NC_042615.1, read on the forward strand.
TAATAGGTGTTATCCCAGGACAGCAGGATGTAGTCCTCACGAAACCCACCCGCCACCCCGCGGAGTTGGGTCCTATACGTTTTATTATTTAAATTTTGGCTAAAGCTTAATGCTACAAATGAGACTTAAGGGAGTCCCCTGTGGCTTGCGGGATCATGGCATGTTGGGCATGCTCAGTGGGCTCAGGATGCAGTCAAAAGTTTCTAGAAACTTTGACAGAAAGTTTTCCGTGATAGGGCTCCATCAGTGACGTTACCCATATGTGAGGACTACATCCTGCTGTCCTGGGATAACACCTATTACAAGGTAAGCAATTTTGCTTTTTTGAGATACAGCGACCAGAATTGTATACAATATTCAAGGTGCGGTCGCACCATGGAGTGAGAGAGAGGCATTATGACATTTTCCATTTTATTAATCATTCCCTTCCTACTAATTCCTAACATTCTGTTAGCTTTTTTGACTGCTGCAGCACTCTGAGCCAACGATTTTAAAGTATTATCCACTATGATGCCTAGATCTTTTTCCTGGGTGGTAGCTCCTAATATGGAACCTAACATGGTGTAACTACAGCAAGGGTTATTTTTCCCTATATGCAACACCTTGCACTTGTCCACATTAAATCTCATCAGCCATTTGGATGCCCAATCTTCCAGACTTGCAAGGTCCTCCTGTAATGTATCACAATCCGCTTGTGATTTAACTACTCTGAATAATTTTTTATCATCTGCAAATTTGATAACCTCTCTCGGCGTGTTCCTTTCCAAATAGAAAAGCACTGGTCCAAGTACAGATCCCTGAGGCACTCCACTGTTTACCCTTTTCCACTGAGAATATTGACCATTTAATCCTACTGTTTCCTGTGTTTTAACCGGTTTGTAATCCACGAAAGGACATTGCCTCCTATCCCATGACTTTTTAGTTTATTTTTTTTAGAAGCCTCTCATGAGGGACTTTTTCAAATGCCTTCTGAAAATCCAAATACACTACATCTACTGGTTCACCTGTATCCACATTGTTTATTAACCCCTTCAAAAAAATGAAGCAGATTTGTTAGGCAAGACTTGCCTTGGGTAAATCCATGTTGACTGTGTTCCATTAAACCATATCTTTCTATATGCTCTGCGATTTTGATCTTGAGAGTAGTTTCCACTATTTTTCCTGGCACTGAAGTCGGGCTCACTGGTCTATAGTTACCCGGATCGCCCCTGGAGCCTTTTTTAAATATTGGGGTTACATTGGCCACTCTCCAGTCTTCAGGTACAATGGATGTAAGAGGGCCCTGGCTTTTTATCTGGAACAAATAGCACTTCACCGCAAGTTCACTCAGCACTTTGTCTCCTTTGACAGGAACAGGTTGGGAGTCGCAGTGGCCAAACAGAACTTATCTGATTTACTAGCAGACTGTATGTCTTTCTGCTACACACAAGCAGGACTGCAGCTTGAGGGCCACAACAAGGCTCATTCAGTCCAAGCCATGTCAGTTTCGGTGGCTCACTTGTGTGTGATACCTGTGCACAAGATATGCAAGGCAGTGACTTGGAGTTCACGCCACGCATTTGCCTCTCATTACTGTCTGGACAAAGATGGATGACGTGACAATCATTTTGGTCAGTCGGTCCTCCATAATCTATTTCAGTCTGAACAACCCAACTCTTCCTACCTTGGGCCCTTTCTTTGGGTGCAGGCTTGCTCCCCAGGTTTTGTGCACATTTGCTCCTGTTAAAGGCTGCGTATGTTGGGAGCAACCTGTAGCTACATATTCACCCATGTGTGAGGAAAACCATCCTGCTTTTCCTTGGAGAAAGCAGAGTGGCTTACCTGTAGCAAGTGTTCTCCAAGGAAAACAGGATGTTGGTCCTCACAAAATCTGCCTGCCACCCTGAGGAGTTGGGTTTTCTTTCGGTTTGATATTTTATTTTCGCGAACTGTTATAAGACTGAAGAGGGACCCCACGTGGTCGCTTGGATAGTGGCATGCTGGGCATGCGCAATATGTCTGTCAAAGTTTCTAGTGCTGGGCTCAATCTGATGATGTCACCCATGTAGGGGAGTAATATCTTGCTGTCCTTGGAGAACTCATGTTACAGGTAAGCAACTCTGACTGCAATGTGGAAGAAAATCTTTGGAGAAGAAGGCTGTAAATCTATCCTTCAAAACACTTTCATTTTTTGTTTAGATGACAAGGATTGTTCTAGTTTGAAACTTGTGTGTTCACTGAACTTAGATTTCCTCCTCCAGCTTATATATTTTAAACAGTCATCCCCCCCCCACCCCCCACAAGGTTTGGGATCTATTTTTAATTTCAAATTCAAAATTAATATTTCTGTCCAGTTCTAAGTGGTAAAGGCTAGTAATATGGCACTTTGCATTCAACTAGTGTGCAATTTTTAAGATTGGCTGTTGGGCCTACCTCTCACAGCGATTATATCATGGCTTTTACATTTGCTGAATGTGACTCACTTCCTCAGAATAAATGACATCATCTAGACGTGCCAGTGAATAATGTGTGAACTTCAGAGGATTTAAGTTTTTGGAACGTGCCTGCTGCCCCTGTTGCTTGAAAGACAGAGGCCACGGGAAGTAGTAAATATTAGATTTCTCCATCAACTCAAACTAACAGAATTCACCAATATCCTTTAGGAAAATCTAGTGTTGAGATAGGTATATTTAGCTTTTCCCCAGCTGCTCCATTGTTGTCCACTCACACACACAGGATCTCAAACACACATGCTTGCGGAAGAAGAGACCACACTAGCGTGGTCTCTTCTTCCGCGCAGGCACCCGATGCTCACCACTTCCTCTTCCGGGCCGCGGGGGGGAGGAGAAGAGAGCACGCCGACTGGAGTCATCCGGGTGCCTGCGCGGGAGTCAACCGGGTGCCAGCGCTGGAGTCATCGGGTGCCTGCGCGGGTCTTCCCGCGCAGGCACCCGATGCTCTCCACTTCCTCTTCCGGGCCGCGGGAAGAAGAGAGCACGCCGGTGCTCTCTTCTTCCCGCGGCCCGAAAGAGGAAGTGGAGAGCATCGGGTGCCTGCGCGGGAAGAAGACTGCAGCGCGGCTCGGAGGAAAATGAAAATCTTCAACCGCGGCCGATGGGACTCCGCCTTCGCCTCCGCGAGGGCTGAAAATGAAGGAGGTTAGCGTTGGGAGGTGGCTGCTGCTGCCGCGAGTTCCCGGGGGGGGGGGGGGGGAGAGAGAGGGGATGAGCGAGCAAGCATGTGTGTTTGAGATCCTGTGTGTGTGAGTGAGAGATTGCATGTATGTGAATGATTGAGAGCCTGTATATGTGAAAGAGAGTATGTCTGTGATTGAGATCCTGCCTGTGAGAGAGAGAGCATGAATGTAAGTTTACCATTGGGAACCTGTATGTGTAAGTTTGTAATTGAAAACCTGTTTGTTTGAAAGAGTATGTGTGTATGATTGAGATCCTTTGTGTGTGAGAGAGATCATGTGTATGTATGATTAAGAGCCTGTGTGTATAAGTAAGAGAGAGATCATGTGTGTCTGTGTCTGATTGACAGCTGGTTTAGGTGATGGAGCATGTGAGTATGTGATTGAGAGCCTGTGTTTAAATGAGAGAGAGAGACCATGTGTGTCTGTGTGATTGAGAGCTGATTTAGGTGAGGGAGCATGTGAGTATGTGATTGAGAGCCTGTGTTTAAATGAGAGAGAGAGACCATGTGTGTCTGTGTGTGATTGAGAGCTGATTTAGGTGAGGGAGCATGTGAGTATGTGATTGAGAGCCTGTGTGTAAATGAGAGAAAGAGAGGACATGTTTGTAAGCATGTGAATGAGAGTCTGTGTGTGAGAGAAAAAGACAGCATGTATTTATGTGATTGAAAGCCTGTGTGTGTGTAAGCGTGAAAAGATAGACAGCATGTGTGTAAATGTGTAATTAAGAGCCTATATAAGTGAGAGAGAAAAAACATTTGTATATGTGAGTGACTGAGAGCATGTGTGTATAGGTGTGTCATTGAGAGCCAGTGTGAGAGAGAGCGCTGGTATGTGACTGAGAGAGGAGAAAGTTCCAAGCAAACCACCCCACCTCCTGCTAATTCAGAACAATCTCAGGACACCTGGATATCAAACGTTCCCAGGTATGCAGAGCAAAAAAATTTTTGTATCCTTATTATTTTTCATTACTGGATCTTTGTGTCTGCTATTTTGAAATATTTTGTTGGTATCTGGAAATGTTTTATATGAGTTTTTAATTATTGGATATTCCACTCATCAGCTGTTTCGAAATATGTTCTTTTTGTTAGTACAGTTTTACTGCTGATGATTTTATATTTCTTGATTTGTTTTATAAGGATGTGTGATGTTTCTTTTTTCCTTTGTTACACTGCATACAGAGACTCTGGCTTGTTGCAGTTTCCAATTCAGTTTTTGTCTGCATGCTTCTTGTTATGCGTTTTGGTCTCTTTATTCTATGTTAGGTGAGGGACAGCACGTGATTCAGGTGAGGTTTTCTGCTGGCGTGTAGTTTCTGTGTAGGACTCTATAGCAGCCTGACTTGGTCCGTTTTCCTAATAGGAGATGTATTGGTGTCTTAAGGCCTGGTGTAATATTTTCAGAGACTTATTGTACTTTAAAAGTGTGATCTTACATAAAATGCACACATTTACTTGTATTTAGTTTTAAACATATTGTATGGCTCTCATGGAATTACATTTTAAAATATGTGGCGTTTATGGCTCTCTCAGCCAAAAAGGTTCCTGACCCCTGCTATAGGGTCTTTTTTCCAATTAACTTCCCTGTTATGATTTGGTGTTGTAGCAAGTTTGTGTGGCTCGGGTATGAAGAAAATACATTTGGGTGAGTTTTTATTCCTTTCCACCTGTTTTTGAGATGTTTCCTTTGGAAAGGAGGAGTTAGCAATCTGTTGTGGGATCTGCCAGCAGGTTAGCAATCTGATGGGATTTGCTATGCGGATGGGAAGAGCTAGCAGATGCGAATGGCAGTCTGATAGAATCCCCTCCCCAAAGGGGAGGAGTAGCATTCTGTTGGGTACTGCCTCCTATGGATCTGCTAAGGAATGGCAATATGTTATGATGTAGACTGCAGAGTTGGCAATCTGTACCAGCGGAGTATTGGAGATGGTGCTCAGCTGGACAGAAAGTAGATAGGTGAATCCTTGGGCCGATGGCAGATGACAGCGCCCCCAGGAGGGAGTCCCGAGAGGGACCACCGGCTAGGCTGGAGTATGGAGACAGACACAGATAGTTCTTTTTATTAGATAGGTAGTATAACCTCCAGAGGTGGCAGTAGTGAGCTGGTATGCCCGGCAGGGCTGAAGTCCCTCAGATACTGGAACTGCGATTCCAAGGTTGCTGAGCTGCAAAGAGACTGTAGATAATGAATAGACAGGGTATGCAGATATACATAGCCAGTACTAGGTGATAATTCACATAAGGTCTTGAGATGGCTCAGTAACTGGAAAGGGTTAGGCCCTCGAGGAGCGAGTACCTGGTTCCAGGGAAAGCTCTGAGAGAGTGGTGGTAACTCACAATAATCTGTATCTGGAATAGCTTCTAGTCAATAGAGAATCTTCAGAGTGTTCTGGAACATAGGCCCTCGATGAGCGAGTACCGGTTCCTATCTGTAGTCTGAAATAAGAACTCACAATGTCCGTCTCTTGCGATCGCTTCCAGGCAATGGCTAGTCTTCAGAGAGTTTAGGAACATGGCCCCTTGAGGAGCGAGTACCGGTTCCTTTCTGTAATCTGAAATAGAGAAAGAGAATGAGGCCCCCGAGGAGCGGGTACCCCTGGTAGGTCCGCAGAGGCAATGTTGCAATCCCGCAAGCAATCCTTTGGGTGCAAAGTAGTCTTGGACAGCTGAAGCTAGTCCAATCGGAGTCCTTGCTAACTCGATCTGTTAGCAAAAGTAAAGACCTTTTATGTTGGAAGCGGATGACGTCAATACAGGGGGACACCCCTGAGGTTCGCGCTCTTGCTGGTACATACTTCAGAGCGCGTGCGTGCGCCCTACATCATCAGGAACATGGTGAATCCGCAGCATCGAGCCGGCCAGGGGACACCGGGGAGAAGCGTCATGGAGACACCACGGCATGAAGCCATCCATCAGGCACGGAGGGAGTCACAACACAGGTAGAGAGGGTGGAGCGAGGGCGAAAGCAGGCATGAACGCAACAAGACTGCGTTTTGAGATCCCTCCCTCTTAGTGCATTTCAGATATCAGAGGATGCTGGCTCTCTTTACAGATCTTTCCTTCTATTAGGACTTCTTAATCTACCCATGGCTTTAACAAATTGATATCCTTGGCTTCCTCTCCCTTGTATCACCTCATAGTCTACTGCATATTGACATTTCCTAACTTTAAAGGGCCTTCTCTTTTGTTAACAATTTGTGTTATGTAGGCAAAAGGACTAATACCTTTTCTCTATCAACAAACGGGCATGAATTTGGCCATCTGTTGGTGGTGACATAAACTCAGCTCTTAGAGCTCAATGAAAACTTTACCTAGCATGTATGGGAGCTCTCATGTGTGCATGCTATCTTTGTCTAACCTACTGCATGGATATAGTCCAGGGTCTCTCACATTTTTTTCTAACCTAGGGCCTAGTACCCTTGTCTGCCTCATTGCTTTCAACATTTTTTTTTTTTTTGCTACTACCTTGGTAGCCCTTCAGACAGAAATTTTACGTTCTAGAATGCATACATATAGATCTATAATGGGGTCAAAGCTGCTACAGCTGTGGTTATATGTCCCAAACAGTGCAGCAGTACCACACCTGGAAGATGGAGGCCCTAAGGACAGTGCCGGCAGCTAAGTGTCCCTATGCGTGAGGACAAGCAGTGTAGCTAGTCTTTGTCAAGAAGCAAAGTCAAGAATCTTGGCGCAGAAGTCAATACAGAAAGTTGCCCTCTTGATACTACAAGCATGGAAAGGCTTCCCCCCTTTCCCAACTCCGTTCACCCCATCCTGTAGTGCAGGCCTCTGGATTGGCCTCAAGTCAGGTGCTGAATATGGTGTAGATGCCTGAGGTGCTGGTGGAGGCTCAGGGAATAGGCCTCAAGAAGCAAGGGATTCACTCACATCCCTTTGGCACCAAAGAGAAGATAAGTGCCGTCAGGGTTTCCCAGAGTGGGCCCCTCCTTGATGCCAAAGCGGGACATAGCCTGATCAGCAGAGATGCTGTCCCCATTCATGGCTTGGAAGCTCCCCATGGTGCCAGCCCATCTGTTTTATTGAGACCCAGGGCATCAGCATGGAGCTCACATTCCAAAGTGCAATCAACACATCTGGTGCGGCAGGTCATGGCGCTGTTGGTGGTGTCAGAGCAGAGCCCTTTGGAATTTATATCCAAAAGTCCCGTGATGGGTGTCGTGGCATGGAAGGAGCTATTGGTGCCATTTGTTGTCACTGCAACTTTGGAACTGGCCACCATTTCAAAAAGAATAGCTATGGTTCCAATTTGCTCTTCAGCTTTTCCAGCATCCCTGGTTGAAGATGAGCGATCTGGATTTCCTTTTTTTTTTTTTCATTTATAATTTTAAATTTTCAAATAAAAATTTGAAAAAACAGTTACAGAATAAGGAAAACATGGCAGTTGCAGAGAAATCATAAAGAAAGAAGATGAATACTAAAAGAAATAGAAATCATACTGGGGAAGCTAACATGATCTGGGTTTCTGAAGATATCTCTCCTCCAGTTCAGAGGTTTCCCTAACCAGTGGGAGCCCAGTTGGTGCTAGTAAAAGAATTTATTTGGCTCCTTTGGCCCTAAAGGAAGACTAGGAAGAACAGAACCGATCCTATCTAAACTAGAGGACATTTTCCTATATAGTGGGGCTGCTCAAAGTTCACACTGCATACTTCTTGTCAAGAACTTCTAGCTTTAGGAGTAGGTTCTCACCATGAGGTGGTAGATTCTCCTCCTCCAGGGAATTTTCTTCATAGATTAGAGGGTGAAAAAGTGGGCTCCATTTACTCAGTTTCCCCCCCCGATGTTTCACCTCTGGACCAATGGAGATCTGTTTTTGGTTTCCATCTTCAAGGTCATAGTACCATAGTAAATGATGGCAGATAAAGACCTAAATGGTCCATCCAGTCTGCTCAGCAAGGTGCTGAGGGTTGTAATTGCTGCTCTGTGCAGGTTATCCCAATGCAAAAATGTTATACCAAAAGATACAATGCAACTGAAGATGAACACAGTTTCTCACATATCACATCATCATATAAAGAGAGATGCATACTATCCAATACATGTAAAGATAATGTATGCGCTTCAACTTAACCACTTATTTGTTCTCTATTTCATATTTTGTTTTATTTCCATATTCTTTGCTAACTTTAATTTATTTTATTATCTATTGTTAATTCTTACTTCAATTTATTGTTGGGACTATACTCTAATATCATATTAGCAGTTTGTATTTAACCCCAGTTATTTATCTGCATGGATCCTAGTTCTGCGTAACCCCTGTTCTATGTAATGCTGTTGTGTTCCGCGGCGTTCCTTCGCCGTGGGAGCCTTAGGGGAGGGCTCCGACTCGGGCCGGCACTGCCCGTTGCAGAGGAAGCCGTCCTGCTTCCCCCCAGCAGCGTCTCCCCTCCGCGGGGGAAATCCAAAACGGCCGCCGCCATTCTTAAGCACGAGGCCACGCCCCCTCCACAGAATTAAAGGGACCCAATCCCTTTAAATGGCCTCACCTGTTCTCTATCAGCCAGGGCAGGGGAAGTATAAAAGGCAGCTTCCTCTGCTCATCCAGTGACTTGGCAACGTCCTCCAGTGTTGTTCAGTCTGCTTGCTTCGGTGAGTTCCTTGAGCGTCTGATCCTGTTCCGTCTTGGTGTTCCTGGTTCCTGACTTCAGATTGGTGAGCGGTGATTCTCCTGTGTATGACTTCGGACTGGTGAGCGACGACCCTCTGGCACTCTACCTAGGACTCCTTCAAGACTACCGTCTCCAAGGGCCCACCTAAGTCCCAGCGGCCCGGGTCCCTGCGGGCTTCCAGGGCGAAGCTCCAGTCAGCCCTTGCACCGTCTCCTGACCTCTCAAAGGTCCGCCTAAGTCCCAGCGGTCTGGGTTCCTACGGGCTCCTCCTGGGGGAACCGCGGACTTCCAGGGGTAAAGACACAGCTCTTCTTCTCGACTCTCTGCTTCCACCGTTGCCACAGTCTCCAGTGCCATAGGCCCGCTGGTCATATCTTCTGCTCACCTCGCCACCCGACGGGAGAACCTTCGGACTGCCCTCCTAAGGAATTCCATCCTCCCGTCGGCCCAAGGGTCCACAACTCTAGCTTAACAGATTGCCAAGTCCATGGACCCGGCAGAGGCATCCGCCCGCTAGGCCATTCCAAGAATGGCCCAGCGCCTAAAGGATCAGCAACAGACCCTCGAATCCTTGGTCTCAGTAGTGCAGGGCCTGACCCAACGCCTCGAGGCATTAGGGCCCATGAACCCTACCCTGCTGTCTCCGCCTGGGGCTCAAGGAGTCCGCCCTACTCAGCCGCATGCCATCCAGGCCTATGGGGGCGACCTGGGGCAAGGAATTCTCACTCAACTTCCGGCTCCCTCTCGATACGCCGGAAATGCGAAGTTGTGTCGAGGATTCCTCAGCCAGTGCCTGGTCTGTTTTTCCTTGCTGCCCGCACAGTTTCCCAGCGACCTGGCCAAAACCAGTTACATCATGTCGCTGCTCGACGGAAAGCCTCTGATCTGGGCCTCTCATCTGTGGGAAAGAAGGAGAACCCTGTCTTCGAAAACTTGAGCCAGTTTCTATCCGCTTTCCGACAGGTTTTCGATTAGCCAATCCATAAATGCACTGCCGTTTCGGAATTGCTCCGGTTGCGACAGGGAACTCGGACAGTGGCCGAATACGCAACCGAATTCCGCACTCTAGCTGCAGAGTTAAATTGGAGAGAAGATTGCTTCCATGGGATCTTCATGGAAGGGCTATCCTCACGCCTACAAAACGAATTAGCCGCGAAGGAACTGCCGGACAACCTTAATGGCATGATAGAATTAGCCAACCGCGTGGACCGGCGCATGCGGTTTCGCCTTCCAGAGGTAAAGACAGCGAGAAGGTCCTCGCCCTCCCCTAGGAGTGCTTCAACCGTCCTCCGAGCCCCCGCCGAGGAACCCATGGAGTTGGGTCGCGGGAGAGTCTCTCTCCACAGGAGCGTCGACGGCGAATGAGGGAGGGGCTCTGTTTTTACTGCGGTGCAGCGGGCCATCGGATTGCTGCTTGCCCGACGCGTGTGGGAAACTCTCGGGCCTAGGACCTGAAGGAGGTCTCTTCCTGGGCCGTACCACTCCTGCACCTCCACTAACCCTGCCAGTGGCATTAACCGCAGCAGATGGAGAGTTCCACACGCTGGCCTTGGTGGACTCCGGGAATTTTATCATGAAAGGACTGGTAGAACATTTAAAGATTTCTCAAGTTCTGCTGTCTCGTCCCTTGGTCATCCCCTCAGTCCAAGGGAAGCCTCTTCCGGAACGGGCGATGCACACCACTATTCCTGTCCAGCTGAGGGCCGGGGTCTTGCATCAGGAACGGATGTCATTTTATGTCCTGGAGTACTCAATCCATCCCATTGTCCTAGGACTCCCGTGGCTCCAGGAGCACAAGCCCCAGTTCGATTGGAAGACCTTGCAGCTGGCTCGTTGGGGGCCGAATTGCCACGGCAATTGCCTCCAAGCTGTGGCTCCAGGGCCCTGCCCGATCGCCTCCATCAGCCTCCCAGGCCTGCCAGCTCCATATGCCTCGTACGCAGATGTGTTTTCTAAGCAGAAGGCGGAAGTACTTCCACCTCATCGACCGTTTGATTGCGCCATCAATCTCCTCCCTGGCACTGAGCCTCCTCGAGGACGCACCTACGCCCTCTCTCCTGCAGAGACGCAGGCTATGAATATTAGAGAGACCCTGGAGAGGGGCTTCATTCGGAAGTCAAAGACCCCCGCAGGGGCTGGATTCTTCTTCGTCGGGAAGAAGGATGGGACGCTCCGCCCCTGCATTGACTACAGGGGCCTGAATGCCATAATGATCAAGGACTGTTATCCCCTGCCTCTCATCTCTGAACTATTCGACCGGCTACAAGGTGCGAGGATCTTTTCCAAACCGGACCTCCGAGGGGCCTACAACCTCATTCGAATTAAGGAAGGCGATGAATGGAAGACAGTCTTCAATACCCGTGACGGCCACTACGAGTACTTGGTGATGCCGTTCGGACTCTGTAATGCCCCGCAGTATTTCAGAATACTATGAACGAGATACTCCCCGACCTCCTGTACCAATGCATGGTAGTATATTTGGACGATATCCTGATTTTTTTCCAATACCTTGGCCGCTCACCGGCGGCACGTCGTTCAAGTTTTACAACGCCTCAGAGAACATAAGCTGTATGCAAAGCTCGAAAAGTGCCAGCTTGAGCAGGAGTCTCTTCCTTTCCTGGGATATATAGTCTCCAGTCAGGGATTCCGCATGGATCCACAAAAGCTAAGTGCCATTCGGGAATGGCCACAGCCGTCCGGGCTCAAGGCACTCCAAAGATTTCTAGGCTTCGCCAACTATTACCGCTCTTTCATCCCTCACTACGCGTCCATTGTTGCCCCGATGACAGCTCTGACCTGGAAAGGTGCGGACCCCAAAAAATGGCCTCCGGCAGCAGAGGCCGCCTTTCGTCGTCTCAAGGAGGCATTCACACAGCAACCATGCCTTCGGCACCCGGATCTGCAACGACCCTTCTTTATAGAGGTGGACGCATCTTCAGAGGGAGTAGGGGCCGTCCTGAGCCAGGCCGCCGAGGGCCATAAGCTACATCAGTGTGCCTTCCTCTCCCGCCAGTTCTCGCCTGCCGAGCGGAATTATGCCATCGGCGACAAGGAGCTCTTGGCCATCAAGGTGGCCTTGGAAGAATGGCGCCCATGGCTGGAAGGGGCACAACACCAGTTTACGGTCTTCACGGACCATAAGAACTTAGAATACTTGCACCGGGCGCAACGGCTCAACCCACGACAAGCCCGGTGGGCCCTGTTCTTCACCTGTTTTAATTTCATTCTCCGGTAAAGACCGGCTGGGAAGAACATCAAGGCTGACGCCCTATCTCGAGTATTTGATGCAACAGAAGGTTCTGAGGAACCACAGTACACTATTGAGCCATCCCACATCCTCCTGTCGGCTACCACCATTATTCTGCCTGGGAAAACTCTGGTTCCGCCACGCTTACGGAAACAAGTGCTGGTATGGGCTCACGATTCCCGCTGTTCCGGCCACCCTGAGCAATCCCGCACATTGCAGACTCTGCGCCGATATTACTGGTGGCCAAAGGTAAATAAGGATGTCCGGGCCTATGTGGAGTCCTGCCCGACCTGTGCCCGCCACAAGAGAATCTTTGGGTCTACTCCAGGCTTACTTCAACCATTACCCGCGCCTTCTGAACCGTGGAGCTACGTGGCGACGGACTTCGTGGTGGACCTGCCACTATCCAATGGCAACACGGTAATTTGGGTGGTAGTCTATCGTTTTAGCAAGATGGCGCACTTTGTGCCTTTGCCAGGATTGCCATCGGCCCCCCAGCTGGCCCAGCTGTTCGTCCAGCACATCTTCAGGCTTCATGGCCTACCTAAAGGGATCCTGTCTGATCGAGCGCCTCAATTTACAGCCAAATTCTGGAGGGCTCTCTGCCAGAAGTTCGACGTCACCCTAGATTATACATCGGCTACCATCCATAAACCAACGGTCTCTGAGAGAACCAACCAGACCTTGAAGCAATTCCTTCGTCTATATGTTAATGAAAAACAAGATGATTGGGCTAGCCTGTTACCCTGGGCCGAATTTGTGCTGAATTCTCATATCTCCGCAGCTACGGGGGCCTCCCCGTTTCAGATAGTGTATGGGAAACAGCCACGCCCGCCACTTCCTGTCCCCATCACGGTTGCATCTCCGACAGCTCAACTCTCTGCCGATAAGCTGCATTGGCTGTGGATATCCACGCAACGCGCCCTGGTCAGGGCCGGCCAGGCAGCTAAGAGTTATGCTGACCGACACAGAAGACCATACCCGCCTCTCAAGCCGGGCCAGAAGGTTTGGTTGAGCACGCAGTTCATCCGCTTGAAGCTGCCATCATCGTGACTGGCCCCGCGATTCATTGGACCGTTTCCCATCATCAGGCAGGTAGGAGCAGTCTCGTATCAACTTCGTCTTCCCCCCGTCTCTCAAGATTCACAACACGTTCCACGTCTCCCTACTGAAGCCTCTGGTATTATCATGGCCTTCCAGCACGCCTCCGACTCCGCAACCTGTTGCCTCTGAAGATGACCTCACTTATCAAGTCCGAGAGGTCCTAGATGTGAGGAAACACAGGAAGAAATGGGAATACCTGATAGCATGGGAAGGCTTCGGCCCTGAGGAGAACTCCTAGGAACCACTGGCTAACATCCTGGACTGGAATTTGCTGGAGCAGTTCCACAAGGACCATCCAGCTAAACCCAGGCCTCCGGGGAGACGCCCTAAAGAGGGGGGTACTGTTGTGTTCCGCGGCCGTGGCGCCCCACAACCGCGGCTCCCTACCTGATTCACGGCGTTCCTTTGCCGTGGGAGCCCCGGGGAGGGCTCCAACTCAGGCCGTCGCACCCGCTGCAGAGGAAGCCGTCCTGCTTCCCCCCCCAGCGGCGTCTCCCCTCCGCAGGGGAAATCCAAAATGGCTGCCGCCATTCTTAAGCACGAGGCCACGCCCCTCCACAGAATTAAAGGGACCCAATCCCTTTAAATGGCCTCACCTGTTCTCTATCAGCCAGGGCAGGGGAAGTATAAAAGGCAGCTTCCTCTACTCATCCAGTGACTTGGCAACATCCACCAGCATTGTTCAGTCTGCTTGCTTCGGTGAGTTCCTTGAGCATCTGATCCTGTTCCGTCTTGGTGTTCCTGGTTCCTGACTTCGGATTGGCTTACGGTGATTCTCTGGTTCCTGACTTCGGATTGGCAAGCGGTGATTCTCTGGTTTATGACTTCGGACTGGTGAGCGATGACCCTCTGGCACTCGACCTAGGGCTCCTTCAAGACTACCGTCTCCAAGGGCCCACCTAAGTCCCAGCGGCCCGGGTCCTTACGGGCTCCTCCCGGGGGGACCGCAGGCTTCCAGGGCAAAGCTCCAGTCAGCCCTTGCACTGTCTCCTGACCTCTCAAAGGTCCGCCTAAGTCCCAGCGGTCTGGGTTCCTACAGGCTCCTCCTGGGGGAACCGCGGACTTCCAGGGGTGAAGACACAGCTCTTCTTCTCGACTCTCTGCTTCCACCGTTGCCACAGTCTCCAGTGCCATAGGCCCGCTCGTCATATCTTCTGCTCAGCCTCGCCACCCGACGGGAGAACCTTCGGACTGCCCTCCTAAGGAATTCCATCCTCCCGTCGGCCCAAGGGTCCACAACTCTAGCTTAACAAATGCTATTTTGCATCCATTGTTTCAATGTAAACCGATGTGATATGTATTTGATACACGAACACCGGTATAAAAAAATTCAAAATAAATAAATAAATAATATTAACTCAAAATGATTATTTTTTTTAAATTCAACATATGCAGGATAGTAAACACTATTTTATATATTTTTATTTTAACATTGTAAAGTAATTAGCTTAAAATGTATAGCATCACACTAAAATACACTAAGGGGCGGATTTTCAGAGCCCTGCTCACCTAAATCCGCCCAAAACAGGGCGGATTTAGGCGAGCAGGGCCCTGCGCGCCGGTGAGCCTATTTTACATAGGCCTACCGGCGCGCGCGCAGAGCCCCGGGACTCGCGTAAGTCCCGGGGTTTTCGGAGGGGTGTGTGTCGGGGGCGTGTCGGGGGCGGGACCGAGCGCAGCGGCGTTTTCGGGGCGTGTCGGGAGTGTTCCGGGGGCGGGCTCGGGGGCGTGGCTATGGCCTGGGGCGGTCCGGGGGCGTGGCCGTGCCCTCCGGACCCGCCCCCAGGTCGCGTCCCGGCGTGCAACAGGCCCGCTGGCGCGCGGGGATTTACTTCTCCCTCCGGGAGGCGTAAATCCCCGGAGAAAGGTAAGGGGGGGGTGTAGACAGGGCCGGGTGTGTGGGTTAGGTAGAGGAAGGGAGGGGAAGGTGAGGGGAGGGCGTTAGAGGATTCCCTCCAAGGCCGCTCCGATTTCGGAGCGGCCTTGGAGGGAGCGGGGGGTAGGCCGTGCAGCTCGGCGCGCGCCTGCTATACAAAATCGATAGCCTTGCGCGCGCCGATCCCGGATTTTAGCGGATACACGCGGCTCCGCGCGTATCTACTAAAATCCAGCGTACTTTTGTTGGTGCCTGGAGCGCCAACAAAAGTACGCCTATTCGCGGTATTTGAAAATCTACCCCTAAATGCTATGACAGCATAATATGACATGACACAAATATAACTAAGATACAATACTAGCTCAATACAAATAATGTGAGCTTTATTTATTTATTTATTTAAATTATTTTACTATACCGATACTCAAGACGCGGTCTTATCGTACCGGTTTACAATAGAACAGGGGGAAACCAATTAACTATATAGAAGGAAAAAGTTGTATACAACAAATATACAACAGGAAAAAAATACGAATTTGTTGCACAATTTGCTAATACACACCTATCAAGAAACAATACATAGAAAAGTAACACATACAAAAATAGATGCCCAATAAGTGATTCAATGAACCTCTCAAGAATTAACTAAATCCTAAAAAAAAGTATAATTTGATATCATATAATTTATCTAGTAACAATCAGTCAAATAAATGTTGGTCAAATTGTTGCATCTCCGGAAGGGGAGGGGAGTGGCCAAGATGGCGACTGACTAAGATGTGCGGAAAGCTCTCTCTGTTACCTCTTCCTTTGTTTCCTGGTTTTCGGACTTTCATTCTTTGATTCCATGCCTCATACTAAAAGAAAAGCTAGGCTTCGAGAGAGCCTAGCTGTTGCTGAAAGTCCGAATATTTTACAACCTACTTTAGAAAAGTTTTTTGCATCAACGCCGACGGAGCCGGGAGTGAGGGCCGCAGCGATCAGAGAAACAGAGCGAGCTTCACAGATAATGGCCAAGGAGATCTCGCTGAGTCCCGGTGCGCTTGTGACGCCGTCCCCACCCCAACGGTTAAGAAGCGAAGGAGAGGAACAACTATCGGAATCTTTGGATAGCCCCTCTGAGCTATGTGCACAGAGGGAGAATTGCCAAGGAGGAAATCTAGGAGGGGAAGAGAAAAGCGAAAGGAGGGAGAGCCCGAGGGTCCTCCCACAGGGAGCTTACCTTCCCCCACTTCGAGAACCGACCAGCCTCGCTGATTTGTCGTTGGGAGAGAATCGGGACAATGATACTGAGGCCGCGCGAGGAGGTGAACAGATCCAAGTAAGACCTTTCTTGGTTAAACCAGCTAAAATATTGATGGAAACTTTATGGGAGGCATTAGCCTCGATAGAAAGTGCAATTATTGGGCTTTCAAGATCTGCCTTTGAAATAAATAAAAATACTCGGTACAATGAAGAGAGAATAATTAAACGAGAAAAAGTAGCTTTGGAAGAGAAAGTGAAACAGATGGAGAAAAATCAACAGAATTTAATACAATCTGAAAATGTTCAAAATAGAAAACTGGAAAATATAGAAAACTCCTTGCAGAGCACGAATATAAGAGTTGTGAATTTTCCCATCATACCACAGATATCATCAGTGGAATTATTCAAAAATTATTTAACTGAAAAGTTAAAAATTCCAAAGGAGGCACTCCCATTAGTTACTAAAGCTTACTTTTTGCCTCAGAGGAAAGCTGTAAAAGACCAAGGAAGTGTGGAAGAACAGATGAATGCGATGAATGTGACTGATTTACTGGAATTATCCCAAGAAGAAACAATTACCAAAAGAAGAGTGTTATTAGTGACTTTTGCCTTTCTAACTGAAAAGAATAATATATTTCGAATGTACTTTAGGAACAGTGCAGACCTATTCTATGGTCAAAAACTGTGGGTGTATCCCGATATTACTAAGGTTACACGACAGGCGAAGGACATTTTTAAGCTTGAGAGTTGAGGCATTAGCTATATGTTCAAAATTCACTGTTAGATATCCATGTAAATGTCATATAAAGTAGGGTAATGATTATATCTTTTTTAAACCCTCGCAGTTAAAATTCTTTTTGGAAGCTCACCCCAAGGTGACCTGATCAGTACATTAGGCATTTGAGAAGGCTAATAATCTTAGTGTTTCCTTTTACTTTATTTCCTATGTTTTCGCTCCTTGTAAAAAGGCTGATATCTCCCCATGCATTCCTTTTTCATTTAGTTTGGTACTGGTGGTGTATTATATTGAAAATGTTAATTTCTTGTTGGTACTGGTGGTGTATTATATTGAAAATGTTAATTTCTTGTTGTTGATCTATGTATCACCTTTAATTGCCTCACATTGTTATACTATGTGTAAATTTTTGAAATTCATAAAAATAAAATTAAAAAAAAAAATTGTTGCATCTCGTTTAAGCTCTAAACTGTTGATCTGATGAGTACGTAGCCACACTGTAATGATATGTTTTTATATTGTTAACTGTTACCATGCCCTGACAAGGAACCCTTGCTTTGCCCAACATGGGCTTCCTTGGGGTGGACTACTTCAATGTTCCAAACCTACAGATTCCCTGGTATGATTACTCCTATTCTGCAGTCTAAATCCTGCTAGTCAGCATCTTTGAGCTCAACCCAAGGTGGTTGATAGAAGCAGAAGACTTCTTATTCCTGTCCTTGTTTAAGCTCATCTCATCTAGCTTGCTCCTGCTTTTGGGTTCAGAATAACAGTTGTCTGTCACATTTCCCATCTTTTGGATCTCTTTGGCCAGATGTCTGTCTAATTCAGTGTTTTTTCAACCCTCTCCTGGAAGCACATTTATGCAATCTGGTTTTCCGGATTACCACAATGAACAAACATGAGTTAGATTTGTATACACTGGGTCTCCAGTGTATGACAATATATTTCATGCATCTTCATTATGGATATCTTAAAAACCTAACTGGTTAGGTATGCCTCTAGGAGAGGTTTGGGAAAACAGTGGTTTAGTTCCATCTGAATAGGAGGTCTGTAGACTACATCAATGAACATGGGAGTATCTTCACCTCTTTCAAAGTCCACAGCTCATACTCCTCTTCTCCCCATTTCCCATCCTTTCATAAGAACATAAGAAAATGCCATACTGGGTCAGACCAAGGGTCCATCACGCCCAACATCCTGTTTCCAACAGTGGCCAACCCAGGCCATAAGAACCTGGCAAGTACCCAAAAACTAAGTCTATTTCATGTTACCATTACTAATGGCAGTGGCTATTCTCTAAGTGAACTTATCCAATCCTTTTTTAAACACAGCTATACTAACTGCACTAACCACATCCTCTGGCAACAAATTCCAGAGTTTAATTGTGCGTTGAGTAAAAAAGAACTTTCTCCGATTAGTTTTAAATGTGCCCCATGCTAACTTCATGGAGTGCCCTCTAGTCTTTCTACTATCCGAAAGAGTAAATAACCGATTCACATCTACCTGTTCTAGACCTCTCATAATTTTAAACATCTCTATCATATCCCCCCTCAGCCGTCTCTTCTCCAAGCCGAAAAGTCCTAACCTCTTTAGTCTTTCCTCATAGGGGAGCTGTTCCATTCCCCTTATCATTTTGGTAGCCCTTCTCTGTACCTTCTCCATCGCAATTATATCATTATTTCAGTTGCTTTGATATTACGTTTGACAAAAGAGCTGCTAATTCTCCCCTTTTTTGTCACCTCTTTCCCAGCTGAAGTCCATGTGAATTTTGTTTATGTAGACTTCAGACCTAAGTTCTATGTTATAAAATTTGGCTTCCTGTGTTGAAACTGAATTACATTACTATTCCAATTTAATATTAAAGATTCATCTTTTAACTACTTTGAGTCCCACATGATGGTGAAAAATGGAGTATATAAAAATGATACAAAACAAAGCCTAAGTCATAAACGAGTGACAACTTTCCAGAGAAGACAAAAGCAGCCCACCATGCCATAATTATTCAGTGAGCTTGCTAATGTTACCTGCGTTCTGCTCACTAATCTATCTTTCAATGTAGAGATGAATGGCATTTTTAAAAAACTGATTATGAAATACTGAAAAATGACTGCTTTTATATTTTATCCTTCATTAATTTCTGGATACAGTTAAATTTTAGAAATTATATTTAGAACATTTGCAGTAAATATCAGTGTGTGTGTGTTGGGATACTTTGAAAAGATTTTCCTATGAAGCTATCATTACTGAACTGTGAAACTGTATTGCTCAGACTTGGAAAAACCTTTCAAAGTCATTGACATGCCAGAACGTGCTGAAATGTAATGTATGCTACAAGTCAAAAAGTATGTCAAAGTTCAGTCTTA
This sequence comes from Rhinatrema bivittatum, assembly GCF_901001135.1. Classification (NCBI taxonomy): domain Eukaryota; kingdom Metazoa; phylum Chordata; class Amphibia; order Gymnophiona; family Rhinatrematidae; genus Rhinatrema; species Rhinatrema bivittatum. The sequence goes on from NC_042615.1 coordinate 601,657,043, forward strand.
AGTTTTGTTCCTACTCTCTGGTCTCAATTTACAAGAAATCACACCACTTACAAGAATCCCTGTATCATTAACATATAAGAGAAAATTATAATGCCAACCAACCAGGAAAATGTTATGCCAAGAAACTAATTCATTTGTGTGTAAATTGGAGGTGGTAATCTAATCTATTATCTCAATGTTCTCTTGAGACTGCTCCTGAATTGCCTTGCTGGTAACCTCACAATCGCCTTGAATATTCCATGCTTTAAATAATGATCTTTCTTTAAGCTGCCAGTCTTAAGTGTTTATTTTGAATGCCTACAACCGGTGTGACAAAACATACATTCCGTCAAATTCTTGGAGATGGAAAAGAGCTCAGAAGTTCACACTAAGAAGCCTAATAGCACCAGAGGAAGCAGGGCTCAGACCTACAAGTATTAGAATTTTTGAGAGGAAAGGGGCTCTAAAAGTGGAGTCTCAGAACTGGGTGGGCAGAGAATCAATCCTTATAAGTCCATCTGGTGAAGAGATAAAAGATGATAAAAAAAAAACAGGAGAATAATTAAAATGAGGGTGCGAAGGAGCAAAAGTATCAAATCAGGTGAAAGCAAGTTGGCTTACCGATAAGCAGGATCTTTGTAGGCAGCAGGATGAAATTAGCCATTAAATATGGGTGACATCACCCGACAACACCAATGCAGACCCAGTTCTCAGAGTTCAGTAAAGACTTTACTGGATGTATAGGAAAGATCCCGCATGCTGCTTCATGAGTGTAAAGATAATGGCTACTAGACGGCCCCTCTGCTAGTAGGGGCTCTCATTGGGCCATACTTGGACCTGCTATAGCCTCTGCCTTGATGCATCAAGGCCAGTCTTATAAAACACTCTGTGAGTGAGTATACAGTAAAATCTCTGACTACCTTAAAGGACTAGGCACAGCTGACTTGCCTGGTGCTCCTTAAGGTTGAGACCTACAGGGGATCCTGTGTGAAGAAAGAAGTCCTTCGCCAAAGTAAAAAACCTCAGAGCCTAGAAGGGTTAGATGGGCCCTGTGGGAGAGAGAGAGATTCCCACAGTACGAGAAGACCTGCTACATTTGAGATTGAGACTGACATTGTTAAACCCTGTTAGCTTAAGCTGGGAGCTTGCTTGAAATCAAGGTGACCAGTCTCCAAGTGATTGTTTTGTTTTGCCCTTTCCTTCAATAATTGTGATATGCCTGAAGCCATGGTGAGCTTCCTAAGTTGTTTTGTTTTGCTGTGCACTGCACTTTTGTGTATTTTCACTGTAAATAAACCACACTTAAGGAACCTCCATTTTTTGTCTGGCTGTCCTTGAGCTGTAACCACTCAAGTTACTGCATTTGGTGACAGCAATGGAATCTCTTGCCTAAGTGGGAAGCATAGACAAGAGTCCACAGCCACAGCAAGAAAGAGAAACCCCCCCCCCTGCATTTATGTTCCTTTTTCCTGGGGCCTCCAAGTTCTACTTACCTAGCTTTTGAACCACAGGTCATGGGTGCTATCCAAGTTTGTATAGTCAAGGGTCAAGCAGTGAGTAAGGGCCAGACAGGCCAACAGGTTTTTTGTTTTGTTTTCACCAGCTCTCTTATTCCTGGAGAGGTACATTGTGTGGAGGCAGCTCACTAAGTAGACAAGATACAGTAGGTGATCTAGGTCCTTAATATAGGGCAACAACAACAATTACAAAACGCCCTGCAAACACAAATTGACCGACAGCAGACACTGCAAGAACAGGTGGCACAGATCATCCAACTGTACAAACAGCCATAACCAGCCTATCTGCAGTGCCACCGATTCTCCTTACAACGACCCCTGGAGAAGACCCAGAAGAGTTTTTGAAAACCTTTGAGCACACAGCACGAGTGGCAGACTGGCCAGAGGACAGGTAGGCTACCATCTGGAGAATCTACTTAATAGGGCTAGTCAAGATGCCTACTAAACAGCTGACCCAGAAGGGAGGGCCACCTACCAGGAAGTCAAGGCAGCCATTTTCAAGCGAGCCAGATTCACCTGGAAATGTACAGACAGCAGTTTTGGCAGGAAATTCGTCAGGCTGGAGAAAACCCCTGGAACTTCTTCCACAGATTAAAAGATGTCACTTGGAAGCAGCTGGGCCCAGAACGGAAGACCGGGGTGGAGGTAGACAAATTGGTACTACTGTAACAATTCCAGGACAGCCTAGAATGGCAGATGTGAAGGTGGGTTTGTCACTGCCCAAACCTTATTCTAGAGAAGGCCCTAGAAATGGCAGAGGCCTATTACCAGGCCCAGACTATGCCAGAGGCACCAAGGTTCTCCAAGACACCACCTGATCCAGGGAGAGGTTGACAGTTCTAAGAACCAGAGGCCTCGACAATGAGTAGTGCAGACCCTGATGGATTTTACACCTCAAGCGAAGCCCTCCGCCATGCCACCATATTTCCACTGTGGAGAAAGGGGCCATTTTGCCCAATACTATCCATACAGGGGAGAGGAATCGATGAACATTAAGTGCTGTGACCCCACACTTTTGTAGCTTTGTGATGTCTCTAGTCAGGGAGTTTCCACTTTCATGATTTCGGTCGAGCTAGATGGTGTTCCAACACAAGCCTTAGTGGACTTAGAGTGTGAAAACACTCGTTCGGAAACTTGGTAAAGAGAGTCCAAATGGACTACAATAAACACATCCCCTGAAGAAAGACCTTTCCAGGTCTGAAACAAGGCCTTGTCGGGTGGATAATTACGAGTGGACCACGACACTCAGTTCAGATAAGTCGGAGATTTACTATATTTGTTAGATTGTAAGCTCTAATGAAAAGGGACTGTCTTTCTCTTTTTTTTTTTGTTTTTTTTGTTTTACACATTACTGCATACAATGAGTAGCACTATAGAAGGGTTAAATTGTAGTAATAGTACTTAGATGTGTAAATGGACTTTTAAGCATACATCCCCCAGGGTAGTTTTCAGAAAGCCTATATACTCATATAAAATGATTTTTGCACATATGTTTTTTGAAAATACACTCCACAATTTGAGGTGAGAACATGTATTAAATCTGAAGCATGATGGTTTGAAAATCACATTTTAATGTATTGGTATTTTTCTCTGAAAACAAATAGTTCACCCAAGTCACAGACATAGATTATGTAATAATTGGCATGTGAGTGAGCCCTTTGTGCTGCAGTGTAGTTGACACAGCCTCATAAATGAACCTGTGAGACCTATGCCAGCATCTGGCAAACCTGCCCTATATAGCAGGACAGTCTGGAGCTTTGGCTATACCAGCTCCCCTCTATGTTGAGTCCTTGGGTTCTGGTTGCTGGCAGGACTTCAGCAGATCCCTAAGGCGGTGAAGAAAGTAAGAGCCCAAGGGCACGCTGGGGTCAGGACAGGCTGCAAGCTGGAGATATGGAGACAGGTCAATGGTCGAGGCAGGCAGCAGGCAAATGTGATCAGGTCTAAAGCAAGAGGTCAATACCAGGAGTTCAGGCCTGAATGGATAAATACACATGAAAGCATTGGACGAGACAAGGGGATGAGGCTAAATGAGATAAGCAGGAGAAGGCAAGGCTGGAGAAGACAAGGCAGAAACCAGGAACAGGAATGCTTTGCAACTAAGAATGCAGAAGCAACAGATACTGCAAAAGCAGGAGACCCATTGCTGAGGTGTCGATGCGCCTCTGGTTGGGGGCCTTCTAGTCTTTAGCCTTGAATTTTATATTTATTTATTTATTTATTTGCTTTTATATACCGACATTCGTTGGGGTACATCAGATCGGTTCACATTGTAACAGGATAATAGCATGACGGAAGTCGTACCATTTTTACATTGAAACATTAAAACATGCGTAGGAACATTTTAACAAAGAAACATAGGTTAACAGATTAACGATTAAACATATGTATGATTTTTACCCACCAATGAGAGGTTGTATATGTGCATCTGGTGCAACGAGCTCTTGGCGCTCGAATGAATCTGATCTCTGGAGGCTAGAGTGGCAGACATGGAAGCGCTGAGGCAGACAGAAGTATATAGAGGAGATCTTCAAGGTTATATAGCGAAGTCCCATCTCTAGTCTGACTGCCCTGGTGCTGCCTTGGATCTGGAAGGTTTCCTGGTCAGAGTGCATCACCCTGGTGTAGCAGGACGTGCTCTCCAGGTGATACATTGTCCTCTCGCAGTTTTGTAAAGAACTAGGCAGCCTTTTGGGAAAGGGGGAGCCTTTTCAAAAGGAGAGGCTCCTCCTTAAGCAGAATGGAACTAGCTGCTGGCGCTAACCTTTGAAAAGTATATAGATCGAGGGCTGAAAGGGGCACTTAGGGAAGATAAGGCCATCACAGAAATACTAAATTAATTCTTTGCTTTGGTGTTTACTAATGAGGACTTTGGGAGATACCACTTCCAGAGATGTTTTTAAGGTTGATGAGTTGGATGAACTGAACCAAATCACTGTGAACCTGGAAGATGTAGTAGGCCAGATTGACAAACTGAAGAGTAGCAAATCACCTGGACCAGATGGTATACACCGGGTTCTGAAAGAAATTAAAAATGAAATTTCAGACCTTTTAGCAATAATTTGTAATCTCTCATTAAAATCGGCCATTCTTCCTGAAGACTGGAAGGTGGTAAATATAACCCTGATATTTGAAAAAGGCTCCAGGGATGATTCGGGAAACTATAGACTGGTGAGCCTGACTTCAGTGCCTGGAAAAATCATGGAAATTATTCTAAAGAACAAAATCACAGAAAATATAGATAGACATGGTTTAATGGGACACAGTCAGCATGGATTTAACCAAGGGAAGACTTGCCTCAGAAATCTGCTACATTTTTTTTTTTTGAAGGGGGGGTTAAACGTGTGTATAAAGCTGAACCCGTAAGTGTAGTGTATTTGGGTATTCAGAAGGCATTTGGAAAACTCCCTCTTGAGAGGCTGCTAAGAAAACTAAAAAGTCATAGGATAGGAGGTGATGTCCTTTCGTGGATTGCAAACTGGTTAAAAGACAGGAACAGAGTAGGATTAAATGGTCAGTTTTCTCAGTGGGAAAAGGTAAACAGTAGAGTGCCTCAGTGCTTTTTAATATATTTATAAATGATCTGGAAAGGGATACAAGTGAGGTGATCAAATTTGCAGATGACACAATTTTGAATAGTTAAATCACATGTGGATTGTGATAAATTGCAGGAGAATCTTGTGAGACTTGAAAATTGGGCATCAAAATGGTAGATGAAATTTAATGTGTTCCGGGCACTACCATTCGGGTTAGCCACAGCACCCCGGATGTTTACCAAAATCATGGTGGTAGTGGCAGCAACACTGAGAAGGATGGAATCCTCGTACACCCTTACCTGGATGATTGGATGATCAGGGCAAAATCCCCAGAGGAAGGTCACCAGGCAACCAACAGAGTCAGAACTACTGGAGAGCCTCGGGTGGGTGTGCAACCCTCCCAATCTCTGGATTACCTGGGAGTCCGGTTCTACGCCAAACTAGACAAGGTCATCCTGACACCGGCAAGGAGATCAAGACTGATGACCCAGTTACGAACCCTGTTGAACGAGCTTCGTCCCACAGCATGGGACTTACCTCCAAGTCCTCGTCCTCATGGCTTCCACACTGGAAGTAGTGCCATGGGCAAGAGCCCACATGAGACCCCTACAGCCCTCCCTACTGTCACAATGGAACCTGCTGTCCCAGAACTACACAGTTTGCCTCCAGCTCTCGAACAACATTCGGACCCAACTACGATGGTGGCTACAAGAAGGCTATCTGAGCCAGGGAGTGAGGCTATCCTCACCGATCTGGATCCTGCTCATTACGGACGCCAGCCTACGAGGATGGGGAGCACACTGCCAGGAGCTGACCGCTCAGGGGCAATGGAACAAAGAAGAGTTGGGATGGAACATCAACCGACTAGAAGCACGGTCAGTCAGACTAGCCTGTCTACGGTTCGGTCACAGACTATGGGGCAAATCAGTCAGAGTCATGTCTGACAACGCCACAACAGGAGCCTACATCAACCGTCAGGGAGGAACCAGAAGCCAACAGGTGTCTCTGGAAATAGACCCCCTAATGTCATGGGCAGAAGCGAACCTTCAAGAGATCTCGGCCGTCCACATCGCCGGAAAAGACAACATCGCTGCGGATTACCTGGGCAGAGAAAGTCTAGACCCAGGAGAATGGAGACTGTCGACCACAGTATTCCAATTGATAGTAAACTGTTGGGGAACACCAGCCATGGATCTCCTGGCAAACCAGTCCAATGCCCAAGTCCCCAGCTTCTTCAGCCACATACGGGAACCTCAGTCCCAGGGAATCGATGCCCTGGTACAGACCTGGCCACAGGAAACTCTATTATATGCCTTCCCACCGTGGCCCCTATTGGGTGCAATCATCCACAAGGTAGAACACCACAAGAGACCAGTACTTCTAGTGGCCCCGGACTGGCCAAGAAGACCGTGGTACGCAGACATGCGAAGGCTGCTGACAGGGAGCCCCCTCCCGCTACCGCCACACTAGGATCCAGCTCGATTCTCTCTTACGGCCTGGCCATTGAGAGGACTCGCCTGAGGAAGAGTGGATACTCGGGGGCAGTAATTGATACCCTGCTCTGAGCACGCAAGTTCTCCACATCCTTAACATACATAAGAATTTGGAGAGTATTCGAAGCCTGGTGTGAGGTCCACCACATCATTCCATGCTTAGTCAAAATTCCTGCGATTCTGGAATTCCTGCAGAACGGCCTACAGAAGGGATTGTCTCTCAACTCCATCAAGGTACAGGTGGCCGCATTGTCATGCTACGGAACCAAGAGTGAGGGCGGCAGCGTAGCCTCTCACCCGGATGTCTCCCGCTTTCTGAAAGGAGTCAAGCAGATCCGACCACCCCTAAAGTGGCCGGTGCCTCTATGGAATCTCAATCTGGTCCTAGATTTCTTAGCAGGAGCCTCCTTCAGAACTCTTCATGGCCCATCTCTCCATCTATTAACATTGAAGACCGCCTTCCTGGTGGCAGTCTTTTCGGCCCGTCGTATCTCCGACCTACAAGCACTGTCCTGCCGGGAGCCGTTCCTCAGACTTACTCCTGGAACCATCCAGTTACACACAGTCCCATCCTTCCTCCCCAAAGTGGTTTCTCACTTCCATCTCGCTACCATCACCAGATGAGCATAAGAATTTGCAGTCTACGCCACCTCAACGTCGGCAGACTCCTAGTCCGATACCTGGAAAGGTCGGAAGCCGTACGAAAGACTGACTATCTATTCGTCCTTCACAGCGGGAAGAAGCAAGGGGAAGCGGCCTCGCGAGCAACCATAGCCCGCTGGATCAAAGAGGTTATCAAGGCGGTCTACATAGAAGCAGGCAAGCCACCGCCTTTACAAGTCAAGGCCTATTCCACTAGATCCCAGGCAGTGTCCTAGGTGGAAACCAAGATGCTATCACCCACCGAGATCTGTCGGGTGGCGACATGGTCCTCCATCCACTCCTTCTCCAGGTTTTATCGCCTGGATGTTCAGGCCCGAGAGGACAAAGCATTTGCAAGGGCAGTACTAAGTTGGTCATGGGCAGCCTCCCACCCGGTTCGGGAGTAGCTTATACGTCCCATTGGTCCTGAGTCCATCTGCTACATGCTAGGAAATGGAGAAATTACTTACCTGATAATTTCGTTTTCCTTAGTGTAGACAGATGGACTCGGCATCCCATCCACGGCTGCCGTCATTCATGGAATTCTCAGATGACATCCCCAAGAGCGAGTTCTTCATGGGTAAGCCATGCTTTCCTCCAATTAGGACACCCATCCTACCGGGTGTTGATGTTTCTCAGTTGAGGGCACTGGCGGACTCCAGCTATAACCACTTCAACCAGTTCAAATTAATCAAGTTAACCAAGTTATAAAGTTAATCAAGTTATTCAGTCATGCAGATATCCATAATTGCTTTTCGAGGAGAATACTGAAGAGCTGCACATCCTGCAGGGATATATGTACTAGGACTGACGTCAGATTGAAATCAGATCAGTCTCCAACTGCTATGAGGAGTACACTATACCCATTGGTCCTGAGTCCATCTGTCTACACTAAGGAAAACAAAATTATCAGGTAAGTAATTTCTCCATTTTCCTTCTTATTTGCTCTACAAAAATAGATAAGCATAAATCATTCTCAATACAATGCTTCCACTTTATTCTACCTGTAAAAGTACAATATTACTTGGAGAAGGCCACAGGCTCTCAGTAGAGGTTCCAGAATCCATTACATACAGCCATACATATATTATTTTTTACATACAAAATCAGCATGATAAAGCAAAATATGTCATCAGCATTTATTTCAGCTTGACCAACCACATTCTCATATCTGCATTTTATTCCAGCAACATATGTCTTAGAATCATGATTAGCCAGATCAACATGTTCTAAGTTCTGATTATAATTACTTACAAGCAGTGCACAGTTTGTTACTGATAAGAAAGGATCATACTTTTTTCTCTAATTAGGAAACCTTGTCTCTTGCTTCTATCTTTGTTCTTGAAAACATAATAAACATCAGTCTGAGTATAACTTTGAAGAACTTTATAAGCTAACCTGGACAGAGATACAGTAAAACTTTTAGTTTTGTCACTGCGTCTCAGGGACCTGACTATCACAGGCCACAAATAGGTCACTCAAGACCTTTCCTTCCCTGACTTTTGTTAAAAGAATAACTAAGATAACCCCTCCCTTATGTTAATGGTTAAGAGTGAGCCAAGGCACTTCTTGTCAGTCTTTCAAATACCTGTATGCCTATAAGGGGTTGGTGGTAGTACCCATCCACCTTCTCTTCTAGAATGTAAGCAGTAGAATGTGGAAGACCTCAGACATTATAATTCCTGTTGGTGAGAAGTCAAGCACACTGTCCAGGCAGCTGAGGGATTTGACAAGCCCCAGTTACCATGCCAGAGTGTAGTAATTGAGTCCACTCTGAAAAGGACCAGTAAGTCGAAAACCCATACCTGGATTTGAATCTCAGACTCTGGACCTTTTTGAAAGCATGCATTACAAGATTGTTATGCTCTTATCCAACAAAGGTTTTTAACAAATCTGCTTAATTCATTACTTGCATACTACCCTGGAAGAGGCCTATACATTTGCGAAGCATTTTTCTTCAAGAGAAACAGGCAGTGTTCTGTCACCTGATGGAAATGGTGAAAAGCATCTAGTTCGTATGGCTTATGCTGCTTTTCAAATGGCATTGAGAGCATCTGCCTTGGATTTTGATGCCTGCTGACTCATGGCTTTTGTGAGGGCTTGATGGACCCTTGGTCTGACCCAGTATGGCATGTTCTTATGTAGTGGAAATCTCTTTGGAGATTGGTTCAAGAAAACAATAGAACTTCATGAAAGACCACAATTGAACATGTTTCACCAAGTCCCCTGGCAACTCTGAAATACCCTTTCTCTCAGGTTTCACAATAGATCCCTTGTAAACTGTTTTGTTCTCAAAAGAAATGCTTTCTAGATCCTACTTGTACCAAGCAACAGGGCTCAAAGCATTGCCATTGTGACCAATGAAACTTGAAGCCCCAAATTAGCTTCCAGTTGAAGGCTGGGTCATTTTCTTGATGAGCTAGAGGAGAGGGCCATAATTCCAGTCTCTATTTCAATAGATTTGCCTTTTGGAGGGAGATTGAGACTTTTGTAAATTGTTGGCCTATTGTCGCCTCAGGCAGCTGGGTTCTCCGGAACACTGAAGAAAGCTACAGATTATATCTATTAGGAATCACTCCAAATTGCCCTTCTAAAAGATTAATAAAGCTCATGCAACTCCAGAACTTGTACAGATTAGAAATCTTCTCCCTCTTACAGATCAGAGTGGTTGAACTTCTCCCTCTGCAGAAAGGAAGGTGAGGATTTTATTCTGGGTATTTCCAGGTTCCTCAAAAGACAGGAGGACTTAATCCCATCTTAAACCTAATTACCTTGTTCAAATTCCTGAGTAGGGAAATGTTTAAGATAGTTACCCTGGGTTCTGTAATTTCTCTGCATCTAAAGGAGGCATAAACACAAATAAAGACTTCCTGTGACTGGGAGATATCGCATGGTGTTGCTTTAGCACTGTGGGTATTCACAAAATGTCCTACAGTCATTGTGGCATGTCTGTCCAAACCAGGAAGGAAGTACATGCATTTCCTTATTTGGGCATTTGACTGGTCTAGATCATATCCTTAGTAGGAGTGGATGAATCCATGCAAGACACCTTCTGAATGCTGAAGTCCCTAGGGTTCATCATCAACTAAATCCAAATTGCCAAACACCTAAATTGGAGTTGATAGCAGCTCTGATTGATGCAACTCAAGCTATGGCTTATCTCCCCACCAAAAGGGTCAACGATATAATGGCAATGATGAATAGAGTAATTCATAAACAGACTTGATCTTGAACCATGTTGAGAATGTTTGGTATTTTCATTTTCTCAGTCATGTAACTACTATGGCACATCTTCATTTGAGACAAACCTAGTGGACCTTAAAGTCTCAATGGAATAAATCCACATGGGCTTCAGGAAAGCATCTGTGTTACAAAATAGCAGACTCCTTGTCTTGATGTCTCTCCCATTCAATTTATCCTTGGATTTAGAATCCCTTATCACCAATTTTCTTTAAACACATCTAGCCTTTGTTGGGGAGCTCACCTACAAAGACTTTACATCCCTGGTCCTAAGAACATAAGAAAATGCCATACTGGGTCAGACCAAGGGTCTATCAAGCCCAGCATCCTGCTTCCAACAGTGGCCAATCCAGGCCATAGAACCTGGCAAGTACCCAAAAACTAAGTCTATTCCATGTTACCATTGCTAATGGCAGTGGCTGTTCTCTAAGTGAACTTAATAGCAGGTAATGGGCTTTTCCTCCAAGAACTTATCCAATCCTTTTTTAAACACAGCTATACTAACTGCACTAACCACATCCTCTGGCAACAAATTCCAGAGCTTAATTGTGCGTTATGTTCTTATGTCCTTGTTTCTTCAAGAGAAGATTACACATCAAATCTGTTGGTGCAATAGGAAGTTCTGATTGACTTTCAGGAATCAGATGGCTAACTACATATTTTGTTAGTTCAAATGGGCCTTCAGGAACATATTCCATCCTCCTGTGTTGGGAAACTGTTAAGGTATGGAACTGGATCATCTTTCATAGACTGAATCTAAGAACATATGCTTGGCAGGAAGTGAGAATATCTTGGCAGATAGACCTGCACCTAGATCCCCACAAGTGGTCCCTCTATCAAGATGTGACAAACAGGATCTTCTTTGTGTAAGGCATATCTGGGGCAGACATTTTTGGAACAACTCAGAACAAAGGTACATGTCTTCTCCAGCAGGAGAACAGATGGCAGGCTAGCAGTAAACACCTTTTACCTTCATACTTATCCTTCTGGTCCTCTAGTGACAAAAACCTTAATAAAAGATTCTCATAGTTCCTTTTCAGCCAAGACAAATTGAATTTCTATTTCAGGATTTATCCCTGAGCAAGCCAATGAAGATGAGGACTTTCCCCAGTCTGTTCACACAAAACCAGAGATTATTGCTCCCCCTCTGCATTCAGTCTCTGGTCCTCACAGACTGTATCAGAAACAGGTAACCATCTCTGTTTGATAAGGTGTTTCAAAAGATTTTGGCTTCTAGACTGAAATATACCAGGAGATTTTATGGTTCTAAATGGAAGAGGTTTGCCACCTGGTGTGAAGGCAAGGCCTTGGATCTCTTCTCTTGCCCCAAACAAAACCTTTTAAATAGCTTCTACATCTTTAAGAGTCTGGTTTAAAACCCAATTATTAGGATTCACCTCATTGTGGTTGATGTGGAGCGAATCCCCATTTCTATACAAGCTCTAGTTGTCTGATTCATGTGACTTTGGTCAATCTCTCACAATGTCATGGGACATCAACATGATGTTAACTAAGCTGTTGAAAGCGCTTTTCGATACTCTGCTGAACTCATGTATCTGATCTGGGATGTTGCTTTACTGGTGATGGTCATTAAAGTCTAAAAATGCAATGAGCTCTACGCTCTAGTGTCTCACCTTTATAACAGTTTTTGTCATAATAGAGTGGTGCTATATATACATGCTAAGTTGTTGCTAAAGGTAATGCCCAATTTCTATCTTCATCGGTCAATTGTCCTACCAACCTTTTTTCCTAGGCCACATGTCCCAAAAGATGAAAGGTGTTTCACTTATTGAAAGAGAGCTGTTGACTTCTACCTGGAATGGCTTGGCTTATCAGTAGACCTGAGAGTGCAGTAACTAAGTTCCCATTTCTAATTTTGGGTCAGATTGCATCTCCTTTATGCCCATACCGGTCTGATTTATAAGGGCATGTCAAGGCTTATAATCTTAGAGACATGATGTAAGAACATAACATAAGAAATTGCCATACTGGGTCAGACTAACGGTCCATCACATCCAGTATCCTGTTTCCAACAGTGGCCAATCCAGGCAACAAGTACCTGGCAATTACCCTAAGTAGATCCCATGCTACTAATGCTAGTAATAGTAGTGGTTATTACCTAAGTCAACTTGATTAATAGCAGTTAATGGACTTCTCCAAGAAATTATCCAAACCTTTTTTAAACCCAGCTACACTAACTGCACTAACCACATCCTTTAGCAACAAATTCCAGAGCTTAATTATGGGTTGAGTGAAAAAGATGTTTCTCCGATTTAGTTTTAAATGTGCTACTTGCTAACTTCATGGAGTGCATTCTAGTCCTTCTATTATCTGAAAGAGTAAATAACTGATTCACATTTACACATTGTAGACCTCTAGTGATTTTAAAGACCTCTTATATTCCCCCTCAGCATCTCTTCTCCAAGTTGAACACCCTAACCTCTTTAGCCTTACCTCATAGGGGAGCTGTTCCATCCCCTTTATCATTTTGGTCGCCCTTCTTTGTACTTTCTCCAGTGCAATGATATCTTTTTTGAGATGCGGCGACCAGAGATATCTATAATACTCAAGGTTATCTATCTAACATTCCTTCTATTGATGAGGTTTGGAAGGCTATGATGTGATGTTAAGTCTACACGTTTATATCCTTTTAGTGTCTAGGTATGGCCTCTTGCTGGGATAATAGGTTTGAACTGTCCATCTCCATGGTTTCTTTGAGGGGCATAGTCTACCTCTAGACCTTCCATGGCTTATTTTATTTTCAAGTTATCTTCTTTATTATTTTCTCAACAGAAATACTTGCCTGTTGATGATTTGTTTCTCCTTTTCTGATGAAGATGATCCTTAATTAAGGAATCCCATATGCAACTTGGATTAACTGCTTGTCTTGAGAGAAAATGACATTGCTTACCTGTAACAGTTTTGTGAAGATAGTAGTTCATCAGTCACACAAACCAACTCACTCTCCTTTTAATAAGAGTTCTCTTCCCCAGTGAAAACTAAAAAAAATAAAATAAAAAAAAAACCCCCCACCAAGCGTTGCTACTGGGCTGCTGCAATGCGAGAATCACTCACTGCACATGAGCAGTGAAAGGTCTCTGCCTTTCTTGAGAACTATGGAAGTTTCTTTTTGATAATCACATGATCCATTTATGTAACTGGTTATTTGCTATCTTCAACATCATCGCTTACAAGTAATGTCATTTTATTGACAGAATGAAATCTCAAGATGTTTAAAAAAAACAAAACAACTATTACAAAGATCTTTCTTTGTATAATTTCAGACTCTAATGACCCAGCACCTGCTCTGGAGGTTGACAGTGCAGCCATATGTAGTTCATCTGACTCTGTTTCAAGACAGAAAATTGCTATTCCACCTGCTGCACACCACTTTTGCTTTTCAATAGATTTGCGAAGTGTCCATGACCTAGAAGTTGGTTTTCCTGTCAACTGCACGTTGAGGTATGCTTTATTATAGTTCATGATCCTATATCAAGGTAAATGTAGCACATCAGTTGCTTTTGAATGGCCTTTTTTGTAGACCTTTCATAAAACAGTTAGCTTTAACATTTTGTCTAATTGTGAAAGAGGTTTTTATATATATAGGCTAGTAAGAGTAGAATTTGGGGGTGGGGTGGGCAGAAAATTGTAAAAATCTGAGTGTCTTGCTGTACTGATTTTGCACACTTTTAAATATTTAAATGTTAATTTTCAAAAAAAAACCTATGATAATATTTGAACAATCACAGTATTTGTTTTCTGAACAATGTATCCATTATGTTTCAGTGTTAGAAATATACAGTTCCAAATTGTTTTGAGCCTGTGAATGTTTCTCCTGCCTCTTATTGCTAATCAGTGTTCTGAGCAGAGTGAGCTGATCAGCAGTAGGAAATGGAAGAAAAGCGACAGGCTGGAAAGTGCTTTCTGCTGGATTCTACTGCAGTGTAGCTGCTTGTTGGGTGCCAGCTCTTCTGAAATGCATAGATGGCATAAGCCTGGGATTGGGAAAAGAGGTTATTGCTCTGGTAGGGCAATGTGTACTCTAGGCTGCCTCTTGGGGCTGCTAGTAGCAAACATAGAAGAGCCAATTCTTGTACAGGCCCAGGAGTCAGGGCAACTATTTCTCTTCACCATCTCAGTCTAGCACTGGCTGTGCATTTCAGAGGAGCCGATCCCTGTGGTGAGAATTATAAGAAGGTTTCTTTCCCACCTCCTGTGACTGATTTAACTACCGTAGTGCTCCTGAGCATAGTGAGTCAATCGGCCACAGGAGGCAGGAGAAAACGCCACATTTTGGAGAATTTTTCCCACTCTTGTGGCCTCATTGTGTCTACTGCTGGCACCAGTGTATGGCATCACATAGAGGGAGAGGGGTGAGTTAGGTTGGAAGGAAGCTTAAAAGGAGTGGCAGTGGGAAGGGTGGTGGAAATATGTGGGGAGAGGAACTGCAAATTGAGGGATTGTTGATTTCTCTTGCTTTGGTCTTATATAATATATGGTAGAGATGGAATGATCATAGCTTTTTGTGTGGAATATGAATCTTTCTTATAAAAGTTCAGTTTTAAAAAAGGGAGAGGAGAATGGAGAAAAGGAGTTGAACAAGGAGGGATGATAGAATGAGGAGGTTGCACAGGGCAGTGTGGTTGGGAAGGAAGAAGGCTGTGGAGGGTGGTCTGTGGAGAAAAGGCTGCTTGGGGAGAAGGGTGTTGTGAGAGAGGATAGGGTGGGGTAGGCAAGGCTGTGCCGGGAAGGGGGAGTGGTGAGTAAAAAGGGTAGGGGGATAGACTTGAAGAGGGAATGGGTGGAAAAAAGGTTGAAGGAATAGGGTGAGGGTATAAAAGTGAAGAGGAGTTGAGAGACTAGGTGGAAAGAAAACAGGGGACTGTTTGGGGAAGGACAAAGGGAGATAGAAAATAGGAAAAGCAAGACAAAAATCAGGTGTATGAAGAATGAATGAAATGGTAAAATACTCAAAAAAAAAAAAAAAAAGAAAGCACATAGTTGATTTAACTTTCTCCTACTTTTAAAATAAGCTACAGAATTTTGACTCGCTGCAACACAAAAGAAATTTCAGTTAATATGAAAGGCCTCAAATATCAATGCTTTGTTCTTTTCTCTTTTTTACTGCTTCCTGCCATTCTTTGCTAAAGTCTTCCTGTTCTGTAACTGATCCCAGATCTAAATCATTCATTGTGGTGGTAATTGGGATATGTTGCATGCTGTGCTTGTAACTTATTCAGTCAAGTTCAAATGCCCCTTCCACTCCATTTGTACAACTGTAAGTAGTTTGACCAGATATGCTTTCTTCCTTTGCATTTCATTAGATAACTTTTATGTTTTTGTTTTTATGAATACAAATTAAATACAAATAAAACTGAAACTCCAGTCTCAACTGTATTTACCTATGCAAGCAAGAAACTGGGAGCCTACATTTGCACCCATGCTTTCCATAAATGAACTCTAAAGCCAGACAGTTATAACAATTATTTTTAGTTCTTAAAATGAAAATTTCTAGAACACTTAATCTATAAGAAAACCAACTAATTTCTAGGCAGAATAAATGTCACCCTTTTTGCACATGTAGGTGAATAATGATGTCTATTTAAGTGGAAATGAAGTAGGGAAAAGCAGTGCTCCAGTGGGGAGAATGAGGGGCATAATCACTGGAGTGTGGAGGTCATTGGACTATTAGTATAAACACCAGTCAACTATCCTAACAGTTAAACTAGAGCAAATTCACAATCACATTTTGGTTACATTGTGCATATACTTTTATATACAGGTACTTTGTGTTTATACGTTTTATGAAAGTATACTGTTTCTGTAAGACTACAAACACTTAATTGCCCCTCTGGGGAATAATGTAGCAAGAATACCATAATTATGTGCCAAAAATAAAAAAAATTATGGTCAGATAAAAATACATTTAGATAAAACAGATTTCAGTTTAAAAAACTTCTCTCCTGAGATGATGAGATTCTGTCTAGGAATCCCTATTAAGATCATGCCTTGCTTGTATAGTTCCCAGAGTGTACTAAGATTTTGAAATTTACATCATGACATAGTACATGGTAGCAGAGAGGAGACCAACTGGTTCATCCATTCTTTCCATATTGTTAAGGGTATATCCCAACTGCTAGCCTTGATGCGTTGCTGCTTGAATGCTGTTTACCCTTCATGTCCTTCGGTTTCTGTCTTCCTCATTTGTACTCTACTATTTTGGACAAGTGAACATACAAAATATTCCACTTAGTTCACACTAAGGCTGGATTCTCTAAAATCGCAGACCTTAGAGAATCTGCGATTTTAGAGAATCCAGCCTTAGTGTGAACTAAGTGGAATATTTTGTATGTTCACTTGTCCAAAATAGTAGAGTACAAATGAGGAAGACAGAAACCGAAGGACATGAAGGGTATACTTTCATAAAACGTATAAACACAAAGTACCTGTATATAAAAGTATATGCACAATGTAACCAAAATGTGATTGTGAATTTGCTCTAGTTTAACTGTTAGGATAGTTGACTGGTGTTTATACTAATAGTCCAATGACCTCCACACTCCAGTGATTATACCCCTCATTCTCCCCACTGGAGCACTGCTTTTCCCTAATTTTCCCTACACCATAAAAACTGTAGTTATTCGGCGCGAAACTGGCGACGATAAGGAATCTTATCTTTCGCTGCCAGCGATGTGTCCGCAGCGTCGGCCCCCGGTGCCACCCCAACTCCTCTTCTGGGGCCGACTCCGCCCCGAGCTAGCTATTGCACGCGAAAAGTCCCTTTTCACGTGCGATAGCATTAGAGAATGACTCCCTAAGTGAAGGTAAACTGTTTCAAACATGTTGAAGCAGTAAGCATCAAATATCCAAACATCAAAAAGGTGTTCAGCAAGTTAAATAATTGAAAAATAAGGAATAGAGAATAAAATAGAGACTGTCATAATGCCTCTGTATTGCTCCCTGGGGAGACAGCACTTTGAGTATTGCGTGCAATTCTGGTCACTACATCTCAAAAAAAAAAAAGATATATAGCAGAATTTGAAAAGGTACAGAGAAGGGTAACCAAAATGATAAAGGGGATGGAACAAGTCCTCTATGAGGAAAAGATAGATGTTAGGGTTCTTCAGTTTAGAAAAAAGATGACCGAGGTGAGATGTGATAGAGGTCTATAAAACAAATGAAGTGGATTGTTTACTTTTTCAGAAAGTACAAAGACTAGGGGACATTCAATGAAGTTAATAAGGGATACAGTTAAAACAAATAGAAAATATTTTTGTACTCAGTGCATAGTTAAACTCTGAAATTAGTTGCCAGAGGATGTGATAAAAGCTGTTAGTGGATAACAATGACATAAGAACATAAGATATGCAATACTGAGTCAGACCAAGACTCCATCAAACCCAGTATCCTGTTTCCAACAGCAGCCAATCTAAGTCACAAGTACCCAAACATGAAATAGATCCCATGCTACTAATGCCAGCAACAAGCAGTTTATGGACTTAATAGCAGATTATGGGTTTAAAAAAGGTTTGGACAAGTTCTCGAAGAAAAAGTCTATAAATCATTATTAAGGTCTCCTCCAGGTCGATGATATTGGATTCATCATCTTCGACCTTGGCACCGGGGAAAGACTGGACCGAGCACAAAGGGAAGCATCGGGGCTTGCGCTTGATATCCAGGTTTTGGAGTCACTAGGGTTTGTTACCAACTACCCGAAATCCCATCTCAGCCCATCACCTCAATTGGACTTCAGAGGAGCCCTACTAGACACGGCTCAGGCAAAAGCCTTCTTGCTGCGTTCCAGGGCAGCCACCTTGGAGTCCATAGTGGAGGTATTCCAACAGAGCCAGCAGGTATTAGCTCGGCACATGTTAACCGTCCATGTTACTAACTTGCCACATTTGCACATGTGCAGAGCCCAATGGACCTTGCGGTAGCAGTAGCACCAGGCTACCCAAGACCTTCAGGCTCGCATCCACATCATTCAGTTTCTCCAGGACTCCTTGTCCGGATAGTGTGGGGGGGTCTTTTGAATTTGGAGCAGGGAATATCTTTCCAAACTCCCCCTACCCAAATTGTTTTTAATACATATGCGTCCACCCTGGGGTGGGGTGCTCATTTAGAAGGGGCTTCGCACCCAGGATCTGTGGTCTGCCCAGAAAGCACAATATCAAATCAACTTCCTGGTGTTCTGTGCGATCAGGTATGCTCTATGGGCTTTAGAGATCCGTTGTCCAACAAATTGTTCTGATCCAGACAGACAACCAAGTAGCAGTGTGGTATGTCAACAAGCAGGGAGGCACAGAAAGTGGTCCAGATCTGGTCCAAGGCGCTGTCCCATGGGATGGTGCTCCGGGCCATGTATCTGGCTGGAACAGAGAACATGATGGTGGACAGACTGAGTCAAGCCTTCAGACCCCAAAAGTGGTCCCTGAACCAGGGGTGGTGAATCGGATCTTCCGTCTCTGGGAAAGCACAGATGTAGACTTGTTCACATCCCCCTGCAACAGGAAGGTGACTCAATTCTGCTCCTTGTACAGGTTGGATGGCAAATCAGCCTCAGACGCCTTTGCCTGCCATTGGGAAAAGGGCCTTCTGTACACGTATACTCCAATTCTACTAGTGATGAAAACTCTTCTCAAGCTTCGACAGGACTGAGGGACTATGATTCGCATAGTTCCTCATTGGCCGAGAAGGTCTGGTTTCCACTCTGGGAACCAATCAGTCTGGGGACTTCCCCAGATCTCATCACACAAGATCAGGGAAGGCTGCGGCATCCTAATCTCCAGGCCCTGTTACTTACAGCTTGTACCTTGAGAGATTAGTCCTGCAGCCGCTTGATCTTTCAGAGGATGTGTCTCGAGTTCTGGTAGCCTCTCGAAATCCTTCCACTATAAAGTCCTACGGACCGAAGTGGAGGAGGTTTAACGAATGATGTGAGCAACAGGCCCTAGATCCTTTCTTCTGTACCACACGAAAACTGCTTGATTACATTCTGCACCTATTGGAAGCTGGCCTAAAAGCTAACTCTGTTAGAGTTCATCTGAGTGTAACTGGCGCAGGGTGTAGAGGGTATGCCTGTTTCTCTTCAGCCCATAGTTGTATGTTTCATGCGGAGCCTGCTTCAGTTGAAACCTCCCCTAAGGCCTTGTCTTGGGACCTCAATATGGTGCTAGCTCAGCTGATGAAAGCCCCGTTTGAGCTGCTGCACTCCTGTGACCTGAAGTACCTGACCTGGAAGGTCATATTTTTGGTTTCGGTCTCTTCAGCACCCAGAGTCAGTGAACTCCAGGCCTTAGTGACGTATCCACCTTATACTAAGTTTTTTCATGTCAGGGTGGTCTTGTGCATGCACCCTAAGTTCCTGCCTAAGGTGGTGATGGATTTCCATCTTAACCAGTGAATCGTCCTTCCAACATTCTTTCCCAGGCCCTACTTGCACCAAGGTGAGCGAGCACTGTACAGACTGGATTGCAAGAGAGCCTTAGCATTCTACCTGGAGCGGACAGAAGCCCATTGACAGGCCACCCAACTTTTAATTTCTTTTGACTGGAATAGATAGGGAGTTGCCATTGCCAAACGGACACTATCCAATTGGATAGCAGATTGCATCTCCTTCTGTTATGCCCAGGCGTGCATCTTGGGGGACATGTCCCTGCATCTCCTCTCTTTCAGGGTATACATATTTAGATATTTAGATTTTTCTGCCTCTTCTCATAAGCCTTCCGATAAAGACCTCCACATGTTTCTCCCCTCTCTGGACTGCCTCCATCCTGTCTCTATCCTTTTTGAGATATGGTCCCCAGAACTGAACACAATACTCCAGGTGAGGCCTCATCAAGGATCCGTAGAAGGGCACTAGCACCTTTTTTTTTCTTACTGGTTAATCCTTTCTGTGCAGCCCAGAATTTTTCTGGTTTTAGCTATCACCTTGTCACATTGATTCGCAGCCTTCAGATCATCAGACACTATCACCCAAGGACCCTCTCCCAGTCCGTGCACATTAGTCTTTCATCCCCCATCACATACAGCTCTTGTGGATTACCACATCCCAGATACATGACTGCACTTCTTGCCATTGAATCCCAGCAGTCAAATCTTTGACCACTCTTCAAGCTTTCTTAAATCACTTTTCAATCTCGCTACTCCTTCAGGCATATCCACTCTGTTACAGATCTTAGTATCATCCACAAACAAACTTCACCTTCTATCTCTGCTGCAATATCGCTCACAAAGATATGAAAAGAACCGATCCTTATGGCACGCCACTTAACAACGGTTCTCCTCTTCAGAGTATATTTCTTTACCATTACATACTATCTCCAGTCAATCAAGTTTGTAGTCCACTCCACCATCTTGGTGCAGAGTCCCAAGCTTCTCATTTATCCACAAGCCTCCTACATGGGATTATATCAAAAGCTTTGGTGAAATCCAAGTAAATCACATCGCATGCTCTTCCTTGATCCAATTATCTAGTCACTCGATCAAAAAAAAAACTATCAGGTTTGTCTGATAGGATCTTCCGCTAGTGAATCCATGCTGCCTCGGGTCCAGCAACCCACATGATTGTAGATAGTTCACTACCTTTTTCTTTCAGCAGAGTCTCTATTATTTTTCCCACCACAGAGGTTGGCCTAACCATCCTTAGTTTCCAGCCTCCTCTCTGCTACCATTCTTGTGAAGAAGGATCAGCATAGCTCTTCTCGAATCATACTGCACCACTCCTGTTTTCAGAGATCTATTGAACAGGCCTTTCAGCAGATCCACGTAAGAAGATAATTTTAGGCAGCTAGTTAGATTCCCAGAAGACTTGGTACCACAAATAGAGAGCTATGGATCAGAACATGCTCCACAAAGGACTCCGAAATTGGTTGCCATAGCCTGAAGATTGCTGAAGAGGTGTGAACAGCAGTTGGACTTGCTCATGCTTACGAATAAGAAGTCATCCAGATAAAGTATGATATCGTTGACCCTGGAATGTTGGACCACTACCTGATGCAGAAAAGAGCTGAACAGTTCGAAATAAGTGCAAGACACCTAACAGCCCATAGACAATTGATCCCATCTCATGCTACTTATCCCCACCCAGTACATATTGACCCCAGGTTCTCACTACCTCTTCCCTACACCTCAAATCTTGTCCTGAACATGAAGGAATGGCCGTGAACTCCAGCCAGTCTTTGTGATCCTGATGGTCATGCCCAACCCTCCGCTTTCAGGAGGCACCCCATCACTGGCACCCACTGCACTGAGCTGGCCAGCCCCCTGAGAGTTCACTGGGCATCAATCCCCCCCCCCCCCACACACACACATCTCCACTCCACCACACCAAGAATCCACTGTATCTTTCTCACATCTTCCCTGAGCTGGCTGCTGCTCAAGCCTACACCACCCGCTCCTTGGGAGTGCCCCATGAATGCCACACCCACTCCCCAAAATGACAGCTTCTGACAAATCCTGAATCCATCCATCCTGGGGTCCCACATCCTGTCCTCCTGCTCAGGAGTGCTTCCCCCATTTGAAAGGCTCATTCACCATGCATTACCACCATCCCCCGAGTACTTAAGTGACTGCCGCACTATCCCCTCAAGCCACAGACCAACTCCGAATCCAGGAGCCACTGGGGGGAACCGCCAGCAAAGTGGCCAACTTTGAGGAGCTGAGTTAACCAGATAATTTATCTGGCTAATTCTAAATATTTACTGTTAGCCAGATAAACATATCCAGCTAACTCTGTTCAGCCCCTATACCTGCCCTAAAGTTAGCTGGATAAACTTATCCTGCTAACTTTAAGATAGCAAGATAAGTTATCTGGCTAACTAGTTGAGCCACACAGTGGCTGAATATGGACCCTCTACATATTTAGATCCTTCAGTCTCATTTCAAAGGGCTTTAGCTGCAGACCTGCATCTTTCATCTCCCTTCGCTTAACTGTTTATATCCTTCCAGAGATATGACCTCCAGCACTGGACACAGTATTCCCTGGTGAGATTTTGCCAATGATCTGCACAAGGGCAGCATCTTTTCCTTTTATCTAGTAGTTAAGCCTCTTCCTTTTTATCCTAGTATTCCTCTGGCTCTGGTCTCCATCTTGTTGCAACTCTATTGATAACCTTGAAATCACTGGCTATAATCACCCTGCAGTTTTTTCCTGCTTTGTGTACATCAGCATCTTACCCCTTATCTTCCATGCCCTTGGATTTCTGTATCTCAAATGCATAACTCTACATTTTTTTTTAAGTATTTAATCTCATTTGCCAACCTTTTCCACTCCTCAAACTTTTAGATTTATTTTTTAGATTTTATTTAAATACTAAATTAAAATTTAGGAAGAAGGTATTTTTCTCAACAAGACATTTTGCTTGCTTGAATAAAAAAAAAAAAAAAAAAAAAAGACCAATAAGTACACCCTTGAGATTTATGGATAGAAGGCAGAGCAGAGTAAGTTGCTCTCTTCTTCTGCCACCTTGACTTTCACTGTATTGCTGCAGCATAAGAATAAAGTGTTGACTGAAATAAATGAGTGAAAATGGTGTAGCAAATACATTTTAAGTAACAGAATAACTTTGTCGATTTTTCCACAGCCACCATGATTGTACCCCCCTCTATCAAATAGAAGCATAAAATAATTTTGTTGTAGCAAGAGAAAATTGTGCAGCATATTAGTCTTTTCTCCCTCCCCTCTCTCCCCCCACAGCTCACACCACTGGCACCCAGCTCTCTGTCCACTCTGCAGTTACATTGCTACTTAGCATCCTGCCAGCCCAACAATATATGCCTACTGCTGGCCAGGAACTGTACCGGCTCTCAATTTCTCGCTGGTCCCATGGCCATGCTGCTGCATCCAGCCCACATGGACCTAGACAACAGCATCTCCTTCTGTACCAGTGGGGATGGAAATATTTGGAATTAAACCAAGAACTGACTTGGCTTATTAAAAAAAATATATTGAAATTTGCTTGTTGAAAATAAATGCAGAAAAGTTCACCTGGAAAAACTTGAAAATATTTTAAAGAGGCACCATAAACCCAGGAGCTCTAAATTCTTTGTTTTAGTGAGATTGTGTTTTAAAAGAGAATGTTTAATTTTCTTTTTCCCATTATATATTTCTGGTAACTAACTCCTTTCTATAGTTTTAAGGTTTTCTATTTTAATTCTGAATACAAATTTCTTCCATCACACCAGTCTCTCACATTGAGACTCGTACTATCCCACAGGCTTTAGCATACATGACTGGCAATTTTGTGCACGATTTTACTACACATGCAAATGAGCTGCATAGAAAAATTGCACATGAAATTATACCACGAAAAGTTTACCCCCAAAAAATAACTGTACCTCATTGAGATGTAGTTAGCATATTTATTTATTTAATATATAATTCTTCTTTTAAAGTGGATTACAACAGATCTTTAAAGGCATTTTGCAGGTTTTCTCTGAATTCATAGTTACCTACTTTACATGATTTTGCACCATAGCAGCTCACTAACTATGAATAACATTTTGCATGTAGAAAACTGCCCAAATATTACTACTCATGAATGCAATAAGGGACTGATTTTCAAAAGCATTTACACGCTTAAAACTGGGTTTTATACTTGTAAATGCATTTTACCCTGGTAAATGTCGTCTTCTGCTGTCATTTCTCTTTTTCTATGTTTCTAAGTATGTTAGACTTGCATATGCAACTCCTTTGAAAATTTAACTGTTAATTTAGCAAATGCTGCCTTGTGCATTAAAATACAAAATAGCTCATACAATTGCAAATAATGTACACTATTTTGTTTTAGTGCATGAAGTATGGTTTACAAACATTTTTGCATTTTAATACTTAAGCCTTAGTGTTAAGAATCATGAAAACAGAACACGCTATAACATCTGGTATGCTGAAGCATGAAAGTCCAGTTGGAGAAGACAGTAGTCCAAATTTGCCTGCCATAATATTGTCTTGACATGCTGTACAAAGAAGAGATTCAAAGATGGAGGGATTAATTGGGGAAGAGAATAAAAGGGAAAAAAACTTTTTGTACAGCTTCATGCCCATGAGACACATGGGTGCAAGAGCCTGTTTTGGCAAAATGGGGATCTTTGTACATTTATTTATTTATTTATTTATTTAAAATCTTTTTCTGTACCGTCGTTTAGTATACCATCACAACGATTTACAATGAGGTACATATTTACATTTTTGGAAAATATATACGTTAATACTATCTATAGGAAGTGCCATTAGAGTCCGGTAACATAGTTTGGTAATAAAGGCTATTTGTAAAGTGTTAAAAATATTGTCCTTTTTCTATGTTTCACCGATTTAATTTCATATATACCTCTATTGGAGTGTATGTTTTGTTTTGATCAGACACACTTATTGAGCAGACAAGTGCTGCGTTCTGATGTTCTGCTGCCAGGTTTCTTACTCTACTAATCACCGCTCTCTTTGTAAAAGGCTTGCTTGAACAGCCAGGTTTTTAAACTCTTTTTGAATAGTTTAAAATCTCTCTGTAGACTAATTTCTAAGGGCATGGTGTTCCACAGTATTGGTCCGGCTAAGGATAGAGCCCGTTCTCTAACTTGGGTCAGTCTTGCTGTTTTAACCGATGGGATGGTTAGGAGTGCTTTGTTCGCAGATCTGAGGTTTCTATGTGGGACATGAACACATAGTGCTGTGTTGAGCCATTCTGCTTTTTTGTTGTCCAAAGTGTTTTGTATTGACTCTATATTCAATGGGTAGCCAGTGTAGTTTTGCTAAAGTTTCCGTAATGTGATCATTTTTTTGTTTACTAGTAAGTATTCTTGCGGCAGAGTTTTGCAGTATTTGGAGTGGTCTTAAT
This sequence comes from Rhinatrema bivittatum, assembly GCF_901001135.1. Lineage (NCBI taxonomy): Eukaryota > Metazoa > Chordata > Amphibia > Gymnophiona > Rhinatrematidae > Rhinatrema > Rhinatrema bivittatum. The sequence continues at coordinate 601,682,281 of NC_042615.1, forward strand.
GTTGAGTATGGTAATCCTAGGAGAAGGACATTACAGTAGTCTGTGCTAGCAAATATAAGTGCTTGTAATACTGTTCTGAAGTTTGTCAATGTTAGTAAAGGTTTTAATTTCCTGAGAACCATAAGTTTGGCGTAACCTTCTTTGACCTTTAGCGATATGTGTTGTTTGAGGCTAAGTTCTGGGTCTATTATTACTCCGAGGTTTCTTACTTTTTCAGTTAATTCTATTTTCTGATTATTTTTTTATCAGTATTGGGGTTTGGATGATCATCAGATTTTTTTCTTTCTAAATGAAGGAATTCAGTTTTCTTGATTTTAATAACTAATTTCATTTGGTTTAGTAGCTGTTTGATGTCCAGGTACATGTTTGCTAGATTTAGTGTTTTTTCCAATGTGTCATCAATGGGTAGTAATAGTTGAATGTCGTCAGCGTAAATGTAGTGTATGACTCCCAGGCCCGCCAGGAGGTGGCATAGTGGCAGCAGGTAAATATTAAATAGTGTAGCTGAAAGCGCTGATCCCTGTGGGACTCCTGTTTGTAGATTTATTTTCTCTGACAATATGTTATTTATACAGTCTTGGTAAAATCTGTTACTTAGGTATGATCTGAACCAGGCTATAGTCTTATTATGTAGTCCTATTTCTTCTAATATTTTTAAAAGTATGTCATGACTTACTGTGTCAAATGCTGATGATAAGTCTAGCATCATCAGGATGTAATGTTTTCCACTATCGAAATGTCTCAGGATGTTGGCTGTCAGTGAGAGCAGCAAGGTCTCAGTGCTGTAGTGTTTACGGAATCCATGTTGTGCAGGGTACAGTATATTATTGCTATCTAAATGCTCCACCAGTTGCTTTTGTACTGTTTTTTCTATTAATTTTGCGATTAATGGTAAGTTTGAAACTGGTCTATAGTTGCTCAGGATAAGGGGGGTCGCTGTTTTTTTTTTTCTTTAGAATAGGTTTAATGATTGCCCCTTTTAGTGTGTCCGGCATGGATCCTTCTGTAAGGGATAGGTTTATTATATTAGTTAATATAGGGGCAACTATGTTTGTTAATTTTGAAATGGCAGTAGTAGGCAGGGTGTCAATTATATATGGGGCCGGATTTATCTTTTTCAGTAGGTTTCTACTTCAAAGTCTGTCTCATCGAAACTAGACCATTGTGTGCATTTTAATTTCTTGTTTGGTTGTATTAGGGATTTTGGTTCTCAGTAATGCTATTTTGTCATTAAAAAACTGTGCTATTTCGTTGCATCTATTTTCAGGTAAGTTTAGGGGGGACTCTGTTTTATCGTTGGTGAGATCTTTAACTGTGGTGAATAATGTCCTTGGGTTATTTGCAAATTTTTCAATTTTTGAGCTGTAGTATTGTTTTTTTGCGTCATAAAATATTTGTTTGTAGTAAGCTAAGTGTTTTCTGAATTTGGTTAGTTTTTCATTTGTTTTATGTTTATTACAATCTTTTTCTTTTTTTCTAAGCTTACGTTTTACTTCTTTTATCTTTTCGTTATACCAGGGGTTTGTTTGTTTCATTTCTTTGATGCGTTTATATTTCATGGGGTTGATTTCATCTGCTAGTTTGTTAGTTGTTTCTATCCATGCTTTTGTTGCTGAATGGCAATCTTTATATTCGAGTTCTGTTAGTTTTTCCTCTAATTTGTTTCCTAATGTTTTAATGTTATAAGGCGGTCTATAGTTAAATCCAAATGATTCTGTTCTTTGTTTTACTTGGGGTCTAAGATGTTTAATAGTGGACTGGATAAGAAAGTGATCTGACCAGGGGATTTGTGAATAATCTGTTTTTATTTGTTCTAGGTAGCTGTGGTTTATAAATGTGAGGTCCAGGGAGTGTCCTGCTCTGTGCGTGGATTTGTCCGTAATTAGATTACAACCTAGTGCTGTCATTATGTCCAATAGTGTCTGGCAGTTGTTTGATAATGGGTACACGTCCATGTGGAGATTGAAGTCTCCTAGCACAATGGTAGGTTTTGATGAGTTTAAGTGTGTTGTGAAGAATTCGATCAGTGGTGAAATGTTTAGTTCTAGGAGGCTTGGAGGGCAGTAAATCAGGTAAATTTGTATATAGGCTGTTTTGAAAATTGCAATTTCGTGGTGAGTAGGTGGTATTGTTGGTAGAAGTTTGCATTTGAATCTTTTTTTTCTATTACTAAAAGTAGACGCCACCTCTTTTATTTGTTCGGGGAATTGAAAAGACGTCATAATTTCTATGTGCTATTTGGTTTTTTAGCACTGTGATTTTTTTAGCCAGGATTCGGTAATTGCAATGAAATTTGGTTTGATGTCATATAGATCCATGATAATTGGGAATTTTTTTATTGATTGTTCGTTCACAAGTAAAAACATAATCAATAATAAGTTCTTTAATCCTACATTGTCTGTGCTTTTGGTTCTTTTAATTTGTAAAGGTAATTTGTGTTTGTTTAGTTTTTTCTTTACAGTGTGACTATCCTTGTATTTCATCATGTATTTCTCCCCATACTTACCATTGTTTAGGCAGGTTTTGATCTTTTGTGTTGCTTGTTCTTCTCCTTTGTAATCCATCATCCTTATTGCCCAGTGTTGTCGTTTGTTTGTTTCTGTTCTCAGCTTCTCAGGGTGTACGAAGGGGCATACAAAGGGGTATGCCCCTTTGTTGCGCTCCTTTGGTGCGTGACGCCGGCGCGGAGATTCCGGGCCGGAGCCCGCGCTTTTATCCCCCCTGTGCTGATGTCAGCACCGTCAGCCTGGGGAGAGGAGCACGGTCCGACCTTCCGGGGGGGCCTCACAGGTGACCGGGGTTGCGGTGGGGGTCGTCCCTGTTCAGGAGAGTAGGAATCTGCTGTGAAAAGAAAAGAACAAAAAGCAGGTTAGTTTATCTTGATGTTCGCTGGGGGCAGGCAGGCAGGTTGGTTTCTTAATTTTTATGGAGACCATTTTGTTTACCCATTAAGACCTCCTTTTTCTTGCATTCCTAGAACTGGCAGGCAGATGGTTGTTTAATTTCTGTGTTCCTACAGTTTTATCTTGCTAGGACTTAGCAGGTTAACTTGCTGGTTTACTGAATTCGTACTTTCCTAGTTTTGACAAGGTGGTATAATGTTGCAACATTCTTTATTGCTGTTGGTTAGCAAGCTTTTTTTGGCTTTCATCGATTGTACAATACTAGTCACAGACTGACTCAGCCCAGAATTTGGCAGAAAATATCAGTCTTGGCTGCTAGTACAGGTGGACCAAATCTCTAGACTGAGGCCCTGTTCCAGCTCGTGTGTATAGCCTTTTCCTGAAGCTCCCCAGACACTACTAAATACAATGAGATTTCTAGTAGCCTTTACTTTATAAATCCTTATTTTACCTGTTAATGCTGTTTGCAAGTTAAATCTCTCTTCTATTCACTGTTCATGCTTTTTGTTAATACATTCTTTAATTTTTTAGTTTAGACTGTCTTGGTCTGATTCTTGATCCCAGTATTTTTTCTATTTGGTTTGTGGGTGCCTTTCTAGGAAGTATGTAATCCCCTGGGTTATATGGGGTCTCAGTGTCCCTAGAAACCACCAGGGGATAGCTTGTAAGCAGAGTGCCTGTTTCTTATGAATTATGTTAGTATAGTATGTTTTATGAATTTTAAAATTTTAATCCACACTAGACATATTCTTTGGAGATGTGGAATATAAAACCAAATAAAAATTGATGGGTGGGAGTTGCTTTGTGCGAGGGACATGTATGAAAGTGCAGGTAGGCCTTGAGCAGTGCTCAGTGGGATCCTCCAAATGTCTACAGGGTTAACCCTGAGTGGATGATAGAGGTAGCATTGAAGCATTACATGATATCTGGCCTTCTCTGCCAAAAATAGCTGCATAGTTAAATTTAATCCAACAGAACTTTTTTTTTTTTTAATAGAAAGCTTTACAGTACAGGTATTGTCTTTGTGTTAGCCACTAAGCCAGTCTACTGCTAGTTGCCCGAGGTTCAAACATGGCACACATCTCTATCTACAGAACTATAGAGAAGAGAGCAAGCATATGTATATTATTGGAAGTTAGGGCTATAACAAATTTTGTGAATTTAGGGAAAAATGCAAAAAACATAATTGTCCGTATGCTCACCACATTATTTCAATCACATGTAGAAGCTGTAATAGTTTCATGATTTTGCGCCTTAACTTCTGAATGTTAGAACTGTTGAGAGACACTGAGGCAGGCATTTATAGTGCACTGAAATCTGACTGCGTTAGACATTTGACAACATGTTAAAGTGAAATTTCCTAGCGTGTAGCAGATGGACTCAGAACCAATGGGTATAGTGTACTCGTGCTAGCAGTTGGAGACTGATCAGATTTCAATCTGACGTCAGCCCCTAGTACATATACCCCTGCAGGAAGTGCAGATCCTCAGTATTTTCCGTCTCCAAAGCAGTTAGGAGCTATCTCACGCTCGCTGAGCGTTCTACCAAATTTTAAAGAAAATTCCTACCTGAAGACGAGCCCCGCACTCCTGCGGTGATACTCTCGGGTCCCTCCCCCAGTTGAGTTTCCCGAGGTGATTTCCGTGGTCCCTCGGAGGTAAGAGCCTCTGTCAGGTGGCCGAATTGCGGCAGGGACCTAGCCCCCGAGTGAGAAGGGCTCGGGCGCGGCATAGAGGCAGCCTCGGTCCGGAGCCGTTCGTGGCGAGGACTTAGCCCCCGAGCGAGACGAGTTTGGGCGCGGCTTAGAGGCAGCGGGTGCACCCTCAAAAGCGGCGGTGAAGGTAGTTGCCCTCTCCCCCTGCAGCCGGAGACCGCCCGGGTCGAGACCGGGAAGCTCCGAAGATAAGGTAAGGTAGAAATCTTTACTTGTGCTGGTCTCCGAGGATTGAGGACGAGCGCAGGCCGTCGGCCGAAGCCAGCGCCACCGGGTTGATCCGCCCTAGCAGGGCCAGACCCCGGCATTTCCAAGGGCTTTCCCACGTGGAGACCCTCTGAGGTAGTCGCCATCTTGCCGCATGGTCGCTGTCGCCATCTTGGCTTAATCTCGCCGTTCTCATCGCCGCCGGCCCGAGCGCACAAAATTACCTGTGCGTACAACCTACCTACTTCTGCGCCTAAGTTACACGCACAAGAACACTCGGACGCATAAGCGGCACGCGCAAGTCCCGGTCGCACGGACTACGCGCACTCGACTACCGGCGCGCACATCCGGGGTTAAGCGCACAGATACGCGCACAACCCGATTTAAGCGCACTAATACGCGCTCAAGTCCACGCACGCGACTAGGCGCTCCGGAGCGAAACATGTACGCACAGGCAACCTCGATGCCGCCAAGATCTGAAGTAAAATCCCTAGGCCTCTGCTCAGCATGCCATCTCAGGGCCGCCCAGAGCCAGGAAGCAGACGCTCTATGCACCCAATGCGAGGAGGCCCTGGGTGATCCACCACAAGCTCAGACTCGCCCAGGGCAGGGGACTAGCTCTTCAGGGGGCTCCCTGGAGCTAGCAAACCCCAGCGGGACCCCCTCCCAGCCGGAGGCTCCCAGGGAAACAGCGCCACTCAATGTGGATCACTCGTCTATTTCTTGGGTGGAACTCTTCAAGGGGATTCACGCCTTTGTCCGGATGCAAACGGATTCCCGGGCGGACCAGCCACATATGTCGCAGGAGGACCCCTATGCCCCAGGCCCCTCAAGACCCAGGCATAGGCCCTTACCGCCAAGTAGTCCTACCTTCGAGGGCATGGACTTCTCAGAAGACGAAGCCGAACCTCTAGAAGAAGGGGAGCTCCCCCCCGGGGACAGACCCCCACTGAACCATGAGGCGGTTCTTCACAAGGGAGGAGCTCCCGGACCTGGTCTCCCAATGCCTGGCAGAACTAGCGATCCCGGTTTCAGAAAACCAGGGGGATCCCGAGGAGAACCCATTTCTGGAAGGCCTTCGACAGTCCTCCCGTCATTTCCCGCTCTTGCGAGCCGCGTAACAGCTTATTGACCTGGAATGGAACACCCCAGAGTCTGCCTTTAAAGGGGGAAGGGCCTTGGCCAGATGGTACCCCCTGGACCCAGCAACCAAAGACATGCTCTCTTGCCCAAGAGTGGACGCCATGGTCTGCGCAGTCTCCAAGCGCACCACCATCCCGGTGGAGGGAGGAGCAGCCCTCAAGGACACGCATGACCGACGGCTGGAAGCTATGCTTAAGCAGTTATTTGACGTGGCCGCTATGTCTCTTCAGATTGCGGCCTGCTGCACCGTGGTGACACGTGCCTGCTTATCCCAGACCAGGAGCAGCACACCAGGAGATATCCTGGACCCGGCGCTATCCTTTCTAACGGACGCATCCTCAGACCTCTTACGCACAGCGGCTAGAGGAGTATCATCGGCGGTGGCGGCAAGGAGACAGCTCTGGCTCAGAAGCTGGTCGGCCGACCCATCTTCCAAAACCCTACTCACAAGGATGCCTTCAAAGGAACCCTCCTGTTCGGCAGCGATCTAGAAAAGATGACGGGCAAATGGGGTGAATCCCCAGTACCGCGCCTTCCGAAAGACAAGTCAAAGAGAGTCCAGTGACAGCATTCCAGGACCTCCAGGGGCAGAAGCTCGCAGTGCTTCAACCCATACAGGAGCAGCTACCAGGCGCCCCGCCCTCCGGGCAGGAACCAGTCCTTTCGGAGCAAGCACAACAAGAGGGGAAACAGCTCGGGCTCAGGGCCCAGCCGCGCTCCGCAATGAGAATCAGCCGACCCATCCAAGGGAAGCCATAGGGGGCAGACTGACCCTATTCTACCAAAGATGGGTCGAGATAACTTCGGACAAGTGGGTCCTAGCCATCATCCGGAAAGGGTACTACCTGGACTTCATTCGCACCCTCCCGGACAAGTTTGTGGAGTCTCCCTGCCACGACCCCACCAAAAAGGCGGCAGTGGAAGTTACACTGGCCAGGCTACTGAACCTTGAGGCCATAACTCCGGTACCTCCTCAGGAGATAAACTCTGGTCATTATTCCATATATTTTCTCGTTCCCAAGAAAGAGGGAACGTTCCGACCAATTCTGGACCTCAAATCCGTAAACCGATACCTGAAGGTCCCCCGCTTCCGCATGGAAACCCTGAGATCCGTAATAAAGGGAATACAGCCGGGAGAGTTCCTCACCTCCCTGGACCTGTCAGAGGCGTACCTGCACATCCCAATTCATCAGGAACACCAGCGTTACCTAGTTTCAAGATCCTGGGCCATCACTACCAGTTCCGGGCCCTACCCTTCGGGCTAGCCACAGCACCACGGACGTTCACCAAGGTGATAGTGGTAGTGGCAGCAATACTGCGGAAGGAAGGAGTCCTCGTACATCCTTACTTGGATGACTGGCTGATCAGGGCAAAATTACCAGAGGAAAGCATCCAATCAACCAACAGAGTCAAGTCTCTATTGGAGAGCCTCGGATGGGTCGTCAACACGAACAAGAGTTCCCTGCAGCCCTCACAATCGTTGGAGTATCTGGGGGTCCACTTCGACACCAAGGAAGACAAAGTCAGCCTGACTCCCACAAGGAGATCAAAACTGTGGAACCGGTTGCAATCCTTGATGAGCGACCCTCGCCCCTCGGCATGGGATTACCTGCAGGCCCTAGGACTGATGGCATCCACACTGGAAGTCGTCCCCTGGGCGAGGGCCCACATGAGGCCTCTACAACACTCACTGCTGTCCCGTTGGAACCCACGGTCGCACAATTACACCGTACGCTTACCTCTCCCGGGTACAGTCCGGGACCAAACTACGCTGGTGGCTGCAGCCCAGCCACATGAACAGAGGCTCAAGACTGTCATCCCCAACCTGGACTCTGCTAACGACAGACGCCAGTCTGCGGGGATGGGGAGCACACTGCGAGGAACTAACTGCCCAAGGGCAGTGGAACACAGAAGAGGCAGGATGGAACATCAATCGCCTAGAAGCGCGGACAGTCAGACTTGCCTGCCTGCGGTTCGCTCAAAGACTCCGAAGCAAAGCGGTCAGAGTGATGTCCGACAACGCCACAACGGTTGCCTACATCAACAGGCAAGGGGGAACCAGAAGCCAACAGGTGTCAATGGAGATAAACCCACTGATGGCATGGGCGGAAGCAAATCTATTTATTTATTTATTTATTTATTTATTTAATCTACAGGAGATCTCCGCCGCCCACATCGCCGGGAAGGACAACATCACGGCGGACTTCCTCAGCAGAGAAAGTCTAGGCCCAGGAGAATGGAAGCTATCTCCCGCAGCCTTCCGGATGATAGTAAACCGGTGGGGAACACCGGAAATGGACCTCCTGGCGAACAGAACCAACGCCCAAGTACCCAGATACTTCAGCAGCAAGCGGGATCTACAATCCCAAGGGATCGATGCCCTGGTGCAAACCTGGCCACAGGGCACCCTTCTATACGCCTTCCCGCCGTGGCCCCTTTTGGGCGCAATGATTCACAAGATACAGCTACACAAGGGACTAGTTCTTCTGGTGGCCCCGGATTGGCCAAGAAGACCGTGGTACGCAGACATGAGAAGACTGCTGGCAGGGAACCCTCTACCCCTGCCCCCTCTGAGACCTGCTACAACAAGGTCCGATCATCCACGAGGACCCGACTCAATTCTCTCTTACGGTCTGGCCATTGAGAGGGCTTGCCTGAAGAAGAGCGGATACTCGGGGGCGGTAATAGACACCCTCCTCCGAGCATGCAAGTTCTCCACATCGGTAACATACATAAGGATCTGGAGAATATTTGAGGCCTGGTGCGAAGATCACGACATCAAGACACGCTCACTTAAAGTTCCCGTGTTGCTGGAGTTCCTACAGAGCGGACTTCAGAAAGGACTGTCCCTCAATTCCATCAAGGTACAGGTGGCAGCACTGGCATGCTTCGGCACCAGGGATGACAGTGATAGCCTAGCCTCTCACTCGGATGTGTCACGTTTCCTGAGAGGAGTCAAACACATTCGCCCACCGCTGAAGTGGCCGGTACCTCTGTGGAACCTCAACCTCGTCCTGAACTTCCTATCTGGATCCACCTTCAGACCTCTTCGAGGCCTATCATTCTGTCAGCTGACCCTGAAGATTGTCTTCCTCCTGGCAGTTTGCTCAGCGCGACGCATCTCTGAACTACAAGCACTGTCTTGCCATGAGCCCTTCCTTAGGTTCACCCCAGGATCCGTCCAGCTGCGCACGGTACCGTCATTCCTTCCCAAAGTGGTCTCCTACTTCCATCTGAACCAGACCATCTTGCTTCCCTCGGCGGGAGCCCTGGAGAATTCAGAAGAAATCCGTAACCTGCGTCACCTCAACGTTGGCAGAATCCTCTCCAGATACCTGGAAATGTCAGAACCCGTACGGAAGACGGACCACCTTTTCGTCCTTCACAGCGGGAAAAGACTAGGGGAAGCAGCCTCGCGGGCAACCATAGCCCGCTGGATCAAGGAAGTTATCAAGGCGGCCTACGTAGAAGCAGGGAAACCTCCACCTCTACAGGTCAAGGCCCATTCAACCAGAGCCCAGGCAGCGTCCTGGGCAGAAACAAGAATGATGTCGCCTGCCGAGATCTGCAGGGCGGTGACATGGTCCTCCATCCATACCTTCTCCAGATTCTACCGTCTGGATGTTCAGGCTCAGGGGGACACGGCATTCGCAAGGGCAATACTAAGTGGGTCACAGGCAGCCTCCCACCCAGTTCGGAAGTAGCTTTTATACATCCCATTGGTTCTGAGTCCATCTGCTACACGCTAGGAAATGAAGAAATTACTTACCTGATAATTTCGTTTTCCTTAGTGTAGACAGATAGACTCAGCAGCCCGCCCTTGGCTGCCGTCACGCATGGTATTGCAAATGATTCAAGGGTAAGCCTCCTTTCGTTTACCTAGGTCTCCACCCGGCTGGGTGTCGACGCTTTCCGGTTGAGCTCCCTGGCGGTCTCCAGCTATACTCAATTGACCAGTTCAAATTATTCCAGTTAATTAAGTTATAACGTTTATATAGTTACGAAGTTATACAAGTTAATCAAATTAACCAATCGGTCAGTCAAACATATATCCACAATGCTTTGCAAGGAAGAATACTGAGGATCTGCACTTCCTGAAGGGGTATATGTACTAGGGGCTGACGTCAGATTGAAATCTGATCCATCTCCAACTGCTAGCACGAGTACACTATACCCATTGGTTCTGAGTCCATCTGTCTACACTAAGGAAAACGAAATTATCAGGTAAGTAATTTTTCCATTTGGTATGCTGATATTCTCCACAAATTGAGCTAAGCAGTGTTTTTTGTAGTTGGAAACATGTCTTTGTCTATGGGTAGACTAGATAGGCCATACTGTCTTTTTTTTTTTTTTTTTTTCCCCTGCTTTCATGTTTCTACAGCTTTAAAGAACAGTGGATTGTTGCACTTTCTTTAAATGTTTGAAAGAAGTAATGGATTTTTTTCACACACATATTTATAGTATATGATATTCTGGTGAACAATGAGATTGTGATAAAATATATATTCCCAAGTGCTTGGTATTACCGCCTCCACATATGGTCGTCCATATGTTTACCACTTTATTTTAACAAAACTTTATCTCAAATATATTTTTAGGGTTTTTGCATTCATGAGGTTTTTTTTTTTAATAGTTACTTGTGATAGGTGGATATTCAAATATTTTGTCCTTTGTTTTCTCATTTTGAAGTTAGAACTAGTCATCGCTGTGATTGACAGCTGTCTGGACCTTGTAGCAGAAGGGGTTGCTACAAGTAGATTTTCTCAAATCCTTTTTTACCTGGGATTATAAACTAGTGCTGGTGAATAAAGGATTGTCCAGATGCACCCATTAATGAAATTCTCCTGTAAAATAACTGAACGGAGAGTAAGCCATGTTCCTTTTCCATATGAAAATACATTTTGGAATTTAAATATGACAAAAACATAGCTCTTCTTTCAATTTATTCTGTTATAAAACTACCCCCATGTGTAATATAAATATTGTTATAATTGCTACCATAGTCATAAGATCAAAAACAGAAACTTGGCATTCCCTGTGCTTTTTCATACAAGTCTCTTAACTGCATATTTGACAAGTAGATAAATCTAGACAAATGGCAATGGTAGTAAAGGTGAAAACTTAAGTTTCTTCTTGGCAAACAATTTGTCATGGCTTCTACTGAATCCGTGGCATGTCTGTTTTTCTGATTTACAGAGATTTCATTCCTTGACCCATCTAAGCTAATTTCTCACAGGACAAGCTGGATGGTAGTTCTCACATATGGGTGACATCACCACATATGTGAGCCCATCATGGAATACTTTTGTCAAAGTTTCTAGAGCTTTGACTTGGCACACTGAGCATGCCCAGCATGCCACCAACCCTGCATCCAGCAGGGGTCCCCCTTCAGTCTCTTTTTTTTTTTTTTCCACGCAGCATTAGCCAGGCGATTTGAGGAGCTTTCTAATATTCATGACAGGAATTTCCTCGTGGAATCTTTTTCTAAAAATGTGACAAATTTCACCCCATCCAGGGTCCCCCTATCGACCATCTGTATCCGCTAATGTTAGGTAAGGCTTTACCTCGTTTTTGCGGTCAGTTACCGTGGGTTCTTTTAACTCAAGGCCTAACGGCCACCGACCGCACCACAGTTAAATTTTTCTTTAGAACTATGGCGACGGGCTTTCATCGGTACCCCGATTGTCAGAGGATGATGTCCATCACGGACCCGCATAAGGTATGTATTTTATGCTTAGGGGCTGACCACGACGTCGCAACATGAACCAAATGTGCCCAAATGACCCCTAAGAGCCGCAGGGCATGCTTAGCCTGAAAAAGAAACTCCATTTTCTCTAAGCAGCCTACTCCATCGAAGACCTTGACGTCATCGGCACCGTCACCTTCAACCTCTCGATACCAGCCAGACACCTGTAGTTCTCACCCGGCTGGATCCCTTTCAAAGTCGTCCACCTCTTCATCCTCGGCGCCAGAGAAAGACCGGGCCGAGCACCAGGAGAAGCATCGACATCGGAAGGCTCAGTCCACCGACCCAGAGAAGGCCTTGACGTCAGCATCGGCAGAGCCACCGAGGAAAAAAGCCCGCGCACAGGAGCTTCCATCCTCTTACATGCCCGGGACACCGAGGCGTTCCCCACCTTCAGTGGTGCCAGGAGCCGAGACTCCACTCTCACCGGTGGACTCTCCGGCAATGCATGTACAGCCTCCTACTCAGCAACTGGTGCTACAAGCGCCAGCTTTCCACAAGGAATTGAATCGGATGGTTCAAGAGGCAGTCCTCCAAGCACTTATAGGGTCTTCAGCCTCTTTCAGCACTGACTCCAATCTCCGACACCGATCTGATGGCCATGATGCTGGCTCCATTACTGGACAGATTGGACACACTTATCGGGGCTCTTCCACCGGTGCCCCCAAAAACACCGATATGTCCAACACAATCGACTCTGGTTCCCCTGTCATCGGAGGAAGAGGAATCATCGATGCCAGGGACATCGGGGGTTCTTCCACGAAGACGTCTATCAAAGTCGCCGATTCCATTGGTGCCTCTCCAGTCTTTGGTGCCGCATCGACCCTTATCGGTGCCGCCTTCTATGCCCCCGCCAATTCCATCAGTGCCATGACCTGACCCAGCTAGAATAGGCCTCTTCCTTCCATCAGGAGGCCCAACCGATGCTGGAGATCAGCCATACCAGCCCTGGTCTGATGATTCCTCAGACACCCAGGATTCTGACATTTGCTCTGAGCCATCTCCTCCTGAAGAGAGAAGAAATTCCCCTCCAGAGGATCTGTACTTCATAAGCTTTATAAAGGAAATGTCAGAAGCCATTCCCTTTAAGCTTCAAACAGAGGAAGACTCCAGGCACAAGATGCATGAGGTACTCCAGTTGTGGATGCCCAAGGAGGTTATGTCCATACCAGTTCACAAAGTCCTTCTTGAACTTCTCCAGTATAACTGGGAACATCCAGGTACCGTACCACCGGTGAACCGGAAAACAGACGCCACCTATTTGGTTCAAACAGCTCCTGGGTTCCAGAAGACCCAGCTCTCTCACCATTCTATAGTAGTGGAGTCCGCTCAGAAGAAGGCTAGGAGACCTCTGCCTCATTCTTCTACATCTCCAGGGAAAGAACAAAGGTATCTGGATGCCTTGGGACGTCGAGTATTCCATGGTTCCATGCTGATTTCACGTATAGCTGCCTACCAGCTATATATGACACAGTACACAAGAAACCTTTTCAAGATGATACAAGACTTCTCTGATTCCCTACCCAGAGCAGTTTCAGGACCAGCTAAACTCCATGCTCAAGAAAGGCCTCGATGCTGGCAAGCACAAGGTCCGGGCTGCATATGACATCTTTGACACTGCTTCTAGAGTGCCTGCAGTGGGGATTACTGCCAGAAGATGGGCCTGGCTGAAGTCTTCCGATTTATGACCCAAAGTTCAGGAGAGGTTGGCAGACCTCCCCTGTGCAGGCGAAAATGTATTCGGGGATAAAATCCAGGAGACTGTCGCACAGCTTAAGGACCACCACTAGATATTGCGCCAGCTCTTTGCTGTACCCTCTGATTTTCCCTCTACTTCTAAATGGCTGTTCAGAAGAGAGGCCAAGAGGGCAACCTATAAAGCTCATAGGTATTATGGGAGGGAAATGTAAACCAGTAATGACCATTCCAGATTGTTTATAAGGGAACAGTTTTGTACAAACAAGAAGGCCCAAAGGGGCCACAAGTCTGGGCTAGGCAGGCCTGAAGGCCGCAATGCAGGACAGGAAAGCCTGAGAGGCCACAGAGCAAGGCAGAAAGCCAAAAGGCCACAAGGCAGGAAAGCAAGGGAAGGAGGGCCAATACAAAGAGTCAATGAGTTCAAGAAGCAAGAAGTGCTGGAGAGGCTGGGCTAAATAGGTCTGGAAGTCCTGCATCATGTGATCAGCAATGAGGTGGCTATAGCGGCTGTGAACAAGGCTCACTGATGACCACTGCTGGCAGGGGGGCTGCGTAGCAGGCAGCATAATTAAATTAAGGTAGCCCTGGTATGAATCTAACATCTGGATTCCAAAAAAGAGTGCCTGTGGACTTCACTTGGGAAGTATTTTCCAAGGTTAACATATAACCAGTTTGAATACAATGTGCAAATTCCTTTCCTTATTGAAACTGAAACAGTATGTCTGACCCCGAATGTTATATGTATAAGTATTTGTTTAATGGCATAAAGAACATTTTTGACTCTTTGTATATCCAGCTCAAATTTTAGCATGTAATTGGACTTCTTTGAAACCATACCTTTTTAACTGGTATGTTTGTGCATTTTGTATTCCAGACACAATCAATACTTTTTTCTTGTTGCTTCTTATCAGGTACTCGTATCCATTTTTTGGTAGTGCAGCTCCTATTATGACTAATCCTCCAGTTGAAGTAAGAAAAAATATGGAAGTTTTTCTTCCTCAGTCCTACTGTGCATTTGACTTTGCAACAATGCCTCATCAGCTACAAGACACGTTTTTCAGGTATTTGAATATTTTTATAGTTTCTTTTAGGAAAACAGTTGAGGCATCAAAGAATGACAATAAAAATGCAATTCTTTTTCTTTACAGGTTGTGATATTTTTTTAGATTAGTTTAATAACAACAATCTAAAGATGATGTAGTACATAAGCTTTTCAGGTGACATAGGTCCCATCTTTAGATATGTCCTAAATATTCTAATATGCTCTGAGCTGCCTCCCAATTCCAAATCAATGTTTCAGTTGTATGGAAAATTTTTGAACAATGATCATTAGTATCCATTTAATACCAGTTAATAATTGTAAATAAGAATTTGCTATTACCATTAATAATGATTACTCTATCTTACTTTGATTATTCAATTTAAAACATATGATGTTGGATGTTATGCTCTGTTCATTGTCTAAATCAGGGGTAGGCAGCTTTGTCCCTGAAGTACAATGAATATGCATGAGGTATATTTGAATACATAGACAGTATATGCAAATCTATATCATGAATATTTATTATGGATATCCTGAAAATCAGATCTGTTTGTGGCACTCAAGGACCAGTATTGTCTTCTCTTGGTATAAATTGTAATCTGCTGAGGTCATAAATATGTATTTGCAGAATACAAAGCATTTTGAGCGATATTGTTTGAATGAGGAAAGCGGTCTATAGATTTTATTAAATAAAAAAAAAAGTGACTTTTTTTTTTTTTTTTTTTTTTATAATCACAACAAAGAAATGTCACATCTGACTTAGGGGTAGCTCCATGAATGTTTCTGAAATATAAAGTAATGTACTTTGGAATCATGTTTAATAGGCTCCATGCAAATTTATTAGTGTAATATTATTTAGTAAATACATCTTATGTTGATGTGTGTTATTCTATTGTATGTAATATATTTAGGAATTATTTTTGTTCTGGCAATCAGAAGGTATCTTTTTAGTTATAATGGTTAACCAATTTTACTGCAAACATCTCAAGGTGTTTGTTTTTTATCTGGTGATGAATGACCAGTAATAAAGCACACTGTTCAGAAAGGTGAGATGCAAAATGACCTCCCTATTCCCTTTAAATAAAAGATGGCAAAGGAAGCATTTTAAGGACTGAATTTTGTTTACAATTTTTTGTTGGGAACCTTGTGAGCAGTGGGGCTGTGACTACCCAATACATCTGGACCCTATCAGCAGATAACTTGCAGATCTGGTGGGAATCAAAAGTTGTTAACAATTTTAAAATCCCTTTGAAGTACTTCCCACGTTTCCCTTATCTTCTAAGCAAAACCAGGCAATAGGGCAATTTGAGGGAGAGCTAGTTTAAATGGCATAGTCTAGATCACAAACACATGTTTGTCTTAAAAACAATGTTGAATTAAATTCATCTAGAATATTGTCTAGGTTCAGCCCATACCTCATTCACAGGCCGATACAGTAAAGCGTGGCCGCGGTTACCCTGTTTCTAACCCGCTTTCTAGCCACAATTTGGCCGCGTAAGTCTAACCCGTGATTCACTATCCGTTTTTACCAATCTTTACTGCTTCTTTAAATTGACGCGTATCCATTTCCGCCTGCGGCATGTATATGATATGTAAACGATCGGATTAGCTATTCCCTCCATACAGTAACGTGCGGCTCGATTATCGCCTTTTTAACCAACTGTTTTGCTGCGTCTTTACCGCCTACCCTGACCCTGACGTTAGAGGGATGTGACAGCAATAGACAGGCTCCGGTCAAATAAGTGGGTGGGTTGGAGCAAGCGAGTAACATGGTGTGTCCTGGTTCTCCTATGCTCGGGCATCGGGGATTGCCAGTCTTCTACCCCCCCCTCCCGAAGCAAGGCGCAGGGTGAAAATCGACTCGACATGTTATTAAAGCAAATTGAAATTGTAACAAAAGTAAACTTACTGCATGCTTCCAGCAGCCCCAGTCCTCTCTCCCCTCCTCCCGAGGCGCCCACCGCGGCTCCCTTGCCTCCCGGGGGCAGCCGGCAGCGAAAGCGGCTTCCTGCAGCCCCGCCGGCGAAGGTGCATGAATGCACGTCCAATTTGGGCGCTCAAGCAGCAAAGGCGCATGCGTGCACGCCGTGACCACGGACGTCCATCCGGGCGCTCAGGTCACTGCGCACGCTCATGCACCTTCGCTGCTTGAGCGCCCAAATTGGACGTGCGTTCATGCACCTTCGCCGGCTTTAACTTTTGTTACAATTTCTATTTGCTTTAATAACATGTCGAGTCGATTTTCGCCCTGCGCCTTGCTTCGGGAGGGGGAGAGAGAGGACTGGCAATCCCCGATGCCCGAGCGTAGGAGAACCATCCATTTTCTGGTACATGACATTTGAAATGACAGGTACCAGCACACCCAGGATACTGTATAGGCGCTGTATAGCACTCTATACAGTAAAATGGATTACGTTTCATGGACGCGCTTTGGACGCAGCTTGCATTTGCATGCCATTTAAATACTGTATCAAACGGTATGTGATCCGAACTATGCGCACGGCAAACAAGCGGGCACCCGGCACTGCCACACTTTTTCTTACGCGCCCTTACTGTATCGGCCTGTGAGTGTTTTCTAGAGGCATAGACTATGTATTCCCAGTGCCCTCTTTTTTTTTTTTTTTTCAATTAAATACTTTCCATTACATTGTTTATCAGTTAAGAGAATTAAATCTACATATTCTTCCTTTCCATATACAGCAGTTAATGTAAGTGTCTCATAGTCCACAAACTGCATTTTTTTCTGTTGGTTTAAGGTTTTTCAAGCAATATTTTGTATATTTTTACTTAGAATATATGATTTCAGGTCATTGCTCATTTCTCAAAAGTCCTAATGGGGAGTTTTGGTTTACTTTTACTATTTTAGTAGTAAATAGGTAGACACATTTCTGCTGATGATTTTATACCTCTAAACAAGTACTTCTCAATACAGTTCTTGGGGCACAACTAGCCAATCAGGTTTTCAGGATATCCACAATGAATATGTATGAGAAAGATTGCATGTACTGCTTTAATTGCATGCAAATCTATCTCATGCACATTCATTCTGGATATCCTGAAAACCTGACTTATTAGGTGTGCCCTGAGGACTGGGTTGAGAAGCATTGCTCTAAACCATGCTATTTTCTTTTAGGTTACCTCTTCTGGTTGAAGTCTGGCACAAGGATAAAATGGCCAAAGATCTACTTCTAGGTGTAGCAAGGCTGCAGCTGTCTCATGTTCTAACTGCAGCAAAAACTCGTTTTTTAGGGCCTCAGGGTGACCAGTGTTGGCGACAGACTTATAGTGACAGAATCTCCATTACAGCAGTTCAAGGGTAAGTTACGTTAGCTATGACTTTTACTGACTGACTGACTACTGCCACTGAATTTAGTTTTCTTCATTTCACAGTATACTTCAAGTAACAACAAAATTACATTTTGAGTCACTGAAGGTTTTTCTCTCATGCTATGTCTGTGGGGGAGTGGATGGAAATCTTTTGGAGGTGAGATCAAGTAAGAGGTGGAGATCATGAAAAGCATCCATTCTAGGCCTTATCCCAGGACAAGCAGGATGCTAGTCCTCACATATGGGTGACATCATTGATGGAGCCCTATTGCGGAAAACTTTGTCAAAGTTTCTAGAAACTTTTGACTGGCCCTGTGAGGCCACTGAGCATGCCCAGCATGCCATGATATTCTCTGCCACAGGGGTCTCTCTTCAGTCTTCATTTTCCGTTCTGCTGTAGGTATCGCGGAGCAGGAGCCTTGTGAGTTTTTCTCACAGTGTTGCTGACTAAAAATTACTTATTTCTCATTCATTTTCTCCCACAAGGGATCTCTCAGATTTCCACCGGCTGGTGAGTTATCGTAGTCTCGTTTTTACTCCTTGAGTAAAAACTTTTTATCTCATAATTTTTCCCTCATTTCATCGATGGCTGTCGATTGAAAATGGCTACCAGATTTAAAAAATGTCCTATCTGTAATCTGACAATGTCCATTACAGACCACACCTCGAGTGTGTCCTATGTTTGGGGGACAAACATGATGTCACAACCTGCCCTAAATGTGCAGAAATAACTCTGAAGGGAAGAAAACTTCGCCAAGAGAAGATGGATTATCTATTCCATCTACAGCTTTTGCCTTCTCCCTCGACATCGACAAAATCGTCTCCGGCCGGAGTCTCAAAATGAATAATATTGAAAAAACGTCGTCCGGAGGGGTCGGGAGACCATCCATCGCCAACGACATCGATAGCATCGATGAGGTCAGTAGTTGAACACCGACCGGAACACCGTCATAGACATAGACACAGACGGGGCTTCTCTCCCCAGAGGAACCGACTGCTAAGCGGCCAAAACTTCAGGAAACACCACTATCCTCGACGCCGGGGCCTTCACCTCGCAAAGAAACACCAGTAGTTGAACCTCCACAGGGCTCAGTGGAAGGAGTATTGATGCCTCCACCACCACCGCATTCAGCTGCTTTGCCTGCACCAGCTGTTCCGCAGGAATTGTCGGATTTCATCCGGCAAGCGGTGCTCCAGGCCCTTAAGGAGCAGATGTCCATTCCGGCGCCCTCGCCAATACCGGTTCCCGAACCGATGCCGGTGATCCCACCGAAGCCAGTGACTACACCGATGCCAACAACTACGTCGATCCTGGTACCTACACCGATGCCGACGATTCCATCGATGCCGGTGCCTACACCGATGCCGGCACCACAGCCTAAAGTGATACCGGCATGATAATCGATGACACCGCCATCTTCGGTGTCGGTTCCGATGCCATCAATGCCAATGACGCCTGGGGACGCAGGGCATCCAGAGCTAGCACTATATCAACTCCTTATGAAGAGATTTGACAAAGTAGTCGGTGCTCTTCCTCCCAAGCCCCGAGAAGAATGGCCTGAAGGGATGCCCCTCTATGACCCACAACCAGGTCCTTCAGGGCTTCCTCGCCCACCTAGATCTTCTCCAATATCTCCTCATCAAGAAGATCCATATGATATTTGGGATGATGGGCATACAGACACTTCCTCTGAAGATTTTATGTCAGATCCTTCACCTCCAGATCCAAGGAAGAAATCTCCACCGGAGGATTTATCCTTTACAAATTTCATCCAGGATATGGCAGACACCATACCCTTCACCTTGGTGACGGAGGAAGATTCAAGGCAACAAATGGAGGTTCTCCAATTTGTGGACCCTCCAAAGCAAGTAGTAGCCATACCTGTCCATGACGTCCTCCTGGACTTACAGCATCGACTTTGGGAGCACCCATGCTCAGTGCCTGCTGTAAATAAGAGAATGGACACAACTTATTTAGTGTAGTCTGTTCCTGGCTACCAAAAAACACAGCTTCCACACCAATCGGTGGTGGTAGAATCGGCACAAAAGAAGTCAAAGTGGATAAAACCACATTCCTCCACTCCCCCAGGAAAGGATCACAGATTCTTGGATTCCCTGGGAAGAAAGGTTTATCAAGGAGCCATGTTAAATACTAAAATATCATCTTACCAATTATACATGACTCAATATCAAAGAAATCTGTGGAAACAGATGCAAGAGTTTATACCATCATTACCACAACAACATCAAGAAGCAGCCCAAGCAATTATTCACAAAGGACTTGAGGCTGGCAAGCACGAAGTCCGTGCTGCCTATGATGGGTTTGAGACAGCATCCAGAGTGGCTGCATCAGGTATAAGTGCAAGACGTTCGGCTTGGCTTAAAGTCTCTGACCTCAGGCCTGAAATCCAGGAAAAATTAGTTGACCTCCCATGTCTTGGTGATGACCTTTTTGGTCCCAAGGTACAAGTTGCGGTTGCTCAATTGAAAGAGCACACAGAAACCCTGCGTCAGCTTTCATTGATTCTGCAGGATCCAGCTGCACAGTCATCTCGTCGGTCTCAAAGAAAAGAACCTAGAAGGCCCTTCTATCAACAGAGGCGTTATTACCCTCCAACATCAAGGAGCAGATCTACTAGGCCACAACAAAGAACTCAGCCCAGACAACCTAGGGCGGCTAGGCCTGAACCTCCGCCACAGACTGGACCGGCTGCTGGCTTTTGAGGCTTTTCCCAGAGACCGAAGCCATCTCTTCAATCCTCATCCAGATCTTCCAGTAGGAGGCCGAGTATCCTACTTCTACAACCATTGGTTACAAATAACAACAGACCAATGGGTATTTGCAATAATATCTCGAGGTTACCAACTCAATTTCCTCTCAATTCCAAGAGATTCTCCTCAGAGACCTCTTTCGCTAACAGAAAATCACATAACCCAATTGCAAGTAGAATTATCCACCCTTCTGAGAGCCAGGGCTATACAGCCGGTGCCCCCGACTCAGCAGGGCAGAGGATTCTATTCCCTCTACTTCCTCATTTCAAAAAAAACCGGAGGCCTACGTCCCATCCTAGACCTCAGAAATCTCAACAAATTTCTGAAGAAAGAAAAGTTC
Source organism: Rhinatrema bivittatum (assembly GCF_901001135.1). NCBI lineage: Eukaryota > Metazoa > Chordata > Amphibia > Gymnophiona > Rhinatrematidae > Rhinatrema > Rhinatrema bivittatum. Next base: position 601,703,173 of record NC_042615.1, read on the forward strand.
AGGATGGTTTCTCTAGGCACCATGCTTCCACTTCTTCAAACAGGAGATTGGCTTTGTTCTCTGGATCTACAAGACGCTTACGCTCACATTCCAATATTCCCTCCTCATCGCAAATATCTGCGCTTCCTGGTGGGTCATCAGCATTTCCAGTACAGAGTACTATATTCGGACTCTCTTCAGCTCCCAGAGTTTTCACCAAATGCCTGGCAGTAATAGCAGCACACTTACACAAGGAAAGTGTCCACGTCTTCCCTTATCTGGATGACTGGCTAATCAGGAGTCAATCTCAACAAGGAGCAATAACTTCTCTAAATACTGGGCTTGATGAACCCTTGGTCTGACCCAGTATGGCATGTTCTTATGTTCTTAAATCGAACAATTGCTCTACTTCACTCTATGGGATTTCTTATCAATTATCAAAAGTCCCATCTCATTCCGTCTCATCTGCTTCAATTAATCAGAGCAGAATTGAACACCATCCTCTCAAAAGCCTTTCTACCCGACGACCGGGCAGAGACACTTGCCCTATTGGCAAACTCGCTACACTCAAAGAAACAAGCAACAGCTCATCAGTTTCTGACCTTACTAGGTCACATGGCCTCCACAGTTCATGTCACTCCTATGGCAAGATTAGCCATGAGAATAACCCAATGGACATTAAGATCACAATGGATCCAAGCCATTCAACCACTGTCCTCTCCAATTCAAGCAACCCACCAGCTGCATTCATCTCTACTTTGGTGGGCGAACAAGGACAACTTGCGCAAGGGCCTGCCCTTCCAACAACCAGTCCCTCAGATAACTTTAACTACAGATGCATCCACCTTAGGTTGGGGAGCTCACATAGACAATCTCCAAACCCAAGGTACTTGAACAAAACTCGAAGCAACGTTTCAAATCAATTTCTTGGAACTTCGAGCTATACGTTATGCTCTGCATACGTTCAAGGACTGCCTTTCACACAAGACTGTTCTCATTCAAACGGTCAATACAGTAGCCATGTGGTACCTGAACAAACAAGGAGGTACGGGCTCATACCTCATTTGTCAAGAAGCCACACAGATTTGGGGTTGGGCCCTAACACACTCAATGTTTCTCCAGGCCACTTATCTGGCAGGCATTCACAACGTAGTGGCAGATCGACTCAGTCGTCAGTTTCAACCACACGAGTGGTCCCTGGATCCCTTAGTAGCCACCAGGATATTCCAATGTTGGGGGCAACCAACAGTAGACCTCTTTGCATCACACCTGAATCACAAAGTGGACAAGTTCTGCGCTCTGCACAGACAGAAACACCAGCCAGCCAAGGGCGCCTTTGCTCGCCCTTGGAACTCAGGCCTTCTATACACGTATCCTCCGATACCACTCATAACCAAAACTCTAGTGAAGCTACAACAGGACAAGGGGTCCATGATACTCATAGCCCCGTATTGGCCTCAACAAGTATGGTTTCCCACACTTCTAGACTTCTTGATCAGAGAACCAATTCGCCTGGGTGTAGCTCCCAGGATCAGGGTCGGTTGCGCCATCCCAACCTTCAATCCCTATCCCTGACAGCATGGATGTTGAAAGCTTGATTTTACAAGCACTCAATCTTTCAAACAATGTATCTCAAGTGCTTATAGCTTCACGTAAACCTTCAACACGAAAGAATTATTCTTCGAAATGGAAAAGGTTTACTTTGTGGTGCACACACAAGAACATTAACCCTTTCTCCTGCCCCACAACTTCTCTACTAGACTATTTATGCCATCTTTCAGACTCTGGCCTCCAGACTTCATCTGTCAGAGTACACCTAAGTGCAATCTCAGCTTACCATAACAAGATGGGAGATGCACCAATATCCATACATCCTCTTGTCAGTAGATTTATGAGAGGTTTAATTCACCTTAAACCACCAATTCGGCCACCTGTCACAGAATGGGACCTGAATTTGGTCTTACCAAGACTCATGCATTCTCCTTTTGAACCCATGACTTCCTGTGATCTCAAATTTCTCACATGGAAGACTATCTTCCTCATAGCCATTACATCGGCTAGAAGGGTTAGTGAGTTGCAAGCACTTGTCACGTACTCACCCTATACAAAATTCCTACATGACAGAGTGGTTCTCCGTACACATCCAAAATGTCTCCCCAAGGTAGTTAAGGAATTCCACTTGAACCAATCCATAGTTTTACCCACATTCTTTCCAAGACCTCACTCTCACCAAGGAGAACTGGCCTTACATACCTTGGACTGTAAGCGTGCGCTAGCATTTTACTTAGACTGCACTACAGTCCACAGGAAATCCACTCAACCCTTTGTATCTTATGATCCAAACAAACTGGGAAAAGCAGTGGGTAAACATATTCTTTCCAATTGGCTAGCAGATTGCATACAGTTTTGCTATGAAAAATCAGGCCTTCCTCTCCAAGGACGAGTAAAGGCGCATTCAGTAAGAGCAATGTCAACCTCAGTAGCACACTATCGTTCAGTGCCAATTCTTGACATATGTAAAGCAGCAACATGGAGTTGTCTTAACACCTTTGCAGCTCATTACTGTTTGGACAAAGAAGGACGACAAGATTCAGCCTACGGACTATCTGTCTTAAAGAACTTGTTTCCAGTTTAATCCCAACTCCCTCTCCATCCAATCTGCTGTGATCTTCAGCTGCCTCATTTTCACCAGCAGTACTTCAGTGTTGCTTCACTACAAAATGACTCAGCCTCTAGCTTGCTAATCACCAATATGTGAGGACTAGCATCCTGCTTGTCCTGGGCTAAAGCAAAATTGCTTACTTTGTAATAGGTGTTATCCCAGGACAGCAGGATGTAGTCCTCACGAAACCCACCCGCCACCCTGCGGAGTTGGGTCCGATATGTTTTATTATTTTATTTTTTGCTAAAGCTTACTGCTACATACAAGACTGAAGGGAGACCCCTGTGGCTGAGAATATGGCATGCTGGGCATGCTCAGTGGGCTCAGAGTGCCAGTCAAAAATTTCTAGAAACTTTGCAGAAAGTTTTCCGCAATAGGGCTCCATCAATGATGTCACCCATATATGAGGACTACATCCTGCTGTCCTGGAATAATACCTATTACAAGGTAAGCAATTTTGCTTTATTTTACAGTAATGCTCTGCTGCAACCCTTGGCTTGGGACTTCCCACATACCATGGCTAATTCAGCCTGCTTACTGATGGAAAAAGCAAGTTTGCTTACCATAAATGGTGTTTTCCATAGATAGCAGGATGAATTAGCCATGAGATTCCTGCCCTCCTGCCTAGAGAGTAGTCTACATAGCTAGTTAGCCCTGAAACAGATTGAGGAGGCTCTCAAGGAAACACTTGCATGGGAGTTCCTAGACATGCTCAGTAGAGCTCATAGTTCTACTAGTTTGGAGAGTTGAGACTACTGGATGACATCACCCACATATCATGGCTAATTCATCCTGCTATCTATAGAAAACACTGTTTATGGTAAGCAAACTTGCATTGCATGCTTCTGTTACTGAAACTTTTTTATTTTTCCAGCATTAGTTGGGCTGGTGGGGGTGTTTTTTCATCTGGCTCTGTTACTTTCACTGATGCTGAATGGATGCAAAGCCATTTGCTAAGCCCCACGTCTATAACAAGTAGTCAGATGTAGCAGGAGCAGCATGTGCACAGAAGCAGGTTGACATGGAAAGATGGGCAGTTCTGGATCAGGACAAAATCTGAGTCTAGCTACATGGTCGTCGTGTCCCCCCCACCCCCTCTCTTCTAATACAAGTAAAAAGTTTACAAAGTGAAAGCACAGAACAAGAATAAAAGAATAGACATTCTATTTGTTTATGCACTAACAAAAGAAAATGGATAAATCACCAACTGGAAAATTCAAAACAGGAAGAGGATGACACACTATCAATTTGGTTGTGAACAAAGAAAAAAAATCTCAAATTTATATAGGAGCAATCATATAATCACTGAATTCAGGTACAACTATGCCCTTTGAGACTTGTATTTAGAATTATAACTCCTTCAGATTACGTTTAAAAAAACAAAAACATTTGCAGTGCGAAAAAATATTCCCAATATTCAATATTTGATCATTGCACAATTTTGAAGTAAAAAATACTTAACTGGTGAGACATTATCATGAAACAGTAAATTGTAAATAAAATTTGAAGTTGAAAGTCCAAAGAAAATCATATGTTAAATAGATAAATTATTGAGCATCTAACCCTTATTTGAATACACATGTCCCAACAGCTGGGTTTTGGCAATAATTGCTTGTATCAGGGGAACATCATTTCTGAAAAACATAAAAACCAATATTTTCTGTGTACAAAGCTTTTTTGGAACATTGGTAACACTGGTAGTTTACACTGAAAAACATTTATTTGAAAAAAATATTCTGAAAGAACTAATAATAAATGTTATGGTAATCACTACTCAGCACTGTGGAATAAATTGCCTCTTAAGTTAAGAAGTGAAAAGCACTTGCCTTAGCTTTAGAAAATTGACCATAGCATGACTTCTAACAAGTATTTCCAGTTGAATGAGAGATTGGAGAAGATAAATATTGAGATATATTAGAGACATTAGGCTGCATTTTAGTGCTGATGTTGCAATGCTGTATAGATATTTATATTTGATTTAATTCTGATTATGAGAAATGTTGGTTGTGGTTTGTTTTTTTTTTTTTTAAATGTACTGGTTCTAGAATGAATCCTCATCTAAATAACTCTACATTCATCTAAAGATATCAAATGTTGCTAGATAAATAGGCCCAATAGGAATATTTTACTCCGTTTATTTATGGCCATAAGCATGAAAGGGTTGAAAAACCTTTTGAACTCCTCTACCTAGTTCAGTACTTTAATCCGAGCAGTACTGCCATGCAAAAATTATTGTAGCCACTAGATGGCATGCTTCTCAATGTAATGAATTTGAGTTGAGCAGGGCTAATGAAATGTTATTTGTTCTTTTATGGTCGAAAGTATTGTAGGTGCCAGTGCCACATGTTATATAGGTTAAGACTGTGTTTGCTTCTCGGCTCATTCTATATACAAGTAAATTCTCATAAGATAGCTTTTTACTGGAGTTAATGGTGAAAAATGTTTTTATTGTGAATTGTAATTGAGCACATCTGTTAGTGAATTAAAATCATGAAACAAACACTTGTGCTTTAGCAGTATTTATTTGGTGGCTTTGCCTCTGGTAGTACATTTAGGAGAGTGAGTCAAAGCAGAATATTCTTCTGCCTACTGATGAGTATTTGTTTTGAACCCAATTGATTACTTGACAGGAGTGCCGCTTTTTAACTGTAACTTGCAACAAGCAGAATATTCCAGCCATCCAAGTGGTGATGGCACTGATGCAAAACTTTTCTTGAAAAGCTATAACCAAGACAGCTTTTCTGACCTATATGGGAATCTTTTCATGCTACCGCTATGTGGGACCCCCTCAGTCCTTTATTGTCCATGGACATTGTCAGATGTGTTCCTTGCTTTTTGTACAGATAGATTATTATGTGCTTTGTGCTTCTTATTCAGGTCTTTCCCTAATGCTACCTAGTGAGTGGTTTTTAACACTTAAGCAAGATTTATTTCTTTTTCATCAGCAGATTCTGGGGTCTGTGATTTTTCTTCCTTTTCCAGTGAGATTTCTTCAGTAACCTCAGTCAGATCACTTTTCAGCACAATATTCTTTTGTTTTCCCTGCATCTATTTTCCTCACAATAGCTGAAAAGAAAAGCAGCAGCTTCAAGTGCTGCCTGATTTGTAATCAGAAGATGTCCATAACTGACCACCACTGGTCTTGCATATGCTCTCTGAGCTTTCTTCATGATGTCCTTAATTGTGACCTTTTTGCATAATGTCATCTAGGGTCGTTGATCTCTGAAGGCAGAAGTTGTGTGACAGCTTCATTTTGATACAGAAACACCATACATCTTCATCTGTTTCAAATGCAACAGTACTGAAGAGTTATTCAGCATCCTAAGAGACTTTAGAGCAGAAAGCCTTCTCACTCATTTCATAAGAGAGTTTCCTTTGTGTTGAATTAGGGCATGAGGAAGCTCAGGGCTGAGCATCATATGAAGTCACTGGAGCATCAGTGTTCTTGGTTGATGCCAGTGTTCAAGAGTATGGAGATAGTGGTAGTTTCTTTTCTCATAAGAACATAAGAGATGCCAGCTGGATCAGACCAAGATGCATCAAGCCCAGCATCCTGTCTGACAGTGGCTAGTCCAGGTCACATACCTGGCAGATCCCAAATAGTTTATCTTTTTTTTTTTTTTTTTTTTTTTAATAAAAAAAATAGTTTATCTTTTCTTGCTACTCACTCCCATGGATAGCAGTGGCTTTCTTTAGTCTACTGGGCTAATGTTTTATGGCTTTTTCTTCCAGGAACATGTCATTCCCCTATAAACCCCTTTATGCTAGTCTCCTTGACCACATCCTCTGGCAATAGGTGCCAGAGCTTGACAATGCATTGACTGAAAGATAATTTCTACGATTTGTTTTAAATATGCTGGTTGTTAGTTTCATGGAGGATCCCCATGCTTAGTATTTGACAAGGGAAATAACCATCCTTTATTTACCTGTTCCATTCTACTCTTGATTTTATAAACTTTTGTCATGGTCCCTTTAAGCTGTTTCTTTCCAATCTGAAAAGCCCTAGCCTGCCTAGTCTTTCCTCAAAGAAGAGTTGTCCCATCCCCTTCATTTTTATTGCTCTTTCTGTACCTTTTCTAGTTCTGCTTTGTCTTCTGAGATGGAGCAACCAAAATGTTGTACTGTGGATTGATAGAGGCAATATGCGGTTTTCAATTTTATTCTCTCTTCCTTTTTTGGGTCAATCCTAACATTCTATTTGCTTTCTTGAGCGCTACCTCTCACTGAATTGAACTGAATGTATTGTCCACAAGAACTCTGAAGTGGTTTTTGTGGGTGGTGACTCTTAATCTAGAACCCAACATTGCATACCTCTAGTTGGGAATTATTTTTCTCTATGTGCAATCATATTGCTCTTTTCAACATTAAATTTCATCTGTCATTGAGTTGCCCAAACTTCCAGTCTTGCTAAGTCTGTCTGCAGTTCCTTACAATTGTCTTCTGCATATTTGATCACCTCACTTGTTCCCTTTTCCAGATCATTTATGAATGTTAAACAGCATAGGTCCCAGTACAGATCATGTGGTGTTACATTAATAACCTTTCTCCATTTGGAAAATGTACCATTTAGCCCTACCCTCCATTTCTTGTCTTTCAACCAGTTACCAATCCATAATAGGGTAGAGCCCCATATCCCTTGTGTTTTTAATTTCCTGAGGAGTCTATCATGGGATACTTAGATGCGTTCTGAAAAACCAAATACACTATATCGACCAGCTCACCTTTTATCTACATGCTTATTTACATCTTGAAAAAAGCAAGAGATTTGTAAGACAAGATTTCCCTTTCCTAAAACCATATTGATTCTTCCCCCATTAAGCTATGCCTACCATGTGACCAGTAATTTAGTCTTTAAGACTAAATTCTACTTTTTTGCCCAACGCCTAAATCAGGCACACCATTGTATATTTCCTAGGTCACCTCTGGAGCCCTTTTTAAAAATAGGCATTACATCCACCCTCCAATCTTCAGGTATTGTGGCAGTTTTAAATGTTAGGTTACAATTACTAGTAACAGGTTTCAGTTTTATATTTGAGTACTTTTAGAACTCGGGTGGTCACCATCCAGTCCTGGTGACTTGTTACTCTATAGTTCGTCAGTTTGCTCTATTATTATTATTATTATTATTATTTATGGTTTTTTTATACCGGCATTCAAGAACTCGTTCTCATCATGTCGGTTTACAGAAAAACAGGGGTGCAAAAAATAGAACCAAAAAACATGAATAAACGTGATGAAGAAATGCAGTTACAAATAACAAGGGTAAATGAACTGGGATTGTAAGAAAATAAAGTGAGAGAGAGAAGATTAATTATATACAAGTGTACATTATAAATATGTTATATTATTATTATATTCATTATAGAGATTTGCTTTAGCTGCTCAGAATCAAAGAACATTTCTGGTGTGCATATATTCCCACATTCGCCTCCGTGAAGACCGAGGCAAAGAATTCATTCAGTTTTCCTGCTATGTCCTTGTCCTTGAGTACTCCCTTTACTCCATAGTCATAATAGTGGCGTAATTGACTCCCTCACAGAATTTTTGCTTTGAATGTACTTGAAAAAGATTTTATTAGCTTTTGCATCTATTTATTTTATTCACAGATTTTTCTACACTGCAAATCCAATTCAGGATTGATCAGTGCGGCTCACAATCAAATAAACAAGTAAATCATAACAAACATACATAAATCTAAAACACAGTTCATAAAAACTATCTCCTAAACAGGATTTTAATATGGCAAACTTCTTTGAAATTTTCTTTTGCCCTGTCTTAGTGTTGCTTTACATCTAACTTATCAGTACATATGCTCTTGCCTATTTTCCTCATTTGGATCTGCTTTCTATTTTTGAAAGGTGCCCTTTTGGATCTAGGTTCCTCTTTCACTTCATTATTAAACTATGCTGGTAGTTGTCTGGTCTTCTTTCAGCCTGTTTGAATGCATGAAATACATTTTATCTGGGTTCTTAAGAGTATTTTTAAATCATGAAAACTTTTTAATGTTGACAACTATTCTTTCTAGTTCAGGGTTTTCTAACCTTCTTCTGGATGCACACCTATCCAATCGGGTTTTCAGGATTGCTACAATGAATATGAGAGATTTACATGCCCTGAGTTTTCAGTGTATGCAAATTTGTTTTATTCATGTTCTTTACAGATATCCTGATAACTCAACAGGTTAGGTGTGCTTCTAAAAGAGGGCTGGGAAACACTTTCTGGTTTTAATTTCTAACTTATTTCCTCTTTCTGTCACTCTCTTTTTTAGTAGTTTTGCTTAATGTCCTCCCTCTAGTAATTATGTCAAATTTGATCGTATTAGGATCATTATTGATAAGCAGCTTCAGAAGCGTCATCTGCTGATGGTAAATTAGGCTTTCTGGGAAACGACACTTAAATCTTGTTAAAATAGTAATGGATTACAAGGAACTGCAGAAGGACCTTGTGAGACTAAGACTAGGCAACTGAATGGCAGATGAAATTTAATATAGACAAGTAGAAAGTTATGCACATAGGGAAAAATAATCCCAACTACAGGTACCTGATGCTGGGTTCTGTATTTGGAGTCAGTGCCCAGGAAAATGGACCTCTGAGTCCTTGTGGGCAAAACATTGAAATCCTTGGCTCAGTGCGGCAGTAAAAAAAAAAAAAAAGATTGTTAGAAATTATCCAAAAAAGAATGGAGAATAAACAGAAAATATCATATTGTCTCTGTATCGAGCCAAGGTGCAATCTCACCTTGAGTGTTGTGTACATTTCTGGTCACCCCATCTCAAGAAAAACATAGTGGAACTAGGAAAGGTGCAGAAAAAGGCAACAAAAATGATTTGAGGCTAGACAGGGTAGGGGTCTTCAGCTTGGAAAAGACTATTGAGAGGAGACATGATAGAAGTTTATAAAATCATGAGTATGGTGTAACAAGTACATAAAGGATGGTTATTTACCCTTTCACAAAATACTAAAACATGGAGACAATCTATGAAACTAACAAATAGCAGATTCAAAACAAATCGTAGAAAGTACTTTTTCACTCAGCGCACTATCAAGCTGTGGAATCTGTTGTCAGAGGATGTAATCAAGGTGACTAGTATAGTGGGATTTGAAAGAGGTATGGAGAAGTTCCTGGAGGATAACACATTATTAGCCAGGTAGACTAAAGAATGCTATTGCTATCCCTTGGATTGAGTTACACAAATTAGATCTACTTTCTGGAATTTGCCAGGTACTCACTACCTGGATTGGCCACTGTTCGAGTCAGGATGCTGGCCTGATGGTCCTGGATCTGAACCAGCATGGCAATTCTTATGTTCTTGTACTTAATAACCCTTTGCACCCAATCCTTCATGCCACTGAGAACTAGATCTAAAGTAGTTTATCCTATTATAGAAATATAGAAATGACGGCAAAAAAAGACCAAATGGCCCATCCAGTCTGCCCAGCAAGCTCCCACACTCATTTTCCCATTCTTAGCTGTTTCACCGACCACCAAGTTCAGGGCACTTGTTGGTAACTGTTTGATTCAAATTTCCTGCCACCCCCTGCCATTGATGCAGAGAGTAATGGAGTTGCATCAAAGGTGAGCATAAGACTTAATGGTTAAGGGTAGTAACCGCTGCATCAAGCAAGTTACCCCGATGCTTGTTTACCCAGACTGCACAGATCAGTGCCTTATTGGATGTTGTCTGAATGTAAATCCTCTTTTCCACATTTCCACCTGCCGTTGAAGCAGAGAGCAACGCTGTACATGCATGCAAAGTGATGTATCAGGCTTAATTGGTTTAGGGTAGTAACTGCCGCAATAAGCAAGCTATCCCCACGCTTATTTGTTTACCCAGACTGTGTAGTTCAGTCCTTGTGGGTTGTCTGAAAGCAAATCCTCTTTTCCACATTTCCCCTTGCTGTTGAAGCAGAGAGCAATGTTGGAGTTGCATTAACCGTGTGAAGGCTTATTGAGTAAGGGTAGTAATCATCAGGTAGTAGCCTCCATTCCAGCAAGCCACCCCCATGGCTCTTCTCTTCATTCCCATCCTCTAGCCTTTATGGATCCACAGTGTTTATCCCATGCCCCTTTGAAATCCTTCACAGTTTTAGTCTTCACCACTTCCTCCAGAAGGGCATTCCAGGCATCCACCACCCTCTCCGTGAAGAAATACTTCCTGACATTGGTTCTGAGTCTCCCTCCTTGGAGTTTCAAATCGTGACCCCTAGTTCTACTGATTTTTTTTTCCAGCGGAAAAGGTTTATTGTTGACCATGGATCATTAAAACCTTTCAAATATCTGAAAGTCTGTATCATATCACCCCTGCTCCTCCTCTCCTCCTGGGTATACATATTTAGGTTCTTCAATCTCTCCTCATAAGTCATTTTATGAAGACCATCCACTTTTTTGGTCACCCTTCTCTGGACCGCCTCCATCCTGTCTCTGTCCCTTTAGAGATACGGTCTCCAGAACTGAACACAGTACTCCAGGTGAGGCCTCACCAAGGCCCTGTACAAGGGGATCATCACTTCCTTTTTCTCACTAGATATTCCTCTCTCTATGCAGCCCAGCATTCTTCTGGCTTTAGCTATTGCCTTGTCACATTGTTTTGCTGACTTCAGATCGTTAGACACTATCACCCCGAGGTCTCTCTCCTGCTCCGTGCACATCAGCTTTTCACCCCCCCCCCCCCCCCAATCAAATACAGTTCTTTCGGATTTCCATACCCCATATGCATGACTCTGCATTTCTTGGCATTGAATGTCAGCTGCCATATCTTCGACCACTCTTCCAGCTTCCTTAAATCCCGTCTCATTCTCTCCACTCCTTCTGGCGTGTCCGCTCTGTTGCAGATCTTAGTATCATCTGCAAAAAGACAAACCTTACCTTCTGTCCCATCAGCAATGTCTCTCACAAAGATATTAAACAGGACCGGTCCCAAAACCGATCCTTGCGGCACACCGCTTTCTCTTCAGCGTAAGTTCCATTTACCATCACACATTGTCTTCTGTCCGTCAACCAGTTTGCAATCCAGGCCACAACCTTGGCAATCACTCCTAAGCTTCTCATTTTATTCACAAGCCTCCTGTGCTGGACCGTATCAAAAGCTTTGCTGAAATCCAAGTAGATGACATTGAGCACTCTTCCTCGATCCAATTCCCTAGTCACCCAATCAAAAAAGTAAATCAGTTTTGTCTGACAGGATCTTTCCCTGGTGAATCCATGCTGCCTCTGGTCCAGCAATTCTTCTGACTGTAAATCCTTTATGTGGATCCATAAAGAAACTAGCGACTCCCATTACTTTTCCCACCACCAAGGTGAGGCTAACCGGCCTGTAGTTTCCAGCCTCCTCTCTGCTCCAACTCTTGTGAAGCGGGACCAACACCGCTCTTCTCCAATCACTCGGCACCACTCCCGTTTCTAGGGATCTATTGAGCAGGTCATGCAGCGGACCCACCAGCACATCTTTGAACTCCCTCAGTATCCTGGGATGAACCTCATCAGGCACCATGGCTTTGTCCACTTTCAGTTTTCCTAGCTCTTCCCATACATTCTCTTCTGTAAATGGAGTTACATCTACTCCACTCCCCTCCAATTTCTTGTTAACTAGCGGCGGTCCTTCTCCAGGGTCCTCTTTAGTGAACACCGAACTGAAGTATTCGTTTAATATTTCTGCCATTTCTTTGTCTCTCTCCACACATTGATCCTTTTCACCTTTCAATTGCACTATACCACTTTGGACTTTTCTCTTTTCTCTGATGTATCTGAAATATGTTTTGTCACCTCACTTTACCTCTTTGGCAATCCTTTCTTCCGCTTGACTTTTTGCTGTCTTGATTATTTTCTTTGTTTCCTTCAGTTCCACCAATTATTCTTCCTTTTGCTCCTCCCTATGGGATCCTTTATATTTCTTAAACTTTGTTCTTTTAGCTTTTATTTTATCAGCCACCTCCTTTGGATCTCGGACTAACTGCTCCATGAAGCAGTCATTTATGGCATCTAAAGACTTAACCTCTCTAACATGTCCTGATGAGACATCAACCTATTCAATACTGAGGAACTTGAAATCTCCCATTAGTATGGTGTTGTAAATGTATTTGACTTTCTAATTTCTGCTTGCATTTCACAGTCTATTTCTTCATCTTGGCCAGATGGACTATAGTATACACACACTACTATAATCTTATCTATTACATATAAAATATATCCATAGGGATTCCACAGTCCATTTTATTTCCTGCTGGACTTTTACTTTACTCAACTCTATGCCAACCTTTACGTACAGTGTTACACCTCCATCAGTTTGATGGAGGTGTAACACTGTACATAGCAATTATAGCAACACTGTACATAGCAATTATATCAACATGACATAGCAGATCAGTTTGATCTGCTATGTCATGTTGATATAATTTATACCCAGGTATCAGTATCCTGTTTATCAACTTCCACCATGCCTCTGAGATGCTGATGTCTATATCCTTCTATTATTCCATACATTCTAACTTTCCAATCTTATTATTCAGACTTCTGGCATTCACATACCGACATTTTAAAGTATTTTGTGTTTGTATTCCTAATTGTAGTCACATCCTGCTTTTTAGCAGATAATACAGACAGCTTGGAGTTATTCATATGTGTGCTCTTTATTTAAAATATATATGGGCTACTTCAGGCTAAGCCACAGCCTCTGTCAGGATAGTTTAACTTCCCTGTTTTATCGGTATCTTTGAAAGATTTATTCTCTCCAATGCATGCACTCAATTATTCATAAAATTTATAGACCACTATCCAATATTCCAAGTGGTATACAACTGCAGCAATCATGAACACAGAAAAATACACCAAAAAATAAGAGCTAAAGCCATCATGAAGATAAAATACTCAGTAAGGAGCTAAATAAAAACAAAAAACACTGACCATGTGTATAACAATATGAAAAGAAAAATTCACTACTCCTATATCAAAGGGTACTAGCATCCTAACCTTACTATTTAAAGACCTGCTCCAACAAAAATATCTTCAAAAGTTTCTTAAATGTGGATAACTGCTTAGGAATTGAATTCCATGCTAGTGGTCCAGTAATGGTTAAAGTGTTATCCCTCGTTTCTGCCAAAACATGCTAATTTCACAGATGGTACATCCAGCAGATTTTGACCCACAGATCTCAAATTATACAACAGTCTCTATATTTTGAGAAGAGAACTAAAGGAGTCTGGTACATCAGAGCTAAATGCTTTATGGATTAGCATCAAAATTTTAAACGTAATTCAATATTTTTATTTATTTATTTATTTTACAAGTTTTTGTATACCGACCTTCCTCAAAAGATATCAAATCGGTTAACAATACATCAATACAGTTCTGTAAGATCATAATCACGTATAATTGCACCATACATAAAATAAAATAAAACAAGCATTACAAATTAAAACAATGCTATAATTATAAACAATTCTTTATCTAAATAGAACACAAATGCTATCTATACATCTAAATATCCTATTACATTCCTTAGCTAATAAATTACTAACCTATCTTCTCACATTTCTATATTTAAAATTCTAAATAATACAGCTACATACTAAAACTAAAATATTCTTAATAAAAAATTAATAAACTTGATAAAACTATCATTAGACTAGGAATCACTTACTATCTCCGATGCTACATTACTTATTTGCTCACATGTCTCCATTTGTTTCGTTAAAAGCCTGTTCAAATAGCCACGTTTTTATCTGTTTTTAAATTTCTGAATGCAAATTTCTGTTCTAATATCAACAGGCAGTGCATTCCAAATTTTCGGGCCAGCCAAGGACAAGGTCCTTTCTCTGACTGAGTTCAAATGTGCTATTTTTGGTAAAGGAATTGTAAGCAGTGCTTTTCCCAAAGATCTTAAATTATGGGCAGGGGTATGAATCCGAAGTGAAGCGTTTAGCCATTTGGAATTGTTTCCATAAACTGTTTTGTGTATCAGTAACAACCAGTTTTTGTGTGAACCAGTGAAGTTCTTTTAAAACTGGTGATATATGGTCGTATTTCCTCTTGTTGGTTAATAAACAAGCTGCTGCATTTTGTGACAACTGTAAGGGATGTAAAATTGAACTTGGAACTCCCAACAAGAGTGCATTACAGTAATCCAGCTTTGGTGAGATAATACTGGATTGGGAGCTAATGCAGGGAAAAAGAACTGGAGTTGTTCAGTTATCTTAGCTTAGTTTTAGATACTACTCTGGTCGCCGCATTCTGTACAAGTTGTAAGGCTTTTAATGGTTGTGAACAGAAGGCCAGAATAGACAGTTGCAATGGTCCATATAATTAAGTACAAGAGTTTGGAAAACAGATCTAAAACCAATTGCTGGAAGAAAAGGCTTTCTTTTACTCAATAAACTTGGTTTTAAAAAAGTGTTCTTTCAACATTGCTCACCTGAGGACGAAAGGGCAAAGAAGGGTCAGTGAGAGCACTGAGAGGATCACCTTGCTGGTGGCTGAAAAGAATTAGTAAATACTGCTCAGGAAAATTTTTAGAACTTATGTTTTAGGGAGAAGTAAACCATTGGAGTATATTATTTAGTGTGTCTGTATTAAATAGCTAGTCAGAGAACAAGCAAAACCAGGATTTTGTGTTTGTATATCCATCCCTCCCTCCCACCCACCCACCCATAGCTTATCCTTTAGGTTATAGGCAGATGACTTTCACACACACACACAAAAAAATTCAGCCTTTTAACTTAAATTCAGAAATTCCCCACCCCTTATCAAGAGTTCAATCATTCCCTTGTAGGTCACTACCAGATAAATAATGAATACACTTATACATTTAAAGGACCCTAAGGGGTAAATTTTCAGACCTACGCGTGGGAATGCATGTGCACGCGCTACCCGGTGCGCGCCCATCTAGGCCTGATTTTATAACATGAGCGCGCAAGGAAGTGCACACTAGTGCATATTGCACGTGCTGACACCCGCGGCCTTCCCCCATTCCCTCCCCCCTAAACAAACCTTCCCACCCCTTCCCCTAACCTATCACCCCCAGCCCTATCCTAAACCCCCCCAAAATTTTAATTTATCTTCTGTACCTGCCGGCAGCCTGCCAGCACACGATCCCCCGGCACAGCGGCAAATGACTGCTGTGCCAGAGGCCTCTGGCCCCACCCCCTATAAAATAGGCCCGGTGTGCGTAACCCCCCTTTGCGCGTAAGGCTTTTAAAATCTGGCCCTAATTATACACATTCCTACTCCCATAGCAACCTAAACTTAACTAGGAACTGAACAAGATGAAAACAGCAAGGGGGGTGGGGGCTCCCAGCCTTTTGCATCAAGTGTCACGTGTGATTTTTTTTTTACCAGACGATGTGAAGTTGTACGTGTGCACCTGGTGGAAAGAGCTCCTGTCTCTGAGAATGAGTCCGATCTCTGGAGGCTAGAGTGGCAGACCTGGAGGAGCTGAGGCAGACAAGTATATAGATGAGCCCTTCAGGGACATAGCAGCCAAGTCCCAACTCCAGTCTGGCAGTCCTGGTGCTGCTTTGGAGGAGGAAGGTTTCATGATAGGAGAGCATCAACCTGTTACAGCAGGAAATAATCCTGTAGCAAGGACCTGCTCTCCAGGTGGTGCATTGTCCTCTAGCACTGAGGATGTCTCTCCCAGAGTTATTGCCCAGGAGGAAAGGGTTAGGTCAGCAGTCACAGTTGGTGATTTATTAGGAATGTAGACAGCTGGGTGGCTGGTAGGTGTGAGGATTGCCTGGTAACATGCCTAACTGGTGTGAAGGTGGTGGACCTCTCGTGTCACCTAGATAGGATTTTAGACAGTGCTGGGGAGGAGCCGGTTGTTGCGGTACAAGTGGGCACCAGTGACATAGGAAAATGTGGGAGGGAGGTTCTGGAAGCCAAATTTAGGCTCTTAGGTAGAAATTTGAAATCCACAGCCTCCAGAATAACATTCTCTGAAAATGCTCCCTGTTCCATGCGCAGGTCCCTAGAAGTAAGCAGAGCTCCGGAGTCTCTGCTTGGATGAGATGATGGTGCAAGGAAGAGGGATTCAGTTTTGTAAGGAACTGGGTAACCTTTCGGGGAAGTGGGAGTCTCTTCCGAAGGGATGGACTCCACCTTAACCAGAGTGGAACCAGGCTGCTGGCATTATCTTTTAAAAAGGAAATAGAGCAACTTTTAAATTAAATCAAAGGGAAAAGCCAACAGTCGCTCAACAGCATATGGTTTGGAGGGAGGTATCTTCGAATGATACTAAGGAAGCATTATAGTTAGAGCATCTCAACAGAGAGATTCCAGTAATAAGAAATGTAGTACATTTGCCTATAACTAAAAAATCACTTGAGCTCAAAGATTCCAATTTATCCCTGACAACTGAAAAGCAGAATGTTAATACAAACAAAAAACACACTTTGAAATGTTTGTATGCTAATGCCTAAAACCTTCTTTGAGCCAGATGCATCGAGGCGTTCTCTGCCTTCTGTAGGCATGGCAGCCGAGACTCCACTGGGATCGGTGGACCCTCCGGCGATGCCCACCATGCCTCCCACTCCGGACCTGGCGGTGGTACAAGCCATCCAGGGCCTTCCGAGGCCATCGGCACCGGTTCCCGTGCCGGCTCCGGAACTGTTGCCACTGGTGCTAGTTCATCTCCTCGACAAACTGGACATCCTCATCGGTGCGCTACCGGTGGCACCGGGAAAAACATTGTTCTCACAGGACAAGCAGGATGGTTGTCCTCACAAATGGGTGACATCGAGGATGGAGCCCACCACGGAAAACTTCTGTCAAAGTTTAAACAGAACTTTGACTGGCCCCTACTGGGCATGCCCAGCAAGGCACTGACCCTGCAGCCAGCAGGGGTCTCCCTTCAGTCTTCTTTTTTCCGCGCAGCAGTTGCCACGCGGTGAAAGGAGCTCTCTAACCACGTTCCTGACAGGAATTTGGAAGTTCATTTCCTAAGAAAATTTGCCCCTCAGGGGTCTCCCTTCGACAAATTTTTAGTCATCTTACGGAACCCGGTAAGTTTTTTGCCTTTTTCCATCGACTACCGTCAATTTTAGCCCTTGAGGCCTGTTGGCACTTACCGATCCCCAGCCTAAATTTTGGCTTCAGGCCATGGCAACGGGGTTCCGCCGTTGTCCGGATTGTACCCGGACTATGTCCATCACAGACCCCCACAGGGTTTGTGTAATGTGTTTGGGTAGTGAGCATGATGTCCTGACTTGCACCAAATGTGCCTTAATGACACCCAAGGGTCGCAAAGCCAGGATGGAGAAGATGGGGCTCCTCTTCCATGCACCCACCCCAACGCCATCGATAGCATCGACGTCATCGGAACCGGCACCGTCGAAGTTGTACCATCATCGTCAACCCTCCGGTGACCGTCCGCCATCGATCGCTTCTCGGCCGTCGACTCCCGTCCCTTCCCCGGATGGGCGAGGGGATCGGAAGGAAAAGCACCGCCATCGACGGCACAAGTCTCGGCCTGTCGAGGATCCACAGCCATCGACCTCTGCTCAAGCCGAGCCACCGACAAAGAAGCCGCGAACAGACCGGACACCCTCCACGTCTCGTTCGCCGGCATCGAGGAAACCCTCACCCTCCCGGGGTGCGGGGGCCGTGATCCCACCGGTTACGGTGGTCCCTCCGGCCCTGCCTCAGCCTCCCTCTCCCGTCGAGCCGGGTATGGTTACCCCTGGTCTCCGGGCAGAACTGGACCGGCTGGTCCAGGAGGCCATCGAGAAAGCGATGAAGAAATTGCAACCTCCATCGGCACCGTCTCCGGCACCGGTTCCAGTGCCGCCCCCGACACCGGCACCGGCTTCGCCACCGAGGAGGGAACCGACCACCGAGCCGTTGATACAAGCGCTAGCACCGCTACTGAGCCGCATGGAGGCGCTCATGACGGCCCTTCCATCGGTGATTCCAGTACCATCGACAACACCACCGTCTCCGACTAGATTTTCATCGGCAGGAGAAACACCGTTCCGGATTCCCCCTTCCGGGGTGGTTCCATCGGTGCCTTCTGGTATATCTCCACCGATATATCCTTCGGTTCCATCCATTCCACGCCAGGCACCGATTCCATCGGCAGCACCGAAGCCATCGATGCCATTTCTGGTTCCACCTACGGCACCGATTCCACCTCGGTTTCCATCGATGCCTTCAGAGCCTCAGCCAGGTCCATCAGGGCTACAAGCCCCACTTGATCCCTACGATACCTGGGGTGATGATGATGATACATCTTCTGACACAGATTTGCCTTCGCCACCATCTCCTACAGAGAGTAGAAAAAGATCTCCTCCTGAGGATCTATCTTTCATTAATTTTGTGAAAGAGATGTCAGAAGTTGTACCTTTTCAACTACAATCTGAAGCTGATGACAGACACCAGATGATGGAACTCCTTCAATTTCTGGATGCTCCAAAAATCATCGCTTCCATCCCTATACACCAGGTGTTTTTGGATCTGCTCAAGAAAAACTGGGAATCTCCTTCATCAGTGTCCCCAGTTAACAAAAAAGCTGACTCCACCTACCTTGTCCAGTCAGCACCAGGTTTCCAAAAACCTCAACTGGATCATCGCTCTGTTGTGGTTGAGTCCGCGCAGAAGAAGGCCAAGCGTCTTAAGCCACACTCTTCTACCCCACCTACCAGGGACAACAAGTTCCTAGATAGTGTTGGTCGGAAAGTCTATCATGGAGCTATGTTGATTTCACGCATAGCTTCATATCAACTTTACATGACTCAGTACAACAGAGCCATCCTTAAGCAGATGCAAGACTATGCTGACACGTTGCCAGACCAATACCAACCGCAGCTTCAAGCCCTTCTTCACAAGGGATTTGAGGCAGGGAAGCACGAGATTAGGACTGCCTACGACATATTCGATGCTTCCACAAAAGTTTCAGCCACAGCCATCTCAGCCAGACGTTGGGCTTGGTTAAAATCATCCAACCTTCGCCCAGAGGTTCAGGATCGTCTTGCTGATTTACCCTGCTTAGGCGATAATTTGTTTGGAGAGCAAATTCAGCAGATTGTGGCGGAGTTAAAAGACCACCATGAGACGTTGAAACAACTCTCATCTGTCCCACCTGAGCTGACCTCCAAGCAACCGCAAAAGAAAGACTCTAAGAAGTCATTCTTTCGACCACGCCGTTATTACCCTCCATCGGCCAGGCCTCGTCCAGCTCGATCCTCTACTAGGCCTCAGCCGCGTCAGCCTAGGAAACAAAGGCCTACTGTAGCCCCTCCTCCTGGGCCTGCGGCTGGCCTTTGACTCCCCTGTAGGGAACACATGCCAAACCCCTCTTCCGGACATCCCTGTAGGAGGTCGACTGTACCATTTTCTACAACCTTGGTTGCAGATCACCTCAGATCAGTGGGTGCTAACAATTATCGCACAGGGTTACCACCTCAACTTCATAACTCTTCCGGCAGACTCCCCGCCTCTTCAAGCGTGGAGTCTATCCACCCATTTGGCTCAATTACAACAGGAAGTATCCCTTCTTCTGCAATCAAATGCTATAGAACCCGTTCCTCCCTCTCAACGAGGCAAGGGATTCTATTCCAGATACTTCCTAATACCAAAGAAATCAGGGGGACTACGTCCCATTTTCGACCTTCGAGCCCTCAACAAATACCTTCAAAAAGAGAAGTTCAAAATGGTAACCCTAGGCGCGCTGCTCCCTCTGCTACAAAGAGGGGATTGGCTGTGCTCTCTCGACCTCAAGGACGCTTATACCCACATTGCGATCACACAATCCCATCGCAAATATCTGCGGTTTCTAGTAGGCCACGACCATTATCAATACCGTGTCCTCCCTTTCGGTCTAGCTTCTGCCCCACGAGTCTTTACCAAATGTCTCGTAGTGGTAGCAGCATTCCTAAGGAAGGAAGGTGTCCACGTCTACCCATACCTGGACGATTGGCTAATCAGGGCCTCCACCCAACAGATAGCTCAATCCTCCCTAAAATTGACAATTCAAACACTCCTTTCCTTAGGGTTTCTCGTCAATTACGAGAAATCTTGCTTAGTCCCGTCTCAAACCTTATCCTTCATTGGGGCAGACTTGGACACCTTACAGGCAAAGGCTTACCTTCCTCTTCAGAGGGTCCACACCCTAATGTCCCTGGCTCGCCAGCTCCAGTCTCAGAACACTGCCACGGCTCGCCAGTTCCTCATTCTCCTAGGGCACATGGCATCCTCGGTTCAAGTCACTCCCATGACCCGACTAGCCATGAGAGTAACACAATGGACTCTACGACACCAATGGATTCAAGCTTTTCAGCCTCTGTCCTCCATAGTCACAGTCACACAAGCGCTGCGCCTATCCTTAACCTGGTGGACGACTCAGGTCAACCTCCTTCAGGGCTTACCCTTTCTTCCACCGGATCCGCAAGTAATCCTAACCACCGACACTTCTCACATCGGTTGGGGAGCCCATGTGGACGACTTTCAAACCCAAGGGTTATGGTCCAAAGAGGAAGCCGAACACCAGATCAATTTCCTGGAACTTCGAGCAATCCGCTATGCGCTCCGCACTTTCAAAGATCATCTCTTTCATCAGATAATCTTAATCCAGACGGACAACCAAGTGGCCATGTGGTACATAAACAAGCAGGGAGGCACAGGCTCCTTCCTTCTGTGTCAGGAAGCTGCGCAGATCTGGGCGGAAGCCCTCTCCCACTCCATGTACCTCAGGGCCACTTACCTGCCGGGAGTAGACAATGTATTGGCAGACCAGCTGAGCCGTGTCTTCCAACCACACGAGTGGTCACTCGATCCTCTGGTAGCGACCTCTCTGTTTCACAAGTGGGGTTCTCCCCGCATAGACCTCTTTGCGTCCCCTCAGAACCACAAAGTGGACGATTACTGCTCTCTCATTCGGAGCCAGTACTCTCGGCCGAGGGATGCATTCTCCCTCAAGTGGACAACCGGTCTGCTCTATGCATTCCCTCCACTCCCTCTTGTGTCAAAGACTCTCGTGAAGCTACGCCAGGACGGAGGAACCATGATCCTGATAGCACCTTACTGGCCACGCCAAGTATGGTTTCCAATACTCCAGGATCTCTCCATCCGCAGGCACATTCCTCTGGGAAAGGACCCGCATCTGCTCACTCAAAACGACGGATGCCTCCTCCATCCCAACCTCCAAGTCTTGTCCCTGACGGCATGGATGTTGAAAGGTTAGTCCTTCAGCCTTTCAACCTTTCAGATTCCGTTTCTCGGGTCCTGATAGCTTCACGAAAGCCTTCCACAAGAAAGTCTTACTCATACAAATGGAAAAGGTACACATCATGGTGCAGTTCTCAGTCCCTTGATCCCCTTTCCTGTCCAATCTCCAAATTCTTGGACTATTTATGGCATCTCTCTGAATCAGGTCTTAAAACCTCTTCTATCAGAATGCATGTCAGTGCGGTAGCCGCCTTCCATAAGGGTATTGGGGGTAATCCTATTTCAGTACAACCCCTAGTAACACGCTTTCTTAAGGGCTTGCTCCATCTAAAGCCGCCCTTGCGTCCTCCGGCCCCATCCTGGGACCTTAACCTGGTTCTTGGTCGTCTTAAGAAACCTCCTTTCGAACCTCTGCACTCCTGTGACTTTAAATATCTCACTTGGAAAGTGTTATTCCTTTTGGCTATTACTTCAGCTCGCAGGGTTAGTGAATTACAGGCCCTAGTTACCTATCCGCCTTACACTAAGCTCCTGCAGGACCGGGCGGTACTCCGCACTCACCCTAAATTTTTACCTAAGGTAGTTTCTGAGTTTCATATCAATCAATCCATCATACTACCTATCTTTTTTCCCAGGCCCCACTCCAACTCTGGAGAGCAGACCCTGCATACCCTAGACTGTAAACGAGCTCTAGCTTTTTACCTAGACCGTACAGTTTCCCATAGGAAGAGCACTCAATTATTCGTCTCTTTCCATCCTAATAAGTTGGGACAACCTGTGGGTAAGCAGGCTCTTTCTTCCTGGTTGGCGGACTGCATTTCTTTTTGCTATGAGCAAGCTGGCATTCCTTTTCAAGACCGTGTTAAAGCACACTCTGTGAGGGCCATGGCGACGTCAGTGGCACACCTTCGATCGGTGCCGCTTCCTGACATCTGCAAAGCTGCAACCTGGAGTTCTCTCCATACCTTTGCAGCCCATTATTGTTTGGACAAGGCTGGAAGACAGGACTCCATCTTCGGCCAGTCTGTCTTGCGTAACCTTTTTCCATCCTGATGTACCAACACCCTTCCACCTACCCGATTGGGTGCGGATGCCCTTTCCCAAATTTCTCCTCACTTATTGTGCCTGCTGCACACCGTTGGGTACATTTGGTGCAAGTCGGGACATCCTCAGCTCGGTACTCACCCATTTGTGAGGACAACCATCCTGCTTGTCCTGTGAGAAAGCAAATGTTGCTTACCTGATGTAACAGGTGTTCTCACAGAACAGCAGGATGTTAGTCCTCACGAAACCCGCCCGCCTCCCCGCGGTGTTGGGTTCGTTTTATTCTTACTTTCTAGGCACTGCCTGTAGCTTTGAAAATCAGACTGAAGGGAGACCCCTGCTGGCTGCAGGGTCAGTGCCTTGCTGGGCATGCCCAGTAGGGGCCAGTCAAAGTTCTGTTTAAACTTTGACAGAAGTTTTCCGTGGTGGGCTCCATCCTCGATGTCACCCATTTGTGAGGACTAACATCCTGCTGTCCTGTGAGAACACCTGTTACATCAGGTAAGCAACATTTGCTATTCCATTTGGTCCATTAACTTCTATTCCTCTCTCCTCCGATGAGGAGAGTTCATCGATACCGGAGCCCGTTCCAGGGCCTTCTGGAGCAGGTGCACTGAGGCGCCCGTCGAGGTCACCGATGCCATCGACGCCCTTTCGTCCTTTACCGATGCTGGACCCGAAATTACCAATGCCACGCCCCAGGCCATCGATGCCAGCATTGATAACCTCAGTGCCGAAGCCTCTTCTGACCGGGGAAGGTCCTTTTTTACCTTCTGGACCACGATTAGATGCTGAAGATCAGCCTAATACTCCGTGGACTGATGACTCCTCCGATTCCCAGGAGTCTGTCGATATCCCATCGGAGCCTTCGCCATCTGAACAGAGGCATAAGTCTCCACCGGAGGACCTCTCCTTTATTAATTTCATAAAGGAGATGGCAGAGACTATACCGTTCACGCTTCAAACTGAAGAAGACTCCAGACACAAAATGCTGGAGGTGCTTCAATTTCTGGATCCACCGAAGGAAATAATGTCCATCCCGGTGCATGATGTTCTGCTGGAGCTTCTGCAGCGCAACTGGGAATATCCAGGTATGGTTCCTCCGGTTAACCACAAGACGGATGTGATTTATTTGGTACAGCCGGCTCCTGGTTTCCAGAAAACTCAGTTGGCGCATCAATCAGTGGTGGTGGAGTCTGCCCAGAAGAGGGCTAAACGTCCAAAACACATTCCTCGGCTCCTCCCGGAAAGAAGCAAATGTTCCTGGATACTTTTGGGTGTAGGGTTTTCCTCGGTTCTATGCTCATCTCTCGTATTGCGGCCTATCAGCTGTATATAACACAATACAATAAAAACCTGTTCAAGCAGTTACAGGAATTTGAGGAATCACTTCCGGAGCAGTTTCAGGATCACTTGAATTCCATTCTCAAAAAAGGATTCGACGCAGGTAAGCATGAGGTCAGATCAGCTTACGACATGTTTGATACGGCGTCCAGGTTGTCAGCAGCTGGAATAAGTGCAAGACGGTGGGCTTGGCTGAAATCCTCTGATTTACGCCCAGAGGTTCAAGACCGCTTATCTGATCTCCCCTGTACAGGTGAGAAGATCAAGAAACTGTCGCACAACTTAAGGATCATAATGAAACACTGCGACAGCTCTCCGTTGTACATGCAGAATTCTCTACCTCTTCTAAATGGCCGTTCAGGAGAGAGGCGAAGAGACCTGCTTACAAGGCAGGCAGATACTATCCTCCACCTGCGCGGTCTCATCCATCCAGACCTTACCAGAAGCCTCCACCATGCGACAACCCAGGCCTCAGAAGAGACAGCCACCTGCGCAACCTGGACCTGCCACAGGGTTTTGACTCCCCGCTAGAGAGCGATTGTCATCCTACCCCTCTTATATCTCTGCCAGTAGGCGGCCAGCTCTGCCACTTCACCACCGCTGAGTTCAGTTGGTCATAGCTCAAGGTTACCATCTAAACTTCATCTCCATACCGTCGGACTCTCCACGTTGGCCGGGGTGGACTTCCTCCGACCACTCTCATCTCCTGCAAGGAGAGAGAAATTCCCTCCGGCAAGCCAATGCCATAGAGCCAGTTCCTCCTTTGCAAAGGGGGCAGGGCTTCTACTCCCGATACTTCTTAATACCAAAAAAGATGGGAGGCATTTGCCCCATATTAGACCTTCGTGCCCTATACAAACATTTTCAAAGGGAGACGTTCCGGATGGTAACCTTTGGCTCCCTACTTCCATTGCTGCAGCAGGGAGATTGGCTTTGCTCTGTAGATCTAAAAGACGCATTCATGCACATTGCAATTACCCCATCTCACAGAAAATACCTTCCGTTCCTCGTTGGAAACCTGCACTTCCAGTACAGAGTACTGCCATTCGGCCTGCGTCGGCCCCTTGTGTCTTCACGAAATGCCTGGCAGTAGTAGCCGCATACCTGCGAAGACTAGGCACTCACGTCTATCCTTATCTGGACGAATGATTACTGAGTGCTCAGTCTCTGGAGGTGGTTCTTCACTCCCTCCATCTCACAGTGCGGCTCCTACTGACCTTGGGATTTCTTTTTTTTTTTTTTTTGTAATTAAACTGTTTATTTGGACATTATAAAAGAATACATAATAAACAATTATTTCTTACAGCTGTATCTCTTAGTCCAAAATTTTTTCAAAAAGTTCCCTTGTACCCCCCCCCCCCCCTATCTGACCCCCATTACAGAAACAAGCAAACAAACAAACATCCAAACTTGGGTTCAACTACCAGCAGGAAGGATAGTAGTATACATCCACCCGCACCGTGAGCAACATCCCCCCACCGTCTCCTATGGTCACTGGAGTTACATACATTCAATACTTAAATAAGAGACATTCAATAACAATCCTCGTATAGCCACCTCGGACGCATTAGTTCTTGCAAGTCCCTGTTGAGGTGAGTGACTCCCCTCCCACATTGGCCAAAGTATATAGCTTATACCAGCCATCGAAAAGTCCCCATGTTTTCCCAAACTTCACCATCGTATCCCTGCGGTATGCTGTCATTTTCTCCATAGTACGAATGGCCAGTAATTTATTAACCACCACTGGTATAGGGGAGGCCTCCGCTCTTTTCCACCATCTTGCCACCACTATTCTGGCCGCAATAGCCATCAGTCGAAGCAGACGTTCATTTGATAGTCCCTCCACTTCTCTCCATAGACCCAAAAGCCAACATTCCGGTCGCAGCGGCACGACGGTCCCCAATATGCTTTGGGCCATCCCCTGCATCCTTCCCCAAAAGTTATATATTATTGGACAGGCCCACCAAATATGAACGAAAGACCCCTCCGGTGCACCGCATCGCCAACAAATAACAGGTGTCTGGGGGTACCACTTCGCAACCTGTATGGGGCAAATATACCAACGATATAACAATTTATACTTGTTTTCAATCATGGCTGCAGACAGATAATTCCTTCCCAGTCCCAGGAAGCATGTTTCCCACCTGTCTGCAGTCCAGTCTCCCCCCAGATCTTTTGCCCAAGCTTTTAAATGTGTCACATTTTGATTCCCAGTCGCTTCCAATAGCTTATAAAGCTTAGACATCAATTTTGGGAGGTTTCCTACTAAGCATACAAAACCCTTCCAGTAGAGAAGCACCCTTCCCAAGGTCCCGCTCCACATCTGGCCGCTTTAAAAAATGACGTAATTGTGCATAAGCCAGGAAATCTGTCTGTGGCAAACCATATTCACGCTGAAGTACTGGGAAGGTTTTCACACTGCCTGCGGACCATACATGATATATCGTGACCTTGGGATTTCTAATCAATTATCAGAAGTCCAATCTGATTCAGTCTCAATCCCTCTCCTTTATCGGAGCGGATCTTGACACTGTCCAAGCAAAAGCTTTTCTTCCCAGGGAACAGAGCGCATACATTGGCAGAGTTTGCGCGCACTGTACAATCTCGCTGAACCACGACTGCTCGTCATGTCCTCGTATTGTTGGGACATATGGCGTCCTCGGTCCATGTTACCCCAATGGCTCGACTTGCCATGAGAGTAACGCAGTGGACATTAAAATCCCAGTGGTCCCAGGCCCACCATTTAATGTCCAACATTGTCCATGTCATCAGGCAGCTTCATCTCTCACTGGCCTGGTGGACCCAAGAGCCCCACCTGCTCCAAGGGCTACCGTTTCAGGCTTCAGAACCTCAAATAATTCTGACAACTGATGCTTCCACTCTCAGTTAGGGAGTGCATGTCGACCACCTGCAAACTCAGGGAACCTGGTCTGCAGTGGTAGCGCAACATCAGATAAACTTTCTGGAGTTCAGGGCAATCAGATATGCCCTTCTATCCTTCAAGGATTGCTTATCCAACAGAACAATCCTAATCCAAACAGACAATCAGGTAGCGATGTGGTACATTAACAAGCAGGGTGGGACTGGTTCCTACCTCCTGTGTCAGGAGGTAGCGCAAATTTGGGCTTTCACTCTCTCTCATTCAATGCTACTGAGAGCGACCTACCTGGCGGGTGTGGACAATGTTCTAGCGGACAAACTCAGCCGTACATTTCAGCCCCACGAGTGGTCTCTCAACCCCACGGTGGTGGATCAGATCTTTCAGAAGTGGGGGTATCCCAGCATCGATCTCTTTGCATCGGTTCACAATCGCAAGGTGGAGAATTTCTGCTCCCTACATCGCAGTTACAAGACTCCACCAAGAGACGCATTCGCCCTCTCTTGGGCAGCAGGTCTCCTGTATGCCTACCCGCCACTTCCTCTCAGCAAGACTCTCATGAAGCTATGTCAGGACAGGGGCCTGATTCTCATAGCCCCATTCTGGCCGCGTCAGGCATGGTTTCCCATCCTTCACGACCTCTCAATCTGTCCACAGATTTGCCTGGGCACAGATCCATCTCTGATATCTCAGAAGAATGGACAACTGCGCCATCCCAACCTTCAAGCCTTGTCGCTGACAGCTTGGATGTTGAAAGGCTAATTTTACGGCCTCTCAATCTTTCGGACTCTGTATCCCATGTCCTGGTAGTTTCGCAAAAGCCTTCTACTAGAAGATCTTGTTCTAAATGGAAAAGATTTTCATTATGATGCACTTCTAAGGAGTTAGATCCTTTTACCTGTCCCACAACTAAGTCTCGGAGTCGGGTCTACAAACTTCCTTCGTTAGAGTACATGTCAGTGCGGTGACTGCCTTCCATAAAGGTACAGGGGATGTTTCTATTTTGACACAACCCTTAGTAGTACGCTTTATGAAGGGCTTGCTTCACCTCAAGCCCCCTCTCCGTCCCCCGGCCCCTGCTTGGGACCTTAATGTGGTTTTAGCATGACTCATGAATCCTCCGTTTGAGCCTCTGCATTCCTGCGAGTTATGACATCTTACTTGGAAAGTACTTTTCCTTCTAACTTTGACGTCTGCCCACAGGATCAGTGAGCTTCAGGCACTGGTAACATATCCCCCTTCCACGGAATTTTTTCATGATTGGTTGGTTCTCCACACTCATCCTAAATTTCTACCAAAAATAGTCTCTGAGTTTCATTTAAATCAGTCCATTGTTTTACCAACATTCTTTCCAGCACCACACTCACATCCAGGTGAGCGGGCTCTGCATTCCTTAGACTGCAAGTGTGCGTTAGCCTTTTATTTGGAACGCACTGCAGTCCATAGGAAGTCCACCCAGTTATTTGTCTCCTTTTGATAAGATTAAACTGGGCATCCTGGTGGGCAAGCAGACTCTGTCCTCCTGGCTGGCGGACTGTATTTCTTTCTGCTACCAGCAAGCAAGCCTTCCGCTCCAGGGACACGTTACAGCGCACTCCATTAGAGCGATGGCAACGTCAGTGTAGCACACCTTCGTTCTGTACCTCTTGCTGACATCTGCAGGGCTGCTACCTGGAGTTCTCTCCATACTTTTGCAGCTTATTATTGCCTGGACAAGTCTGGCAGACAAGATTCTTTCTTTGGCCAGTCTGTTCTGCGTAATTTATTCTCAGCTTAATACCCAACTTCCTTCAACAGCCTGCTGGGAATTTCAGGCTGCTCGTTCTCCAAAATCGCCCCTGTTGGTTGTACCTGTTGCACATCTTTGGGTGCTTTTGGCACATGTGCGGGCATCCTCAGCTCGTTATTCACCCATATGTGAGGACTATCATCCTACTTGTCCTGTGAGAAAGCAGAGTTGCTTACCTGTGACAGTTGTTATCACAGGACAGCAGGATGTTAGTACTCACGAAACCCGCCCGCCATCCTGTGGAGTTGGGTACGCTTGTGATTCATTTTATTTTTCGCACGCACATTTTACTATACACGAGACTGAAGGGAGACCACTGCTGGATGCAGAGTTAGTCCCAAGCTGGGCATGCCCAGTAGGTGCCAGTCAAAGTTCTAGAAACTTTGACAAAAGTGTTCCATGATTGGGCTCTATCCTGATGATGTCACCCATATGTGAGGACTAACATCCTGCTGTCCTGTGAGAACACCTGTTACAGGTAAGCAACTCTATCTTCCCTGATAATCTTTCTGCAATGTCACTCACCAAAATGTTGAAAAGACCCGGTTCAAAGAACTATCCCTGCAGCATACCATTAGTAACATCCCATTTCTCAGAGTGAACTCCATTTCTCACTGCCCTTTGTTGCCTCCTTTCTACCAGTTTCTAACCCAGTTTGAGCACCTTTTGTAGGGGCCCTAAAGTGATTAATTATTTATAAGTTGCCTATGTGGACCATGTCAAAGGCCTTACTGAAATGCAAGTACCCTATATCTAGTGCTCTCCCTTGATCCCACTCTTTGGTCACCCAGTCAAAAAAATTGATCAGATTCGTCTGACAAGATCTATCTCTGGTAAAGCCAGTTGGGATTTGAAGGTATCCACTATCCACAAGTGTACATGAGTCTATGCAAACATATGCAAATATATCTTTTCAATTTGTTGTAGATTTCCCAAAAACCCAGCTGGCTGTGGACTCACCAGAATTGGCTTGAGAAGTTAAGGAGTAGTCACATAGTTAAAGTGCCTTAAAAAGAGTTCATATCCTTGTTCATTTTTCACTTTCTCCTTTTTAAAAAATTCAGATCACATACCATGTTTCATACACTGCTTCCAATATATGCAAACATCTCATGCATATTGATTAGAGACATTCTGAAAAACTGAATGGGGTCTGAAAATCAGTTTGAGCACCAGTACATTAGACTAGAAAAGTTCTTGTTCTCTCCCCCTGTAACCTGTGAACTCCCTGATAGGTTTACTGGGGCAGGTTAGGGAACAGTTGTACAGTATCTGCAACAAGGACCTGAAATGTGAAAAATGGAAAAATCTTCTTTTTCAGGACAAGTAACCAAATAGCTGAGCTTTCTTACACGATGACTTTGGAAGACTATGGTCTTGTGAAAGTGCAGGAAGTTGTAGTGTCGGAATCATCTCAGGTAATACACAATACACAGGGTAACTTTTTATTTATATTGGCCTTCAGTTTCTTGCTACTTTATGCTTCCAGCTCAATATGATTCGCCCTAATAAAGCTAATGTGTTATGTGTGTTCATTCACAGCTACTTGGGTTTCCACCATTTTCTTTCTTTCTTCCATTTAGCCCTACCAACAGTGGCATTTCTCTGACTGAGGAAGGCACTCTGCAGTTTCCTCTTAATCACAGCACAAGTGTGCATTCAAGCTCATCAGCGCTGTTACACAATGGTTGGGGTGCTGTTTTCCCACTCTTCCTCCCAGGATTCTATAAATGCTGCCTCCGCACCATCCATGGCCCCAGCTAACCTAAGGAGCCAGGATAAGGAAACAACTCTAGGTCTTCCACAAAGCAGCCTATGGCACTGATACTTGGCATCTGACCAATCCTGCAAATATTTTTGTGAACTTTTGAATTGTAAGTGAAGGAGATATGTTTTGTGTTTAATCATTTGATTTTTTTTTTTTTTTGTTGTTGTTTAGAGTTTAGGTGCTGGTCAGAAAATAGCTTTTCCTTCGCCTCAGTCTTCCCAAGTTAAGGAATCTCAGCCACAACCACGAGAAACTCTTGAATATAAAGCAGCACTTGAGCTGGAAATGTGGAAAGAAGTGCAAGAAGATCTTTTTGAGAATCAGGTGCCCTAATATTTTATTTTTCTTAAACTGGCAGACTTGCTTAAGGATTAATTGTAGTGAGCTTTTGCTCACCAGTAATATTATGTAGCATTTCAAATTATCAGATCTATAAGTGACAAATCCTGTAAAGGACACCCTTGTGAACTTAATATTAAGTTTTAACCAGAAAGCTTTTACATCTTCTTATAACCCAATCTTTAATAATGGTAAAAAGAGTAAAAAAGAGCAAATCATTCCAAAAAGTAATTCTGGCTGTGTCAGCCCTTTAGAATGTAATATTTCTTAGTGTTCAATCAGATGAATCCAGAACAAGTGAGTTATGCATTCCTAACAGCAATGGAGATGGAGTGCACTGACGTCACAGTATATACACCCTTGCAGTTACATCAGCCTGCCAGTATTCTCCGTCTCCAGCTGGGGATTGCTTCGTTTTAAAATAAAGGAAAATTAAGGATAAAATTTGTCCTGCTCTCCTATGGTGATACCCCAGTTGAGAATTCCTGAGATGATTTCCATGGTCTCTCAGGTATGTGCCTTGGTCCAGTAGTCTGTTTTGCCGGTGTGGACTTAGCTGCTTGAGCAGCTGAAATGCAGCGGGTGCAGGAATCAGAGTGTGGCGGTGACGGCGCATGCTCTCTGCCCTCCCAACCAGAGACAGTCTCTATGCTCATCCAGGTACGGCTGAGCTCCAGTAAGTTTGAAAAAAAACCAAACCAGACTTTTAGGAGGCTTTTTTTTTTTTTAATTATGTACAGGGCTTCCTCCTCTCCCCAGTCTCCGTGCTTGGTGCACCGGTCTGATGTTCGTTCTGCTCCGTAGGAGGTCGAGGAACGTGGACAGCCTGGCGGGTTGGGCAGCCTCCTTAGGCTAGGCCCCGCTCCAAGGCTTCTTGCTGCGTGCTATGTGGTAGGCCGCAAGAGCTTTTCGCACACTTTCTAAGGTTGCCCTCTACAGGAATGTCAGTCCAGTGTGTGCATCTCGCTGTGCATCCAGGTTGTGTGCACAGTGGGGCCTTGTAGTCTTGTGCCCATGTTAAGCGATGCGTAGTGGCTGCACGCTTGCCTATGCGCACAAGTGGTACTGTGCACTTAAGTTTTTCGTGCGCTTAATTTTTGGTTGCCTAGGTAAGCGCCTAGTTGTGTGCGCCTAAGTGTTGAACGCATAATTTCTACATGCCTAGTTGAGCGCCTGTCTAAAAAACAAAAAACAAATGCACGCCTCCAGCCGCCACTCAGCGCATTGTCGGCCTTCATGGCAGCTGTGCCTAAGAAGCCTAAGTGTCTTTCTCTTTGCACTGCTTGTTATATAACTGGCATCTCAGCCAGGAGTGCCCACTGATTTGTACCAGTGCTATTTGGAGGCTCAGGGTGAATAGTTTTCCTCTGATTTCATTAAGCCTGGTCCTTCCCAACAGGATGTGGGTCTGGATAAAGACTATTCAGTTGGGGGCCTGATTTTGGAACTCCTCTAACTGGTTCCTCAGCAGGGGAAGGTAGCTCAGTGAGTTCACCTCGGGTTCCTTCCGGTCTGGATGCTTCTACTTTTTCATGGGTAGAATTTTTCCAGGGGTTGCAGTCCTTTCTTCAGGTGCATTCCTCGGCCCTGTCCCATGCTCCTAGAGCAGAGGCGTAGGGGGAAAACCTTGCTTGGATTTTTTGTTGGGCGCCGGAGTACTCCTGGAGCGGTAGCGGGTACTCTGGATGGAGATCCAGATGGCACGGGTGATGATGCCGATCCTGCTTTTTTTGAGGATGGTGAAAGTCCCCTGGATTAGAACCATATGGAACTATGTTGCGGTTGTTTCATAGAGATGAACTGCTAGCTCTGATTTCCCAGACCTTCAAAATTGCTTGGAGTTCCTGGGGCAGATTTTGTGTCTGAGCCAAAGAGAAATACCATTTTTGTTTCCATGTGTAAAGCCTTTTGTTTTTTCCCCATGATGGAGGCCATTCAAGAATGAATTGTTCTTGAGTGGGATGCCCCAGAGGCTATTTTCAAAAGGGGTCAGATTTTGGAAGGTTGGCTCATTCTGATGTGGTCCATTTACTGAAACGAGAGGAACATCTTCGTCGACCTTTGCGTTTCCATTTTCCCTATGGATACTCAGTTTGGTTTTGGGATTTTTGATAGGCCCTACGTTTTGACCGCTATATACTCTGTCCTTGCAGTTTTTGACTTTGACAATAGTGTTTCTTGTGGCAAATTGTTCTGCGTGTAGAGTTTCAGAGCTGCAGGCCTCGTCTTGCCAGGAGCCGTTTCTCTCTTTACCAAAAGTGGTCTCTGAGTCTCAGTTGAACCAGTCTATCTCCCTGCCCTCTCTGGTCTGGAAGAGAGATATAGAAGAGTCTCATCTGTTGTAGCCTTTGAATTTCAAGTGGCATATGGTCTGGTATCTGAAGGTCACTGGGCTTTTGCATAGGCCGGATCACCTGTTTGTCCTCCATGGCGGTACTAGACAGAGAGAGCCAGTCTCGCAGGTTAAAATAGCTTGCTAGATTTAGGAGGTAGTCACACCGCATACATGGATACTGTGAAGCCGTTACCTAGTCGGGACTGAGGTACCATGATTCTGGTGGCTGTTCACTGGCCAAGGCAGGTCTGGTTCTCGCTTCTGTGGGATCTTTCCCTCCGGGAACCAATCATCCTGGGGACTTCCCCAGATCTCATCACTCAGGATCGGGGCTGGCTGCAGCATCCCAACCTCCAGGCCCTGTCCCTCATGGCCTGGATGTTGAGAGGCTGATCCTGCATCCCCTTTACCTCTCAGATGATGTCTCTCAAGACCTGGTGGCTTCCAGAAAGCCTTCTACTAGGATGTCCTATGGGCTAAAGTGGAAGAGGTTTTCGGTGTGGTGTGAGCAACGTGGCCTGGATTCATTTTCTTGCTCCACTGGCAAACTGCTTGATTACCTCTTCTCCCTATTGGTAGCTGGTTTAAAAACCAACTCTGTCAGGGTGCACTTGAGCGAGATTGGAGCTTAACACCAGGATGTGGATGGTTCACCCATTTCTGTGCACCCTTTGGTGGGTCACTTCTTCATGCGAGGCCTGAGTCAGTTAAAACCTCCCTTGAAGGGGGGGCTGATGACGTCAGCGGCTCGAGTGGCAGCCTAGCCTGGAGCTCCTGGCTATGCCGGATAGTATCCAGATAATATCGTAGCCATCCCTCCACCTTTTGACGCGGCTCCAACACCAAGCTCACCCCCGAAGGCTGCTGATGGCGAATCGGGCCCCCAAACCCGACTTTTGCAAGTTTTCCTACCAGAAATCGGCCCGGGAAAATTCTCCTGAAAAAAACAAAATGGCCGCCGTGACTGGAGAAGCGATCTCTGAGGCCTCAGCTGCAGCACCGGCACTCCCCGATTCGGAAATCCCTACTCGGGGTGAGTTTAAGGCTTGGTTTGGGGAGCTCAGCCACGATCTCAATTCTTTTAAATCTGAGATCCGTGAAACGGTGGGTGAAATGAAGGAGGAACTGTGTGAAATGGGGAGGAGGCTTTTTGAGTATGAAACCCTCACTGAATCTCAGGCAGATAAAATGAGCTCGCTGCAGAATAGCCATAAGGAAATGGCTAGTGAAATTCAGCAACTCTCCTCCAAACTGGAAGATTTAGAAAACAGGAATAGGAGGGCTAATCTGCGCTTTCGGGGCATTCCTGAGACCTCTGACTTTGCTAACTGTGTGCAAGTTATTACAGAGCTTTGCACTGATTTATTACAGCAAGATGCAAACCAAAATGCTGCAGGCTCTGGAGGGTCTCTAGTGGTCAAGCTGGAACGGGCTCACAGGGTCCAGGGTCAGAGAGCTCCTAATCAACCCAAGGATGTGATCGCTTGCTTCCATGATTTCCCTGTGAAAGAGAAGATCCTGGCCCTGGCGCGCCAGAGGGGGAAGGTGCAGCTGCAGGGACATGATGTGCAAGTCTATGCTGATGTTTCCCCGACTACTATGAAGAAACGCCAGGCTATGAAACCTATTACTGCTGTTTTGATTAAAGAAAACATCCGGTACCGCTGGCTCTTCCCCTTTGGCCTCAGCTTTACTGTGCAAGGTACAACGCACAAGGCACAATCCGTGCATGAAGCGGCGGGCATCTTGAAGGACCTTGGCTATACTGTGACGGATTTGCCGCCATCTTCCTCGCCACGTGCCGACCGCAGGGAGGAACCTCGCTGGCAGCGGATGGGAAAGGGGGGAAAGAGACTGCGACGCACCCCGGATCCAGATATCGCGAACAGAGCCCCTACATGATCTGGCTGCTTTGGCTCTGAAGGCTTTGACACTGTTTCTTGTTAAGCCGCACCGGACGTGGAGGGTTTGGTTACTGGTTATATGTTTGATAATATGCTGATGCTGCCGGGTGGGACGGCACCTGGGAAGCTGTCTTCACTCACCCCTAGATGATGGGGGACCCAAGAGATGATTGTGGTTCCTTTGGGAGGGGGGGAGGGGGGGGAATGGGGAATAGTGGGGATCTCCTCTCTGGGAGTGCATTGCCTTGTTGTTTACTGCCCGGCTCACTGAGGGCTACGTGCTGCTTGGTACTATGTTTAGTTGTCTCTTGTTTCATGGGGGGACCTCTTCTGCTCTTATCTCTGTCTGCTCTATATACGCTGGGGCACTTGAAATGCACCATCACTTGTCCGGATGGCTACCTTTAAGGTACAGTCCTTTAATGTTAAGGGACTGAATACGCACCGTAAGCGTAAATTACTATATAAAGATCTGCAGCGTGCTGATATTGCGATTGCTTGTCTCCAGGAGACACATTTAAAGCGGCGCTATGAGCATTTAATGAGTTCTGCCCTTTACCCGCATCAGTATTGGGCGGCTAGCTCTAAAGCTGCTAAATATGCAGGTGTGGGGATTCTATTTCACAAGGACTTTGCTTTTGAATTGCTTGACAGTGTTGCTGACCCTTTGGGTAGATATTTATTGCTGGTCCTTAATATTGCTGGGGTCTCGTATACATTGCTTAATGTATATGCCCCCAATGTTCACCAAGCCAAATTTTATGAT
This sequence comes from Rhinatrema bivittatum, assembly GCF_901001135.1. Lineage (NCBI taxonomy): Eukaryota > Metazoa > Chordata > Amphibia > Gymnophiona > Rhinatrematidae > Rhinatrema > Rhinatrema bivittatum. The sequence continues at coordinate 601,739,134 of NC_042615.1, forward strand.
GCGCTGGTGAAGCTGGTCCTCTTGAAAAAAGTGGGTCACTTGATGGTGATGGGAGATTGCAATCTGCCCTTAGACCCTGGTCTTGATTCCTCGGGGGGGCGATGTTCTACTTTGAAAAGAGACCGCAATAGCCTCCTTGCTTTTTTGGACCACTTTCAGCTGGTAGATGTGTGGCGCTTTTTGCATTCCACCCAGAGGGATTATACTTTTTTCTCGAACCCCCATAACCTATACACTAGGATAGACTATGTTTTTGTGGATAGGGGAGTGATCCAAAATGTGCGCAAAGGGGTTATAGAGTCGATCACGTGGTCCGATCATGCTCCGGTGTGGGCTGAGCTGACTTTCCCTAATTATGACAAAGGCCAACGCTTTTGGCGCCTAAACGATAGCTTACTTGACAGTGACTCCTTTGTGGATCAATGTCGGCGGGTACTTACAGATTACAGTTCTCATAACCTTCACCCTGACATCTCGCCCATCACTTACTGGGACTGTTTAAAGGCAGTGCTTAGGGGGACTTTTATAGCTCGGGCCTCTTGGGTTAAAAAGGAGACCCAGCGGGAACGTTCGCTCCTGACTGCCAAATTATTGGACTTAGAACAGCGCCACAAGCAAACCCCCACTGAAGTGCTCCGTTTGGCCTTAGCTGACTACCGATCGCAACTTGGGGCGCTGGATGCGGCCAAAATTGCGCATGAGCTGGAGCAAACGGAACAAGTATACTTTGAAGGGGGCAATAAAGCGGGGAAGTTGCTTGCGCATAAGTTGAGAGCCAAACGCTTACAAAACACTATTACTAAAATTGTAGGTGCTCATGGTGCACCACTTACCTCCAATGATGCGATCCGTGACTGCTTTTTACAATTTTATTCTGCACTGTATTCCCATAACCACTCTATAGAGTTCAGGGACATACAATCCTTTTTACAGGACACTCCCTTATCCCAGTTATCAGAGTCCGCCAGGGATACGCTAGACAAGGATATCTCAGAATCTGAGGTGTTATTTGCCATTAAGCAACTTAAGGCTGGCAAGTCCCCGGGGCTGGATGGGTTTACTGCCCGGTTTTATCAATGCTTTGCCGGTGATTTACTTACCCCACTTACGGCCATGTTTAATGCCTTGCGACACGAGGGGGTTTTGAATCCTAATTCTAATGTGGCGGGTATAACGATCATTGCAAAGCCGGGGCGGGACCCTACCAAGTGTGGCTCTTATAGGCCCATCTCATTGCTGAACATAGACCTCAAGCTTCTGGCTAAAATCCTGGCTAACAGGCTTAATGGTTATGTAGCACAACTCATTCACCCGGATCAGGCCGGTTTTATCCCTGGTCGCATGGCGTCCGATAATGTGCGGAAGTTGTTGGATTCCCTCTGGTGGGTTAAGCGCCATCATATCCCCTTTCTTTTTATGGCTATGGATGCGGAAAAGGCCTTTGATTTGGTTCACTGGCCTTTTTTATTTCAAGTCTTGCATACCATGGGTTTTGGGCCTTTTTTCATTACCTGGATTCAGAAATTATATGATAAACCGAGGGCCTGCATTAAGGTAAATGGGGGCTATTCCCCGTTCTTTATTGTTGAGCGGGGCACCCGCCAAGGTTGCCCGCTCTCTCCATTACTATTTGCCCTATTTATAGAACCTTTGGCCCAACGGATCCGGTTGTCGAGGGACGTGATGGGCATTAGTGTGGGGTCATATTCCTCCAAGTTGGCGATGTTTGCTGATGATGTCATTCTGACCCTTGCGGACCCTCAGCAATCGTTGCCAGCCGTGGTAGAGATTATTAAAACCTTCAGTCAAGTGTCTGGCTACTCCATTAATTGGGACAAAACTGAAATCCTTAATATTACGTTACCGGAGGACCAGGCACGGGATCTGAAAGCCCGTTTTGCTTTTAAATGGGCAAAGGAGAAAATTAAATACCTAGGTATATTTATAGGGGCTCATTCTGATGTTTTTAGGCTTAACTATCCACCTCTTCTCGCTAAATTGTACAGGGAAATGGAGGAGTGGAATCGATACCACATTTCGTGGCTGGGACGAATTGCTACTTTTAAAATGAACATCCTGCCCCGGATTGGATACCTTTTCCAGACCATTCCTTGCGTCATACCAACTGCACTGCTTCTCAAGTGGCAACGCAGGATTATGAAATTCCTGTGGCAGGGGAAGCACCCCAGGGTGGCCCAGAAAGTATTGTTTCAACCTCGGGTGCGGGGGGGCCTTGCAGTGCCTAACTTATTACGATACTATGTTGCGGCTCAATTACGAGCTGTTGTTGATTGGCACAGAACCACCGCCCGCAAACCTTGGGTGATTCTGGAGCAGGAACTTAACGGGCCACACCTGCTGACTAATATCCTCTGGCAACCTCCTAGCTCTGGGCCCAAATTGGAAGGCCTACCGGACACGATTCAGTGTACCTTACGCCTTTGGTATAAATGGAAGCCCCAGGTGGTGGGGTCCAAGGTGGGGTCGGTCCTTTTTTCCCCCTTTCACTCTGGGTCATTCTTGGGGGGTACAGCTCCGCAGGTCTTTGCAGATTGGTTGGCTAAAGGTCTTTATAATTATAGTCACTTCTGGGAGCACTCCTCGTGGGTGACGTTCTCCACTCTCCAGGCCCGGCATGACTTACCTCAGGGGGATTTCTATCGCTACCTCCAACTAATGAGTTACGCAAGAGCGACCCATATTTCCCGGGATTTACTCCAGCCAATTGGTCTCTTTGAGAATTTCTGCCGAGCGGCTGACAAAGTACAGCACTTAATGTCCAAAATTTATAAGCTGCTCCTTCAGGGTATGGGAACGCGCCCAACATACCTGTCCGCCTGGGAGGCTGATCTGGGGTCCCCGCAGGGTGACGACTTTTGGGACACTATCTTTACAGTGGGGTGTAAGGGTCTTATCTCAGCCTCCTACTTGGAAAATAGTTTCAAACTCCTTTATCGGTGGCATTATACCCCCGCTAAACTCCATAAAATTTATTCCACGGCCTCGGATCGGTGCTGGAGGGGTTGTGGGGAGCGAGGTTCCTTTTATCATATGTGGTGGGAGTGTGCTGCTGTTTCCCAGTTTTGGCAGGGACTGGCTGTGTGGCTTTCAGACATATTGCATGTTTCTATTACTCTAACCCCCATAGTTGCCCTGCTTAACTCAGACTATCCACAGCTCGACACGGCCTTACAGCGTTTTGTTAGATTGGTGGTCACCTCTGCTCGATGTGAGATAGCTTTACACTGGAAGTCTCAGGGTGTACCTACATTATTGCAGGTTCAGTCACGGGTGGCAAAGGTTTGTACCCTTAGTAAGATTACGGCGCACCGTCGGAAACAAATAGGGGCCTTTCAGCGTACCTGGTCTTTATACCTAACATGGCAACAACAACAGAAGAAGATATGATTTCCTTTTATGTCTGATTTTCTCTTATGTTATTTGTTCATACTACCTTTGCAGGAGCTCCCAGGGATGGTAGGGGAGAAGGGTGGGGGGTGAGGGGAACAGAAGGGGGGGGATATGTTTACACAATAACTGAGAAAAGCAGAGAATCTGTTGTAAGTCTTTATTGCATCTATTCTACTGTCAATTTTGTTATTGTACATGCTTCACAGATGCTGTATGGTTCTGTATTGTCGGTATTATCTTCTCTAATAAACCTTAAATTTCAAAAAAAAAAACCTCCCTTGAAACCTCCCGCTGTGTCTTGGGACCTCAACATGGTGTTGGCTCAGCTGATGAAGGCTCCTTTCTAGCAGCTGAGATCCTGTGAACTAAAATTCCTGACCTGGAAGGTCCTCTTTTTGGTGGCAGTCACTTCAACATGCAGAGTCAATGAGAGTCAGGCGTTGGTGACTTACCCTCCATAGACAAAGTTCTTTCATGACCGGGTGGTTCTCCGGACACACCCCAAGTTCCTACCAAAGGTAGTGATGGAGTTCCATCTTAACCAGTTAATTTTCCTGCCCACTTTCTTTCCCAAGCCCCATTCACATCAAGGCAAGTGGGCCTTGCCCAGTTTGGATTGTAAGAGGGCTTTAGCCTTCTATCTGGAGGAGACAGAAGGTCATAGGAAATCAACAGAACCCCTCGTCTCTTTTGACAGGAATAGATTGGGAGTTGCGGTTGGTAAGCAGACACTGTTCAATTGGCTGACAGATTACATCTCGTTTTGTTACACACAGGCAGGACTGCAGCTTGGAGATCATGTCAAGGCTCATTCCGTCAGAGCCATGGTGACTTTGGTGGCCCACCTGAGGGCAGTTTCTATGGAGGAGATTTGTAAGGCTGCGACTTGGAGATCTTCACACATTCGCCTCTCTCTATTGTCTGGATAGGGATGGCTGACATAACAGCAATTTGAGCCAGTCTGTCCTCAGGAATTTCTTTCAGCTCTAACCCAACTCCTCCTGCCTAGTGCCCTTTTTCTGGGTTCAGGCTGTCTCCATTTTTTACCAGCGACACTTTTTGTTGTGCCCGTTGACATGTGATTAGGTGTCTGGTCATTTGGTTTTGGAGACAGCCTATAGCTAGGGATTCACCCATGTGTGAGGACTACCATCCTACTTGTACTAGGAGAAAGCAAAGTTGCTTACCTATAACAGCTGTTCTCCTAGGACAGCAGGATGTTAGTCTTCACAAATCTGCCTGCCACCCCGCGGTTTGGGTTTCTCCTATGTTTGAATTTTATTTTTTCATAATTCTGTGTTACGAGACTGGAGAGGGACCCAGTGTAGATGCATGGATTAAGGCTTGCTGAGCATGCTCAGTGTGCCAGTCAAAGTTCTAGAAACCGTGATAGAAGTTTTCCATGGCTATCTCCATCTGATTATGTCACCCATGCGAGGACTAACATTCTGCTGTCCTAGAAGAACACCTGTTACAGGTAAGCAGCTCTGCTTTACTGAAGCAATGTGTTCCTATCAATGGGCTTTTTATATAGTGGTACAAAATACTTGAGTTGTTTTATAAATCAAAATGTCCAGAAACAGAACCCTATCATAACTACTTGGAAAAGTAAACGGAAGATGCTAATCCCTGGTATTAATCCAATGAGAAAATTCCATAAATGATTCTTTAGTGTCTATCCAGATGAAAATTATATAAAAAAAATCATTTCAACACTTTATTTTTGACCAGAGTAAGGTATTATAAATATGGGTATTTTCAAATATAACATAAAGGCATGCCACTGAGGGGGGCCATAGATCCCCTATTGCAGTGCCTTAAATGTGTTGGTGGTAATCCTCAAATTTGAAAATTATTTTCGTTAATGCTGTGGTAGCTAATTTACATATGAATTGTCTATGTCTATCTGAAATATCGGTCTGCTGTAAAGACCTCTCTATGCTAGTAATGGCTTGTCCCTACACAATATTGAAATAAGGAACAGTAATATCTGCTATGACCAATATCCAGTTCTCACTGAGCTTTTGTTGCTCTTGACGTAAAGTAATAAAATGAACTGAACCTTGAGACCAAGGGATGCAAAAACAAGTCTACATATACCGATAATGGTTCTAACTATAGTTGCATGCATTGGTTAATTGTTAGAACCATTATCGGTATATGTAGACACATTTTTTAATCCATTAGTGCAGGGCTTTCAAAACTTTTAGCCAATGTGACCCCATTTTAGCACTTGAAAATTCACATGACCTCAGAGAGCGACCAAAGCAAATTAGTAGGGGTATGGTCCCCCTCCAACAATCACTCCACTCTCATCCTCACCATACTCCAGCTGAGCCTCTCAATCTCCATCCTCTCCAATTGACCCCCATCTCTCAACCTCCACCCTTCCTGCTTGATCCCCCTCTTACATCCCCCAGCTGCTCTCACTTCCCCAGCCCCTCTCTCCCACTCCTTTAGCCCTTTTCACATCCTACCGGCTGATCCTGTCTTACCCCTCTTATAACTCTCAATAGATCCTCTGTCATTCCCTCCTTCTTGATCTATTCCCAATTATCCCAGGACAAGCAGGATGCTAGTCCTAACATATGGGTGACATCACTGACGGAGCCCTATTGCGGGAAAACTTTCTGTCAAAGTTTCTAGAAACTTTTGACTGGCCCTTGTGAGTTTTCTCACAGAGTTTGCTGACTGAAAAGTCACTTATTTTTTCATTCTTTTCTCCCATAAGGGATCTCTCTTAGATTTCCACCGGCTGGTGAGTAATCATAGTCTCGTTTTTACTCCCTGAGTAAAAACGTTTTTCTCATAAATTTTCCCTAATTTCATTGACGATGGACAAACAGACACCTCATACGAAGATTTCATGTCAGATCCTTCACCTCTAGACCCAAGAAAGAAATCTCCACTGGAGGATTTATCCTTCACCAATTTCATCCAGGAAATGGCTGACACCATACCTTTCACCTTGGTGACAGAAGATGATTCAAGGCAACAAACATAGACCCTCCAAAGCAGGTAGTAGCCATACCGGTCCATGATGTCCTTCTGGACCTACAACATCGGCTTTGGGAGCATTCATGCTCAGTGCCTGCTGTAAATAAAAGAATGGACACAACGTATTTGGTGCAGTCTGCTCCTGGCTACCAAAAGTCACAGCTTCCACACCAATCAGTGGTGGTGGAATCTGCACAAAAGAAGTTGAAGAGGATAAGACCACATTCCTCAACTCCCCCAGGAAAAGATCACAGACTCTTGGATTCTTTGGGAAGGAAGGTTTATCAAGGAGCCATGTTAAATTCCAAAATATCTTCTTACCAATTATACATGACTCAATACCAAAGAAATCTGTGGAAATAGATGCAAGAGTTTATACCATCATTGCCACAACAACATCAAGAAGTAGCCCAGGCAATTATCCACAAAGGGCTGGAGGTGGGCAAGCACGAGGTCCGTGCTGCCTATGATGGCTTTGAAACAGCATCTAGAGTGGCTGCATCAGGTATAAGTGCAAGACGTTCGGCTTGGCTTAAAGTCTCGGACCTCAGGCCTGAAGTCCAGGAAAAATTGGTTGATCTCCCATGTCTTGGTGATAACCTTTTTGGTTGCAAAGTACAAGATGTGGTTGCTCAATTGAAAGAGCATACCGAAACCTTACGACAACTCTCATTAATTTCACAGGATCCAGCCACACAGTCATCTCGTAGGCCTCAAAGGAAAGAACCTAGAAGACCCTTCTACCGACAAAGGTGGTATTACTCTCCAACATCTAGGAGCATATCTTCTAGGCTGCAACAGAGACCTCAGCCCAGACAACCTAGGGCAGCTAGGCCTGAACCTCCGCCACAGACGGGACCGGCTGCTGGCTTTTGAGGTTTTTCCCAGAGACCGAAGCCATCTCTCCAATTCTCATCCACAGCTTCTGGTAGGAGGTCAAGTATCCTTCTTTTACAACCATTGGGTGCAAATAACAACAGACCAATGGATACTTGCAATAATATCTCGAGGCTACCAACTTAATTTCCTCTCAATACCAAAAGATTCTCCTCAGAGACCTTCTTCTCTAAGCGAAAATCACATAATTCACCTGCAAGTAGAATTATCCATCCTTCTGAGAGCCAGAGCAGTAGAGCTCGTGCCCCAGACTCAGCAGGGTAGAGGATTCTATTCCCGTTATTTTCTCATTTCAAAGAAAACCGGAGGCCTATGTCCCATCCTAGACCTCAGAAATCTCAACGAATTTCTGAAGAAAGAAAAGTTCAGGATGGTCTCTCTAGGCACCATGCTTCCACTTCTTCAAACAGGAGATTGGCTTTGTTCTCTGGATCTTCAAGATGCTTACGCTCACATTCCAATATTCCCCCCTCATCGCAAGTACCTACGCTTCATTTTAGTTATGTATTTAACACTTTTTTATACCGACCTTCATAGTAATAACCATATCGGATCGGTTTACATCGAACAAGGGTATAAACTGATGCGACAACTAAAATAATTAAACAATTGAGATGAAAAAAAGGCAAAGTTACATTCAACTAGGAGTAAGAACTTGGAAGCTTAAACAGCTGGAAAGAAGTTAAGGCAGGTAGTAATTAAAAGATAATACAATAGAGAGTACGTGTTAAAGCATAATGTGCTTCAACCTGGAAGTGCCAGATGGGCACTTCCAGGTTCATGGTGGGTCATCAGCACTTCCAGTACAGAGTGCTCCCATTCGGACTCGCCTCCGCTCCCAGAGTATTCACCAAATGTCTGGCAGAAATAGCAGCACACTTACACAAAGAAAGTGTCCATGTCTTTCCATATTTAGACGACAGCCTCATCAGAAGTCAATCTCAACAAGGAGCTCTGGCTTCTCTCAGTCGAACAATTACTCTACTTCATTCCATGGGCTTTCTCATCAATTATCAAAAGTCCCATCTCATTCCATCTCACCTGCTTCAATTCATAGGAGCAGAATTGAACACTATCCTCTCAAAGGCCTTTCTACCCGAGGATCGAGCGGAGACACTTTCCCTTCTGGCACACTCAATTCACTCGAAGAAACAAGCAACAGCTCATCAGTTTCTAACCTTACTAGGCC